>NC_141687.1:1390438277-1391735810 GCF_964263255.1 Lissotriton vulgaris | reverse complement strand
TAAAGCAGAGGTTCTGGGAAAATGTGAATGGGTGATGAAAGTAAAAGGAAGGAGAGTTAAGTATGGGGAATGACAGATAGTGACGGAACCAGAGAAAAAAAAACAGTAGTGACGGAGGGAAAGAAAATAGCAGTGAGTGTAAGTAAAGAGGAGTGAAAGTGGGTGTATATAAGTGAATAAGGGTAATACATAGGGAGTGACAGAGAGAAAGAAGAGAGAGAGTAAAGGAAGGAGTGTCAGAAAGGGACTAAGTGAACCAGTAAAAAAGGTAAGTGAAGGAGTGTGGATAAGCAGAGGTACTGAAAGAAGTTGAATGTGGTAGGAAGTAAACATGGAGCATAAGAATAAGTGAGGGAAGCAAATTAAGGAAACAAGGGTGAGGTAGGGTGAGAGAAAAGTAGTGAGGTTAAAGCAAAGGGTGATAACAAACTACATTTTGCAAACACACTTACCATATAATTAATGAAAACTTACTTGTATCTGTGAAAGACAAAAGAAAAAACACATAATAATTAGTAAAAACTATATATTAAAATAGAAGAAACTGGTCAAGAGGTAAAAAAATTTAAAAAGTGTACTAAGAAATAAAGCAATAGTGAAGGTTAGAAAACCAGAAATAAAGTAATGTAGACAGAGAAAAAAGAAGGAAAAAGAAATAGAAAGAGAACAAATTACTGAAGGTAAGTAAGATACTAAAAGAATGTGAGATACCAAAACGAAATCAGGAAAGATAAGAAAGTAAAAGGAAAATGAGTGAAAAGGAGATAAGTCTGAATGAGGAACTATTAATAAAAAAGAGGAATAGAAGATGACTGAGAGTGAGTGAAGGGGAGTCACAGAGTGAAGGGATGAAAGGAATGAGGTTAATATAGAACGATGGATGAAAAAGGAGTGAGAGTATAAGTATATAGAAAAACAAAGAGAAAGACTGAGTGAACTACAGTACAATGAGTGCGAAATAAAAAAAAGTAGAAAAAGAAAGAAAGAGAGGGGAAGAAAACTAAAGCAGTGGTACTGAGAGAATGTGTAAAAGATAAAAAGTGGTGGAAGGAAGAGAAGAAATGCAGACAGTTCAAATTGGATTGAGAAGTTGTGAATGAAGTGCAGTAAAGGAACAGCGATGAAACAAAGTTAAAAAAAGGCAGTGTAAATGAGTTAACAGAGGTAAATAAGGGTGAAAAAGGAAAATGAGATTGAGACAATGTGAATACAATATAAATTACACAATGCAAACTATAGAATAACTTCTACAATATGTTACATTATTTGTTTTTGCTGTTCTCAGAATATATTGAATTTCACTTAAATTAGTGAGTTCAAAGTCATCATCATATAACAGCGGGAAAAAAACCCACAATCTAAAAGATTGTGTTTACAAAAAAACATTCAAACATACATCTCATATATGTACACTAATCTTTGATTCACTTACGTGTCAGATATATCAGTATTTTTTACTTTGAGATCCACTTAAAGTATCTATATGAGATAAATAATTTAAAACATTAGATCAACTAACTAACTAACTAACTAACTTTTATTATCTATTCCCGTCTTTAAAGGCCAATTCCCTTTACTAAAACTTTGGTTTTAAAAACACTAGATAAGAATTTGTAGAGTCATAAGGCAAACGTTGTTTATAAGTTAAATGAGAATCATTGCAGTAACTCCATCCTTTTTCACATTTTAAGTAGCACGTATAATGTCCTGAGGTTGTCGAAGAACCGTCATGATAAATAATAGCTTCAGTTGTAAAGGTTCTTCCTGAAATTGATAACTGAGAAGCCACAAAATTTTTGATAGAAGTTGTCAATTTAGTTCCATCAGGTCTACATCGTTGGAAAACTAAAATTATATACTGACTATAACTTTGTATAAATAATGTGGATAGCATTGGATAGTTACATTGAGTACACACCATATTATGATCTGCTGCTTTAACTAGATTTTTAAATGACACTGATTTACAGTCAGGTAAAGTCAAATATATAAATCTTTCAGTGTCTATTCTAGTAGTACTTGATGAACTACAATTGTGGCAGTCATGCTGCCATTGATAAGAAAGGCTGAAAAGATTATCTACATCTACACCTTCATCTTCCAAAACACCAAACATATACATTAAAAATTCCTGACAATCCTGCTGAATGTTCTGTGAAAATTTATCTTGACCAGAACACATATCTAAAATATTTCGAATTTCTGTTACACTTTCTATTTTTACTCTATCACTGCTACATTTCTCAAACACAGAATTCAATAAACCACACAATCTTTGATCCCGATTTTCAACAATCTGTTCTTGTAAAGTTTTAAGAAAAACAACAACATTAACCATTACATTAGCATAGCAGTTGACACCAGAACTATTTTCAAACTGAAATCCAACAACATTTTCTTCACAATCCTTTTTCTTTCTGTTTTCAATTACAGTTTCGTCTACTTTTTATCTTTTTGCTACTACCTCACTGCAATTATCTCATTTCTTCTTTTTCGGCCTACCACACGTTTTTCAAACAGAGGATATTGAGGCAAATGTGGAGCATACTCTCTTCTTAACCTATTGTATTCTTTAACACAATCTAGATCTGCAAAAATTTTTGTCTCATCACACTCAATCAAGTACAATCCTGATAAAGTTCTGACTCTGGATAATGCCACATATGCCATACCCTCTTTAAACACAGATCTTCCAATGTTCACTAAAGCATTATCTACACTTAAACCTTGAGATTTATGAATTGTTACTGCATATGCCAAACAAACAGGAAACTGTTTTCGGCGAACATATAAGTCTTTTACAAGTAAAAATCTAGCAGAACAACGACTGATTTGTTGTACTTGCTCAATGTCATCAAATTTTATTTTAAAAAATTCAATTCCATCTCTATTTCTATAATTCACAAAATCAACAACATAACCCATTGCTCCATTTACCAGACCTCTTTCAACATTTAAATTCCTTCTCAAAATGATACGACAATTTAAACACACATTCAGAGTCTTTTCAAAACTAGCTGTTTTAGAAATACTTTTCTCTAATGAATCCAATTTGGTTTTCAAATTTTCTGACAAAACAATTGTTGCACCCATATGCTCTATTTTATCTATTGCTTCCAGTTTCACAATCTCTTCATTTTCTAACTCTAACATTTTGTTGTTGAAGATGGAACATTCTTGCAGAGTTGGCATCAAACATATCCCAGATTTCTTCTCAGTCATTTTTAAAAAAATATTCTCTGGAAGAATGTTTTCATTTGGATACAAATTTGAAATTAATCGAGCATGTAAAGTTTCTTTCCCAAGCTCGCTTACTTTTCCAATTCTTACATCTTGTAGAATATTTTTATAATCTTCATCCTTTGCCTGTCGCATATTTTTAAGCAGTTCCGCATATTTAAAATTTAACCATATATTAACGTTTCCAATGCTTCCAAGGGACTTCCTAGTATCTTCATGCGTGAGCATTTTAAACACTGGTTGTCCTTTTACTGGAGTTAACTGCAATAGATCTCCAAAAACAATAATGTGTTTTCCTCCAAATAACACATCATACTCTGTTCTAAGAATTTCTTGCATTCTCAAATGCACAAAAGCAAGCATTAGATTTGAGACCATGCTTACTTCATCAATAATAAGAAGTTTCATTTTCTTCAAGACTTTTGAAACTTCAGAATACACATCTCCAGATAACTTGTTGTAATGCAATTTATTATCATGCTCAACTGGCAGCATCAGTAAACGATGTAGAGTAATCCCTTTAATGTTATGTGCTGCCAGACCAGTTGGAGCAGTTACAACACAAGACAGCGGTGAATCGGTCCTTTTCTGCAGATAACTTGCAAGGGCTTTAATTAGAAAACTTTTTCCTGTCCCCGCTTCTCCACTTACGTACAGTCGGACAGGCTCAAATGATATACATGAGCACTCTTTTTTCTCATGTCTGAATCCATGTTCAATCTGCTCTGTGACTTCATCATATATCTTTTTCTGCTCAACGTTTAGTTGCTTTACCAAATCTTCTAAGTTAACTCCATCCTCTTGAGCTTGTTCCATAGCTCTTTCCACCTCATCCATGGCAGTGGCAGCTTCATTTTGGATAGTAGGTCCTCCTAGTAGATCCTGACTCAATGAAGTAGAACTCTCACTGTCTTGAGAACTGTCTCTAGCTAACTCTTCAACAATTGTTGTTTCTTGCTCTATTTCTTCATTCAACATTTGCAGATAATTTAGAAAAATAGGACATTCTATGGTATCCTTAGTTGCATTAAAAGAGTCTTCATAACAGAGAAAATCTCCAAGTAGTTCCTCTTCTGTACGCCATGGCTTAAAGAGTTGCAAAAGAGCTAAATAGTAAAATTCTCTTCTGTCTGGAGCTTCACAACTCAATTTTCGATGATTAATCGAATGGCCTTTTTTCTGCTTCACTAGACATCCTTCATAGCCAATGACTGCATATTTTCCATTATTGATATCTTCTGTGATGTTCCTCTTATAACTGTAGTTTTGCAGAACTTCATACAAACAAGTGTTCTCAAGGTGAGTAATTCTATTTGGATAGTATGTATCCAACATATTTGTCTTCAAAATATCTGTACTGTTTGGTTCTTTCTCCGCCAAATATTCAATTTCTTGTACAGATTTCAAAACTCGGTTTCGTGTTGCAGCAAGACCTAGACTCACCCAAATGATTGTTCTTGATTTGGCATAGAGACTTGCTGATGATAACCGAACAGAACATTCATATGCTCCAATTTCTCGATGCGACAACATCTTCAGACTGAAACTATATAATTTCTTGCATAGACTCTTTTCATGTGAAATGTCCTCCCACATTTCCTTCAGTTCTGTCTTTTCTTTTTTGGTGATGTAAGATGTCACATATCGAGCCACAGCAATAGAGTTGTCAGCAATGAACTGAATATCCATGTTAGCATTCCACATGGACAAAATCACTGGGTTGTAATCGTTGATGTACTTAGATTCTTCGTTTCTTTTCAAATTGTTTGTATTTTTGGGAGATTTCCTCGTCACAGTATGTCGTAGAGATGACATCAAATTATTTACTCTTCCCTTAGAAATCACTGTTCGTGGAAACGCAAAATGACATTTCGTGTAGTACTTCTACTTTTCCTTGTTTTTAAATTTTCGACGACAGTACTTTCCACAATGATGAGATTGAAAACGTAAAACTTGTTGCCTTAAACTGTTTTCTTCAGTAGATTTTGGAACAGCACATGTTGAATACTCTTCAATGAAACTCATCACTGTTTCATCCGAATCAGTTCCAAATTTGGGTGCATCTTTAATCCATAACACCATATGTATATGAGGAGCACCTCTCGCTTGAAATTCCTTCCTCCAAAAGAAATCCAAAACCTCTCCAAGGGGAGGATTTTTTTTGTTGGTAATAAAAGACATCATAGCTTCAAATCTATGATTAAAATATCTGCAAACATTTACTGGATCCAAAGAACACAGTTCTCCAGGTGTTTTCAATTCTATATTTTGTATGTTTCCATTTGCCTCTCGTAGAAATTCAAGTAAGTTGTCCCATGCATACTCAGCACAGCTAAGAGTGAGGAACCATGTAGGAGTTCCTAAGTTTCTTAACATACATTTCAATTCTCCATGACGACGGAACCAATACTCATTGGTTCCACGTTGACGTGCCATGAGATTGATTAGCTGAGATTCCAAAATACTATCTTGCAGATTAACGAGCTCCACTTTTCAATATATGATTAACTGCATAAGAAAGACCAGACAAATCACTTTCATACAGTAGATGAAATAAATACGGAATGCATTGCCGAAACCTTGGATCTTCAGCATATAATCTTAAAGTCCGGTATTCAGCTGCAGGAATTTGAACTGGTCGATCGTCATATCGTCCACCACGACCTGTTGGAAATAACTGTGGAAAACAACGAGCTTCCAAACTTTCTTCCCATACACTAATGGGACTTCCTTTTGCTGCTTTCATTTGAAACAAGTCAATTGCATTCCCCATTACTTCTTTGGAATGCAAAGGATGAACAGTATAATGTTCATATATTTCTTCATTTCTAGACACATCAACTTTTTCAATTTGGCCAACTGAACAATCACTGTCTTCTTCTGTAGCTGGATCCTCGGCTCCAACACTTACATCTTTATAGTACTCATTGTTTTTGACCAAATACAACGTTGCCTTTTTGACTTTCCTAACATCCACTAAATCTTGCCAGATTTTCTTACTCTTTGTCGGAACCCCATTAACTAGAATAACTAGAGGATCCTCTTCTACTCTTTCTACACCAATTGTATCAATATTTGTCTTGACATCTAGAGGCAAATAAACAACTCTTCCCTTTAATCCTCTTTGTAAATCTGTAGGAGGTAATTTCCCTATCTTAGGCTCCATGCGAACAATAGCTTGAAAAGGATGGACACATTGAATCAAAATTGATTCATAAGTATTTAAATCTATCAATTCAGAAGGAATATCTATCAACTGAAGATTATTATGAACTGCTCTAGCAGGCATTCTATTTTCATTTAATTTTTTCAAACAATAATTACAAATACGCTGATCAAAACTCAAATCAAAAGAATTCTCCACCAACAAATAACTTACAAAATCCTTCCATTCACTATTATTTTCCAATTCACATTTTGCATATAAATCAACTAACCTAGTCTGAATCTTATAATGAGTCTGTCGACAACACACACAAGTTAAATTAGGCCTTTCACTTGATTTCACCTTAAACTTGGTAATTTCCTCGTCAAAGTTTCTGTACTTGGAATCTGTCCATTATCTTCCACATTACCATCCATTACTATATCCATTTCTACACTGTCCTCTTTGTTCCCAAAATAACAAAACTCAATTTCTTCACAAATAGTCTTCACATCCACTTCAGATCCATGCAAAAGAGCACTGTTTAACTGTTTAAGCTTAAGTGCTGGACTTTTTGCATAATACAACTTTCTCACTAATTTTCTCACCTTATTATGATGCACTGCTAACATCCTAAAATGATGAAAAACACTCTGACATACTTTTCTAGAAAGACAAGCCAGTGAATGCCCATGCAAACCTGTGCTTTCTCTCACTCTGCAAGGATCTAACTCTTGCAAGATCTTCATTTTTTGTTTGAGACTTTTCTTACTATATGTATGTAAGAAATTTCGAAGCAAATCGATTGAATCCTGTCGCACACTACAAATACTACTGCACTTCCATGTGTACACTGGACCCTTAGTACGTCTCCCTAAAACTTCATCAGCTAACACCTCTTCTGCATCTCTAGACACAAATTTCTCTTTTTCCATCACACAACCATCTTTCACCTCATATGCTCGACGACTGGTGTCAACTGCATGCACTAAATCATTTTCCTGAAAGTAACTCTCCTCATTGAAAAATGGCTCAACACTTGAACTATGCATCCATTCGCCAGAAAATACTTCACAAAAATTAGTCCGATTAATAATTCTTTTCCATCTACTGTTCGATTTGAAAACAACAATTGCCTTATTAAGTATCCTAATTCTATTGATTACTAAAATAAATAATTTTTTCTTAACTTCAAAAGCCTGATCCACAATCTTCTCTACACTTTTCTTTTTCTTGTAAAAAGCAGTTCTCTGTTTACCTTTCTTATAATTTTTTAGCAAATTTAAAACTACCCTATTGCGAAACATTCACCTACGAATGTCCCTAAATTGATTTACCCTTCTATTGCTATCCATTCTCTTCTCTCCTGCTCCAATCGAGACATTTTTTGTGGGCCTCTCCTTCCTTTTTAGATTTGCTGGCTCCTTCTGAATATTCACATTACCAATATCATTTCTTTTTGTACGACATATTTTTGTACGAAGAAAAGACTTCATTGGCTTACCAGGAGCTTTTCTGGTGTTTTTTGAAGTAGTTGTTGTAGAGGATACCATAAATTCTGTTGCTGATGTTCTCCTTTTACGTATGGTATTTTGATACTTCTTTGCCTTGAAGGCATTTTTGCTTGCTTTTCAGAAGTTGATTTGAATCTGTTGTTCTGAAAAAAAACCACATGAAAGACCACTATTAGCAAACAACAAAGTAATGACAAAAAGCAAACAATATAAACAATAAATTGCAACATATTTAAGTTTATACAACAGCAACTCAGGGCCTTATTTATGAAGGCCTTGCACCACCAGTGCAACCCATGTTGCATTCCCAAAATACAAATCCTCTACCTTGCAAATGTTGATATCAAGCATTATCAAAAAGCAGAACACAAACCAAGAGCAAAGAAACTCAAGGCCTTATTTACGAAGACCTTGCGCCAGAAGAGCGTCATTTATTTCCCATGTATAAAGTGATGCTCCGGTTGCACAAGGCAATCATAAATAAGGGCCAAATGAAAATACCATTGATTTGCCCCCAAAATCTTTTTTTGAATAACATTTAAAAAGTACTGCACAGAACCTATGTATAAGCACTCAATATCACTTTTGAAACGTCACTGTTTCCCAAAATACAAATCCTCTACTTTGCAAATGTTGATATCAAGCATTATCAAAAAGCAGAACACAAACCAAGAGCAAAGAAACTCAAGGCCTTATTTATGAAGGCCTTGCGCCACCAGTGCGTCACTTTCTTCCCATGTTAAAAGTGACATACCTACGCCACAAGAAAATCATAAACAAGACCCAAATATAAATACCATTGATTGGCACCAAAAATGTTTTTTCGAATAACATTTAAAAAACACAGGGCAGAACCTATGTACAAGCACTGAATTTCACTTTTGAAACCTCACTGTTTCCCAAAATACAAATCCTCTACCTTGCAAATGTTGATAGCAAGCATTATCAAAAAGCAGAACACAAACCAAAAGCAAAGAAACTCAGGGCCTTATTTATGAAAGCCTTGCGCCACCAGTGCGTCACTTTCTTCCCATGTTAAAAGTGACATACCTACGCCACAAGACAATCATAAATAAGACCCAAATATAAATTCCATTGATTTGCACCAAAAATCGTTTTTTGATTAACATTTAAAAAACACAGGGCAGAACCTATGTACAAGCACAGAATTTCACTTTTGAAACATCACTGTTTCCCAAAATACAAATCCTCTACCTTGCAAATGTTGATATCAAGCATTATCAAAAAGCAGAACACAAACCAAGAGCAAAGAAACTCAAGGCCTTATTTATGAAGGCCTTGCGCCAGAAGAGCGTCATTTATTTCCCATGTTAAAAGTGACATACTGGCGCCACAAGACAATCATAAATAACAGCCAAATATAAATTCCATTGATTTGCCCCAAAATCGTTTTTAGATTAACATTTAAAAAACACAGGGCAGAACCTATGTACAAGCACAGAATTTCACTTTTGAAACATCACTGTTTCCCAAAATACAAATGCTCTACCTTGCAAATGTTGATTTCAAGCATTATCAAAAAGCAGAACACAAACCAAGAGCAAAGAAACTCAAAGCCTTATTTATGAAGACCTTGCGCCAGAAGAGCGTCACTTATTTCCCATGTATAAAGTGATGCACCGGTTGCACAAGGCAATCATAAATAAGGGCCACATGAAAATACCATTCATTTGCACCCAAAATCGTTTTTTGAATAACATTTAAAAAACACTGCCCAGAACCTATGTACAAGCACAGAATTTCACTTTTGAAACATCACTGTTTCCCAAAATACAAATGCTCTACCTTGCAAATGTTGATATCAAGCATTATCAAAAAGCAGAACACAAACCAAGAGCAAAGAAACTCAAAGCCTTATTTATGAAGACCTTGCGCCAGAAGAGCGTCACTTATTTCCCATGTATAAAGTGATGCACCGGTTGCACAAGGCAATCATAAATAAGGGCCAAATGAAAATACCATTCATTTGCACCCAAAATCGTTTTTTGAATAACATTTAAAAAACACTGCCCAGAACCTATGTACAACCACTGAATTTCACTTTTGAAACCTCACTGTTTCCCAAAATACAAATCCTCTACCTTGCAAATGTTGATAGCAAGCATTATCAAAAAGCAGAACACAAACCAAGAGCAAAGAAACTCAGGGCCTTATTTATGAAAGCCTTGCAAAACCAGTGCGTCACTTTCTTCCCATGTTAAAAGTGACATACCTACGCCACAAGACAATCATATATAAGACCCAAATATAAATTCCATTGATTTGCACCAAAAATCGTTTTTTGATTAACATTTAAAAAACACAGGGCAGAACTTATGTACAAGCACAGAATTTCACTTTTGAAACATCACTGTTTCCCAAAATACAAATCCTCTACCTTGCAAATGTTGATATCAAGCATTATCAAATAGCAGAGCACAAACCGAGAGCAAAGAAACTCAGGGCCTTATTTATGAAGGACTTGCACCACCAGTGCAACCCATGTTAAAAGTGACATACCGGCGCCACAAGACAATCATAAATAAGACCCAAATATAAATACCATTGATTGGCACCAAAAATCGTTTTTTGAATAACATTTAAAAAACACAGGGCAGAACCTATGTACAAGCACAGAATTTCACTTTTGAAACATCACTGTTTCCCAAAATACAAATCCTCTACCTTGCAAATGTTGATATCAAGCATTATCAAACAGCAGAACACAAACCAAGAGCAAAGAAACTCAAGGCCTTATTTATGAAGACCTTGCGCCAGAAGAGCGTCACTTATTACCCATGTATAAAGTGATGCAACGGTTGCACAAGGCAATCATAAATAAGGGCCAAATGAAAATACCATTGATTTGCCCCCAAAATCGTTTTTTGAATAACATTTAAAAAACACTGCACAGAACCTATGTATAAGCACTCAATATCACTTTTGAAACGTCACTGTTTCCCAAAATACAAATCCTCTACCTTGCAAATGTTGATATCAAGCATTATCAAAAAGCAGAACACAAACCAAGAGCAAAGAAACTCAAGGCCTTATTTATGAAGGCCTTGCGCCAGAAGAGCGTCATTTATTTCCCATGTTAAAAGTGACATACTGGCGCCACAAGACAATCATAAATAACAGCCAAATATAAATTCCATTGATTTGCCCCAAAATCGTTTTTTGATTAACATTTAAAAAACACAGGGCAGAACCTATGTACAAGCACAGAATTTCACTTTTGAAACATCACTGTTTCCCAAAATACAAATCCTCTACCTTGCAAATGTTGATATCAAGCATTATCAAAAAGCAGAACACAAACCAAGAGCAAAGAAACTCAAAGCCTTATTTATGAAGACCTTGCGCCAGAAGAGCGTCACTTATTTCCCATGTATAAAGTGATGCACCGGTTGCACAAGGCAATCATAAATAAGGGCCAAATGAAAATACCATTCATTTGCACCCAAAATCGTTTTTTGAATAACATTTAAAAAACACTGCCCAGAACCTATGTATAAGCACTCAATATCACTTTTGAAAGTTCACTGTTTCCCAAAATACAAATCCTCTACCTTGCAAATGTTGATATCAAGCATTATCAAAAAGCAGAATACAAACCAAGAGCAAAGAAACTCAAGGCTTTATATATGAAGGCCTTGCGCCAGAAGAGCGTCACTTATTTCCCATGTATAAAGTGATGCACCGGCTGCACAAGGCAATCATAAATAAGGGCCAAATATAAATACCATTGATTGGCACCAAAAATCGTTTTTTGAATAACATTTAAAAAACACAGGGCAGAACCTATGTACAAGCACAGAATTTCACTTTTGAAACATCACTGTTTCCCAAAATACAAATCCTCTGCCTTGCAAATGTTGATATCAAGCATTATCAAAAAGCCAAAAACAAACCAACAGCAAATAAACTCAGGGCCTTATTTATGAAGGCCTTGCGCCACCAGTGTGTCACTTATTACCCATGTTTAAAGTGATGCACCGGCTGCACAAGGCAATCATAAATAAGGGCCAAATGAAAATACCAATAAATTGCACCCAAAATCGTTTTTTGAATAACATTTAAGAAACACTGCGCAGAACCTATGTACAACCACTCAATATCTCTTTTGAAACATCACTGTGTCCCAAAATACAAATCCACTATCTTGCAAATGTTCATAATAAGTATTATCAAAAAGCAAAAAACAAATCAACAGCCAACAAACTCAGGGCCTTATTTATGAAGGCCTTGCGCCACAAGAGCGTCACTTATTTTCCATGTTTAAAGTGATGCACCAGCTGCACAAGGCAATCATACATAAGGGCCAAATGAAAATACCATTGATTTGCACCCAAAATCGTTTTTTGAATAACATTTAAGAAACACTGCGCAGAAACTATGTATAAGCACTCAATATCACTTTTGAAACGTCACTGTTTCCCAAAATACAAATCCTCTACCTTGCAAATGTTGATATCAAGCATTATCAAAAAGCAGAACACAAACCAAGAGCAAAAAAATTCAAGGCCTTATTTATGAAGGCCTTGCGCCACAAGAGCGTCATTTATTTCCCATGTTTAAAGTGATGCACTGGCTGCACAAGGCAATCATAAATAAGGGCAAAATGAAAATACCATTGATTTGAACCCAAAATCGTTTTTTAAATAACATTTAAGAAATACTGCGCAGAACCTATGTACATGCATTCAATTTCACTACTGAAACTTAACTATCTGCTTCCAAATATTCTCCATAGAGCAAACAAGTCTCTATCTAAATTAAATAAATCATTACTTACCTTTACAAATGCTTTGGGAGATTGAAAACAGTGTCAGACACACACACCAATTTTTCTTTAGCAGAGCAAAAGGTGTGCACTCAATACACTGAAACCAAGACTGGCATAGAAAATCTCTAACTTTGCACACATATGCCTTATTTCAACCAATCAAAAGTCTTCCCTCACTATTTTCAAACCAACACCCTTCCCACTCTCAGATCTTTCTATCTGTTACCATAGCAACTCCCTCCTAACTGAACTCTCAGGTTCAAAAGTTTATTCTACAATGTTGCAAATTAAGTCAGCAAGGATGTTTGACCTCTCAATACACCAGCTTATCCAGGGCATTATTGCTTTTAGTGACTTTTTCTTAACCATTCAAATTGCTTCTTTCACACAACACAACCATGCACTCTAACTTTCAGTTTTCAACTATCTGAATCCACCACTCATTGCTTGTGATTCAAGAGCAGAGAAACTCCACAATTATTTTTTTGTAAACTCCTACTGTTCCAACTTCCATTTCATTCCCACACTTCATCTGACTGCACCAGAACCTTCTCACATCATGTATTCTGTATGGATTATTGGACATAGCTACATCCACTGGGCTCAAAGGCATGCAGCAAGCAGAAATTATCACAACCTTGATTTATCAAATCTGGAAATCAAGAGGATTGAGATGTCATCAATTGATACCATTGGTGAAAACCTTTTTGCATCTGCCAAACACTGACCTCTTAATAGTGCACTGTGGTGGAAATGATTTGGGCACTATGACTGGGGTTGGTCTGGAAATGCTTTTAAAGGACACCTTTGATCAATTGATGACACTTTTTCCACAAACTGCCTCGGTATATTCCAATATATGCCAAAGACAGAAATGGAACTGGTCCAACCAATTTTGTCCACAATTTGAAAAAGCACGGAAACATGTGAATAAATCTGTTTCTGCTTACATGAGAGACTGTGGAATGGGTTCAATATACAATAATAACTTGTGTTACAACATGCAAGACATCTACAGAGGAGATGGTGTGCACTTCTCAGATGAGGGAAATAGAATTTTCCTCCTGAATTTAAGACTGTGCATTGGAACCTACTTGTAGGTACCTAAATCAACCACAGAACCCAAAAGCTCTTTTCAGAGCTACCCTACCTCTGATCATTCAAAACGTTTATCTTTTTCTAACTTTTTTCACCATTTTTCACCAAAGTACGCTTCCCAGAACGCGCACCGGTGCGTGTACTGGGCGCTTCCCCCACGGAAAATTCAAGATTTTTTTTTTTTAGCCTTTATGAGCCTCCTAAGCCCCTCTCAGAAAACCTAGAGGGTCCGGAAGTGTCTACCGTGCCCCCTTCTACCCATTCCGAACATTGTTTGCCCTCCATCTTGTGTCTCGATTGTACCGAAACACAAAATGGAGGACTCCCGTTACGCTGCCGGTGCACGTACCGGGGCGCGCACCGGTAAGCGCTCCCTAAAAAAAGGTGGGAAAGTAATTTACAGAAAAACCACTGGAGACACTTTCATCAAATATAGAATAGCCCTACTTCATAGCAGTCCCTACCATTTGCCCAAATCTGGTGGAATTCCATTGAGACATTTAGGCTACAGGCCTGTCTAAATATCCTGAGGTAAATTACATGACCAAAACACATATGAAGTGTTAAAATTTACAACCAATTAAAAAGTTTCTTTCATTTTCTACGATTATTTCCTGACATTTGATTGGTTATGTACATGAATAAATAAAAAAAAAGAGAAGGAAACACAGCCATTTTGACTACTGCTTCCTGAAGTACATTTGAAAAGAAATAACACTGACAACTTCAACTGCTTTCTCAAAGGTAAGTTGTTATTTTGGAAAGTGAAGTATGTTGTGCACTTTAAGTTAATTTGAGAAAAAATATTCTGTTAGTTATATACTATCCCTCTGTAATACTTATAGATTGAGATAGGCTTCTCTATTATAGTTATGGATTGAGTTAGGCTTCCCTTGTATTATTATAAATTTACTTAGGCTTCATCACATACTCTTTGTTATATTTCAAATTCCAGCCTGATACCATACACTGCCCAAAGATAACTTCACTGTTAAAAAATCCAAACTACATGTCTGAACTTAAACCCAACAGTGCCCTATCTCTACTGATATAATTATTTTGTATGCAATTTACAGCAACAAAATGGAAGGAGAAAAGAATATTTCTTTTGATATTGTTTTGGACAACAACCATGATGGAAAAAATGCTGAAATTGATAACATTGACTTTATGGATGAGTCTCTGGACCTTGAATTACTTGAGTGTTTGGAATCAATGGAAACACAGAATGTTAATGAGATTCCAGACAATATATTATTAGAAGTTTTATTAAATTATGAAAAAGAATCAGAAGAATACATTTATATTTAATAATCAAAAATTGTTCAAGCCATTATTCATTTTTATATGTAATTCATCAAGTAGATCAAACATGTTTAAAATATAAAGTGAGACTTATAGTATACTGTGCAACTTTTTTGTGTTACATAGAAAGTTTGCTCATAGTTACTTCCTTTCTCCCACTATATTATCTCCAATGTGTATTTAACATCTCTTTTTCATCTCCTGCCTCAATGTGGTTTCTGCTTTCCTGACAGACTACGCTATGAATTCCATATACCACAATAACTTCTGTAACAACATGCAAGATATCTACAAAGGAAACGGTGTATATTAAATTATAGACTCTGCATTGATGCCTACATGTTGGTACTTAAATAAAAAAAAACAACAAAAAGAACAATGAATAAACATACAATTTTTAAAGTGATTTTTTTCCCCCCATAGTACGCTCCCAGAAGCGCTCCCAGGAGCGCTCCCTTGTGCGCGTACCGGGCGCTCCCCCCGCGAAAATCGGAAAAAATAAAATAAAAATTGAGACCCCGCGGGGCCCTTTAATGGCCCCCACATCAAACCTAGGGGGTCAGGGGGGTCTACCCTGCCCCTTATGGTCAATTCCCCCTTTGTTTTTGCCACCTCTTGTGTCTCGATTTTATAGAGACACAAGATTGTAGGGACTGTTAGCCCGATGTGCCTTTGCTAGGTCTCAATATATGTGCTCCAGTGGATTTTGAGAAATTAATGTTCAAAACAAGATATATATCTGTAACAGCGCTCCGGGCTGCGCTCCGGTCCGCTTACTTTTCGCGAAACGGAACATTGCGCGCAGAAAGCTGATTGGCTCTCCGGTGTCTGTCAACATTCTAAACAGTCCGGAGCGGCCGCCATCTTATCTCTCGGTAGGATCGAGAGAGAAGAAGAGTTGAAAAACGAAGGGGGAATTTAATGAAAGGGGGCAAGGTATACCTCTCTTGACCCCCTAGGAATGATGTTGGGGTTATTAAAGGGTCCCGTGGGGAAAATAAAAAAATATATATTTTTCACGGTAGAAGCGCTTCCCGGGCCGCGAACTGGACCGCAAACTGGTAGCAAAACGGGAATTCGCCATTTTGTGTTTCGTTTTAATTAAATTACTAGGTATAAGGGGGTGCGGGAGACGTATCCTGACCCCTTATGTTTTCTGAGGGTGGCTGAGGAGGCTCATATATGTTGATACATGTCTTCCAGCGGCTGTGCGTGAGCTTTTTTTTTTTTTTTTGCTGCGTGACGTCTGTTAACGTTCGATTCGATGGAAATCAGGAAGTGTTGACCACCATTTTGTCACTGCGAGTAAATATTTTGTTATAAATGAATCCTTATTGATAAACATTGTCTGCGCCATCTTGCCTTTTTGTCCAATGCCATAATTTTGTCGTGCACGGCAGCCATTTTAGATGCCTTGACCAGACCCACTCTCTGCACGCTGTCGATTCTCAGCACGGCTCCCCACCCTCGCAAGCATCTCCCCCACGCACTGGTCACCCCCGCTCTCTCTCTCATGCATGGGCCATATACTTCTCCCCATCTGCGCTGCTCTTCCCTGAGAATCACACCCTGTGCCCGCCCGACACCTCCCTTTCACCCTATTCACTACCGCACCCTCTGACACTCCTCTTCCTCTGTGTCCGATTGTCCAGGCCGGACCCAGGCTATCACCTAGCCCTGCGGATGTAGTTTATGGCCCCAGCTGTAGAGAATCCAGACATACCAACCCTCCCGATTCAGGCGTGAGACTACTGATTTCAGTGCTAGTCTCCCGCCTCCCGATTTCTGCAAGCAAAAACCCGGGGGCATATTACCAACAACTAGCGATAATTTTTGTCTCTAACTTGTTTAGAGACAAAAATTATCGCCGCACATCGGCGATTTTTATCGCAGATAAACCTTGCTATTAGCAAGGTTTATCGCAAATGCGATAAAAAACGGCCGCAATGCATGAATATCGCTGAAAAGTCAGCGATATTCATGCATTATCGAGCAAATGCTCTTAGCCATGTTATCCACCTCCCATTGGATAACATGGCTAAGAACTGCTCAGGGCAGGTGTTAGCTTTTGGAGATATTCGCGCTTAGCGCGAATATCTCCAAAAGTTGGTAATAGGAGATAGCGATGTTAGGGACTGTTTCCAGTCGCTAACATCTTGGCACGCCCACTTTGCATGTCATTAGTGATAAATATCACTGACATGCAAAGCGGGGCCCAAGATGGTCGCTATTTCCTTTTAGCTGTCACTAACTGGTGTTAGCGACAGCTTGGTAATAGGGAGATAATTTTATCTCCGCTTTCTTGGCTTTTAAAGCCAAAAAAGCGGAGATAAACCCCCTTGATAATATGCCCCACGATTCCTCGGGGGTTTCAGCTGACAGGGCTTGGTATTGTGTTACGTGGTAATTTTTCCAGGAAACGTCAGAGGGTCGATGCAGGGGTTCTAGAAGGGGTGATAAACCATTTAAGCCTCATGAACAAGCGCATGGTCTTTTAATGATCTGTGAAGTACTCGGGGTGGCGGTGTGTGTGTGTCCTCTTTCAGGAGCGGGCGGGGGGGGGCACTGCCAGCAACTTCCAGGCCAGGCAGTGTTCAACACTTGCATCACCCTTTCTCTGCCTGCTATTGCGCTCCATGCTTCGGAAAGGTAAGAAAAAGAACGTGCATTTGAGTTTGAAATGTCCGATCCTGTAGCAGTACACTTGCAAAGCCCACACATGACAATAACCCGATTCAAGGCCCCATTCACCCGATTTTTAAAAAATATATAGCACTCCAACAAAGTGGGATTATAAAACTTTATTAACTTTTAAATATAACGAACGGAACAAAAACTGTAACAAACATTTAAACATTTTTGACAAAAAAAGCAACAATGGTCAGAAGCTGTCTTTTGTTCGAATAGTCCCAAGGCAGCACAACGTGCTGAGTTCTGGACGGCACCCAGGTGATGTCTCCTGGGTGCCGCACTGGTTTTTGGGATCCTACAATGCAGCAAAGAAAAACAGCGTGGGGCGTCCCGGGTGGTGCGGAGGAGGCCTCGTCAGTAGCGGTCTGTTGTGCGAATAGTTCCAAGGCAGCAGAACGCGCTGAGATGTTGATGGCACCCAGGTGATGTCCAGTAAACTGCTGCACTGGTTTTGGTATCCTACAATGCTGCTCCGAAAATTGGCGTGGGGCGGCCCGGGGGGGGCGTGGGGGAGGCGGCGTGAACGGGCCTCCCCAGGTGGCGGCCATCCAGCTGAGTTGCGCCCGCTCTTGCGGCTACAGCGTCTCGCTCACCATGTTGTTGAGTTGCTCCCACTCTTGCAGTGCAGCGATAGGCGGCTGCCACATGACTCTTAAAATGGCGGACGGCTCTTCGGTTTTGGGCCTGGTCCACTAAAATGGCCCTGGGACACCTTGGAACTCGGACGCTTGCCTGCTAGGTCTTGGGCTCCATTCTCGAAAGCGTCCCCTCAGCCGTGAAGATTCTACAAAAGTCTTGGGGGCCCTCGACTCCTGCAGGCTTCCGGTGGGGAGCGGCTGCCATGATTGCTCCCGGAATGACCACGACGGAGCCACGAGATGGTGGTGCTCTCATGCTGACGCCAGCTTCAGTCTGAATCATCCAGAAACAAGGTGGGGCTTTCATCGTTTGGGAAAAAAAAATGTTCTAAACCAATGAAAAGTGTTATTTTTAGGTCATATGACCAAGCCTTCCATCTTTAGGAAACCAAAAGTAAAATGAACCAATGAAAAGTTTTATAAACAAGTCACATGACCTGTTATGCGGCATAGGGCTACAAAAAGCATAGAAAATCCGTTGGCACGTGAGGCGGCGTCAGTAGCGGACCGATGTGCGAATAGGCCGAAGGCAGCACAACGCGCCGAGATCCGGATGGCACCGAGTTAGTGTCCAGCAAGTTGCTGCACTGGTGTGGCTATCCTACAATGCTGCGCCGAAAGTCGGCGTGGGGTGCCCCGTTGGCCTGTGAGGTCGCGTCAGTCAGTGGGGGCTGTGCGTCTCCCCCAAGATGGAGGCTCCTCGGCTGCAGTGCGGCGCCCCTTAGCGTTTCACTCGCCGTCCAACTGAGTTGCGTCCGCACTTGCGGCTACAGTAGGCCAAAGGCAGCACAACGCGCCGAGATCCGGATGGCACCGAGGTGGTGTCCAGCAAATTGCCGCACTGGTGTGGCCATCCTACAATGCTGCGCCAAAAGACGGCGTGTCCAGCTGAGTTGCGGTCACTCTTGCGGTACAGTGACTCGAACGCGCAGAGATCCGGATGGCACCGAGGTGGTGTCCAGCAAATTGCCGCACTGGTGTGGCCATCCTACAATGCTGCGCCGAAAGACGGCGTGTCCAGCTGAGTTGCGGTCACTCTTGCGGTACAGTGACTCGAACGCGCCGAGATCCGGATGGCACCGAGGTGGTGTCCAGCAAGTTGCCGCACTGGTGTGGCCATCCTACAATGCTGCGCCGAAAGACGGCGTGTCCAGCTGAGTTCCGGTCACTCTTGCGGTACAGTGACTCGAACGCGCCGAGATCCGGATGGCACCGAGGTGGTGTCCAGCAAGTTGCCGCACTGGTGTGGCCATCCTACAATGCTGCGCCGAAAGTCGGCGTGGGGTGCCCCGTTGGCTTATGAGGTGATGTCAATAGTGGACCGATGTGTGAATAGGTCGGAACCAGCACAAGGCGCCAATATCCGAATGGCAAGTCCTGGATGTTCAGTGCCATAGTTGAGAGTTCTGAGCAGTGCTTGTAAGACTGTCTGAAGCTTATTTGCACCTGCTGCAGCTTCACTATTGCCCTGGTGTGGCCAAAGGTCGCACATTACATAGGCGGCCGGCTCCCGAGGTCCGACGGAACTTTTTTCCTTTTCCTTTTTGCTTCTTGTCCCACAATCCGTTTCATCTGAAGACATGACCAGGTCCCTGAATGTGTGCAGGGGGACGTTATTGATTGAATCAAAATGGCGGCTTGACACAAAGCTGACTCAAGCGTTGCTGTTGATGCTATACAGACAAAAATTGGTTTTCAGTTTGTACATTCTTCAGGATTTTTTTTTCCATCCAAGGCTGATTGAGAGTTTGTAGAAAAATGGCTTCAGATTTTCCACATACTACTCTTCAACATTCTTCCTAAATGTAACAATGTGAGACTCACTAGGAGAACGGCTGTTTATGTTTCCTTTCAAAATGCTGCCAACAATATTTTCTGAATGGAAGACACCATCTTGTAGCATAAAGGGCCGAAAGGGGTTCTGGTCTGGCCGATGGTTGGTGGAGACATTTTGACTATATCTTTGACCTGCCCGGCCTCGCCCAAAATGGCGCCGGTATAAATGGGACTCGTAACTCATTGTTGTGTACTGGTTGAACAACCTTGATATCACGAGATATGAATGCAGTTTTGATGCTCATGGCGGGCGGGGACGAGAATTGATTGAATATTTCGACATCCCTATTGATATTAAGTTCTGATGTGTTATTGATTACTGTACTATTGAAAGTTCGAATTAACGTCACCCATGGTACTTGCACGCAAATGTATATCTAGGTAACTTTTTTGTAAGTGGCCCTGTCGTATTTTAATTACAAAATGTACGTCCACCGATTCCGCAACTGTTATACACCTTAGTTCTTGCAACCTAATGGCTCGTTCGTTACGTTCCTCTATAATGTAAATGTCTCCTCATCATATACGATTTCAGTTTGCTCCGTGGCCGGCCCATGTGGTTATAGGCCCGTATTTGTATACTGACATTTTCACAATAAAGGTTTTTAAAACAAAACATGGTAGTAGTATTTACATTGGTAAAGTTTTTACTTTTAGTCACTGTTTTCGAATCAGTAAAAGGCAAGTGAAATAAAGCAGTCCAATTACATGACGGATAAAAGGTATAATATGTAGGAACGCAGTAAAGATAAATGGTCAAGGGCAGTTGTGTTTTCCACTCCTGCAACATAAAGTGATCGATAAGAATCTGATAATCAGGCGTATCGGCGACTAAGACAGCAGGCCGAGTCTCTTTTACTCAACGGCTCCGTCATGGAACGAAGAAACGCCCTTTTTCTCGAAAAAGGAATATATTTTACTTGCAGGACAGTTGTAAATTTTCGGGGAAAGTACATTAGCCTGGAATATTATAACATATATGTTTTAAAAAAAAAAGTTCGAAATCAATAAAAAGCGTATTTTTTAGGTCATATGACCAAGCTTTTCATTATTAAAATAACAAAAGTAAAATGAACCAATAAAAAGTTTTATTAACAAGTCACATGACCTGTTATGCTTACGTTACGCGCTGCGCGCCGCGCCCCGGATCACTTCCGGGTGCGCTAACGCGGCGTGTCATATAACGCATTACGCGACAACGTAGGTCAAGAATATAGTCAAAATGTCTCCACCAACCAGCGTTCGGAACACAACCCCTTTCAGCAGTCCAAAAAGTTCTGTAAAATGACAACAGAGGGGACAGGCAACAAGAACCATCAGTCAAAGAGGGGAGGGCAAGTTCTTCTCTACCGGGTCATGTTGGGGCGCTACCGGAACTGATCGAATTGGTAGTCTACAGTGTTTCTGGATGTTTCAGACTAAAGCTGGCGTCAGCATGAGAGCACTACCATCTCGTAGGTCCGTCGTGGCCATTCCACGAGCAAACATGGCAGCCGCTCCCCACCAGAAGCCTGCGGGAGTCGGGGGCCCCCAAGACTTTTGTAGAATCTTCACGGCTGAGGGGATGCTTTCGAGAATGGGACCCAAGCCCTATCAGGGAAGCGTCCGAGTTCCAAGGTGTCCCAGGGCCATTTTAGTGGACCACGCCCAAATCTGAATAGCCGGCCGCCATTTTGAGAGTCCTGTGGCAGTCGCTTATCGTTGCATCGCAAGAGTGGGAGCAACTCAACTACATGGTGAGCGAGACGCTGTAGTTGCAAGAGCGGGCGGTAAACAGCTGAATGGCGGAAGAGGCACAGTGTAGCAAAAGCGGGCGGAATGGCAACTAAAACGGTAAAGGGGCGCCCCACTACAGCGTGTCTTCAGGTCAAACGGATTGTGGGACAAGGTCCAGAATAGAAGAGTCATCAAAAGGCAAAAAGTTCCGCCGGACCCCGGGAGCCGGCCGCCTATGTCGGGGGCGATCTCAGGCTACACCGGTGCTATAAGACTTGGGGAGGGGGTCGGAGCCAAGCGTCTTCTCCGAGTCCATAGCCATCACACCGCCCCTCGGGGGCCTCCGTCAAGCGGTTTAGGAAGGTAACATATCACATTGTTTTCAAATGCAGTCAGGTCCACAAACGACACTCACTTACTTTGAGAATAGTGAAGCTGCAGTAGGTGGAAATAAGCTTCAGACAGTGTTACAAGCGCTGCTCAGAACTCTGAACTATGGCACCCAACATCCAGAACTTATGCCATTTGAGAATGGCAGTGACATTGAAGCAACTCAGGGACCAAAACCATTAACGTACTTTCACGTATGAAAATCTTACTTGGGGAGGGGGCAGGAGCGAAGCGCCCCCTCCCAGTCCGCGCCACCACACCGTATGTTGAAAATCTGAAGCCATCGTTCTACAAAGTCAACCAACCTTGGATGGAAAAATCTAGAAAAATGTACAAACTGAAAACCAGTTTTGGTCTGCATAGCATTAGTAGCAACGCTTGCTATCAGAGTGCATGAGTTTCATGCTCGATCGATTGAGCTAGCCGGATCGGGCAATAAAAAGTATCAAATAGTTATGTAAATAGTTATTTAATAAAATGTTTTACCCTGTTTCTTTGCTGGTGTGTTGTCTATATTTTTAATATTTGCATAGGGTTTGTCGTTATTTTGGGCGGGGTGGGTGACGGAGACGAGCTGTCTTGCAGCCCTCATGGTGTGGATCTCAGTTCATCTCACTATTTTCGTATTTCTCATGAAGGGTTGTTCCTAATATTTCTATTTTAGCGAGGTCAAAAAGAGATCCAATTAGTGGCCTACTGATTTTGCTCGATTACTTTTATTTTTTTACACGATTTTTCACGATTTTTCACTATCTGCAAAGACTAAACAGAGTATTGCGACTTTGTGCTTGTTTGTAAATAGAGAATGAACCAAAGAGAATCAATTGTAAAACAGTAAATGCTTGGATAACAATCAATCAAATGGAGAGACAAGCAGGCACGACGGATTACAACGGGGGTAAAGGCCTGCGTTAACTACTCTTCACTATCTGTAAAGAGAGAGTACTACTAAGAGAAAAGAGGGGAGGGGGGCAGCGTTCAAAGCACATCAGCGTGCATAAACACGAAAACGTTTTTACCTATCACGTACTTGACATTTTACAGCTTTTGATATTTGCTATTAAAAAACCAATGAAATTCACTGAAAAAACCATAGGTTATAGGCCATATATAGTTAGGAATTTGCATTTACAAAACCTTGAAAATTCAATGAAAAAACCATTCGTTATAGAACATATATAGTTAGGAATTTGCATTTACAAAACCTTATTTTACTCGCATAAAACCATTGAAATTCCATATATAGTTAGATGCGCTAACTATATATCGCGCACCCGCAATCCACTGCTGATGATGTCACATATTACATCATTCATGACATGGTCAGTGACATCACTGATGACATCACTGATGACATCTCAAATGACATCACTGATGACATCACTGATGACATATCAAATGACATCACTGATGATATCATTCATGTGATAATACGATGAACCTCTTCAGACTCTAATATAACCTTAGATACAATCAGTGTAAACAGACACTCACAGACTGTCACTCATTCATGGAGTTACTCACACAACTAGTCAGTCATGCAAACAATCAATCACACCTCCATTTCCTCAACTATACAGTTATACAAACTTTACTTATTCAAACATATACTAACACATATTTTCTCTCTTATACAATCACTGATACAAGTTGTCAATGATCCATGGAACCACTGACACATTCACTAGCTCTTATACAGTTATTTATATATGTCAACTCTCACATGTACTGTGTTTTACATATGTACTTACTTTGACATGTAGCACTGAGATATCCATTCACTCACCAATACACTCATGCACACAGTCAACCACCCATACAGCTGTTTCCACATGCAATTTTGAACCCATACATCTAGTGAATCAGCTGTTCACACATCTATGCACAGAGTCACACACCTCCCAGCCACTCACACACATACTCAGTCTCCCATACAAATACTTGGGCAACCAATCAATAACCCATATAGTTACTCATATAGCTACTGATCAACACATGCAGCAGTTTACAGAACAACAGATATAATGATGCACAAATTAATACAGTTTAATCACTAACCCACGCACTCAGTGAGACACATTTAATCACTCCCTCATACAATCAGTCATGCACCTACTAAATCCTTCATTCAGACATTTATACATCCACTCATTCTTCAATATGTAAGACATATTTTAACTTTACAGAAACATACAGTCACTGGATGTTGTCATCAGTGATGTCATTTGAGATGTCATCAGTGATGTCATCAGTGATGTCACTGACCATGTCATGAATGATGTAATATGTGACATCATCAGCAGTGGATTGCGGGTGCGCGATATATAGTTAGCGCATCTAACTATATATGGAATTTCAATGGTTTTATGCAAGTAAAATAAGGTTTTGTAAATGCAAATTCCTAACTATATATGTTCTATAACCAATGGTTTTTTCATTGAATATATATATATATATATATATATATATATATATATATATATATATATATATATATAAATATATATATATATATATATATATATATATATATCCCAGCTCCAATTCCTTCACAAATACCCAGCCGGGTTGGAAGGAAAGCCAGCACTCATGAAAACAGCAGCAGCAGTTTCAGCAGAAAAGTTTTATTCTTCGAACAAACGCATTTTTCGGGAATGAAATCCCTTCGTCAGTGTTAACACTGACGAAGGGATTTCATTCCCGAAACGCGTTTGTTCGAAGAATAAAACTTTTCTGCTGAAACTGCTGCTGCTGTTTTCGTGAGTGCTGGCTTTCCTTCCAACCCGGCTGGGTATTTGTGAGGGAATTGGAGCTTGGATCTGTAAACGCGAACACCATCGCGTTACTGGCACCCGCTTTCAGAGTGACTCGTGCGTTTGGTGTTTCTGGAGCGATTATATATATATATATATATATATATTACCTACTGGCGTGTCGCCAGTAGGTATATATAGTTAGGATTATTTGTCTATGGAACTTTTGAAAATTCTATGTCTAATAACTTTGGCGTTTGTGGACGGAATCGGCTGAAATGTTCAGGAAAATGGCACATTTTGTTTCTGAGCAGCCCCTGAAAATTCCGGGGGGGTTTCATCAAGGGGGGGCCGAGAAAAAAGGGGGGTCCCAAAACACGTTTTTCCCATTCATTTTTCCATAGGGCCTTTGGCCTCACTTTTAGCTCGAACGGCTGAATGGATTTGCACGAAACTTGGCAAAATTGTAGGGACTGTTAGCCCGATGTGCCTTTGCTAGGTCTCAATATATGTGCTCCAGTGGTTTTTGAGAAATTAACGTTCAAAACAAGATATATATCTGTAACAGCGCTCCGGGCTGCGCTCCGGTCCGCTTACTTTTCGCGAAACGGAACTTTGCGCGCAGAAAGCTGATTGGCTCTCCGGTGTCTGTCAACATTCTAAACAGTCCGGAGCGGCCGCCATCTTATCTCTCGGTAGGATCGAGAGAGAAGAAGAGGTGAAAAACGAAGGGGGAATTTAATGAAAGGGGGCAAGGTATACCTCTCTTGACCCCCTAGGAATGATGTTGGGGTTATTAAAGGGTCCCGTGGGGAAAATAAAAAAATATATATTTTTCACGGTAGAAGCGCTTCCCGGGCCGCGAACTGGGCCGCAAACTGGTAGCGAAACGGGAATTCGCCATTTTGTGTTTCGTTTTAATTAAATTACTAGGTATAAGGGGGTGTAGGAGACGTATCCTGACCCCTTATGTTTTCTGAGGGTGGCTGAGGAGGCTCATATATGTTGATACATGTCTTCCAGCGGCTGTGCGTGAGCTTTTTTTTTTTTTTTTTTGCTGCGTGACATCTGTTAACGTTCGATTCGATGGAAATCAGGAAGTGTTGACCACCATTTTGTCACTGCGAGTAAATATTTTGTTATAAATGAATCCTTATTGATAAA
This sequence comes from Lissotriton vulgaris, assembly GCF_964263255.1. Classification (NCBI taxonomy): domain Eukaryota; kingdom Metazoa; phylum Chordata; class Amphibia; order Caudata; family Salamandridae; genus Lissotriton; species Lissotriton vulgaris. The sequence goes on along the minus strand of NC_141687.1, from coordinate 1,391,709,531 downwards.
CATTGTCTGCGCCATCTTGCCTTTTTGTCCAATGCCACAATTTTGTCGTGCACGGCAGCCATTTTAGATGCCTTGACCAGACCCACTCTCTGCACGCCGTCGATTCTCAGCACGGCTCCCCACCCTCGCAAGCATCTCCCCCACGCACTGGTCACCCCCGCTCTCTCTCTCATGCATGGGCCATATACTTCCCCCCATCTGCGCTGCTCTTCCCTGAGAATCACACCCTGTGCCCGCCCGACACCTCCCTTTCACCCTATTCACTACCGCACCCTCTGACACTCCTCTTCCTCTGTGTCCGATTGTCCAGGCCGGACCCAGGCTATCACGTAGCCCTGCGGATGTAGTTTATGGCCCCAGCTGTAGAGAATCCAGACATACCAATCCTCCCGATTCAGGCGTGAGACTACTGATTTCAGTGCTAGTCTTCCGCCTCCCGATTCCTGCAAGGAAAAACCCGGGGGCATATTACCAACAACTAGCGATAATTTTTGTCTCTAACTTGTTTAGAGACAAAAATTATCGCTGCACATCGGCGAATTTTATCGCAGATAAACCTTGCTATTAGCAAGGTTTATCGCAAATGCGATAAAAAACGGCCGCAATGCATGAATATCGCTGAAAAGTCAGCGATATTCATGCATTATCCAGCAAATGCTCTTAGCCATGTTATCCACCTTCCATTGGATAACATGGCTAAAAACTGCTCAGGGCAGGTGTTAGCTTTTGGAGATATTCGCGCTTAGCGCGAATATCTCCAAAAGTTGGTAATAGGAGATAGCGATGGCTAGGGACTGTTTCCAGTCGCTAACATCTTGGCACGCCCACTTTGCATGTCATTAGTGATAAATATCACTGACATGCAAAGCGGGGCCCAAGATGGTCGCTATCTCCTTTTAGCTGTCACTAACTGGTGTTAGCGACAGCTTGGTAATAGGGAGATAATTTTATCTCCTTTTTTTTGGCTTTTAAAGCCAAAAAAGCGGAAATAAACCCCCTTGATAATATGCCCCACGATTCCTCGGGGGTTTCAGCTGACAGGGCTTGGTATTGTGTTACGTGCTAATTCTTCCAGGAAACGTCAGAGGGTCGATGCAGGGGTTCTAGAAGGGGTGATAAACCATTTAAGCCTCATGAACAAGCGCATGGTCTTTTAAAGATTTGTGAAGTACTCGGGGCGGCGGTGTGTGTGTGCCCTCTTTCAGGAGCGGGCGGGGGGGCACTGCCAGCAACTTGCCAGGCCAGGCAGTGTTCAACACGTGCATCACCCTTTCTCTGCCTGCTATTGCGCTCCATGCTTCGGAAAGGTAAGAAAAAGAACGTGCATTTGAGTTTGAAATGTCCGATCCTGTAGCAGTACACTTGCAAAGCCCACACATGACAATAACCCGATTCAAGGCCCCATTCACCCGATTTAAAAAAAAAATATAGTACTCCAAGAAAGTTGGATTATAAAACTTTATTAACTTTTAAATATAACGAACGTAACAAAAACTGTAAATATATTTAAACATTTTTTGATAAAAAAAAACAACAATGGTCAGAAGCTGTCTTTTGTGTGAATAGTCCCAAGGCAGCACAACGTGCTGAGTTGTGGAAGGCACCCAGGTGAAGAACCATCCCTTCTTTAAACCCCATGGTGACCAACTATAGTTTCAATGAGTGCTATGTCCCAGGTTTTACATAAAGTAGTGTTTACCTAGAGTGGTGCTGTGTAGGACACTCTGAATGGAAATTAACCAGAACTATAACGATAACAACAACAACAACAATAATATAACTTTTATGCCCAAATTACGCAAACATTTAGCTAATCTGCTAAAGGGGGGAGTCGCCATTTCTTTTGATAATTTATTCACCCATCCGTAGCCTCTCTAATCTCCATTACAATGTGTTTCTTGCTAAAATTAACCAGAACTATAACCATAACAACAACAACAACAATAATATAACTTTAATGTCCAAATTACGCAAAGATTTAGCTAATCTGGTAAAGGGGGGGAGTCGCCATTTCTTTGGATAATTTATTCATCCATCCGTAGCCTCTCTAATCTCCATTACAATATGTTTCTTGCTGTCGCTAGCTGATGAAAAAACTAAAGTGATAACTTCCTCATCCTTATTTTGTCTTTCTTTGTTCCTTAAGATGTTATCTGTGTCAACCTCTTCCGAGAATGCTGATGCGTTAGGGATTTCCTTGTGTTTCTTAATAGCATTGGTGTCTGCACACTTCTTTGTCAATTCTGTGAACATGATAACTGCTTCATAAACAGACGATATCTTTGTTAAGTCATTAGTGTTAAGTGTGTCTGAAACTACAGTGCCCTTCTGTTTTTCTTTCTTCAGGCTCTACAGAGTTTTGTGTGTTGTTCTTTTGAGCGACAATTATTCCAGAGGTTTCAGGTTCACTTGTTTTGTCCTGCAGTGAGTTAACAGCTTTAGAGACTTCATGTTTATTTGCTATGTCCTGCTGTGCGTCAACTGCTTCAGAGACGTCAGCCTCATTTGTTATGTTTGACTAGATCCTGGACCTGCCCGGCCGCGCCCAAAATGGCGCCGGTGTAAATGGGACTCGTAACTGCTTGTTGTGTACTGGTTGCCCAACCTTGATATCACGAGATACGTATGCAGTTTTGAAGCACATGGCGGAGGCTCGTCTGCTGTAGTGGGGCGCCCCTTTATCGTTTCAGTCGCCATTCCGCCCGCTTTTGCTACACTGTGCCTTTTCCGCCATTCAGCTGTTTACCGCCCGCTCTTACGGCTACAGCGTCTCGCTCACCATGTAGTTGAGTTGCTCCCACTCTTGCGGTGCAGCGATAGGCGGCTGCCACAGGACTCTTAAAATGGCGGCCGGCTCTTCGGATTTGGGCCTGGTCCAGTAAAATGGCCCTGGGACACCTTGGAACTCGGACGCTTGTCTGCCAGGGCTTGGGTCCCATTCTCGAAAGCGTCCCCTCAGCCTTGAAGATTCTACAAAAGTTTTGGGGGCCCTCGACTCCCGCAGGCTTCCGGTGGGGAGCGGCTGCCATGATTGCTTGCGGAATGGCCACGACGAAGCTACGAGATGGTGGTGCTCTCATGGTGACGCCAGCTTCAGTCTGAAACATCCAGAAACAAGGTGGGGCTTTCATCGTTTGGGAAAAAAAATGTTTTAATCCAATGAAAAGTGTTATTTTTAGGTCACATGACCTAGTCTTACATCATTAGGAAAACAAAAGTAAAATGAACCAATGAAAAGTTTTATTAACAAGTCACATGACCTGTTATGCTTACGTTACGCGCTGCGCGGCGCGCTCTGGATCGTTTCCGGGAAGCTGCGCCTTGCGCACCGGAGCACTTCCGGGTGCGCTAACGCGGCGCGTCATATGACGCATTACGCGACAACGCAGGTCCAGAATATAGTCAAAATGTCTCCACCAACCAGCGGTCGGAATACAACCGCTTTCAGCAGTCCAAAAAGTTCTGTTAAATCTTAAGAGCGGGAGCAACTCAACTACATGGTGAGCGAGACGCTGTAGTCGCAAGAGCGGGCGGTAAACAGCTGAATGGCGGAAGAGGCACAGAGTACCAAAAGCGGGCGGAATGGCAACTAAAATGGTAAAGGGGCGCCCCACTACAGCGTGTCTTCAGGTCAAACGGATTGTGGGACAAGGTCCAGAATGGAAGAGTCATCAAAATGCAAAAAATTCCGCCGGACCCCGGGAGCCGGCCGCCTATGTTGGGGGCGATCTCAGGCCACACCAGGGCAACACGACTTGGGGAGAGGGCAGGAGCCAAGCGCCCCCTCCCAGTCCGCGCCATCTCACCGCCCCTCGGGGCCTCCGTCAAGCGGTTTAGGGAGGCACCGTATCACATTGTTTTCCAATGCAGTCAGGTCCACAAACGGACCCCACTTACTTTGAATAGTGAAGCTGCAGCAGGTGCAAATAAGGTTTAGACAGTGTTACAAGCGCTGCTTAGAACTCTGAAGTATGGCACTCAACATCCAGGACTTATGCCATTTGTGTAAGGCAGTGACATCGAAGCAACTCAGGGACCAAAAGCATGAACGAACACTCACGTATGAAAATCTTATTTGGGGAAGGGGCAGGATCCAAACGCCCCCTCCCAGTTCGCGCCACTACACCGTATGTAGAAAATCTGAAGCCATCGTTCTACAAACTCTCAACGCTTGCTATCAGTGCATGAGTTTCATGCTCGATCGATTGAGCTAGCCGGATCGGGCAACAAAAAGTATAAAATAGTTATGTAAATAGTTATTTAATAAAATGTTTTACCCTGTTTCTTTGCTGGTGTGTTGTCTATATTTATAATATTTGCATAGGGTTTGTCGTTATTTTGGGCGGGGTGGGTGGCGGAGTCGAGCTGTCTTGCAGCCCTCATGGTGTGGAGCTCAGTTCATTTCACTATTTTCGTATTTCTCATGAAGGGTTGTTCCTAATGTTTGTATTTTAGCGAGGTCAAAAAGAGATCCAATTAGTGGTCTACTGATTTTGCTCGATTACTTTTCTTTTTTTACACGATTTTTCACTATCTGCAAAGACTAAACAGAGTATTGCGACTTTGTGCTTGTTTGTAAATAGAGAATGATCCAAAGAGAACCAATTCTAAAACAGTAAATGCTTGGATAACAATCAATCAAATGGAGAGACAAGCAGGTACGACGGATTACAACGGGGGTAAAGGTCTGCGTTAACTACCCTTCACTATCTGCAAAGAGAGAGTACTACTAAGAGAAAAGAGGGGAGGGGGGGGGCAGCGTTCAAAGCACATCAGCGTGCATAAACACGAAAACGTTTTTACCTATCACGTACTTGACATTTGACAGCTTTTGATATTTGCTATTAAAAAACCATTGAAATTCACAGAAAAAACCATAGGTTATAGTCCATATATAGTTTGGAATTTGCATTTACAAAACCTTGAAAATTCAATGAAAAAACCATTGGTTATAGAACATATATAGTTAGGAATTTGCATTTACAAAACCTTATTTTACTCGCATAAAACCATTGAAATTCCATATATAGTTAGATGCGCTAACTATATATCGCGCACCCGCAATCCACTGCTGATGATGTCACATATTACATCATTCATGACATGGTTAGTGACATCACTGATGACATCACTGATGACATCTCAAATGACATCACTGATAAAATCACTGATAACATCTCATTTGACATTACTGATCACATCACTGATGATATCATTCATGTGATAATACCATGAACCTCTTCATACTCTAATATAACCTTAGATACAATCAGTGTAAACAGACAGTCACAGACTGTCACTCATCCATGGAGTTACTTACACACCTAGTCAGTCATGCAAACAATCAATCACACTTCCATTTCCTCAACTATACAGTTATACACACCTTACTTATTCAAACATATACTAACACATATTTACTCTGTTATACAATCCCTGATACAAGTTCACAATGATCCATACAGCCACTCACACATTCACTGGCTCTTCTGCACAGTTATTTATATATGTCAACTCTCACATGTACTGTGTTTTACATATGTACTTACTTTGACATGTAGCACTGAGATATCCATTCACTCACTAATACACTAATGCACACAGTCATCCGCCCATACAGCTGTTTCCACATGCAGTTTTGAACCCATACATATAGTGAATCAACTACTCACACATCTATGTACAGAGTCACACACCTCCCAGCTACCCATACACACACACTCAGTGTCCCATACAAATACTTGGACAACCAATCAATAACCCATACAGTTATTCATATAGCTACTGATCAACACATGCAGCAGTTTGTAGAACAACAGATATAATGATGCACAAATTAAGATAGTTTAGTCACTAACCCATGCACTCATTAAGACACATTTAATCATTCTCTCATACAGTCAGTCATGCACCTACTAAATCCTTCTTCCAGACACTTATACATCCACTCATTCTTCAATATGTAAGACACATTTTAACTTTACAGAAACATACAGTCACTGGATGTTGTCATCAGTGATGTCATTTGAGATGTCATCAGTGATGTCACTAACCATGTCATGAATGATGTAATATGTGACATCATCAGCAGTGGATTGCGGGTGCGCGATATATAGTTAGCGCATCTAACTATATATGGAATTTCAATGGTTTTATGCGAGTAAAATAAGGTTTTGTACATGCAAATTCCTAACTATATATGTTCTATAACCAATGGTTTTTTCATTGAATATATATATATATATATATATATATATATATATATATTCACTGAAAAAACCATAGGTTTCACACCAGTTATAGTTAGGAATTAGCATTTAAAAAACCTATGAAATTCACTGAAAAAACCATAGGTTTCACACCAGTTATAGTTACCTGGAAATTTTACTGACATAAAACCATTGAAATTTACATATACATATACAAAAAAAAATCATTTTTCAGAAAGACACACATTCACTGGATGGTGTCATCAGTGATGTCATGAGTGATGTTACTGACCATGTCATGAGTGATGTAATATGTGATGTCATCAGCAGTGCATTACACGCGCAAGTTATAGTGAGTCCAACTAACTATAACGTGGGAATTTCAATGGTTTTATGTCAGTAAAATTTCCAGGTAACTATAACTGGTGTGAAACCTATGGTTTTTTCAATGAATTTAATAGGTTTTTTAAATGCTAATTCCTATCTAAAACTGGTGTGAAACCTGTTTTTTTCAGTGAATTTCATAGGTTTTTTAAATGCTAATTCCCAACTATGACTGGTGTGAAACCTATGGTTTTGTCTGTGAATTTCATAGGTTTTTTAACTGCTAATTCCTAACTTTTTATAGAGCCTCATACTTATGTGTTTTTTAGTGAATTTCTAAGGTTATTTTTTCGCAAATGTCTATAGCTTAGAAAGGTATGTTTTTCTAAAAATGTATCCTATATTGTATATTAATATCATCTTTTTTTTTAAAGTATATTCATTTCTTTTTTATATTTCACTCTGGAGCGCTCCCGGTGCGCGTACCGGTGAGCGCCCCGGTGCGCGTACCGGGGCGCGTCCCATCAGCGCACCAAAAAAAAAAGAAAAAAAAAATAATGAAGGAGTGAGCAAGAGGAATGGGGACAAAGAGAGTGGTGTAAAGAGAAAGAAAGCTAGAGGGAGAAACACAGAGGGACTGTGTAATAGATAGTAAAACAGAGAAAAGGTATAAGAGGAAGTAACTGAGAAAAGGAAAATGAATAAGGGAGCAAAAGAAGAGAAGAAAGAGGAAGAAGACTAAAGCAGAGGTTCTGGGAGAATGTGAATGGGTGATGAAAGTAAAAGGAAGGAGAGTAAAGGATGGGGAATGACAGGTAGTGACGGAACCAGAGAAAAGGAACAGTGGTGACGGAGGGAAAGAAAATAGCAGTGAGTGTAAGTAAAGAGGAGTGAAAGAGGGTGGATAAAAGTGAATAAGGGTAAGACATGGGGAGTGACAGAGAGAAAGAACAGAGAGAGTAAAGGATGGAGTGTTAGAAAGGGACTAAGTGAACCAGAAAAAAAGGTAAGTGAGGGAGTGTGGATGAGCAGAGGCACTGAAAGAAGTTGAATGTGGTAGGAAAGTAAGGAAAAGAGAAGTAAACATGGAGGATAAGAATAAGTGAGGGAAGCAGAGTAAGGAAACAGGGGTGAGGTAGGGTGAGAGAAAAGTAGTGAGGTTAAAGCAAAGGGTGATGACAAACTACATTTTGTAGTCACACTTACCATATAATCTTACTTGCATTTTTAAACTACACTTTGTATCTGTGAAAGACAAAAGAAAAAACAAGTTATAATTAGTAAAATATATATTTTAAAATAGAAGAAACAGGTCAAGAGGTAAAAAATCAAAAAAAGTGTACTAAGAAATAAAGCAAGAGTGAAGGATACAAAAACAGAAATAAAGTAATGTAGAAAGACAAAAAAGAGGGAAAAAGAAATAGAAGGAGAACAAATTACTGAAGATAAGTAAGATACTAAAAGAATGTGAGATACCAAAGCGAAATCAGGAAAGAGAAGAAAGTAAAAGGAAAATGAGTGAAAAGGAAAGGAGTCTAAATGAGGATCCATTAATAAGAAATTGGAATGGAAGATGACTGAGAGTGAGTGAAGGGGAGTCACAGAGTGAAGGGATGAAAGGAATGAGGTTAACATAGAACGATAGAGAAAAAAGGAGTGAGAAAGTAAGTACACAGAAAGACAAAGGGAAGGACTGAGTGAACTGCAGTACAATGAGTGAAGAAAGGAAAAAGAGTAAAGGAGCAAAAGAAGGAAAGAGAGGGGAAGAGAACTAAAGCAGTGGTACTGAGAAAATGTGAGAAAGCGGAAAAGTGGTGCAAGGGAGCGAGGAAATGCAGACAGTTGAATTTGGATTGAGGAGTTGTGAAAGAAGTGGAGTAAAGGAACAGCGATGAAACAAAGTGAAAGAAAGGCAGTGTAAGTGAGTAAAGAGAGCTAAATAAGGGTGGAAAAAGGAAAATGATTGTGAGACAATGGGAATACAATATAAATTACACAATGCAAACTATAGAATGACTTATACAATATGTTACATTGTTTATTTTTGCTGTTCTCAGAATATATTGAATTTCACTTAAATCAGTGAGTTCAAACTCTTCATCATATAACAGCGGAAAAAAAAACACAATCTAAAAGATTGTGTTTAAAAAAAACATAAAAACTTACAAATCATATATATACACTAATCTTTGATTCACTTACTTTTCCTTGAGGACAAATAGTAGATAGTGAAGGTCCTTTTGGTGGAAAAAAAGTCTGCTGTTCTCTATAACTTCCATTTCATCGACTTCCTATGAAAAAAGATCTAAGAACATCATACCTTACACTTTCCTTATGGCCAAATAGTGTCAGATATATGAGTATTTTTTTTAATTTCTCTAATTAAACTCTGAAATTACCATTTACCCGAAGTGTTCAACGAAAAGCTCATATAACATTTTCACAATCTTTTAATATTCATATTCCCTTTTTTGATCATTCATGTTCAACATTTCCTATAAAACTGATATCACTTACTATGAGATCCACTTACAGTACCTATATGAGATAAATAATTTTAAACATTAGACTAACTAACTAACTAACTTTTATTAACTACTCCCGTCTTCAAAGGCCAATTACCTTTACTAAAACTTTGGTTTTAAAAACACTAGGTAAGAATTTTTAAAGTCATAAGGCAAACGTTGTTTATAAGTCAAATGAGAATCATTGCAGTAACTCCAACCTTTTTGACATTTTAGGTAGCATGTATAATGTCCTGATGTTGTCGAAGGACCGTCATGATAAATAATAGCTACAGTTGTAAAGGTTCTTCCTGAAATTGATAACTGAGAAGCCACAAAATTTTTGATACAATTTGTCAATTTAGTTCCATCAGGTCTACATCGTTGGAAAACTAAAATGATATACTGACCATAACTTTGTATAAATAATGTGGATAGCATTGGACACTTACATTGGGTACACACCATATTATGATCTGCTGCTTTAACTAGATTATTAAATGACACTGATTTACAGTCTGGTAAAGTCAAATATATAAATCTTTCAGTGTCTATTCTAGTAGTGTCACGGTCCAACGGCTCCTTGGGATCAGGGTGATGCTATATTGGTTCCACCTCCAGCTTTCCCCGTGCTCTAATAAACAATTACAGAGCCCGGTGGTAAGCAGGTGAGGGATAAAGTCCGGGACAGGACCTGCCGAAGAGGGGTGCCTGTGAAAACAGAGAACACTCATAAATACTCGTTCTTTATACACCTTCCTTATTTGCTCTCCTGTGTATACATTGCAGTCATACCGGATTACTCTCAGACGAGTTCCCCCTCTTATCTAAGAATGAGATAACATCTCTCATGCATGGGAGGTTCTCTGAAAGACAAGAAGCCCTTGTTAGCATATACTTCTTTCCTCTACTCCTAATCAAACCTCAACCCTTTGCTCATATATACCATGTGTTCTCCGCACCTTGTTATATAGGAACCTTTCATCAACCACTAGGATAATAGACCAATAATGATGTGTGCAAAAAATAAAGGACTAAACAAACAAAAATCAGAGCAGGAAAAGTTAAGAGTTCTGGAATTCCTATGATCAAGAGATAACCACACATCTCATGTACAAAGAATCGGATAAGAGGCTCCTTACCAGATACAGTCGTCTGAGGAATGTTGAGCCTGTTCACTAGATACCACGCACGATGTTGGAGGGTGCAATCCTGCGTCTCCACACCGTACACTAGTGCAGGGGAACCCCACACTACAAGAACTGAACAAGTATTGAGAGGGTGCAATCCTGCGTCTCTCGAACACTTGCCGTTGTGAACCGCTACCACCTCGAGAGGGTGCAATCCGGCGTCTCTCCTCTCTGCGGTAAGCGCACAACCACAAATAAGATACCGACAATGAGAGGGTGCAATCCCGCGTCTCTCACGTCGACTAGTATCTATTGATTGCCTTACCGACAATGAGAGGGGGCAATCCTGCGTCTCTCACGTCGTCGGAACTAACAAGACAAACAAAGCTCCGATACTGAGAGGGTGCAATCCAGCGTCTCCCGTATCAACGGGAAGAAGTAAAACACTATGAGACCACTCACAGATTTCCTCCACACGAACTCCACTCTGAGTTTAGCTCCGGACATCCGAAGGAGAACAGGAGTGAACCAAGGGGTAATCCCGCAGCCGCGGATTACCGAAGATACTAAGGAGTATCAAAACACGGACAAGAAGGCTACCTCGTATCCGTAACCAATGCTTCAAAAAAGACAAATCACGTGCACAGTTCCCATGAGTCCACAGGCTTATATGTCATCCGACCTTTCAGGAATTCTGGGAGATGTAGTCCAAATGTTATTATTGGGCAGGCACACGCCGAATCCTGACAGTATGCCCCCCTCCCAAGTGCCTCCTAGCACCTGGCTTCCCCGGATGACGTAGGTAAAACCTACGGACTTCCCTAGGAGCATGTACAGCTACGCTCGGCTCCTATGAATCATCCTCCGGCTGATATCCCTTCCAGGAGATCAAGAACCACAACTTCCCTCCACGAAACCTGGAATCCAAGATCCTGCGGACCTCATATTCCATCTGCCCATCTCTCAGCACTGGAGGGGCCGCCACCAACCGAGCTCTTCCAGCCGGTTTCAGCAGTCCACAATGGAACACCGGATGGATTTGCAAGTACGAAGGCAATTTCAGCTTAAATGCCACAGGATTGATTTTCCGAACTATAACATACGGCCCGATGAAACAAGGATGGAAGATGCTATGGTATCGAAAACAAATGTTCCGAGTGGATAGCCATCCCTGATCTCCCACCTGGTACTCAGGACCCTCCTGTTGATGTTTGTCCTCCCATTTCTTATAGAAGACCTTTGATTGATCCAATGCCTTCCGAATGACCCGGTGGATCTTTCGTAGAGCCTGCATGTGCGATGCCACTGAAGGGTGATTCTGTACCTCACTCGGAACCACTACAGGAAGCGTGTTAGCATGGAACCCAGTGTTGGCTCTGAATGGGGTTTCTTTGATCGAGCTGTGCCACAAGTTGTTATAGGACAACTCCGCCAACCATAACATTGACACCCAGGATTGCTCCGCCTCTTTCGAATAACATCTCAGATATTATTTGAGAGTTTGGTTCATTCTCTCTGTTTGTCCATCCGACTGCGGATGGAAGCTGGTGGACAGTGCATCTTCCATGTGCAAGGCTTTGCACCACATGTGCCAAAAACGAGCCACGAACTGCGGACCCCGATCTGAAACAATAACTCGTGGAATACCGTGCAACCGCACCACATGAGTAAGCAACAGTTTTGCAGTCTGGCTTGCTGTGGGAAGATTACGACAAGGAATAAAATGTCCCATCTTTGTGAGGCTGTCCACTACCACCAGTATGGCATTACATCCCTGATCCTCTGGCAACCCCACGATGAAATCCACACTGATGGTGTGCCACGGATGAGCTGGAGTTGGCAATGGTAGCAGTTTCCCCCTCGCTCTACTTTGCTCACTTTTTGCTCGTGCACAAACGTCACATTGTTGCACCCAACCTTCCACTTCTTTAGCCATTCCTTCCCACCAAAAATGCCGTTGTACCAAATTCAGTGTTTTTTCATTGCCTGGATATCCCGCCACCACTGCATCATGACACCAGTTAAAGGCTTGCATTCGGAGAGGATGAGTGGGCAAATAAAGTTTCCCATTATGCAAAGGTACCCCATGCTTCAGTGTTCGATTTGAGACCTGATCCGCCCATGCATGCCATTGAGGAATACTCCGTTGTTCCACGACCTGTTTTATGAATTGCTCAGCTGTGGTCACACAAAGTACTTTTTCCGGAGAGATGATGGCTTGCGGTGTTACTTGCGTGGATGCTTCACCCTCAGTTTGTCTGGAGAGGGAATCCGCCTTCCGATTATTGGACCCTGGTCGGAAGGTAATGATGAAATCAAATCCTGCAAAAAACAATAGCCATCTCATTTGCCGTTGAGAAAGATGACGGGCAGTCTTCATAAAAAACAGATTTCGATGATCCGAATAAACGGTGATAGTATGTTGCGCTCCCCACAAGTAATGTCTCCACTCAGTAAAGGCTTTTATTATGGCAAAGAGTTCCTTCTCCGCCACTGTGGAGTTCAACTCAGCTGAGGGCAACTTTTTCGACAAAAAGGCCACTGGGTGTAATTGTCCTGTACCTCTGTCTCTCTGGGACAATATGGCTCCTACCGCAGTGTCAGAGGCGTCCGCCTCTTCTACAAACGACATATCCATTTGAGGATGTCGTAAGATAGGGGCTGAACTGAACGCTGTTTTCAAAAGTTCAAAAGCCTCTGCTGCCTCGATGGTCCATTCAAAGGGCACCCCTTTCCTCAGCAAACGTGTGATCGGAGATGCTACCTGGGAAAACTGTGCTATAAACCTCCTATAGTAGTTCGAGAAACCTAGGAAGCACTGCACCTCTTTCACACTCTTAGGTACTGGCCACTGCTGTACTGCCTCTACCTTCCTGTCTGCCATTCGAAACCCCTGAGGACTCAAAATAACCCCCAAGAACTCCACCTCAGACACCCCAAACTCGCACTTACTGAGTTTGCAGTAAAGACAGTTATCCAACAACCTCTTCAAAACCAGAATGACATGACTCGCATGCTGTGGGATACATACCGAATAGACCAGGATGTCATCGATGTACACTATGACAAACCTGTCTACGTAATCCTTAAGAACATCATCCAAGAAGTACTGGAAAGCCGCCGGGGCATTACATAGCCCGAACGGCATAACCAAGTACTCAAATAATCCGTACCTGGTTTTGAAGGCTGTCTTCCATTCATCCCCGCTACGGATTCTTACTAGATGGTACGCTCCTCTAGGGTCCAACCTGGTGTAGATGTTGGCTTCCCGTACCTGATCCAGTAGAACGGGAATGAGAGGAAGCGGATATTGATTTCTCTCTGTCTGTTTATTCAACTGGCGATAATCAATGCACGTTCTTAGGTCACCATTTGCCTTCGCCGTGAAAAACAGAGGAGAAGCCGCAGGGGACCTTGATGGACGAATAAATCCCCTGTCACAGAAATCCTTCAAGTACTCCTGCAGATGCTTGGTCTCAGGTTCTGATAAGGCATACACTCTACAAGAGGGTATCGCTGCACCGTCAATGAGATCAATGCGGCAGTCGTAGTTTCGATGAGGTGGTAATGAGGCCGCCCTAATCTCACTGAATACCTCGCTGTACTCCTCATAAGCCGCGGGCAGCTTCACCTCTTTCTCAGCGGCCGTAGCCACCTGAAAAACCTGTGCCAATGCTACCAAATGTTGCTCCTGTCTTCTCATGCAGGACGTCTGACATTCTTCCGAAAGGAAACTGATAGTCTTAAGTCTCCAATCCATGGTGGGATTGTGGAGACCTAGCCAAGGCATTCCCAGGATAACCTCGTATTGTGGGGCTTCTATGATGTTCAATACTATGCTCTCCACATGATCCAAAGGCTTCCCTAGAAGCAGTAACTCCACTGTCTCTGTGTGTTCCGTGATTGGACCGGACTTCAACGGGGTACCATCCACAGCTAACACCCTCTCTGGTTTTGATATAGACACCCTTGCCAATCCCAACCTACGAACTAAGCCCTCGTCAATGAAATTACCGGTAGCCCCGGAAGCCAGCATGCTTTGCACTGGATGTTGTTGACCTCTAACATGAAGGATCATGGATAGTACGATGTGTGCTTCCGTATTCATTGAATACGCCCCTGCTAGGGATGGCAACCTCCATCCCACTTCCTCTGGTTTCTCGTCGGGTATAGAGGATTTCTCCTCGATGCTACCCAGCACTGTGGAAAGGGCATAATTCTTTCCTGCCATGTAAGGACGCGAGGTCTTAGGTTTCACTGTGCAGTCCTTCACATAGTGCCCCTTCTTTCCACAGTACATGCAAAGACCCAGGGTGCGGCGGCTTTCCCTCTCAGCTCTAGACAAAGGCGCCCGTACTGCACCCAATTCCATAAGTTCCGCCGTGCTGCTCTTATCCACTGGTGTTCCTGACTCAACCCTACCCAAACCCCCAGGAGGACGGTAACTCCTTCTTTGATCTCCTGTACGATCAGCAAGACGGTGATCTATTCTTAGTGTCAAATTAATTAAATCTGTGCAGGTGGTAGGCTGGGGGTCTATTTGAGCCAGAACGTCTTTTAACTCATCAGAAAGACCCTGATAATATAAGGCCATTCTCTTTTCTTCGGGCCACACAGTTTCCGCGACCAATCGGTTGAATGCCGTCATGTAGGTAACCAATTCTTTCCGGCCTTGTTTTAGCTCAAGGAGTTCGCGATCTGCACTCAGAGTGGTAGCTCTCCTATCGAAAACCCTTTCGAACTCCCTTCTAAATGCATTCCAATCTGATAACAATGGATCATCATTCCTCACCAGAGGTCCTGCCCAATTAGCAGCATCTCCCGTTAAATAGGAGATGGCAAAAGCCACCCTAGATAGATTCGTAGGGAAAGATGCTGGACGACATGAGAAGTGTAAGGTGATTTGTGTCAAAAACGACTGTATTGAATGAGGACTTCCTGAATATCTCTCCGGACTGGCCAGAGGGATAGGAGGCGGAACGGTAACCTGGATTTGGTGAGCACCTCCCGAAGTACTAAAAGGATTTCTGGCCTGTCTTTCTACCTGTTCCTTCAGGGCAGCCGTCTCCGCCCTTGAAGTGGCCAACTCTTGCTGCACTAATACTAGTGCCGCCATCATGTGATCCATGGTAGCCATTCCTTGAATGCCTGATCAGGAGGAGATTATTACGTGGGCACGTGATTCTGTCACGGTCCAACGGCTGCTCGGGATCAGGGTGATGCTATATTGGTTCCACCTCCAGCTTTCCCCGTGCTCTAATAAACAATTACAGAGCCCGGTGGTAAGCAGGTGAGGGATAAAGTCCGGGACGGGAACTGCCGAAGAGGGGTGCCTGTGAAAACAGAGAACACTCATAAATACTCGTTCTTTATAAACCTTCCTTATTTGCTCTCCTGTGTATACATTGCAGTCATACCTGATTACCCTCAGACGAGTTCCCCCTCTTATCTAAGAATGAGATAACATCTCTCATGCATGGGAGGTTCCCTGAATGACAAGAAGCCCTTGGAGACAAAGCACTCAAATGGCTACACTCCTACCTCTCAGATCGGTCCCAGAAAGTGGCCCTGGGCCCCTTTTCTTCTGGACCTAAAGGCCTCTGGTGTGGTGTCCCGCAGGGGTCGGCACTCAGCCCTCTGCTGTTCAATGTCTATCTGGCCCCGCTTTTCACCCTGATTGCTAAATGGGGGGTCAAAGCAACATCATATGCGGATGACACTCAATTGGTCTTCCCCTATACAGACACGTCAGAGGCAGCTTTCAGTAAAATCAGGGGCTGTCTTCGAGACGTGGCCAAATGGATGAACACTAATAAACTCAAAATGAATGCGAGTAAAACAGAGGTGTTATTCTTTGGAAATCACAAACACCCCCCGCCGGACCTATGGTGGCCAACGGAAATGGGCCCTGCCCCATCTCCCGGAACACATGCAAAAAATCTAGGAGTAAGATGGGATGAGAATCTGTCCTTCCTGCCGCATATACAACAGCTCACTGCTGGCTGCCTGCACAAACTCAGAAATTTGCGTAAATTTCTGCCCCTGCTACCAGTCGAATGTCGAAAAACGATTGTTCACACAACAATCACATCCCGACTTGATTATTCAAATGGCCTCTTTCTTGGTCTGCCCAAATATGCGGTGCAACGCTTACAAATCGTGCAGAACGCGGCTGCGAGATTGATAAAAAATGTCCCTTTTAGGCAGCATATCTCTCCGCATCTGCACGAGCTACATTGGTTGCCAGTGGCAAGCCGAATTAAGTTCAAGGTGCTTACCTTGGCTTTCAGAGCGCTAAAAGGCACGTGTCCCAATTATCTAAAACTTCGACTTCCCCGCTACAACCAAAATCGAGAGCTGCGCTCAAACTCATTGCTCAAGCTAACTGTCCCACGCGTGAGGAAAGCTAGACTTGGAGGCAGGTCCTTTTCGGCCGGTACGGCGAAACTTTGGAATACCTTGCCCCCTGCCATCCAATCTGCCACGACGGAAGCTAGCTTTAGGAAGCTCTTAAAAACTTGGCTCTTTGTGCAATAATCCTTATCTTCCTCCTGTCTATTCGCTTTTTCTGCAGGACTCACTAGCGCCGGGACACCTCACCTGAGGTAGCTGTTCGCGCTCTACAAGCATCTGTATTATTATTTATTATTATTAGCATATACTTCTTTCCTCTATTCCTAATCAAACCTCAACCCTTTGCTCATACATACCATGTGTTCTCCGCCCCTTGTTATATAGGAACCTTTCATCAACCACTAGGATAATAGACCAATAATGATGTGTGCAAAAAATAAAGGACTAAACAAACAAAAATCAGAGCAGGAAAAGTTAAGAGTTCTGGAGTTCCTACGATCAAGAGATAACCACACATCTCATGTACAAAGAATCGGATAAGAGGCTCCTTACCAAATACAGTCGTCTGAGGAATGTTGAGCCTGTTCACCAGATACCGCGCACGATGTTGGAGGGTGCAATCCTGCGTCTCCACACCGTACACTAGTGCAGGGGAACTACGCACTACAAGAACTGAACAAGTATCGAGAGGGTGCAATCCTGCGTCTCTCGAACACTTGCCGTTGTGAATCGCTACCACCTCGAGAGGGTGCAATCCGGCGTCTCTCCTCTCGGCGGTAAGCGCACAACCACAACTAAGATACCGACAATGAGAGGGTGCAATCCCGCGTCTCTCACGTCGACTAGTATCGATTGATTGCCTTACCGACAATGAGAGGGGGCAATCCTGCGTCTCTCACGTCGTCGGAAGTAACAAGACAAACAAAGCTCCGATACTGAGAGGGTGCAATCCAGCGTCTCCCGTATCAACGGGAAGAAGTAAAACACTATGAGACCACTCACAGATTTCCTCGACACGAACTCCACTCTGAGTTTAGCTCCGGACATCCGAAGGACAACAGGAGTGAACCAAGGGGTAATCCCGCAGCCGCGGATTACCGAAGATACTAAGGAGTATCAAAACACGGACAAGAAGGCTACCTCGTATCCGTAACCAATGCTTCAAAAAAGACAAATCACGTGCACCGTTCCCATGAGTCCACGGGCTTATATGTCATCCGACCTTTCAGGAATTCTGGGAGATGTAGTCCAAATGTTATTATTGGGCAGGCACACGCCGAATCCTGACAAGTAGTACTTGATGAACTACAGTTGTGGCAATCATGCTGCCATTGATAAGAAAGGCTAAAAAGATTATCTACATCTACACCTTCATCTTCCAAAACACCAAACATATACATTAAAAATTCCTGACAATCCTGCTGAATGTTCTGTGAAAATGTATCTTGACCAGAACACATATCTAAAATATTTCGAATTTCTGTTACACTTTCTATTTTTGCTCTATCACTGCTACATTTCTCAAACACAGAATTCAATAAACCACACAATCTTTGATCCTGATTTTCAACAATCTGTTCTTGTAAAGTTTGAATTGAATTGAATTGAATTGAAAGAGTACTTATATAGCGCCATACTACCCGGAGGCCTCGTAGCGCTTCAAGACCAGAAGTGACAATTCAATGAAGACATTAGTTGAAAAGATGTGTCTTCAGGTGTTTACGGAAGGCAGTAAGGCTGCGTATCTCTCTCAAAGATTGGGGAAGAGCGTTCCACGATTTGGCTGCTAAATGTGAGAAGGAGCGGCCTCCCCATCTCACTTTCTTTATCCTTTTGATGGAGGCTAGAAAATGGTTACTAGAACGACCTGGATGGAAGGTAGAGTGGTATTAAAGGGTGGAGAATTTTGGGGCCTGTTTTCCAAATGGCTTTGTGAGCTATGCACAATGTTTTGAATTGAATTCTGGCATTCATTGGAAGCCAATGTAATTGGCGGAGAGCTTGTTTGGCCGATTGTCTCCTAGGAATTTGGAGGAGAAGTCTAGCTGCACTGTTTTGTACCACTTGTAATTTGTTAATAGTGGACAAAGGAGTTCCCAGATATAGAGAGTTCCCATAATCTAACCGGGACAGAATTAAGGCCTGAATCATGATTTTTCGTGCTGCAAAAGGGAGGAGAGGGAGAATTTTCCGCATCATCCTTAACAGGGTGTAACATGTTGATGATAATATTGTGGCTTGATGATTGAAGGTCAATTTCTCATCAAGCCACATTCCCAGACTCTTTATATGTGGTTTGGGTGGTGGAGCTGGTCCCAAACATGTGGGCCATAAGGGTGTGATGGAGGTAGGGGCGACATTTCCCAGCAACATGATTTCAGTTTTTTCTCCGTTAAGACGGAGGCAGGAGTTCTCCATCCATCCGGCTACTGCCTCAAGGCAGGGTGTCAGCTTTTCAAACAATCCCATATCTTGGCCCAACGATACCACCAATTGGGTATCGTCTGCGTAACTTACGATCTTAATGCCGAAGGGATGAACCACTGCTGCTAACGGCTTCATGTAAATATTAAATAATGTTGGGCTTAATGCCGAGCCCTGAGGAACTCCACATTCTAACCGCTGGACTGAAGAGACTGTATCTCCCTCAAAGACTTGGAAATGGCGATCACGGAGGAAGGAGGAGATCCAGTTTAGTGCAGCGCCCGACACCCCGCTCATTCTGAGACGGTTAATTAAGATGGAATGCTTAACAGTGTCGAACGCTGCACTAAGGTCCAACAGGATGATAGCTGTCCTTCCTCCTTCGTCTACTAATTTCCTTGCCTCTTCCGTTACTAGCAACAGTGCAGTCTCCGTACCATGGTTAGCTCGAAATCCTGTCTGGGTATCATCCAACAGGTTGTTTGATTCAAGATGATTAGTGAGAATGTTGTTTACATGTTTCTCAACTAGTTTACTAAGCCAAGGCAGGAGAGAGATTGGCCGATAGTTGGATAGTATGGAGGGATCCAAACTAGGCTTTTTGATCAATGCTTTCACCATTGCGCACTTCCATAGTGAAGGGACTATACAGGTTGAGAGGGAGAGACTTAATATATCCATTTTGGTAGTTTGGACAGAATTAATTATTGTTTTTAATTGATTGGGCGGTGCAGCATCTGTTGGCAATCCTGAGACTACTTTGCCAATGATAATGTTGAGTAGCTCTGGCGTCAGGGGGTCCAGATGGTCTAGGACAGGCACTCCAATTGAGTTGATGTAATGTTGAGTGTCTGCATCAATTTGGGTGGGGGGGAAGGTATTATATATAATTTCTATTTTTTCTCTGAAGAACGCTGCAAGATTGTTACAGCGTTCCAGGGCTCCTTCTTTAATAGGGGATGTTTTAATCGGATTAATCAGAGTTTTCGCTATTCGAAAGATCTCTTTTGGAGAGTTTGCTGCAGTGGCAATTTTTTCCTCATAAAATTTGGTCTCTGTTTCTTTTATCTCTTTTTTATAGCTCCTGATAGCTTGCCTGTATTTCTCTTTTGTGTCTTTCGATGGAGAAGCTCTCCATATTCTTTCAAGTCTACGACAATTTTGTTTTTGCGATCTTAGTTGGGGACTATACCAAGGTGCGATGTTTTTCCTATCATGTTTCTGTATAGTAACTTTCGGAAGAATGGAGTCTAGCGTATTTTGAATCCAGATATTGAAGTTGATATTCGCTTCTTCAATGTTAGTTCCTATTACGGGTTGAGTAGCTTTTAAAGAGGTTTGCCATTTATCTAGAGGTAACTTACCCCATTTCAGATCGCATATTACATTGGGATAGAATGTTTCTTACATGTTTTTAGTGGCCCAAAACAGAGGAATTAAAAAATGGTCAGTCCAGGGTAAAGGGGTAGGATCTCCCGCTGTAAGGTTTTGCAGGTTACTGAATACAGGGTCCAGTAGATGGCCTTTCTCGTGAGTAGGTAATGAGCATTTTAGCTCCAAGCCTAAGGCCTGAAGGCCTTAGGCTATAAAGTTTGAAGAAAAAAAACAACATTAACCACTACATTAGCATAGCAGTTGACACCAGAACTGTTTTCAAACTGAAATCCAACAACATTTTCATCAGAATCCTTTTTCTTTCTGTTTTGAATTACAGTTTCATTTACTTTTTGTCTTTTTGCTACTACCTCACTGCAATTATTCTCATTTCTTCTTTTTCGGCCTACCACACGTTTTTCAAACAGAGGATATTGAGGCAAATGTGGAGAATACTCTCTTCTTAACCTATTGTATTCTTTAACACTTTAACACAATCTAGATCTGCACAATTCTTTGTCTCATCACACTCCATCAAGTACAATCCTGATAAAGTTCTGACTCGTGATAATGCCACATATGCCATACCCTCTTTAAACACAGATCTTCCAATGTTCACCAAAGCACTTGAGATTTATGAATTGTCACCGCATATGCCAAACAAACAGGAAACTGTTTTCGGTGAACATATAAGTCTTTTACAAGCAACAATCTAGCAGAACAACGACTGATTGTTGTATTTGCTCAATGCCATCAAATTTTATTTTTAAAAATTCAATTCCATCTCTATTTCTATAATTCACAAAATCAACAACATAACCCATTGCTCCATTTACCAGACCTCTTTCAACATTTAAATTCCTTCTCAAAATGATACGACAAACTAAACACACATTCAGAGTCTATTCAAAACCAGCTGTTTTAGAAATACTTTTCTCTAATGAATCCAATTGTGTTTTCAAATTTTTTGACAAAACAATTGTTGCACCCATATGCTCTATTTTATCGATTGCTTCCAGTTTCACAATTTCTTCATTTTCTAACTTTAACATTTTGTTGTTGAAGATGGAACATTCTTGCAGAGTTGGCATCAAACATATCCCAGATTTCTTTTCAGTCATTTTTTAAAAAATATTCTCTGGAAGAATGTTTTCATTTGGATACAAATTTGAAACTAATCGAGCATGTAAAGCTTCTTTCCCAAGCTCACGTACTTTTCCGATTCTTACATCTTGTAGAATATTTTTAAAATCTTCATCCTTTGCCTGTCGCATATTTTGAAGCAGTTCAGCATAATTAAAATTTAACCATATATTAACGTTTCCAATGCTTCCAAGGGACTTCCTGGTATCTTCATGCGTAAGCATTTTAAACACTGGTTGTCCTTTTACTGGAGTCAACTGCAGTAGATCTCCAAAAACAATAATGTGTTTTCCTCCAAATAACACATCATACTCTGTTCTAAGAATTACTTGTATTCTCAAATGCACAAAAGCAAGCATTAGATTTGAGACCATGCTTACTTCATCAATGATAAGAAGTTTCATTTTCTTCAAGTCTCTGGAAACTTCAGAACGCGCATCTCCAGATAGCTTGTTGTAATGCAATTTATTATCATGCTCAACTGGCAGCATCAGTTAACGATGTAGAGTAATCCCTTTAATGTTATGTGCTGCCAGTCCAGTTGGAGCGGTTACAACACAAGACAGCGGTGATTCAGTCCTTTTCTGCAAATAAGTTGCAATGGCTTTAATCAGAAAACTTTTTCCTGTTCCCGCTTCTCCACTTACGTACAGTCGAACAGGCTTAAATGATGTACATGAGCACACTTTTTTCTCATGTCTGAATCCATGTTCAATCTGTTCTGTGACTTCGTCATATATCTTTTTCTGCTCAACGTTTAGTTGCTTTACCAAATCTTTTAAGTTAACTACATCCTCTTGAGCTTGTTCCATAGCTCTTTCCACCTCATCCATGGCAGTTGCAGCTTCATTTTGGATAATTGGTCCTCCTAGTGGATCCTGACTCAATGAAGTAGAACTCTGACTGTCTTGAGAACTGTCTCTAGCAATCTCTTCAGTAATTGTGGTTTCTTGCTCTATTTCTTTGTTCAACATTTGCAGATAATTTGGAAAACCAGGACATTCTATGGTATCCTTAGTTGCATTAAAAGAGTCTTCATAACAGAGAAAATCTCCAAGTAGTTCCTCTTCTGTACGCCATGGCTTAAAGAGTTGCAAATGAGCTAAATAGTAAAATTCTCTTTTGTCTGGAGCTTCGCAACTCAATTTTCGATGATTAATCAAATGGCCTTTTCTCTGCTTCACTAGACATCCTTCATACCCAATGACAGCATATTTTCCATTATTGATATCTTCTGTGATGTTCCTCTTATAACTGTAGTTTTGCAGAACTTCATACAAACAAGTGTTCTCAAGGTGAGAACTTCTATTTGGATAGTATGTATCCAACATGTTTGTCTTCAAAATATCTGTACTGTTTGGTTCTTTCTCCGCCAAGCATTCAATTTCTTGTACAGATTTCAAAACTCGGTTTCGTGTTGCAGCAAGACCTAGACTCACCCAAATGATTGTTCTTGATTTGGCATAGAGACTTGCTGATGATAACCGATCAGAACATTCATATGCTCCAATTTCTCGATGCGACAACATCTTCAGACTGAAACTGTATATATCTTGCTTAGACTCTTTTCATGTGAAATGTCCTCCCACATTTCCTTCAGTTCTGTCTTTTCTTTTTTTGTGATGTAAGATGTCACATATCGAGCCACAGCAATAGAGTTGTCAGCAACAAACTGAATATCCATGTTAGCATTCCACATGGACAAAATCACTGGGTTGTAGTCATTGATGTACTTGGACTCTTCGTTTCGTTTTAAATTATATGTATTTTTGGGTGATTTCCTCGTCACAGTATGTCGTAGAGATGACATCAAATTATTTACTCTTCCCTGAGAAATCACTGATCGTGGAAACGCTAAACGACATTTCGTGTAGTACTTTTCCTTGTTTTTGAATTTTCAACGACAGTACTTTCCACAACGATGAGATTGAAAATGGAAAACTTGTTGCCTTAAACTGTTTTCTTCAGTAGTTTTCGGAACAGCACATGTTGAATATTCTTCAATGAACCTCATAACTGTGTCATCCGAATCAGTTCCAAATTTGGGTGCATCTTTAATCCATAACAACATATGTATATGAGGAGCACCTCTCGCTTGATATTCCTTCCTCCATAAGAAATCCAAAACCTCTCCAAGGGGAGGATTTTTTTTGTTGGTAATAAAAGACATCATAGCTTCAAATCTGTGATTAAAATATCTGCAAACATTCACTGGATCCAAAGAACACAGTTCTCCAGGTGTTTTCAATTCTATATTTTGTATGTTTCCATTTGCCTCTCGTAGAAATTGAAGTAGGTCGTCCCATGCATACTCAGCACAGCTAAGAGTGAGGAACCATGTAGGAGTTCCTAAGTTTCTTAGCATACATTTCAATTCCCCATGACGACGGAACCAATACTCGTTTGTTCCACTCTGACATGCCATGAGATTGATTAGCTGAGATTCCAAAATACTATCTTGCAGATTGACTTTCTCCATAAAGTCCCTCGCCGAAACATTTTGCAGATGAGCTCCACTTTTCAGTATATGATTAACTGCATAAGAAAGCCCAGACAAATCACTTTCATACAGTAGATGAAATAAATACGGAATGCATTGACGAAACCTTGGATCTTCAGCATATAATCTTAAAGTCCGGTATTCAGCTGCAGAAATTTGAACTGGTCGATCGTCATATCGTCCACCTCGACCTGTTGGAAATAACTGTGGAAAACAACGAGCTTCCAAACTTTCTTCCCATACACTAATAGGACTTCCTTTTGCTGCTTTCATTTGAAACAAGTCAATTGCATTCCCCATTACTTCTTTGGAATGCAAAGGATGAACAGTATAATGTTCATATATTTCTTCACTTCTAGACACATCAACTTTTTCAATTTGGCCAACTGAACAATCACTGTCTTCTTCTGTAGCTGTTTCCTCTGCTCCAACACTTACATCTTTATAGTACTCATTGTTTTTGACCAAATACAACGTTGCCTTTTTGACTTTCCTAACATCCACTAAATCTTGCCAGATTTTCTTACTCTTTGTCGGAACCCCATTAACTAGAATAACCAGAGGATCCTCTTCTACTCTTTCTACGCCAATTGTATCAATATTTTTCTTGACATCTAGAGGCAAATAAACAACTCTTCCCTTTAATCCTCTTTGTAAATCTGTAGGAGGTAATTTCCCTTTCTTAGGCTCCATGCGAACAATAGCTTGAAAAGGATGGACACATTGAATCAAAATTGATTCATAAGTATTTAAATCCATAAATTCAGAAGGAATATCTATCAACTGAAGATTATTATGAGCAGCTCTAGCAGGCATTCTATTTTCCTTTAACTTTTTTTCAAACAATAATTACAAATACGCTGATCAAAACTCAAATCAAAAGAATTCTCCACCAACAAATAACTTACAAAATCCTTCCATTCACTATTATTTTCCAATTCACATTTTGCATATAAATCAACTAACCTAGTCTGAATCTTATACTGAGTCCGTCGACAACACACACAAGTTAAATTAGGCCTTTCACTTGATTTCACCTTAAACTTGGTAATTTCCTCGTCAAACTTTTCTGTACTTGAAATCTGTACATTGTCTTCCACATTACCATCCATTACTATATCCATTTCTACACTGTCCTCTTTGTTCCCAAAATAACAAAACTCAATTTCTTCACAAATAGTCTTCACATCTACTTCAGATCCATGCAAAAGAGCACTGTTTAACTGTTTAAGATTAAGTGCTGGACTATTTGCATAATACAACCTTCTCACTAATTTCCTCACCTTATTATGATGCACTGCTAACATCCTAAAATGATGAAAACACTCTGACATACTTTTCTAGAAAGACAAGCCAGTGAATGCCCATGCAAACCTGTGTTTTCTCTCACTCTGCAAGGATCTAACTCTTGCAAGATCTTCACTTTCTGTTTTACACTTTTCTTACTATATGTACGTAAGAAATTTTGAAGCAAATCGATTGAATCCTGTCACACACTACAAATACTACTGTACTTCCATGTGTACACTGGACCCTTAGTACGTCTCCTTAAAACTTCATCAGCTAACACCTCTTCTGTATCTCTAGACACAAGTTTCTCTTTTTCCATCACACAACCATCTTTCACCTCATATGCTCGACCACTGGTGTCAACTGCATGCACCAAATCATTTTCCTGAAAGTAACTCTCCTCATTAAAAAATGGCTCAGAACTTGAACTATGCATCCATTCTCCAGAAAACACTTCACAAAAAATTAGTCCCATTAATTATTCTTTTCCATCTATTGTTCGATTTGAAAACATCAATTGCCTTAATAAGTATCCTAATTCTATTGATTACTAAAATAAATAATTTTTTCTTAACTTCAAAAGCCTGATCAACAATCTTCTCTACACTTTTCTTTTTCTTGTAAAAAGCAGCTCTCTGTTTACCTTTCTTTTAATTTTTTAGCAAATTTAAAACTACCCTATTGCGAAACATTCATCTAGGAATGTCCCTAAATTGATTTAACCTTCTATTGCTATCCATATTCTTTTCTCCTGCTCCAATAGAGACATTTTTTGAGGGCCTCTCCTTCCTTTTCAAATTTGCTCTCTCCTTCTGGATCTTCACATTACCGTTAACATTTGTTTTTGTTTTACATATGTTGTGAAAAAAAGACTTAGTTGTCTTACCAGGACCTTTTTGGGTGTTTTTTGAAGTACTTGTTGTAGAGGATTCCTTTACTTCCGTTGCTAATTTTGTAATTTTCCGTATGGTATTTTTTCTTCTCCTTTCCCTTGACGGCATTTTTGCTTACTTTTTAAATGTTGATTTCAATCTGTGGTAAAGAAAAAAATAACACATTATAGACCACTACTAGCAAACAACAAAGCAATCACAATAAGCAAACGATATAAACACTAATTTGCAACATATCTAAGTTTATACCACAGGAACTATATAACTAGGAGTAAGACAAAGAAAAACAGCTAGAGGAAGTAACACAAAAACACAGAGATACTCAGACAAAGAAACAGGTAGAGGGAGTAAAACATACAAAAGGACTAAGACAAAGAGAGTGTATAATATGTTGAAAGACAGAAAAAGGATGTAATAGGGAAAGGAAGTAAGTAAAAAAAGGGAGCAAATCAGAAAAAGGATGTAACAGGGTATAAAACAGAGAAAGGGTGTAACAGGAACTAACACAGAGAGAGGGTGTTAGAAGAAAAAAGGTTGTGAAAGAGACTAAAACAGAGAGAGCCTGTAAAGGAAGAGACAGAGAGTAAGTTTCAGAGAGGGTGTAAGAGGAAGTAAATCAGAGACAGGATGTTACAAGAAATAGGACAGACAGAGGGTGTAACAGGAAGAGAGAAAAAAAGTCAGAAAGAGAAAGAGAAACGGTATACAACAGACAAAAGGTGTAATAGAGAGTAACTCAAGACTAGAATATTACAAAGAAAAAGGTTGATTAGATAGTATCTGCATGATTCAAGAAATATATTAACACATTTCACAATCATGTCATCTATGTTTCCTCAGATTACTCATATTTTTGCATAATGCTTGGTTGAAACATTTTCCTACATAGAGAAATTATCTTTTTAGAAACACAGCACAGGACCTATGTACAAGCATTCAATTTCACTACTGAAACCTCACTGTTTCACAAAATACAAATCCCCTATCTTGCAAATGTTCATAGCAAACATTATCAAAAAGCAAGACACAAACCCACAGCAAAGAAACTCAGGGCCTTATTTATGAAGGCCTTGCGCCACCGGTGCGTCACTTCTTTCCCATGTTAAAAGTGACACACCAGCGCCACAAGGCACTCATAAATAAGGTCCAAATGTAAATATCATTGATTTGCCACCAAAATCGTTTTTGGAATAACATTTAAGAAACACAGCACAGGACCTATGTACAAGCATTCAATTTCACTACTGAAACCTCACTGTTTCACAAAATACAAATCTCCTATCTTGCAAATGTTCATAACAAGCATTATCAAAAAGCAAGACACAAACCAACAGCAAAGAAACTCAGGGCCTTATTTATGAAGGCCTTGCACCACCAGTGCGTCACTTCTTTCCCATGTTAAAAGTGACGCACCGGCGCCACAAGGCAATCATAAATAAGGCCCAAATGTAAATACCATTGATTTGCCCCCAAATCGTTTTTTGAATAACATTTAAAAAACACAGCACAGGACCTATGTACGAGAATTCAATTTCACTACTCAAACCTCACTGTTTCACAAAATACAAAACCCCTATCTTGCAAATGTTCATAACAAGCATTATCAAAAAGCAAGACACAAACCAACAACAAAGAAACTCAGGGCCTTATTTATGAAGGCCTTGCTCCACCGGTGCGTCACTTCTTTCCCATTTTAAAAGTGACGCACCGGCGCCACAAGGCAATCATAAATAAGGCCCAAATGTAAATACCATTGATTTGCCCCCAAAATCGTTTTTTGAATAACATTTAAAAAACACAGCACAGGACCTATGTACAAGCATTCAATTTCACTACTCAAACCTCACTGTTTCACAAAATACAAATCCCCTATCTTGCAAATGTTCATAACAAGCATTATCAAAAAGCAAGACACAAACTAACAGCAAAGAAACTCAGGCCCTTATTTATGAAGGCCTCGCACCACTGGTGCGTCACTTCTTTCCCATGTTAAAAGTGACGCACCGGCGCCACAAGGCAATCATAAATAAGGCCCAAATGTAAATACCATTGATTTGCCCCCAAAATCGTTTTTTGAATAACATTTAAAAAACACAGCACAGGACCTATGGACGAGCATTCAATTTCACTACTCAAACCTCACTGTTTCACAAAATACAAATCCCCTATCTTGCAAATGTTCAGAACAAGCATTATCAAAAAGCAAGACACAAACTAACAGCAAAGAAACTCAGGCCCTTATTTATGAAGGCCTCGCACCACCGGTGCGTCACTTCTTTCCCATGTTAAAAGTGGCGCACCGGCGCCACAAGGCAATCATAAATAAGGCCCAAATGTAAATACCATTGATTTGCCCCCAAAATCGTTTTTTGAATAACATTTTAGAAACACAGCGCAAGACCTATGTACAAGCATTCAATTTCACTACTGAAACCTCACTGTTTCACAAAATACAAATCCTCTATCTTGCAAATGTTCATAGCAAGCATTATCAAAAAGCAAGACACAAACCAACAGCAAAGAAACTTAGGGCCTTACTTATGAAGGCCTTGCGCCACCGGTGCGTCACTTTTTTCCCATGTTAAAAGTGACACACCGGCGCCACAAGGCAATCATAAATAAGGCCCAAATGTAAATACCATTGATTTGCCCCCAAAATCGTTTTTTGAATAACATTTTAGAAACACAGCACAGGACCTATGTACGAGCATTCAATTTCACTACTGAAACCTCACTGTTTCACAAAATACAAATCCCCTATCTTGCAAATGTTCATACCAAGCATTATCAAAAAGCAAGACACAAACGAACAGCAAAGAAACTCAGGGCCTTATTTATGAAGGTCTTGCGCCACCGGTGAGTCACTTTTGTCCCATGTTAAAAGTGACGCACCGGTGCCACAAGGCAATCATAAATAACACCCAAATGTAAATACCATTGATTTGGCCCCAAAATTGTTTTTTGAATAACATTTTAGAAACACAGCGCAGGACCTATGTACAAGCATTCAATTTCACTATGGAAACCTCACTGTTTCACAAAATACAAATCCTCTATCTTGCAAATGTTCATAGCAAGCATTATCAAAAAGCAAGACAGAAATCAACAGCAAAGAAACTCAGGACCTTATTTATGAAGGACTTCCACCACCAGTGCATCACTTTTTTCCCATGTTAAAAGTGACGCACCGGCGCCACAAGGCAATCATAAATAAGGCCCAAATGTAAATACCATTGATTTACCACCAAAATCTTTTTTGGAATAACATTTAAAAAACACAGCGCAGGACCTATGTACAAGCATTCAATTTCACTACTGAAACCTCACTGTTTCACAAAATACAAATCCCCTATCTTACAAATGTTCATAGCAAGCATTATCAAAAAGCAAGACACAAACCAACAGAAAAGAAACTCAGGGCCTTATTTATGAAGGTCTTGCACCACCGGTGCGTCACTTTTTTCCCATGTTAAAAGTGACGCACCGGCGCCACAAGGCAATCATAAATAACACCCAAATGTAAATACCATTGATTTACCCCCAAAATCGTTTTTTGAATAACGTTTTACAAACACAGCGCAGGTCCTATGTACAAGCATTTCATTTCACTACTGAAACCTCACTGTTTCACAAAAGACAATTCCTCTATTTTGCATATTTTAATATCAAGCATTTCCAAAAAACATGCCAAAAACCAACAAGAAAAAATCTCAATTTGCTTCCTAATTTGAGGTAACGCAGGTGACATAATTCTCAAACATTCAAATATATTTCTTTACAGAGGCAGACACTATTAATTGCTTCTCAAAAAAATAAAAGCCATTCTTTTACCCCAAAATCGTTTTTTAAATAACTTTTTAACACAGCACAAGTCCTATGTACAAGCATTCAATTTTACTACTGAAACTTCACTATCTGCTTCCAAATCTTCTCCATAGAGCAAATAAGTCTCTATCTAAATCAAATGAATCATTACTTACCTTTACAAATGATTTGGGAGATTAAGAACAGTGTCAGACACACACACCAATTTTTCTTTAGCAGAGCAAAAGGTGTGCACTCAATACTCTGAAACCAAGACTGGCAGAGAAAACCTCTAATTCTACACACATATGCCTCATTTCAACCAATCAAAACTCTTCCCTCACTTTTTTCAAACCAACACCCTTCCCCCTCTCAGACCTTTCTATCTGTTACCATAGCAACTCCCTCCTAACTGAACTCTTAGGTTCAAAAGTTTATTCTACAATGTTGCAAATTAAGTCAGCAAGGATGTTTGACCTCTCAATACACCAGCTTATCCAGGGCATGCTTCTTTCACACAACACAACCATGCACCCTAACTTTTAGTTTTCAACTATCTGAATCCACCAATCATTGCTTGTGATTCAAGAGCAGAGAAACTCCACAATTATTTTTTGTAAACTCCTACTGGTCCAACTGCCATTTCATTCTCACTCTTCATCTGACTGCACCAGAACCTTCTCTCATCATGTATTCTGTGTGGATTATTGGACATAGCTACATCCACTGGGCTCAAAGGTATGCAGCTAGCACAAATTCTCACAACCTTGATTTATCAAATGTGGAAATCAAGTGGATTGGCCAGAGAGGATTGAGATGTCACCAATTGATACCATTGGTGAAAACCTTTTTGCATCTGCCAAACCCTGACCTCTTAATAGTGCACTGTGGTGGAAATGACTTGGGCACTATGACTGTTGTTGGTCTGGAAATGCTTTTAAAGGACACCTTTGATCAATTGATGACACTTTTTCCACAAACTGCCTTGGTATATTCCAATATATGAATGATGTCACTGACCATGTCATGAGTGATGTAATATGTGACGTCATCAGCAGTGCATTGCAGGCGCGCAAGTTATAGTGAGTCCAACTAACTATAACGTGGAATTTCAATGGTTTTATGTCAGTAAAATTTCCAGTTAACTATAACTGGTGTGAAACCTATGTTTTTTTCAGTGAATTTAATAGGTTTTTTAAATGTTAATTCCTAACTATAACTGGTGTGAAACCTATGGTTTTTTCAGTGAATTTCACAGGTTTTTTAAATGCTAATTCCTTTCTATATCAAGTTTGTAACCTACGATTTTTTTTAATATGCTGTTTTGTGTGAGTATTAATTAGTATTATTTTTTTAAATAATAATATATATATATTTTTTGTACTAGTTTTTCTTGGGGCGCTCTGGGTCCGCGCACCAGTAAGCTCTCCGGAGAGTGCACCCAGAGCGCTACTTGCGTTCGTGTAAAAAAATATGAATGAAAAGTAAATAATAACGCAAGACATATAGTACCATACATATAAAAGCAGTTCTTTTGAATAAGGAAATGAAAATAATTTTGCATTTCCGTGAAACTATCAAAACGTCACTTCGGCGCGCCGCATAAGCGCCCCCGGAAGTGCCTATGGTCGCGCCAGGTATGCGCCCCCGGAAGCGCCTACGTTCGCGCCGCGTAAGCGCCCCCAGAAGCGCTCCGGTGCGCGCAGCGTCAGCGCGTCAAGTCATGTGACCTTAAAATAACACTTTTTATTGGTTGCTAACAGTTTTTTTTACAAAGAAGGAAATCCCCACCCTTTTCCTTCACTTCTTCTTTCACTTTTGTGACTGAAAGACCTGCCTTTTTTCTCTTCGATCTTGCTTGGTTAATCATGGCTGCCAGACCATCCAGCAGTGAATATGAGCCTGAATTCATCGATGAAGAGCCTTCTCAGCCAAAGGTGAAAGAGCATTTCATCTGGAATTTTTTTTCCATACCAGATGACCAGAAAAAGGTGAATGCTCCAATAGTGGAGTGCAGGATCTGCCATACAGTCCTGTCATGGGGTGACCCAAAAAAAAAATATTCTTTTGGGAAGTCCACAATGCTTCGCCATGTGGAGAGGAAGCACCCCCAGAATATTGCGCGGGAAAGTGTCAGGGCTCTGGCACAAGAGGTTCCCAGTGATGGGGCCTCTACATCCACCGGAGGAGCAACTACTTCTGTGATTACACCAACGCAGGTTTCAAAGACCATAAAACATTTGAGACCAGACGGGGCCCCCGGACCAAACGGCCTTCCCAATGCCCTATTCAGGCAAGACCCAATGTTTTGGGCAAATCAACTATCCCCTTTGTTCTGTCACAGCTTAAGGACCGGGAATATTCCTGATTCATGGAGGGGCAGCATTCTACACCCCATATTCAAATCAGGGTCCCGATCAGATCCCAACAATTATAGGCTCATAGCACTAATAGACTTTGGAGGCCAAGATCTACGCATCAAACCTATTGGTAGAACTGGAGTCTTGGGTCAACAGCAAAGGGCTAATCCCACTGACACAAACAGGCTTTAGGGCCGGAATGGGTACTCTAACAAATGTATCCGCGCTAACCCTTCTCGCTAAAAAGGCTATCAATAACTCCTCCACGCTATACACTTGTTTTTTGGACCTAAAAGCGGCCTTTGATAAAGTGCCTAGATCAAAACTTTGGGCCAAAATGAAAGCCTGGGGTGCGCCACCAAAGCTATTGGGAGCAATCATAGAACTATACTCACACACCTGGGTACAAATAAAAAAAGGAGATGGACGATGCCTAACAAAGAAATATCAAACTTCTAACGGACTAAAGCAAGGCTGCGTGTTGGCTCCCAGCCTTTTCAACATCTACACCGCAGACCTAGAAAGTGACCTACGCACAATTCAGGGGGACCCACCGAAATTGGGACAAACACCTATTGTGAGTCTACAATACGCAGACGACATTGTGCTCCTCTCACAAACGCCGCTTGGCTTACAACGCTTGATTACCAAACTCGCGTTATACATCTCCAAAGCACAACTAACAATAAACCTCAAAAAATCAAACATCCTATGCTTCTCCAGTTCCCGAAAGAAACAACTTAAATATGTCTGGAGGTTAAATTCTTCTATATTAACACAGGTTGATAAATACAAATACTTGGGCATCATACTTGATTACCAACTAAAGTACAAACATCATTTAGAACAGGGGAAATCAAAAGCCAAACAACTGCATTTCGCTTTTAAAACCATACAAAAACATTTAAGTGGAAGTTCAACCGGCCACATGTTAAAGATCGTAGCTGCTAAATTCTTGCCATCGCTCACATATGGCTCGGAATTGATGGCATCTAGGGACTCTACAGCGCTGAATCTTGCTCAATCCAAACTGTTTAAACACCTTTTTTCGATCCCGCGACACATTTCACAGGCCCAAATACGTCTGGAATATGGATTAACAAACCAGACTCCGGCAAGACAAGGAGCATTGGCCAAATATTACTGGCGTATGAGGGACGCCGAAGACAACTCACTTGCCCACCTCTGTTGGCTAGAGTTCGAAAAACAGGCTGGGTTCTCGAATTCAACATATAAGTCCCTTAGGCAAGCGCTTCAGTCTTTAAAGCTGGAAGAAGCCTGGCTTTCACCCGTGTCTTATAACATTTTTAAACAGATCACTAACAAAGCTATCAAACAAGCATCGCTGATAATGGACAAAGGCGCAGTGGCTGGCAAAAGCCACGCCTGGATTGTGTTACCAACATATAACCATCTGAAACATCAGCCATACTTGCAAGATTGTTTTAGGGATCACTACAAGAGGAAATTAAGTCTTCTGAGGCTGGGTTGGTTCTCGAGCAAAGATCTCACCCCCAAATGGCTGCGTACCTGGCCAACTTCAAACTGTCGCCTTTGTGGCAAGGGCGTAGAGTCATTATTGCATCTATTATGCATATGCCCGGCACTCCAAAATCTAAGGAAGACGCTCTTGTTACCACTCCTAAGAGAAGCACAAGTAAGAACCTGCAGGGCGGCTGTAATAAAATGCCTTAGCGGGTCTTGGATACAACTTTCCTGCAAAACTATAAAATTCTTGGCCCACGCTGCCCAAGAGCTGGAATACAAGGAAACAATTAAAGACGACCCGTGCCAATTGGCCCCCCCAAGGCTGGGCCCAGACTCTCCCTCAATCTCTTAATGGATACCCTTCATTCCACTTTTCCGGCCTAAAAAAAAAAAAAAAAAAGAAAAACTTCATTCTGAGTTAACAATGTGTTACTTCCATCAAGTTACACTTAACCCCCAAGCACTGTACCCCCGTTTAGAATATCCATTTGTTGACTGGCAGCTGCAATGAGACAGTTATCCCCGTGCCCAGTTCCATCTGTGTTTCTCAACTTTACACAGTAACTGTACATTCGAGCAATTTGCTAATGCTTTGCGTTACTTAATGTATTATCTTTTTATGTGATTTATGTTGTTTTTATGCTGTTTCAAAGATGTAAAGTTTTATCCCATGGTGGTCAGACCCACCCTTTTATGATTTTCACAAATCAAATAAAGTAAAGTATTACCCTTACTTCTGTGAGGGGGCGATCGCAGGAGCTGGTTCCAAACATTCAGCCTGCATTCAACAAAGGTGTCCTGAAATGCAGATACTGCGATCAACTACTTACCTTTGGGGAGCAAAGTGTCCTGCTCATGGTTCGAGCATTGGAGAACCATCGCTGCCGTTCCCAGCCCTAATTTTTTTAGGTTTTTTTGCTCCTGTTGAGCAGTTTCCATTCCCTGTTTTTGTTTCTGTTCTAAAAAAAGAAAAAAGAAGAAAAAAAAAGTTCTTTTCAGAACTACCTCCAATTCTCATCAAAGAGCTATATTCTTAAAAAAATGAAAAAGAGTAAGTGAAGTGGAGTGCATTGATAATGGAAAGGAAAATGAGTAAGAAAGAACAGAAAGGTATGAGAGAAGAAAGGAAGTGAAGTAGGGGGACTGAAAGAAGGTGAGTGTTGGGAAGGAAAGTAAAGAGGAGAGTGAACATGGGGAATGTGGATATTTGAAGAAAATGTTGAAAAGGAACAGGGGTGTGGAAGGGTAAGAAAAGATGCATTGCTGGAGTTGCATCCTTTTTGTGACACACTCCAGCAATGCATCACTTTTGAGCTTACAGATACGTTTGAAATATTGACGTATCTGTATGTATGCAAAAGGGACGTATTGACGCAAGAAAGGGTCGTAGAGGTGACTCAGTGAAACCTATGAGATATCACTGCGTCACTTTTATGACGCTGTTGCGTCCAAATCTTGCGCCTGTTTCACAGCAGGCGTAAGACTGATGCAGGCCCTTTCACATGGGGCCTTGCCCCATGTGAAAGGATGCATTGCTGGAGTTGCATCATTTTTGTGACACACTCCAGAAATGCATCACTTTTGCGCTTACAGATACGTCTGTAATACTGACCTATCTGTAAGTACTTGCGACATAATACGTCATATATTTAATATGACGCATGACTAGAAGACTGAAGGCCTCCTTTATGAGGCCATGCGTCACTTTAACGCCACCGGTGCGTCACTTTTTGTGATGCACCAGTGCTGTAAAAAATGCACCTTATTCAGTCATATTTACAAAGTGACGCATCTAGGTAGATGCGTCACATTGTAAGCCCCTGCACCACATTATACCTACGTCAGGTGTAATGTATGCAAAAGGGACGTATTGACGCAAGAAAGGGTCGTAGAGGTGACGCAGTGAAATCTATGAGATATCACTGCGTCACTTTTATGACGCTGTTGCGTCCAAATCTTACACCTGTTTCACAGCAGGCGTAAGACTGATGCAGGCCCTTTCACCTGGGGCCTGGCCCCAGGTGAAAGGATGCATTGCTGGAGTTGCATCATTTTTGTGACACACTCCAGCAATGCATCACTTTTGCGCTTACAGATGCGTCTGAAATACTGACGTATCTGTAAGTACTTGCGATATAATACGTCATATATTTAATATGACGCATGACTAGAAGACTGACGGCCTCATTTATGAGGCCATGCGTCACTTTAATGCCACCGGTGCGTGCTGTAAAAAATGCACCTTATTCAGTCATATTTACAAAGTGACGCATCTAGGTAGATGCGTCACTTTGTATGCCCCTGCGCCACATTATACCCACGTCAGGTGTAATGTATGCAAAAGGGGCATATTGACGCAAGAAAGGGTCGCAGAGGTGACACAGTGAATAAACTGGGTTTTCCCCATGCTACGCTCCCCGGTCCGCTCCTCGGTGCGCGTACCGGGCGCTCCCCCTGCGCAAATCAAAATAAATTGTTTTTTTTGTTTGCCCCGCTGGGCCCTTTTATAGCCCCCACATCAAACCTAGGGGGTCCGGGGTATGTACCTAGACTCAAGACGCCTGAGCCTCTGTAATCGATCACCTCCTCTCACGCTCACAGGAACACTATCCAGGCACATGTATGACAACAGGTCACTGTTGCGCCCATGTGCCTTATCAAAGTGTCTGTGCGTCGGCTGGTGGGAGAAGCAGGTGGCCTGGGCCGATGAGAACCAGCAATGGGTCTCGTCAATAATCGGGTGGCACCGGTATATTGATGACCTTTTCATTTTTTGGAAAGGTCCCAAAACTGAGGCAGAATTGTACATTCAAAACTTGAAAAATAATTATGTCAATCTACACTTAAATGGTACCATCAGTAATAAAGAGGTTGATTTTTGGGACTTAAAAGTTTTCATTCAGGATGGCAAAATTTGTACATCCCTCTTCCTCAAAGTGACTGCTAGGAACTCTACCTTAGAAGCTAGTAGTTGTCATCCGAAACCTCTCAAAAGCAGCATCCCATACGGTGAGTTACTGCGTTTAAAGAGGAACTGCACACTAGAAACAGATTTTGAAAGTGCAGCACAAGAATCGATGATGAGATTTAGACTAAGAGGGTACTTGGACGGGA
The DNA here is from genome assembly GCF_964263255.1 of Lissotriton vulgaris. Taxonomy (NCBI): domain Eukaryota; kingdom Metazoa; phylum Chordata; class Amphibia; order Caudata; family Salamandridae; genus Lissotriton; species Lissotriton vulgaris. The sequence continues at coordinate 1,391,672,620 of NC_141687.1, read as the reverse complement.
CTTTACAACAAGCTTATGATAAAGTCCATCAGATTCCAAGACAAAGCTTATTTAAAGAACAGAGTAGGGCCAGCAGAAAAGAGGACCATACCCCTCGCTTTATCACAACCTTTTCTAAAGATTCACAATTGATCCATCAAACTATTGTTCGTAATTGGAATATTTTAAAAATAGATGGTGTAATTGGAAAGGACCTGTCATGCCACCCGAAAATCACCTTCAGAAGAAATAGATCACTGAAAGATACTCTGATACATAGTCATTTTGACTCTGTGCCTAGGACTCCGAGACTTGGGAGCCTGACAGGGTTTTTCCCATGTCAAAATTGCAAAGCCTGGAAAGCTAGTCCTAAGGTCACTACCTATGAGATACCAGGAACATCCAGTGTTAGACGCATTAACACATTTCTAACCTTTACCAGTCCATTCTGTGTATATTGTCTAGAATGTCCGTGTAAATTGTATTACATCGGCAGTACAATTCATCTGGTAAAGAAAAGAATATTAGAACACACTAGAGTGATTCAACATAATGACCCGCACTACCCCGTTGCGAGACACTTTGCCCTAGAGCATAAAAGTGACTGCAATCTCTTGAAGTTCTTTTGTCTAGATCAAGTCTCTATAAAAGATCGGGGTGACAACAGAGAGTTGCAATTGCGGACATTGGAATCGAGATTTATTATAGATCTTCAAACCAAGACTCCACGAGGGCTGAATACTGAGGAGGAATTGGCCATTCATTTAGGTCAATAAGTTGACAACACAATGTTTTTTCACTGGGCCTCACTCTCACTGGATGCCATGATTTGTATGCTATAATGTACATAGATGATCTGCACTGTGATACCTAGCAACTGTTAAAATTTGAGAAAATTGATTTAGATTGATCTCAATCAAGTATAGCACCATGAAGTTTAGAACTGTTAATTAATGAAGGATTTATTTTTGCAATCATGTTTGGCCAAAAATGCCCATCCATGGCTTAATAACTTTTTGTTTCTTAATAAGGTCGTTATAAAGGAGTTGTAGATAAAGGAAATTTACGAAAGTACACTCCAAGATGGCCGCTGTTAAAATTTCATGAATTACAGTCCTTCTTTTATGTTGATGTACTAGAGGATGTGACATCATTTTGAATCTATCGTGCAACTTTATTTAATCAAGTGTTAATACATTGTGCAATTAACAGTGGAAAAAGGCCGAAACGCGTCCTCTTTTCTGTTTGAAACGATAAATAAATCGTGAGAATACTGAGCCTCAGAGTGCGGTCCATTCTTTTATCGCTGTAAGAGAAAATCGAGGGAAGATATATACATATATATATATATATATATTCACTGAAAAAACCATAGGTTATAGACCATATATAGTTAGGGATTAGCATTTAAAAAACCTTATTTTATTTGCACAAAACCATTGAAATTCCATATATAGTTAGTTGCACTAACTATATATCGCGGACCCGCAATCCACTGCTAATGATGTCACATATTACATCATTCATGACATGGTCAGTGACATCACTGATGACATCACTGATGACATCTCAAATGACATCACTGATGACATCACTGATGACATCTCAAATGACATCACTGATGACATCACTGACATCTCATTTGACATTACTGATTACATCACTGATGATATCATTTATGTGATAATACATCTTCAGACTCTAATATAACCTTTGATACACTCAGTGTAAACAGGCACTCACAGACTGTCACACATCCATGGAGTTACTCACACACCTATTCAGTCATGCAAAGAATCAATCACATCTCCATTTCCTTAACTATACAGTTATACACACCTTACTTATTCAAACATATACTAACACATATTTACTCTCTTATACAATCCTTGATACAAGTTCACAATGATTCATACAGCCACTCTCACATTCACTGACTCTTATGTTCAGTTATTTATATATGTCAACTCTCACATGGAGTGTGTTTTACATATGTACTTACTTTGACATGTAGAACTGAGATATCCATTCACTCACCAATATACTCATGCACACAGTCAACTGTCCATACAGCTGTTTCTACATGCACTTTTGAACCCATACACCTAGGGAATCAACCGCTCACACATCTATGCACAGAGTTATACACCTCCCAGCCACCCACACACACACTCAGTCTCCCATACAAATACTTGGGCAACCATTCAATAACCCATATAGTTACTGATATAGCTACTGATTTAAACATGCAGCAGTTTACAGAAGAACATAAATATTGATTGCCAAATTAAGACACTTTAATCACTAACCCATGCACTCAGTGAGACACATTTAATCATTCTCTCATACAGTCAGTCATGCACCTACTAAATCCTTCATCCAGACACTTATACATCCACTCATTCTTCAATATGTAAGACATATTTTAACTTTACAGAAACATACAGTCACTGGGTGTTGTCATCAGTGATGTCATCAGTGATGTCATTTGAGATGTCATCAGTGATGTCATCAGTGATGTCACTGACCATGTCATGAATGATGTAATATGTGACATCATTAGCAGTGGATTGCGGGTCCGCGAAATATAGTTAGTGCAACTAACTATATATGGAATTTCAATGGTTTTGTGCAAATAAAATAAGGTTTTTTAAATGCTAATCCCTAACTATATATGGTCTATAACCTATGGTTTTTTCAGTGAATTTTCAAGGTTTTGTAAATGCAAATTCCTAACTATATATGGTCTATAACCTATGGTTTTTTCTGTGAATTTCATTGGTTTTTTAAAAGCTAATATCTATAGCTGTAAAATATATTCTTTATTAAGTGACGTATCACGTAGCCCGTGAGACGCCTCATGATGCATCGCATAACCGTGACGTATCGTCTCTGCAGCGCAAACCAAACCCAAAACGTAAGCGCGCCAGAACACGCTTAAAGATATATATATATTTTTTTAACCTTAATTAGACAAAATCCACACGTGCACATATCACAAACGTTCAAAAAACACAATATGTCGGACTCCCGTTACGCTGCCGGTTAGCTGCCTGGTTAACGTACCAGGAAGCACCTTTACCGCGAAAAATCGCAAATTTTTTTTTTGACCCCCCAGGGAACTTTAATAGCCCCCTCATCAATCCTAGGGGTTCAGGAGGGGTCTGCCTTACCCCTTTCATTCATTTACACCTTTTTTTTTTCCACCTCTTGTCTCTCGATCCCACAGAGAGACAAGATGGCGGCCGCTCCAGACTGTTTACAATGATAACAGCCAATCAGCTTCTCCTCAGACTCCCGTTACACTGCCGATTAGCTTCCCGGTAGCTGCCCGGTTAGCTGCCCAGTTCGCGTACCAAGACGCGTCTCTACGGCGAAAAAATCGGATTTTTTTGTTTGTTTTTTTTTTGGCCCCACGTGGCTTTATAATATCCCCCTCATCAATCCTAGGGGGTCAGAAGGGGTCTACCTTGCCCTCTTTCCTTCATTTCCCCCTTTGTTTTGGCCTCCTCTTGTCTCTCGATCCTACCGAGAGACAAGATGGCGGCCGCTCCGGACTGTTTACAATATTGACAGCCAATCAGCTACTCCTCAGACTCCCGTTACACTGCCGGTTAGCTTCCCGGTTAGCTGCCCGGTTAGCTGCCCGGTTCGCGTACCAAGACGCGTCTCTACGGCGAAAAAATCTGATTTTTTTTTTTTTTTTTGGGTTACACTGCCGGTTAGCTTCCCGGTTAGCTGGCCGGTTAGCTGCCCGGTTCGCGTACCAAGACGCGTCTCTACGGCGAAAAAATCGGATTTTTTTTTTTTTTGGGTTACACTGCCGGTTAGCTTCCCGGTTAGCTGCCCGGTTAGCTGCCCGGTTCGCGAACCAAGACGCGTCTCTACGGCGAAAAAATCGGAATTTTTTTTTTTTTTTTTGGGTTACACTGCCGGTTAGCTTCCCGGTTAGCTGGCCGGTTAGCTGCCCGGTTCGCGTACCAAGACGCGTCTCTACGGCGAAAAAATCGGATTTTTTTGGGTTACACTGCCGGTTAGCTTCCCGGTTAGCTGCCCGGTTAGCTGCCCGGTTCGCGAACCAAGACGCGTCTCTACGGCGAAAAAATCGGAATTTATTTATTTATTTTTTTGGGTTACACTGCCGGTTAGCTTCCCGGTGAGCTGCCCGGTTAGCTGCCCGGTTCGCGTACCAAGACGCGTCTCTACGGCGAAAAAATCGGATATTTTTTTTTTTTTTGGGTTACACTGCCGGTTAGCTTCCCGGTTAGCTGCCCGGTTAGCTGCCCGGTTCGCGTCTCTACGGCGAAAAAATCGGAATTTATTTTATTTTTTTTTTGGGTTACACTGACGGTTAGCTTCCCGGTTAGCTGCCCGGTTAGCTGCCCGGTTCGCGAACCAAGACGCGTCTCTACGGCGAAAAAATCGGATTTTTTTATTTTTTTTTTTGGGCCCGGCGTGGCTCTATAATATCCCCCTCATCAATCCTAGGGGGTCAGAAGGGGTCTACCTTGCCCCCTTTCCTTCATTTCCCCCTTTGTTTTGGCCTCCTCTTGTCTCTCGATCCTACCGAGAGACAAGATGGCGGCCGCTCCGGACTGTTTAGAATGTTGACAGACACCGGAGAGCCAATCAGCTTCGCTTCGCAAAGTTCCGATACGCGAAAAGTTCGCGAACCGGAGCGCTGCCCGGAGCGCTGTTACAGATATATATCTTGTTTTAAACGTTAATTTCTCAAAATCCACTGAAGCACATATATTGAGACCTAGCAAAGGCACATCGGGCTAACAGTCCCTACAATTTTGCCAAGTTTCGTGCAAATCCATTCAGCCGTTCGAGCTAAAAGTGAGTCCAACCGCCCTATGGAAAACTCAATGCAAAAAACGCGTTTTGGGACCCCCCTTTTTTCTCAGCCCCGCCTTGACGAAACCCCACCAAATTTTTAGGGGCTGCTCAGAAACAAAATGTGCCATTTTCCTGAAAATTTCAGCCGATTCCGTCCACAAACGCCAAAGTTATTAGGCATAGAATTTTCAAAAGTTCCATAGAGAAAAAATCCTAACTATATATACCTACTGGCTATCGCCAGTAGGTAATATATATATATATTTGCAGACTAGAGGGGTGGCTATGGGGGCCTGCTTCTCTCCCAGTTATGCCTGTCTGCATATGGGCTACTGGGAGGAGCAGGTCCTCATGGGTTTGCATGCAGAAGTTATCAAAAACAAAGTCAAATGCTGGTGGAGATTTATTGATGATCTCTTCCTCATTTGGGATGGAACTACTGAGGAAGCTAATGATTTCATCATTCAACTCAATAAGAACAATCTCAATATAGAATTCACCAGCTCTATGAGTAAAGACTCAATTGTGTTCTTAGATGTAGAGGTTTATATTACCAACAACCAACTACATACCAAGCTCCACCGCAAACCCACTGCGGGGAACACAGTATTACATGCAGACAGCCACCACCCGAACCATTTGATTAAGAGCATCCCCTACGGGGAGATGCTCCGAATCAAGAGAATATGTAGCAACGAGTCAGATTGTCTACAGGCCCAAAAAGAGTGCAAGCTTAGATTTTTGGCAAGAGGTTACCAGGAAGCAATAATTAATAGTGCCATTGTAAGAGCCAACCAACATGACAGAAACACATTGCTTAGCAACCTGGAAGCAACCAATAGAGTTCTTAAAGTTAAAAGCAACAATGATACCCGTCTTATAGTCACCTATAACAATCAACACAAATCCATACGAAAAATTGTGAAGGACAATTGGTTTCTGATTAAAAGTGATCCAATTGTAGGTAGTCTAATGTCTCTATCACCCAACATCACATTCAAGAGAGCAAAAAGTATGCAGAACAGCCTAGTGTCCAGTAGCCCTGAGCTAGTCTCGGGTTCTTGGTTAGGGGGCAGCAAAGGATTTCTAAAATGTGCAACGTGCAAGGCTTGCAGAAATGGGATAAGTAAGACAGAATTTAAGACACCTCTATCCCCAGTACCAATTATGATCAGGGAAAAACTTAACTGCAAAACAGAATTTGCTGTTTACATATTGGAATGCCCATGTGGGCTTAAATATGTTGGCAGCACACGTCCTCAAGTACATAAAAGAATCTTGCAGCACTTGAGAGCAATTAATAACGCTGATCCAACTTACCCTGTGGCACGACACTTTGAAGTAAAACATGATAAAAATCCCACGGGCCTCATATACTACGTCATTGACTGTGTCCCCCCACAGAGGCGTGGTGGTGACCGGGAAATGTTATTGCGAAAACTGGAGACTAGGTATATTATTATGTTGGACACCAAGACTCCCAATGGCCTAAACAATAGCGAGGATTGTTACACACACCTTTGAACTTGATACTATACAGTCTTCAATGCAACCTGTAGTTCTGTACAATATGGATGTATTATGACTATGCCTTTTTATCTGTACTGTTAATTAACATCATTACAGCTTGTGATAACATTCCCTTTGGTCTCCACATGATGATTTTAACACATATTGAAATTATACATCTGTAAGTATTTTATCATGATTAGTTCCACCTTATATTTATTCACTGGTAGCACTTTACATCACATTTTTTAAACGCAAATTTTTACTTGTAAATAACTAGGTCCAATCGCACTTGCGCTATTTGCACAATCACCGGGACTACGGCCCACATGGGCTAGTCGTACTATTAAATGCTAAATTGTCATTTCAGGTCCACTCCAGAGAGGTTTTAATGTGTGTTATGTTTACATATCTTATTGTTACTATTTTAGTATACGGTTGATATTTTAAACATGATTTAACTGATTAGTTTTAGATCCAGTTGAAAATATTACATAGTTTTATGGTATTTTAGCTATTTATAGTTGCAGTTTTACTTATAACATGTATTGCACAATTTTTAACCTCTCCTATAGATTAGGTTATTCCATATACAACATATGGAATATATGACCATATACTAGCCAATGTATTTATACTGTGATTATGAAATGTTAATTTGTTTAAACAACCTTTATAGTGCTAACCTAGACTGTACAAGCATTTATGCAGTTATACATAGGAAAAGTATTTCCTCTATGTCTATTTGCGTGTCATGCACCTTTCACTTTAAATGGGTGGCCAGCCCCCATGACTGCGTCATGTGATCAAGGCTTTGGCCGAAACGCGTCGTGGCAAACTGGTGTTTGGGTTCAAATTAAATAAATAACAACACCTAAGAAATCGGGTCTCGCATCTTCCTTTGGCTGCAAGTAGCTGAGCTTTAACAAGCTGAGGACGACACATACCGCATATATATATATATATATATATATATTCACTGAAAAAACCATAGGTTATAGACCATATATAGTTAGGAATTTGCATTTACAAAACCTTGAAAATTCACTGAAAAAACCATAGGTTAGAGACCATATATAGTTAGCTGGACATTTTATTGACATAAAACCAATGAAATTCCATATATAGTTAGTTGCACTAACTATATATCGCGCACCCGCAATCCACTGCTGATGATGTCACATATTACATCATTCATGACATGGTCAGTGACATCACTGATGACATCACTGATGACATCTCAAATGACATCACTGATGACATCTCAAATGACATCACTGATGACATCATCTAGTGTCTGTGTGTTTTTGTAAAGTTTAAATATGTTTTACATATTGAAGAATGAGTGGATGTATGGAAGACTGAGTGTGTGTGTGGCTGGCTGGGAGGTGTGTGACTCTGTGCATATCAATGTGTACTTGTATCAGTGATTGTATAAGAGAGTAAGTATGTGTTAGTATATGTGTGAAAAGTATGGTGTTCTGGGTTTAACTGTATAGATTAGGAAATCGAAGTGTGATTGATTCTTCACAGGACTGACTAGGTGTTTGAGTGCATATGATAGTCTTGTAATAATGAGTGACTGTATGTATGAGTGATTGTATGGGTGAATGAGTGAATGTGTGTGTAGACGTAGGAATCAGTGAGTGCGTATGTAGTAACTGGTATTGGTGTGTCATGATGTCATCAGTGATGTCATTTGAGATGTCATCAGTGATGTCATTTGAGATGTCATCAGTGATGTCATCAGTGATGTCACTGAAGTATGGTGTTCTGTGTTTAACTGTATAGATGAGGAAATGGAAGTGTGATTGATTCTTTACAGGACTGACTAGATGGGTGAGTAACTCCATGGATGAGTGGCAGTGTGTGAGTGTCTGCATAGGTGTATGAGTGCATATGATAGTGTTGTAATAATGAGTGACTGTATGTATGAGTGATTGTATGGGTGAATGAGTGAATGTGTGTGTAGACGTAGGAATCAGTGAGTGCGTATGTAGTAACTGGTATTGGTGTGTCATGATGTCATCAGTGATGTCATTTGAGATGTCATCAGTGATGTCATCAGTGATGTCATTTGAGATGTCATCAGTGATGTCATCAGTGATGTCACTGACCATGTCATGAATGATGTAATATGTGACATCATCAGCAGTGGATTGCGGGTGCGCGATATATAGTTAGTGCAACTAACTATATATGGAATTTCATTGGTTTTATGTCAATAAAATGTCCAGCTAACTATATATGGTCTCTAACCTATGGTTTTTTCAGTGAATTTTCAAGGTTTTGTAAATGCAAATTCCTAACTATATATGGTCTAAAACCTATGGTTTTTTCAGTGAATTTCATTGGTTTTTTAAAAGCTAATATCTATAGCTGTAAAATATATTCTTTATTACGTGACGTATCACGTAGCCACGTGAGACGCCTCATGACGCGTCGCATAACCGTGACGTATCGGCTCTGCAGCGCAAACAAAACCCGTAACGTAAGCGTGCCGGAGCACGCTTACAGATATATATATTTTTTTTAACCTTAATTAGACAAAATCCACACGTGCACATATCTTGAGGCCTTGCAAAGGCACATCAAACAAACAGTCCCTACAATTTTGTCAAGTTTGCTGGAAATCTATTCCCTTAATTTTTTTTTTACTGTTTCTCTTGGTTTTCCCCTTGTTACGCTTACTGGGACGCTACCCGGTACGCGAACCGGACGCTCCAAAAACACAAGATGGCGGACTCCCGTTACGCTGCCGGTTAGCTGCCCGGTTCGCGTACCGGGAAGCGCCTCTACCGCGAAAAATCGCGGGGGACTTTAATATCCCCCTCATCAATCCTAGGGGGTCAGGAGGGGTTTACCTTGCCCCCTTTCCTTCATTTCCCCCTTCTTTTTTCACCACATCTTGTCTCTCGAACCTACCGAGAGACAAGATGGCGGCCGCTCCGGACTGTTTACAATGTTGACAGCTACGCTGCCGGTTAGCTGCCCGGTTAGCTGCCCGGTGAGCTGCCCGGTTCGCGTACCGGGACGCGCCTCTACGGCGTAAAATCGCAAAAAAATTATTTTATTTTTTTTGCCCCGCGGGGCACTTTAATATCCCCCTCATCAATCCTAGGGGGTCAGGAGTGGTCTACCTTGCCCCCTTTCCTTCATTTCCCCCTTTGTTTTTCACCACATCTTGTCTCTCGATCGTACCGAGAGACAAGATGGCGGCCGCTCCGGACTGTTTAGAATGTTGACAGACACCGGAGAGCCAATCAGCTTCGCTTCGCGAAGTTCCGTTACGCGTCAGGTACGCAAACCGGGGCGCTAACCGGAGCGCCGTCACAGATATATATATTTTTTTAAACGTTAATTTCTCAAAATCCACTGGAGCACATATATTGAGACATAGCAAAGGCACGTCGGGCAAACCATATCTACAATTTTGCCAAGTTTCATGTAAATCTATTCAGCCGTTCGAGCTAAAAGTGAGTCCAACCGCCCTATGGAAAAATGAATGGGAAAAACGTGTTTTGGGACCCCCCTTGTTTCTCGGCTCCCCCCTTGACGAAACCCCCCCAAATTTTCAGGGGCTGCTCAGAAACGAAATGTGCCATTTTCCTGAAAATTTCAGCCAATTCCGTCCACAAACGCCAAAGTTATTAGACATAGAATTTTCAGAAATCCCATAGAGAAAAAATCCTAACTATATATACCCACTGGCTATCGCCAGTAGGTAATATACATATATAAACATATATAATCTGCATATCTATACAAATATAAATGCATGCATACATATACATATATGCATACATATGCATGTTATTTACATGAAAGTTTTAAAAACACTAATAAAAGCAAAGCTAAAAAGCCACCTCATTACAAACAGAATGGCTTTAACTTAAACGAGGGCGAGATCTATTGCATTTTCAATGCTTGTTTATTTTGGTTTGGTTCTATCAAGAAGGCATTCAGATGTTTCACACATTTGCCATGAATTCTGAATGTTAGCACTCTAGTTGCTCATTAGATCACTGTAGTAAAGCTAGTGCTCACCAGGGAAGTCTGCTGCTAATCATGGTTTGCAGCCATTTTCCCGCATTTTTTATCCCGCAGACTTTCAGTCCGCATACAATTATCCCGCAAGGTCATTGACCTCGCATACCATTATCCCGCATTTTTTCAAAACGCATGTGCATTTATCGCGCATGCCTTTACAAAGAATTACGTTTTAAAGGCATGTATGGTAAATGCATTTGCGTTGTGAAAACCACGATGACGAGAGAGGTAAGTGGGTTTGTGTTAATTTTTTCGTGGGTTAGTGATTGTGTAGTGTAGTGTTGTGTAGTGTAGTGTTGTGTTAGTGTAGTGTAGAGTTGTGGTGGTTGTTTAGTGTAGGGTCATGCTGGGGGTAGTGTTTTAGGGTTTAGGGTTGTGTTGTAGTGTTTGCGTAGTGTAGGGTCATGCTGGGGGTAGTGTTTTAGGGTTTAGGGTAGTGTTGTAGTGTTTGCATAGTGTAGGGTCATGCTGGGGGTAGTGTTTTAGGGTTTAGGGTTGTGTTGTAGTGTTTGCGTAGTGTAGGGTCATGCTGGGGCTAGTGTTTTAGGGTTGAGGGTAGTGTTGTAGTGTTTGCGTAGTGTAGGGTCATGCTGGGCGTAGTGTTTTAGGGTTTAGGATAGTGTTGTAGTGTTTGCGTAGTGTAGGGTCATGCTGGGGGTAGTGTTTTAGTGTTTTGGGTAGTGTTGTAGTGTTTGCGTAGTGTAGGGTCATGCTGGGGTGTAGTATTTTAGGGTTTAGGGTAGTGTTGTAGTGTTTGCGTAGTGTAGGGTCATGCTGGGGGTAGTGTTTTAGGGTTTTGGGTAGTGTTGTAGTGTTTGCGTAGTGTAGGGTCATGCTGGGGGTAGTGTTTTAGGGTTTTGGGTAGTGTTGTAGTGTTTGTGTAGTGTAGGGTCATGCTGGGGTGTAGTGTTTTAGGGTTTTGGGTAGTGTTGTAGTGTTTGCGTAGTGTAGGGTCATGCTGGGGTGTAGTGTTTTAGGGTTTTGGGTAGTGTTGTAGTGTTTGCGTAGTGAAGGGTCATGCTGGGGGTAGTGTTTTAGGGTTTTGGGTAGTGTTGTAGTGTTTGCGTAGTGTAGGGTCATGCTTGGGGTAGTGTTTTAGGGTTTTGGGTAGTGTTGTAGTGTTTGCGTAGTGTAGGGTCATGCTGGGGGTAGTGTTTTAGGGTTTTGGGTAGTGTTGTAGTGTTTGCGTAGTGTAGGGTCATGCTGGGGGTAGTGTTTTAGGGTTTAGGGTAGTGTTGTAGTGTTTGCGTAGTGTAGGGTCATGCTGGGGGTAGTGTTTTAGGGTTTAGGGTAGTGTTGTAGTGTTTGCGTAGTGTAGGGTCATGCTGGGGGTAGTGTTTTAGGGTTTAGGGTAGTGTTGTAGTGTTTGCGTAGTGTAGGGTCATGCTGGGGGTAGTGTTTTAGGGTTTAGGGTAGTGTTGCAGTGTTTGCGTAGTGTAGGGTCATGCTGGGGTGTAGTGTTTTAGGGTTTTGGGTAGTGTTGCAGTGTTTGCGTAGTGTAGGGTCATGCTGGGGGTAGTGTTTTAGGGTTTAGGGTAGTGTTGTAGTGTTTGCGTAGTGTAGGGTCATGCTGGGGTGTAGTGTTTTAGGGTTTTGGGTAGTGTTGCAGTGTTTGCGTAGTGTAGGGTCATGCTGGGGGTAGTGTTTTAGGGTTTAGGGTAGTGTTGTAGTGTTTGCGTAGTGTAGGGTCATGCTGGGGGTAGTGTTTTAGGGTTTAGGGTTGTGTTGTAGTGTTTGCGTAGTGTAGGGTCATGCTGGGGGTAGTGTTTTAGGGTTTAGGGTTGTGTTGTAGTGTTTGTGTAGTGTAGGGTCATGCTGGGGGTAGTGTTTTAGGGTTTAGGGTAGTGTTGTAGTGTTTGCGTAGTGTAGGGTCATGCTGGGGTGTAGTGTTTTAGGGTTTTGGGTAGTGTTGTAGTGTTTGCGTAGTGTAGGGTCATGCTGGGGGTAGTGTTTTAGGGTTTAGGGTAGTGTTGTACTGTTTGTGTAGTGTAGGGTCTTGCTGGGGGTAGCGTTTTAGGGTTTAGGGTAGTTTAGTTGTTTAGTGTAGGCATATTCGTTCTAAAAGTTTTCGTTATTTTAATTTGCGGCCTAATAGTACATGCGGGATTTTTTTTGCGGACTGATGGTATGCGGGATTTCGTCATATATTCGCTAATCATACTTTCTATGGCAAAATGAACCCCCTCATTTTGTTCCTTTTTAAATTAAATGTTTTAAGAGTTACCACTTTATTCCAATCAAGATGGCTTCAGGTGTGCCATACCTTTGTAATAAGTAGGACTGTTAGCACTCTAGTTGTTCTTTAGAACACTCTGGGACATTCTGTCATTGGGCTATAGTTGGGCTACATCTGGCTGATATTTGGGCTACATTTGTTTTTTTTGTCTCTGGTGGCCATCTTTGGGCTACATTGGGCTACATTGGGCTACATTGGGCTACATTTGGGCTCCAACATATATATAGCCCAATGTAGCCCAATATATATTTTTCAAAGTTAATTTTCGTAAAAACCACTGGAGCCTATATCTTGAGACATAGCAAAGGCACATCGGGTTACCAGTCCCTACAATTTTGCCAAGTTTGGTGTAAATCCATTCAGCCGTTCAGGCTAAAAGTGATGCCAACCGCCCTATGGAAAATTGCATGGGAAAAACACGTTTTGGGACCCCCCTTTTTTCTCGGCCCCCCCTTGACGAAACCCCCCCAAATTTTCAGGGGCTGCTCAGAAACAAAATGTTCCATTTTCCTGAAAATTTCAGCCAATTCTGTCCTCAAACGCCAAAGTTATTCGACATAGAATTTTCAAAAATCCCATAGGAAAAAAATCCTAACTATATATACCTACTGGCTATCGCCAGTAGGTAATATATATATATATATATATATATATATTCAATGAAAAAACCATTGGTTTTAGGCCATATATAGTTAGGGATTTGCATTTACAAAACCTTATTTTACTCGCATAAAACCATTGAAATTCCATATATAGTTATAAGCGCTAACTATATATCGCGCACCCGCAATCCACTGCTGATGATGTCACATATTACATCATTCATGACATGGTTAGTGACATCACTGATGACATCACTGATGACATCTCAAATGACATCACTGATGACATCACTGATGACAACATCCAGTGACTGTATGTTTCTGTAAAGTTAAAATATGTTTTACATATTGAAGAATGAGTGGATATATAAGTGTCTGGATGAAGGATTTACTAGGTGCATGACTGACTGATTGAGTGAGTGATTAAATGTGTCTCACTGAGTGCATGGGTTAGTGACTAAACTGTTTTAATTTGTGCATCATTATATCTGTTGTTCTACAAACTGCTGCATATGTTGATCAGTAGCTATATGAGTAACTGTATGGGTTATTGATTGGTTGTCCAAGTATTTGTATGGGAAACTGAGTGTGTGTGTATGGGTGGCTGGGAGGTGTGTGACTCTGTACATAGATGTGTGAGTAGTTGATTCACTATATGTATAGATTCAAAAGTGCATGTGCAAACAGCTGTATGGGCGGTTGACTGTGCATGAGTGTATTAGTGAGTGAATGGATATCTCAGTGCTACATGTCAAATTAAGTACATATGTAAAACACAGTACATGTGAGAGTTGACATCTATAAATAACTGTGCATAAGAGCCAGTGAATGTGTGAGTGGCTGTATGGATCATTGTGAACATGTATCAGAGATTGTATAAGAGAGTAAAGTAAATATGTGTTAGTATATGTTTGAATAAGTAAGGTGTGTATAACTGTATAGTTGAGAAAATGGAGGTGTGATTGATTTTTGGCATAACTGACTAGGTGTGTGAGTAACTCCATGGATGAGTGACAGTCTGTGACTGTCTGTTTTCACTGATTGTATCTAAGGTTATATTAGAGTCTGAAGAGGTTCATGGTATTATCACATGAATGATATCATCAGTGATGTTATCAGTCATGTCAAATGAGATGTTTTCAGTGATGTCATCAGTGATGTCATTTGAGATGTCATCAGTGATGTCATCAGTGATGTCACTAACCATGTCATGAATGATGTAATATGTAACATCATCAGCAGTGGATTGCGGGTGCGCGATATATAGTTAGCGCTTATAACTATATATGGAATTTCAATGGTTTTATGCGAGTAAAATAAGGTTTTGTAAATGCAAATCCCTAACTATATATGGCCTAAAACCAATGGTTTTTTCATTGAATTTTCAAGGTTTTGTAAATGCAAATTCCTAACTATATATCCACTATAACCTATGGTTTTTTCTGTGAATTTCATTGGTTTTTTAATAGCAAATATGAAAAGCTTTAAAATGTCAAGTACGTGATAGATAAAAACATTTTCGTATTTATGCACGCTGATGTGCTTTGAACGCTGCCCCCCCCTCCCCTCTTTTCTCTTAGTAGTACTCTCTCTTTGCAGATAGTGAACGGTAGTTAACGCAGGCCTTTGCCCCCGTTGTAATCCGTCGTGCCTGCTTGTCTCTCCATTTGATTGATTATTATCCAAGCATTTACTGTTTTACAATTGATTCTCTTTGGTTCATTCTCTATTTACAAACAAGCACAAAGTCGCAATACTCTGTTTAGTCTTTGCAGATCGGGAAAAATCGTGTAAAAAAATAAAAGTAATCGAGCAAAATCAGTACGCCACTAATTGGATCTTTTTTTGACCTCGCTAAAATAGAAATATTATAAACAACCCTTCATGAGAAATACGAAAATAGTGAGATGAACTGAGCTCCACACCATGAGGGCTGCTAGACAGCTCGGCTCCATCACCCATCCCGCACAAAATAACGACAAACCCTATGCAAATATTAAAAATATAGACAACACACCAGCAAAGAAACAGGGTAAAACATTTTATTAAAAAACTATTTACATAACGTTGGTTTATAAGATGATGTCAGTAGTGGACCGATGTGTGAATAGGTCGAAAGCAGCACAAGGCTCCAAGATCCGGATGGCAAGCTCCTGGATGTTGGGTGCCATAGTTCAGAGTTCTGAGTTTGAGCCTTTTTCAATGCCTGTGCTTTGTTGTTTCCCCTCCATCAAAAACAAAAAAAAATATATAAAACTGTGCAAAAATACAAAAAAAACAAAAAATGTTTACAAAAGCAGTGCTTGTAAGACTGTCTGAAGCTTATTTCCACCTACTGCAGCTTCACTATTCTCAAAGTAAGTGAGGGTCGTTTGTGGACCTGACTGCATTTGAAAACAATGTTATATGATACCTCCCTAAACCGCTTGACGGAGGCCCCCGAGGGACGGTGTGATGGCACGGACTCGGAGAAGACGCTTGGCTCCGACACCCTCCCCAAGTCTTATAGCACTGGTATAGCCTGAGATCACCCCCGACATAGGCGGCCGGCTCCCGGGGTCCGGCGGAACTTTTTGCCTTTTGATGACTCTTCAATTCTGGACCTTGTCCCACAATCCGTTTGACCTGAAGACAAGCTGTAGTGGGGCGCCCCTTTACCGTTTCAGTTGCCATTCCGCCCGCTTTTGCTACACTGTGCCTCTTCCGCCATTCAGCTGTTTACCGCCCGCTCTTGCGACTAAACGTCTCGCTCATCATGTAGTTGAGTTGCTCCCACTCTTGCGGTGCAGCGATAGGCGGCTGCCACAGGACTCTCAAAATGGCGGCCGGCTCTTCGGTTTTGGGCCTGGTCCACTGAAATGGCCCTGGGACACCTTTGAACTCGGACGCTTGTCTGCTAGGGCTTGGGTCCCATTCTCGAAAGCGTCCCCTCAGCCGTGAAGATTCTACAAAAGTCTTGGGGGCCTCCGACTCCCGCAGGCTTCTGGTGGGGAGCGGCTGCCATGTCTGCTCGTGGAATGGCCACGACGGAGCTACGAGATGGAAGTGCTCTCATGCTGATGCCAGCTTTAGTCTGAAACATCCAGAAACACTGTAGACTACCAATTCGATCAGTTCCGGTAGCGCCCCAACATGACCCGGAAGAGAAGAACTTGCCCTCCCCTCTTTGACTGATGGTTCTTGTTGCCTGTCCCCTCTGTTGTCATTTAACAGAACTTTTTGGACTACTGAAAGGGGTTGTGTTCCGAACGCTGGTTGGTGGAGACATTTTGACTATATTCTTGACCTACGTTGTCGCGTAATGCGTTATATGACACGCCGCGTTAGCGCACCCGGAAGTGATCCGAGGCGCGGCGCGCAGCGCGTAACGTAAGCATAACAGGTCATGTGACTTGTTAATAAAACTTTTCATTGGTTCATTTTACTTTTGTTATTTTAATGATGAAAAGCTTGGTCATATGACCTAAAAATTACGCTTTTTATTGTTTTCGAACATTATTTTTTTTAAAACATATGTTATAATATTCCAGGCTAATGTACTTTCCCGGAAAATGTACAACTGTCCTGCAAGTAAAATATATTCCTTTTTCGAGAAAAAGGGCGTTTCTTCGTTCCATGACGGAGCCGTTGAGTAAAAGATACTCGGCCTGCTGTCTTAGTCGCCGATACGCCTGATTATCAGATTCTTATCGATCACTTTATGTTGCAGGAGTGGAAAACACAACTGCCCTTGACCATTTATCTTTACTGCGTTCCTACATATTATACCTTTTATCCCTCATGTAATTGGACTGCTTTATTTCACTTGCCTTTTACTGATTCGAAAACAGTGACTAAAAGTAAAAACTTTACCAATGTAAATACTACTACCGTGTTTTGTTTTAAAAACCTTTATTGTGAAAATGTCAGTATACAAATACGGGCCTATAACCACGTGGGCCGGCCACGGAGCAAGCTGAAATCGTATATGATGAGGAGACATTTACACTGTAGAGGAACGTAACGAGCGGGCCATTAGGTTGCAAGAACTAAGGTGTCTAACAGTTGCGGAATCGGTGGACGTACATTTTGTAATTAAAATACGACGGGGCCACTTACAATAACATTTTCTAGATATACATTTGCGGGCAAGGAGTTACGAGTCCCATTTATACCGGCACCATTTTGGGCAAGGCCGGGCAGGTCCAAGATATAGTCAAAATGTCTCCACCAACCATCGGCCAGCCCAGAACCCCTTTCGGCCCTTTATGCTACAAGATGGTGTCTTCCATTCAGAAAATATTGTTGGCAGCATTTTGAAAGGAAACAGAAACAGCCGTTCTCCTAGTGAGTTTCACATTGTTACATTTAGGAAGAATGTTGAAGAGTAGTATGTGGAAAATCTGAAGCCATTATTTCTACAAACTCTCAATCAGACTTGGATGGAAAAAAAATCCTGAAGAATGTACAAACTGAAAACCAATTTTTGTCTGTATAGCATCAACAGCAACGCTTGAGTCAGCTTTGTGTCAAGCCGCCATTTTCATTCAATCAATAGCGTCCCCCTGCACACATTCAGGGACCTGGTCGTGTCTTCAGATGAAACGGATTGTAGGAAAAGAAGCAGAAAGGAAAAGGCAAAAAGTTCCGCCGGACCTCCGGAGCCGGCCGCCTATGTCATGTGCGACCTTTGGCCACACCAGGGCAATAGTGAAGCTGCAGCAGGTGCAAATAAGCTTCAGACAGTCTTACAAGCACTGCTCAGAACTCTCAACTATGGCACTCAACATCCAGGACTTGCCATTCGGATCTTGGCGCCTTGTGCTGGTTCCGACCTATTCACACATCGGTCCACTACTGACATCACCTCATAAGCCAACGGGGCACCCCACGCCGACTTTCGGCGCAGCATTGTAGGATGGCCACACCAGTGCGGCAACTCGCTGGACACCACCTCGGTGCCATCCGGATCTCGGCGCGTTCGAGTCACTGTACCGCAAAAGTGACCGGAACTCAGCTGGACACGCCGTCTTTCGGCGCAGCATTGTAGGATGGCCACACCAGTGCGGCAATTTGCTGGACACCACCTCGGTGCCATCCGGATCTCGGCGCGTTCGAGTCACTGTACCGCAAGAGTGACCGCAACTCAGCTGGACACGCCGTCTTTCGGCGCAGCATTGTAGGATGGCCACACCAGTGCGGCAATTTGCTGGACACCACCTCGGTGCCATCCGGATCTCGACGCGTTGTGCTGCCTTCGGCCTATTCGCACATCGGTCCGCTACTGACGCCGCCTCACGTGCCAACGGATTTTCTACGCTTTTTGTAGCCCTATGCCGCAGAACAGGTCATGTGACTTGTTTATAAAACTTTTCATTGGTTCATTTTACTTTCGGTTTCCTAAAGATGGAAGGCTTGGTCATATGACCTAAAAATAACACTTTTCATTGGTTTAGAACATTTTTTTTTCCCAAACGATGAAAGCCCCACCTTGTTTCTGGATCATTCAGACTGAAGCTGGCGTCAGCATGAGAGCACCACCATCTCGTGGCTCCGTCGTGGTCATTCCACGAGCAATCATGGCAGCCGCTCCCCACCTGAAGCCTGCGGGAGTCGGGGGCCCCCAAGACTTTTGTAGAATCTTCACGGCTGAGGGGACGCTTTTCGAGAATGGAACCCAAGCCCTAGCAGGCAAGCGTCCGAGTTCCAAGGTGTCCCAGGGCCATTTCAGTGGACCAGGCCCAAAACCGAAGAGCCGGCCGCCATTTTAAGAGTCATGTGGCAGCCGCCTATCGCTGCACTGCAAGAGTGGGAGCAACTCAACAACATGGTGAGCGAGACGCTGTAGCCGCAAGAGCGGGCGCAACTCAGCTGGATGGCCGCCACCTGGGGAGGCCGGTTCACGCCGCCTCCCCCACGCCCCCCCCCCCCCGGGCCGCCGCACGCCAATTTTCGGAGCAGCATTGTAGGATACCAAAACCAGTGCGGCAGTTTACTGGACATCACCTGGGTGCCATCAACATCTCAGCGCGTTCTGCTGCCTTGGGACTATTCGCACAACAGACCGCTACTGACGAGGCCTCCCCCCGCACCACCCGGGACGCCCCACGCCAATTTTCGGAGCAGCATTGTAGGATCCCAAAACCAGTGCGGCACCCAGGCGACATCACCTGGGTGCCGTCCAGAACTCTGCACGTTGTGCTGCCTTGGGACTATTCGCACAAAAGACAGCTTCTGACCATTGTTGCTTTTTTGGGTGAAAAATGTTTAAATGTTTTTACAGTTTTTGTTCCGTTCATTATAGTTAAATGTTAATAAAGTTTTAAAATCTAACTTTGTTGGAGTGCTATATATGTTTAAAAAATCGGGTGAATGGGGCCTTGAATCGGGTTATTGTCATGTGTGGGCTTTGCAAGTGTACTGCTACAAGATCGGACATTTCAAACTCAAATGCACTTTCTTTTTCTTACCTTTCCGAAGCATGGAGCGCAATAGCAGGCAGAGAAAGGGTGATGCACGTGTTGAACACTGCCTGGCCTGGCAAGTTGCTGGCAGTGCCCCCCCCGCCCGCTCCTGAAAGAGGGCACACACACACCGCCGCCCCGAGTACTTCACAAATCTTTAAAAGACCATGCGCTTGTTCATGAGGCTTAAATGGTTTATCACCCCTTCTAGAACCCCTGCATCGACCCTCTGACGTTTCCTGGAAAAATTAGCACGTAACACAATACCAAGCCCTGTCAGCTGAAACCCCCGAGAAATCATGGGGCATATTATCAAGGGGGTTTATTTCCGCTTTTTGGGCTTTAAAAGCCCAAAAAAAAAGACATAAAATTATCTCCCTATTACCAAGCTGTCGCTAACACCAGTTAGTGACAGCTAAAAGGAGATAGCGACCATCTTGGGCCCCGCTTTGCATATCAGTGATATTTATCACTAATGACATGCAAAGTGGGCGTGCCAAGATTTTAGCGACTGGAAACAGTCCCTAACCATCGCTATCTCCTATTACCAACTTTTGGAGATATTCGCGCTAAGCGCGAATATCTCCAAAACCTAACACCTGCCCTAAGCAGTTTTAGCCATGTTATCCAATGGGAAGTGGATAACATGGCTAAGAGCATTTGCTGGATAATGCATGAATATCGCTGACTTTTCAACGATATTCATGCATTGCGGCCGTTTTTTATCGCATTTGGGATAAACCTTGCTAATAGCAAGGTTTATGTGCGATAAAATTCGCCGATGTGCGGCGATAATTTTTGTCTCTAAACAAGTTAGAGACAAAAATTATCGCTAGTTGTTGGTAATATGCCCCCGGGTTTTTGCTTGCAGGAATCAGGAGGCGGGAGACTAGCACTGAAATCAGTAGTCTCACGCCTGAATCGGGAGGGTTGGCATGTCTGGATACTCTACAGCTGGGGCCATAAACTACATCCGCAGGGCTAGGTGATAGCCTAGGTCCGGCCTGGACAATCGGACACAGAGGAAGAGGAGTGTCAGAGGGTGCGGTAGTGAATAGGGTGAAAGGGAGGTGTCGGGCGGGCACAGGGTGTGATTCTCAGAGAAGAGCAGCGCAGATGAGAGAAAGAGCGGGGGTGACCAGTGCGTGGGGGAGATGCTTGCGAGGGTGCGGAGCCATGCTGAGGATCGGCGGAGTGCAGAGAGTGGCCCTGGTCAAGGCATCTAAAATGGCTGCCGTGCACGACAAAATTGTGGCATTGGACAAAAACGCAAGATGGCGCAGACAATGTTTATCAATAAGGATTCATTTATAACAAAATATTTACTCGCAGTGACAAAATGGTGGTCAACACTTCCTGATTTCCATCGAATCGAACGTTAACACACGTCACGCAGCAAAAAAAAAAAAAAAAAAGCTCACGCACAGAGCAGTTTTTAGCCATGTTATCCAATGGAAGGTGGATAACATGGCTAAGAGCATTTGCTGGATAATGCATGAATATCGCTGACTTTTCAGCGATATTCATGCATTGTGGCCGATGTGCGGCGATAATTTTTGTCTCTAAACAATTAAAACGAAGCACAAAATGGCAAATTCCCGTTTCGCTACCAGTTTGCGGCCCAGTTCGCGGCCCGTGAAGCGCTTCTACCGTGAAAAATCATTTTTTTTTTATTTTCCCCACGGGACCCTTTAATAACCCCAACAACATTCCTAGGGGGTCAAGAGGGGTATACCTTGCCCCCTTTCAATAAATTCCCCCTTCGTTTTTCACCTCTTCTTCTCTCTCGATCCTACCGAGAGATAAGATGGCGGCCGCTCCGGACTGTTTAGAATGTTGACAGACACCGGAGAGCCAATCAGCTTTCTGCGCTCAAAGTTCCGTTTCGCGAAAAGTAAGCGAACCGGAGCGCAGCCTGGAGCGCTGTTACAGATATATATCTTGATTTAAACGTTAATTTCTCAAAAACTACTGGAGCACATATATTGAGACCTAGCAAAGGCACATCGGGCTAACAGTCCCTACAATTTTGCCAAGTTTCGTGCAAATCCATTCAGCCGTTCGAGCTAAAAGTGAGTCCAACCGCCCTATGGAAAAATGAATGGGAAAAACGCGTTTTGGGACCCCCCTTTTTTCTCGGCCCCCCCTTGACGAAACCCCACCAAATTTTCAGAGGCTGCTCAGAAACAAAATGTGCCATTTTCCTGAAAATTTCAGCCGATTCCGTCCACAAACGCCAAAGTTATTAGACATAGAATTTTCAAAAATCCCATAGGGAAAAAATCCTAACTATATATACCTACTGGCGAACGCCAGTAGGTAATATATATATATATATATATATATTACCTACTGGCGATAGCCAGTAGGTATATATAGTTAGGATTTTTTTCCTATGGGATTTTTGAAAATTCTATGTCGAATAACTTTGGCTTATGAGGACATAATTGGCTGACATTTTCAGGAAAATGGAACATTTTGTTTCTGAGCAGCCCCTGAAAATTTGGGGGGGTTTCGTCAAGGGGGGGCCGAGAAAAAAGGGGGGTCCCAAAACGTGTTTTTCCCATGCAATTTTCCATAGGGCGGTTGGCCTCACTTTTAGCCTGAACGGCTGAATGGATTTACACCAAACTTGGCAAAATTGTAGGGACTGGTAGCCCGATGTGCCTTTGCTATGTCTCAAGATATAGGCTCCAGTGGTTTTTACGAAAATTAACTTTGAAAAATATATATTGGGCTACATTGGGCTATATATATGTTGGAGCCCAAATGTAGCCCAATGTAGCCCAATGTAGCCCAATGTAGCCCAAAGATGGCCACCAGAGACAAAAAAAACCAAATGTAGCCCAAATATCAGCCAGATGTAGCCCAACTATAGCCCAATGACAGATTGTCCCAGAGTGTTCTAAAGAACAACTAGAGTGCTAACAGTCCTACTTATTACAAAGGTATGGCACACCTGAAGCCATCTTGATTGGAATAAAGTGGTAACTCTTAAAACATTTAATTTAAAAAGGAACAAAATGAGGGGGTTCATTTTGCCATAGAAAGTATGATTAGCGAATATATGACGAAATCCCGCATACCATCAGTCCGCAAAAAAACATCCCGCATGTACTATTAGGCCGCAAATTAAAATAACGAAAACTTTTAGAACGAATATGCCTTTAGCATACACTAAACAACTAAACTACCCTAAACCCTAAAACACTACCCCCAGCATGACCCTACACTACACAAACAGTACAACACTACCCTAAACCCTAAAACACTACCCCCAGCATGACCCTACACTACACAAACACTACAACACTACCCTAAACCCTAAAACACTACCCCCAGCATGACCCTACACTACACAAACACTACAACACTACCCCAAACCCTAAAACACTACCCCCAGCATGACCCTACACTACACAAACACTACAACACTACCCTAAACCCTAAAACACTACCCCCAGCATGACCCTACACTACGCAAACACCACAACACTACCCAAAACCCTAAAACACTACACCCCAGCATGACCCTACACTACGCAAACACTACAACACTACCCTAAACCCTAAAACACTACCCCCAGCATGACCCTACACTACACAAACACTACAACACGACCCTAAACCCTAAAACACTACCCCCAGCATGACCCTACACTACGCAAACACTACAACACAACCCTAAACCCTAAAACACTACCCCCAGCATGACCCTACACTACGCAAACACCACAACACTACCCAAAACCCTAAAACACTACACCCCAGCATGACCCTACACTACGCAAACACTACAACACTACCCTAAACCCTAAAACACTACCCCCAGCATGACCCTACACTACACAAACACTACAACACGACCCTAAACCCTAAAACACTACCCCCAGCATGACCCTACACTACGCAAACACTACAACACTAACCTAAATCCTAAAACACTACCCCCAGCATGACCCTACACTACGCAAACACTACAACACTACCCAAAACCCTAAAACACTACACCCCAGCATGACCCTACACTACGCAAACACTACAACACTACCCAAAACCCTAAAACACTACACCCCAGCATGACCCTACACTACGCAAACACTACAACACTACCCTAAACCCTAAAACACTACCCCCAGCATGACCCTACACTACGCAAACACTACAACACTACCCTAAACCCTAAAACACTACCCCCAGCATGACCCTACACTACGCAAACACTACAACACTACCCAAAACCCTAAAACACTACCCCCAGCATGACCCTATACTACGCAAACACTACAACACTACCCTAAACCCTAAAACACTACCCCCAGCATGACCCTACACTACGCAAACACTACAACACTACCCTAAACCCTAAAACACTACCCTCAGCATGACCCTACTCTACGCAAACACTACAACACTACCCAAAACCCTAAAACACTACCCCCAGCATGACCCTACACTACGCAAACACTACAAAACTACCCAAAACCCTAAAACACTACCCCCCAGCATGACCCTACACTACGCAAACACTACAACACTACCCAAAACCCTAAAACACTACCCCCAGCATGACCCTACACAACGCAAACACTACAACACTACCCTAAACCCTAAAACACTACCCCCAGCATGACCCTACACTACGCAAACACTACAACACTACCCAAAACCCTAAAACATTACACCCCAGCATGACCCTACACTACGCAAACACTACAACACTACCCTAAACACTAAAACACTACCCCCAGCATGACCCTACACTACGCAAACACTACAACACTACCCTAAACACTAAAACACTACCCCCAGCATGACCCTACACTACGCAAACACTACAACACTACCCTAAACCCTAAAACACTACCCCCAGCATGACCCTACACTACGCAAACACTACAACACTACCCTAAACCCTAAAACACTACCCCCAGCATGACCCTACACTACGCAAACACTACAACACTACCCTAAACCCTAAAACACTACCCTCAGCATGACCCTACACTACGCAAACACTACAACACTACCCAAAACCCTAAAACACTACCCCCAGCATGACCCTACACTACGCAAACACTACAACACTACCCAAAACCCTAAAACACTACCCCCAGCATGACCCTACACTACGCAAACACTACAACACTACCCAAAACCCTAAAACACTACCCCCAGCATGACCCTACACTACGCCAACACTACAACACTACCCAAAACCCTAAAACACTACCCCCAGCATGACCCTACACTACGCCAACACTACAACACTACCCAAAACCCTAAAACACTACACCCCAGCATGACCCTACACTACGCAAACACTACAACACTACCCAAAACCCTAAAACACTACCCCCAGCATGACCCTACACTACGCAAACACTACAACACTACCCTAAACCCTAAAACACTACACCCCAGCATGACCCTACACTACGCAAACACTACAACACTACCCAAAACCCTAAAACACTACCCCCAGCATGACCCTACACTACGCAAACACTACAACACTATCCTAAACCCTAAAACACTATGCCCAGCATGACCCTACACTACGCAAACACTACAACACTACCCTAAACCCTAAAACACTAGCCCCAGCATGACCCTACACTACGCAAACACTACAACACAACCCTAAACCCTAAAACACTACCCCCAGCATGACCCTACACTACGCAAACACTACAACACTACCCTGAACCCTAAAACACTACCCCCAGCATGACCCTACACTACGCAAACACTACAACACAACCCTAAACCCTAAAACACTACCCCCAGCATGACCCTACACTAAACAACCACCACAACTCTACACTACACTAACACAACACTACACTACACAACACTACACTACACTACACTACACAATCACTAACCCACGAAAAAATTAACACAAACCCACTTACCTCTCTCGTCATCGTGGTTTTCACAACGCAAATGCATTTACCATACATGCCTTTAAAACGTAATTCTTTGTAAAGGCATGCGCGATAAATGCACATGCGTTTTGAAAAAATGCGGGATAATGGTATGCGAGCTCAATGACCTTGCGGGATAATGGTATGCGGACTGAAAGTCTGCGGGATAAAAAATGCGGGAAAATGGCTGCAAACCATGATTAGCAGCAGACTTCCCTGGTGAGCACTAGCTTTACTACAGTGATCTAATGAGCAACTAGAGTGCTAACATTCAGAATTTATGGCAAATGTGTGACACATCTGAATGCCTTCTTGATAGAACCAAAGTAAACAAGCATTGAAAATGCAATAGATCTCGCCCTCGTTTAAGTTAAAGCCATTCTGTTTGTAATGAGGTGGCTTTTTAGCTTTGCTTTTATTAGTGTTTTTAAAACTTTCATGTAAATAACATGCATATGTATGCATATATGTATATGTATGCATGCATTTATATTTATATAGATATGCAGATTACATATGTTTATATATGTATATTACCTACTGGCGATAGCCAGTGGGTATATATAGTTAGGATTTTTTCTCTATGGGATTTCTGAAAATTCTATGTCTAATAACTTTGGCGTTTGTGGACGGAATTGGCTGAAATTTTCAGGAAAATGGCAAATTTTTTTTCTGAGCAGCCCCTGAAAATTTGGTGGGGTTTCGTCAAGGGGGGGCCGAGAACAAAGGGGGGTCCCAAAACGCGTTTTTCCCATTCATTTTTCCATAGGGCGGTTGGACTCACTTTTAGCTCGAACGGCTGAATAGATTTACATGAAACTTGGCAAAATTGTAGATATGGTTTGCCCGACGTGCCTTTGCTATGTCTCAATATATGTGCTCCAGTGGATTTTGAGAAATTAACGTTTAAAAAAATATATATATCTGTGACAGCGCTCCGGTTAGGGCCCCGGTTCGCGTACCTGACGCGTAACGGAACTTCGCGAAGCGAATCTGATTGGCTCTCCGGTGTCTGTCAACATTCTAAACAAACCGGAGCGGCCGCCATCTTGTCTCTCGGTACGATCGAGAGACAAGATGTGGTGAAAAACGAAGGGGGAAATGAAGGAAAGGGGGCAAGGTAGACCACTCCTGACCCCCTAGGATTGATGAGGGGGATATTAAAGTGCCCCGCGGGGCAAAACATTTTGCGATTTTACGCCGTAGAGGCGCGTCCCGGTACGCGAACCGGGCAGCTCACCGGGCAGCTAACCGGGCAGCTAACCGGCAGCGTAGCTGTCAACATTGTAAACAGTCCGGAGCGGCCGCCATCTTGTCTCTCGGTAGGTTCGAGAGACACGATGTGGTGAAAAAAGAAGGGGGAAATGAAGGAAAGGGGGCAAGGTAAACCCCTCCTGACCCCCTAGGATTGATGAGGGGGATATTAAAGTCCCCCGCGATTTTTCGCGGTAGAGGCGCTTCCCGGTACGCGAACCAGGCAGCTAACCGGCAGCGTAACGGGAGTCCGCCATCTTGTGTTTTTGGAGCGTCCGGTTCGCGTACCGGGTAGCGTCCCGGTAAGCGTAACAAGGGGAAAACCAAGAGAAACAGTAAAAAAAAAATTAAGGGAATAGATTTCCAGCAAACTTGGCAAAATTGTAGGGACTGTTTGTTTGATGTGCCTTTGCAAGGCCTCAAGATATGTGCACGTGTGGATTTTGTCTAATTAAGGTTAAAAAAAATATATATATCTGTAAGCGTGCTCCGGCACGCTTACGTTACGGGTTTTGTTTGCGCTGCAGAACCGATACGTCACGGTTATGCGACGCGTCATGAGGCGTCTCACGTGGCTACGTGATACGTCACGTAATAAAGAATATATTTTACAGCTATAGATATTAGCTTTTAAAAAACCAATGAAATTCACTGAAAAAACCATAGGTTATAGACCATATATAGTTAGGAATTTGCATTTACAAAACCTTGAAAATTCACTGAAAAAACGATAGGTTAGAGACCATATATAGTTAGCTGGACATTTTATTGACATAAAACCAATGAAATTCCATATATAGTTAGTTGCACTAACTATATATCGCGCACCCGCAATCCACTGCTGATGATGTCACATATTACATCATTCATGACATGGTCAGTGACATCACTGATGACATCACTGATGACATCTCAAATGACATCACTGATGACATCACTGATGACATCTCAAATGACATCAGTGATGACATCATGACACACCAATACCAGTTACTACATACGCACTCACTGATTCCTACGTCTACACACACATTCACTCATTCACCCATACAATCACTCATACATACAGTCACTCATTATTACAACACTATCATATGCACTCATACACCTATGCAGACACTCACACACTGCCACTCATCCATGGAGTTACTCACACACCTAGTCAGTCCTGTAAAGAATCAATCACACTTCCATTTCCTCATCTATACAGTTAAACACAGGACACCATACTTCAGTGACATCACTGATGACATAACTGATGACATCTCAAATGACATCACTGATGACATCTCAAATGACATCACTGATGACATCATGACACACCAATACCAGTTACTACATACGCACTCACTGATTCCTACGTCTACACACACATTCACTCATTCACCCATACAATCACTCATACATACAGTCACTCATTATTACAACACTATCATATGCACTCATACACCTAGTCAGTCCTGTGAAGAATCAATCACACTTCGATTTCCTCATCTATACAGTTAAACACAGAACACCATACTTTTCACACATATACTAACACATACTTACTCTCTTATACAATCACTGATACAAGTACACATTGATATGCACAGAGTCACACACCTCCCAGCCAGCCACACACACACTCAGTCTTCCATACATCCACTCATTCTTCAATATGTAAAACATATTTAAACTTTACAAAAACACACAGACACTAGATGATGTCATCAGTGATGTCATTTGAGATGTCATCAGTGATGTCATCAGTGATGTCATTTGAGATGTCATCAGTGATGTCATCAGTGATGTCACTGACCATGTCATGAATGATGTAATATGTGACATCATCAGCAGTGGATTGCGGGTGCGCGATATATAGTTAGTGCAACTAACTATATATGGAATTTCATTGGTTTTATGTCAATAAAATGTCCAGCTAACTATATATGGTCTCTAACCTATCGTTTTTTCAGTGAATTTTCAAGGTTTTGTAAATGCAAATTCCTAACTATATATGGTCTATAACCTATGGTTTTTTCAGTGAATATATATATATATATATATATATATATATATATATATATATATATATATATATCCAAAAGAAAGTTGCCCAAATTCAGAGAAGCCACTCACAGGAAGGTTGAACTGCTTTTAATGGAGCAGGCTGCAGAATGCTGTGCAAAAAGGTTTGACCCCAGAGTTCAAAGAGCCTGACGCGTTTCGTGCGGGGATCGCACTTCATCAGAGGCATCACTCGTTCCCTGCTCGTGACTGTGTCTTTTTTATGTGGCTGTGACCACGTGCACAAAGGGTATAGGCGCGCCCCGGGCATTATGGTCCAAGTAGTCCTTATAGTTAAACTCCAGTGAGATGCTTGCAGCAGGGAAATGGATCCAAATGTAAAAACCACAGTGGGCTGGGGAACACTTCAGGACATAACATCGTGCTCCGTGTTACCTCTCCACCTGCTTTTCCTGTCCCTTGGTGCGCCTCCTCACCAGACGAGGCGCGGGTCCATATCATCATGGCCGGGCTTCTCTCCGACCGAGGCTGGCCGGTGTTACATCCAAAAGAAAGTTGCCCAAATTCAGAGAAGCCACTCACAGGAAGGTTGAACTGCTTTTAATGGAGCAGGCTGCAGAATGCTGTGCAAAAAGGTTTGACCCCAGAGTTCAAAGAGCCTGACGTGTTTCGTGCGGGGATCGCACTTCATCAGAGGCATCACTCGTTCCCTGCTCGTGACTGTGTCTTTTTTATGTGGCTGTGACCACGTGCACAAAGGGCGTAGGCGCGCCCCGGGCATTATGGTCCAAGTAGTCCTTATAGTTAAACTCCAGTGAGATGCTTGCAGCAGGGAAATGGATCCAAATGTAAAAACCACAGTGGGCTGGGGAACACTTCAGGACATAACATCGTGCTCCGTGTTACCTCTCCACCTACTTTTCCTGTCCCTTGGTGCACCTCCTCACCAGACGAGGCACGGGTCCATATCATCATGGCCGGGCTTCTCTCCGACCGAGGCTGGCCGGTGTTACATCCAAAAGAAAGTTGCCCAAATTCAGAGAAGCCACTCACAGGAAGGTTGAACTGCTTTTAATGGAGCAGGCTGCAGAATGCTGTGCAAAAAGGTTTGACCCCAGAGTTCAAAGAGCCTGACGCGTTTCGTGCGGGGATCGCACTTCATCAGAGGCATCACTCGTTCCCTGCTTGTGACTGTGTCTTTTTTATGTGGCTGTGACCACGTGCACAAAGGGCGTAGGCGCGCCCCGGGCATTATGGTCCAAGTAGTCCTTATAGTTACACTCCAGTGAGATGCTTGCAGCAGGGAAATGGATCCAAATGTAAAAACCACAGTGGGCTGGGGAACACTTCAGGACATAACATCGTGCTCCGTGTTACCTCTCCACCTGCTTTTCCTGTCCCTTGGTGCGCCTCCTCACCAGACGAGGCGCGGGTCCATATCATCATGGTTGGGCTTCTCTCCGACCGAGGCTGGCCGGTGTTACATCCAAAAGAAAGTTGCCCAAATTCAGAGGAGCCACTCACAGGAAGGTTGAACTGCTTTTAATGGAGCAGGCTGCAGAATGCTGTGCAAAAAGGTTTGACCCCAGAGTTCAAAGAGCCTGACGCGTTTCGTGCGGGGATCGCACTTCATCAGAGGCATCACTCGTTCCCTGCTCGTGACTGTGTCTTTTTATGTGGCTGTGACCATGTGCACAAAGGGCGTAGGCGCGCCCCGGGCATTATGGTCCAAGTAGTACTTATAGTTAAACTCCAGTGAGATGCTTGCAGCAGGGAAATGGATCCAAATGTAAAAACCACAGTGGGCTGGGGAACACTTCAGGACATAACATCGTGCTCCGTGTTACCTCTCCACCTGCTTTTCCTGTCCCTTGGTGCGCCTCCTCACCAGACGAGGCGCGGGTCCATATCATCATGGCCGGGCTTCTCTCCGACCGAGGCTGGCCGGTGTTACATCCAAAAGAAAGTTGCCCAAATTCAGAGAAGCCACTCACAGGAAGGTTGAACTGCTTTTAATGGAGCAGGCTGCAGAATGCTGTGCAAAAAGGTTTGACCCCAGAGTTCAAAGAGCCTGACGCGTTTCGTGCGGGGATCGCACTTCATCAGAGGCATCACTCGTTCCCTGCTCGTGACTGTGTCTTTTTTATGTGGCTGTGACCACGTGCACAAAGGGGGTAGGCGCGCCCCGGGCATTATGGTCCAAGTAGTCCTTATGGTTAAACTCCAGTGAGATGCTTGCAGCAGGGAAATGGATCCAAATGTAAAAACCACAGTGGGCTGGGGAACACTTCAGGACATAACATCGTGCTCCGTGTTACCTCTCCACCTGCTTTTCCTGTCCCTTGGTGCGCCTCCTCACCAGACAAGGCGCGGGTCCATATTATCATGGCCAGGTTTCTCTCCGACCGAGGCTGGCCGGTGTTACATCCAAAAGAAAGTTGCCCAAATTCAGAGAAGCCACTCACAGGAAGGTTGAACTGCTTTTTTTTTACATTTGGATCCATTTCCCTGCTGCAAGCATCTCACTGGAGTTTAACTATAAGGACTACTTGGACCATAATGCCCGGGGCGAGCCTACGCCCTTTGTGCACGTGGTTACAGCCACATAAAAAAGACACAGTCACGAGCAGGGAACGAGTGATGCCTCTGATGAAGTGCGATCCCCGCACGAAACGCGTCAGGCTCTTTGAACTCTGGGATCAAACCTTTTTGCACAGCATTCTGCAGCCTGCTCCATTAAAAGCAGTTCAACCTTCCTGTGAGTGGCTTCTCTGAATTTGGGCAACTTTCTTTTGGATATATATATATATATATATACCTGGAAACCCTCAAACCACTTCCTGAATTCTCCCAACGGCAGTCAGGCGAGGAAAGAGACACAGACCTCTGAGGTTTTCAAGTGGGCAGTGATTTTATTAAGTGACCCAACACAACGCGTTTCAAGCCCGTAAGCCCTTGATCACGTGTCACAGATTGAATACACCATCATCTAAATTTAAAGTGCAAAGGTGCCCCTCCCACTGTTTGCATCATAGATCACATGTGCAAAGACATAGAAAAAATCCTGTTTGTATTGTTTCAATCTGTATTAACAACAACACTGTTTGGATAGGCATATTTCCATTGGCACACGACAAAAAAATGTGTAGCATAGTCCTATTTACATATATACATGACAATGGCCTATACATTGTCAGCGTGCCACTGAACTTATTTAAAATAATAAATACAGTTCATTTCATTTAAAACTACTTCTCTATAAAGGCTAAATCCCTTTATGGTAGCCATATTTTCCAACATTAATCATGGGGGAATAAATAACCGGTTAAATCTGTTTACAAAGTACCCCTGTGTTGTATAATTTGTCATAAGATGTTAATGTAATTCAAAACAGTTCATTTAGTTTTCACACACTATATAGTCTATAGTATTGGAGGGGTTTTAGAAAGTGCTAAAAGTGCATCCCATTAAAAATCGTAAAGTGCAAGTGCAAATGGTGTAAATTTCCCAAACTCATCAAATGTATATGCTAGGTCCTGTTCTCTGTATACCCCAAGAACTAAATTAGTTCATTAATTATACTGGTTAAACAGTCTCTTAAAATCCTAAGAACATTTGAATGTATAAAAAATTATTTAACTTTAATTAGTACATTTTGAGAAATTACTTGTGAGGGAGAATATGTATACAAGATTTATATACAATGTTATTTACAAGGACAAATTCATGTATTTACAAAACCGGAATGTTGAACCAACGTGTCAAGCCCATGCCTAGCCCAGCTTGTTCTACAGAAAGCTACGCATGTCTTCCGTTGTGTTCAACCCATTGGGCCATTTACAATCTAAGTCCAAAATATATTTGGTCTCCAGTTGCCGGAGTTGGCGTTCTCTATTGCCCCCTCTCCTCTTTCTGCTTACAGCGTCAATTACATAGTAAGAAAGGCAATTGATGTTGTTAGCATGCACTTTCTTAAAATGTCTGGCAACAGGATATGTTGCGTCGCTGTGCAGAATGGCCCTGATATGCTGCAATATCCTGACGTGCACCTGTAGCTTCGTGCTACCCACGTAGCGTAGCCCACAAGTGCACGTCAGGACATATACAGCATATTCGGTTTTGCAGTTGTAATTACCTTTTATCAAATTGGAAGTAGTCTTGAATGGAGTATAGTACGAGGACATGTTGCACCCAAAGTTGCACGCTCTACATGTTGTACACTTGGTAAAGCCTTTTCTTGATGGCATCCAGGTAGTGACTTTTTTAATTTCTGGGGATACCTTGTCTAATCTCGTGCCCATAGTGCTGCTTCTTCTGAATGTAATCACCGGTTTCGCAGCTATCCTGTTATTTAGGATATTATCTGTCAGTACTA
Organism: Lissotriton vulgaris; assembly: GCF_964263255.1. NCBI lineage: Eukaryota > Metazoa > Chordata > Amphibia > Caudata > Salamandridae > Lissotriton > Lissotriton vulgaris. The sequence goes on along the minus strand of NC_141687.1, from coordinate 1,391,639,390 downwards.
CAGGCCAATGCTTGTTAATAATAGACCTGATCTGACGTTCCTCCCTATTGAATGTTGTTATTAATCTAGGAGTGTCGATTACCTTAGCAGGGCTATCGAGAATAGTGATATTAGGGCTTTCCTCTTCAGAAAAAAGGCTAGTTCTAGATCTAGTTTTAGCCTTTTCTTCTGCCTCCCTAATCATTTTGGTAGAGTATCCTCTGTTCTTTAGTCTTGTTACTAAGTCAGATTTACATTTCTCAAATTGCTCCTCACTGCTGCAGATTCTTTTTATCCTTAGGATTTCTCCATATGGGATACTAGCAATGAGGTGCTTTGGATGCGAGCTGGTAGCATGCAAAGTAATGTTGCCAGACGTGGCTTTCCTGTAGAGCGTGCTCTCAAGATTATTCTCATGGACAAAGATCTTAACATCCAGAAATTCAATTTCTCTTTTCTCGATGTGGGAAGTGAATCTTAGATTTAGTTCATTGTTATTGATCTTATTCACAAATAACATTGCTTCTTCCTCACTTCCCTCCCACAGAATGAACACATCATCTATATACCTCAGGTAAGATCTGATATGGGTATTGTATTCCTCTTGAAAGGCGGTCTTAAGGACCCGCTCCTCCCACCAGCCAACATGCAAGCATGCATAGCTGGGGGAGAAGCAGGCCCCCATCGCCACTCCTCTCAATTGTTTATACAGATCTTTGTCGAACAAAAAGTAATTATTGTTCAGACACCAGCTGATGAGCTGCAATAGAATTTTGTTGTGCTCATACAGTGTGCTGGACCGTTTTTCCAAGAAATATTTTACAGAAGAAAGCCCCTGCGTGTGGTCTATAGATGTATATAAAGCTTCTATATCCAATGTAATAAGAAGCAAATTATCAGACCATTGGAGCTTATTGATTTTCTGCAAAAAATCGCCAGTGTCCTTGACATAGCTAGGTAGTGACATCACCAAGCCCTGAAGGAAAAAATCGATATACTGGCCTACATGTTCTCCTAAGCTGTTGATGGCCGATATTATTGGCCTTCCTGGAATAGGAACAACATTCTTATGTATCTTGGGAATTAGGTACAGCACTGGCAACACTGGAAACTCTATTAGCATATATTTGTATTCCTCTGTGGAAATCAGACCTTGTCTTTTCCAAGATGCTAACAATTTATGTAAGGTAGATTTAGCCTTTTCGTACTCTTTCATAGTAGACTTAGCGTAACAATTAACATCATGTAATTGGCGAGATGCTTCGGCTATATATGCTTTTCTGGGCCACAAAACTAGGTTCCCACCTTTATCAGATTTTTTGACCACCACCTCTTGGTTATTCTCAAGTTTTTTGACCAGATCAAAATATGCCTTCCTTCTAAAAAACAAATTTCTTTCACATCTGTTTTTGAGGACAGTATGATTTAATTTTTTAAGATCATTAATAATGAGATCATGGAATACATCAATGCTGTCCTTGGGCATGACTGGTACAAAACTTGACTTAGGTTTAAATGGGCTGAGCCCAGCCCCCTCTTGTTTGTGGTCTATTCTGCGCAGTCGTGCCTGGGTAGCTTGATCTACATAATGTTCATTTTCTTCTATACCGTCCGAACTATCTGCCAAATCATGTACTAGAAGTAGATTGGGAACATCCGATGCTGCTAAATTCATTGTGGATTCGTTTTCATTCCCTTCAGCCGCGTTGTCACCTTCAATGTCTTTCGATGTCTTAAGAGCAAAGAATTTTTTCAGTTTTAATTTCCTGATGAAACAGTATACATCAATGCGTGTTCTTGCATAATTAAAACTGTCACCAGGGCAAAAGTTAAGACCCAAGGCCAGCAGTTGTTCTTCAGCCTTGGATAAAGTAACATTCGATAGATTAATAACAGTATTATCTCTTACTGCTTCTTGTTCTTTCTCCATTTTGCTTTTGTTTTTTTGTTGGTATTTTTCTTTGCATCTTTTGCGTTGTTCGCGTCTTCTTTTGGTTCGCCGACATTTATTACTGTTTGGTTCCGTCGAGGTCTTAATGTTTGCAGTCTCGCCTCGACTAAAAAATCAATCTCTTGTCCCACATTTAAGACAGTTTTTTTTCTTACTGTGGGAATGGATTCCGTGCTAGACGCACTCGTGAGTGAGATGGTTTCTAGGCTGTCTGTATTTTCAACATTTTGTTTGGCACTGCTCACATCTTCGTTATTGACCTTTTCTTTATATTGTTGGCGTTTTATGGGATCAAACTTCCTAGAGAAAGTAAAAATCTGACCATTCTCATAGTCTTCCAAGTCCTGATTGAACTTGGTAGCTTTTCTTTGTTTGATTTTTTCCTCATGTTTTTTCAGATGTTCTAACATGGATTCCTCTAGTTTAACACTTTGTTCAGTTGTTCCCAGTTCTTTGATTTTTTCCAAAATGACATCAATTTCTTTTAGTATTTCCTCACGATCGATATGAGCATATTTAATGAGGATTTTAACAAGATTCATTGAAGCAGCGAGGTTGCTCTCCCCCCACTCGCGCAGCATATTAGGATTGGGTCTGTCAAAGCTGGGTGCTAATAAAATCCGTAGTCCTCTTGGCACCCTTCCCACTTCAGCATACTTTGACAGTGAACGGTGTTCCCACCACTTTGTAATCTCGACTTTACGCTTTTTTTCCAACTCTTTATACAAACATGCAATGTCTTTGTCCTTTTCAGTTACCTCGCCAGCCGGCGAGACAGTCTCTTTAGCAGGTTTTGTTTGTATGCAAAACATCGCCTCTGCCGCTAGCTCTCTTTCCCTCATTTCAGCTGCAGACATTGTTGGGTCACTTTGAATTTTGCAGCCCCGGCAGGCATACGTGCAGGGAGAAATGTTTGTTCCTTTTACCCCACCGCGCTGCCGTGAAACGCCTCAGCTCCCCTTCTACGTTTTCCCGTTTGTTGCAGTGTCGTGCAGACTCACCAGATTATTGCCGCTTTTCCGCCGAACAGCCGTCCACGCGTACTCGACCGGCAATATCCAAGTGACTCCGTCTTTCACAAGCTCTCCCGGGGTAGGTGGCAGCTGATAACAATCCACCATGGATCCTTGTGGACCATAACGCCCGGGGCAAGCCTACGCCCTTTGTGCACGTGGTCACAGCCACATAAAAAAGACACAGTCACGAGCAGGGAACGAGTGATGCCTCTGATGAAGTGCGATCCCCGCACGAAACGCGTCAGGCTCTTTGAACTCTGGGGTCAAACCTCTTTGCACAGCATTCTGCAGCCTGCTCCATTAAAAGCAGTTCAACCTTCCTGTGAGTGGCTTCTCTGAATTTGGGCAACTTTCTTTTGGATATATATATATATATATACATGTATATGCCAAGGTTTATAGAAGAATGCATGGGTATATGAGTGTCTGAATGGATGATTTAGTGAGTGCATGACTAACTGTATAAGTGAGTGATTGAACTTGTCTTAGTGAATGCATGGGTGAATGACTAATCTGTGTGAATGTCTGTATCAGTCTGTCAGTTGGTGTGTAAGTGGCTGTATGGGTTAGTGAGTAGGTACATGAGTGTCTATATGGGTTAATGATTGTCTGAGTACCTGTATGGGTGGCTGAGTGTCTGTGTGGGTAGGTGGGGGTGGTGTGACTCCGTGCATGGATGTGTGAGTGGGTGATTCACTAGCTGTATGGGTTAATGGGTGCGTCTGACAGTGCCTGTATGTGTAAATGAGTGTGAGTATGGCTATGTTGGTGTGTGAATGGATGTCTCAGTGGAATATGTGTGAGAAAATACATATGCGAAAGGCAGCATATGTGAGTGTTATAGTATATATGTGATTATATGTGAGAGTGAGTGATTGTGAGAGTGGCTGTATGGATGAGTGTGTGATCGTGTCAGTGATTATATAGGTGAGTAAATGGCAGTGTGATTGATTCTTTGGGTGACCGACTTGGTGTGTGAGTAACTCAATGGGTGAGTGGTGGCATGTGAGTGGTAATATGGGTGTATGAGTGCATATACCAGTGGCTGTGTTGATGAGTGACTGTGTGTATGAGTGACTGTATGGGTGAGTGAGTGGATGTGTGTAGACCTATGAATCAGTGAGTGGGTATATACTAACTGGTATTGGTGGGTTTATGGTTTCGAGAATGGTAGTCTGTATTTTAGAGTGGGTGCATGAAAAGTTATATGAGTGTATGAGGAGGTGCATCAGATATTAAGTGAATTATGTCATCAGTGTTGTCATGACTGATGCCATTTGAGATGTGATCAGTGATGTAATTAGTGATGTCACTGACCATGTCATCAGTGAGTTAATATGTGACAGCATCACCAGTGCATTGTGGGGGCACAAGTTATAGTTAGCTCAGCTAACTATAATGGCATGGATTTCTATGATTTTGTACGAGCGACATTTCATCCTATATATAGCTTCCCTGTAACCTGTGTTTTTTTCAGCGAATAAATAAGGTTTTTAAAAATGCTAATTCCTAACTATAATGTCCCTGAAACCTGTTGTTTTTCAGGGAATTTCTAAAGTGTTTAAATGCTAATTTCTAACTATAACATCCCTGAAACCTCTGTTTTTTTCAGTGCATTTCTAAGGTTTTTTAAATGCTAATTTCTAACTATGCCTACATAGGTGGGACATGTGCAGAAAGAGAAAGAAAGGCGCAGGAAGAAGCAAGAGAAGTGCAGAAACAGGCAAGAGAGGGGCAGACAGAGGAAGTAAGGTGCAAAAAGAATCAAGAGAAATACAGAAAGAGGCAACAGAAGTCCAGAAAGAGGAAGAAGGTGCAGAAAGAAGGAAGAGAAGTACAGAAAGAAGCAAAAGAGGTGCAGAAAGAGGCCTACTTGGATTGCACCTTTCCACAGACTCATACAAAGTAGTCTAATCACTATTCCTTCCCCCAAGATGTCTTAAACCTCACTTTTCTCTAGAAGGTTCACTATTCATCGACTGCTCAGAATGTTAGGCCTACCAAATGTAAAACAGCAATCCTAACCATATCATTGTTGTAAGTCTCACCAAGTTTGTGAAGGTATGCATGGGTGTGTGTGTGCTTTTACCTAATGACATGTTACATAAAAATAAACATACAAATTCATGAATACCCGTGTTTTAAACAGCATACTATGTAAATCTGTGTGCAAGAAGGTGTATGTATTTCTTTCTGCTCATAATACAGGGCACATCAGTGTTCAATAGTATATTTGAGAGGCTCTATAACACTTATATACATAAGACATGTCTGCCTGTGCAACCGAATAACAGAGCAGAACTGAGAAGATGTGACCACCTATAGGAGAAGCTACCCGCTTTTAAGCTACCATCTTCAAATGCATAACATATGTGAGAATACATATACAAGAAGACATATCCCTCAGTCACAAGAGCACGCAGACCTTTAAACTTGACAGCTTGCACTTCCCATTTGACTACAGAAAGAGGCAAGAGAAGTACAGAAAGAAGCAACAGAAATGCAGAAAGAAGCAAGAGAAGTGCAGAAAGAGGCAAGAGGTGCAGAAAGAGGGATCAGGGTACAGAAAGAGGCAAGAGAGGTACATAAAGAGGGAAGAGGGGTATAGAAAGAGGCACAAGGGGTGCAGAAAGAAACAAGTAAGGTGTAGAAAGAGGCAACAGAGGTGCAGAAAGAAGAAGGAGAAGTGATGAAAAAGACAAGAGAGCTGGAGAAAGATAAAAGAGAGGTACAGAAAAAAGCAAGAGAAGTGCAGAAACAGGCAAGAGGGATACAGAAAGAGGGAAGAGAAGTACAGAAAGAAGCAACAGAGGTACAGAAAGATGCAAGAGAACTGCAAAAAGAGGCAAGGGAGTTGCAGAAACAGGCAAGAGAGATGCAGAAAGAGGGAACAGGGGTGCAGAGAGAGGCCAGAGAGGTGCAGAAAGAGAGAAGAGGGGTGCAGAAAGAGGCAATAGGGGTGCAGAAAGAATCAATAGAGGTTCAGAAAAAAGCAAGAGAAGTACAGAAAGAAGCAACATAGGTGCAGAAGGAAGCAAGAGGGGTCCAGAAAGAGGCAAGTTAAGCGCTGAAAGAAGCAACTGAGGTGCACAAAGAGGCAAGAGAACTGTATAACGAGGCAAGAGAGGTATAGAAAGAGGCAAGAGAAAAGCAGAAAGAGTCAAGAGAAGTGCTGAAAGAAGCAACCGAGGTGCAGAAAGAGGCATGAGAAGTGCATATACAGGCAAGAGAGTTGTAGAAAGAGGCAAGACAAGTGCAGAAAGAAGCAAGAGAAGTGCTGAAAGAAGCAACAGAGGTGCAGAAAGAAGCAAGAGAAGTGATGAAAGAGACAAGAGAGTTGCCTAAAGAAAGAAAATAAGTGCAGAAAAAAACTAGAAAAATGCAGAAAGGGGCAAATGGGGTGCAGAAATGGGCAAGAGAGGTGCAGAAAGAGGCACGAGAGGTGCGAAAAGGGCAAGAGGGGTGCAGAAAGAGGCTAGAGAAGTGTAGAAAGAAGCAACAGAGGTGCAGAAGGAAGCAAGAGAATCGCAGAAACAGGCAAGAGAGGTGCAGAAATGGAACATGGGTGCAGAAAGAGGTGAGAGAGATGGAGAAAGATGGAAGAGGGATGCAGAAAGAGGCAAGAGGTATTCAGAAAGAAGCAAGAGAGACAGAGAAAGAAGCAAGAAAAGTGCAGAAAAAACCAACATAGGTGCAAAAGAGGCAAGAGGGGTGCACATACAGGCAAGGGAAGTGCAGAAAGAAGCAACAGAGGTAGGCAAGAGAATTGCAGAAAGAGGCAAGAGAGTTGCAGAAAAGGGAAGGGGGTGCAGAAAGAGGCAATAGAGGTACAGAAAGAGGGAAGAGGGGTGCAGAAAGAGAGATACAGAAAGAAGCAAGAGAGGTACAGAAAGAAGCAAGAGAAGTGCAGAAAGATGCAACAGTGGTGCCGAAAGAGGCAAAGGGGTGCAGAAAAAAGCAAGAGAGGTACAGAAAGACACAAGGTAAGTGGAGAAAGACACAAGCAAGGTGCAGAAAGAGGCAAGAGAAGTGCAGAAAGAGGCAAGAGAGGTACAGAAAGAGGAAAGAGGGTACAGAAGAGGCAAGAGAAGTACAGAAAGAAGCAACAGATGAGTAGAAAGAGGCAAGAGAGTTGCAGAAGAAAAAAGCAAGAGAGGTGCAGAAAGAAGCAAGGGAGGTACAGAAAGAAGGGCGGTGCAGAAAGATGCTAGAGAAGTGCAAAAAAGGAAGAAAGGTACAGAAAGAAGCAAGAGAAGTGCAGAAAGAGGCAAGAGAGGCGCAGAAAGAAGCAAGATTGGTTTGCGCACCATTAGTACCAATTTAAAACCCACATTTAGCAGTAAGTAACAGGTGACCATTCCAGCTTTGCAAAGGGACTTCCACCATGTTGTAATATTTGTCGCTGCATTTTTGGTAAGGTTTGAGCCGTTTGAACTAGAAACAAGGTTTTTTTGTTCAAATCTGCAGATGATGCAGCAGATGATGGATTATGCGGCAAATGCGGAAAATGTATAATTATGCAAAAATTGGTATAGCCGAACAGTCGTATGATTCTAGTGGCCCTTCTCATTACCTCTGACTAGGTCCAGAAGTGCTTCTCATTGGTGTCTTCTTTTTTTTGTTTCATTGAGTTTATAGTTTAGCTTCTATGGAAACGAGGCAAACTAAACATAAAGTTACCACTCCACAACACAGGCTACTGTACCATATAATTACTCTCCATAACACATAATCCCACTCTACATAATTCCTATACAGTAAATCCCACATACTTTCTATCCACATATTTTCACTGCCCAGGGCATTTATTATAATGGGCGCAGGGCCTTGCTGGACCCCCCAAGCCCCTCAGACCACCACCTTCCTGGGGCTTCAATTTGGAGTAGTAGGTGTAGGGGGCTCCTGCCCCTCCCCGCACTGCCCCAGGGACCTCTACCTCCCCGGGGCTATTTTCACACTGGGATGGGGGCCACGGCCCCCCTCCTGGTGACCTCTATGGCCCTGGGGGACTCTGCCACCACCCATGGCCTGCACCAGCAATGTCCTGGAGTACCCCCGTACATTACAGTTTGCTCTGGCAGGGCTGGAGCACGGCTTCCGCCCTGTCATGACAGGTCTTGCAGAGTTGCTTTTGGACAAGGGGAGCTGCTTTTCAGTAGCTCCCCTTGTTCAAAAACAATGCCGGTTCCCGCAGGAGGCAGGGAGCCGGCAGGGACCGAAGGGCATTGGGGCTCCCCCACGGTCCTAAATGTGAGGCTGGTCTCAGTGGATTGAGTACCTGGGGCCAAAAGTAGCACGGGGAAATTGGGCCACACGGACCCCCTCCTGAAAAAAGAGAGGCAATGCCCCAGGGGAAGGGTCCCCAGGTCCAAAAAAGTCTTCAGGAAGGGGGTCATCTCACCAGAGGCCCTCCCACTCCCTGCAGCACACTGCAAACATGGCTCCTGGCGCATTGTGGGTTGGGGGATCAAGTCCCCTAGTTCCTTATGGGTCCTTAGGGGCCAACTAGCCCACAAGTATCTCCAGTAGGCCCCACACACTGTGTTTGCTGAGAGGTGGTCCGAGGCCCTTCTGCTTTTTATACCACTCTGCAAACGTGCCTCTTGGTGCACTGCTGGTGGGGTGATGAGGTCCACATGTGTCCTGAGGGCCTCAGGACTAAAGTGGACTTCATTCCGGAGCAGCAGTGAACCAGGAGGCATGTTTGCAGAGTGGTTTAAAAAGGGGGCATGGCCTTGGACCACTCCCAGCAATCCAGCTGTTTGGGGCTTACTGGAGATACCTGTTGGGCTAGTTGGCCCACAGGGACCCTCAGGAGACAAGGGAACTTCATCCCTCAACCAAGAGTGCACCAGGAGGTGTGTTTGCAGAGTGATGTAGAAAGGTGGTGTGGCCTGTGTGCAGCGTTCAGCAATCCCACTATCTGGGCCTTACTAGAGGTGTCAGGTAGGCTAGATAGCCTCTAAGGACCCCAGCAATGAAGGGGACTTTAATCCTCACCCAAGAGCGCACTAGGAAGCGTGTTTCCAGAATGGTGGGCAAAGGGGGCATGGCCTGCTATGAGAACTTACCAATGCTGCTGTGTGGGACTTACTGGAAGTAATAGGAGGGGTAGTTGGCCCCCAAGGACGTCCTTAGGGGTGCACTACCCCTCCTGTAATGTCCAGTAAGTCCCACACAGTTGTATTGCTAAGAGGTCTTCTGAGGTCACGCTGCAAACACACCTGCTGGTACACTTTACTCCTGTAGGACTTTGGGGGTCAAGAAGCCCTCCTAGTACCTCCTGTAAGTCCTATGCAGCGGAGGATGGAGAGTAGTATATCCGCTATCCTTTTCGGATTTGTCTTTGCCCATTAAGAATGTATTAGTGCGGATCTTGTGAAAGAATTTGCTAAGTTCACATCTTAGTTGGCATTTCTCTAAGAATGCGGTAGGAACAAACACAAACCTTTATTGAGGACTGTTAGTTCATCAGGACTCAAGATTATGTCTGTAAGGTAGACCACTAGTCCCTCGATGCACTTGTGCTCGGTTGCTGGCCTTCGGTCTCGTTCCTGGTGTTTGCAGATGTCCTGTCGTCTTCCCATTGGACCCTTTTGTCTCTTCTGATTGAAGTCAGTTGGAAGAAGGGAGTTGTTTGGTATTGTGGCGGCCCCTGAAGAGGAACTGAACCGAAAGGAAAATGTATATAGCAATGCCTGACAGAGGTGAGAACAGGATAGGAGAGAGTAGCGATTCTGCAGACTACAGGGGCTACACATAGGCCAGGATTGGCCTATTTGCCTGTAGCAAGGGGGGGGGGGCTCTTAAAGGGAGGGGGGCAAGGGGGGGTGAGGGGAGGGTGGTGGGGAGGGGAAACAAACACGTTGATTTTGGGCACAAACATGGTGAAGGCAAAAGAGTTAAAAAAGATGTGTGGAGTAAGTTACACAATAGAACAGCAAGAAAAAATATGGGGAAGAAAACAAAGAAAATCATTAAATGTTGTTGGTATAGGTGTATACAGGAAGTAGGAAAAACTATGAAACATAATGACCTGTAGAATAGTTTCAATAAATATTTGTGGACTAAATGAACTAAATAAGAGGTTAAAAACTGCTTCTTTGTTAAAATCGCTAAAACCTGATCTAGTGTGCCTTCAGGAAACACACATTGAGGGCACTAAGGCTTATCTATTGGATCAACTTGGCTTTAATGTTTTAACAAAAACTAATCAGAATACAAAGACGAGAGGGGTGGCGATTTTGGGCAATAGACAGGATACACTGGTCAAGAGGAAGTTGGAGGATCAATGGGGCAGATGGGTTATAGCAGAACTATTGTTTCGGGGAGAAACTATTACGCTAGTTTCGGTCTATGGATCTACAAGGGATGATCCAGATATTTTTCAATTTTTAGATGCGGAACTCGCGCAATGGCCGGAGCCCATAATCCTATGCGGCGATCTGAATATTCATGACGTAGATAGTAGTTTTTTAGACCCCGATAGGAAATATGTGGGGAGAAAAAGAAGAACTTACAGAGCTTTAGCAGATATGGCAAGGAATAACTCGTTAGAAGATCCATGGTTAAATTGTCATCCGTACCTAGATGGAAGTACTTTCTTTTCAGCTCCTCACCAGACACTGGTCAGGTTGGATTATTTTCTAATCACGAGAGGTCTGATAGATAGAGCAAGAATAGAAAGAGAACCAAGGATCATTTCAGATCATAGCCCGTTAGTGCTAACTGTAATACTTGGGCAAAGGAGAAATAAAGAACTAAGACAATGGACCTTTGACAGAATGCTGCTCCAGGATCAATCTTATAGGGAGAGAATGAGTGAATGGATTAAGGAATTTTGGGAGATTAATAGAGGTACTTCAACACCAGGGATTGTGTGGGATGCTTTTAAGGCCGGAATAAGAGGAGAAACCCTGAGCTATGTTATCCGTGCTCAAAAAATGGAGAAGGAAAAAGTGGAGAAAGATAACAACTTAATTAAAGAAGCAGAGGAAGAACTTATGTTAGCTATACATACACATTCTCCAATTGAGCAGATATTATTGAAGATAGTTGCCCTCAAAGCTGAAGCTATGGATGGGATGGCAAAAAAGACTGTTGAGAAGTACCTAGTAAATAAAGAAAAGGCGTATGAGCTTAGTGAAAGAGTTGGTCACATATTGGCTGTACGAGTTAGGCAAAGAGATGGGATGGCAGATATCAAAGAGATTAAAAACAGTCAGGGAGTTAAGGTTAAGGAAGCAGAACAGATTAAAGAGGTTTTCAGACAGTTTTATACAGAGCTTTATACATCAGATGGTCATGAAAGAGAGGAAGATATAAGGGCATATTTGAGATAGATAGAGCCCTCAGTGCTGGCAGAGGCAGACAGAAAAGATCTGGAGGAGGAATTTCAGGTGGATGAATTGATTGAGGCTTTGAGGGAGTTGCCATCCGGGAAGGCTGCTGGTCCGGACCAGATTCCGATAGAATTTTATAAAGTCTTCCAATCCTCTTTATTAGCAGAAATGTTTAATGTGATGCGGTTAGCGCAAATGGGTGAGTTTTCTCCACAATCCTGGGGAGGCGCAGATATTATTGTTATTCCAGAAAAGGGCAAACCTGTAGATGTCCCTGGCTCCTATCGACCAATTACTTTAATGAACGCCGACGTTAAGGTGTTCTCCAAAATTTTGGCAAAAAGGCTATCTAGGGTAATCGAATCCTTGGTTATCTCTTCTCAGCATGGATTTATTCCAGGTAAGGGAACAACCCAGCATACTAGGCAAGTTATCACGGCATTTGATGTAGCAAGCATCCTAGAAGACCCAATGGCAGCGGTGTTTCTTGACGCCGAAAAAGCGTTCGATAGGGTCTCTTGGAGATATTTATGGGATGTTTTGAGGTGGCATGGCTTAGGTCGAGGATTTATAAAGGCACTGCAGACACTATATATAAACCCGACGGCTAGGATAAGAATCAATAGAGGCTACTCGGCAGCAGTTAATATCCAGAGAGGTACAAGGCAGGGCTGTCCCTCTTCTCCCCTGCTCTTCGCTCTATATCTTGACCCCTATATACGAAAGCTGGAAAGTAATCAGCAGATACCACCGCTAGTTCTCAATGGTTGTAGACTTAAATCATTAGCGTACGCAGATGACGTCGCCATCCTGACTACAGAACCTACAGTTGCCATCAGGGCAATTGAAGTTGAAGCTGAGAGGTTCGGTCAGTTTTCAGGATACAGTTTGAACATCACTAAAACCCAGATAGTCAAAAACCAGTGGGTAATTTGTAATGATGTTAGAGTGACGGATATGGCAACTTATCTAGGGGTACAAATAACAGCAGAAATTGGTAAGATTGTGGAAAAAAACATGGATCCCTTGATAGCTCAAGTGAAAAAAGATCTAGAAAAAATGAACAATTTGCATCTGTCATTAGTTGGCTGCACAAACATCATTAAAATGATGATTCTACCCAAATTTGTATATGTGTTTAGGGCTGTACCGCTACTTATCGAAGCCAGCTGGTTTAATGGTATAGAGGCTATATGTAACAGGTTTATATGGGCACATGGCAAGACCCGGAGGGCCTATAGGTACATGACACTCCCCAGAGAAAAAGGGGGATGGGGTGCACCAGATTTCCGCTTATATTATATGGCGACTGTTCTGCAGTATATTCAAGGTCTTATTGGAGGCAATGCTGATGATGTAAGAATGCATAAGATGTCTACAGAGGTTTATGCTGTAGCACTAGGGGTAAATGCTCATAATTGTTTCTTGAAATGTACAGATTTTAGCTACTTTAAGAGAACTAGGTTTAAAACTGTCAAGGCGGCAGTCACAGTGTGGAATGCATTCTTAAAAAAAGTTAAGATGGGGAGGTACAATAGATATGTTTCATTGATCAACAATAGGTCACTCCCTGAGGAAATTTTTGCAGATCATACAATGGCAGAGTGGGCTTTAAGGGGGATCACGCAAATAGGCGATCTATTTTCACAGGATGGTTTTAAGCAATTTTCAGAGCTAAGAGATGCATATGGTATACATAATAGGGGATTTTTCAAATATTTACAGATCAGAAGTTTTCTTAAAAACAAAGTCGGAGATGGCAAGATGGCCGCCGGACTGATGTGCTGAGAGGTCGCACTTTTCCTCTCTCCCAGAATGAGCTGACACATTGAAAGGAATAACGTGTCACCCACGAAGGAGAGGTATTAATGGAGGCTGGTCTTCACTGGATCGAAAGAGTATCCCCTAAGAGTCAAATATTGCGGATTGGGCAGGCCTGGGTCCGTTTGAAGGAAGGAATCCTGAACTTGATAACTAAACATCAGTACATTGCTCCTAAACCGCTCACCCGTATGGCTAACCAGGAGAAAGCAAAGGAGGGAGCCAAGAAACCCCCTGATACCCCGGTGATAGCGAAGACTGGGGTAGCTGGCAGCTTGAAGGGAGACTCCTTGATCGGGAAGAACACCGGCGCGATTAGGAAGATAATCCCCCCCCCCCGGTGGAAAAAAACAAGAAGGTTGAAACACGGAAGCAAAATGTTAATCCCAAGCAGAACAACACAGCAAGCAAAACCATTCTACTGAAGGGAGACGAGCAGAAGGTTCGAGAAACAAACATGCGCCAGCCTACCATGACGGAGATTCTAGCTGGGAAGCCTACCGAAGCAGTAGCTGCAGAGACGGCAGATTCTTTCCGCGAGTCAGATGCTGTCATTGTGACGGCTGGAAACGTCCTCGAGAACGTAATCGGCAAGGAAGACGCTGCAATGGTGGTTGCCAGGCAACGGGCCGAGTCGGTGCGGAGAGAGAGTCAGAACGCTGCAGCGCCGCAGGCAGACGGAGCACACGCTGGAGCTCGCGCTGACGAGGAAGAACCAACTGGGGATGGAGGTAAAGGGGAGCTCGGTACTGGAGGCATGGGAATGGGAAACACAGGCGCCATGGGAGGTACCACAGCGGACATGCTTGGAGCACTAATGCAAGTAGAAAAGGAGATCAATGACTCCAGGAAAAATGCTGGTTCATGGAGCAGCCGAGAAAGCTTAGTAAGCTTAGAAAAACAAACCCCTGCAGGGGAAACTAATATAATCAAACAACTTCACGGGGGGGGGAGACGGTACTTCTCTAGAGGGGGAGGGCGAGTTTTACTCTGTGAATGAAGATTCTGAGTCATTATCATCAGTGGAGTCTAACACAGAGGAGGACGAGGGTACCGAGTCAGGCATAAGCACATCTGGCAAAGAATCTACAATGAAAAAGAGGAAGCATACCAAAGTGGAGAAGCGTCTCCTATGGGACTACTCAGCTACTTCTCAAGTATACCAGGAGGAGGATACGCATGCAAAAATGGGTGAGAGAGCATCGAGTGGCAATATCCCTTCCCAACAAGACCCTTTCCAGACTCTGTTCTCGACCCTGAAACAGATGCAGAATGAAGCAAGAGCAGAGAGCCGTAGAGCAAGGCAAGCGTCAAAGAAAATACAGAACAGCCTAAGGAAGGTCAATAAACTATATGATGAGCTGGTGGACAGAGTTACAGAGGTTGAGGAACGGACAGGCAAGCTCGAAGATGACGTTGGGAGGTGGCAGTCATTTAAGACAGAACACGAGAAAATGGCAGAGGACATGCGCTGGAAGATGGAGGACTTTGAAAATAGACAGAGGAGGAATAATGTCCGCCTCCTGGGTGTGGCAGAAGGGGCAGAAGGGCAAGATGTCAGGCAATTTGTGATAAAACTCTTGAGGGGTGCATTTCCAGAATCCCAGTGGCAGTGGGAAACAGAAATACAGAGGGCGCATAGGTTCCCATTCACAGTAAGGAAGGTGGGCGATGCGGGAGGAGTAGGGAGAGATGGGCAGAAAAACCATCCAAGGGCAATACTAGTATATATTGGAAACTTTTTGCTCAGGGAGGAGATTTTGGGTAAGGCAAGGCCAGAGAATAGGAGGTCTTTTGAGGATAACACTTTTTTTGCCAGGCCTGACTTCTGCCATTTTACTGTAGAGAGGAGGTGGAAGATGAGGCAGATGATTGCACCATTTCAGGCTCTTGGTATGGAGGCATATCTACTTTACCCTGCCAGACTGAAGGTAATTGTTAGAGGGAGAACTTGGATGTTTAACTCTGAAATCAAAGCAGAGCTCTTTCTAGAAGAGATGAAGAAACAGAATAGAGGGTGAGAGGCCGGATAAGATATAGTGGGATCCATGGGTGACACGGCAAAGTATATGATTGGGAGAGGGAAGCGACTTGCACAACACAAGGCGGGCACACATAGGTCGGCTGACCTATTTGCCTGTAAGGGGGGGGAGAGGGGGAGGGGAGAGCAGAGCAGGGGTGGAGAGGGAGGGAGAGGGTGTGGGGGGTGGAATGACAAATGTTTGGTTATGATTTTGCACATTGATATGTTTTTGACTTACAGTGAAAGTACACAGACTGGTTTGTTGGCAATAGACAATGCTTATCGTGGTTGGTATTTACGCATGATTACACAATGGCATGTAGGATAGCGTCAATTAATGTGTGTGGTTTAAATGACCCAAATAAGAAGATGAGGGTGGCTGCATATTTAAAAACCTTACGATTGGATCTGATATGTTTGCAAGAAACCCATATAGAGCTAAGCAATATAAACATTATGGAGCAACTGGGGTACAGGTTATTGGCTAGCTCTAAACAAGAAACTAGGACTAGAGGGGTAGCAATTCTGGGTAGACTCAGGGATGTGGTAGTAGGGAAGAAGAAGGAAGATAAATGGGGAAGATGGGCTATATCAGAAATATGCTTTAGGGGACAGAAAATAACATTAGCTACAATCTATGGATCTACTGAAGATGACCCAGAGGTATTTCAGTTTCTTGATGCGGAGCTGGCCCAGTGGCCTGAGCCCATAGTTTGCTGTGGTGATTTCAATATTCATGACTTGGAGAGCTCATTTACACGAATTGATGCAGTTTATAGAGGGAGGAAAAGAAAAGTCTTCAGGGCTTTGGCAGACATGGTTCTGCATAATTCACTGGTTGATCCCTGGGTAAAATTAAATCCTCATCTTGATGGAAGCACTTTTTTCTCTGCCCCACATAAAGTATTGGTCAGGCTTGACTATTTTCTGATAACTAGTGGTATATTATCTGAGACACAGGTTGAGAAACTTCCTAGGGTGATTTCAGACCATAGTCCAGTAATACTTACTATTAAAAATAACCATATACCAAGAGTACCCACACAGTGGACTTTTGAGAGAGGCCTATTAAAGGACCCTATATATAAGGAGCACATGACGGAGTGGATTAAATGGTTCTGGGATATCAACAGGGGGACAGCAGCTATAGGAATAGTCTGGGATACATTTAAGGCGGGAATAAGGGGAGAAACAATTAGCTTCGTCCTGGGAAGACAAAAAAGAGAAAGGGACAGGAGAGTGATGATAGAACATAAACTATTAAGGGAGGAGGAGAACTTAAGCAGGGCAATAAGATCTAATCTACCTCTAGAGGACTGTCTGTTTAGAATAATAGCCCTAAAAGCTGAGGCAGTGGAAGGTTTGGCCAGGCAGGCGGCAGATAGCTTCTTGACTAAAAAGGAAAAAACATATGAGCTTAGCGAGAAGGTGGGACGGGTGTTGGCAATTAGAACCAGGCAGAGAGCAGCTGAAGCGGGAGTAAAAGAAATACGGGATGAACAGGGAAATATGGTCACGGAGACTAGTTTAATAAGAGATGTCTTTAGGAGATTTTACGCAGATCTATATACTCCAGAAGATTCACCGAACCTAGGGGAGATCGATGAGTACCTGGGCGATATATCCCCACCGACGATATCAGAAGAGGATAAAGAAATATTAGATAGTCCTATATTGTTAGAAGAATTGGAGGAAGCTCTTGGCAGTTTGCCGGTAGGTAAAGCGACAGGGCCAGACCAAATCCTGCTCTAATTTTATCAAATATTTAAAAATGTACTCCTGGCAGATATGTTTATAACTATGCAACAAGCACAAGCAGGGGAACCTAGCCCGGAGTCATGGGGGGGGGGGGCTGACATAATAGTTATTCTAAAAAAAGGAAAGCCACCAGAAATGCCAGGGTCGTATAGACCAATCACATTAATGAATTCGGATATTAAAATATACTCTAAAATTTTAGCAAAAAGGTTGGCTGGAATCATTGAGCAGTTAGTAACCCCTATCCAACATGGTTTCATACCTGGGAAAGGGACTACGCAACATGTAAGGACTGCGATACTAGGGGACCCTGTCGCAGCACTTCTCCTTGATGCTGAGAAGGCATTCGATAGGGTTGCCTGGGAATATCTCTGGTATGTAATGAGGTGGTCTGGGCTGGGGGAACCCTTTATAAAAGCTATACAGGTTTTGTACAGGAATCCAGCAGCAAGAATAAGAGTGAATGGGGGGGCTTTCAGATAAAGTAAAAATTGCTAGGGGAACTAGACAGGGATGTCCCTCCTCTCCGCTGCTGTTTGCACTATACTTGGAACCACTACTGCGCAGGTTTGAAGAGAACGAAAGGATACCACCAATGAGGATAAATGAATGTATGGTGAAGTCCTTAGCCTACGCAGATGATGTAGCAATTTTAACTCCTAACCCTACTGTAGCTATAAAGGAGGTGGAGATAGAGGCTCAGAAATTTGGGAAAATATCAGGGTATAGTCTAAATAGATCAAAGACTCAGATTATCAAGAACAGATATACTCATTGTGCGGATGATAGGGTGGTTAACTCAGCGGTATATTTAGGGGTAGTATTAACGGCGAGTGTGGAGAGGATAGTAGAGTTGAATCTGGACCCTCTAATCGGTAAAGTTAAAAAAGATCTAGAAAGGATGAACAACTTACACCTCTCCCTTATGGGATGTACAAATGTTGTCAAGATGCTAATTCTACCTAAGTTTTTATATTTTTTTCGTACTATCCCTCTAGTTTTTGAGGCTAGATGGTTTAATTTGTTAGAAAGGGTGCTCAATAGATTCATCTGGGCACATGGAAAAACCTGAAGAGCTTACAGGTACATGACCCTACCAAGAGAGAGAGGGGGTTGGGGGGCCCCCGATTTTAGGCTGTATCAGATGGCTGCGGCACTACAGTATATGCAGGGCCTAATCGTGGGTGGAGGAAGTGATATAGGGGTCACGACTATGTCTACAGAAATCTATGCTATTATACTGGGGGCAGAGGTGGAAAATAATCTTTTAAATAGAGTGGAGTTTGGTTATTATAAAAGAACTAGATTCAATACCCTGACGGCAGCTTATAGGATATGGAATGCATTCCTTAAAAAAATGGGAATGGGGAGATATAATAGATATGTCAGGCTATATAAAAATAGATCTTTCCCGGCAGAAATATTTGCAGATTCAACGATGTTGGGTTGGACACAGAAAGGGATAGAACAGATCGGGGATGTAATGAATGGGGACGGGGTAATCCAGTTTTCAGACCTTAGCGCTAAATACGGGATCGAGAGGAAGGACTTCTTTAAATACTTGCAGGTAAGGAGCTTCCTATCGCACAAGCAAGGTGGTAGGGAGGGGTTTAACAGGAATGTAATAATGGAAAAGATAAAAATAGGAGGGGACTGCACAATTAGATCTTTTTATGCAATTTTAACGGAAGGGAAGGTGGATGATGTGGAGAAAGTTAGCAACAAATGGGTTGGAAAACTGGGAGTGGACCCCGGAAGTCTGCAAGAATCTTTGAAGTTGGGCTGTAATATCCTATGCTCTGGACCCCTGCAATCACAGCATTATAAGACGTTATTTTCATTATACTACACCCCAGCTAGAATAGCCAAGTGGGAAGGGATTACTGGTATTACCTGTCCTCGCTGTAATGCAGGAGATGCAGATATCATTCATATGTTTGCCACTTGTCCTCAGCTATATACCTTGATTAGAAACATAGAAGATTTTATTAATAATACTCTTGATATAAGAATAAAATTAACACCTGGGATGATATTGCTTGGAATAGATAATCAAGATGGATTGGACCAGAAAGAATTTATGTTTATAGCAACTGCAGTATTGAGACTGTCAATAGCAAGGGTATGGCTGGACAAGGTACCCCCGGATATGCAAGTTTGGCTGGCAAATTTACTAGCTAGTTATAATCTCGAGAAAGCTATATATGCACGGAAAGGGAAAAAGGGAAGGAGACTTGGGCTGAAAATTTGGGAACCAATAATCAAATGGAAGGAGAGGATGGCATTGCAAGATATTGTAAATGTAAATGAATAGCAAAGGTTTGAATTATGATTTATGATATTGATATATAATTATACTAATTATACTGGTTATATTGTTTTGGAAACTTCAAACCAGAGATACATAATGGATGTAATTTGTAAAATGTATAAAAGTATGATATGTAAGTCAATGTGCAATTTAACAAGAAAAAGGGAAAAATAAAAAGATAATTAAAAAAAAAAAAAACAAAGTCGGAGGCCCAGCAGGTTTTAATAAAATAGAAATAATGGAGAAAATAAAGCTGATGGGGGACTGCTCTATCAAGTCCTTTTACGCAACACTGGTGAAAGAAAAGCAAGATGACTTAGATAAATTTAGTAAGAAATGGGCGGACAAACTAGGAGTTGAAAGAAATCTGTTTTATGATTCCTTGAATTTAGGATGTACAATATTATGTGCTGCCCCGCTGCAGTCACAGCATTATAAAACATTATATTTTTTGTACTTCACGCCTGCAAGGATCGCAAAATGGGGGGGGAATACAGGAATTAACTGTCCTAGATGCAATGCGCTGGAAGCAGATAGTGTACATATTTTCGCAACATGCCCCCAATTACAAACATTGATAAATGAGATTGAGGGGTTCTTGGCAAGATCACTGGGTATTGTGATATCTCTTACACCAGCTTGGATTATGTTAGGTGTGACTGAAGGGGAACAGGATCAATATGCTGAATTTCTGTTTGTAATAATGGCTGTCTACAGATTAACAATAGCTAGGGCTTGGTTAGATAAAAACCCTCCGAAATTGCAATGCTGGCTGGCAAATACCCTGTATGCATACAATATAGAGGAAAAAATCTATGCTCGAAAAGGGAGGAGTGGAAGACGACTGGGGAGAAGAATTTGGGAGCCACTACGTAATTGGAAAGAGATGCAAAGAAAGAGCAACTAGGTGAGGGGGTTGGAAGATGTTGTCTCTACTATTGCTGTTTTTTTTTATTTTTTTATTTAGATTTCCCTGTATTTGCTTATTTTTTCTTTTCTTCTTCTTTTTTGCTGAATGTATTATTGGTATGGAAGCATGGTAGTATTCAATGATGGAATTTAAATAACATAATTTAAAAAAGTATTGTAATGGATAAATTGTAATACATGTAAGGCTTATTGTGCTCGATTATGGTGAAAAAAAATAAAAAATTTAAAAAAAAAAAAAAAAAAAAAAGGAACTGAACCGAAAGGACCTGGCCAAGGGTACATTTGTTGTGGTGGGTACCTCTGGTTGTATCCACCTCTTCGTGGTTTCCTAGGTCTGCCTCTCCAGCTCTTAGTCGAACTGTCGCTGGACCATTCGTATTGTACTGAATCAGATGTACCCCATCCTCCCTGGTAGGAAGATCCAGAGTCAGAATTGTCTTGACCCTTATAGATATCCTTTGTATATGGATAAACTCTATCATGAGAGAATTTTTTCAGGTCTTTTTGGAGTTTATTTATTTTACTTTGCATAAGGTAGTCCATATGCTCTCCAATCTCTCTATTAACTACCTCAAGTTTCTTTTAAAGAGAGATATCTTAATCTCAGTCATGAGTTCATCCTCGCTGATTTTGATTTTGATAAGGAGGCCTTCTGATAGTCGCTTGACTGTATTTATTGTAAGGATAAACCAGTCACTTGTACAGCGTCACGCAATCAGTGACCATTCTTTTTTGAACAGTGGGTCATCCAGGAAGATCCAAGGAGCATTAGTGACCAGTAGACCTGATGGTGCTGCGTTACCATGCAGGTACTCAGTCATAATTGTTGGGATCGTACTTCTGATTAAAGGAAGAACCAAATATCCACAGGAGGTAAAATGTGCCTTTACTCTCCCGTAAGGTAAAGCCACTCCAAGCCGCTGACTCAACTAGGACAGTATCTAATACCCACAGGGGAGAGAAGAGGCGACAGATCGACCACCAGGGGAAGATCTTCAGGCAGCCTGGGTTGTAAAGGAGATTCCAGAATTCTAGTATCCCAATACTGCAGATAACAGAAAATAATAAAGAAAAAAGCAAGATTAAAGACTTCTGCCCTGGACTCCTTTAAAAAGAGAGCAATTTAACTAATAAACTATTAAAAGCTGTCAGTAACAGATATTGTGTACCATCACATATTTACTTGGAGGTGGGGAAGAACGAAGTCCAATTCTGCAGCCTCTTTTAAGAACACAAAGTGAAAGGCAAATCAAAAAGAACAGCTCTATAAAATTGCAGAGCGATTAAGCTACCTTTCTGTAGCTTAAGGTGAAGGCATTCATCTGCCTCAAAGGAGTTTCACAAAGTTTGTTTTTCCAGGATCCATTAAGGCCAATACCTTTAGAGTCTTTGGACTACTAGAAAAAGGGAAGTAATAAAAAACAGCAGTTCGAGAGTTAACAGCTCAAGTACTCTCTATGACTGTCAGATGTTCAACACACTCAAACAACAACAAAAAAGGCACAACAGAAGTATGGTGGGCTTCCGTCAACCATGCTGAGAGCTGCTTGACAGGGGCAGCGCGCCTTGAGTTAATGTCCAAATAATTGAGGCACAGCACGGGGGAAGTCAGAACAGGAAGCGCGTCCTCACACTAATGGTGTGAGAAGTTAGCATGGCATATGATGTCTACTAGTTCTAGTGGGCACCTTGCACCAGTCTAATTGACCCTTATTGATGGTGGTTGTAAAGTCAATCTTATAGAAAGCTATCCTAGTGGTAGCATGGACCATCAGTCATCAGGCTCAGACTTCAGAGAGCTTATTAAGCAAGTTGTTTTACCAGTTATAATCCCTTGAGTACCAAATGAAAGGACACCACACAAGGTATATATCAAATATATATGTATTTATTCTAAACACAACCCCTCTGCACTCTTTATGAGGTCAGAAGTAAAAGTACAATACACGTTACTTCATTCGAATACGATAAGTTGCACAGCATACGTTTTGTCCTAGGGGCCTCACAAATGATATACTAAAATAGTGGTATAAGAACCACGTAAGAATTAGAAAGCCTGTGGAATCGCTGGGGCTACTCTAAAGAACCAAAGGTTAGGAAGTAGGAGGCCCACGGGAGACGCGTGCAGTGTCTAAACACAGCCATGGGTTACCATTGACTTTCTATGGGAAACAAACAAGTTACAAATTTACAATTTAAGGATACTTCCGGATGGACTACGATGGAACCCTTTTAGACTTAGACACTAGGAGGGCCAATACCCTCGAAACTACCAGAGTACTCGTGTTACCTCACCCACGGAAGCCGGGTGTGTTGGTGTCTTTTGAGGTCGGGTTTCGTCGTCGATTTCGCTGGAGAGCTGCAAAGAAGTGCTGCAGGCGACCAGAGGAAAAGTGTCTGGGTGGATCCAAGGGTGGATTGAAGATCTGAAGAACCTGAAAGCAGAAGGGACAGAGTCTGGGTCACTTGCCAGTGACCAGGATGGCGATTGAAAGCTGCCAGCCAATGTCTGGTGATTTCAGTTAAAAAGGTGAAGCTTGTCTCTTCAGCCACGAGGTCCAGGAGGCATTGATGACAACCAGGAGCTGGATTCGAGTTGTCCTACTAAGGATCTAGTTGACTGCGGTGTTGGTAGCCGGATTGGACCCAACAAGCCTTGGTAAATGCAACCCACGCAGGATGTTGAGATTAACTTTGTTGCAGACCAGCAAGCTCTGGGGCACCTCTTCTTTATAGGGAAGCTGGAGCAACCCTGAAGCAACAGGAAAAGCAAGTTAGATTCAAAATGGAGTCTTCGGGGGCTCACTAGCCAATGGGCAAGGAACCGAGCAGACTCGTCAAGCTGAAATGCAAAAGCGGGGCCCACGGGACGCTCGTGGAGTGGGGGCCTCTGAGCTTCAGTGCAAATGGGGCTCGGGTCAGGGGCTTCAAGCACCCTAATGCACAATTTTGAGATACCTTGTGAAGTGAGTGCAGCTTGCAAACTGCAGGATGTCCAGGAGTTCTAATCTCACGTCTATTGTGTCTGCCACGGGTCTCAGCTTTGCTGTGAGCGAAGGTCGGGGTCAGAGATGTCTGGAAGTCTGTGTACTGTGTCACAGATTCCTCGGGATCCGGCAGGAGCCTCAAAAATGCAGACGGGCAAAGTTGCTGTTGGTGCCTGTTTGAACAGGGTGGTCACTCCTTGACCACAAGGGAGATGTCTTCCATCTTCCAGTCGAAATGGAATGTGGAAGGTCAAGGATATATGTTTCATCCAGGGTAATCTAAATTCCTAGGGACTGGGATCCTATACTTAAACTTACTAAGTTTGGGGGGCTGGACAACTTTTAAGGCCCCTCCTATGGGTGGACCTGGGAAGGGGGAGGTTACACTCCTTTCCCTTTGTCCAGTTTCACGCCAGAGCTGGGGCAGAGTGCCCGAGCAACCGGTTTGAACTGGGAAATGCATTGAGCACCTTGTGTATCCCAGGCAGTGTCTGAAAAGCATTCACTGAATGCAACCCTCCCTGCCACAATACACTAAAGCCTGTCTGGGGAGGTGCCAGCACCTCCCTGGACAGGAAACCTATTGTCCAGTCCTCCCCTGCCAGAGTTTTGTCCAGCAGCAGGGGTGCAGACTTGTGTCTGTGGCAGGAGCATCCATTTTGGGATGCTGAGGCTCTGTTTAACTTTACCCGGGTTTACCAGTAACTACATGTCTTCTCCCTCTAGAAGGGTGGAATGCTACCCCCGTTGCCAGGACTAGCGGGGAGTAGTATTCCAAAGTGTTTGACACCGTACACAACATGTTTTTGCTAAAGCCAAACCAAAGTTAGCATCAACCGCGATGATTATAATGCACTTAAGAGTACATGGTATGGCCATATCATAGAACAGCTATAAGGAGATGGTTCCGAAAGCTGCAGAGGGGCTCAGCTGACCACCACTGTCGAGCCCCACTGCAGGCCGTGCTCACCCCCTTGGCACCCTCCGAAGGGGTGGTTGAAGCAGTCCAGTCCATTATGGTCTGGATTTTGCTCTGTAATGGTTGAACCTGGCCTCCACCTACAAGGTGGCCCAGGTATACAACCTGACTCTGCCCTATCTGGCACTTGGTAGCATTGATAGTAGGCCTGCCTTTTACAGGGCCTCCAAAACATTTTTCAGGTGGATCAGGTGATCTTCCCAGGTGGCGCTGAAGACAGCAATATCATTTAGATACGCTGTGCAGTAGCCATCCAGACCTAAAAGGACTTGCTTCACCAACCTTTGAAATGTGGCAGGTGCATTTTTCAGACCAAAGGGCATTACCACAAACTGATAATGTCCACCAGGGGTTGAAAATGCTGTCTTTGGCTGTGCATCATCAGCTAGTCTGATCTGCCAGTAGCCTTCTGTCAGGTCAAATGTACTCAGAAATTTGGAAGATGCCAACCTGTCTAGGAGCTCATCTGCCCTGGGTATTGGATGGGCATCTGTCCTAGTGACATCATTGACACCTCTGTAGTCCACACAAAACCTCATCTCTCTCTTACCATCTTGGGTGTGAGGTTTAGGCACAAGGACTACTGGACTAGCCCAAGGGCTCTCTGAGGGTTCAATGACTCCCAATTCCAAATCTTCTGGACTTCTGTCCTATTACAGTCCCTGACATGATCAGGTTGCCTGTAAATCTTACTTTTAACTAGCAGACTATCCCCAGTGTCCACTTCATGAGTGCACCAGGTAGTCTGACTTGGAGTCAGTGAAAACATATGTCTGTAGGCCTGCATAACTTGTCTGCAGTCTTTCTGCTGTTGGTCAGTGAGGCTGCCTGCCAAGGCTACACCATCAACTGACCCATTGTCAGGGTTCTGAGAGAGCAGGTCCGGGAGAGGGTCACTCTCTTCCTCCTATCCTTCATCAGTAGCCATGAGCAAGCCCATGTCTGTCCTGTCAACATATGGTTTCAGTCTGTTGACATGAAGCACCCTGTGGGGGCTCCTTGGAGTTCCAAGGTCAACCAGATAGGTGACTTCTCCCTTCTGTTCAACAATAGGGTCCACTCCACTTGTCTTGGAGAGCTGCTGGGGACACAGGCTCCAGCACCCACACTTTCTGTCCTGGCTGGTACACAGTCAGTACAGCCTTTTGGTCATGCCAGGCCTTTTGCAATTCCTGACTAGCCTCAAGGTTTTTGGATGCCCTTTTCATATACTCATATTTACAACAAGGGGTGGTGAGGGACAGAGTCTCTGAATTAAGCAGAAAACTCTCACCCAGTCAAGAGATCAGGGCTAGATCCAACACCGTTTTTTAGCTCACTGCACCATCCCAGTTTCAGAACCTGGCTGTATGCAAATTAGTCTGGTCCTGTCCCAGTGCATGATGGGAACAGGGCAAACCAAACTACAAAAGTCAATTCTTACACTGGGAAGGAAACAAGCTCCCGGGGACCGGTTTCTGGCATTACAGCCGTCTTCGGCCCGGTTTGCTTGAATCCTGATGGTGCAATGAGCAAGGGACTCACATCTGAGTATACCCTTCCACGCTTAGGGTGGACAAACATATTTACAACAAGGGGTGGTGAGGGAAAGAGTCTCTGAATTAAGCAGAAAACTCTCACCCAGTCAAGAGATCAGGGCTAGATCCAACACCGTTTTTTAGCTGACTGCACCATCCCAGTTTCAGAACCTGGCTGTATGCAAATTAGTCTGTTCCTGTCCCAGTGCATGATGGGAACAGGGCAAACCAAACTACAAAAGCCAATTCTTACACTGGGAAGGAAACAAGCTCCCGGGGACCGGTTTCTGGCATTACAGCCGTCTTCGGCCCGGTTTGCTTGAATCCTGATGGTGCAATGAGCAAGGGACTCACATCTGAGTATACCCTTCCACGCTTAGGGTGGACAAACATATTTACAACAAGGGGTGGTGAGGGACAGAGTCTCTGAATTAAGCAGAAAACTCTCACCCAGTCAAGAGATCAGGGCTAGATCCAACACCGTTTTTTAGCTCACTGCACCATCCCAGTTTCAGAACCTGGCTGTATGCAAATTAGTCTGTTCCTGTCCCAGTGCATGATGGGAACAGGGCAAACCAAACTACAAAAGCAAATTCTTACACTGGGAAGGAAACAAGCTCCCAGGGACCGGTTTCTGGCATTACAGCCGTCTTCGGCCCGGTTTGCTTGAATCCTGATGGTGCAATGAGCAAGGGACTCACATCTGAGTATACCCTTCCACGCTTAGGGTTGACAAACCTATTTACAACAAGGGGTGGTGAGGGACAGAGTCTCTGAATTAAGCAGAAAACTCTCACCCAGTCAAGAGATCAGGGCTAGATCCAACACCGTTTTTTAGCTCACTGCACCATCCCAGTTTCAGAACCTGGCTGTATGCAAATTAGTCTGTTCCTGTTTCTGAATCGATTTTGGCCACTATAGGTGTGGCAGGGTATACTCAGACATGAGTCCCTTTCTCACTGCTCCATCAGGATTCAAGCAAGCCGGGCCGAAGACGGCTGAAATGCCAGAAACCGGTCCCCGGTAGCTTGTTTCCTTTCTGGTGAAGAATTGGCTTGGTAGTTTAGTCTGCCCTGTTCCCATGATGCACTGGGCCAGGGACAGACTGATTTGCATATAGCCAGGTTCTGAGCTGGGATGGGGCAGTGAGATAAATAACGGTGATGGATCAAGCCCTGATCTTTGGACTGGGTAAGAGTGGTCTGCTCAATTCAGACACTCTGTTCATCACCACCCCCTTTTCTGAATCGATTTTGGCCACTATAGGTGTGGCAGGGTATACTCAGACATGAGTCCCTTTCTCACTGCTCCATCAGGATTCAAGCAAGCCGGGCCGAAGACGGCTGAAATGCCAGAAACCGGTCCCCGGTAGCTTGTTTCCTTTCTGGTGAAGAATTGGCTTGGTAGTTTAGTCTGCCCTGTTCCCATGATGCACTGGGCCAGGGACAGACTGATTTGCATATAGCCAGGTTCTGAGCTGGGATGGGGCAGTGAGATAAATAACGGTGATGGATCAAGCCCTGATCTTTGGACTGGGTAAGAGTGGTCTGCTTAATTCAGACACTCTGTTCATCACCACCCCCTTTTCTGAATCGATTTTGGCCACTATAGGTGTGGCAGGGTATACTCAGACATGAGTCCCTTTCTCACTGCTCCATCAGGATTCAAGCAAGCCGGGCCGAAGACGGCTGAAATGCCAGAAACCGGTCCCCGGTAGCTTGTTTCCTTTCTGGTGAAGAATTGGCTTGGTAGTTTAGTCTGCCCTGTTCCCATGATGCACTGGGCCAGGGACAGACTGATTTGCATATAGCCAGGTTCTGAGCTGGGATGGGGCAGTGAGATAAATAACGGTGATGGATCAAGCCCTGATCTTTGGACTGGGTAAGAGTGGTCTGCTCAATTCAGACACTCTGTTCATCACCACCCCCTTTTCTGAATCGATTTTGGCCACTATAGGTGTGGCAGGGTATACTCAGACATGAGTCCCTTTCTCACTGCTCCATCAGGATTCAAGCAAGCCGGGCCGAAGACGGCTGAAATGCCAGAAACCGGTCCCCGGTAGCTTGTTTCCTTTCTGGTGAAGAATTGGCTTGGTAGTTTAGTCTGCCCTGTTCCCATGATGCACTGGGCCAGGGACAGACTGATTTGCATATAGCCAGGTTCTGAGCTGGGATGGGGCAGTGAGATAAATAACGGTGATGGATCAAGCCCTGATCTTTGGACTGGGTAAGAGTGGTCTGCTCAATTCAGACACTCTGTTCATCACCACCCCCTTTTCTGAATCGATTTTGGCCACTATAGGTGTGGCAGGGTATACTCAGACATGAGTCCCTTTCTCACTGCTCCATCAGGATTCAAGCAAGCCGGGCCGAAGACGGCTGAAATGCCAGAAACCGGTCCCCGGTAGCTTGTTTCCTTTCTGGTGAAGAATTGGCTTGGTAGTTTAGTCTGCCCTGTTCCCATGATGCACTGGGCCAGGGACAGACTGATTTGCATATAGCCAGGTTCTGAGCTGGGATGGGGCAGTGAGATAAATAACGGTGATGGATCAAGCCCTGATCTTTGGACTGGGTAAGAGTGGTCTGCTCAATTCAGACACTCTGTTCATCACCACCCCCTTTTCTGAATCTTTTCATATACTCAGCCATCCTGGAGCGGAGACCAAGTACATAGTCCACAATGTCTTGTTTGGGAAGTTTGAGAGGTAACTCCCATCCTTCCTTCACCAGACAAAGAGGTCCTCTTACAGGATGCCCAAACAAAAGTTCAAAAGGGCTGTAGCCAACCCCCTTTTGTGGGACCTCTCTATAGGCAAATAAAAGGCAGGGTAGCAGGATGTCTCATCTCTGCCTGAGCTTTTCAGGGAGACCCTTAATCATGCCTTTTAAGGTCTTTTTGAATCTTTCAACTAGACCATTGCATTGTGGGTGATAGGGTGTGGTGAACTTATAGTTCACTCCACACTCCTTCCACATTGCAGTCAGGTAACTAGACATGAAGTTTCCACTTCTGTCTGATACAACCTCCTTCTGGAAACCCACTCTTGAGAAAGCTCCCAAAAGGGCTTTTGCCACAACAGGTGCTGTAGTGGTCCTAAGTGGAATAGCTTCTGAGTATCTGGTGGCACGATTCACTACCACCAGAATAAACCTGTGCCCAGAGGCTGTTTGGGGATCCATTGGTCCAACAATGTTAATCCCTACACGTTCAAAGGGAACCCCCACCACAGGTAGTGGTATAAGGGGGGCCTTTGTAGTGCCGCCTGAGTTGCCACTGAATTGGCAGGTGACACAGGAGCGACAAAACTCCTTGGTGTCTTCTGACATGTGAGGCCAGTCGTACATAGAAAAGGAATTCAGATCTCCATCTTTGATCAGCGTGAGGAGGCTAACATGGAGATCCTGGTCTTCAGAATTGAATCCTCCCTGCAAGCTAGTTGGAAAGGGGCATTAGTTTATCGTCCCCAGGACCCCTTGCTGACTTTTCTCTGCAACTGGTCAAACTACTAGTTCCTTATGTGAACATGTGTAAAAACTTTTTACTCTTAGGAGATTTTAACATTCACAGTGAATGTTCCTCTAACTCAGATGCACAGACACTTCTGACTGACCGATCTCTGCTAGGCTTATCCAAGGTCAACGAAGGTCCTAACCACAAATCCGGACATATCTTAGATATTATTTTTTCTAACTCCTCTAAGATTCATTGTGAAGCCCCTCAACAACTTACCTGGTATGATCATTGCGTTATTGAATTTGCTATCTCTGACTCCATTGACTTGGAAATAACCAAACCAAAAACTCATTCCTACAGCAAACAGTGGAAGAAAGTCACTGAGGAGAACTTTCAAGCTGTCTTTCAGAGGCCAAAAATTTTGACATCAGATAATATTGAAGAAGCCCTGTTCAAATATAATTTGGCAGTCTCCATAGCCATTGACTATATTGCACCTCTGAAAAATGTACCTAGTCCTCCTAAAAGACCACAGACAGTTTGGTTCTCTAGCCAACTGCGAGCTCAAAAACAACTCTGTAGGAAGCTGGAGAGATTGTGGCGCCTTTCCCACAATGATACTGACAAGGCTCAATTTCAGTCTGCCCCATCTAGCTACCATAAAAACATAAAAGCATCATGTAAATCTTATATTACCTCTCAGCTAGCCAGGGCCGGCAATTCTTCCAAAACTCTATACCAAATTCTTCCATTTTTTGTTAACCCCAAAGCCTATGATAGTATAGAGGCACCCACTCAATTACTATGTAATGAAACTGCTCTCTATTTTGCTCAAAAGATTGAGCTCATTTATGAAAAAATCATTAGTGCAGGAGATATGTCACAGCCCCAAATAATTACATATCAGTCTAATCTTACTGATAATCAGATATTAGAGAACTTCCATACTATTTCATTAATGGAGGTCGAATCATTGATTAAATCTGGCTCTCCCGCTGATTACATTCCTGTAAAGATTCTCCCTTCCCTGGCCAAAAACCTGTCTCCTCCCATGCAGACTCTTATCAACATCTCCTTAAAAGAAGGGCACGTACCATTAGAGTGGAAAATCGCCCAGGTTAGGCCGATTCGTAAGAATTCCAAACTTCCATACACGGAACTCTCCAACCTCTGCCCTATCTCGCTCCTTCTGTTTACCAGCAATCTTTTGGAAAAACATGTAAACTCCCACCTCTCCAACTTTGTCGAACAAACTGGATGCCTAGATCCTTCCCAGTCCGGTTTCAGGCCCAAATACAGCACCGAATCAGCATTACTAGCGGTCACAGACAATATCAGGATGACCCTAGATAATGGCCACTCCATGATTCTGGTGCTGTTGGACCTGTCCGCGGCATTCGACACAGTCTTCCATAACATCCTGACTGAAAGATTGGAAGAGATCGGATTAAGAAAAACAGCTTTACAATGGATGAAGAGCTTTTTATCTGATTGCTCTCAGGTTGTTAACCTAGGACCTCACCGATCGGCCCCCACAAAACTGTCCAAGGGAATACCTCAGGGCTCATGTTTGAGCCCCACATTATTTAGCATCTATGTTGCTCCCTTGGCCAATCTCCTCAGGTCCCATGGGTTCATCCCCATATCATATGCCGATGACACCCAATTACGTTTTCCATTCAACAAGCTTACCTCAGAAGTTCGGTCAGCCTTCTCCAATGGAATGAGAGCAATTTCACACTGGATGAGGAATAATTTCCTCCAGTGTAATGTGGGAAAAACAGAAATCATACTCTTTGGAGAGGCACTCCTCTTGTGGACACCCAACTGGTGGCCGACAGATCTAGGCCCCCATCCTGTACCCAAGACAGTGGTCAAAAACTTGGGGATCCGGCTGGATCAGGCACTCACAATGAAGGAGCATGCTGTTCAAACTACAGGGTCTGTTTCCATGTGATGGGCCCACTACGCCGAATCTTCCCTCTGCTCCCTGATTCCTCCCGGAAAACCCTTGTCCAGGCACTTATATTGAGTCACCTTGACTATTGTAACGGCCTGTTAGTTTCTGCCAATGAAGCCTCACTGGCCAGATTACAGGTAGTTCACAACTCAGCAGCACGAATGGTCCTTAATACTCCCCCGAGAACTCCCTCCTGCCCTCTTCTGATGAAACTACACTGGCTTCCCATCCGCCAAAGGGTCAAGTTTAAAATCTGCTACACCATCCATAAGGTATTGTATAGCTCAGGCCCCTCTTATCTATCTGAGAATTTCAAGCCTTATGTTCCCCGAGATCTCTTCACTCAAGCACTAAACATATGCTGATGGTACCCCAAGTTAGAAGAGCAAGACTAGGAGGAAGGGCTCTCTCCCATCTTGGCCCTCACAACTGGAATGAGCTGCCCCTACCTCTGAGACAGTGTTTAGACCATCTACAATTCAGGAAGCTGCTGAAAACTACTCTTTTCGGTACCTCATAGCTTGCTGGGGCCACAAATCTACCTCATGTTCCGCTTAAGCGCAGAGATACCCCTTCGGGGATCGATTCTAGTGCTATATCAGCATATAAATAAATAAATAAATAAAAAGTGAGGGACAAGCCTGCCCCACGTCTTGATCTGGCCAAGATGTCCTGCAAGGGGAATATCATGGGCTAGTGTCAAAAGGAAGCCTCTGAATGCCAAAGGTATGACCATCCTGCTGGAAGCTCCAGGCTTGGGGTCTCTAGCCTCTGAATACAGGTGCCTTCATCCCAGTAAACCTTATGGGTTCCACTAGCATTCCCTGTAGCCTCAGAAGCAGCTTGCTGTCTGAGGGGTTCACGAGAAGGGCAGTCCAACTGTGCCTGCCTCAGATCTGCCCTTGAAGGTCCCCCTGTCCCAAGAAACTCAACCTGATCAGACTAAAGCTCTTCTAGGACAGTTCCTTCTTCAGGCTCATAATCAGCTTCCTCTGAAGGGTGATCCTCATCCTGAGGCAAGAGGGAAGGCACTGCCTTAACCCTACCGCTTCTCCTGCTGGTAGGCAACTGGTCCATTATTCCAGAATCCAGTGCCTGTTCAGTGTTGCAATTTTTGACGTGTGACCTAGTCACAGCAAGCACATGTGCTGAGATGCCTAACATTTCTGCATGTGTCCTATACTCCACTTCAGACCAGGCTGAAGTCTCCAGGTCATTGCCAAGCAAACATTCTACAGGGAGATCTGAGTTAAAAACAACCTTCTTAAGGCCAGTTACCCCTCCCTAGGAGAAATTAACAACTGCCATACTGTGTGTGGTAGTGACATTGCTGGCATTGGTCACTAGGTAATTTTCACCTAGTATGACCTGTTCAGGGTCCACAAAGCTGGGTGTCACCATTTTGACACTAGCACATGTGTCCCTGTAGGCCTGAGCCCCTTTATCATTAATTAAAGGAGTTTGTCTGTACTTGCCCAAGTTATTGGGACTCACCGTAGAGGACATGGTTATATCCCCATCACAGATCAAAACAGCTTGGGCTGGTATTCTGACTAGGCCAGAATCCATCTCAGTTCCCAGGGTTAACCCTACTACACTCTTCTGTTGAGAACCACCACTTGGAGCTGAACTAGGGGGAACAGTTGCCTTAGGGGCAATGGTGGCTGGAGCTGTCTCCTTTTTGGTGCAATCACTGGTCCAGTGAAAATTTACTTTACAAACTTTGCACCAGGGTTTCTCAGGACCTTCCGTCTTTTTGGGTGGGTGGGGACCTCGAGAAGACTTTTGGTCTTTTGCTTTCTCCCCACCCTTTTGGTCTTGCTTCTGGTCACCACCTTGGTGCTGTATCTTCTGCTTCACCCTGGTTCTGACCCATGTGTCTGCCCTCTTACCCAATTCTTGTGGAGAGGTCAAATCAGAGTCAACCAGGTGTTGATGCAATAACTGGTTCTGACAATTATTAATGTAAATGTATTGGCATTTATATAGCGCACTACTTACCCGTAGGGTCCCAAGGCGCTTCGACCGCTGCGAAACCCTTCCTGGCTTCCCTGAGAGATGGTCCCTTAATGGGTATCTCCAGGGTGAGACCAGGCATCCCCGGCGGTCTGGTGGGGCCGTTAGTGAAGATGAGGCAAGCTAATGCCCAGAGTTGCCGAGTGTGATCGCTGATCAGAGTGGGCACCGAGGCGAGAGAATTATCGAGTCCGCTGACCCTGGTCCAGAAACCTGCCGCGCCGGGAATCGAACCCTGGTCCCGTGCCGTCCTCTGCTCTCGGGTCTGCCGCCTCTAACCAGTGAGCCACACTACTTCACTGACTCTGTCCTCTCATTATAAGGTTATACAATCCTGTATAGTCACTTACTCTACTGCCCAGTAGCCAGCCTTCCAGAGCCTTATTAGCACAATCTACAAAGTCAGTCCAATCCTGAGTCTGTGTCTTCTAGGTGTCTCTGAACAGCAACCTGTACTGCTCAGTGGTTAGTCCAAACCCATCTATCAGAGCACTCTTCAGCATCCTCTCCTCTAAGAGTGAGGAGCTTGTCTCTGCCTTTGTCTCCAAAGGGGAGCCACACAATTGCTGCCCACTGACATTTGCGTACCTGCTGTACTTTGCAGGCCCTCTCCAAAGCAGTTATCCACTTATGGATGTCATCCCTAATCTGAGAGGGAGGGACAATGTTGTTCAGGTTTCTATGGTCATGAGACCTTTCCCTACCACTAGGGTTGTTGCTGCCACCAGTGGTCTCTAGCCCACACAATTTCTTCTCTCTTTCAAGAGCTAGGGTCACTTTGGCAAGGGCAATTTCTTCCCTCTTGATCCTAAGCTTGACTTCTTTCATTCTAGCTTTGTGCTCTCTTCTCTGAGGGGGAGTCATTCTCCTTTGAGCAGGGACAGAGGACCCTACTGATGAGTCAGAATGTCCAGATTCATCTGATAGAGATCTGTGTCTTCTGTGCTCACCATTAGGCCTACGTGGGGAGATAGAGGGATGCCTTCCTAAGCCATCTCCACCCTCAGGTAGTCCTGTGGTTACCTGGTTAGGTTCATCAACCTCATCCTGGTCTGCACCCTCATCATCTTCAGAGACCTCTGGGGCTCACCCACTAGGATCCTCTTCTGATGAAGGATGGCCCCCCTCCCTGCTACCATGTGCCTCTGGTTCTGATACTTTTTCTAAGTCATCTGCCACTAAAAGATACATTAGGTGCTGGGTGGTTGGACTCTGTCCTTGTCTTAACTTTCTGACAGCACACAAGCTTCTCAAATCTTGAAAATTAAAAGTGTCATACTTAGTTGTCTGCCCATGGCTGACATCTGGCAGAGAAGCACTACCTCCTGCTCTTAAAGACATGACTAGTGTGGTGTGGTGTGTGCACCTACTTACACTACTTGTTTTCCTACTAGAACCTCTCTAGAAGTTGTAGTCAGGGTGTGCTAAGCCCTTACCACCTACAACTGCTAAGTTCAGTAGAACTTATGTATTATAAGACTTGATTCATATTTACCTACAGGTACCTTTATGTGATTTTTCAAATGATATTCTCAAGATTATTTGGTAAAACAATGCAAGCTCTTATCCCATCCGCTGCACACCAATGGGAGAAGTTAGCCTGGCATATGATGTTCACTAGTTCTAGTGGGCACCTTGCACCAGTCTAATCGACCCTTATTGATGGTGGTTGTAAAGTCAACCTTGTAGAAAGCGATCCTAGTGGTAGCATGAACCAGCAATCATCAGGCTAAGACTTCAGAGAGCGCATTAAGCAAGTTGTTTTAGCAATTATAATCCCTTGAGTACCAAATGAAAAGACACCACACAAGGTATATATCAAATATATATGTATTTATTCTAAACACAACCCCTCTGCACTCTTTATGAGATCAGAGGTAAAAGTACAATACAAGTTACTTAATTAGCATATGATAAGTTGCACAGTATATCTTTTGCCCTAGGGGCCTCACAAACCATATACTAAAATAGTGGTACAAAAATCAGGTGAGAATTAGAAAGCAGGCCTGGGGCCTGTGGAATCGCTGGGGCTACTCTAAAGAACCAAAGGTTAGGAAGTAGGAGGCCCACGGGAGACGTGTGCAGTGTCTAAACACAGACGCGGGTTACTATGGGAAACAAACAAGTTACAAATTTACAATTTAAGGATACTTCCGGATGGACTATGATGGAACCCTTTTAGACTTAGACACTAGGAGGGCCAATACCCTCGAGACTACCAGAGTACTCGTGTCACCTCACCCCCGGAAGCCGGGTGCATAGGTGTATTTTGATGTCGGGTTTCGATGGAGAGCTGCAAAGAAGTGCTGCAGGCGACCAGAGGAAAAGTGGCCGGGTGGATCCAAGGGTGGATTGAAGATCTGAAGAACCTGCAAGCAGAAGGGACAGAGTCTGGGTCACTTGCCAGTGACCAGGATGGCGATGGAAAGCTGTCAGCCAATGTCTGGTGATTTCAGGTGAAAATGTGAAGCTTGTCTCTTCAGCCACGAGGTCCAGGAGGCGTTGACGACAACCAGGAGCTAGATTCGACCTGTCCCATAAAGGATCTAGTTGACTGCTGTGTTGATAACCGGATTGGACCCAACAAGCCTAGGCAAACGCAACCCACGCAGGATGTCAAGATTGGCTGCGTTGCAGACCAGCAAGGTCTGGGGCACTTCTCATTTGTAGGGGAGCTGGAGCAAGCCTGGAGCAACCAAGAAAGCAAGTTAGATTCAAAATGGAGTCTTCGGAGGGGTCACTAGCCAACAGACAACAAAGCTGAAATGCAAAAGCAGAGCCCACGGGACACTCGTGGACTGGGGGCATCTGAGCTTCAGTGTAAATGGTGCTCGGGTCTGGAGCTTCAAGCACCCCAAAGCACAACTTTGAGATACCTCGTGAATTGAGTACAGCTTGCAAAATGCAGGATGTCCAGGAGTTCCAGTCCCACGTCTCTCGAGTCCGCCACGGGTATCAGCTTTGCTGTGAGCGAAGATCATAGTCAGAGATGTCTGGAAGGCTGTGTACTGTGTCACAGATTCTTCGGGATCCGAAGGGAGTCTCAAAAATACAGACTGGCAAAGTTGCTGTTGGTGCCTGTTTGAACAGAGTGGTCACTCCTTGACCAGAAGGGAGATGTCTTCCGTCTTCCAGTAGAAATGGAATGTCGGAGGTCCAGGATATATGTTTCAGAGTTTCGTCCAGGGTAATCTAAATTCCTAGGGACTGGGATCCTATACTTATACTAAGTTTAGGGGCTGGACTACCTTTAAGGTCCCTCCTATGGGTGGACCTGGGAAGGGGGTGGTTACACCCCTTTCCCTTTGTCCAGTTTCACGCCAGAGCTGGGGCAGAGTGCCCCAGCAACTGGTTTGAACTGGGAAATGCATGGAGCACCTTGTGTGCCCCAGGCAGTGTCTGGAAAGCATTCACTGAATGCAGCCCTCCCTGCCCCAATACACTAAAACCTGTCTTTTGACTGGGTGTGAGTGTTTGATTGATTCAGATGCTCCGTCCATCACCACCCCCTTTTGTACCGCTTTTGGCCGCCATAAGTGTGGCAGGGAATGCTCAGACGTGAGTCCCTTGCTCACTTTGCCACTGGATTCAAGCAAGCCGGGCTGAAGACGGCTGGAATGCCAGAAAACGGTCCTCGGAAGCTTGTTTACGGTCCAGGGAAGACATGGCTTGGAAGTTCGGGCTGGACTGTTCCCATGAGGCACAGGGTCAGACTGATTTGCATATAGCCATGTCTGAACTGGGGTGGCAGAGTGGGCTAAAGAACGGTGATGGATTAAACCCAGATCTTTTGATTGGGTGTGAATGTTTGATTGATTCAGATTCTCCGTCCATCACCACCCCCTTTTGTACCGCTTTTGGACGCCATAAGTGTGGCAGGGTATGCTCAGACGTGAGTCCCTTGCTCACTTTGGCACTGGATTCAAGCAAGCCGGGCTGAAGACGGCTGGAATGCCAGAAACCGGTCCTCGGAAGCTTGTTTCCGGTCCAGGGAAGACATGGCTTGGCAGTTCGGGCTGGACTGTTCCCATGAGGCACAGGGTCAGACTGATTTGCATATAGCCATGTCTGAACTGGGGTGGCAGAGTGGGCTAAAGAACAGTGATGGATTAAACCCAGATCTTTTGACTGGATGTGAGTGTTTGATTGATTCAGATGCTCCGTCCATCACCACCCCCTTTTGTACCGCTTTTGGCCACCATAAGTGTGGCAGGGTATGCTCAGACGTGAGTCCCTTGCTCCATTTGCCACTGGATTCAAGCAAGCCCGGCTGAAGACGGCTGGAATGCCAGAAACCAGTCCTCGGTAGCTTGTTTCCGGTCCAGAGAAGACATGGCTTGGCAGTTCGGGCTGGACTGTTCCCATGAGGCACAGGGTCAGACTGATTTGCATATAGCCATGTCTGAACTGAGGTGGCAGAGTGGGCTAAAGAACAGTGATGGATTAAACCCAGATCTTTTGACTGGGTGTGAGTGTTTGATTGATTCAGATGCTCCGTCCATCACCACCCCCTTTTGTACCGCTGTCTGGGGAGGTGCCAGCACCTCCCTGGACAGGAAACCTATTGTCCAGGCCTCCCCTGCCAGAGTTTCGTCCAGCAGCAGGAGGGCAGACTCGTGTCTGTGGCAGCAGCATACATTTTGTGATGCTGAGGCTCTGTTTAACTTTAACCGGGTTTACCAGTAACTACATGTCTTCTCCCTCTAGAGGGGTCGAATGCTACCCTTGCCACCAGGACCGGTGGGGGGGGGGGGGTAGTATTCCAAATAGTTTGACACCTTACACAACATGTTTTGATAAAGTCAAACCAAAGTTAGCATAAACCGAGAGGATTATAATGCACTTAAGAGTATATGGTATGGCCATATCATAGAACAGCTATAAGGAGATGGTTCCGAAAGCTGCAGAGGGGCTCAGCTCATGCTAGATCAAGAAACAGTGAGCAACCCAAAATACCCTTGAGGGCTTGGGTGATTAAATAGGAATTCAGGTAAGGGTGCCTTCAAGGGAGTTTGTTTAAATGACAATTAGTGGTTTAAACTGACTTTATAGGATAAGTTAATAATCCTTACGTAAAATCAATTCAACAAAAAATAAAAAATTAATTGTATGTAGTCACTGTTTGATCAAAAATACACATACAAAACATGAATAACAAACACAAAGGTGTATTTGAAAAATAGAGTTTATCAAATGGTAAAAAGGTCGATGATTTCATATACAGATATAGTTAATTCAAAAATGATTAGGTCTGCAGGTACAGAAAAGATATATTAATGAATAACTCAACAGAACCTAAACACACCTATCCAAAATCAAAGTAAATGGGACAAAGCGAGGATGAGGTGGAGGTCGACGTTTCG
The DNA here is from genome assembly GCF_964263255.1 of Lissotriton vulgaris. NCBI lineage: Eukaryota > Metazoa > Chordata > Amphibia > Caudata > Salamandridae > Lissotriton > Lissotriton vulgaris. The sequence continues at coordinate 1,391,600,984 of NC_141687.1, read as the reverse complement.
GTCTCCTAGATACAACTTTCTGAGACCATCTTCAGGACAGTTGTCAATTGTATACTGTATAAAAAACCAGTGTAATCTGAAATACAAATATTTACAGTTACACATCCATCATTTCTATTTACAAATTTACTACACCTTTGTGACAAAACAAAAACACTAGTGGAAATAACAAAAACATTACTATACATACATAAATAACATATTGATCAACCTCGATTTGCTTGATAAGGATATCATATTATCGACATTGTTGATTGGTTACATTCTATGTTTATAATGAAAACACAGGAGAATTACATAGTAGTGGTATTACATACTGGAATTATGAGGGTAGTGTTAGAAATCACTTACTACCTGTAGTGATTTCAAAGAAATTGAAATTCACTCAACAAATTATTTTGAACATCTCCGACCAACTGGGAAGGTTACTTAAAAATTCAAAGAGACTTGTATTTCATCACATATATTAGTAGTCAAATGTTCACAGAAACAATTAAATAATCATAAAGAACATAGCTATTGTTCATCACAGCTTATTTATGTGAACACGAATAAATTTCAATGAAGAAGTGTTATTTTGATTGATTTGCTTAAGGCAAAACATTATGTTTGGAAGGCCAAAAACATGATTCAATTAGACTAGGGTCATATTTTCCAATTTTGTCTAGGGAAACTGGTAAATCATCACATGTATCATTAATCAAATACTCTCATAGTATAGCTATGTTCTTTATGATTCTTTAACTGTGAATTTCAATTTCTTTGATATCACTACAGGTAGTAAGTGATTTCTGATACCGAAAATACATAAGGGCAAAATTCTTCCCCCTGGAAGGCCCATTCTATCAGGTCTTTTCTTGACCCGCTATCCAAGTAAATGGACTGGTTCCTCAGACCACTAGTCATATGGATAAAATACCATGTATAAGACACCAAACATCTACTCAATCTTCTTGCAGACGTTGACCCAGAGGAAAACATCATGATATGTTTGGATGTTAAGGCGCTCTTCACCAGCATTCCTCAGGAAGAAAGCCTCTGTGTCATTGAAGATCTCTTACAAAAAGAAGACTGGCAATGGGAGGCACCAGGGAAGTGGATAATCACACTAATGCGGCTAGCACTAACAGAGAATTTCTTCAAATGTGAAGACCAAATGTATCTCCAAGTCCATGGGACCTCCATGGGCAGCACGTTTGAGCTGAGTATAGCGTGTTTGTTTATGAGTGACTTTTAAGAACAACATATCTGGCCTGCAAACCCTTTCTCAGAAAACATCTGCAAGTGGTACAGATACATAGACGATATCCTTGTCATCTGGAAAGGTGACACGTCGAGTACCATGAACTTTTCAGGGTGGATAAACCAACTTAGCCCATACCTACGGTTCACTGTGACTATAAATAACCAGACAGTCTCTTTCTTTGACATAACCCTGACAGCGAGGGCAGGAACACTTGTAAGCTCTCTTTACACAAAAGCTACTAACAAGAACAGTTTACTGTGCTCAAATAGCGCACACCCTCGATCCCTGAAAGAAGATTTACTTGTGGGCCAGTTTCTCTGGATCCTTGGGAACTGCCCAGACCTGACTGACTACAAAATAGAGGCTGACATACTTACAATTAAACTTCAGCAAAAAGCCTACCTAATGACAATCATTGACAAAGCCAAAAAAATGATCACGTAGCACACCTAGGGCATAACTATTAGAAACGAACCCAAGACCAGAGACAGACTCATTAATATGTGTTAGCACGTATAATGCAACAGTGATAACGCTATATATATGATCAAATGCCCATGTCAACTGATGTATATTGGGATGACGAGCAGGAAAATAAAAGTATGCATTAGCGAACATCGCTGCACTATTAGGCGAGCAATAACAGCCACTAAGCTTACCTCCCATTACCTGGCGAAAGGTCATAACGACAATGACATTAAGTTGACCGGTATTGAGAAAGTCAAAGGTACCGGTTATTTTACCAAAAGACTATTGGAGCGTGAACAGCGTTGGGTCTATCGTCTGAAGACCTACGAAAATGGGCTCAATGATTCCATACCATGGAACCAATGAAATCAGAGATAATTCCCCAAGCACAATAGTCTTTATCCCTTCTTATTCGTAATGTACGAATTGATACAAATAGATAATGGCCTATGTTGTGGATTTCAATACAATCCCCTCCTCCCCTTTTTTAACATCTATGTGGCAATTAATCCCATACCCGTTATTCCAAGTGCTCATGGGACTACATTTCCCAAGATTCAATGTTTTTGGCACCACGTTCTCATTTATGTCTGACGCCCTCTCATCATGAAACACCCGTATGGGGACCGTGATCTCTATATGGATTGCTGAGGGACTGTTCATGGTTTAAATTAAATCAATAAAGTTGCATGCCTTTACATAAAAATCCTGACTGTTTCAACATCACATGCACCTTAAGTGGGTTATCTTTTACAAGCGTAATTAGGAGTATAGATCATTTCCTCTCTCTGAATTCCAATACAGTCCCCTGTTCTTAATGTTTTATTGCAATCATCTTAAAAAAGGTCACTTCAAGCATTAAAGTGACTACAATTCCTAAGAGCCAATGTTGCGGCATCACACACGTTCCCATTTCCGGAGCCCTCACGTCAGGACACACCCCGGAGGGTGGGGTTAGTTCCCTGCTTCCCATGAAAATGCTGTCACTTAAACCAAAAACCACTTAAACCGGCACCATCGATCAGGCATTACGCCTGGTCTTGCTCCATTGGAAGGTAGTTGTGCTGGGCAAAGGCAGTTTATAGCTTGCCTTTATAGACCTTAAAACAGCTTTCGACCTAGTCCCCAGGGATTTGCTCTGGCAAGTCATTCGGGACATGGGTATGCCTCTGGAAATCTTAGAACCGCTTGTCAGGCTGCATGAGGAACATTTTGCCTGTGTGAGGTGGAGAAACCAGGGCCAAACCACCGAGCCATTTAAGATCCAGCGGGGGTACAGCAAGGGTGTGTCCTGGCCCCCACTCTCTTTTCCCTATATGTCAACCAGGTGGCCAATCTTCTGTGTTCCATCTCGGCTGATGCTCCCTCATTGGCAAATCACAAAGTAGCCACCTTATTGTTCGCAGACAACACCCTTTTGTTGTCCAAAATCCCCATGTGCCTACAAAAACTTTTAAATCATTTTAAGGCCTTTTGTGATGCAAGGGGTTTGGTCATCAACACTACTAAAACTAAGTTGATGATGATAAATCTCCACAAAACCTTTAAAGGTAAATTTGTCCTAGATAATGTTCTGCTCGAGCATTTGATTACTTGGGAATCCAGTTGTGTGAGGGAATGGCCTGGAGGTAACACCTAGGGAAGGCGTCCCTGAAATGTTCCCCGCTAATTGGGGCCTTGCAGCAGGAGCATTGCCTCTCGTACACCAAGCCTATAGCCCCCAAACTCAAGTTGTATAGTTGCAAGGTAGTGAGTAGCGTGCTATATGGGGCAGAACTGTGGGGATTTACCAATGTTAATACCCTTTCAACAGTGGAAAACAAGTTCCTTAGGAGCTTAGTATCACTCCGTCAAAGCAAATTGACTTGGGTATCAAGTCTATAAATGACCAAGTGAGCCTACCCCCATTGCTCTTTTGGCATAGATGAGTTACAACCCCAGATCTGGCCCCTTATTCCGCCGCTTTTACAGAAGTTTCTGCTTTGGATAAATATCATAAAATTGGATGGATTCAAAATATTGATATCATCCGGGCAGGTACAAGTGTGCCTAAGGAGCAAGAAGGTCTCACGCCTATATTTTCCCAGGATCAACTTAAATCTCAGTATTGGGCATGGGTAGAACAGAAGAACTTTTTGAAAATTTGTCATGGCTGTTTAACTGATGTTTTCATTGATATAAAATCCATCAGCCGGCTAGAAAATTATCTTGATTTTATCAAAGTGCCGGCTGATAGGAAACTGTACATACAGTTCAGACATGGCTGCTTAAACCATTATTGTTTTTACGAATTCTTGGCTGACAAACTCATCACAGCCTAAGGGTTTTCCCTCTTGTCAATGCCCTTACGAATCAATAGATCTTGTCTTTTTTGCTTGTGCTGCCTATGCTAGACCCAGAAAGAAATGGCTAACACCGGTATGTAGACAACTTGGGACATATAGCCACAAAGACACCGTACGTATTTTAAAGACAGATGCAAGACTATTCTATGCTTGTGCAACTGTAAAATTCCTGGGCCAGTTTTGTCCCATTAGAAGTAGGGCTGTATCCACCTCCCCGACTGGCACCAAGAAATCAAATTGATGTCATATAGATCAGTCCAGTCAGGTGTGTCGGCTTGTAAAAATTGTTTTTTATGTTACTATTTTAAGTTTTACGTTTTTATCCTCCTTTTTATTGGTCGCTTGAGGCACATGTTTTAAAATGTTTGATGTTGTGTGAACAGGTCGCACCTCCAGAAAAATGAGACAATGCCTAGTAACGCGCTTGCACTTTAGCCCTGTACTAATAGGAAAAGGTTGTCCAACATTGGAACTTGTGTACCTTTATTCTCCTTTTGTGCATGCTCATCGTGTTAAGGATGTGTTAATTCTTATTTCTCCACTTTAGTCCCAAGAGCACGTACAGGGAGCATTTTATAGTTTTATAGTTTTTCTCTTTTTATTCTGAACATCGTCATTCATGATTCTTGTGCTTGTCTCTTTTATGGTATTGCAAAACCGAAATAAAGATTTTGATGATGATTAAACCGGCCCGTCTCAAACATTGTGGCGCAAGTCCAGGGACTTAAGTATTATGATATCCCCTACAGGTCCATGAATAAAGGGATACTGGGATCTGTTTGCGGATTTCTAATCTTTAATTCCCCCTGGTAATTTCTCAACAAGAGCTCCCTGGAATACGGTCGAGCCCACCTTGACTTTTAGGGGTCAGCATGACCCGATGATGAAGCATGACACCACTAGGGTGTGTGAGGGTAATATAAACAAAAGGAAGTTATTCCTTCCCCACTCCCTAGTGGGTTACAACTAAAATGCTTTATGCAGGACCTTCCCTTATCTAACTTTCCAGGGTTAGTTACAGGCACTTGTGAACAACAAAACCAGAAACCATACAGCTGTTAAAACACCACTGCTGGTGACGTCAAAAATACACAAATTGAATGGGGTGATGAATCTGCAAAAGCTAAGTGTCTTTGAAGATGCCCAAGTACCCTCAGCATCCAATGGAACTTCATATCCCAACCAGCAGTGTGCCACGAGGTTCATTTGCAGAGTGGTGGAGAAAGGGGGTGTGGTCTCCGAAGACCTCTCAGCAATCCTGCTATATAGACTTACTAGAGATAACAAGAGGGCTTGTTACCCCCCAAGGACCCTCAGAATCCAATGGCACTATATTCCCCAACTAGCAGTGCACCAGGAGGTACATTTGCAGAGTGGTGGAGAAAGGGGGCGGGTCCTCCGTTGACCTGTCAGCAATCCCGCTGTGTGGGACTTACGGATGGTAGCAGGTAGGGTAGTTGGCACCCAAGGGCCATCAGGAGCCAAGAGTACTTAACCCCTTATTAGTATTGCGCCGGTATACACCTGTTACAACGCAACTTTTACAACTACCTACCATTACAACGCAACTTTTACAACGCATACCATTACAACGCATTGCGCTGGGGGGCGCTCTAGGATAGGGAATAAGTTTAATTTACTATCCAACACCTTCCCTAGTGTCCACGGGGACTGGAGTTGGAATAGTAAATTATACTTACCACTATCCAGCACCTCTAAGCGATATGCGTTGTAATGGTATGCGTTGTAATGGTCGCGTTGTAATGGTAGGTAGTTGTAATGGTATGCGTTGTAACGTCATACATCCTATTGCGCCAGGAGGCATGTTTGCAAAATGGTAGTGAAAGGGGAAGGGACCTCTGAAACTTGCTAGGACTTTTTATAAACAAGGGGAGGGGGCCACGTGGTAACCCTTGCCTGGGCTGATTTTGTCAGTGGGACCCCATCCCCCAAAGCAGGACCTTTTGGAGTGGGGATGGGGGCCACCCATGCCGATTACGGCTCCGGGGACACATTATCCTGGGGCCTGGCCTGTCAGTTCATGTTATAAAATTTGGGCGGGCCAGGTTTCCCCCTCCCCAGGGCGATATAGGCCCCGGGGACTACTAACTGGTCTGGCCTATCAATTTATGTTATAAAATTGAGGAAGGGGTTCACGTGCCCCCCTTCCCAGGCTGATTTTGGCCCGAGGGCCCCATTCCTCGGGGCCAGCGTTTCTGAAATGGTGGAATGGGGCTTTGCAGCTTCTGTCCATGGCTGATTGTGGCACCAGGGACCCCATCCACTGGGGCCCAGCCATCTCTGCTGGGCGCCCACTGGGTACCCAGTCCCCACTGGGACCACAGGGGAGCCTGAAGGCCCACACAGTCTCTGCCCACACCCCGCATCCTACAGGTGATAGCATTGCCTTTACAGAGAGAAATCTGATGAATGCAGAGCTCCCTCTTTGTAAAAGCAATTCTGCTCTGCTTTCAGCAAGCAGGAGCTTTTTTTATGTTCTCGCTTGCTAGAAGCAGAGCGTTTGCTGTGACTTGGCGGGAGTGGTAAAGCTACCACCAAGCCAAAGCAAACAGCTATGTCCCTAGGATGGGCATTCCAGGACATAGCAGAAGCTAGCCCTGGGGGGCGGCAGTCCCCCAGGTCATCTATGGCTCCAGGAGGGAGGCTGAACCCACCCATTCATTGCATGACTAAGCCCTGGGGAGGTGGTGGTCCCTGGGGCTGCAGGGGTTACACGGTCCCCTGACTTTATTTGTAAATATTTGCCCATATTTGCCCTGGGAAGGTGGTGTTGTCCAGGGCTGAAGGAAGGTTGAGTGGGCCCCCCTGCATCAATTGCACATTTGCCCTGGGGATGTGGCTGTACTCAGGGTACGGACGTTGCTGCATAGATAACCCCTGCATACATTATAAATAATGTCCTGGGAAGTTTGCGGTCCCCAGGGCTTTATAAGCCCTTGGAGAGAGGCCCTGTGTGCCCTCCTCCAACATATATTATACATGGCCTGGCCCACCTGGGGGTTCAAGTTTACAGAAGTGCAGGAGACTGCACTTCTTTTTAATTTCCAGTGGGTCGTGGATCCAGAATGACGTACAACCAAATTTATTAAAAAATCACTTTTTTGGTCCTGCAGGACGCCAAAGTGGCCTTGGGGTCAGTGCATTTCTACCCTGCCCCTTTTCTTTTTTTAAAACATTTTTTCTGGGTCTTGGCTTCAGCTGAGTCCCAAGATGGCTGTCAACACTTCCTGGTTTAAAGTGTTGGCAGCCAATCAGATCTCAGCACGAGATTTGGCAAGTCAGGGATCCTCCTCATCCCTCTCTATACAATTGGAAATTTCTTTCAACAATTCCGCAACTACTGAACAGATTAACACTAAATCACAAAAAGTCACTTCCTTGGACCAACATCTACCTTTCAGCCAAATTTTGTGTAATTACGTTTAGCAATTCGGTCTGTAGCCATGCCAAAAGTTCCTATGGAAATCAATAAGGGGAAAAGCATTTTGAAACCCCCCATTTTATCTTGGACCCTGCTTGACAGATCACCCCAAAACTTTCAAGACAGCAACTGCAGTGAATGGCAAACTAGATTTGAAAATGTTGTGAGGATTCATCAAATGATGACAAAGTTATTGGCAAATTAAAAAAAACACTCCTCCTATGGAAACTACATACTAACTACAACTACCTATGACTACCAGTTGGTCGTTTTTGAGATTTGAAGGGTCAAAATAATTGTATATTTTGGTAGTTGGGCTTGCGAGAGTCCTGTGGGTGTCCTTGAGGGTGCAAAATCAAGCATGGAGGCCTGATTGTTGGAGAGGCCCATTTTCCCCATGAGCCTTCACTCTCTTGCTGGAGCCTCCGCGAGTGCTCTGATTGGCTAGTTGTTAGAATTTTAGAAATTAAATGGCAGTGGTTACTGTTTTTCTGTGAACATGTGGAAGTGTTGTGGAAATGAAGAAAAACACTATATAAGGGAACAGCAGTATGGTATGCTGTCCCACTAGATTTAGAGAGGAGGTGTCTGAGGGATACCTGCTGTGAAGAAAAGTAATGTATGTAATTTTTTACACATTTTTACGTAGATGAGTTCTGAATACACTCTACTTGTAGAAATCTATAATGTGGTCCTTTTTATTGGGAGTAAGTGTATAAGAAATAAGTAGTGTGATGTGTAGAAGGTTATTTCTTATTTAATAAAATGTAACAATCTTGCAAGACGCTTGTGGGATTTTGATAAACAGAAAGAAGTAGGTGATCTTTGAATACAATCTGTTGTGCACACTTGTTTCTGTAGGAAGGAGTCGTAGTGGAGATAGTGTTTATTAGAGTCTACTATTTATACCCATCTGCTTCAGAAGAGTTCTGAGTAGAGTTAAGGCTCTTCCCACATATACCCTTCTACGCACACCCGTCATCTGAGAGAGAGGTCTGACAGGAGAAGTCTGTCGCTCCCCATACACCCTACTACACACACCTGTCAACTGAGACAGAGATATGAAAAGAGGGACTAGTCCATCCATGCAACCTGCTATGCATGTCCGTCATCCAAGACAGAGTTCTGAAAGGAGAGGCCAGTCGATCTACACACACCCGTCATCTGGGAGAAAGGTCTGAAAAGGGAGACCTGTCCAGCCACACACTCTACTATGCACACCCATCTTTTGAGAGAAAGGTCTGAAAGGAGAGGCCAGTCCATCCACAAACCCTTCTATGCACACCTCTCATCACCAAGAGAGGTCTGTCAGGAGATGCTAGTCCCTTCCCACTCACTACTATGCTCACCCATCATCCGAGATCGGTCAGAAAGAAAAGGGCCCATCCTTACACACACTCTACTATGCACACCAGTCATCTGAGAGAGAAGTCTGAGATGAGAGGCCAGTACATCCACATACCTTACTACTCACACCCATCATATCAAAGAGAGGTCTGACAGAAGAGGGCAGTCCTTCCCTACTCACTACTAGGCTCACCACCTCTTAAAAAAGAAAAAGAATATTACAACCATATTTTATTGACTTTCTCAATACAGATTAGCATTAATAATAACATAACACATGAAAAGGACGTCTAGGCAGTGGATTAAAACAAAACATAGAACTCTACAATCTTATGAGCATCTCCCGTTCATAATCACACACTTAAAAAATATATTTTTTTATAATGAAACTTAATACTATACAATATTAAAAAAACCTGATGATTCTCTTTCTGAATTATAATTACAACTTTATTGTAAAAAGTTTTACAAAGGCTATGAAAAGAATGTTATTACAAGATTAATGAACTTGCTGGGAAAATGTCTCTTTATGAGAGTTAGAAGAACTAAGGAGATAAACAGACAGTGTTGTAGTACTCTGTTTTATACTTAAACACAATTTTTTGAAACATTTTGTATGCACTATTTCATATTAAGCTGCAATACGGAAGCAATTTCAGAATAATGTATGCACACCGGATATGTTATTTATTCTACCATACATACACTTTTTAAAAAATTACTTTAAAAAAAACCTTAAAACTCACTGAAAAAACAAAGATCAAAGTAGCACTATAGTTAGGTGAATTTCTTAGTGACAACATTAACGTTATAACTAAAAGAAACACAGAAATTCACTGTTCATAGTTAGCAGAGCTGTTTGATTGGGTGTTTGTTTAAGTGCCACTCGCAGCCGTGGTTTCCTGCCGCCGCTTCTCCTGAGTGATAGCTTCATTTTAAAAGGACCATTTACGTCTTTGTGCCGATTTGGGGCTAAAACTTGTTTAAACCTACTGGAACCTTATTGTATCGAGGTGTGGGTGTGAGGAGTGGGACTGCGAGGACCAGCAGTCTGTGCGCTCCATCATCTAGCGCACCTGGGTCCTCTTCCCGCCCTCTTGTCTTCTATATATCATCAGTAACTCCCGCGTTACGCGGGACGCGCGCGGGACGAAGACCGGGGCGAAGCCCGGGCAAAGGGCGGGCCGTTTGAGGCCGTTCGAGAACGGACGAGACCGGGACTGGGCTACCCCCCTTGCTCCAGCTATCAACCCTGAGTTTTCCCACCCTGCTTTGATAACGAACTATGGCGACCGGAGAAACCAGGAGCAAGAGCACGCTGGCTGCTGGAGCAGCAAAAGGTACTTTGGACAATTATTTTGCCAAAGCAGCGTCTCTTTTGATAGACGAGATAACGTTACTGGAAAGGCGCATATCACAAGAGATAGATTGGGTTTGGAGATCTTCCATTGGGCCTATAGCGCACGCAAAGTCTCCAGAGAATAGACTCAATTGTGTTGCCCCGGAGAATGGGGAAAATGTGACTGTTGGGATGTTAGCTCTATCTAATTCAAATAACTCCACTCTGTACAATACTGACAATGATATGAGTATCCCGGGTGATCTTAGTCTTTTACCCCTTCCCCCACCACACATTCATTTACAGGAGACTCTCCCCCCTCTCATTGACACCATCGCCACTACAGATGCGATCACGGACACTACTGATTGCCTCTCGCAGGGGGAAGGGAAGGTGCTATACCAAAAAGGAAAAGAGGGGTGCACTACAATGGAGGGCGCAAAGCGAAAATCCCCAAGCACAATGAAATAGTAGATGGGAGTAAACTAGGACCAGGCAAAAAGGGCCCCACTTCGACACATAACACCACACCCCCAATTATTGTGTCACAGCTATCGCAGACACCAAGTGTGGCAATCCAACACCCGTCTGTAACTACAGAAGCTCATGATTTGACTTTAGCCAGGATGGAAGTACTCCTCAAGACACTTTTAAGCCCCTTAGTCACACGTCTATCAAAGATAGAAGCCAGGCTAGTGTCTATAGAACAAACAACCTCACAGCTAGCTGACACCCATAAGTCAAATAACATCATAGCGAAAGGTGGGATCGAACCCAGGTGCAAGAAGGTCACACCCAGGGCCCCCGTCAAGGACCCTGGGCCAGCTCTAATAACAGCACAAACACCAACTCCCTTAGCACACACTGCTACCACTTCAGCAATCGATCATACTCCGCAAACATTACCGTTGTCAACAAACATTGCTTCTTCTCAGGTGACTGACGGTAATTTAAGATCCAACCGATCATATAAAGAAGTTGCCGCCAAACAAGACACACACGCCACTACAAAAAAAATAGGCCTGTGAATTTGCCACCAGAGGCCAGCCCTTATACAGTTATTCTGGCTGGTGTTCCAGAGTTGAAACCGGATTCAAATGAATCCGTATTCGCTCTCAAGAACAAGGTCACTAATTGGCTTTCTACGAATAGGCCCTTGCCACATGGAATTACAAGCGGAGTTCTCACGGTCAGGAGAGTCCCATGGTTGGGCCACACAGAGAAGGCAATCGCAGGAGATTGTGTTATAATCAATTTTAGAGACCCTAGGACAGTTTCCCACATCTGCAGTTGGCCACACTTTGATCAGGGGACATCCATCCAGTCGCTTCCCCTATCTTTCTTCTACCCACCTGTGTATAACCAATATGAGGAAGAGGGCTGGTGTACTATTCCTAGGAGAGGGAGAGGTTGGGTTGATAGACCTAGGAGTGATTTCCATTATCCTAGACAATATCAGTCACGCCAGACCACTTTTTGTCATTTAACAGATACAGCTGTCTAGACATGGTGGACTGACTCAATCAGGGTAGGAGGTGCGAGATGGGTAACTCCCAGGGCACACACACTGAAGGAAACATCGACCATCCGATTACAAGCTCTGCCAGTCCCTTGAAGACCAAGTACTGTGGGGAGGATCACAATAACACCATAGAAACCCTCTTAAATAATATAGGGCCTTTACCCAACCCTGAGGAATCTAGAACGGAGGTACGGGAATAACCCTTTAGTGCCCCATCGCAGGCCAGCAGAAGGGACATAGTGATATCTAATGCTCCAAGCCCGAATCCTAGATCATCCACACTTAACATACTGTCTTGGAACGTGGCTGGTCTAGGGAATAAATTGAACTGTCCCGACTGGTGCTTATTCATTGAGGGCAAGGACATATGTCTATTCCAGGAAACCTGGTCCAGAGAAGCAGTCTCCCGAACAGGTTTCGCTGATTTCTCGACCCCGGCGAAATGGGGAGGGAGGGGGCGCCCCTCGGGAGGCCTCGCAACCTGGGTGGCTGTAGACCTGGGATGCAAGGCTTCACCCATCCCCTCAGTTTCTAATGACATCCTTGGGGTCTTGTTGGAGTGGCCAAACTCTACTAGGCTGATTGTGGTAAACATCTATTCCAGACCAGTAAATATCACAAACGAGTCAGACACCATTGACCAACTCTCGGCTTTTCTCAATGACATGCCGCAGGGTACACCATTCCTGGTGGGTGGCGACTTCACCTGCCACTTTGAACCCCTTCCAGGCTTATTGGATGGACTATCACAGGAGGAGGATGCGGTCTGGCTGGTACCTCCTTCGGTAGCCCCCCCCACCTAGTGCCTGGACACCCCTAGCCCTTCAAATCACAGCCTTAACTTTGAGGTGGGGCATGCGGGCTTGCAATGGTCGCACAGGTTCAGATATTCCTCCAAAATGTACTTATCATAGAGAGGGCAGGGAGTCTAGATTGGACTATATCCTGGTTCATCTCTCCATGTGGCCGCATATTATTGATTTCCAGGTAATAACTAGGGAAGATAGCCACCACAATGCCCTAGAACTGGTATATGCGGTTCACGACTTAGAGGACAGAGGGGGCAAATTGGATGGCATTGCCCCTGGGCTGTCACTGACAAGTAATAGACGACGAGTGAGGTGGGAGAAGTTAGCTTCTAATTCGGAGAAGATCTCCGAACTCTACTCCCGGCTCATTCCGACCCTAGAAAAGGTGTGCACGATAATGGAGCTCCCCACGCCTCAGGACACACACAAGGAGCTTGGGAAGGCACATGAGAACCTTATTGAGTCCGTGGCTGAGGTCCTTTTCACTTCAGGAAAGAGGCGGCATTATGACCGCCCCAACTGGTATAACCAGGCTTGTCGGAAGGCCAAACTGGATCTTCTGACATCCATTAAAGATGGCGCAGATAGGCCAGTTATTCAGGCAAGAAGAAGGGACTACAAGTACCTGACTACCTATGCCAAAAGCGAATGGGAGCATGAAAAATGGGAAAATCTTGTAACAACACTAGCCATCAGGACTCCCGTAAATGTTGGCGTATTGTTAACACGGGGTCCGATGAGCTAGCTCCAGCAATAGAAACCAATATCTCAGCTAAGACATGGCAGGACCATTTTCCCTCGCTATACAAGGCCCCCGATGACGCTATTAAGGATACCCCATTGAACACTGATATAGCTACCGAGGGAGAACCTTTCACAGAAACGGAAGTCCGTGCAGCCATCGCAGGGCTGGCAACAGGCAAGGCGCCCGGACTCGACGGCTTGCCGGGCGACCTATTCAAGCATGAGCCTGATGTATGGGCACCCTACCTAGTTTTGATATTTAACGCCGTTCTTAAGGGTATGGAGGTTCCCTGTACTTGGCTGGGAGCAGAGATGGTTCCCATATTTAAAAAGGGATCACCTCTGCTCCCAGCCAACTACAGGCCTATTAGCCTTATAGACGTATCCCAGAAGCTATTTGGTAGGCTGATATTAGATCGCCTCCAAAACTGGATAGTGGAATTTTCCATTCTCAGTCCCTATCAGGCGGGATTCAGGAAAGGGGTCTCCACTATGGACCAGATATTCCGCCTGAACCTCCTCTATTGGAAGACTGCGGTACTCGAGGGTGGCAGCTTGTACACGGTTTTCGTGGACTTGCGAGCCGCCTTCAACTTAGTACCAAGAGATAGACTCTGGACCATATTGTCCGAGCTGGGTATCCCGGTTGACATCCTGACTATCCTGATAAGGCTGCACCAGGGAAATTTTGCACGTGTCAGGTGCTGTAGAAATGGGGCACTTTCAGATAGGTTCTCCGTTGACAGGGGGGTAAGACAGGGTTGTGTGCTCGCACCGACCCTGTTCTGCCTCTTTGTCAACGGGGTAATTACCCACATGACCAGGACCAATGACATCGATGCTCCCAAGTTGAACTGCAACAGGGTGCCCGCTATCATGTTTGCGGACGACACCCTGCTGCTGTCCAAATCCCCAGTGGGAATACAAAGAGTCCTTGATGGGTTTTCAGCGTTCTGCGCGGAGCGGGGGCTTGAGATCAACGCGTTAAAAACCAAATTCATGATTCTCAACCCCCCCCCCCCCCTTCAACACGCCCTAACCCCACTACAGGTACAACAAGATTAGAGAGGGTTTTTACCTTCGAATATCTGGGTGTAACCATTAACCAGGATATGACGTGGGACAAGCACTGGGCAAAGGTTCACATGAAATTGGTCCAATTAACGGGAGGAATTTCCAGGATGACAACCAGGTCAACCTATAAACCTTTTAGCGCCGCCCTCGAAATTTACAAAATGCAGGCCAGAGGGGCAGTTTTATATGGAGGGGAATTGTGGGGCCACTGTCCAACTCATAATCTACAGATCACTGAAAATAATTTCATTAGACAGCTGGCGGCTCTACCCGCTAGTACCCCGCTCCTCCCATTGAGATTAGACCTAGGTCTGAGACCTATTGTGGAGGAACTGGGATTAAGACCAATCACCTTCTGGCGCCGCATTTGGAGCACGCCAGAACTTATGAGGTATAGGAGTGAGCTCCAAGAGATTCTCTGTCTACCCAAATCAAGACAAATCCTATGGTTAAATTACATCAAACATACATGTGAGAAATTAGGTATACCAGATTTATGGCTAGACCCAGCTAGCACATGCTCTAGGATTCCACGCAAACTCCTAGTGAGAGACTTCCGCCAGATGAAGCTCATAGCCTCAATGGGGAACCAACTGGAGGGGTCTCTGACTGAATTGTTTCTCAAGTTTAAAGAAGTGTACTCACTTGAACGTGTGCTAGATGACATTTCCCCGGTCCTCACAAGAAAAATGTTTTAGCAATGGAGATATGGCACACTTCCCATAAGGGCTTTTACGAAACACTGGGCCCAGCCCCCATCAAGAGAGCAGTGCCCGTCCTGGTTACACCATCTGGAAGACGACCTACATATTATATTTTTCTGCAAGGCCTACCAAAGACCAAGGAAATATTGGCTTGTCTCCCTCCTTAAAAAACTGGGCTTTACCCGATACCTCCCAGCTTACAGGATTCTAAAAATGGTGACCCTATTACCCGGCGTTTCCTGAGACGCGGGATCTCGCCAGACTGCCTGTGACCCCTGAGGACTGCTCGCCGCTCCCGCTGCGCGGGAGCCGCTTCGCCTGTGGGAGGACCCACCAACGTAGAACCCAACTTGCCTGGCTGCCGAGGGAGAGCTGCAACAGAGGAGGCTTCAGGGGTAAGCGCCGCAGGGACTCGCTTTCCCAGGAGTCCCTGCATGACCACGAGTCATCGGTCAGCGCCCCCCTGCGTGCCCCGCCCCACCGGCAAACAGCCAAAAGCGAAGCGGGAACCAGCTTGGTTGTGACCCTATTACCCGGCGTTTCCTGAGACGCGGGATCTCGCCAGACTGCCTGTGACCCCTGAGGACTGCTCGCCGCTCCCGCTGCGCGGGAGCCGCTTCGCCTGTGGGAGGACCCACCAACGTAGAACCCAACTTGCCTGGCTGCCGAGGGAGAGCTGCAACAGAGGAGGCTTCAGGGGTAAGCGCCGCAGGGACTCGCTTTCCCAGGAGTCCCTGCATGACCACGAGTCATCGGTCAGCGCCCCCCTGCGTGCCCCGCCCCACCGGCAAACAGCCAAAAGCGAAGCGGGAACCAGCTTGGTTGTGACCCTATTACCCGGCGTTTCCTGAGACGCGGGATCTCGCCAGACTGCCTGTGACCCCTGAGGACTGCTCGCAGCTCCCGCTGCGCGGGAGCCGCTTCGCCTGTGGGAGGACCCACCAACGTAGAACCCAACTTGCCTGGCTGCCGAGGGAGAGCTGCAACAGAGGAGGCTTCAGGGGTAAGCGCCGCAGGGACTCGCTTTCCCAGGAGTCCCTGCATGACCACGAGTCATCGGTCAGCGCCCCCCTGCGTGCCCCGCCCCACCGGCAAACAGCCAAAAGCGAAGCGGGAACCAGCTTCGTTGTGACCCTATTACCCGGCGTTTCCTGAGACGCGGGATCTCGCCAGACTGCCTATGACCCCTGAGGACTGCTCGCCGCTCCCGCTGCGCGGGAGCCGCTTCGCCTGTGGGAGGACCCACCAACGAAGAACCCAACTTGCCTGGCTGCCGAGGGAGAGCTGCAACAGAGGATGCTTCAGGGGTAAGCGCCGCAGGGACTCGCTTTCCCAGGAGTCCCTGCATGACCATGAGTCATCGGTCAGCGCCCCCCTGCGTGCCCCGCCCCACCGGCAAACAGCCAAAAGCGAAGCGGGAACCAGCTTGGCTGTGACCCTATTACCCGGCGTTTCCTGAGACGCGGGATCTCGCCAGACTGCCTGTGACCCCTGAGGACTGCTCGCCGCTCCCGCTGCGTGGGAGCCGCTTCGCCTGTGGGAGGACCCACCAACGTAGAACCCAACTTGCCTGGCTGCCGAGGGAGAGCTGCAACAGAGGAGGCTTCAGGGGTAAGCGCCGCAGGGACTCGCTTTCCCAGGAGTCCCTGCATGACCACGAGTCATCGGTCAGCGCCCCCCTGCGTGCCCCGCCCCCACCGCCACTCTACAAGATCAGAGGAGAGACCGTCTTGCGGGACGCAAGCGGGACGCCGGGCGAAGCCCGGGCAAAGGGCGGGCCGTCTGTGGCCGTCCGGGGCCAGCAGGGGCCGGGACGGGCCACCTCCTTAACAACTAAGGTAAACTCAGTAATTGTTGGCGGCGGACGTTATAAAAGTATACTGTAATCACGCATGTCTTCATATTCGCCAATGACTACCCGTTCAGGTAGAAGCTCCAGACGAGGGGGGAACTCAACCCAATGCACAATGGATAATTTTATCACCCGAGCTGTGTCTGTAGTAGAAAAGGAAATTATCCTGGCAGAACGCAGACTATCAAGGGAATACTTGGCACACAAACGTTCCTCACTAGGACCACTTGTCAATGCTACATCTCCGGTCAACACCACTCCAGCTGAACCATTATTATCTGTTCCTACTGGCTTTTTACAACCATGTGTTGTTGACTCTAGTCATGACAATGGCGCTTTTGATATCATTTAGGACCCCGCACCTACAGGCAAAACCCAAGTAGGTACTGGCACAAACAATTGTTCGACCAATAAAACACTTGATCCACCCTCATTACCTGTAATTTTGGTGCATGATACTCCTCCAGGGTCAGTTCCTATAACACCATCGCCAAAAAATAGTCGACCAGCTGTCAAAAGGAAGAGAGTGGTTTTCCCGAGAAAAGCCTACAGACTTAAAACACTTAAAAGAATTCGCAGGAACTACATAAATGGAGGCACCTCCTGCAAACCTGTAGAGCAAGAAGCTACAAACATGAGGCCAGAAGTAAATAACTCACAAGTGGGGGTCGACCATAATGCCACACCTGGTCAAATGCAGATTTTGGAATGCCCAAAGAATTCACCTGCCAAAAACCCGCTACTTGACCAGATGCAAGAACTCATGACAACCCTGCTCTCACCAGTTCTTGAAAAATTAAAAGGGCTAACAGAACGACTAGATAAATTTGAACAAACCTCCTTAGACAACTTTTTTGCCCTAAAATCCTTGGTGAAATTACATTCCAAGATTGGCGGAGAGACTACAAGGGTGGAACCCAGCTCGACAGCTTCTAAACAAACACAACATTCTCGACGACCTAGGAGCGACAGTGGGACCCAGCCGAATAGACTCATTAGCGATTCAAGGAAAGGTCAAACTGAATCTGCCAAAGCACACTTAAATAAAGGAGGTACCCAGTTGGCTGTCCCTCCGAAACCTGCACCTCGGAAAGTAAACCTGGCTAACACAACTACTACCCCTCAAGCCCCGGCACCACCCAAGTTGGATGTCGGGACTGAATCTACCACTTGTTCTACAAATTGTGGCCCGGACAATAAAGCTAAAGTAACTGACAATAACGGAGACAAATCAGTAATGAAAAAGACCCCAAATGCACACCTTCCGCCGGGATGCCAACCGTACGTAGTTGTGCTTACCGGGGTCCCTCCCTTGAAACCCAACAAAAGGGAGTCATACGATGAGCTGAAAAATAAGACGCTGTTTTGGCTCAAAGAAAATAGACCCTTGCCATACTCTGTCAATTGTCAGGTCATTCAAGTCCGAAGAATTAGCTGGTTGGGAACAAGGCAGAAGGACATAGCAGGTGATTGCATCCTAGTCAATTTCAAGGACCCCTCGGTGGCTCAACTTGTGTATAGCCAGAACCAACGAGGTGGTTATTTAGGAATTGGCACTTACGACCTCAGCTATTTTTACCCCATGCAGCGGCCCCAAGATATTAGAGATCAATCTCGGATAGGCCTGATGAATAACAAGTATTCTTTATTTGATCCTCCAACTCCGGTAGGAAGAATGTTTCCAGGTACTATGGAAGGGGATAAAAATTGGTCTTGGTGGGGCTACTGACAAGAAGAAAAAAGTGGCACACATGAAACCTCATCCTTCCTGTATAGTAACAAAGAGAACCCCTGTTCAAAATTAATTGTAAATACTGGAATAATGCTCCCTTCATCCGATAACGTGGTAACCAGACAGGTCATAGCTCTGTCCACTAGCCCCTCCAATGACCATCAGGGAGAGGTTATAACGAACAGTGGCCATGCACCAACCATAGTTAGGTCAATAGTGGCACCTAACGACTCGCAGGGCTTGATACCTCCCCATGAGACCTCTGATGATTCCAACGTAGGGGCAATATCCTCTATCCCGAGTATAGGTAATAATTGCCCCAGCATTCCAGTGTTATGTAAATCAAACCGTGATTTAAAAATCTTGTCATGGAACATAGCAGGGGTATCCAGGAATTTATGTGATAGGAATTGGAGTTCATTTCTGGAAGAGTATGACATTATTCTCCTACAAGAAACATGGGCAATTAACATGGTGCATAGACTTGGATACAAAGCATACCATTGCGGGGCCATTGCTTCTGTGAGAGGCAGACCATCAGGGGGCCTGATAATTTGGATAAAAGTATGTTTGAATGTTACTATATCATCCTGTAATATTGGTTCTAAAGACTTGCTTGGGGTGAAGATCACCACGAAGGATATTGGGGACATTTATTTGCTAAACATCTATAATAGACCCAATCCTCATAAAAAGGAATCATTGGTTGTAGAACAGTTAAACATGTTTTTAAACACACTGGAGCAGGACCCTAAAATAATCATAGGCGGGGACTTCAACTGCCAGTTTGAGCCTGTCCTGGGGTTAGAAAATATTCTAGAAAACGAGGATAGGGCCAACAATATTCCCTGGCTAGATGGTGTAAAAGCAGTCAAAAGCACGGTGGCAGTTATGCAGATATACGAGCTGATGATATCTCACAACCTAAGAGCATGTAATGGTAGATTGGATCCGGATAAGCCATCTAACTTCACTTATAACAAAGGGAACTCAAATTCACTCATTGATTTTGTATTGATTACTATTAATTTATGGTATTTGCTGTTGACTTTTTCTGTTGTGAACCGACCAGAAAGCGATCACTTCCCCCTTGAGTTAGGGCTACTTCCTACACTATTCCAGCCATCAGATAGTGGTACGGAGCCAAATAATGATGTGGGTGAGGTTGAAGTTTCTAATAATTGGAGAGCAATAAAGTGGCCGCATATCCTGGCAAAAGAGGATACACTCATAGGTATTTACAATATCTTTTCAAACACTATCTCCTCATATAATAAGTTGGTTATGGGATCCCACGAAGTGCTTAAAATGCACTATCAATTAATAGAAGAGTTAATCCCCCTCTTGAGTAAACCCTGCAACAACAGGGACAGTAAAATCAAACGGCAATTGGAACTGGAGACACCATGGTATAACAACCAGTGTCGCCTAGCCAAGGGTAATCTTATTAAGGCCGTAAAATCTAAAGACCAAAAGAAGGTTAAAGAGTGTAGAACTGAATATAATAACCTTCTTTCGAGAGCGAAAAAAGAGTGGGACGATTCAATTTGGGATGACCTCTTAAATGCTGCCAGGATGCATGATCAATGCACCTTTTGGAGCCTAATATCCAAAAACAATAAAACAGGGAGCTCCAATAGAGACTTTTTTTTAGATGGAAATATTTGGTATGAACACTTTTCAAAATTATATGATGCAACTGAGATGCCCTCTGTGGATTTTTGCTTTGGCTCCAGTCCTTCTCACTTTAAGCCGGAAAAATTTACCATAGACGAAACATTGTGTGCTATTAAGGCAGTTAAGGCAGGTAAGGCGCCGGGACCGGATAAATTACCAGGTGACCTATTTATTCATAATATAGAAGTATGGTGCCCTTATATAAACTTTTTGTGCAATTCCATTTTGTTAGGTACTCCGATCCCCGAATCATGGAAGGGGGCGGAAATAGTAACCATTTACAAAAAGGGAGACCGTTACAACCCTGGCAATTACAGACCTATAAGTTTAATAGATATATTACAAAAAATCTTTGCCAGACACATTTTAAATCGCCTTTTAGATTGGATTGAGGAAACTAAAATCCTCTCAAAATACCAAGCAGGTTTTAGAATTAGGACAAGTACTGTAGATCAGGTACATAGGTTCATGTGCATTTGTTGGAAGTATGTCCAAATCAAGAAGTGCAGTATATATGTTGCGTTTATGGATCTACGCTCAGCGTTCGACCTGGTCCCCCGCTCACTGTTATGGAATACCTTAGGGCAAATGGGTGTCCCCGATGAATTACTGTCTAACCTCATAAAACTTCACACAGACAATTTCGCAAAAATAAGATGGGGAAGAAATGGTGAACTCACTCAAGCTATTCCAGTTAGACGGGGGGTGCGACAAGGGTGCGTGCTGGCCCGACCCTTTTTTCTTTATTTGTAAATGATATCCCCCTTTTTTGGCTCAGTGTAACCACGACTCCCCCAAATTATGTAATGAGGCAGTTACAGCGCTGCTCTTTGCAGACGACACTATTTGAATATCTCAAACCCCCAAAGGTTTACAAAATTTAGTTAATCAATTTGATAGTTATTGTAAAAAGAAGGGGTTAGAAATCAATTCAAGTAAAACCAAATATATGGCCATTAACCCCCCAAAATCTTTTAAGAAAAATCTGGCCTTAAATAATACAAAACTTGAATATGTGGAATCATTTGATTACCTGGGCATCAGGTTTGATAGTAAAATGTCTTGGTCAAATCAGCTAGAAAAAAGTAGATTGATATTAAAACAGAACTCCATTCCCATTCTGAAAATCCATGGAAGGAGTACTTCAAAAGCTATAACACCTGCGATTGAAGTGTTTAAAGCTAAAGGACAATCTGCGGCCCTATATGGTGCCGAGATTTGGGGGCCGCATGTTACCCAAACATTCCATACTGTGGAGAATATGTTCTGCAGGAGGTTGTTAAGGCTACCAATACGAACACCTTTAGCACCTGTTTTTCTAGACATAAACCTTAAACGCACAGACTATCTATGCTGGTTGAGGCCACTGATCTACTGGGTAAGAATATGGACAACCCCGGAACTCGCAGACTACAGAGCGGGTCTGCTGGAAATCATGGAACTGGATACTTACAATTCAATTCAGTGGCTGAGACATATATCTGCATGGCTCACTAAATTGGGCCTCTCACATTTTTGGAAAAACCCAACATCCATGCAACCCAATTGTAAAGATCAGGTAAAATCTGCCTTTTGGTATTACATGAACTCTAACATACATGATCGTGTCACAGGTTCATTATCAATTAAGTTTCTGCAATTTAAGGACATCCCCATATTTGAGCAATTTATGGACATGGTGGAACCACCCCTGGCTAAAACCGTGTATCTCCAATTTAGGTACGGGGTTCTCCAAATAAATGCCAATACGTCCCGGTGGGGGAATCCTAATCCCAACATAGATGATACACTTTGTAAACTGTGTGACTTGAAGCAAAGGGAAGATGAGGCACACATCCTCTTTTTTTGTCCATTGTATAAAGTTCAACGTACAAAATGGATCAAACCCCTTTGTAAAAATCTGGGTATACGCTCATATAAAGAGGCAGAAAGATTACTTAGATCATCGACCACTAGTCTGATAACTTTTGGAGTCAGTCGATTCCTTTTCAGTATCTGCTTGATAAGGAAAAAGTATGGTTTTAAAACATAGATACTAAGTTTTTTTAAATTCTGGCTTTTAATTATTTAAAAAAATTTTATATAAGTGTTTTTAATATGAGGTCTGTAAACCCCTTTTGAATGTAAAATGTATATATCTCTCTTATGAATTGTAAACAACTAATGTGAATTGTAATTAATTAGGACCTTGTATGAGGATTGTACAACAACTTGCACTTTATTCTTCTAATTAGATGTAAATTTGATTTATGTAAAATGTATTTTTCTTGCTGGCTTCATGGCAAATTGCCGAATAAAAGCTTTTTGAATTGAAAAATGGACCTTTCACCTATCATTGTATTTGGGGTAGCATAATTTCTAACTGCGATATGGCACATCCGCAACCGTTTTTTAAAACTTGAGCAAGACTCTGTATAAATGAAATGTCCTGATGAAATGCAACTGTAATACACAGCAAATGTTTTTTATACTATTTTAAGTATTTTTTTAATGTGCTGGGTGGATACCATTGCTATTTTAAATTGAACATGTTTTTGTACATCTTTTATGATCTAAAATTGATCGAAATAAAGATTGAAAATGAAATGAAATGGTTAAGTGGTTTGATGTGTGAGTGGCTGTAGTGGAGAGTGAGTGTCTGTGTGAATGGCTATATGGGTGAGCAAATGTGTGAGTGCTTGTAAAGATGTGTGAATGGGTATGCAAGTGATTGTGTGGGTGTGTGAGTGAGTGTGTGAATGCTTATATGGGTGAGTGGCTGAATTGAGAGGATGTATGGGTGAGTGAGTGGGAGTGTCAGTGACTGTGTAGGTAAATAAGTGGGTATGTGAGTAGATGTATGGATCAGTTTGTGGATATGTGATGCTGTAAGGGTTATTGACTGGTTGTATGAGTAGTTATATGGGTGATTGAATGGCCAGGTGAGTTGCTGTATGAATGAGTGAGTGGATGTGTAAGTGCCTCTATGGAAGCGTGAGTGGGTGTATGAGTACTGGTAGGGATCTGTGAATAGGTATGTGATTGGGCATACAAGAGGGTGTGTGAGTGGTTCTGTGGATGATGCCATCATTGATGTCACTGACCATGTCATGAGTGAGGTATTATATGAGGTCATTAACAGTGCATTGCAGTGGTGTAAGTTATTGTTAGCTCTTGTAACTATAACTGCTAAATTTTACTGGGTTTGTAAGAGTATAATGGGAGCATAAATATAACATCTCTGTTACCTTTGTTTTTTTCAGTGATTTTCTATATTTTTTATTCGATTTCCCAACTTTATTGTCACTGTAACTTTGGGTTTTTTCAGTGAGTTTCTAAGGTTTTTTAAATTCTATTTCCCAATTACAACATCCTTGTAACCTTTGTTTTTTATGTGAATTTCTAAGGTTTTTTTTAAAAAAGGTTCCATAACTGTAACTTGTAATGCTTCACCGTAGATGCGTGATGTGTGAGCAGCTATGTGGGTCTTTTAAGGGGTATATGAGTGTGTGTGTGGGTCTCTAAGTAGGAGTAGGCGTTTCTCAGTAGCTATCTGTGGTGGTGAATTAGTACAGGTGTACCTGTGTGAATGCTTCTGTGGGTTGTCACTGGTTGTGTTAGAGCCTGTGTGTGTTTGTGAGTGGCAGTCTCAGTGTGCTTTGAATCTTTGGGTGGGTATGTTAGTGAGTCTATGGGTGTACGAGTGAGTGTATGATTGGTGCTATTGTTTTTATGGATTTCCATACTATGTGTATTTAAAGGACAGAACCTTGCTCTTACAAGGAGATGTCATGTTATGGATTTCAGATCTATTTTCAATATAGGTTTTTGCCTTCTATTTGCTCAACCTAAGAAGATAGTATGGTTTCCATTTTTAGGTTGAGCATCAGCGCGCATGCATGTAATCACTCTTCAGAATATAATTACAGCTGCTGCCAGCCATTGGTTCAGTAATCCATCGCTCTTGATTGCAGGGTCCTTGTTGGCCGGTGCTACCGATACATCACTTCCGTTTTGAAGCCAGAAGCACCGGCCAACCACAGTTTCCTTACACTCAAGGTCTCTTTCTAAATCTTTGGGGACTACTTTTATTTTTTCAAAAAGAGCCTAATAATTCTGCACTTTCACTTTAATGGCGGCAGGTCTAAAGAAATGTGCACAGCCGCTATTAACGAGAAAACGCGGAATGGGGCGCCTTAAGAAAAAAAGCATTTGTTTGTAAACTTGAGAAAGAAATGCTTTTTTTGTGCCCCATGCGTGCTTTTTTTACTTTAATGCCGGCCGCACTCCTATAAAATCACCCCATCCCCAGCCCTCGCTGCCCACAAGAGCTCTTAACCGATGGTGAGAGGATTAGGGCACCATAGACTGCCACTTACTGGGTGCATCGCTTAAAAAGTGGCCATTAAAGATGATACCAGGTGAGCACCATGTGGTGGAGGGTGCTGCAGGGCAAAGACGGTGTACCTACCTGTACACAGCACACTTCATGTTGGTTATAGCCAGCGCAGGGACGTCGAGAACGAGGGGGGTTAGGGGGTTTGAAGTAACTACATTGTCTTAAGAGTGCTTGCTTGATAAGCCCTTGGTAGAGTGCACTAACGCTTTTTATCTGACCGAGTAGATACAGGTGGAGCACTCCAAGGAAGGAAACTGTGGTACACCTTACCGAATGTGCGTCTGCATGTTGTGTGGATTGCTTCATAAACAACGTGCCTTCTTTTTTTTCACAAAAGATACACTCTCTGTGTCTCTCTGCCCAGTCTCCGTAAAGTCTGCAGCCTTGGGATAAAGCCAATATGAGCAACCTATGCTTGAGACTCTCTCTTAAATGCATATATTTAAACACACACATGCATGCTCACGTTTCAATGTGGCTGTTTGCAGTAATAAATGCAGGTGGTGGTCTTTAGCCACACCCTGAGTAAAATGAGGATCATTCGAATATTTAATACATTTATTGCTTGAACCTGCATGAACTTTACCGATAAAGTACAGATACAGAAAGCGGCACACCCTCCTTCCTACCTTTCCCGTCTCCACTTATGTGTATTTTCGCAGCATAATATTGTGCTGTCCGTTTCCGTTCTTGGTAGACTCGGTCATAGAAAAAATCGTATTATAGTAATCGCACCGATTTTTAAGACTTAAAATTCGAGTCAGGTGTTTATGTGGCGCTCTGTGTTCGGTTTGAAGAACTCTAAACCATTTAATATAAGCAAAAATAATCAAAGGGCGGAGATATGGGGGGGGGGGGGGGTAGAGGGCCAAGAGCTTTGCCCAGAATTGAAGCCTTTGGGACGGTATCAAACCCAGGTCACATCTCCCTGTTTGTAGCATTACCTTACCCTATTTATCTCTTCCTTCACCCTGCAGCGGGCCATATCCATCATTCTCTGCCTGACAGAGTCCATAAACATTTCAAACATGCACCGACACTTCTCGGCCGACTTAAGATACAGCTCAGTGTATTCGGGCACCAAAACCCTAATGCACTGGTCCCGCCTCCCCTTTCATGCACTCTGTAGCTTATGCAATGCTGATTCCCGCACTGTACCCCCTCCCCAGCACTGCTGCTGGTACTTTAGAGCTGGCCCCTATGCAATCATTAAGTGTTTACTGGGGTATGCTACAGACGACAAAATGGGAGTTCCCTCCATATTCCGCTTGCTGCAGGTGTAGTGACTGCTGCCGGACCAGGAGGCCAGTGTCTACTGCCTCCAGGCTCGGTTTCTATTGTTTGCTTCAAACCTTTGCGCCCCCTTTACTGCCAGTGCAGACTCTAAGTGCAGGCCTCTTACACTTGAGTTTCCCTTCATCCTCCTGCAGTAAATATTCTCTTCGCCTGCCCTAAAGCTGGCATCGCTGCTGCGCAAGGCCTCAGTCCCTAATTTACAGACTCATTTTCGCTTGCATTATCCAGTTTCTGCCTTAAATGTCTTCTCTGACCACTGCAGTCAAAACTTACAACCAGTGCAACCCTGCAGCAGGTCTCTGGTGCAGGCGGGCACCAGGCTCCAATTCCAAATATCCAGGCTCAGGTTTGACTGTGTCCTTCATTTATTACACTTGATAGCCCCAACCCACCCCCTGAACTCCAACCCCCACTAGTTTGATTTAATTATTTTCAGTTTTATATAGTGCACTAAAGCGCTTTAGATGAGCTCCAAATTGCATTACAGAAGGTCCACTTCACATTTTATGCACAGGGATTTTAGGTGATTTGCGGGGAATCATAGCATGCTGGGCCCAAGCCAAAACTCGAACTCGGTTCCCCCGTTAATGCCTTAAGGCCACATCTCCTCACCCTTGATACCTTCTGTATATCTGTGGTGCAGGCAGATACTAGTGCCACAATGTCCCATCTTCATACACCTTTTCTTTTGCTAAATATCCCTCCCGCACTACAGCCCCACCCACCCTTGCTGCCCGTGCCTCTCCAGACTTGTGCCTTCTTGCTGCTTTGACTCTTGCATTAGCTGTCCTTGCACTGCGCCCCAGAGCTGTAGGTGCATTGGTGCCACAACAGCCCCACCCCCCTTTCTCCAGTCTCAGTTGCTATTGCACCTTTCACCTTTCGGATCCCAAGTAGACGCACAGCAAGCAAAAACAGAGGCTTGGTCTTCTGCTTTGCCGAATAACCGCCCACTAACAGTGATGTCAAATTGGACAGGAATCCAGAGCACACTAAGTGTATCAAATCAAATTTCAATCTTCAAATGGTCAAACCAATGGGATAGATCAGACCAAACATAAGTTTTCAAAAGTTTTTATTACTCAACAGTGTTCTCTTCTCAGAATCACTGTGCCTGTCACTCTAGCCTACACGTGTTTCATCACAGCATGTGGCTGTGAATCTTCAGGGCTGATCTTAATGATCGAGGCGCGTTATCGGGTGACCGGTGATAATTCCGACCCGGTCCTAATCGGGTAGTTTCTGTAAAAACGAGAGCGGTACCGATGATGTTCGGTTTCCGTTACGTCAGAAAAGGGGTAGCGTGTAGTGTTACACAGCATCAGTATTTAAGGGCCGTTTGTTGCCCGTGGGTTGAGCTTGGTGCAGCTCCAGTTTCCAAGTGCGGGACTTGGAACAGGCACAGTGATTCTGAGAAGAGAACACTGTTGAGTAATAAAAACTTTTGAAAACTTATGTTTGGTCATTGGTTTGACCATTTGAAGATTGAAATTTGATTTGATACACTTAGTGTGCTCTGGATTCCTGTCCAATTGCATTAGAGAGAGGTCCCTGATCCTCTTCTCGTACAGAGGTTAAGGTTTTCCTCTGCCAAGAAGCACCTAACTTTAAACTACGATACTCTAAAATTTACCGTGATAAGTTGAGCGCCAGATTTCTGAACACTTAAAAACCTGTTCACAGAGTGATGTCAAATTGGCCAAGCCAGGACCCATTTCACAAGAGCTTGGTGCTCATAAAGCACCTTTACCCGCAGCCACAGCTGCAGCAGCAGATGCCTTTGGTCTCCCCCGTTTCCAAGGAAATAACTAGAATTTGCAATGGAAGAACAGTCCTTGCATTTACGAGCGTTTGAGCTTTCGACATTGTAAATGACAATGCCTTTTATTTATGTGTTGTTTTTCAAAACAGATAAATAAAAGGCATTGTTATTTATGAGGCCAATAGATTAAACTATCGTAAATGCGAGTCCTATTGCAGTGAAAATGCTTGTTCTCAAGTGGAGCTTTACCTGACGCCCATGCTATTTTTATATTTGTTAATATTTCATGTTGAAGAGGATCTTAATGGAAACTATTTTTTTTAAGGAGAGTCTACAGGTTTCTTTTTAAATGTGTACTCTTCTGTGTTACTTTGGCTGGGAAATGAGTTACTATCTTGTCATTGTGCAGATATCTACTGCATATTCTATACTACACCTGCACAATAGACCACCCCTTTTTTCATTTCTCTGTGTCACTCCTGGTCATTAGTTTCAATGAATTAATAACTGTGTTTTTAAAAAAAAGTATAATTGTGAATTTGTTGCAAATTCATGACAAATTGCCACGATACGTATGTTCCAGTTTTGCGTAAAAGCCGCAAAAACTGTGTGTTTTTCAAAAAAGTGTCAAACAAATTCATGCACATATTGTAAATAATGTTTGACAAAAACTGTTTAGTAATCTAGTATGTAAACGTCAATTTTTGTGATTATTTTTAATGTAAACCCCTTTTAAATTGCATTTTCCATCTTCGCTCCGGTAATTGCGCTGACGTCGGTATTCGCGAAGATCATTTGTTTATGTAAGAAAGAGATTTCATTGGAGAAGACAGTTTTCGTAATTTTCAAAGGAAGTTCTCACCCTTTCTATGTTCTTTCAGGCTTGAATTACTGTTTGGTTCATTCTTGGAGGTCTGCTGTACATTGAATTCAGAACTGTAGTGTCTGTATTTTTGGCAATTTTTTCTAAAATAAAATGGCATCAGCAAGAGGTGAGGAAGAGGAAGAAGTCCATAAAAATGCTGAGGAGCAGAAAGTACCAACAGCACCAGTCAACTCTCCTGATGAGGAACAATCGACTAAGAAGCAGAGCACAGCTTGGGCATTTTTTCACCATTCCATCTGGTGAATCAAAAACGGTGGCTAAGTTTGTCAAGTGTACCCTGTGCGAAAAGACCCTATCTAGGGGCACTGCTAGAAAATATTCATGGGGTACAACAAGTGTTGTACCACTTGAAAACATACCATAAAACGAACTTAAAAGTGCCCAGAAGGAGAGAGCAAGAGAGGGGTCATCACCTTCCAGGGCTGCACCACCACCTGCTCCTAGAGAAAGAGTTCCATCAGAAGTGGGGAGGAGGTATCCACAAATATCTCCTGAGTTAAGACCCATTGGAACTGTTTGCCTTGACTGCGACACCACCCCACAGCCGGTGAAGTCTGTTGATGTGATTTTGGAGACAGCAAGGCAGCATTCCTGTTAATTGTTTTGATAGATTACTCCAGCTTTACCACAGTTTTTGTATTTGTGGTTATTTTTTCCATCTTTACCATTTTATTTGAGAAAAATACAAAGAAATTACAAAATGTTAGAAAATACACCAAAAACACAGTTTCAGAAAAAAAGAAGACAAAAAAGGTTCTTATTAGAACCGCCTTTTATGGTTAAAAACAAAGATAAACTGGATGACTGTGTATATGTATATATATATATATATATATATATATATATATATATATATATATATATATATATATATATATATATATATATTCACTGAAAAAACCATAGGTTATAGACCATATATAGTTAGGAATTAGCATGTACATAACCTTGAAAATTCACTGAAAAAAACATAGGTTATAGACCATATATAGTTAGGAATTAGCATTTACAAAACCTTATTTTACTCACACAAAACCATTGAAATTCGCATATATAGTTAGTTGCACTAACTATATATCGCGCACCTACAATCCACTGCTGATGATGTCACATATTACATCATTCATGACATGGTCAGTGACATCACTGATGACATCACTGATGACATCTATGCAAAGAGTTGTCGTGCTGTTCCTAACAAAAGAACGGATTGGTACAGTCAGTGATGTGAATGGATTATGGGAGGGTGGTCAGAAGTTCACCCTGGGAATCCATTTTGTTGGATTTAATGCCCTCACACACCCTTTCAGGTGTCATGCTTCATCATTTGGGCTTGCTCCTCGTTGGGTCGGTGGTGCAATACCCAACGGGCGACACCTCAGTTGGAGAACCTTTCTTATACTAACTTCACCATTCCAATATGGCCGATACGTTTTTTTTTTCACCACTTCCACTAGACTATATAAATGCTATAGCACTGCTAGGTATTATGCTGGCTAAGACTACCCTACTGATATGGCAATAACGACATGAACGTACCCAAAGTCCCTAACAAACACACACACTTGTGTTTTTAAATCACTATACTGTGGTGATATTTTTATATTTTTCGCAACTTACAATAAAGGAATACAAGGGTTAATTAAAGGGTTCTAGCTCTTCTTTTATGTGTCTGAACCACCAAGTATTCTGTGATAAAAAAATCAGATAGCCTCTTAAATATATTAATTACGCACTCTGTGCCGTTTTACACATGTTAAGATGGCCGCCACTATAGAGAACCAATGAGAGGCATTCTGACTTTAACATATAAACAGGAAGTCCGAGCACACCATCCATCCACCCGGTTCCAGCGGCGATGGGTAGGTGCTAGACGTGCAGCTCAGGATACTACCAAGTAAGTGACTCATACACGAGAATTCTTTAGAGCAGGATAACTAAGTATCCACTATCATTAACCAGTCACTACCAGTTTACATTTCACCCACGCAAACAACGGGCGCTCTAGAGACACAGAGCTTAAACGGCCGCGGCTAATACATGCACGCATGACAAACTGATCCGATATTCCGCTCAAACAAGGGGCGCCCTGGAGACGCATAGCTTAAACGGCCGCGGCTAATACATGCACGCATGGCAAACTGCTCCGATATTCCGCTATCGCGTGATACCGAGGAGCCCCTTTTTCACCACAGGCCAGCGATAGCTTTACCATTTTAACGGGCACACAGTAGACGCATAACACGGAGGACCCCGCACAGGCATATCGGAACAGAAGCGATAATACCCGCACTTCCGTTTTGCAGACAAACCTCTTTTGATACACGGGGACTGCACATCAATACCAGTGAATTCCTCACACATTTACCGATGAGATAAACAGAGAGATGGACTACACAGCTGATTAGGTCTCCCTCTACAGCAAAATGTCAGTTATATGTTTTTAATACCATGCCACCAGTAATTTTGTTCTAAGGAGTACAGATAATTAAAATCAAGGACAAATTAAACACATACATCTTTTTTCCTTTACCAGCAATCCCCGCTATTCATAGTCCTAGTGAAGTTCAACCAATAAACCTTGATGTTTAACCTTGTCATTTGACTAATGAATGTGTGTCTATAAAATTGTGATTCTCACCAATGAATTTGTAAAAACCAGCAGCCTTTAAGATGTTCCCCCTATACACACAGCCTTATGGTGGAAGATCTCCCTGAAGCTTTAGCCGCTGGACACTGTCGTTGTTTGATTGTTTTTAATGCTAGGTGAGTTTTGAATAGTTGTAGGATACCATATTGGTATTCCATAACTTTTTAGTCTGGTTTTATATTCACTAGTCACTCTCACAGAACTACCACTTTTGAGAGTGCCTGCTACACTTGTGCAATGGTGTTGTGACACGCACCAACCATCACTGGCATGCAAAATGCACAAGTATGACAGTCAATGATGTACTTCTCTATCAACAGCTCGTTGTGATATGCTTGTGCCTTTCTCTCAACAGGTATTGACAATCGCAACGCAAGAAGGGTAATATAATAGTGTTATCCTTCCTAAATGCACACATTGTGGTAGCCATAGGAGTATACATACACCACACCCTATATAAATTAGTGTAGACAGTTTCCCTCACACTTAGATACCTGCTAACATAGTCAATCGTGGTCCTGAAGAATCGCTAGATATATTCTCTTTATAGCGTGAAACATGTTGACCTGACTACAACAACCTCTGGATCAGAGTTGGAAACATTATTTTCCATTACTCCCCTCCAGGGTAATCGGTTTTAACCAAAGCGGTGGCCCTCTGAATAAAGTACCCTTGGTACCACTAGCTTTATTTTAACCCACTTACCCACGTCTACCACCTGTTTCTGGCCCCATACCTACAGTTCATCTATACGGCAGTTGGAAAAAGATCCCGTTGGGTATTGCACCGCCGACCCAACGAGGAGCAAGCCCAAATGATGAAGCATGACACCTGAAAGGGTGTGTGAGGGCATTAAATCCAACAAAATGGATTCCCAGGGTGAACTTCTGACCACCCTCCCATAATGCATTCACATCACTGACTGTACCAATCCATTCTTTTGTTAGGAACAGCACGACAACTCTTTGCATAGAAGTACTTTTAGGGCACGTCGTGACTGGACCTTCTGTTCTCCATAGAACAGTAATTGCCCTTTACTCCTTAATTTTAATACCTATCACTGATGACATCTCAAATGACATCACTGATGACAACATCCAGTGACTGTATGTTTCTGTAAAGTTAAAATATGTCTTACATATTGAAGAATGAGTGGATGTATAAGTGTCTGGATGAAGGATTTAGTAGGTGCACGACTGACTGTATAAGTGAGTGATTAAATGTGTCTCACTGAGTGCATGGGTTAGTGACTAAACTGTCTTAATTTGTGCATCATTATGTCTGTTGTTCTGTAAACTGCTGCATGTGTTGATCAGTAGCTATATGAGTAACTATATGGGTTATGGATTGGTTGCCCAAGTATTTGTATGGGAGACTGAGTGTGTGTGTGGGTGGCTGGGAGGTGTATGACTCTGTGCATAGATGTGTGAGCAGTTGATTCACTGGATGTATGGGTTCAAAAGTGCATGTGGAAACAGCTGTATGGGCGGTTGACTCTGTGCATGAGTGTATTGGTGAGTGAATGGATATCTCAGTGCTACATGTCAAAGTAAGTACATATGTAAAACACAGTACCTGTGAGAGTTGACATATATAAATAACTGTGCATAAGAGCCAGTGAATGTGTGAGTGGCTGTATGGATCATTGTGAACTTGTATCAGGGATTGTATAAGAGAGTAAATATGTGTTAGTATATGTTTGAATAAGTAAGGTGTGTATAACTGTATAGTTGAGGAAATGGAGGTGTGATTGATTCTTTGCATGACTGACTAGGTGTGTGAGTAACTCCATGAATGAGTGACAGTCTGTGAGTGTCTGTTTATACTGATTGTATCTAAGGTTATATTAGAGTCTGAAGAGGTTCATCGTATTATCACATGAATGATATCATCAGTGATGTGATCAGTAATGTCAAATGAGATGTCATCAGTGATGTCATCAGTGATGTCATTTGAGATGTCATCAGTGATGTCATCAGTGATGTCATTTGAGATGTCATCAGTGATGTCATCAGTGATGTCACTGACCATGTCATGAATGATGTAATATGTGACATCATCAGCAGTGGATTGCAGGTGCGCGATATATAGTTAGTGCAACTAACTATATATGCGAATTTCAATGGTTTTGTGTGAGTAAAATAAGGTTTTGTAAATGCTAATTCCTAACTATATATGGTCTATAACCTATGGTTTTTTCAGTGAATTTTCAAGGTTTTGTAAATGCTAATTCCTAACTATATATGGTCTATAACCTATGGTTTTTTCAGTGAATTTCAATGTTTTTTTTAATTGCAAATATCAAAAGCTGTAAAATGTATTCTTCTTTTAAAGGAAAAACATATTTTTTATGTATTTAATATAATTTTTTTATGTATATAAATGTTTTTTTTTTTTTTTTTTCGCTACCGGTCTGCGCACCGGGTAGCTTCCCGTTAGCTCAATTTGGTGCCGCGACCCGATCCGCGCACCGGGAAACGTTCCGTTAGCGCAACTGCCGCATTCGAAAACAACAGCGTTGCCGCGTAATGCGTCTTATGACGTGCCGCGTTAGCGCACTCAGAAGTGCTCTGGAGCGCGACCCAAGGCGTGAAGCGCAGCACCCCGGAAGCGCTCCGGGCGCGGAGTGGGGCGCGTACCGTAAGCGTAACAGGTCATGTGACCTGAAAATAACACTTTTCATTGGTTTAGAACATTTTTTTTTCCCAAATGATGAAAGCCCCCACCTTTTTTCCTCACTCTGACTTTCATCTTTGTGAGAGGAAGACCTGTTTCTGCTTGTTCAGTCATGGCATCTGTAGTAGCTGCAGCTGGTGGACCCCCACCACCACCACAACCACCTAGGAAGGAAGGACCACCTGCAAAGTTCCTTCCAAACCCAGAGGAAGAGGAAGAAGAAGATGAAGAGGAGGTAGAGCTGAGGCAGTTCTTGCGTGAAGAGCCCCGGCAATCCCACCGCTTAGACCATTTTATATGGCAATTTTTTTCTTACCCTTGAGGGCAAAAAAAGGTCAATGCCAGGCTGGTGACATGCCTCATTGCGATGCAGTTCTGTGCCGAGGCACAGACAAAAAGTATAGTTTTGGAAACTATACTATGCACCGCCACATGCAGAGGTGGCATCCAATCAATTATAGCGTTGCTGAGGTGCGTCACCTCCAGGATAACCCACCAATATTATTTTACTGTTTCCCTTGGTTTTCCCCTTGTTATGCTTTCCGGAACGCTACCCGGTGCGCGGACCGGGCACTAACCGTGCAAAAATTTGAAAAAAAGGCTTTTTTTTTTACATATATGGGCCTCCTCAGCCACCCTCAGAAAACCTAGGGGGTAAGGATATGTCTCCCGTGCCCCCTTATACCCATTCCCAACATTGTTTATCCTCCGTCTTGTGACTAAATCCGTCCGAAACACAAGATGGCGGACTCCCGTTACACTACCGGTGAGCTACCCGGTTCGCGTACCGGGTAGCGCTTCCACCGTGAAAAATCGAAGAACATTTTTTTTTTAATTTTTTTGCCCTGCGGGGCCCTTTAATAGCCCCCACATCAATCCTAGGGGGTCAGGAGGGGTCTACCTTGCCCCCTTTCATTCATTTCTCCCTTCGTTTATTTCCACCTCTTGTCTCTCGATCCTAACGAGAGACAAGATGGCGGCCGCTCCGGACTGTTTAAAATGTTGACAGTCACCGGAGAGCCAATCCGCTTCTCCTCGCGAAGTTCCGTTACGCGTCTGGTACGCGAACCAGGGCGCTAACCGGGACGCTGTCACAGATATATATATTTTTTTGAACGTTAATTTCTCAAAATCCACTGGAGCACATATCTTGTGGCCTAGCAAAGGCACATCGGGCAAACAGTCTCTACAATTTTGCCAAGTTTCATAGAAATCCATTCAGCTGTTCGAGCTAAAAGTGAGTCCAACCGCCCTATGGAAAACTCAATGTTAAAAACACGTTTTGGGACCCCCCTTTTTTCTCGGCCCCCGCTTGACGAAACCCCCCCAAACTTTAAGGGGACGCTCAGAAACAAAATGTGCCATTCTTCTAAAAATATCAGCCAATTCCATCCATCAACGCCAAAGTTATTCAACATAGAATTTTCAGAAATCCCTATAAAAAAAATCCTAACTATATATACCTACTGGCGACCGCCAGTAGGTAATATATATATATATATATATATATATATATATATATATATATATATATATATATATATATATATATATATATATATATATATTACCTACTGGCGGTCGCCAGTAGGTATATATAGTTAGGATTTTTTCTCTATGGGATTTTTGAAAATTCTATGTCTAATAACTTTGGCGTTTGTGGACGGAATTGGCTGAAATTTTCAGGAAAATGGAACATTTTGTTTCTGAGCAGCCCCTGACAATTTGGGGGGGTTTCATCAAGGGGGGCCGAGAAAAAAGGGGGGTCCCAAAACACGTTTTTCCCATGTTAATTTCCATAGGGCGGTTGGCCTCACTTTTAGCTCGAACGGCTGAATGGATTTGCACGAAACTTGGCAAAATTGTAGAGACTGTTAGCCCGATGTGCCTTTGCTAGGTCTCAATATATGTGCTCCAGTGGATTTTGAGTAATTTAGGTTCAAAAAAAGATATATATCTGGGCGGAGCCTAACCACACATCTGATCTGATTGGCTGTCAGCACTTCATCCAAGAAGTGTTGGCAGCCATCTTGGGACCAATATACATGATAGCACCTCATTAAAAAGCATTGTAGTTAATAGAGGGTTTTAGGACTTTAGTTACATTATAAATCATTTGTTGATGGTACCATACTCGTTTTAGGAATTGTGGTGGGTTCTAAGGTGATTTTACTATGTGAAAAAACCTTCTGCTGTGATATCATGAATATTGTTTGAAAGAAAACTAATATCTCATGATTTTCCCACAGTGGTTTGGAAGGGGATCTATAAGCTAAACTGAAAGCATATTTTCTGTAAATTCACATTATCTTTCTCAGTCATGTGAAAATGAAGTCTGACATTCTCAGTAAAACATGTACATCCAACAAGGACAGAGACTGTCAGTTGATTCCTTTGTGTTCTACTGCAGCCTCCTAGAGTGTTCTAAAGAACAACTAGAGCGCTAACAGTCCTACTTATTACAAAGGTATGGCACACCTGAAGCCATCTTGATTGGAATAAAGTGGTAACTCTTAAAACATTTAATTTAAAAAGAAACAACATGAGGGGGTATATTTTGCCATAGAAAGTATGATTAGTGCTGCAGAATGAAAAATTAGGGCACATTTTGAGTGGCTTCTCAAATCCTTTTCTATTTCATTAAAACATTCTGACATGCAGTCTCCCAAAATGGCCACCAGAGACAAAAGAGCCCAAGTGTAGCCCAAATATCACCCAGATGTAGCCCAAGTATAGCCCAATGACAGAATGTCCCAGAGTGTTCTAAAGAACAACTAGAGCGCTAAAAGTCCTACTTATTACAAAGGTATGGCACACCTGAAGCCATCTTGATTGGAATAAAGTGGTAACTCTTAAAACATTTAATTTAAAAAGAAACAACATGAGGGGGTATATTTTGCCATAGAAAGTATGATTAGTGCTGCAGAATGAAAAATTAGGGCACATTTTGAGTGACTTCTCAAATCCTTTTCTATTTCATTAAAACATTCTGACATGCAGTCTCCCAAAATGGCCACCAGAGACAAAAGAGCCCAAATGTAGCCCAAATATCACCCAGATGTAGCCCAAGTATAGCCCAATGACAGAATGTCCCAGAGTGTTCTAAAGAACAACTAGAGCGCTAACAGTCCTACTTATTACAAAGGTATGGCACACCTGAAGCCATCTTGATTGGAATAAAGTGGTAACTCCTAAAACATTTAATTTAAAAAGAAACAACATGAGGGGGTATATTTTGCCATAGAAAGTATGATTAGTGCTGCAGAATGAAAAATTAGGGCACATTTTGAGTGACTTCTCAAATCCTTTTCTATTTCATTAAAACATTCTGACATGCAGTCTCCCAAAATGGCCACCAGAGACAAAAGAGCCCAAATGTAGCCCAAATATCACCCAGATGTAGCCCAAGTATAGCCCAATGACAGAATGTCCCAGAGTGTTCTAAAGAACAACTAGAGCGCTAACAGTCCTACTTATTACAAAGGTATAGCACACCTGGAGCCATCGTGATGGGAATAAAGTGGTAACTCTTAAAACATTTAATTTAAAAAGGAACAAAATGAGGGGGTATATTATGCAATAGAAGGTATTATTAGTGCTGCAGAAATCAAAATTAGGGCACATTTTGAGTGGCTTTTCAAATCCTCTTCTATTTCATTAAAAAATTCTGACATGCAGTCTCCCAAAATGGCCACCAGAGACAAAAGAGCCCAAATGTAGCCCAAATATCACCCAGATGTAGCCCAAGTATAGCCCAATGACAGAATGTCCCAGAGTGTTCTAAAGAACAACTAGAGCGCTAACAGTCCTACTTATTACAAAGGTATGGCACACCTGAAGCCATCTTGATTGGAATAAAGTGGTAACTCTTAAAACATTTAATTTAAAAAGGAACAAAATGAGGGGGTATATTTTGCCATATTAATTATGATTAGTGCTGCAGAAAGAAAAATTAGGGCACATTTTGAGTGACTTCTCAAACCCTCTTCAATTTCATAAAAAAATTCTGACAAACAGTCTCCCAAGATGGCCACCAGAGACAAAAGAGCCTAAATGTAGCCCAAATATCCCCCAGATGTACCCCAAGTATAGCCCAATGACAGAATGTCCCAGAGTGTTCTAAAGAACAACTAGAGCGCTAACAGTCTTACTTATGACAAAAGTATGGCACACCAGAAGCCATCTTGATTGGAATGAAGTGGTAAGTCTGAAAACACTCAATTTAAAAAGGAACATGAGGGGGTTTAATTTTGCCATAGAAAGTATGATTAGTGCTTCAGAAAGAAAAATTAGGGATCATTTTGAGTGACTTCTCAAATCCTCTTCTATTTCATTAAAAAAATTCTGACATGCAGACTGAAACATGCACTTTGAATACCAGCAGCAGACGTCCCTGGTGAGCAGTAGCTTTACTACAGTGATCTAATGTGCAACTAGAGTGCTAACATTCAGAATTTATGGCAAATGTGTGACACATCTGAATGCCTTCTTGATGGAACCAAAGTAAACAAGCATTGAAAATGCAATAGATCTCGCCCTCGTTTAAGTTAAAGCCATTCTGTTTGTAATGAGGTGGCTTTTTAGCTTTGCTTTTATTAGTGTTTTTTCAACTTTCATGTAAATAACATGCATCTGTATGCATATAAGTATATGTATGCATGCATTTATGTTTGTATTTATATAGATATACAGATGATATATGTTTATATATGTATGTATATATATATATTCACTGAAAAAACCATAGGCTATAGACCATATATAGTTAGGAATTAGCATTTACAAAACCTTGAAAATTCACTGAAAAAACCATAGGTTATAGACCATATATAGTTAGGAATTAGCATTTACAAAACCTTGAAAATTCACTGAAAAAACAATAGGTTATAGACCATATATAGTTAGGAATTCGCATTTACAAAACCTTATTTTACTCACACAAAACCATTGAAATTCCATATATAGTTAGTTGCACTAACTATATATCGCGCACCCGCAATCCACTGCTGATGATGTCACATATTACATCATTCATGACATGGTCAGTGACATCACTGATGACATCACTGATGACATCTCAAATGACATCACTGATGACATCACTGATGACAACATCCAGTGACTGTATGTTTCTGTAAAGTTAAAACATGTCTTACCTATTGAAGAATGAGTGGATGTATAAGTGTCTGGATGAAGGATTTAGTAGGTGCATGACTGACTGTATGATTGAGTGATTAAATGTGTCTCACTGAGTGCATGGGTTAGTGACTAAACTGTCTTAATTTGTGCATCATTATGTCTGTTGTTCTGTAAACTGTTGCATGTGTTGATAAGTAGCTATATGAGTAACTATATGGGTTATTGATTGGTTGCCCAAGTATTTGTATGGGAGACTGAGTGTGTGTGTGGGTGGCTGGGAGGTGTATGACTCTGTGCATAGATGTGTGAGCAGTTGATTCACTAGATGTATGGTTTCAAAAGTGCATGTGGAAACAGCTGTATGGGCGGTTGACTGTGTGCAAGAGTGTATTGGTGAGTGAATGGATATCTCAGTGCTACATGTCAAAGTAAGTACATATGTAAAACACAGTACATGTGAGAGTTGACATATATAAATAACTGTGCATAAGAGCCAGTGAATGTGTGAGTGGCTGTATGGATCATTGTGAACTTGTATCAGGGATTGTATAAGAGAGTAAATATGTGTTAGTATATGTTTGAATAAGTAAAGTTTGTATAACTGTATAGTTGAGGAAATGGAGGTGCAATTGATTCTTTGCATGACTGACTAGGTGTGTGAGTAACTCCATGGATGAGTGACAGTCTGTGAGTGTCTGTTTACACTGATTGTATCTAAGGTTATATTAGAGTCTGAAGAGGTTCATCGTATTATCACACGAATGATATCATCAGTGATGTGATCAGTAATGTCAAATGAGATGTCATCAGTGATGTCATCAGTGATGTCATTTGAGATGTCATCAGTGATGTCATTTGAGATGTCATCAGTGATGTCATCAGTGATGTCACTGACCATGTCATGAATGATGTAATATGTGACATCATCAGCAGTGAATTGCGGGTGCGCGATATATAGTTAGTGCAACTAACTAAATATGGAATTTCAATGGTTTTGTGTGAGTAAAATAAGGTTTTGTAAATGCGAATTCCTAACTATATATGGTCTATAACCTATGGTTTTTTCAGTGAATATATATATATATATATATATATATATATATATATATATA
Organism: Lissotriton vulgaris; assembly: GCF_964263255.1. Lineage (NCBI taxonomy): Eukaryota > Metazoa > Chordata > Amphibia > Caudata > Salamandridae > Lissotriton > Lissotriton vulgaris. The sequence goes on along the minus strand of NC_141687.1, from coordinate 1,391,560,784 downwards.
TATATATATATATATATATATATATATATATATATATATATATTACCTACTGGCGGTCGCCAGTAGGTATATATAGTTAGGATTTTTTCCCTATGGGATTTCTGAAAATTCTATGCCTAATAACTTTTGCGTTTGTGGACGGAATTGGCTGAAATTTTCAGGAAAATGGCACATTTTGTTTCTGAGCAGCCCATGAAAATTTGGGGGGGTTTTGTGGAGGGGGGGCCGAGAAAAAAGGGGGGTCCCAAAACGCCTTTTTCCCATGTTAATTTCCATAGGGCGGTTGGACTCACTTTTAGCCCGAACGGCTGAATGGATTTTCACGAAACTTGGCAAAATTGTAGGGACTGTTAGCCCGATGTGCCTTTGCTAGGTCTCAATATATGTGCTCCAGTGGATTTTGAGAAATTAACGTTTAAATCAAGATATATATCTGTAACAGCGCTCCGGGCAGCGATCCGGTTAGCGAACCTTTCGCGTATCGGAACTTTGCGATGCGAAGCTGATTGGCCCTCCGGTGTCTGTCAACATTCTAAACAGTCCGGAGCGGCCGCCATCTTGTCTCTCGGTAGGATCGAGAGACAAGAGGAGGCCAAAACAAAGGGGGAAATTACCATAAGGGGGCATAGTAGATCCTCGTTGACCCCCTAGGTTTTATGTGGAGGTTTTAAAAGGGCCTAGGAGGGTCCAAAAAAAAAAAATTTAAAAATTTTTTTTTGCGTGGTAAGCGCCAAGTTCGCGAACCGGAAAGCGTTCTGGGCAGCGAACTTTATGGATAAAAGAATGAAAGACTTTTCTAATACTGTATGTTAATTATTTGTTGGTTTTGTTGATTTTTTTTTAATATTTTTATTTTTTCAGCAATTTTTTATTGTTGTGATTGTGTTTCAAAATTTAATAACATTTCTTACATTTAACTACTTTATGAATTACATATAAAAATGATTAAAGACTCAAACAATTTTTTAATATTACATATAATTTTATTTTTCGGATTGTTTTTCGAAATTTAATAGAACGTCTAGCATTTCACTGTCTGATATGTGTTCTTGTTCAGTGAACATAAGTTCAAACATTTGACCGTCATCATAATGAAGTAAATGATCCACTGATTCCACACATTGAACTAATTCATGGTCCCGTGATTGATCCATGAAATCAGAGTCATCATTGTCCTCAATTTCTTTTTCTGTGTTGGTCTCCAGAACAATTTCGAAGGAAACATTCTGCTCACCTTCCATTTTATTGCTGTAATTTGCATAAAAAATAAATATATCAGTAGAGATAGGGCACTGTTGGGTTTAAGTTCAGACAGGCACTTGTGAGTTTATACCAGAGAAGTAATCTATGGGCACTGTATGGTTTCAGGCGTGAATTAGTACTATTAAAAAGTGCCTGTGAAGAAGCCTAAGTAAATTTATAATTATACCACAGAAACCTAAATCAGTCCATAATTATAATAAAGAAGCCTTTCTCAATGTCTAACTCTTACAGAGGGATAGTATATAACTATCTGAAAAAGTTTACCATATTTACTTATAGTGCACAATATACTTCAGTTTTAAAAATAACAACTTACCTTTAGAAACAAGTTGATGTTATTATTGATATTCTAAATGATATATACAACAACAAGTAGTAGTCAAAATGGCTGTGTTTCCTTCTCTCCCTTTATATATATACAGGTATATAACCAATCAAATGTCAGGTAATAAAAGTAGAAAATGAAAGTAACATTTTCATTGGTTGTCAATTCCAACACTTCAGATGTGTTTTGTGAAGTAATTTACCTCACGGTACTTGGAGAGGTCTACAGGCTAAATGGCTAAATGAAATTTCAATGAAATTTGTGAGAATGGAAGGGATTGTTATGTAGTATGAGCTAATGTATATTTGGTGAGAGTGTCTCTAGTCGTTTTTCTGTAAATTACTTTCCCACCTTTTTTTTGGACCGCTTTCCGGGAAGCGGCCCGGTTAGCGAACCTTAAGCGTCACGGGAGTCCACCATTTTGTGTTTCGGTCGCATTAAGATACAAGATGGAGGGCAAATAATGTTTAGAATGGGTAGAAGGGGTCATGGTAGACTTATCTTGACCCCCTAGGTTTTCTGAGCGTGGCTGAGGAGGCTTATATGTGCGGAAAAAAAAACTTTTTTTTTAAAAATTCCGCGAGGTTAGCTTTCGGTTAGCGAACCGGGTAGCGCTCCGGGGAGCGAATTTTGTGGAAAATTAGTGAAAAAAGTTAGAGAAAAATAATAATTGTGAGTGATCAGATGTAGGGTAGCTCTGAGAAGAGCTTTTGGGTTTATGGTACATTTAGGTACTTATAAGTAGGTACCAATGCACAGTCTTAAATTCAGAATGAAAATTCTGTTGCCCTCATCTGAGAAGTGAACTCCATCTCCTCTGTAGATATCTTGCATGTAGTAACGCAAGTTATTGTTGTAAAGAGAGCCCATTCCATGGTCTCTCATGTAAGCTGAAACAGATTTGTTTACATGCTTCCTCGCTTTCTCAATTTGTGGACAAAATTGGTTGGACCACCTCCATTTCTGTCTTTGGCATATATTGGAATATACCAAGGCAGTTTGAGGAAAAAGTGCCATTAATTGCTCAAAGGTGTCCTTTAAAAGCATTTCCAGACCTACCCCTGTCAAAGTGCCCAAATCATTACCTCCACAGTGCACTATTAACAGGTCAGGTTTTGGCAAATGCATAAAGGTTTTCACCAATGGTATCAATTGGTGACATTTTAATCCTCTTTGGCCCAACCACTTAATTTCCACATCTTGTAAATTGAGGTTAGGTAAATTTCTGCTCTCAGCATACCTTTGAGCCCAGTGGATGTAACTATGTCCAACAATCCAGACCTTAAACATGGTGGGAGAATGTTGTTCTGCAGTCAGATGAAATGTGGTAATGAAAGGGCAGTTGAAACAGTAGGAGTTTCAATAGAAAAAAAACTGTGGATTTACAATGCTAATGATTCATTAGCAGTGATTGGTGCATTTCCATTTCTGAAAACAGAAAGTTAGGGTGCATGGATGTGTTCCTTGAAAGATGTAATTTGAATGGTCAAGGAAGAAACATTTAATGAAAGATTGCACTGGATACGCAGGTGCACTGAGAGTTCAGAGTTCAATTGAAACATTGTTGTGTGAATTTGCAAACATGAGAGGTCTTCCAGGAGGTGGTTGCTATGGAAACAAGGCAGACAGGGCAGAGGGGGGAAGGGTTTTGATTTGAAAAAAGTGAGGGAAGAGGAATGATTGGCTAATATGAGAGATATGTGAAATGAATATCTGTATTTCTGTGCTTTCAATAGCTGCAGCCTTTGGAGTGCATCCTTTTTCTTCTGCTGAAGACAATTTGGTGTATTTCTGAGACTGTTTTCAAAACTCAAAAAATATTTGCTAAGGTGAGAAAAGATTTATTTAATTTAGATAGAGAATAGTATGATTTAAGGAGAAAATGATGAAAAAAGCTGTGTTTACAAAATGTGGTTTTGTCTCTAGTGATATACTAATAGAATTAGTTTCATAGAGGAATTGTAATTGCATATTTGGTGTAACATTCTGGCATGCAGTAACACAAGATATTGTGATACATGGAGCCCATTTCATGGTCTGTTATGTAAGCTGAAACAGATATGTTGCTTTTAAAAACGATTTAAGAAATCAATTACATTTCTGGATATGTACTGCTAGAGCTTCATAGGTTGTTTTGGGCCATATTTATAAGGTATTTGAGTGTCTAAGATGTTATGTTCGCCTTTTAAAATGTAAAGTGTTCCTCATGGGGCAAGTGTCTTGTAAATACGCTCCCACTTGTGCTTGGCAAATTTAGATTTTGATTATGGGAGTTACCTAGCCATATTAATAGTGTCCCAAAAATGGTGCTAGGGAATTGCAGAAAACACTTTCATGTGTCTCAAGGACATTTTTAGTCATTTCTTCATGAATGCAGGTATACAATTGATTTATATGCTGTGTTTAAAAACGAATTTTGAAATGAATTAAATTTCAGGATATGTACTGTTAGAGCTTCATAGGTTGTTTGGGGTCATATTTAGAAGGCATTTTAGTGTCTTTGATGTTATTTTTCCCTTTTTAAATGGAAAGCGTTCCTCATGGGGCCCTGAGCAGTTCTTAGCCATGTTATTTAATAGGAAGTGGATAACATGGCTAAGAGCATTTGCTGGAAAATGCATGAATATCGCTGACTTTTCTGCGAAGTTATGTTTACCTTTCAAAATGTAAAGTGTTCCTCATGGGGCAAGTGTCTTGTAAATACGCTCCCACTTGTGCTTGGCAAATTTAGATTTTCATTATGGGAGTTACCTAGCCATGTTAATAGTGTCCCAAAAATGGTGCTAGGGCATTCCAGAAAACACTTTCATGTGTCTCAAGGACATTTTTAGTCATTTCTTCATGAATGCAGGTATACAATTGATTTATATGTTGTGTTTAAAAACGAATTTTGAAATCAATTAAATTTCAGGATATGTACTGTTAGAGCTTCATAGGTTGTTTGGGGTCATATTTAGAAGGCATTTTAGTGTCTTTGATGTTATTTTTCCCTTTTTAAATGGAAAGCGTTCCTCATGGGGCCCTGAGCAGTTCTTAGCCATGTTATTTAATAGGAAGTGGATAACATGGCTAAGAGCATTTGCTGGAAAATGCATGAATATCGCAGATTTTTCTGCTATATTCATGCATTGTGGCCGTTTTTATAAGGTATTTGAGTGTCTAAGATGTTATGTTCGCCTTTTAAAATGTAAAGTGTTCCTCATGGGGCAAGTGTCTTGTAAATACGCTCCCACTTGTGCTTGGCAAATTTAGATTTTGATTATGGGAGTTACCTAGCCATATTAATAGTGTCCCAAAAATGGTGCTAGGGAATTGCAGAAAACACTTTCATGTGTCTCAAGGACATTTTTAGTCATTTCTTCATGAATGCAGGTATACAATTGATTTATATGCTGTGTTTAAAAACGAATTTTGAAATGAATTAAATTTCAGGATATGTACTGTTAGAGCTTCATAGGTTGTTTGGGGTCATATTTAGAAGGCATTTTAGTGTCTTTGATGTTATTTTTCCCTTTTTAAATGGAAAGCGTTCCTCATGGGGCCCTGAGCAGTTCTTAGCCATGTTATTTAATAGGAAGTGGATAACATGGCTAAGAGCATTTGCTGGAAAATGCATGAATATCGCTGATTTTTCTGCTATATTCATGCATTGTGGCCGTTTTTTTTCACATTGCTTCATAGGTTGTTTGGGTTCATATTTAGAAGGCATTTTAGTGTCTTTGATGTTATTTTTCCCTTTTTAAATGGAAAGCGTTCCTCATGGGGCCCTGAGCAGTTCTTAGCCATGTTATTTAATTGGAAGTGGATAACATGGCTAAGAGCATTTGCTGGAAAATGCATGAATATCGCTGACTTTTCTGCTATATTCATGCATTGCGGCAGTTTTTTTTCACATTGCTTCATAGGTTGTTTGGGTTCATATTTAGAAGGCATTTTAGTGTCTTTGATGTTATTTTTCCCTTTTTAAATGGAAAGCGTTCCTCATGGGGCCCTGAGCAGTTCTTAGCCATGTTATTTAATAGGAAGTGGATAACATGGCTAAGAGCATTTGCTGGAAAATGCATGAATATCGCTGATTTTTCTGCGATATTCATGCATTGCGGCCTTTTTTTATCACATTTGCAAGCACTTCTTAGCCATGTTATCCAATGGGAGGTGGATAACATGGCTAAAAGCATTTGCTTCAAAGGTTGTTTGGGGTTATACACCATTTTTGGGAAATTATTAACATGCCTATCTAACTCCCATAATCAAAATCTAAATTTGCCAACCGCAGGTGGGAGCGTATTTACAATAAATTTGCACCATGAAGAACGTAAAATAGCATACTAGATACTCAAATAACTTATAAATATGACCCAAAACATCTTATGAAGCACTAGTAGTGCATATTTCCAGAAATGTATTGGTTTTCATTTAATGATTTACTTCATTGGTAGGCCTTCACATGTTTTTTTACCTTGGTTTTTTTCAGTGAAAATCTTATCTGCAACCATGTGTTGGCCTCACCTCAAATAAACAAAACAGGTGATGGACTGAATGTGGATCAATGACACACATTCACCCCAGTCTAAAGATCAGGGCCTAAACAAATCTTTAGATAGGCTACATCTTATCGTCATCCTGAATTAATGATTTAAAATATTAGGGAGTGATTTATGAGTGTTGTATGCCTGTTTTGTACCATTGAGTGTCATTTTTGTGATGCAGTGCTGGTGGAAAATATTTGCTATGTTAAATAATTAGTACGGCATTAAGTTTTAGATGACTGTTATTTATTTACTGTTTGGTAATAGTGGTTAATAACATTTTATATTATATTTTTCCACAGGTTCAACTGCAGATTCTTTCATAGTTTGGAAAATGCCTTCCAGAAGTCGAATACGAAAGGCTAGAAAACGTCAAAGACAGCAGGATGATGTTTTATTGCAGCAGTCCTCTTCCCCAAATACTTGTCAAAACACCAAGAAAGGTCCGGGTAAGAGCACAAAATCATTCTTAAGAAATATGTGTAGTAAAAAAAATTTTGCTCAAAAAAATGTTTCAGTTCACAAAAAGAAAAGTAATTTAAATGGAAAGGAGAGACCCATCACAAATGTTACTGGTAGAGGAAGAGATAACTCTGTGCATGATAGTAGAAGGAAACAACAGTTTAGGGACATTCGAACTCGAATGTTCCGTAATAGGATATTAGTTAATTTATTGAAAAATATTAAAAAGAAAGGCCAACAGAAAGCGGCATTTTATAGGAAGAAGAAAAATGTAGAGAAAATTATTGATCATGCTTTTGAAATTAAGCGAAAGTTGTTTATTTTGGTAATCAATAGAATTAGGAAACTAAGCAAGGTAATTTCTGATTTCAAAACAAAAAGTAGATGGAAGAGAGTAGTAAATCGTACTAACTTTTGTGAAGTTTTTTCCGGAGAATGGATGCATAGTTCAAGTTCTGAGGCATTTTTTAATGAGGAGACTTATTTTCAGGATAATGATTTGGTGCATGCAGTTGACATCAGTGGTCGAGCTTATGAAGTGAAGGATGGTTGTCCAGTTGAAAAAGAACAACTTGTGACAACAGAGACAGAAGAGGCGCTAAGTGATGAGGTTTTAGGAAGACGTCCTAAGGGTCCTGTGTACATTTGGAAGTGTAGTTCTATTTGCAGTGTGCGACAGGTTTCCATCAATTTGCTTTGTGATTTTATACGGACATTTAATAAGAAAAGTTTGAAGCAGAAAATGAAGTTGTTGCAAGATTTAGATCCTTGCAGAGTGAGACAAATGACAGGTTTGCGTGGTCATTCACTGGCTTGTCTTTCCAGGAGAGTATGCCAGAGTGTTTTTCATCATTTCAGGATGCTAGCAGTGCATCATAATAAAGTGAGAAAATTAGTGAGAATGTTGTATTATGCTAAGAGTCCAGCAATTATGCTTAAACAGTTATGTGCTGCTCTTTTGCATGGTTCTGAAATAGATGTGAAGAATCTTTGTGAAGAAATTGAGTTTTGTTACTTTGGTAGTAAAGATGAGAATGTTCAAATTGACCCTGAAGTAGAGGGTAATGTGGAAGATAATGTACAGGTTTCCAGTACAGATAATTTTCAGAAGGAAATTGCCACGTTTCAGATGAAATCAAGTGAGAGGCCTAATTTCACTTGTGTATGTTGTCGACGCACTTATTATAAGAATCAGACTAAGGTAGTGGATTTATATGCAAAAAGTGAAAGGGAAAATAATAGTGAATGGAAGGATTTAGCCACATACTTGATGGTAGAAAATTATTTTGATTTGGGATCGGATCAACGTGTGTGTACTTATTGTTGTAATAAATTAAACCAAAACCAGATGCCTGCTAGGGCAGTTCATAATAATCTGGAATTGGTTGAGATTCCTTCTGAATTGAAGGATTTAAATACTTATGAATCTATTTTGATTCAAAGTATCCATCCCTTTCAGGCTATTGTAAGAATGGAGCCAAAGACAGGGAAGTTGCCTCCAGCAGATTTACAGAGAGGATTAAAGGGAAGAGTTGTTTATTTGCCTCTAGATTTGAAGAAAAACATTAACACAATTGGAATAGAAAAAGTGGAAGAGGAACCTCTGGTTATCTTGGTTAATGGGGTTCCGACAAAGAATAAGAAAATATGGCAAGATTTAGTGGATGTTAGGAAAGTCAAAAAGGCAACAGTGTATTTGAAGAAAAATAATAAGTACTATAAGAATGTATATGTTGCAGAAGAGGAAGTAAGTGATGAAGAGGATAGCGATTTGTGTGCAGGCCAAATTGAGAAAGTAGAGGCCTCTAAAAGTGAAGAAATATATGAACATTATAGTGTTCATCCTTTGCATTCCAAGGAAGTCATGGGGAATGCTATTGAGTTGTTTCAAATGAAACAAGCCAAAGGGAGTCCCATTAGTGTTTGGGAGGAAAGTTTGGAAGCTCGGTGTTTCCCACAGCTATTTCCCACAGGTCAAGGAGGAAGATATGATGAGCGACCTCATCAAATTCCTGCGTCTGAATACCGGACTTTACGATTGTATGCAGAAGATCCTAGGTTTCGGCAATGCATTCCCTATTTGTTTCATCTCCTGTTTGAAAGCGATCTGTCTGGACTGTCATATGCAGTGAACCACATCTTAAAAAGTGGTATACACATGCGAAACATCTCGGCAAGTGACTTTATGCATAAAGTCAATGTCCAAGACAGTATTTTGGATTCTCACTTAATTAATCTCGTGGCGTGTCAGCGTGGTACTAATGAGTACTGGTACCGTCGTCATGGTGATTTAAAATGTATGCTGAGGAACTTAGGAACTCCAACATGGTTCCTCACTCTGAGCTGTGCCGAGTATGGCTGGGAAGACTTACTTGAATTTCTACGAGAGGCAAATGGAAATATTGAAAACATTGAATTCAAGACACCTGGAGAACTGTGTTCTTTGGATCCTGTGAATGTATGCAGGTACTTCAATCATAGATTTGAAGCTATGATGTCTTTCATCACAAATAAAAAGAATCCACCTCTTGGAGAGGTGTTGGATTTCTTCTGGAGAAAGGAGTACCAAGCAAGAGGTGCCCCTCATATACATATGTTGCTGTGGATCAAGGATGCACCTAAATTTGGAACAGATCCGGATGACTTAGTGATGAATTTCATCGAACAGTATTCTACGTGTGCTGTTCCAAACGCAACGGAGAAGAAAAGTCTAAGAGAACAAGTTCTACGTTTCCAAAGCCATCGTTGTGGAAAGTACTGTCGTCGTAAATTCAGAAACAAGGACAAGTTTTACACCAAATGTCGTTTCAACTTTCCACGACCGGTGATTTCTAAAGGAAGAGTGAACAGTTTGATGTCTTCGCTGCGACATAATGTGACGAGGAAATCACCCAAGAATACATACAATTTGAAAAGGAACGAAGAGTCCAAGTACATCAATGACTACAACCCAGTGATTTTGTCCATGTGGAATGCCAACATGGATATACAGTTTGTGGCTGACAACTGTATGGCTGTGGCTCGGTATGTGACATCTTACATCACCAAAAAAGAAAAGACCGAACTGAAGGATATGTGGGAGGACATTTCCCATGAAAAGAGCCTCAGCAAGAAGTTGTACAGTTTCAGTCTGAAGATGTTGTCGCATCGAGAAATCGGAGCTTACGAATGTTCTGATCGATTGTCTTCAGCAAGTCTCTATGCCAAATCCAGGAGTCTCGTTTGGGCGAATCTTGGTCTTGCTGCAACGCGAAATCGAGTTCTAAAACCTGTTCGGGAAATTGAGTATTTGGCAGAAAAGGAACCAAACAGTACCGACATTTTGAAGACCAACATGTTGGATACATATTATCCAAATCGAAGCAGTCACCTTGAGAATGTTTGTCTATATGAGGTTCTCCAAAATTATATATTCAAGAGGAACATCAAAGAAGATATTGAGAAAGGAGTGTATGCTGTAATTGGAAGTGAGGGATGCCTGGTCAAGCAAAGAAAATGCCAATTAGTAAACCATCGAAAATTGAGTGGCGAATCTCCAGAAAAAAAGGAGTTTTTCTATTTAGCACTTTTGCAACTTTTCAAGCCTTGGCGTGCAGAAGAGGAACTGCTTGGAGATTTCCTCTGTTACGAAGACTCTTTCAATGCAGCCAAGGAGTCCATAGAATGTCCTGCTTTTTCTAGATATCAAGAAATGCTAACTTTGGAAATTGAGCAGGAAGCAACGATTGCAGCCGAGATTGCCAGAGACAGTTCTCAGGACAGTCAGAGTTCTGTTTCATTGAGTCAAGATCCACTTGGAGGACCTATTATCGAAAATGAAGCTGCCACTGCTATGAATGAAGTAGAAAGAGCCATGGCACATGCTCAGGAGGATTCAGTTAACTTACAAGACTTGGAAAAACAACTCAACGTTGAGCAGAGGAAAATATATGATGAAGTTACCAAGGAAATTGAGCACGGATTAAGTCATGAGAAGAAAGAGTGCTCATGTACGTCGTTGAAGCCTGTCCGACTGTACGTGAGTGGAGAAGCGGGAACTGGAAAAAGTTTCCTCATTAAAGCAATCTCTTGTTATTTGCAGGAAAGGACTGAGTCATCGCTGTCTTGTGTTGTCACCGCTCCTACTGGACTGGCAGCACATAATATTAAAGGTATTACTTTGCATCGTCTACTGATGCTGCCGGTGGAGCATGACAACAAATTACAATACAACAAGTTATCTGGAGATGCTTGCTGTGAAGTTTCAAGAGTTTTGAGGAAAATGAAACTACTTATCATTGACGAAGTAAGCATGGTTTCCAATGTCATGCTTGCCTTTGTGCATTTGAGAATGCAAGAAGTACTTAAAACTGAATATGATGTCTTATTTGGTGGGAAACACATCATTGTTTTCGGAGATCTTCTACAGCTGACACCAGTAAAAGGTCAACCTGTGTTCAAAATACTCACGCATGAAGATACCAGGAAGTGCCTAGGGAGCATTGGCAACGTCAATATATGGTTAAACTTCAATTATGCAGAACTGCATCAAAATATGCGTCAGGCAAAGGATGAAGATTACAAGAATATTCTACAAGATATTAGAATTGGAAAAGTGACCGAGCATGGGAAAGAAGCTTTAAATGCACGATTACTGTCAAATTTATATCCCAAACAAGAGATTGTGCCTGAGAATATTTTTCAGAAAATTACTGAGAAGAAATCCGGGATATGTCTCATGCCAACTCTTGCAGAATGTGCCATCTTCAACAACAAAATGTTGAATTTAGAAAAGCAAGAGATTGTGAAACTTGAAGCTATCGACAAATTAGAGCATATGGGATCAACTATTATTTTGTCAGACAATTTGAAATCAAAATTGGATTCATTAGAGAAGACTATATCTAAGACAGCGGGTTTTGAAAAGACTCTGAATGTGTGTTTAAATTGCCGAATCATTTTGAGACGGAATTTACATGTAGAAAGAGGTCTGGTAAATGGATCAATGGGTAATGTTGTTGATTTTGAGAAATACAGAAATAGAGATGGAATAGAATTTTTAAGAATTAAATTTGATGGCATTGAGGAAGTACAGATAATTGCTCGTTGTTCTGCTAGGTTTTTGCTTGTTAAAGACTTATATGTTCGCCGTAAACAGTTTCCTGTTTGCTTGGCATATGCGGTGACAATCCATAAATCGCAAGGTTTAAGTGTAGACTGTGCATTGGTGAATATTGGCAGTTCAGTGTTCAAGGAGGGTATGGCATATGTGGCATTGTCACGAGTTAGAACTTTATCGGGATTGTACTTGATTGACTGTGATGTCACAAACATTTGTGCGGATCTAGATTGTGTTAAGGAATACAATAGGTTAAGAAGAGAGTATGCGCCACATTTGCCTCAATATCCTTTGTTTGAGAAACGTGTGGTAGGCCGGAAACGTAGAAATAGCAGTAATAGTAGGGAGGTTGTTGCAAAAAGACTAAAAGTCAATGAACCGAAAGTTGTTAGCAGAAAGAAAGTGGATACTGTTGAAGAGATTGTTGGTTTTCAATTTGAAAACAGTTCTGGTGTCAACTGCTATGCAAATGTCGTTGTTAATGTTCTCTTTTCACTAGAGAGTTTAAAAGAACAGATTGTGTTCAATTCAGAACAAAGTTTATGCTGCTTGTTGAATTCTGTGTTAGAGAAATGTAGCACTGATCGAACAAAAGTAGAAAGTGTGTCTGAAGTTCGTTATCTGTTAGATGAATGTTCAGGTCAAACAGACTTCTCTGAAAATAATCAGCAAGATTGTCAGGAGTTTTTAATGTATATGCTTGATATATTGCAAGATGAGGGTGTAGATGTAGATCACCTGTTTGGGCTTTCTTATCAATGGCAGCATGACTGCGAGAACTGTATGGTATCAAGTACTACTAGTGTAGACTCAGAAAGATTTATATATTTAACTTTGCCAGACAGTAAATCAGTGTCCTTTAATAAGCTAGTAAATGCAGCGGATCACAACATGGAGTGTAGCCAATGTAAATGTGATATGATGTCAACATTATTTATACGTAGATATGGCCAGTATGTCATTTTAATGATGCAACGATGTAGGCCTGATGGATCAAAATTGTCAACTTTAATAAAAAAATTTGTGGCTTCTCAGCTGTCAATATCAGGGAGGACTTTTGTTACTGTAGCAATTATCTATCACGATGGTCCATCAACAACATCAGGACATTATACAGCTTACTTAAAGTCTGGAAACGGCTGGTCATTCTGTAATGATTCTGTTGTAACTTTCAAAAAAAAATTGCCGTTTGACCTTAAAAATTCTTACCTGGTGTTTTTAAAACCAAAATTTTAAGTAGAGGGAATGTAAGTCTGCAATGCTGTCTCGATTAAAAATCCAACTATATAAACCTGATGCAAGTAAGTCTGCTTCATAGTAAGCAGTATCAGTGTCATAGGAAAAGGAGAACATGAGTGACAAAGAAGAGTAAGATATTAGTAGTCCAGGATTGTGAAAATAATCTCAAATATTTTATTTTTGAAAGTTGCGAAAATAGAAAATGTCGGGATTTGATTGGAAGAATTACAAGACTTGCGAATCGCGGCAACATGATTTGGCCTAGTGGAAACATGTGATATAATGAGAGAAGTTTTTTTTCTATGTAACATATTTCACGTATCGATGGAGGTTTTCTTTCAGAAAGTGGCGGGCTGAAAATATTTAAAGCACAACAGAGTGGATGCTGTTTATAGGAGATCGTTTGACGTCATTGAAAGTAAGTTAATTTTAAGAAGTTTTGAAATCAGATTTCTTAGGTTGTATGGGTTTTTTAAACACAGTCATTTTGATTGTGTTTTTTTTCCCCGCTGTTACATGATGAATACCTTCAAGTCACTGATTTAAGTGAAATTTGATACATTCTGAGAACAGCAAAAATAAACCATTTAACATGTATAATTAATGTTATGCTTTTTGTCCTTATGATATACATTTAGAAATGTGAGGTACATATGGGTAAGCTGAGTTCTGTAAATATCAATTTTAATGCTTAGAGTGCTGTACTTCTGGGTAGTGTTTTTTTTTTTAAAAAAAAAGAGGCCTCACCTCAAAGAAAGCTCTTGAAAGCACACATCTTATTTGCATCCTAAAACAATCATTTACAATGTTAGACACAATTTTATGATGGCTTTACATCTTTTTTGCGCTGCTATTGCATCACTATTGTGAGAAATTAGCAGTGCAAGAAAAACATCATGTTCCAAAATAGGCCTCAGTTCAGCAACATCAAGATACAGTTTCTTTCGAATATATATCTTTAGGATTGTGTAGGGGACGTAGAGAAGCAGAGACTTCTGTAAATGTCAAAGTTGTTGAAAAACTGTTTGTTTTTGAACCTTTTCCCTTGTCTTTTCTAATTTTTAAATACATGTTTTAATATTTTTTGAAATGTTTGTTCTTTGTTTTACAGATTGAAAGTATGAAAAAATATTTAAAAAAGGTAACAAGAATTATAAGGTAAATGTTTTCCACTCTTTTTACCCGCAATGCACTGCTGATGATGTCATTGACACTATCTCTCATTTACTCTCTCTAGCTGTCTTTCTTTTTACATTATTCTCTGTTTACTTCCCTTATACTAACTCTTCTTTTTTTTAAAAAAATATTTTTTTAGTTCGCTTAAAGTTCGCGAACCGGTCAGCGAACTTGAAGCGAACCAAAAGAAATAGAGCTTGCCAGAGTGATAAACATTCTAGCAATTTTGTTTGAAAGGGGAGGTAGTTCTGAAAAGAACTGTTTTTTTTTTGTTTTTGTTGTTTTATATTTTTTTTTTATTTTTTGAACATTTTTTGATTTTTTTGTATTTTTAGAACTGTTTTATGTTTTTTTTGTGTTTTTTATGGAGGGGAGACAACAAAAAACAGGCTTTCAAAACGGCTCAACTGGAGCAAAAAAAAAAAATTACTTTTTGGGTGCATTAGGGCATTTATGATTTTCAAACGCAATGTTCATCAGGTTGACACTCATGTTGCCATATGATAGCATAGCACCACAGTAAATACAAGATAACTTCATATGCTGGAAGTTGGGTTGGATGTTTGGCACAGTCTCTTGTGCCTCTCTTCCCGTCAAAGACAATGTGGAGGTAGATCTTGCCACAGGAGTTGCCGTCGGATTGTCTTGAAGATCCCTTAACTCAGCCCGGCTGTAGTTCAAGGGATGCCACCTGCTCATGTGACGATGCATTGTATAGTTCCCCATACTGTACTTCTTTTCTGTGCCTCTCGACAATCTGTGCTCACAGATGAGGCAGGTGGCATATTTTGCATTCACTTTCTTTGATCCAGGAGGGATGGTGAAAAACTGCCAGATGAAACTGGTTTTTCATTTAGAAACCCGGGGCAACTCATCGACAAATTGTTGTTCCTCTCTGTCCTCTTCTTCTTCTTCCTCCTCTTCCTCCTCTCTGTTAGTCATAGTTTGACTAGGTGGTCCTCTCTTCTTATGAGGAGGTGGAGGTGGTGGTGGGGGTGCACCAGCTGCAGCAAGAATGGAAGCCATTGTGGAACTTCAGATAAATGGTCTTTCTCTCACCAAGATGAAAGTCAGAGTGAGGAAATAAGGAGGGGTTTACATGATTTGGGGAAAACAAAAGTTCTGAGCCAATGAAAAGTGTTATTTTTAGGTCACATGACCTAGTCATACATCATTTGGAAACCAAAAGTGAAATGAACCAATGAGAAGTTTGATAAACAAGTCACATGACCTGTTCCGCTTACGTTACGCGGCGCGCGCCGCGTCCCAGATCGCTTCCGGTTCGCGGTCCGGAGCACTTCCGGGAGCGCTAACGCGACGCGTCATTAGACGCATTACGCGATAACGTGATACGTCGCGCTTCCGCGACGCGTCACTGTTCCGCTAACGTAACGTTGACCGGTTCGCGGACTAGATCGCGGCATCAAGATGAGCTAACGGAAAGCTTCCCGGTTCGCGAACTAGAAGCGAAGAAAAAAATATTTTAAAAAAATTATCAATAAATATCTAAATATATTTTGGGATTTAAAGAATAATACATTTTACAGCTACAGATGTTAGCTTTTAAAAAACCAATGAAATTCACCGAAAAAACCATAGGTTATAGACCATATATAGTTAGAAATTTGCATTTAAAAAACCATTGAAATTCAATGAAAAAACCATAGGTTATAGACCATATATAGTTAGGGATTTGCATTTACAAAACCATATTTTACTCGCACAAAACCATTGAAATTCCATATATAGTTAGTTGCACTAACTATATATCGCGCACCCGCAATCCACTGCTGATGATGTCACATATTACATCATTCATGACATGGTCAGTGACATCACTGATGACATCACTGATGACATCTCAAATGACATCACTGATGACATCACTGATGACATCTCAAATGACATCACTGATGACATCTCAAATGACATCACTGATGACATCACTGATGACATCTCAAATGACATCACTGATGACATCATGACACACCAATACCAGTTACTACATACGCACTCACTGATTCCTACGTCTACACACACATTCACTCATTCACCCATACAATCACTCATACATACAGTCACTCATTATTACAACACTATCATATGCACTCATACACCTATGCAGACACTCACACACTGCCACTCATCCATGGAGTTACTCACACACCTAGTCAGTCCTGTAAAGAATCAATCACACTTCCATTTCCTCATCTATACAGTTAAACACAGAACACCATACTTCAGTGACATCACTGATGACATCACTGATGACATCACTGATGACATCTCAAATGACATCACTGATGACATCTCAAATGACATCACTGATGACATCATGACACACCAATACCAGTTAATACATACGCACTCACTGATTACTACGTCTACACACACATTCACTCATTCACCCATACAATCACTCATACATACAGTCACTCATTATTACAACACTATCATATGCACTCATACACCTAGTCAGTCCTGTGAAGAATCAATCACACTTTGATTTCCTCATCTATACAGTTAAACACAGAACACCATACTTTTCACACATATACTAACACATACTTACTCTCTTATACAATCACTGATACAAGTACACATTGATATGCACAGAGTCACACACCTCCCAGCCAGCCACACACACACTCAGTCTTCCATACATCCACTCATTCTTCAATATGTAAAACATATTTAAACTTTACAAAAACACACAGACACTAGATGATGTCATTTGAGATGTCATCAGTGATGTCATCAGTGATGTCATTTGAGATGTCATCAGTGATGTCATCAGTGATGTCACTGACCATGTCATGAATGATGTAATATGTGACATCATCAGCAGTGGATTGCGGGTGCGCGATATATAGTTAGTGCAACTAACTATATATGGAATTTCATTGGTTTTATGTCAATAAAATGTCCAGCTAACTATATATGGTCTCTAACCTATGGTTTTTTCATTGAATTTTCAAGGTTTTGTAAATGCAAATTCCTAACTATATATGGCCTATAACCTATGGTTTTTTCAGTGAATATATATATATATATATATATATATATATATATATTCACTGAAAAAACCATAGGTTATAGACCATATATAGTTAGGAATTCGCATTTACAAAACCTTATTTTACTCACACAAAACCATTGAAATTCCATATATAGTTCCATATATAGTTATTATTTTACTCACACAAAACCATTGAAATTCCATATATAGTTCCATATATAGTTAGAATATATATATATATATATATATATATATATATATTCACTGAAAAAACCATAGGTTATAGACCATATATAGTTAGGAATTAGCATTTACAAAACCTTGAAAATTCACTGAAAAAACCATAGGTTATAGACCATATATAGTTAGGGATTAGCATTTACAAAACCTTAATTTACTCGCACAAAACTATTGAAATTCGCATATATAGTTAGTTGCACTAACTATATATCGCGCACCCGCAATCCACTGCTGATGATGTCACATATTACATCATTCATGACATGGTCAGTGACATCACTGATGACATCACTGATGACATCTCAAATGACATCACTGATGACATCACTGATGACATCTCATTTGACATTACTGATCACATCACTGATGATATCATTCATGTGATAATACTATGAACCTCTTCAGACTCTAATATAACCTTAGATACAATCAGTGTAAACAGACACTCACAGACTGTCACTCATCCATGGAGTTACTCACACACCTAGTCAGTCATGCAAAGAATCAATCACACCTCCATTTTCTCAACTATACAGTTATACACACCTTACTTATTCAAACATATACTAACACATATTTACTCTCTTATACAATCCCTGATACATGTTCACAATGATCCATACAGCCACTCACACATTCACTGGCTCTTATGCACAGTTATTTATATATGTCAACTCTCACATGTACTGTGTTTTACATATGTACTTACTTTGACATGTAGCACTGAGAAATCCATTCACTCACCAATACACTCATGCAGACAGTCAACCGCCCATACAGCTGTTTCCACATACACTTTTGAACCCATACATATAGTGAATCAACTACTCACACATCTGTGCACAGAGTCACACACCTCCCAGCCACCCACACACACACTCAGTCTCCCATACAAATACTTGGGCAACCAATCAATAACCCATATTGTTACTCATATAGCTACTGATCAACACATGCAGCAGTTTACAGAACAACAGACATAATGATGCACAAATAAGACAGTTTAGTCACTAACCCATGCACTCAGTGAGACACATTAAATCACTCACTCATACAGTCAGTCATGCACCTACTAAATCCTTCATCCAGACACTTATACATCCACTCATTCTTCTATATGTAAGACATATTTTAACTTTACAGAAACATACAGTCACTGGGTGTTGTCATCAGTGATGTCATCAGTGATGTCATTTGAGATGTCATCAGTGATGTCATCAGTGATGTCACTGACCATGTCATGAATGATGTAATATGTGACATCATCAGCAGTGGATTGCGGGTGCGCGATATATAGTTAGTGCAACTAACTATATATGCGAATTTCAATGGTTTTGTGCGAGTAAATTAAGGTTTTGTAAATGCTAATCCCTAACTATATATGGTCTATAACCTATGGTTTTTTCAGTGAATTTTCAAGGTTTTGTAAATCCTAATTCCTAACTATATATGGTCTATAACCTATGGTTTTTTCAGTGAATTTCAATGGTTTTTTAATAGCAAATATCAAAAGCTGTAAAATGTCAAGTACGTGGTAGGTAAAAACATTTTCGTATTTATGCACGCTGATGTGCTTTGAACGCTGCCCCCCCCCCTCCTCTTTTCTTTTAGGAGTGTTCTCTCTTTGCAGATAGTGAAGGGTAGGTAACACAGGCCTTTGCCCCCGTTGTAATCCGCCGTGCCTGCTTCCCTCTCCATTTGATTGATTGTTATCCTAGCATTTATTGTTTTGGAATTGGTTCTCTTTGGTTCATTCTCTATTTACAAACAAGCACAGAGTCGCAATACTCTGTTTAGTCTTTGCAGATAGTGAAAAATCGTTAAAAAAACAAAAGGAATCAAGCAAAATCAGTAGGCCACTAATGGGATCTCTTTTTGACCTCGCTAAAATAGAAACATTATGAACAACCCCTCATGACAAATACGAAACTAGTGAGAGGAACTGAGCTCGACACCATGATGGCTGCAAGACAGCTCGGCTGCGCCGCCCACCCCACCCAAAATAACGACAAACACTAGGCAAATATTATAAATATATACCGCACACCAGCAAAGTAACAGGGTAAAACGTTTTATTAAATAACTATTTACATGGCAGCCTGCTGCAACATCGATCCAAACAAGCCTTTGTATTTTGGTCTCCAAATAAACCATCAATAGTAAGATTTTCATAGGTGAGTGTAGGTTCATGGTTTTCCATCCACAGACTGAAAGCCTGGAGTGGGAGTGAAAGAACAATAACTAGGTAAGAAGGAAGGCAGAGGTTGTGGGAAGGACTCTGGATATCGTATGTTGCTTGGTCCCTGAGATGCTTCGATGTCACTGCCTTGCACAAATGGCATAAGTCCTGGATGTTGGGTGCCATAGTTAAGGGTTCCGAGCAGCGCTTGTAACACTGTCTGAAGCTTATTTGCACCTGCTGCAGCTTCACTATTCTCAAAGTAAATGGGGGCTGTTTGTGGACCTTACTGCATTGGAAAACAATGTGATGCGGTGCCTCCCTGAACCACTTGACGGAGGCCCCCGAGATAATTGCACCTGCTCCACACCTTGTCACACAATCCGTTTGACCTGAAGACACGTCCTGCGGTGCCCTGGTCCGACCATCACATATACCTGCGCCAGGAGACGGCGTGGGGTGCAGTAGAAGGGAGAGGCAGCGCAAACAAGCCTCCCCCACCTCCCCAGGAGGAGGTTTCTCAGCTACACCCCAGTGCTTCACTCGACCAGCTGACTTGCGCCCGCTCTTGCCACACAGTGCCTCGCTCGGCCAGCTGAATTGCGCCTGCTCTTGCTATTACAACGTCTCACCCGCCATCCAACGGAATTGCACCCAATCTTGCGGTACAGTGACAGGCGGCTGCTACGGAGCTCACGAAATGGCGGTCGGCTCCACAGACTTGGGCCTGGCCTGCAAAGATGGCTCTGGGCAACCGTGGAACTCGGACGCTTAACTGCTAGGGCATGGGCCACATTCCCAAAAGAATCCCCTCAGCCTTGAAGATTCTACAACAGTCACCGGGACCCCCGACTCCCGTAGACTTCCGGTGGGGAGCGACTGCCATGATTGCTCGCGGAATGGCCACGACGTAGCCACGAGATGGTGGTGCTCTCATGCTGATGCCAGCTTCAGTCTGAAACATCCAGAAACACTGTAGACTACCAATTCGATCAGTTCCGGTGGAGTCCCAACGTGACCCGGTAGAGAAGAACTTGCCCTCCCCTCTTTGACTGATGGTTCTTGTTGCCTGTCCCTTCTCTTGTCATTTAACAGAACTTTTTGGACTGCTGAAAGGGGTTGTGTTCCGACCGCTGGTTGGTGGAGACATTTTGACTATATTCTGGACCTGCGTTGTCGCGTAATGCGTCATATGACGCGCCGCGTTAGCGCACCCGGAAGTGCTCCGGTGCGCGAGGCGCAGCTTCCCGGAAACGATCCAGAGCGCGGCGCGCAGCGCGTAACGTAAGCATAACAGGTCATGTGACTTGTTAATAAAACTTTTCATTGGTTCATTTTACTTTTGTTATTCTAATGATGAAAGGCTTGGTCATATGACCTAAAAATAACACTTTTCATTGCTTTCGAACATTTTTTTTCCCCAAATGATGAAAGCCCCACCTTTTTTTTTCTCACTCTGACTTGTAAAGCAAAGGACCCAGATGCATTTACAGTTTATCACTAACAATGTTCCAGGCTAATGTATTTTCCCGGGAAATTTACAACTGTCCTGCAAGTAAAATATTCCTATTTCGAGAAAAAGGGCGTTTCTTCGTCCCATGAGGGAGCCGTTGAACAAAAGAGGCTCGGCCTGCTGTCTTAGTCGCTGATAGGCATGAATATCGGATTCTTATCGATCACTTTATGTTGCAGGAGTGGAAAACACAACAGCCCTTGACCATTTATCCTTACTGCGTTCCTGCGTATTATGCCTTTTAACCGTCATGTAATCGGGCTGCTTTATTTCACTTGCCTATTACTGATTCGAAAACAGTGGCTATTATTCAAAACTTTACCAATCTAGGTACTACTACCATGTTTTGTTTTAAAAACCTTTATTGTGAAAATGTCAGTATACAAATACAGGCCTATAACCACGTGGGCCGGCCACGGAGCAAACTGGAATCGTATATGATGAGGGGACATTTACACTGTAGAAGAACGTAACGGGCGACCCATTAGGTTGCAAGAACTAAGGTGTCTAACAGTTGCGGAAACCGTGGACGTACATTTTATAATTAAAGTACGACAGGGCCAGTTACAATAAAATTATCTAGATATACATTTGCGGGCAAGTACCATGGGTGACGTTAATTCGAACTTTCAATAGTACAGTAATCAATAACACATCAGAACTTAATATCAATAGGGATGTCCAAATGTTCAATCAGTACTCGTCCCCGCCCGCCATGTGCTTCAAAACTGCATACGTATCTCGTGATATCAAGGTTGGGCAACCAGTACACAACAAGGAGTTACGAGTCCCATTTATACCGGCGCCATTTTGGGCGAGGTCGGGCAGGCCCAGGATATAGTCAAAATGTCTCCACCAACCAGCGGTCGGACCAGAACCCCTTTCGGTAGTCCAAAAAGGTTCCGTTAAATGACAACAGAAGAGATAGGCAACAAGAACAATCAGTCAAAAGAGGGGATGCTTTCGTGAATGGGGCCCATGCCCTAGCAGACAAGCGTCCGAGTTCCAAGGTGTCCCAGGGCCATTTTAGTGGACCAGGCCCAAATCCAAAGAGCTGGCCACCATTTTGAGAGTCCTGTTGCAGCCGGCTATCGCTGCACCGCAAGAGTGGCCGCAATTCAGCTAGATGGCGGGTGAGTCACTGTACCGCAAGAGCGGGCGAAACTCAGCTGGATGGCGGGCAAGACGCTGTACCGCAAGAGCGAACGCAACTCAGCTGGATGGCGGGTGAGGCACTGTGCCGTAAGAGCGGGCGGAACTCAGCTGGATGGCGAGGGAAATGCTAAGAGGCGCCCCACTGCAGATGAGGTGCCTCCACCTGGGGAGGCGGGAGAGGCCTGTTTGCGCCGCCTCCCCCCCCCCGGGCACCCCACGCCGTCTTTCGGTGCAGCATTGTAGGATGGCCACACCAGTGAAACTTGCTGGACACCACCTCGGTGCCATCCGGATCTCGGTGCGTTGTGCTGCCTTCGGCCTACTGTAGCAGCAAGTGCAGGCGCAACTCTGCTGGATGGCGAGTGAAACGGTAAGGGGCGCCGCACTGCAGATAAGGTGCCTCCACCTGGGGAGGCGGGAGAGGCCAGTTCACGCCGCCTTAGTCCCCCCCACCCCAGGCACCCCACGCCGTCTTTCGGCGCAGCATTGTAGGATGGCCACACCAGTGCGGCAACTTGCTGGACACCACCTCGGTGCCATCCGGATCTCGGCGCGTTGTGCTGCCTTCGGCCTATTCGCACATCGGTCCGCTACTGACGCCGCCTCACAGGCCAACGGATTTTGTAGGCTTTTTATAGCCCAAAGCCGCATAACAGGTCATGTGACTTGTTTATAAAACTTTTCATTGGTTAATTTTACTTTTGGTTTCCTAATGATGAAATGCTTGATCATATGACCTAAAAATAACACTTTTCATTGGATTGAAACATTTTTTTTTCCCAAACGATGAAAGCCCCACCTTTTTTTTTCTCACTCGCCAATCCAAAAAGGTTCCCTTAGATGACAACAGAGGAGACAGGCAACAAGAAACATCAGTCAAAAGAGGAGAGGGCAAGTTCTTCCCTACCGGGTCACGTTGGGGCTCCACCGGAAGTCATCGAATTGATAGTCTACAGTGTTTCTGGATGTTTCAGACTGAAGCTGGCATCAGCATGAGAGCACCACCATCTCGTAGCTTCGTCGTGGCCATTCCGCAAGCAATCATGGCAGCCGCTCCCCACCGGAAGCCTGCGGGAGTCGGGGTCCCCGATGACTTTTGTAGAATCTTCAAGGCTGAGGGGACGCTTTCGAGAATGGGGCCCAAGCCCTAGCAGGCAAATGTCCGAGTTCAAATGTGTCCCAGGGCCATTTTAGTGGACCAGGCCCAAATCCGAAGAGCCGGACGCCATTTTAAGAGTCCTGTGGCAGCCGCCTATCGCTGCACCGCAAGAGTGGGCGCAATTCAACTGGATGGTGGGCGAGACGCTGTAGCCGCAAGAGCGGGCGCAACTCAACTGAATGGTAGTCGAGAAGCTGTAGCCGCAAGAGCGGGCGGTAAACAGCTGAATGGCGGATGAGGCACAGTGCAGCAAAAGCGGGCGGTAAACAGCTGAATGGCGACTAAAAGGCTAAAGGGGCGCCCCCCTGCAGCAGAGGAGCCTCCACCTGTGGAGGCCCGTTCGCGCCGCCTCCCCCCCTCCCCCCCCCCCCGGGGCGCCCCACGCCGTTTTTCGGCGCAGCATTGTAGGATGCCAAGACCAGTGCGGCAACTTACTGGACATCACCTGGGTGCCGTCCGGATCTCAGCGCGTTGGGCTGCCTTCGGCCTATTCGCACAAAGGACCGCTACTGACGCCACCTCACAGCAGCCCATTGTTGCTTTGTTTAAAATGTTTTTTTTTAACGTGTTTACTTTGTTGGAGCATTGTATATATTTATAAGTTATTAAAGTGTTATAATCCTACTACTTTGTTGGAGTGCTATATATTTTTAATGTGACACATAATTGTGAAAACTTTGATGTACAAAAAGGCATCCCTGGAATCTTCCGCTTCAGGCTCGGTCCCACACACCCTCACAGTGAGAATCCCCTCCCCAATCACAATACAGGATCGTTATCAGATAGTAGGAACGCGTGTGGTGTGACGGATCTCATGGGGTGGGGGCCTTGATCTACTGTAACTCCTTTGAAGAGGGGTGATTCTTTGCAGTTGGAGCCATAAACTACATCCACAGGGCTAAGTGATAGCCTGGGACCGGCCTGGACAATCAGACACAGAGGAAGAGGAGTGTCAGAGGGTACGGTAGTGAATAGGGTGAAAGGGAGGTGTCGGGCGGGCACAGGGTGTGATTCTCAGGGAAGAGCAGCGCAGATGGGGGGAGGTTTATGGCCCATGCATGAGAGAGAGAGCGGGGGTGACCAGTGCGTGGGGAAGATGTTTGCGAGGGTGGGGAGCCATGCTGAAGATCGGCGGCGTGCAGAGAGTGGGTCTGGTCAAGGCATCTAAAATGGCTGCCGTGCACGACAAAAGTGTGGCATTGGAAAAAAGGCAAGATGGCGCAGACAATGTTTATCAATAAGGATTAATTTATAACAATTATTTTTAACAATATATTTACTCGCAGTGACAAAATGGCGGTCAACACTTCCTAATTTCCTTCGAATCGAACGTTAACAGATGCCACGCAGCAACAAAAAAAAATCTGCTCACGCGCAGCCGCTGGAAGACATGTATCAACATATATAAGCATCCTCAGCCACCCTCATAAAACATAGGGGGTCAGGATACGTCTCCCGTACCCCTTATACCCATTTCTCACATTGTTTTTCCTCCATCTTGTAATTTAATTAAAACGAAACACAAAATGGCGAATTCCCGTTTCGCTACCAGTTCGCGAACCGGGAAGCGCTTCTACCGCAAAAAATCAATTTTTTTTTATTTGCCCCACGGGACCCTTTAATAACTCCAACATCATTCCTAGGGGGTCAAGAGGGGTCTACCTTGCCCCCTTTCATTAAATTCCCCCTTTGTTTTTCTCATCCTCTTGTCTCTCGATCCTACCGAGAGACAAGACGGCGGCCGTTCCGGACTGTTTAGAATGTTGACAGACACCGGAGAGCCAATCAGCTTCGTTTCGCAAAGTTCTGTAACGCGAAAAGTGCGCGAACCGGATCGCTACCCGGGACGCTGTCACAGATATATCTGTTTTTTAAAACATTAATTTCTCAAAATCCACTGGAGCCCATATATTGAGACCCAGCAAAGGCACATCGGGCTAACAGTCCCTACAATTTTGCCAAGTTTCGTGCAAATCCATTCAGCCGTTAGAGCTAAAAGTGAGGCCAAACGCCCTATGGAAAAATGAATGGGAAAAACGCGTTTTGGGACCCCCCTTTTTTCTCGGCCCCCCCTTGACGAACCCCCCCCAAATTTTCAGGGGCTGCTCAGAAAACAAAATGTGCCATTTTCCTGAAAATTTCAGCCGATTCCGTCCACAAACGCCAAAGTTATTAGACATAGAATTTTCAAAAGTTCCATAGAGAAAAAATCCTAACTATATATACCTACTGGCGACCGCCAGTAGGTAATACATATATATACATATATATATTGCTCCTTCTCCACGGCTCATTTGCGGAGGAACCTCCCGTAGTCTGGTGGCGCGTTTACACTGGCAGAGCCCTGCCAGTTATCAAATTCCAATGATTCTCAAATTTAAACGCACGCTCAGAAGGTAGAAAGGTACACAGTGTAGCTTTATTGCTGTAACGCGTTTCGGAAGCTTTTGCTCCCTTGCTCAGACAACAATCCTTCAGCTCTCCACCATTTACATACACAGTTCATGATGGCCATAGAGATAGGACTGCACATTTCATTTTGGCTGACATATTGGAGTGTATTTGTAATACATTTTAGTTTTACCCCTGATGTCTCAACTTTACACAAACAACGTAAATCATTAATGCAGTTAAGTACATACACTTTACTTTCTTTTTGTTTCTTTCGCCACAGTGGCTATTTTGTGCTCGTACTATTTCATTACCCTTCTTCATTCGCCTAGTGGCTTAGTCAGGGTTCAATGTCTCTGGGGAGAGCTTATCTAAAAACATATAGTGAAAAAACGTGAACTAAAGTGAATAAATCTTTACATTACTAAGTGATGAGTTCTTCTACTCTATTCTCTCGTGAAATCCTCTGGGTGACAGGTTCAATTGCTCGTGAAGTGCACGTGCTCCCTAATCTGAGCATCTTGAATCTACCTGTTACAGTAAAACAAACAATTAATTACAATTGTGCTCCAATTTTGATTAAAAACATATATACATTTTCAAGCTTTTCATAGGACAGAACCTGTTAATTCTGATAAACATTCAGTAGTTCAAATATCATACATTTCAAAAAGATACAGTATTCTTATTCCCTAGTTGGAGGTTTAGGAATCATACAGGTGAACTGCTAGCTCTTCATGGTCATTATGCCCATTCGGCTGTCGTGTTTCTAATTCCAGAATCCATTTAGATTCTTTCTTTCTCAACTGTATCTCCCTATTGCCCCCTCTTTGGTTTTGCCTCACCTGTTCTATTGCAAAATAAGTTAACACATTGCAGTTTGATCTGTGATGTTGGGCAAAATGTCTCGCAACGGGGTATTGGGGGTCCCTGTTTGTAATTGCCCTCAAGTGTTGCATCACTCTGTTTTTGGCCATGACTGTCGTGCTGCCTACATATCTTTTCTTGCACGGACATTCAAGTACGTATATCACATATGTTGAACTACACGTCAGAAACTGACTTATCTTCCTGTTTGTTTTGCCATGAGGAATATCAAAGTCTTTTCTCATAGGGCTATATTTGCAGGCTCTACAGTGCCCGCATGGGAAAAAGCCTACAAGGTTATGTTGGTTCCTGTCCTTGTAGTCAGTGATGTCTCCCTTCGTGATTATATCCCTCAGGCTGCGGCTCTTTCTATATGTGATTGCTGGTCTGGTACTCAATTCAGGGCCAATGATGGGATCACTTTTCAAGATATTCCGATTTCTTGCAATTATTTTCTTTACCTTTTGAGACCCCCTATTGTAAGTTAGAATTACTCTGGTGGTCTCATTCTCTTTACTTTCCTTCTCTCTTGATGTCAGAGTGCTCTCGTTATATTTTCCATTTTGGATAAGGCCCTATCTAGACCCACTCGAGGTAACCCCTTTCCTTGAATCTTTGTATCATATTTTCACTTTCTTGTTTGTACCGGTGCGGTAGTGAACGAAGTCTTGAGTGTTTGGAAAGCCTCTCCGGCCTCCGGTGTCCACACAAAAGGTATACCCTTCCTCAAGAGCCTCGTAATGGGCACTGCCAATTGCGAAAAATGCAAGCTAAAGCGACGATGAATAGCCCTACAGGTGGGAATAGCCCTAGAGGTGGCACAGCGGGGAAGATGGCGGCCGGCTGAAGGCGCTGGTCGTGAGCTCCGCTAGAAGTCTCCAGGTAAACGTTGCATATGCTTCCCGATTAACGGAAATCTTACAGCGAAAGCACTATTACTACTGATTAATGCGACTCTGAGCTTGAAAGGTGAAATAGCGAACGACAATCAATTTCATGTAGTGTATCAAAAATCTTTATGCTACTCACCATCTCGTTATACTCGCTACTCCGCTGAATCCTCTACCCGTCATTCCGCCACCAATAACCCTCGATAATCCCCGTTACCTGTCTCAAGGGTGAGTCGAAGTGCACAGCCGAAGGTGGAGAGACGCGATGCGAGGTATTTTTCCGCGTTTCTTTTCGAGGGTAGAGCCGCGTGTGCTGTAGAAGAGATACATGACAGGCTGTTCTACAAAGGCGGTGCAAACCCCGGTCCCGGTCCCGGCTCAGGCACTCCCAGCAGCCGATCCGTTAGGCGGGCTGTGGGAGAGGGCTCGAGAAGCCGCCAGGGAAGGTAGGAGGAAACTCTTGAAAACCGGCTTCTTCTTCCGGGGCAAGAGTGGAGGAGGCAGCGGGAGCTGCAGAGAACAAGATTGTGATTTCAGCTACAACAGTAACAGCCACACGGACTACACAGAGGGGACAGGAGCCGAAGCAAAACACAGAAAGGGAGAAATACGAGACAAGAGACAAGAAATTTCCAGTGTGGGGTGTACGGAGATCTGGACAAATATTAACTCAGAAAACCTCATCCAAAGGTCTGCATGTGTTATAAATTGCAACAAAGGATACTGTGGCAGAGAGAGTGAAACAAAGGCAAAAAAGTCAACATATATCTGCTGGATGAATGAAAAAATAAACGAAAGTCTCTGTCCCATTGTAGCTGAACCAGAATTAGAAAGTCAAGAAAATACAGACCTACAAGTTAAAAGCACTGGAAATACCCACACTGCTTCAACACGAGGAGAAAGTGAGAGTAGTAAAAACAAAAAGGAGGAAACCCTTTCTAACACCAACTATTTCACAAGATCCAGAGCAAGGAAGGGAACAGGAACCCTTCCTCCCGTGCAAGAAGGCTCAGTAGAGGGGGTAAGAAAATCAGCATACTGTCTCAGGAATCAAAGCTTAAGTAAACAGAGCCTATTACATCCAATAAAGAAAAAGTGCATGACCCCTAGAAGTACAAAAAAATCCGTGAAAATCCCCCCACGCTTAGAGGAATTGACGGAGAGTATAAAAAGCAGAGGATCAAGGAAATCCAAAGATAAGAAAATAAAGATTACTCCTTCATTGAGGTCATACTTTAAAATACAACAAGTGGTGCAAGTGAGAGGAGGTAACCACGGTCAGGTCAATAATACGACAGACACAACAAACACAAAAAGTACTCTGGATATATCTCCTGTACAGTCTTCAAGCATAACAGCAGGTATTTGGAGTACCAATCACATGTATGAAAAAGAAGTGGAAGAACCTGCAGACATGGAAGTGCTAACAGGAGGAAATACACAGTCGTCGTCTCCTCCTGACCCATTTACAAGTACGACTTCTTCAATGAAACAATCTTCATTACTAAATCTGTCATCACATTCAGGCTCTTTAGCTCAAGCAAGCACGAGCGCTACACCACAAATTGAAATCGCAAATCAAGAGTCCCAAGAGATCTCCGAAGAGGAGCCGGGGGAAGAACTTATAGACAAAGGTGAGAAAGGGAACTTTTTGGAACTGTGTTTGGATAAAATGATGGAAAAAATAATGGGGGAAATGAGAGAAAAATTTGCAATTTCTGAAACAAACCAGAACAGAATACAAGAAGCGGTAGAAAGTTTAGACCAGAAAATAAATGACTTAGGGGTCAAAGTCACAGCAGTAGAGAACGAGTTGGGCTCCCTAAGTAAAAGAGTGGACAATACCCAAAGAGAGATAAGACACTTAAAGGACAACGATAAAATAGTCAAGGAGAAACTTGAATCTCTGGAAAACCAAGGAAGAAGAAATAATATTCGCATCTTGAACGTCCCTGAGAACTCAGAGGGAACGGATATCAAGGCTTATGTAATATCTCTACTAGAAGAATTTCTGCCTTGGACAAAAGACTGTGATTTAGCGGAGGACATCCAACGAGTCCATAGAGACCCCTTCAGGAAGAGCAAAGAAAAGAAAACTCCGAGGAAAATCTTGGTAAATTTCAGAACATACTCTCTGAAAGAAAAAATACTGAGTGAGGGTCTAAAAACCGGAAGCTTCAACAAAATGAGCTGGTCATTTCGCATCAGATCAGATATTTGCAAAATTACGCAAGATCGGCAATGGGAATTGGGGCAATATATGCAGGAGCTAAAAGCACTCGGAGCGAGCGTACAACTAAAATTCCCCGCCTCCCTTAGAATAATGTGGCGAAATAAAATGCATAACCTAAGGGACCCTAAGGAGGTAGAGAACCTCATTCAGTTAATAAAAGACCAAATTGAAATTGACAGACTAAATAAGGTATAAGTTATCAAACCAAGAGGTGAAGGAACAAAACTTGATACATTTGATATATTATAAACAAGAATGAATTAGAAAGTTCTCAGAGGCAAAAAAAAAACCCCCAAAAAAACAGACAATAGAACATATATGGGGAAAAGCAATCACTAAATTAAACCAAAAGAGGAAACTACCTGGAGCAAACGGAGCACGAATCCTGGGTGAAACAACTCCTGAAAAAAGAAAAGAGGAGGCTTCCCCTGGGAGGGAACCCAAAGTAACTCACAAAATGCAGGATTGTAAATACACACGGGTGGGGAGCAAAGTAGGGAAAAACGAAAAAAATAATCCTCAAAATTGGAATAAAAAAAAGATTGGCAAGGGGGTTAAGTGCTGCCACAAAAGCAAAAACAACTTAAAATGGCAAAAGAGAGATCAATAAAAATTCTAACATGGAATGTTAATGGGCTTAGAACTCCTTCAAGAAGAAGAAGAATCATGGAATATCTCAAAGAAATAGAAAGTGAAATTATTATCCTTCAAGAAACTCATTTAACAAAGGCAGAATGGTCCCAATTAGCAAAAAAACGAAACTGGATTGGAGCAAGTATACACACAACGCAAGAGTGTAACACAAAGGGGGTAGTAATTATTATAAAGAAATCTCTCAACGCTAAAATAGAAGTTGACAAAGTTGACAACAAAGGCAGATGGGCAATTGTCAAAGTCAGAATTGAAGAACGTATTCTCACTATTGTAGGGTACTATGGCCCCAATAGGGACGATGCTGAGCCACTCAAAAAACTTTATTCTGAACTTTTAACATATCCAGCTCCAATCATTATGGGAGGGGATTTTAACCTCATAGGAGATCCTAAAATAGATAGATTCCCACCAACAAAACAATGGAACCTACCGAAGATGAGGGAGTGGCTAGGGATCTATAAAAAAGATTTATTGCTAGAAGACATGTGGAAATTAAAAGGAATAAAAAACTACCCATACACCTTACACAATAAAAAATTAGGACACAAATCAAGAATAGATTTCTTTCTACTAAACAAAAATTTGCGAGATAAAGTTAAAAGTATTGAACACTTACCCGCACACCTATCAGACC
Organism: Lissotriton vulgaris; assembly: GCF_964263255.1. NCBI lineage: Eukaryota > Metazoa > Chordata > Amphibia > Caudata > Salamandridae > Lissotriton > Lissotriton vulgaris. The sequence goes on along the minus strand of NC_141687.1, from coordinate 1,391,529,758 downwards.
ACTCTGCAGTCCAGTTAAATATAACACTTCCGAATACTCAAATGCCTAGCAGGTGGACTGTTGACCGTACAACTCTTAGGGACGAGCGATGCGTGGAGGAACTTATAACAACTACCCGACATTACTTTCAAGAAAATGCAACTAGTACTTCAAAAAGAATGACATGGGATGCTTATAAAGCGGTTGTAAGAGGAAAATTGCTTAGCTTGGGTGCTTATAAACACAAAACAAAAAAACAGGAAATCATGAAAATGGAAACAGAAATCAAAGAAGATGAACTACAATTAGAATGTGATATCCCGCAAGAACAAAAGAAAAAAATTGGAAGAAAGACTTCGTAACTCAAAAGAGAATCTGACAATTTATTTAGAGAATATAGTCAAAGAGAAATGGGAGAGCAGTAAATTAGCAAATCATGAGTATGGAGAAGGATGTGGAAAACTCCTAGCTTGGAAAATGAAAACAGATCAGTCCAGAAATAATATACTAAACATATACAGCCAAGATCAATCAATTACTTTCGCAGATGATGCCTCAATAAGGAAGGAATTCTTTCACTTTTTCACCTCAATATATAAGGAAGACACAAACCCAACAGAAGAAGAAATTAAAAACTATCTCGAAAAGATTCAACTCCCGTGTCTGACTGAGGAAGAAGCGGAATCTGTGAACTCAGAAATAACAGCAGAAGAAGTAAGGAGCGCTATAAGTCATCTAAAGAAAGGTAAAGCTGCAGGCCCAGATGCGTTACCCAACTAATTTTATATTGCATTGAAAGAAACAATAATTGAACATTTAACTGAAACGATGAACAAGACATATTTGGAACATGAAAAGATCCCAGACTCATGGAACGACGCTACAATAAGCATATTACTAAAACCAGGAAAAAATCCTAAGAACTGCGCATCATATAGGCCAATATCGCTACTAAATTGCGATTATAAGATCTTTATGAACATAATAGCAAAAAGAGTGTCTAAGGTTATGGCCAAATTAATTGATACGGACCAAAGGGGATTTATAAAGGGAAGACAGATACAAGAAATTACACATGAATTAATAGCAACAATTGACATAGCTGTACAGGAAAAGCTTCCCCTTACACTTATCACATATGATGCTGCTAAAGCCTTCGACCGTGTCAACTGGGCTTTTCTAATTAAAAGCATAGAGAAAAGCAAGCTCGGGATTAACTTTATTCACATGGTAAGTGAAATATATTCGAGCCCAAGAGCGAAGGTAACTGTTAATGGCAATCTTACGGAAAATATTCAGATCCAGAGAGGCACACGACAGGGATGTCCTTTATCTCCACTACTCTTTAATTTATATATTGAACCCCTGGCATGCTCTATCAGAAATAATACTAACATCACACCTTTCAGATATTCACATTGGACAAGGAAAGTAGCACTCTACGCAGATGACCTAATGGTGTTCACGGACAACTATAATTTCTCCAAGCTGGCGATTGATGAAGAAATGAACAAATTCGGTAAAGTTTCAGGATACCTAATAAATTTCGACAAAACGGAGGTAATGAGGTGGAACTCACAATTAACTTCACCTCTCTTGAAGGATAAAATAAAATACTTAGGAATCACCATAACACAAGACCTTGGAAAACTAGCAGAAACAAACCTTAGCCTAGTTATGAATGAAATGAAAAAGCTCCTTAAAACCTGGTCAGGCTTACCATTAAGCTTTTTAGGTAAATCAAATATAATTAAAATGTCAATTATTCCAAAATTCACTTATCTTTTCAATAACATTCCATTAGAATTTAAAAAGGAAACCCTGAAAAAAATACAAGGAGAAATATCTAGCTTTATTTGGTCATCAAAGAGTACAAGAATCTCATGGAATAAACTCAGGAGAAAGAAGGAACAAGGGGGTATTGCAAGTCCGGATATATATGAATATTACAGATCCTTCCAATTTAAAAATGTCAGAGTTTTACTAAAAGCACACCAAGCATATCCAACATAATTGCAACACTTGACAAATGGTGAAGATCACTTCCTCTTCAAGTTTGGCCATCCGAAATTCTTCAAAAAGGTTAAATTAAAGGTTCTGAACAATGCCGTTAAGATCTGGAATCAAATAAGATCTGTCACACACATTCCATATTATAGTAACATGGCTCCAATATGGGACTCCCCAGGCACTCCTGACTGCTTAAATGACTCTTTATCAAACCCACTTAGGCAAGCTGGAATTGAAAAATGGGGACAACTTCTATCTGGAAACTCTTTGTTATCATGGGAACATTTACAAACAATTACAGATCGTAAAATCTCAAAGTTTAAATATTATCAACTGAGTAGCTGGGTAAGCACCATTCCAAAGGGAGCCTCTGATCCGGAAAACCTAGAACCAGAGATGATGAGTGAAACGGTATTAAAAAAAGAAGTATCAAAATGGTATTGGGCATTAATTGAAACAGAAAAAGAAGACCCAACAATTGCTGAAAAAATATGGAAGAAAGACTTACAAAATGAAGTTTCAGACCTTTGTCAAATCTGGAAAAAATCAGCAGAAAAATGTTGGTCATGTCTAAAGGCCGCTCCACTAAAAAGGAATCACCTTTTCTCTATACATAGAGCGTATTGGACCCCAAAAAAATTATCAAAATTCAAAGGAGCTACAGTTAAATCGTGCAGCAAATGCGGAGAGGAAAAAGTCGATGATATACATATGTTTGGTGGGTGCCCTTCGCTCACACAATACTGGCAAGAAATTGGTAAGACTCTAACTGCAATACTGGCAACACCGATAACTGTGAGTATTATTTTAAATATTTTTGGGATACACTGTACTACTCAACCTAATCAGATTAAGTTAGATAAACATCAAGAAAATTTACTATTTGTTATGATCCTTTTAGCACGTAGAGAGATTTGTATTAATTGGACAAAACCAGTTCCTCCAACACATGAAAACTGGTTAAATACTACAATAAGAATTAGTCATTTAGATAGAAAAGGGAAACAATTCAAAAAGATGAAATACTGGGAGATTCTGGAAAATTACATCGAATCTAGACAATAATCTATAACCTTTCCTTGCCAGAGGCCCCTTTACTTTTTCTTTTTCTTTTCTTCTTTTTTTTCTTTTTTTTTCTTTTTGATTCCAATGATTAAGCGGTCAATAATTCCTGGCATGACTTGAAGTCTGTCAAATATCCAAAGGGTCAGAGATCTTCCGAAACAAAGGAATTATTGTGTAAGATGGAGGTGTGCGGAGGAGAACCGATCGGATCAAGAACGAGGCATACCCCTTGTACCCCCCGATAGACGATCAGGGGCAGCCTTTATGAAACATCTTGTTCGGATCCGGGTGGTCTCCCGAACGCCTTTCTTTCTTTTCGCATAACCCGCAATATGAGGATAAAAAAAAAAAAAAAGATAAAGCAACGATAGTAATTCGCGAAGCCCAAAAAACTTTGGACTTCTCTCACATTCTTCGGAACTGGCCAGTCCCGAACCGCCTTCACCTTGCGCTCGGACATTTGCAAACCCAATGGACTGATCATCACTCCCAAGAATTCCACACTGTACACTCCAAACTCACATTTACTGAGCTTCACAAACAAACTATGTTCCCTCAATTTAGCCAACACTTTGCATACTTGTTCCACATGTTTGTCTTCCTCCATAGAGTACACCAAGATGTCATCAATGTAGACAACTACGAACAAATCGATATATTCCTTCAGGACATCATTGATCAGGAACTGAAAAGCCGCAGGGGCATTACACAGCCCAAACGGCATGACCAAATATTCGTATAGCCCATACCGCGTCTTGAATGCCGTCTTCCACTCATCCCCCTCACGTACCCTGACCAAGTGATAGGCACCTCGCAAGTCCAAGCGAGTATAGATCACAGCCTCCCTCACTTGGTCAATCAAAACTGAAATGAGGGGGAGAGGGTATCGGTTGCGAATGGTATTCTTATTCAAGACGCGGTAGTCTACACAGGCCCTCAAGTCGCCATTGGCTTTTGCGATAAAAAAAAGGGGAGAGGCTGCAGGGGAACAAGATGGTCTTATAAACCCTATGCTTTCATAATGCTCAATGTACTCCTTTAAATGTGTGGTTTCAGGGACTGACAAGGCGTACACTCTACATGTTGGAATAACAGCCCCATCAATCAAGTCTATCCGGCAGTCATATGCCCTATGAGGTGGTAGTGTCTCTGCTCTACTTTCGCTAAACACATCCTGAAATGCTTCATATTGTTTTGGAAGAACCACCTCCTTCTCTGCGGCTGTCGCCACCATAAACAGACATGCTAGCACTGCTACAGGGGAAGACGCATAGGGCACCAGATGTTCCTTACAATACCCAGATGAAAAATGCACAGTGCGTGTTTTCCAGTCAATAGAAGGATTGTGGTATGTAAACCAAGGCATCCCCAAGATGATCTCATATTGAGGAGCATCGATTATGTTCAACTCCACCTTTTCCACATGTCTCCCTTCTGACACTTCTATAGACAATTCTACTTCTGCTGTTTTCTCAGTTATAAGACCTGATTTTATGGGCTGTCCATCCACGGCCAAAACCTCCTCTGGATTGACTCTAGGTACTCTAGGTATTGATAAACGAGACACCAACCCATTGTCTATGAAACTACCCGTAGCACCTGACTCCAGCATAACCATTACTTGATGGACTTTCTGCTCACATTCCAAAGACATAGCAAGAACCAAATGCTACTCAGTTTCCCCTATCCCATGTGAAGAAAGGGAAGTGAGTTTCCAATCAGGTGTCTCTACCTCTCTAGGCGGAGGTACCAACGGGTTGTCAGACTCCCTAGCTGTAGTGGAGACAGCCACCCTCTTATTCCTATTCCAACCAGGAGAAGTCTTGGGCTTAGAAGGACACTCTCGTACATAATGACCTTTTTTTCCACAATACATACAATGGCCTTGTACTCTTCTACATTCTCTTTCGTCTTTAGACAGGGGGGGTCTAATGGCTCCTATTTCCATTGGTTCTAAGCCAGCCTCTGCAGTACCCATAGCTCTAGGAGGGAAGCTCACAGCACGGGTATAACCTTTGTCCCACTTTCTCCTGTCTCCACTCCGCTCAGTCAGCCTACCATCCAGTCGTAATACCAAATTCACCATATCTACACAGGTAGTGGGTTGGGGGTCTATCTGAGCCACCACATCTTTTAATTCATCCCTTAACCCCTGATAAAACAAAGACATTCTCTTTCCTTCTGGCCATTCCGTTTCAGCCACCAAACGATTAAACGTTGTTAGATACGTAATCAAGTCACTTCTGCCCTGACGCAAAGTTAACAGCTCTTTGTCTGCGCTAAAGTTGGTGGCCCTCCTGTCAAATACTTTCTAAAAATCATCTCTGAACGCTGTCCAGTTAGATAATATGGCATCATCTCTCTTTATTAGAGGTAACGCCCAATTTGCGGCGTCCCCCACTAAATAAGAGATAGCAAAAGCAACCCTTGAGTGGTTGGTGGGGAAAGAAGCCGGTTTACATGAGAAGTGAAGCATCACCTAGAGTCAAGAACACCTGTGTTTTACGCGGATCACCAGCATACCTTTCTGGGGTAGCCAAAGGAATAGGGGGAGGAACAGTGACTTGTATTTGTGAGGGACTAGCGGAAAAAGGATTCTTAGATAACTGTTCTACCCTATCCTTGAGCGCAGCAGTCTCTGCCTTGGATGACGCCAGCTCCTGTTGAACCAGAACCAAAGCATGCAACACATCCTCCAAGGTGGCCATATGTACAACAACCGGACCAGGCAGAATGCAATTCGTGGGTTCGTGATTCTGTCAGGCTCCACGCTGCAGGATCCGGTTGTAGCACATAGAACTCCACCTCCCGACCTCACCAACACACTGTCGCTTAAAACACAGTGTGTTCGAGGGATAGGGCGAGGGAAAATAAAATAGAACAAGGAGGGGACGGAAGGGGACTGCAGGGAAGGGACAGCTGAAAGACAAGTAAAGGAACACACAGGTTATAGATAATAACAATTCAACCTACTCTCATTTCATTCTCGCTAAACAGGTCAATAATGATCACCTTTGTGAATGAAGTGTTCTCCACCTTTTCCCTGTTATAACATATCACGGATATCAGTACCTCTGGTCCCTGAAGGATACAAAACAGCAGGTTATACTCTTGTAACGTAAAGAACCCCTCCTGGTATTCTTGAGTACCTTCAATAACGTACCCCTCCTTGTATTTGATGATATCCTTATGCTGCATCCATAACACACCACAATCCCAAGTGTAATCCAAAAGAAGTGTAAAGCAAGAGGTCTCTCTAAAGAACAAACAACAGAAGCTCCGATTTAGACACGGTAAGACATAGCATCTAACTACAGTCCTCCGCTCTAATAGATATAATCCACAGGATTCCAATAGTGTACAAAACTCCAAATACGGCAAGGTGTAGGGCCCCACTACCTTCCGCTTTGGCACTTAGATATGAGGACACTAGTGTCCTTCTTCGGAACGGTAGCGTGTAGAAAAGAACTCCCCACTACGCTCCGCTCTACAATCCGGCCAAGTACAAAAAACCTACACAGCCGTGCAAGTTCATAGAAAATGGATCCGTTTCATATGTTCAAACAAATGGCAAAAACAAATGTACAAAGGCAACGCGTTTTAATCACGCGCTCTCTTTACTCAACAGAGAATTGAAGTAAGTCCCAATTCCGTTTACTCACGGACTCCGCTTCCAGCCGGTACCTTTTAGCAGCCCAGGAACACTGTTTGCAATTCCCGCCACGGAGACGCCCATGGATCCGCTCGCTATCCGGGAGCTCCAAGACAGCCAGCAGCTGTCTGAAGGCGGGCCGTTTACCAAAACAAAGGTGCGTATTTCTCACTCGCCTTCAGCACAAAGAATGAGCAGCTATCGATACTCCAGGATTCAAACAGGAAACGCTTACGGAACAACTACGGACTCAGACTCAAAAACGACTGTTAGTACAAATCACGAACAGTGAGGGACGGTCCAATTCACTGTTATATAGTGACACGCCCACCTCCAGGACTTCTGGGAGATGTAGTCAGTTACCCTATTAGGTAGGCGCCTTGCCAATTCCTGACAATATTTGCGCTGCATCTATGAGGTTAGAACACTCTGGGACATTCTGTCATTGGGCTATAGTTGGGCTACATCTGGCTGATATTTGGGCTACATTTTGGGCTCTTTTGTCTCTGGTGGCCATCTTGGGAGACTGCATATCAGAATTTTTTTAATGAAATATAAGAGGATTTGAGAAGTCACTCAAAATGTGCCCTAATTTTTCTTTCTTCAGCAATAATCATAATTTCTATGGCAAAATGAACCCCCTCATTTTGTTCCTTTGCAAATTAAATGTTTTAAGTGTTAACACTTTATTCCAATCAAGATGACTTCAGGTGTGCCATACTTTTGTCATAAGTAAGACTGTTAGCGCTCTAGTTGTTCTTTAGGACACTCTGGGACATTCTGTCATTGGGCTATATTTGGGCTATATCTGGCTGATATTTGGGCTACATTTGTTTTTTCTGTCTCTGGTGGCCACCTTTGGGCTACATTGGGCTACATTGGGCTACATTTGGGCTCTAACATATATATAGCCCAATGTAGCCCAATATATATTTTTAAAAGTTAATTTTCGGAAAAACCACTGGAGCATATATCTTGAGACATAGCAAAGGCACATCGGGGTACCAGTCCCTACAATTTTGCCAAGTTTGGTGGAAATCCATTCAGCCGTTCGGGCTAAAAGTGAGTCCAACCGCCCTATGGAAAACTCAATGTTAAAAACACGTTTTGGGACCCCCCTTTTTTCTCGGCCCCCGCTTGACGAAACCCCCCCAAACTTTCAGGGGGCGCTCAGAAACAAAATGTGCAATTTTCCTGAAAATTTCAGCCAATTCCGTCCATCAACGCCAAAGTTATTCAACATAGAATTTTCAGAAATCCCTATTCAAAAAAATCCTAACTATATATACCTACTGGGGACCGCCAGTAGGTAATATATATATATATATATATACATATATATATATATGAGGTATGTCCAGTTCCTAACGTAGGTAGCACAGCGCATTCAGCCACACCAACAAACAGGAACCGGCGAGACCCAAGATGGTGCAAATTCTTTTTATTTAATTTTTAGCCCAGCACCAGTCCGCCATGACGCGTTTCGGCTAGAGATAGCCTTGATCACATGACAACGTCACGAGGGATGACCACCCTTTTTAAAGTGCAAGTAATACCATCACATGGTATAGAAAGCAAGAAAATACTCAACTTTCCAAAAAACTACACTTGTAGTATTGCAGCATAAATGCGATTATTGCACAAACAAACAACATATAATATACCATTCTATTGTCATTCTGTTCACAATTACAGTTAAATGACTTGTTTTTGGAAATGTTTCAATCAGAAACCTCAGTAATGTAATTTACACTCTACAAATTCATGGCAACGGCTAAAATAACTTCATTCTGTACAAAAGTTAAAAGCCAATAAATAATTATAAATAATCATATTGCCATTAAAATTCATTTCAAAGGGTACTCAAGCGTTTAGATAAATCAAACACAGGTTAATTATAGAGCACAAGAAAATAATTTAAGAGCCCTGTTGTCATGGATTCTGACAATACTAGAATGGAAGGTTATACTGCCCAAGTGGGCTATCCATCACTGAGGTAAACATTACTGGTATAACTGTGCAAATATGCAATATCAAGTGCAAGACATGTTAGATGGCTATAAAGTGCTACCACAAAGTGAAATAGTGCAAAAGAAATGTTAAATCATTATATCTTCATGTATAAAAACAGGTCAAAAGGAGGGTCCAGGGTTCATGTTATACTTCTAAACTCTTAAAATTGCTAGTTTTAAGTTGTTATTTGCAGGACAGAAACAATTCATTGAGGATAAAAGTGCAATGTGCAAATAGCAAGGTAATCCAGGTACTATAGATAGGTGTGGCAATCCTCCCCCATGTTAAGCCCGTGAGGTGCCTTGGTATCGAGTGATATGATGTAACTAGTCTCCAACTTTCTAAGTAGGGACTCTCTATCACCTCCTCTTCTCTGGGGGGGAACACAGTCTATCACAAAATACTTCAGAGCGGAGGCATCCTTCCCATGTGTTTGCTCGAAATGCCTGGCCACAGGATATGTAGTATCAGCATGGGTGATAGCACGCAGGTGCTGCAAGATCCGCTTATGGACTTGTGGCCTGGTGCTGCCCACATATCTGAGCCCACATGGGCATTCCAACACGTAAACTGCAAACTCTGTTTTGCAGTTTAATTTTTGTTTGATTTTGATGGGGGAAAGAGACAATGGTGTGTGTACCTCCGACTATATATATATATCAAGAAGAGTGGTTTTATAAGTGTGTGACTGCATGTGTTAATGGCTGCATGGGTGAGTGAGTGCCTATGTAAGGGAGTATCAGTATGGATAAGTCAGTGCCTGTGTGAGCGCCTGATTGGCTGAATGAGTGGCAGTGTAAGTGACCGTATAGCAGAGTGAGTTGTTTAGTGCATGGCTGTATGAGTGAGTGAATGGTTGAGTGAGTGGCTGTATGGGTGAGTGAGTACCTGTATAAGTGGCTGCATGGGTCAATGACTGGCTGTGTGAGTGGCTATATGCAAGAGTGAGTAGTTGTGGGAGTGGCTGTAGGGGTGAGTGAATGGTTATATTGGGAACTGTATGGGTGAGTGAATAGCTGTGTGAGTGGCTCTATGGTTGAGTGAATGCCTGTGTGAGTGTCTATATGGGTGAGAAAAGGCTTTGCGAGTAGCTGTTTAATTGAGTGAATGGTTGTGTGAATGGCCATGTGGGAGAGTGAGTAGTTCTGTGAGTGGCTGTATGGGTGAGTGAATGGTTGTATGAGTGGCTGTATGGATGAGTGAGTACCTGTTTAAGAAGCTGTATGGGTGAGTGACAGTCTGTGTCAGTGGCCATATGTTAGAGTGAGTGGTCATGGAAGTGGCTGTAAGGGCAAATTAGTGCCTGTGTCAGTATATATATACTTTAGTGAGTGGATGTGTGAGTAGTTGCATGGGTGAATGATTGGGTTTGAGAGTAGATGCATGAGTGAGTAGGTGTATCAGTGCCTGTATGGGCGAGTGACTGCTAATGTGAGTGGCTGTATGTGTGAGTGAGAGGGTGTGTAAGTGATTGTATGGGTGAGTAAGTGCTAGTGTGAGTGGCTGTATGGATGGGTGAGTGGCTGTGTACGTAGGTATATGGTTGAGTTGGTGGGTATGCGTGTGGTTGAATGAGTGAGTGAGTAGCTGTGTGAGTTGCTGTGTGGGTGTGGGAGTGGGTATGTCAGTGACTGTATCAGTGACTGAGTGGCAGTGTGAATGGCTGCATGGGTCACTGGGTGTGTAAGTGGCTGTATGGGTGAGTAGGTGGGTATTTGAATGGGCATTTGGTGACATTAGTTGGTGTGTGATTGGCTGCATTAGAGAGGGACTGTCTGTGTGGGTTGCTGAATGAGTGGGAAGGTATCAGTGTGAGTAGCTATATGGGTGACTAAATGGTTGAGTGAGAGGCTATATGGGTGAGTTGGTGCCTGTGTTAATAGCTGTATGGGTGGGTGACCATGTAAGTGAGTGGCTGTGTGGGTGGCTGAGTGGCTGTGTGAGTGACTGTATGAGTGAGTGACTGTGAGTGACTGGGTGTATAAGTGTGTATATGGGTAAGTGAGTGGCTGATTGAGTGGGTGTTTGGTTAAGGGAGTTGGTATGTGGATGGCTGTATTGGAGAGTGACTGTGTGAATGGCTGTAAGAGTGTGTTTGCTGGAATGTGAGTAGCTGTATGGATGTGGGAGTATGTACGAAAGTGGTTCTGTGGGTGTGTGAGTCGTAATATGGGTGAGTGAGTGCTAACGTGAGTGGTTGTATGGATACGTGCATGGGTGTATCAGTGGCCATTTGAGTGAATGAGTGGCAGTGGGGTATTTTCTATGAGTGAAACAATAGTTATGCCAATCAAATCCAAAAATTGTTTATTTCGGTCATTTAGACCATAAAAGATACAATAAAAACATTCAACATTTAAAACGTTCGACATTTAAAAAGAACATTCCCTAGTATAAAAACCATTACAAGAAAATTCAATTCCTTGGAAATCTGTTCATGAGATGGAGTACTTTACAGTTCATATCAGTGGTGAGACTTTTAGGAGTTTATTTCTTATCTGCCACATGGCCAGTATGTATTTGGCAACTGCAAAGACTATGTGAGGCAGAGTGCTGGTTTTCAGTATTCTATAAGAATGCAAATGGCTCCTAATGCCCAAATTCCTGCACAGTGGCACAAGCCAATATTTCCTAGGTCTATTGTAGGCTGGGCAGAAGAACAGAACATGAATTTCCTCCTCATCATGATCAGCGCACCCCAGACAGATTTTATCATCACTCTTTGTCCATTTACAGGTAAAGGTTTTGATAGGCAGGGTGCCTAACCTCCATTGGATGAACAGTTTCCGTGCTAAAATGGGGAAAATGATGTCCATAAAACCTTTAAAATTATAAGAATTTTTGGAAGCTAAGAAACGATCTGTTAAGGTGCCGTTATTGGGTGCAGATACCTGAGTAGATAAACTTTTTTCCTTATGTATCTCCACCAGTCTTTTATGAGAGACCCTTTGGCAGCCTTGTACAGGAACATCCCATAACTCCTGGCGTCTCAGGAATTCTGTCACGCTTATTCAAGTTCATTACATGTATGAGGTCTTGCCTGTAATGAGCAAGCTCGCTAGTGGTCCAAAGCCTGTGCCAGAATCTCAAAGGCTTTAATTCGAGATCCTCAGCTATAGAGGGAAGACCCACATCAAGTCTCAAGGGGAGCAGGGGTGTGCCACGGGGGAGGGCTAAGAGGCGTCTAAGGAAATTGTTTTCTACACTGAGAAGTTCTGCCCCAGCTTTGTACCCCCATAACTCGCTACCATAAGAAGCGGCCGCTTTGGCTTGAATTTTGTACATTTCTATTGCCGGGCTAATGGGTTTATAAGTAGAAGTGTTTGCAACCTTCAAAATTGCACTGGACAATTGACTAAGCTTAAGCCGGGATCTTGCTATTTGTGGCTCCCAGGATAGGTTCTCATGTAGGGTTACACCCAGATACTGGAAGGTTTTTACCCTTTCCAGTTTCGCTGAGCCCAGGGATGGATTAGGTCTGGTTTTAGGGGAGGGATTAAATATCATGAATTTGGTCTTCTCTGTATTGATCTCTAGACCATATTGTCTACAGAACAGACCAAAACCATCTAGGATCCGCTGGATCCCCATCAGTGATTTGGAAAGCAGGAGGGTATCATCGGCGAACATGATAGCCGGTACCCTCCTCCCTGCCAAAAAGGGAGCGTTGTTGTCCCTAACACTGTCGAGATGGGATATGACACTGTTAACGTAGAGGCAGAACAGGGTCTGCGCAAAGACGCAACCCTGTCTTACCCCTCTAAGGACTGGGAACCTGGTTGACAACGCTCCATCCCTCCCACACCTGATCTGTGCAAAATTATTAGTGTGAAGCCTGACTATGGCGTGTAGTAAATGGGCGGGAACACCCAGCTCCTTTAGGACCTCCCACAGTTTCTTGCGAGGGACCAAGTCAAAGGCTGACCTCAGGTCCACGAACACCATGTACATCCTCCCCCCCTCGATCCTCACAGTTTTCCATTAGAGGAGCACGAGGCGGAAAATCTGATCCATGGTGGACGTGTTTTTCCTGAAGCCAGCCTGGAGGGGACTCAGAATTTCATTTTCCTCCATCCAGTCCAGGAGCTGGTCCAGGAGAAGGCGGGAAAATAGTTTTTGGGGGACATCTATGAGGCTGATCGGCCTGTAGTTGGCTGGGAGCAGAGGAGAGCCCTTTTTAAAGATGGGCACTATCTCTGCCCCCAGCCAAGTACTAGGGATCTCCATACCTCCCGCGATAGAATTAAACAAAATGAGGAAGTACGGGCCCCATATCTCTGGATGATGTCTAAAAAGGTCACCAGGCAATCTGTCTAATCCCGGGGCCTTTCCCTTCGCCAATCTCTCTATTGCACTAACCACCTCACCGAGGGTAAATTCTAGTCCAGCTGCAGGATTGGATATAACATCCAGGTCCACATCATTGGCAAGTTCAGTGGTATCTTGGTACAATTTGCCACAGTGGTCTTCCCAAACGGAAGATGCAATGTTCGGCTCCACTGCAGCCTTTGGTTCTCCTGTGCCTGTGTTTACTAGGGACCAGAATTTTCTAGAGTCCCTCACTTCTAGCGCTAGGGAGAGATCCTGCCACCTGTTCCAATCCCATTCCGACTTTGCCTCTGCCATGGCTACCCTATAGTTCCGCCTAAGCACAGCGAACTTACCCTTATCAGAACCTGCTTTTAATGTGGCTATTAGCTCTGTCTTAATCTTTCTACAGGAAGAATTATACCAGTTAGAAGTTCGGGTCTTTTTCTTCTGTGGGACTACCACTGGATAAAAAAACCTCACCAAGATCTCCCACTGGTCTACATGAATTTGGGCCACTTTCTCATTATAGTTCGGTGGTCTGGGCTGAATAATTAGTACGTCCAGATCATTGAACTTAGGGAGTGCTAATTCATAGATTTTGGTTATGCTCTCTTCTGAATTAACCAATTTCCCCCATTTTACCCTACGCCTGTTAGAGCTAAGAATCAGATTCCCTGGATCATCACTGGGATTTTCGGGTGATGATACACCAGCAGGTACAGGATGTACCATGTCTAATAGAAGTGCGTTATGGTCGCTGTCTGTTCTTATGATTACCTTAAAATCTTGGACCTTAGGGGCGTGGCTAGCAGCCGATCATGGCGGCAGCATAAGGGACGAGCTCCGCAGCTGAAGCGGCCTCTCCGTCGATCCGACTAGAAATCCGTCACTTCTACAAGCTCTACAGGCTGGCACCAGAACCCAGGACCGGGTGGAGTAAGCTGCCACAAGCGGCGACAAGATCCGAAGTCCGCAGCCCGAGATACATCGAAGCCTCGGATCGGCCTGCCCCGACCTCCTGAGCCGGGACCTCCCCTGACTGTCGACCCAGCAGGAAGTGCGCGCTGACCGGGAGATCCAGGCCGGAAGTGCCCGTGAGGCGGAGGAACCGATAAACCGAATACGTCCTGGAGAGTCGGATGCAGAGATCCGCACGGACCAAGGGAGTGGCGATTACAGACGTGGTCTCTGACACACCGACCGACTCTGCGGTCGTCACCAGAAGCACCGAGAGTCCGGGAGACGAGATCGAAGAGGGCGTCCGCCATTTTTCTTGATCGGAGTTGTCGCTACGCATCTGGCGATAACCGAAGCTCCTCGCCTCCTGGAAGGCGCAACTGAGACCTAATAGTTGCCAAACCGGACGGGACAAGGGGTCCACACCGCTCCTCACACCCTGGAGCGTAGGGGCACGAGGAGCACGACACTCAGCGGCATGGCAGGGAAAGGCCCCAAGGGCGGCGTCACCCAGACCCGTATTGACCGATTCACCTCCGACAAGCCTACCGTCTCCCCAGCGGGGAAGGAGCAAGGTGGCAAGGCGGCCGACTCTCCAGGGGGAAAGAAAGCAACACTGGACGACGTCATGCTCGCACTGGCCCAACTACAAACGACCGTCGGCGGGATCTCCGCAGATGTTACCCTACTTAGAGCGGACCTCCACAAAATGTCAGAGAAAGTTAAGAACATGGAGGTGGTCACAAAATCCCTGGTAGAAGACGTTTCAGAACTTCAACTGGAAATGGGGAAGATGGCGCAGGACAATAGAATGCTCCGGGAGAAGCTGGATGAGCAGGAGGGGCGTTCTAGGCGAAACAACATCCGCATTATTGGGGTGCCGGAATCAGAAGGCGTAAAAGCTATGGATCTCTTCGTGGAGAGCCTGATAACGAACGAACTAAAGCCGAAGGGACTGTCCAACTTTTTTTCAGTGGAAAGGGCCCATCGAGTCCCGGGAGGTCAACCAAAACCAGGGGCCACCCCACGACCCATAGTGGCACGTTTGTTTAATTTCCGTGACCGGGACGCAGTCTTGCAGGCAGCCAGAACCTCCCCTCCTCTCAAGATCCAAAACGCCACCGTAGCCATCTTCCCCGACTACACAGCAGACGTCGCCCGTCGGCGACGAACGTTCTTTGAGGTAAAGAAAGAACTAAGGTCCAGAGAACTACCATACTCAATGCTCTTTCCTGCGAGATTGCGGGTGGTAGCGGAGAACAAAACATGGTTCTTCGACAACCCTGAAAACGTACAGGAGTGGCTCGAGGGATGGAGACCGGGTCAGAACCACAGGCGGACAAATCGTTCCAAGAAAGATCGCAATGGAGACCAACGCCAGGACTCCCGGGCTTCGGGAGGGGGACCAGACAGCAGTGACTCTTTGGGAGCGGAAGGCGGCAGGGAAGAGTTCGAGGAACAATGACCATCTGGACAACTTTCATATTTGTGTTGGTAATATGACTTTAATGCTGCGTACGCACTTCCCGCCATTGGACACTGGGTGAAGGGCCTCCGAGGGTGTGAATGAGAGACTGCCAGCTGCGGAGAGTCCCTCACCCCAACGCGCAAGTACACTGTTTTGGGGATGGGGTATGCACTCTGCTCAGTTGGGGGGGCGGGCAGTTTTGAGTCCGTGCAGCAGGGGGGCAGGGAGGGGGGAGGAACGAGAGTTGGGTGAGTTTGCGTTACGGGACCTTCTGGCCCTGCAGGTTTATGTTTTAAGCACACGTAAGTTTCTAGGCATATTTTCTGTGATTGAATGCATCTGGTCTAAACCGGGCACTTGGGAAATGGACTGTGAGGTACAGCCACGCCTGCCCTACACCTGCCTCCACCTGCCACCTCGCCCACGGTGAGGGGGCTTCATGGCAGATCACTGTTTCTCTCATGGCTGCAACGGATAGTCACACCACAGCGAATCCACTGCTTGTCATGTCCTGGAACGTCAGAGGCCTAGGGGATAAGATTAAGCGGGGGCTGGTGCTGCAGGGGATAAGGAGACGGGGGCCGGCTCTCATACTCCTACAAGAAACACACTTGACAGGGGCGGCTGCGAAGGCCCTAGATAGGAGAGGCTATCACATGATAGTACACGCTGAATTTACTTCGGGGTCCCGTGGCACGGGTATCCTGCAAAAGAAATCGTCCCAATTCATTGTAAAATCCACAGCAACCGATGCTCATGGCCGATTTGCGGCAGTCCATGGCCAATGGGAGGGGAAACTTCTAAACGTAGTTTCTGTGTACATACCACCTGCACTACATTCTGAGGCTTTACCAGATCTGGGCAAATTCTTGCTGACCCTCCCTGATGGTGACCTGATCATGGGTGGAGACTTTAACATGGCACTCACGACCACTCTAGACCGTTTCCCCCCACGCACACACACAGACGGACCCAATAGGCTCCAGACCTTCCTGAGTGCACAGGGGTTGGTGGACATATGGCGTACGCTACACCCTAACCAGCAGCAATACACATACTACTCGGCCACACACAACAGCCTCTCTAGGATAGATTACTTTTTCGTCTTGATTAATGGACATCTTACTGTAGCCGGGACTGACATTCAGCCACGGGGTGTCTCAGATCACTCACCACTCACTTTGACGATTACCACCGCGTCCACGAAACGACAAAGGTTATTTCCGGTCTTCCCTGGCTATCTAAAAGTTCCCCAGATCAATAAAGACCTGAAGAAGACAACTCGGCTCTACTTCGAGGAGAATCGGTCCTCGGTGGACTCCCCCTCTACGTTATGGGAAGCGTACAAGACAGTATTCAGGGGTCAGGCCATAGCCGTAATTGCAAATCATAAAAAGGCGCACAGACGAGAGGCCTTAGACATAGAATTGGGCCTTGAGAGGGCCAACACGGCCCACATGGCCAATCCCTCGGATGACACTCTCCATGATCTCCAAGTACATCAGCGTCGCCTCACTGACCACATGCGAAAGATCACGGTATCGGACATTGCGGCAACGCAACATAGGGTCTATGACATCGGGGACAAGGCCAGCAAACTGTTGGCATGGTTAGACAAGAGGCAGGGGGGAGGGAAGAATATCCTACAACTGACTGACCCACATGGCAACATCCACACTCGCCCTGACGAGATAGTGGAAGTCCTTGCGGATTATTTTACCGAAGTGTATACCCCGGAGACGACGGTGGGAGAAGATGAGGTTCAGATTGCCCTTGAGCACGTTCCCCTACCGGAATTAACGGCAGAGGCGTCAAAGGACATAGATGCGCCCCTGACGGCGGAGGAGATTCAGTTGGCCATCGACGCCCTTCACCCAGGCAAGGCTATGGGCCCCAACGGGATCCCCATTGAATGGCTTAAAATTGTGTCGGAGTCCCTGAGCACACCCCTACTTAACATGTACGAAGAGTCTAGAGTGAAGGGTATGCTGCCACCAGATCAAAGGATGGCAACTATCGTAGCAATACCGAAGCCTGGTAAACCCCCCAGCGAATGCTCGTCCTATAGGCCTATTTCCCTGCTAAACCCAGAGGCCAAAATTATCGCCAAGGTGTTGGCGAGCAGGCTCCTGCCGTGTTTATCCCAACTGATCCATCCGGACCAATCTGGCTTCATGCCACACCGCAGCACTGCTTTGAATCTCCGCAGGGTGCATGGCGTACTAGCGCGAGTCCCACTGCCGAAGGAACCGGCCGCGATCCTCTCACTGGACGCCAAGATGGCGTTCGACATGGTGGAGTGGAACTATCTCTTTGCAGTGCTCGCGCGTATGGGTTTTGGCCCGGTGTTCATTTCATGGATACGCATGCTGTACAGAGACCCCGTAGCCAAAGTGGTAGCCAATGGCCACATTTCCAGAACCATATCCCTAGGCCGAGGCACGCGACAGGGGTGCCCGCTTTCCCCCCTTCTCTTCGCTTTGGTTTTGGAACCGCTGGCGGTCACGATTCGCACTACGCAACTCCTGAAAGGCATTCAATGGACTCCGCAATGGGAGGATAGAGTGTGCCTGTACGCGGACGACATGCTGATTTATCTTACAGACCTGGGAGAGAGCCTCCCTAACCTCCTGACTCTTTGCACGGCACATGGGCGAATCTCGGGCTACACCATTAATTGGGCCAAGTCCATAATTTTTGAGCTACGGGGACCACTCCCGCCACTCCCGGACTCCTGTCCGTTAGAACTAGTGCACACGTCCTTCAAATATCTGGGGATTCATATCACCCGGGACGAAGCCGAATTCGCGCGACTGAACATGCAGCCTCCCTTACTCCGCCTCCGGGGTGATGTACAACATTGGAAAGAACTCCCCCTGACGCTATTAGGACGGGCAGCGCTCTTTAAAATGATGGCTCTGCCACGCTTCCTGTACGTCCTTGAAAACGCTCCGCATTTGGTGCCGGATAGTTTCCTCCAGAAAATAACGGCACAGATATCAGGCCTGCTGTGGGGCAACCAGCCAGCCCGAATCTCGCACGCCAAACTGAACCGGGGGTGGTATGACGGGGGCATCGCGCTGTCCAACATACAGCTGTACTACTGGGCGGCTCAGCTCAAAATCATAAATCAGTGGATGCACGCCCCGCAAGAGGACCCAGCTTTCAAGGCAGACAGGGCACAACTGGGTACAAACAGCTTACTGGCCCCACTATACCACCGTGGGTGGCGGCAAAACTTACTGGGCCTACGAAACACACAGTTCGAGTATGGTACAAGGCACAGGCAAAGCTGAAATGGGATGGGATCGTCACGAGACTCACGCCTCTGTGGGATGCGAAGGCACTGGGCCACCTGCGCCGCTCTAAGGGCTTCACACAGTGGGACAACATCGGCATATCCACAGTAGGGGACATGTGGACGAGGGGGGGAGTCATCTCCTTTGTGACTCTACAGGAGCAATATGAGCTGGGGGACACAGAGCTGTACAGATACATTCAGGTCAGACATGCACTGCAAGCTGCGATCCCGCCCGACACTTCTCTACCCGAGTCCTCCCCGCTGGAGAGCCGTTTACTCACTGACTACATGCAGGAAGGGGCGACATCGATGACATACCGCAAATTAGTTAACAATATGCCTGATCCGCTGGTGAAACTGAAAGACAAATGGATGCTGGAGGTGGGTGATCTGGACGAAACTGATTGGAACGCAGCAATGGCGTCCCCACGTGAAGCAGGCATATCATCCAAATTCCGCCTGGTGCAGTTAAAAATTCTACACAGGGTCTACTACACTCGCACGATGCTACACAAACTGCACAGGGTGGATCATCCATACTGTCTTAGAGGTTGCGGAGCAGAAGGCTCTTTCCTACACACGATTTGGGAATGTCCACTGATTGTGAGTTACTGGCAACGGGTATTTCGCACCATGGCCCAAGCACTACACACCTCCCTCACCCTGGACTCACGACTATGCCTGTTGAATATCTGGGGGCCAACCGACCTCACCTTCTATGCAAAAACCTCGTTACGGTGGGGATGGTGACAGCGAAACGAGATATAGCCCAGAAGTGGGGGGCGGCAGAACTCCCCACTCTGGCCCAGTGGATCCGCAACATGGACATGCTCATGCTGACGGAGAGGGCGGTGTACAAACTGAGGAGCAATCCACGCAAGTGGAACGGGGTATGGCGGCCCTGGAACTCCTATAGGGGGGATATATGTGAACCACTGGAGGAAGACGATCTTGAGGGATCTGAGAGTGAAGAGGACCTCTGATTGAGTGTGTGGATGACTGCTGGGTGATATACACGAATGCAGGCGGGGCCTACATTGAGAAGAGGGTATGGGGGGGGAGGAATAGGGCAGGAGATTTAGGTATACCCGATTGGCCCTTTACGGATGGACTAAGATGCAAGATACTGTTGAAACTACCTCATGCACGTGCCGAACTATGTGTGCTCTTTTTACTGTTTAAGTTACTTAAAGGCAAAACACAGACAAATGATGAAAATTCAAAAAACAAAAATGCAAACTGTATTTGTACGGTACATGTATCTTCCTTTTCATCACGTCACCAAGATGGTTGGACTTACGCCAGGACCTCAGAGGGCTGTTGCATCTTATATCCTTTTATTTTTACTATGTAATTTCAGAAGACCCTACGAATGTATATGACTCTGTGACTGATGATGATGTTGATGATATCTCTGTTTTGCACCAAAAAAAAAATTAAAAAAAAAAAAATCTTGGACCTTAGACCACAGACCAATATCCACAAGGATATAGTCCAGCCTCGATTCATGGTCCTTCCTATTGAAGGTACACAATGAAGGGATGTCGGACGGGGTACATCCATTATAAGCCCTTAGTGCAAAATTTAGTGTTATGGACATGAGTTGCACTGCAAGAGGGGACCAAGATTTGGGGTAAGGGGATTGACATGGCGGACGCCCCAGAAGTCATCTTCAGCAGTAAGAGCACCCTCCCTTAGACCTTCCAGTGGTTCAAAGTGGCAGTTAAAATCTCCACCCATCACTATCTTATAACTACTAGGAAGTTGACCCAGGAATGATGATAGTTCTTCTAAAGTTGGTGATTCCGCAGTCACACTAACTGGGCGAGAGTAGACATTAATAATTGCCAGATTTAGCAAATTAGGCCACCTGAGTAGAACACACTGTATGTCTTGTGAAGATGTCAGAACATTCTCCGCATTACACCCAATGTGACTGGCTACCCAAATCGCCAAACCACCGAGGGCCTCCCTTTGCCACTCCATCTGGCTTTAATTTCAAAGACTGCATACCCTACTCTACACAGGGGTTCCCTGGCCCATGTCTCTTGGAAAAGACAAATATCACTACTGCCAACTAAAGAATCCCAGTCATTTGTGTGTAATTTATTGGCAATACCCGCCACATTCCAGGAGAGGACTTTTAGGGTTTCGGTTGTAGGTTTTATTCCCAGCCCCTCAATTTTCTCTGATTCAATATCTGGTAAAGGAACTGCGGGCCCTTGCAGTGTTGTTTCTAATAGGGGTGAGGCAGCAGGTGATATGTTTGGGCCACACGGAACTACAGATGATCGACTGTGTCCAGGTACATTACCCGGTAGGTTACTTGCTTGGCCCCGGAAGCAGGAAGGAGTTAGGTTTGCCTGAGGGGTTGGGTCAATTTCTCGAATGATGACATTTGTATCGCCTACAGATACACTGGCGATATTTCGGGTACATCTTATGGGTGCATCCTTTCGGAGTCAATCAACCTGATCAAGGCAACTGAATCTATTCGTGTGTGCGTAGGTGCCATGGGCAGGAATGACATTACGGGCGGGCCTGTATCTTGACCCATCGACAGCAAACCCAACCTTTGTCCAACCATCGTTCTTCCTCCCGGTCAAATCACGTACATTCGGGTAGAAGTATGACAGTGGGACCAATTCTATAGAAGTATTTCCTGAACCCCCTAGCAAATTACATATATAAGTAGCAACTTGGGGGCTCTGGAAACGTACAATTATGCAGTTCCCCACACTATATTTGGCGGTGTACCCAACCCACGGGACCCTTCTAACCATAAGAACCTCTCCTCTGAGATTAGGTGGTAAGGGCCTTTGGATATTTAACCAGCTGATAACCTTATTGCGTAGAGAATCATAAGATTCTGCCGCGTCACTGGTAAGTTCTGGTACCTCCATCAGGATCACATTGTAGGCTGGCGCCTCTGGTGGTAGGTTAACTGCTTTACGCCGATTATTGGAACTAGCTGGCCGAATTGGGCAGCTAGCTGTTTCATTTGTTGGTCTCTCCTGGCCGAGTGAACTGGCCGGAGCAGGTAGCTTCGACCGCCTTACAGTTGGTACCGGAGGCAGTTGCCTAGGAAGGGGTACAGGGACATACTGTGGGACCGGGGCTGTACTCATATTTTCACTAGTGGGAGCTATTGTTGGAGTAGGGGCCATAGTAGTTGAAACAATAGGGGAATGAGAAGTCCCAGCATTATCCACATGTCCTCCATGTGAGCTTACTCTTGGCCCTATCTGGTCGCCACCACTGCCACCTAGTCTTTCTATAGCTAGAAGTCTAGCCTCTATAGAGTCTAGTTTAAGGAAGAGAGGATCTAGGAGACTTTTAAGGATACCAGTGAGTGTGCCTATAATGTGCTCTGAGGTATTGGGAACTACCCCGCCAAAAACAAAAGGCCCAGTGTGAGTGGTAATAAGTGTGGGGGGAGGGGTGCTTGCCGTTCCCAAATCGTTCCCCGTTACAGATGGTCCAGGGAAAACCAGGCTGTCCTCAACAGTATTCACTAGGGGATCAACTTTAGCCCTTTTAGCGCCATTGGACTTTCTAGATCTTTTTATTTTCGGGGCTGCGTCCTTTCTATTACCCATGTGTTCAGTTAATGTGAGACCATCCCCCTGAGCCCTAGATGGAACTAACTCCACAATAGGGGAAGATTCCACCTCGTCAGTGTTACGTGGTGAATCTCGATCCCTATGGGAGTTAGATGGTGTCCTTAGCTGTTGTAGGACAGTCTCTATGGTTTGGTCAATGCTGTCCATGAGTGATAAATGCGTGGCGTTAAGTGATAATGATGGCCTAACATTAGATGATGACCCCGGTGAAGCCAAATGTGATTGCTCTATACCCTCCGCAATTTGCTTCTCCAGCACAGTGAGACCCTTATTGACCACTTTGTTTGCCTTAGCTAGAAAATTATCCAAAGTACCTGAGGCCATATTGTTGGCCTTACTTCTTGTTTCTCTGGTGGCCACTTTATTAGCTCCAAGTATCTAAGCAGCCAGACGGGTTGGTCAGTAAACCAGGGAATCGGGCGTTAGGGCGTTAGGGGGGTAGCCCGGTCCGGTCTCTACCTTTCTCTAATGGCCTCAAATGGCCCGCCCTTTGCCCGGGCTTAGCCCGGCGCCCGCCCGCGATCGTCCGCGACACGCGTGTCTGGCAGTAATCTTAAAGCCAGTGGATGGGCCCATGAGGGAGGCGGGGTCGGCACAGAGACAAGCCGCTGGTGATCCTGGGACTCGCAGTCCCACTGTTACTGCCGCCGCCCACAACAATGGTCCTTCAGCTCCCTGGGACACAGCAACACTCCAAGGGTCAATAGTCCGCCCACACAACTCGAGCGGCTCCTGCGAAGCGGGGGCCGCGAGTCGTGGATTTATGCACCCAGGCCCAGGAGGGAGGCGGGGTCGAGAGGGAAGAGTCTCCAGGTGCGGCACAGAGACAAGCCGCTGGTGATCCTGGGACTCGCAGTCCCGCTGTTACTGCCGCTGCCCACAACGATGGTCCTTCAGCTCCCTGGGACACAGCAACACTCCAAGGGTCAATAGTCCGCCCACACAACTCGAGCGGCTCCCACGAAGCGGGGGCCGCGAGTCGTGGATTTATGCGCCCAGGAGGGAGGCAGGGTCGAGAGGGAAGAGTCTCCAGGTGCGGCACAGAGACAAGCCGCTGGTGATCCTGGGACTCGCAGTCCCACTGTTACTGCCGTCGCCCACAACGATGGTCCTTCAGCTCCCTGGGACACAGCAACACTCCAAGGGTCAATAGTCCGCCCACACAACTCGAGCGGCTCCCGCTAAGTGGGGGCCGCGAGTCGTGGATTTATGCTCCCAGGAGGGAGGCGGGGTCGAGAGGGAAGAGTCTCCAGGTGCGGCACAGAGACAAGCCACTGGTGATCCTGGGACTCGCAGTCCCGCTGTTACTGCCGTCGCCCACAACGATGGTCCTTCAGCTCCCTGGGACACAGCAACACTCCAAGGGCCAATAGTCCGCCCACACAACTCGAGCAGCATGTGAATGCCTGTATGGGTGAGTGACTGCTTGTGTGGGAAGCTGCATGGATAAGTGACTGTTTGTATAAGTGCCTGCATGAACGTGTGTCTGAATGATTCAGTGTATTTTTGTATGACTGACTGAATCTGCTCTATACAATAAAAGATGTTATTTTAAATAGGCAAAACAAACTAATAGGAAGTTAAGGCAAGAGCACTTTATGTTTGAAAACGCTTTCCATGGTTAAGTCTAACCAATAAGTCTGCAGAAGAAAAAGTGTTTTAACACTTTTAATGAAGTTCAACAGCAGCCACTCTGGAAAAAAAAATCATAAAGATATGTTAGTATTTAATCTTCAAAATTACCTAAACATAATACTCATTACTCACACTGTAACACTGTATTAGAATGTTGTAAAAATATAATTTTCCCTTTTTTACTGTTCTCAGCTTTCATACTTCTTCACCAGAAACAGCGGTCTGTATGAAGCATCATTCTCGAACAGTGGGGAAAAAACAATCATTCGATTGTTAACAAAATACGACGCTGCACACTATATAACTATGATTAAGTGACTCTAAGAGACACTCACTACAAAATAATAATTATTTGTTTTTTCTGGAGTTACTACAATAATGTAAATAAGCCTATGTTAAATATCTTAAATTATTATATCTGGTACGATATTACAAATAAATACAAACCACTTTTCAGTTTTTAAGATCCTTTTAAAATCATCACCCCCGGTAGGCCAAATGAAGTTTAAATAGTGGTGATCCATTCGGGCGCCATCCCAGAGTGTTGTTTTTATCTACAAATACTATGTAGAGGCTGATGAAACAAAAGGGGTCATGCTTTCGTTGCAAAGGCAGTTTTTGCTGTCAACTTAAGGATGCTGTAAATAGATAATGTCTATTCAGCTTCTGACTTGAATTACACAGTGTATTATTTAGATGTGTTATTAACTTCTTTGTCGAAGATAAATGGACTGTTGAATTTTGATGAAGTCTTTAACCCCTTCCATGCTGCCGTCGGCCATTGGCCGACGGTAGCACTACCTCGCTGGTGCAGCCATCGGCCAATGGCCGACGCAGCCCCGCCCGTTTTTTAAAACAGCCGCACTTCCGCGAAATCCCGGGAGCAGCCAATGGGTTACAGACATTACCCCCAATAGGCCGAATAATATATAAAAGACTGTTTGGACCCCATAGAAGAAACACCGTACACCGCTGTTTTATCCACACTTCTTCTTTAGAACTTTGGTTGAAGAAAGAAAAGATAAGAGTTTAGTAATTTGAAAGGAAGTTTTGATTTGAATTTAAGGTTGATGACATTACATTCCATCCATCCAATATCACTTTTTAAATAGACAGTGTAGTGTCTAAAGTTTGTATTAATTCCTTTATGAAAGATAATGGCTGAAGTATTAAAAGTTCTTCCCGAAATTGATATTTGTATAGCTTTGCAGTTTGTTATTTGAGTTTCCAATTTGGAACCAGCTCGTCTGCATCACTGTAGCATTACTATAAGGTATTTTCCAGTTCTTGTTAGGATTAAAGTAGAGATAACATCTGATCTACACTTTGGACGCGTCATATTTTGGTTAGCATTCTTCAACAATTTGTCAAAAGGCACACTTTTAGAATCTAGAAATGTTAAATAGAAAAAAAGCTCAGAATCTATTTTAACGGCAGATGAATAATCACAATCTTCACAGACATAGTTTCATGTGTAACTCAGTCCAAATAAATCATCAATATTTACATCTTCTTCTAAAACTCTAAACATAACCATAAAACAGCTTGTGCATCTTGTTGACTGTTGAGAGTAAACATTACTGGTCTACTACATATATCTAAAAGGTTTTGAATACCTGAAGCAGAATGTGTCAAAGTTCTGTTAGTCAGTAAACATTGCAGCAAGTAATATAGTGCAGAACACAATCTTTTATCAGATTTCTGGTGAATTTGGGTGAATAGATGTGGTAAATGAAACAGTACATTAAGAATAACATTTGCACAGCAGTTGACGCCTGAACTGTTTTCCAACTGTTAACCGGCAATATCTTTGCAGTTTTCTCTTCTTAACAGCTTCTAGTTCGTCCTCGCATCCTTTCTTTTCTCCACCATGTGTAAATTATTTTGTAAACTTACATTTTGGACAGACTATCACTTTCTCATAAACAGGGTATTGGCCTAAATGAGGAGCATATACACTTCCTAACCAATTGTACTCTTTTATACAACTTGCATCGGCACTAACCATCATTTCATCAAAATCAATTAAAAACAAACTGGACAATGTTCTAACCCATGACAATACTACATATGGCATTCCTTATTTAATACAGTACTTCCAATATTTACAAAAGCTGCATCTGCACTTAAGCCTTGTCATTCATGGTCAGTTACAGCAAATGCTAGACCAGGGGTCTCCACCCTTTTCTGTAGTAAGAGCTACTTCTGATCAGTGAAAATCATTATGAGCTACTAAATGCCAAGCAACTTCACAATTTGAACATGCACTGCAGTGAACTGATTCCCCGTGAGAGCAAAATGAAAAAATCAGTTCAGTAATTATTGATTGTCACTTGAAAAGTGAAAATAATATTTTTTTAACAAGTGGCTGTTTTTTCCGATTTCATCTGACAAATTCTGGGTTCCTACAGAAAATATGTGGACCTTTTCAAAGGTGGCAGAATCTGGAGCTAGCCAATGATTGCTACATGAAAGCAGTGCTCAACCAAACAGTTTGTACACACTGTGAGGTGCACAGCAGATTCCTTGTGATCAAAACTTTATGCTAGTGGTGCCTGGTGATCTGGTGATTCCTCATTAGCTGAGAGTGCTGCTTGGTGACTTGGCGATGCATGGTCTCAGAGGCCTGACAGCAACTGGGGCTCTTGGTGAGGCTGGGGCTGTACATGTGTCTCTTTTGTCAGTCACCCAAACGTGCTGCTGGCGCCCCAACAGCCCCTTAGCTCCACAGATGAAAGTGCTTACCTGACACAGCATATGGCTGTGTGTGCGAGATTCGGGTGAGCTCAGGGAGAAGAGCTGCTCCACTGCCAGTCATATGTTGGACCTGGATGCCACAGCCGACAAATAATTGCAAGGGCCTCATATTTGCATGCCAGATAAGGCCTTGCGGACAATTAAAGGACCATGATAGCCGTTGATATCTTTTTTTATCACATATCACGGGTGTTACATTGGATCATGCGCCACCCACTGTTCCTCTCTGCTGCGATCCTCCTCAACATCTTCGGCCCACCAATGAGTAATCCGGAGCGTGCACTGCGCAGGAGCCCACTACTGTTGATATGCCCAGCTGAAATTTAGTTTTGAGAGCAAACTATTAGCTGGGCGACTAATGGTGGACTTAGTCTGATAAGGTATCATGACAACATTCTGTGCAATGTATTAATTAATTCCACTTTCAAAAGCAAATTCCCTTTACACCCTGCCATGCATCCAAGCACTGAAGCCATACTCATCACGTTACTGTCAGCTGACCTGCTGAAATGTACTTTTCACTCTTCACACCGACATACATCTAAGAACCATTCAAATAAGGTTACAGACAGCAAACATATTACATAAGCGCGAACTGCCTGACTAGCAATGTGGTATTGAAAACAACCAGTACACAGGAAGCACCATGGACAACTGACTTACCCCTTGATCTCAATGGGGCACACCCATCCGTGCACACGACACACTACACATGTTTAAAATGATCAAACTCGTTTTACTTTCACATTGACCAGCAGACAATGATACTAGATCAGACGCTTAACAAGCCTCTAGCCAAGAATACAGAACCAAAGCCCATCTGGTCGAGGGAAGTCCCAAATGCGATAAAAAGGGCCCCTAGAATGTAAAAGTGCTTATTTGCCAAACTATTTTTGGAAGACGCTAATTAAGCAAATTCTGTCCCCTGCTGCAGGGAATACATGAATAATGGTCTTCTCTAATATGACTCTAATATGATTGTAAATACATCTTTCTGTTGCTCGATTGCTGTCAATACCTGGTGCAAATACATTTTAACAGTTCATATGATGAGTGTAAGAATCACGGGACAAGAAGCAGGGGAAAATACCCTCTGAGGCCAGGCAGACTACTTTTGTTATTTTCCCCCACACTGCCCCGCCAGCTGCCACTGCTCACAACTAGTAAAGCAACCACAACTATTTCAGGACGGGGCTTACCGGTTTATCTGCTGCTTCCAACACAGATCAGAGCCAGGCTGGAAAAGGCAGGTGGTGCAAGTACTGGTAGATTAGCAGTTCAGTACTGGCTGCACAACGCCACTGCCATGCGATCAAGATTTCCGGCCTCTTTCTGCACCGGCACATGTCATTCAGATTGAAAGCACAGTGCAGGGCTGCGAACGGCAGGTGGCGTGGTGATAACTCAGATGACATCCCGCTCCCAAACTACCAGCTAAGCTCAGTTAAGCCTATCGGAGCAGCTGGTTTGGGTGCGGGCGGCAACAGCTATTTAAAAAAGGCCGAAAAATGTAAAAATAAATTAAGGGGTTACAAAATCATAAGGCTGGGGAGAGCTAATCACAGGGCCTCGGCGAGCTACCGGTAGCTCGTGATCGGCCAGTTGGAGACCCGTGTGCTAGACAGAGTGGGAATTGCTGGTGCCGCACCTATAAGTCTTTCACTAACAAGAAACGTACAACACAATGGAAAAATTTGCTTCATGCCATCAATCTGATCAAATTTTATGGCCAAGTATTCAACCTCATCTCTATCTGGGAAATTATTAAAATAAATTATTTTACCCATTGCACCATTTACTAATCTTTCTTCTACATTTAAATTATGCACAAAATTACTCAACAGTTTTTTCTGATGCATGAACACTTTTCTAATCTGGCAGCTTTCCAGACAGACTTCTCTAAAGTATCCAACTTTACTTGTAGCTTATCTATGAGTACTATTGTGACTCCCTGATGTTCCATGTTATTAATAGCTGTAATTTCCAAAATAGCTTCTTTCTTCAATTGTAGTAATTGCTTATTAAACTAAGAGAACTCTTCAAGTGTTGACACTAAACAAACTATAGACTTCTGTTCTTCAATGAAATTGTGCATTATTTCAGCTGCTGTAATATTAGATTGAAATAGTTTTTTCATAAGTCTACTTTCCAGTGCATGTTTCCCCTCCTTTGTTAGAACTCCTATTCTAATGTCGTTCAGTACTTCTGTATCATTTACATTGTCCTTTTACAGGGTTGAGTTGCAGTAGGTCACCAAATACAATCAAATGTTTTCCTCCAAACAGCACACCATAGTTTGTTCTCAAAATCTGCTGTATTCTTAAGTGTATGAATGCAAGCACTAAGTTGGATACCATGCTAAACTCATCAATTACTAAAAGCTACTGTTTCTTCAATAATCTTGACATCTCATGTCAAATTTAACCAGATAGTTTCTGGCATTCCAGTTTATTGTCATGTTCAACAGGTAGCATCAGTAGGCAATGTAAAGGAATCCCTTGAATGTTACGTGCATCTAATCCTGTTGGTGCTGTTACTACATATGACAAATGTTATTTCAGTAGTCTTCTATAGATAACCAGTGGTGACTTTAATTAGGAAGCTTTTTCCAGGGCCAGCTTGTCCACTGATGTATAGTAATATTGGTTGGTATGAAGAAAAATCACACTGTTTCCACTCGTGGAGAAATCCATGTCCTATTTTATCTTAAACCTCATCGTAAATTAATTTTTTCTCATTGTTCAGTTGTTCTACTGTGTTCAAAATCCATAGTTTCCTCTCCTGCCTGCTGCATTGCAGTCTCTACGTCATTCATATCTATAGCTGCTTCATTTTGAACAATTGGTTGTCCAAGAGGATCTTAACTCACTGATGGGTAACTTTGGCTGTTTTATGAACTCTTTTTTGCTATCTCAGTAGGATGGTTTCTTCCTGTTCAATCTCATCTTTCAACGTTTGCAGGTAGGTTTGAAAGACTGAGCACTCAATGCTGTCTTTCACAGCTTTGAAAGAGTCTTTGTAGGAGTCATAGTGTCCAATTGATTTGGATTCAGTACGCCATGGCTTGAACAACTGCAAAAGTTTCAAGTAGAAAAACTCTCTTCTCTCGGGTTTGGCAACTAAGCTTTCGGTGGTTAATTAGATCCCTTTGTTGTGTCTCACCAAAGAACCATCACATCCAAGCACTCCATATCTTCTAAGATTTCATTCAATTACTTCTATATGTGTAGTGCTGAAGTACTTCATAGAGACACGTGTTTTGAAGATGAGGACTCCTTCTTGTGTAGGATGTATCAAGCATTTTAGATTTCAGAATGTCTCTGCTTTACAAATTGAATTCTGCTAGATACTGTATTTCTGAGAAATACTTTCATACCCTAGGCTTACCCACAGAATTCCTCTTGACTCTGAGAACAAACTAGCTGAATTCAACTTGTCCGAGCATTTATAAAAGCATATTTCTCTGTGGGAAAGCATTTTCAAGCTGAAGAGGTACAATTTATTTATTGGTAAGACTCTTTCAGCAGAAATCTCCTCCCACATCTCTTTCATCACTGTTTTCTCTAAATTTGTTATATATGAAGTCATGTAGTGAGCAACAGTAATGGAGTTGTCTGCATCAAATTCTAGATCCATATTTGTATTCCACATTTTCAGAATCACAGGGTTAGTCATTGATATACTTTGAAGTCTCTGTTCTTCTCAGGTTGTTTGTATTTTTTGGTGACATATGTGCAATGTCTTGAAGAGCATTTATATTTCTATAATAAATATTGTTTTGAACCAGATAAATTGTTACTTTCTTTACTTTAGTAACATTCACTAACTCCTGACATAACTTTTTATTCTTGGTAGGGACACCATTCATTAGAATAATAAGTGCTCCTTCCAAATCTATCTACACACCTATAATTTCAATGCTCTGCTTTAATCTAATGGCAAGTACACAGTTCTACCTGTAATACCTTTCTGTAACTGTTGGAGGTAACATCCTGTATTTGGCTCTATATGAATTATAGCATGGAAGGGATGTATACAATGTATTAGAGTTGATTCATAAACATTTAAATCTTGAACTTCTTCAGGGACTGGAACTAATTCTGGCTTGGTGTAGACTGCTTTGGCTGGCATTATATTGTCCTCCAATTTATTATAACAATAATTACATATGATTTGGCGTGTGGAACAATTAAAGCATCACTCTACAAATAAATACGCTGAAAATTCTCCCCTCTTATCTGTGTTGTCTTCTTTAGTTTTTGAAGACACAACAACATATCAAGTTGTAGTTTTGTAGTGAGTGTATTGACAATATATACAAACACAGTCTGGTTTCTCTGAACACACTATGTTAGACTTTCTAATCTCTTCTTCGAAGTTGTCAACACTAATACCTGTGTCCTGTTCTGCTACACGTGGAGATACCAAGTCCTCACTCCTCCTCAGGACCAAGGAATGGAAACTGAATATCCTCACAACTGTTTTGTACCTTTGCTAATGTACCATGCAGAAAAACGCTATTTATTTCCCCTAAACATAAGGCAGGAGTTTTTACATAGTAAAGTCTCCTAACTAAAGTTTGCGTTTCCGAGTGGTGTATAGCTAACATCCTGAAATGATGAAAGGTGATTTGGCACATTTACTTTGATAGACATGCTTGTGAGTGTCCCTGTAAATTAGTATACTTCCTTACTTTGCACGGATCTAATCCTGGCAACGTAGCTATATGCTGCTCCAGACTTCTGCAGGGAAACATATGACAAAAATTTTGCAACATGTCAATAGATTCCTGCCAAATAGGACAAATACTGCTAAAGTTCCTCTTATATACAGGGGAGTGTCTTCACCTTCCCTGCATCTCTTCAGCTATCACTCCCTATACATTTCAAGAAACAATCTGCTCTTTTGGAATAGGAGTAGCATCAGTCACCTCATAACAATGTCCAAATTCATCAACTGCATGCATGAATGTGTTCTCTTGGAAATAGCTTCCTTCATTAAATAAATGCGTAGTACTAGAAGTATGCTTTCATTCACCACTGAACACTTTGCAAAAGTTAGTTCTATTGACAAGTTGTATCTTTTGCTTCTTTTCCTTATCCTCAACACTATATTATCCAGTGTCTTCATTCTGTTTAGAATCAAAATAAATAGTTTCCCCTTGAGAGCAAAGGCCTTATCAACTATAACCTTAACACGCTCTTTTTGCCTGACTGCTTTTTCTTCTTTTATACTCCTTCATACTTGTAATTAGAATCTTAATTACTCTACCACAGAACATTCTAACTCTGATTTCCTTAACCTGTCTCTGCCTTCTGGTTAAACTCTGTGCTTTTTTGTATGATTTTCTACACTTCCTATCATTGACTCTTTTTAAGTTGGTCTTAAACTTATTTTTTATTTACTTGATTTTGCAGTTGTGCAGATACAATTTTAAGAAATGTCATTTTCCTCTAACCAGCAGCTCTTTTCTCTTTCACCAATTTCTATGCATTCTGCCCCTTTTGTTTCTCAGTTGTGAGGACATGGTATCCTTGACTCAGTTTCTTACTTGTCTCACTTGTGGATGGCATTGTAACTGTCTGTAGTTAAGTAGCAATTGATGTCCGAATAGGCAAAAAAGAACTATATTTAGCTTTTCATTATGTAGTATAAGATACTGAAGTACCAATATACAGTTATATTATTGCAATATCACTAATGGTACTCTCTTAATTTTCATGTGCATGTCTCTATGCCTTTTTCTGTACCACTTTTTGTCTTAGACTCTTACGGGGTATTCTATCATATTCACTGCTCTGTCCTGTGTTTCTACCCATGTTTAAATGAGTAATTGTCTACATACATGACTTGAGTGCCTCAGCACTTTGCTACATAGCTCATTGTCTCTATGAGATAATCTCTAACAATGCCATAAGATGTATACATAAATGTGCCAGTATGCAACTCTCTATTTGAGTAATTATATATATCTCCCTGTGTATATAAGTGGCTGAATGAATACCTCAGTGCCTGTGTTAGGGGTTACAAGAGTATCTAAAGTGTCTGTCCAACTACCTTTAATACTGCTGAATATATAACTGGTTTCTGAGTATATGAGGTGAGGGAATGTAGGAGTGTGTCTTTTGCTCTGATTATAGTTGAGAGAGAGACTCTATAGCTTCTGAACATGTATGACAGTTCCTTTATAGGTGGTATACTTTATGTACTATTTGGCATATGGAGTCTGACCCATTTTTAAAGGACTATTTGTCTTGATGGATGACGAGATTGAGTTACCACTTGCTTACATATTTGAGTAAGTATAGGAGTACACCTGTAGCAGTGCTATGCGAGGTTTAAGTAAATGTGCTGGAATGTGAATGTCTGTTTTAGTACCTCTATGACTCTCTGAATGTGCATGTAAGTGGTTGATGAAATCCCTCTATGACTGTGTTACAGAAAAGAGGGGTATGTAGGTGTGACTGCAACTTTCTTTGAAACTACTGCATACACTTGCCTACATATCTAAGTGATTGCAGCAGTACACATCTAGCAGTGTAATGAGATGTTTAAGTAAATGTACGGGTATGTGTCTGTCTGTTTTAATTCCTTTATGGCTCTCTAAATGTATATGTAAGTGGCTGAACAAATACCTCATTGCCTGTGTTAGGGAATAGAGGGATATGTAGGTGTGACTCCATATTAAATGTAATTCACATACCTGAAGATTGAGTTCAATGCTCAAAATATTTTTCCTCTTATCAGATAGATACAATACTCTAAGTAAACATAAACACTGAGCATAAGAATGGGACACCACTCTCATACAAAGCAACCACTCTCTGATAGTGTGGAAGGCAGCAAATGAAAACGTATCTTTCATTGTTTTAGTTTCTAACTCCACTTCTGAGTGATTAATATGTGATACGCAGATACAGCCAATAGAATTACATGGTTGAGAGAGGCTAAGGCAGTTTACACCGCTATGGGTTTAAGTTTACTGTGGGAAATCCCACTGCCAATCCCTTCCCACCTCGAAAGGTTTTTAGGGAGCTATATTGGTCAGTGGTGTCAATGCGAAACTTTAGATGGCCCATCACTGTCAAGGAACTTCCTTGAGCTTAAACATGAATTTGCCTATGAGGCTTACTGGGATATTATTACACTTCCCGAAGACCAGAAACGGTACCACCAATATAGGGTGGGTACCCTTCCTGTTAATTCCGTTACCGGCAAATGGCAAGTTAAGAACAACATATTCTGCTCGTTTTGTTCCTTTCAGCCGGAAAGTATAGCCCATATTCTGTTCATCTGCCCAGTGTATAAACATCCTCGGCACAAGTGGCTGAAGCCCGTATGTTTGTTGAAGGGCATCACCACTGGGGTGGAGGCTTTAAGGATTTTCCAAACCGATACTTCAGAATGTATTGTAATCGCTGTCGCAAACTTTTTACACTGGATGTGGGCAATTCAGAGGAGAAAGTTACGCCAGAACTGAAATGGTTTATTAAAATTTTGTATATAATCAATTCTGTGACGCTAATCGATTTCTGACCCCGGACCTTTTAAACCTAATTTATTGTATAGGCTTTTTTCTCGTTTTTAAAATTAATCATTATCTATTGTATGGAGTAACTTGTGGAATCATTTCCTTGGTAGCAATGTCTTGTCATTGATGAATTGCCTATGACTCTTTTATATGTATAGTTTTTTTTAATGTATTGTCTTTTATGATATGTTTATCGAAATAAAGACTACTTGGAATTGAATTGAATTGATTATTATGTGTTAACCCTTTCATTTACTTTTTTTAGAGAAGCCCAATATGGTAAAGCTTTTGTGCAAAATCACAAATTATTTGCACTCACTGGGGTAGGACTGGCAATCCCAATGAAGGATACCTTTGCACAACTCATGGCAATTTTTCCTCACACTATCTTGGTGTAATCCAACGTATGCCAAAGACAGAATTGGAAGTGGTCAAATCAATTCTGTCCACAAATCCACAAAGCAAGGAATCATGTTAATAAACAGATTCTGCATTCCTCAGAGATCATAACATGGGCTCTATCTATAACAACAACCAGTATTTTGACATGCACGGAATCTATAGAAGTGATTGAGTTCACTTCACAGATAAAGGCAACAGGGTCTTTCCCAGCAACCTGAAATTCTGTATATGGTCTTGCGAATAAGTCGCAAATTCACCAAACAAAAGCAGACATTCAATATCCACCAGCACATCTAAAAATGTAACTATATAACTGATTCTAAGCATCACACTTGATACATCAGTATCCAAAAACCGTGGCAAAGATGGCGGCGCAGTAGGACACAAGATCGGGTCCCTCCGGCACCGACAAACTACAGCATTGTTTTAACACCTGTTCCAGGGGCCTTCTGACCCCATACCTGGACTTGATGGCACCTGTGATGTGAGTAGCACCATTGAGGCAAGTTTCCTGCCCAGAGACACAGAGCGGGCAGTCCCTGCACTGGCATGCGGTAGGGGCCTAAGCAGAGCCGGGAGTAAGCGGAGCGGCGGCCCGGTGCCGTGTAATAGTTGGCGTGCGATGGTGGTGGTGGATGGCAGCCTAGCCCCTGGTGGATGTATGGTGCGGAAGGAGTGGGGGATACCTGCAAGCTGATCAGCGGTGAGTGGCGGCGAGGACGAAACAGTACTGCTGCCAGCGCAGAGGTTGACAGGCAAGCGCCATTTTGCACCACTTGCTATTGCAGAGCTCCGACGATGTGCACAGGCCCGGCGGGTGCGCAGATTTGACTGCTGCAGTGGAAGGCTGGCAGACAAGCAGTGTGGAGAGCTCGGAGACCCCCCGGGAGCCGATCAGCACGGAGCAGTAGATTTCCTAGTGGGTGGAGTTTAGCGCCTGGTGAGTGTGTGCGCCGGCCTCCATTTCGGCGCAGAGAACGTGCCTCACAGGAAGAACAGCAGCCAGGTGCCGGGTGCTGGGCAGCGGGGCCTGGTGGCGGGACTCTGCGGTCCAAAGGGTCGGCGGACGGAAAGTGCTACGGGAGTAGAGACCTCCAGAGAGTTGGCCGTGAGCACTAGAGAGATCGGAGCGACAGCGGATATTGGTGCATGGCTAGGAAGAACAAAGACAACAGAACTGCCATTTTGGGTACCACGCAAGCACAGCGCTCTTGAGGTTTCGGCCCCGCCACGCACCCACTGCCTGGTGAGTCTCAACAGTGGCGCGGGGGCGAGACGCCTACTGAGGCTGAGAAGTGTGGGGGCTCACAGCACTTGCTGGCCCTGAGGCGCTGTGGCAGTCCCTGCCGACACGCAACAGGAAGGTGGGCGCGCTGATTTACTGATCACTCTCTGAGACAGTCTGTGAGTGTGTGTATCAGAGTTTGAGTGGGTCTTTTAGAAGCTGCATCACTGCCTCGGAAGCTCTGTCAGAGGTTGTGTGAGAGTTTGACTAGGTTTATTAGAATGTGTATGAGTGTCTGAGTGTATCTGTGAGTGAGTGCATGAGTCTCTAAGTGGGTTCGTGTGTGAGTGCATGAGTGTCTTAGTAGGTCTGTGGCTGGGTGCATTAGTTTCTGAGTGGGCCTGTGAGTGATATCATGAGACTGTGAGTGGTTCAGTGACTGGGTGCATAACTGTCTGAGTGGGTCTATGAGTGGATGTGTGACTGTCTCAGTGAGTCTGTGACTGGGCATGAATCTCTGAGTAGGTGTACGAGTGGGTGCATGACTTTGTGAGTAGGTCTGTGGGTGATGCATGATTCTTCGAGTGGATCTGTGAGTGGGTGCATGAGTCTCTAAGTAAAAATGCAAGTGGATGCATGAGTCTCTCAGTGTGTCTGTGAGTGGGTCCATGAGTCTGTGACTGGGACTGTGAGTAGGTACATATGTTTCTGAGTGGCTCTGTGAGTGGATGCACAAGTCTGAGTAGGTGCATGTGTATCTGAGTGCATCTGTGAGTGGGTGCATGAGCATCTGAGTGGGTCTGTGAGTGGGTGCATTAGCAACTGAGCGGGTCTGTGAGTGGGTGCATGAGTGCCTGAGTGGGTCTGTGAGTGGGTGCATGAGTCTCTGAGTAGATCTCTGAGTGGGTATGTGTTAGAAATGGGATTTCTGGTTGGCTAAGGCGTGCGCCAAAGCCAGACAGAAACCACCACTCTAGTCAGTGCAAGAGAGTTACATGCTGAAGATAACCCCTGCTCACTCCCTT
Organism: Lissotriton vulgaris; assembly: GCF_964263255.1. Taxonomy (NCBI): domain Eukaryota; kingdom Metazoa; phylum Chordata; class Amphibia; order Caudata; family Salamandridae; genus Lissotriton; species Lissotriton vulgaris. The sequence goes on along the minus strand of NC_141687.1, from coordinate 1,391,492,804 downwards.
GGTAGCTTGGCACGAGCAGTCAGGCTTATCCCAGAGGCAATGTGTAAAGCGTTTGCGCAACACACACACAGCAACAACATACTAGGCACACCACAAAAGGAACTCCACACAAGGTTATATCACAAATAGCCTTTGTATTATCATAAACACATTAGAATAGTAATCACACAACATACACTGTGCCAACTGGCATTAGGCAGTATTTACAGGGGATTATATGCACCTGACAGGGCCAACTGGGCCACTGTCAGAACAATCACAAGTGGAAATAGTAGATGTAAAATCAATAATAAAAGTAGAACACAACCAGTAATTACTGGCAAACACTGTACTCGGCATCATCCCCTGCAACATAAATCATATTATGCAAGCAGCATCACATTTGGCGTGAAATCCATTCTGCGCCAACCTCACGAGCATAAACAAAATATGCAGTAACCTCATAAGTCTAAACGCATTAGACAATAATGTCACAAGCATAAGCACATTATGCAGTAACCTCATAAGTCTAAATGCATTAGACAATAACTTCACAAGCATAAATCACATTTCCTAGCACCACAAATCAATCAATCCCTTTCAACCTCACACTGTTCCCCTGGCCAACTGGCCTTCTCAGAGGGCTCTAATGCCCTATGTCCAAAATGTCAGGGCGGCTGCCAATGCAGCAGAATCCACTTGTGCGATTGCGCTGGCACCTCTTGGGTCCCCACTGGGACTCCTTCAAATGCTCTGGCCTAAATGTAGCAGATGCCGCAAATTGCTGTGCAGCTGTGTAGAAAGTAAAGGGGCCTGGCATCACTGTGCCTCTTCTGTCCCACTCAGGGGCTTCTCATCACTAAAAATGCAGCCAACGTTGCAGCTGCCGGCTTCCGTTGTGGAGCTGCGAATAGGCGAGACAGGCACGACACCTCTGTGCCCTCTGGACCCCTCCTTGGGCCCTAAGATCAATTGTGCCCACGTTGCAGCTGCCCGCTACGGAGACGCAGCTGTGACAATATCCCTAAAGGGGCCCAGCACCATTGTGCCAACTGGACCCCCATGGGGTTCTAACACCAAACATGCCCCCATCAGTGTGGTGGCCCGTTCTCTTGCGGGACCGCCCAGACACTAGAACTGGAAGGGGGCACGGGACCCTCTGGACCCCCTGGGCCCCCTCGGGGGCCCTTGAAGCAATGTGGGCGATGTTGGAGCAGCCTGCTCTCCCGCGGGTCCGCTTGAAAAACAGGCACCAAGCCTGTGCCGTGATTCTGCTCCCCCCAGCCATCCCTTACTCACCGGGCTCTCTGCTGGGAAGGGGAGTCTCCTCATTCCTGCTCCTCTCCCAGTACCGTCCAGCGTAAGGTGGACTCCCACTTGCTTTATCTATCAGGTTTTCCCCTCACTTCACCCGGACCCCCTCCTGGGACCTGGGACTTTGCGTTGGAACTTGTGCAGGCGGGGTAGGCTCCCGTCCTCCTCTACACCCGCAGCCAAGCTTCCTCTCGCTTCCGGCCACACTTCCTCCAACAGGCCCCACCCACAGTCAGGCATGGGTGCCGGACTTCCTGTTCAGCGGCCTTTCTCACTTGGGCCGCCGCAGTGATTTCTCGGCCACAGAAAGCGGGGTGGGCACCTGCAAAAGGCACCATGATGCGGGTGGGCACCCTCCATTTGAAAATACTCATAAAGCAAGGTGGGCTCCCGCTCGGCAGGCACAATGCGGGATGGACACCCGCTCATTCCCAGCAATCCGGAGGAATCCTGAGGATTTCCTCAGGAGCGATGTGCAGCTTGACGCTGCGAAGCTCCAGCACTCCTCTCTCCTAGGACAATTGAAATATAGAGCTCACCAGGTACTAGGAGCCACAGTTCCTCAGCAAAAGTCCTGAGAGATGAAGGGGCACGGCTGGGCCCAGGGAGGCAAGCCCTCATGGTGGTTCCTCCTGTGCCCCAGCAGCAGGATGCCCCAGCAAGGTTCAGGAACAGCACACCAGCACAGAACAAATTCATGGGGTCAAAGCCCCTATATTTATACAGTGCGCAGTCTAAATATCGAGTTTTAAATATCGACCTATAGTAATGTTGAGTTGTAAATATCGTAGGGACAGAATATAGTAATCAAGAATATCGACCACCAGAATATCGACCTGAAGGTAAGAAATATTATTTTTGTTAATATCAAAGTTAGTAATATCGATAGCAAAAATATTGATGTTACTAATATCGATATTAATTTTAGTGTTATGTATTTTATTATGTATTTTATGTTTGTGTTTATATTTTTTGTTAAGTATTGTACTGGTTTTTTAATATATGTATAACATTTTTAGAAGTTAGTAACGTTTTTTTAGGACATTTTGTGTTTTAGTTCTGTATGAGGTTGTGGGTTTATAGGGCAATAGGGTGGGAAGTAATTTAATTGTAATTAAGTAATTATGTATTTTTATTTATTGGTATTGATAATTAATGTATTGTTAAGTAATTATTAATTGGTAATTAATTTGTATTAATTGGTAATTAACATTTTATTAATTGAATAATTGGTAATTATATTAAGTGTATTAATTTATTATTGGTGTGTGTTGTGAGTTTATTGGGGAATAGGGTGTGAAGTAATTTAATTCTAATTAAGTAATTATTAATTTTATTGTTGGGTATTGATAATTAATTTATTGTTAATTCATTATTTATAATGATAATACATTTTTAATAATTATTATTTTTGGGTTTTGAAAATTATTTTATTGTTCATTAATTATTAATTGGTAATTAATGTGTATTCATTATTATTTATTGGTATTAATCAATAATGTATTGTTAATTAATTATTAATTGGTAAATATGTTTTAATAATTATTATTTAGTGGTATTTATCATGAATTTAATTGGTAAATACTTATTAATTGCTAATTATTTTGTATTAATTATTTATTGTTACTGCTAATTCATTTATTGTTATTTAATAATTAAATATTATTTAATTAAAAAAATTATTTTAATAATTTGTATGTCATTTTTTCCCCTACGCTATCCAACACTTTCCCTACTGTATCACTCACTAGAGTGGGGATAGTAGTTTTTACTTCTATGCTATCCAACACTTTCCCTACTGTTGCACTCACTGGAGTGGCAATAGTAATTTTTACCCCTACGCTATCCAATACCTTCCCTACTGTTGCACTCTTTGGAGTGGGAATAGTAATTTTAACCCCTACGCTATCCAATACTTTTCCTACTGTTGCACTCTCTGGAGTTGTAATAGTAATTTATACCCCTACGCTATCCAACACGTTCCCTACTGTTGCACTCTCTGGAGTGGGAATAGTAATTTTTACCCCTACGCTATCCAAGACTTTCCCTATCCTTGCCCTCTCCGGAATTGGAATAGTAATTGTTACTCCTACTACGGGGAGTTCTTACGGGAACCATAAGGAATGATCTAACAAATGTGTTCTCCATCACTGCAAGCCTCATGGTATCCGTATAACCCCAAACGTCTGAGCCGTACAAGGTAGCACTTTAGGCCTTCGCTCAATCAGCTTCCAGGGCCGGATAAATGGAACATGAATATGTATTCTTCTGGACATGGAGGATGGCCTTTGACCTATGTGATATTGTGAGTGCTCCTTTGTTTACTTGAAGGACCCACCTAAATTTATCCAAAAGGGTCACCCCCAAAAAATCGAAGGTAAAGACCCATTCCAATGGCCATTACAGAACAGTCCCTATTAACATTGGGCCAGATGCATCAAGCATCCATTTAGCGATTCCTTATTAGCGAAAAATAAGGAATCGCTAATAAGAAATAGCAAAATGGAATGCATCAAGCAATCACTACAAAAATAGCGAGTTCTTATAATTCCTTAATTGCGACTCGCAAATTGCGAGTCGCAATTAATGAATACCTCCCCATTCATTCCTATGGGCCTAGAGGCCCATAGAAATGAATGGGAAGACAATCTCAATTTGCGAATCGCAATTAGCGATTCACAAATTGAGATTGCGAGTTCAAGGGTGCAGGGGTGTCCAAAGGACACCCTGTTGCACCCCTGGATTTGATCTGTGCACATATGTTGCGCACACACATGCCCTTAGGGCATGTGTGTGCGCAACATGAAACTTTGAAAAATGCACAAAAGTGCATTTTTCAAAGTTTTTGCAAATTACCATGAAGTTGTACTTCGTGGTAATTTGCGTGCCCTATTAGCGAATTCGCTATTTTTGAAACTTTCATGCATTGCATTTAAGGAATCTCAATTTGAGATTCCTTAAATGCAAACAATCGCAATTTAGCAAATTCTCTATTTGCGATTTTTGCATTTGGGATGATGCATCCCAAATGCAAAAATACCGGTCCCAAAGGGGCAGATTCTGAGAATCTGCCCCTTTGCGACCGGTTTTTAGCTTGATGCATCTGGCCCTCTGTTACCAAAGACCATGAACTTACTTTTAGCAGTATTTAAACTTAAAACCCTGAGGACAGGGAACTCCAGAAATGTATTTAGAAGATTTTGTAACCCCATCTGAGACTTTAAAATGAATAATGAATCAACTGCAAACGTGAGTATAGGTGCATTAGCACCATTCAGAGAGGAAGAGTCATTACCACACTTTGTCAGTTCTTAGTCACATCATTAATATATATGTTGAACAAGGTTGGAGCCAAAACGAACCCCTGATGATCCTTTCTTGCAACAGGGATGCGCTTTGTCTGTCCGTCTCTTTCACCTCACCTGACCTGAGTGTAGTTCTTTCTGTGCAGCCTAACTAGTAATTCAACTTACCCACATGGTACTCCAATGACTGGTATTACTTTTCAAAGGCTCTACCAGGGTATCAGATCAAATGTGGCACGCAGGTCAACAAATGATACATAGGGTTTCTGGTTCCCCAACAGGCCGTATTTCCAATAAAGGAGGGCAAATTTAAAAACCTGATTTAAAGTGTTAACTTTAGCATGAAATCCTGCCTGAAAGGGTGTTAGAATCCTTTGATCATCCATCCACTCTTGCAATCTATGTTTGACCTGCCTGGCAAATATTTTTTGAAGGTTGTCTACTAGACTAACAGGCCTTTAATTTGACAGGCAGTTAGCGTTGCCCTTTTTAAATATCGGGATTATTTCCACCCCCCTCCAGGTATCTGGGATCTCCCTTCCCCTAGCTATTGCATTAGAGAGAAGGTTCACGTAACTAGCCAACACCCAGGTTCTGATTTATATAGCTCACCCGGAATGCATTAGGGACCAGGGGGTTTTAGTTCCTTAAATCTATTGAAAGCATAGAGGGTGCCCACTAAACTAAAAAAAAACTTGGCGGACTTCCCACTCCCCAACTTGGAAACTTCACCTGCGGGACGCTCATCTGCCCCATTACAGGGATGCTTAAGGGGGGATCCTGGGAGTATAATTTTGCAAAAGGTTCTTCCCACCTTTTTGGCGGGATGTTATTTCTTCTGGGGTTGGCGCTTTCAACTGTCCCATGTGCAATAATATGCCAGAATGCCCGGCCATCGTTCATTCTAAGGGCCTCAAGCATAAATTGCTAGTTAGGATCCTCCCATTTACTTTTGGCATGGTCAATTGCACACTTGTATCCCAGACAAGTTGTACAAATCTCAAGTCGGTTACATACCCTAATAGCGCTTTTCTGTGCTTTCTCGGCCTGCTCACAATCAGGAGGGTGCCATTTTGGGTCCATGAGAAGGGCTTGTATATTACCACTTGATTCTTTATAAAAAAATACTCTGCAATGTATTAAGGACCTACCATGAATATCCAATATTGCAATAGCCTCCTCAGGGAATTTCTCATAATTTGATGAAAAAATATATAAATCACTGATAAATCTATGCATGAAGGGTCTCATTAGCCATAACCTTAGGTCATGAAACTCTTCTATAGTTGTTGCCCACAATAGGTTAAGGACCATAGTACTGTGGTTAGGTGAAGATCTCCTGAGGTAATTTCCTGATAGTGTGAAAATCAAGGGGTTGTGGTCACTATCTGTACGCGACAAGACCACCAAGTCATGAAGCAACTGCCAAAGACTGACTGTAGGAGAGTAGGGTCTGCTTCCTATGGTTACCCCCAATTTTTGCTGTGATTCACTGGCTTTTCGACCTTAGTGTGGCTGTGGCCCTGCTAATCAGGACCACAGCCTAGCTGTTCTCTCTCTAAATTGATACCATGTACTTTAGGTACATACCAGATTGGTTACTGGGTCACCCTTGTGAGCCGCTGTATATGGTACCTTAGGCACCCAGGGCATAGGTGCACCTTAGGCCTACCAGGGGCTGCAGCATGTATTGCGCCACCCATGGTTAGCCTTCCAAACTGACACCACAGTTAGGCCTAGGTCAACCGGATTGTCATACTAAACAGAAATGACCGGTCCTATGTGTGTGTTGCTGTACTAGTAACTCAGAAAACAACAGGACTCATGCAAAGAGTGAATGAGTTTCAACTGGCTGAGATATTACCATCAGCCCACCCTTCTGGCGGAGTCTCATCATGTGGGATTTGTTAATTCATCCGAATAGCCGCCCAAACCATCATATGACGGTGCGTTTATGGATGTGAAACAGAAACTCTAGCCAGAATATCACTCAAAGGGTAATGCTAAAGGTGTGGGTGCAGTGCTCTAGTGAAGTGAAAATTGAAATTAACGACTTAGACAAAATATATGTTTAATGAAGATTGTCTAAGTGTAAATGTTAAAACCACGCCAGGTAGTCTACATATATAACTACACTACGGCGCTGTGCAGGACGGTCAACATGTTTCAGCCAAACGGAAAAAACTATCCGGCTTTCGACAGGACCTTGATGATAATAAGCTACTGCAACATGTGAAGAAATTGAACAGTGCAAAATTATATAATCAAAATGATATTGTGCTATATATGAAATACTTATATCTACCAGGAACTTGGAGCCCCAATGTGCACTGGAAGAAGTAAATTTATCTTTATCCTGTTGAAAAACCGTACAAAAACAGACACATATTTACATGTATATCCACATATTTACAAAGAAACTGTACAGACAACACACTAGCATAAGTATATTATACTCATCTTATTCTTGAGTCTATTAACTCTGTCACAGAAAGAAGAACCTCTCTGTAATACTCACCCCGCATTGCGTGGGAGACAACCTCACCTCGCCCGGCAACCGCTCAGGAATATGAGGCCCCGCTCTAATGTGTAAAAAAAGGGACCATGAGGCATAATTTACAATGTTATATATGCCCCAGCTAGTAGCTGTTACATCTAACCCTAGCTAACAACATGTGGACGCTGACATTATCAACCATAGTCCTATTTACACAGGTACTGGCAAAAGAAAGAGAGGAGCAATGCAAGAGAGGAGCAATGCTCCTAACAGCTACCACAATTCTAGGCATACAAAATAAAAGTATAAACTTACTCCCTAGACTCCCATACCCAAAATGGAAGACTTATTAGTGAAGCGTGGTTATTACAGGGTCAAAGACTAGACCTTGCTTGTTGTCTCTATACTTCATTTCAGGAGGTGACAATGGCCCCAAAGAGACAAAATGAAGAAAGATGGGAAGGACCTTACCTGTTCGTCGGTACCTCACTCTGTTGTCCGAGAGGAAGTGGAGGTACCGACTGGACAGGCCCCTTCCTTTATATAGTGGGGCTGATTGGATGATTACCACGATTAGCCCGCCAAACCAGAAACTTAATGAGAGACTTAATTGGAGATTACGAGGGGCGTCTCTCTCTGCGCATGTGTGTAGCCCGCTGAGCCAGCGACTAGTTATTCAGGCTTGCGCGCGAGAGAGGTTTCTGTAGAACGCCCGATTTCTGCAGGGAGCGGCCGCTATTGTTTGGCGCATGCGCATTTGTGCTAGAGCGTCTCGCATCATGGAAACAGCGAGACGCTCGCTCAATGCGCAGCCGCATTTGACAAAACCAACTCAAAAGACTCGTTTACATTAGACCAGCGACTGATGTGTATCAAAAAGTAATAACTGGATTATTCTAGCGCTAGTGTGCACCAGACTGCAGACTATTCATAATGCGCGCTTGTGCTTCAGTGCAATACCAACCCCGCGCCATAAAGTCAGCGAGGCTCTGGACCCATTGCGCGTGCGCAATGGCCGAGCACAAGTTCCCAGTGCCTACAATGTATAATAAGTACTGTACATGGTCACAGTTGTTTCAAGTGTTTATACAATAACTAGTGCTACCATACAGAACACCCATTATACATTGCGGATTACATTTAAATTTCATGCATTGATGAAGGTCTCGATAATTAAGCAAATGAGCACATAGTACAGATATCTCAAAGAAGGATGTCACGAGGAGGAGTCGCTAATCACTCAGAGCCATCAAGGATGATGGGAAGGTAATATGACATATAATCAATTTTCTAGTGATAATGGTGTATCAATAACACACGCCATGGGGCCTACTGTATCCCTTGCCACTCACTCTTGACTAAAGGTGGAGTATTATATACTCAAGCAGGAGTGTGGATGTATTTACAGGGTGCTAGAGAGACATCCACGGAATGGAAACGTTCAAACCTTTGCTGTCGCTCCGGAGCTTAAAGATCCATTTTTGCTCCTTTATAAATAGAAACTTGGAGTTGTCACTGATGTGAGGTGGGATATAAGGGTGTTCCAAAATTACCCACTTCAAATCCTCTGCCTTATGTTTCATTGACAGAAAATGGTTCGTCAGACAGGTGGACTGTTTGTGACACCGGATGGGGCTTTTCTGTTCACTGATGCGAACCTTCATCTTGCGTGTGGTGTGGCCGATGTACCTTAATGAACAGGGGCAGGTAATCATGTATATAACACCCTCGGTATTACAATTTGTATGTTTTCTGAGTAGCCATGGATTGCCTGTACCGATGTCTACTTGGTCCGCTTTGTACGTCTGGGGGCATGCGCTGCAGGAACCGCAAGGGAAATGTCCACGTACCAGTGGAAGATTCCACAGTGTGTTAGATGGTTCTGTCACTTTTGATTTAGGTCTAGTATGGACCAAACTATCCCGTAGACTCCGGGCTCTCTTAAAAGAAAACAAAGGTGGCAAGATGTTGGTTTGGGCTATGTTCAGAATGTTCCAATGTTTTCGTACTGTCTTTTGAATCCTATTGGAGAGGGCACTGAATGTGCTAACGAAAGTTAACCTCTCCAGAGGCGCTTTATCAGGTCTTTTATCCAGGAGAGCCTCCCGGTTATTATTGGAAGCCCGTTTCCAAGCTTTCTTCACTAGATAACGTGGATACAGCCGTTCTTGTAGTTCTTTGGAGAGGATTCTGGCATGTTTTTCAAAAAGAGGTTTGGACGAACAGTTCCTGCGAACTCGCATGAACTGTCCTACCGGGACATTCTCCCGTAAGGCACGAGGGTGGTGACTATTAAAAACCAACAAGGAATTTCTGGACATTGTTTTTTTGTAAAGTTCACACTCGAGCTTGCCATCTTTAGGAAAGACGAGAATGTTCAAAAATGGCAATTCTTCCCGGCTAAACTCGACAGTGAATTTGAGATACTGGTTTTGGTTATTAAGCCAATCATGAAATGATTTCACCTCTGATGGTGTACCTCGCCAAACCAGAAGAATGTCATCTATGTATCTCTTCCATAGCACCACCTGATGGAAGTAGGGGTTGCTATGGTTGAGAACATGATTCTGTTCAAACAAGTGAACATAAAGCTAGGCGAGGCTGGGGGCAAAAATACTCCCCATAGATGTTCCTGAGGTTTGGAGATAAATCTGATCTTCGAATTTGAAATAATTCGCCATCATTGCCAGTCTGGCACACTCAATGATAAAATTCACTGGAGTGATACTCTTTAAATCAAGTGTGGTTAGAAGTGATCTAATAGCCTCCAGAGTCTCTTCCTGCTGTATGCAGGTATAAAGGGGCTCAACGTCGAAACTAACCAACAGGTCAGTTGCGGCGTTGAATTCTACCTCTGGTAGCAGTTTGAGTACATCAGCCGTATCTTGCAAATACGTGGGCATCTCTTTGGCGAGAGGTCTCAGAAAGAAATCCACAAAGGTGGACAGTGGTTCCAATAAGGAGCCGATCCCTGAGATGATCGGACGTCCTGGAGGGGGCCTGGCAGGTGTATGAATTTTCGGCAAACAGTAAAAACCGGGCATGACCGGTTTATTTGTTACCAAAAACGTAGCTTCTTGAGGTGTAATCCACCCTTCCACACTCCCTTCATCAACTAGGGTCTTAATCTCTGTGAGGAGGCGGGGGTGGGATCACTAGCTAGACGTTGGTAGGAGTTGATGTTATCCAATTGTCTTTGACACTCCTGGCGGTAGGTGACCATGTCTAAAATGACAGTGGCACCACCTTTGTTCGCCGGCTTGATAATGATGGATTGGTCTTCAGATAGGTGTGCAAGAGCAACTTTTTCTTTGGTGGATAAGTTCTGGAAACTACGTTGGTTTTCCTCAAATAAAGCCATGACATCGAAGGTCACTGCTTGCTCGAACGTTGTTACCTTGGAGGGAACTTGGTGTCCTAGTGGGGTGAATGTAGACTTGGGGCGTAGCCCCGTATTAGTCAAACGATCATGTCCCTCTGTTGTCGAGTCTGTCTCTTGTGTCATGAAGAAAAAGTGAAGGCGAACCTTCCTAAAACAATTTTCTAACTCACATCGAGTCTCAAAAGGGTCCCCTTTGTTTGTGGGAACAAAACCCAATCCTTTTCTCAGGACCGCCTGTTCATCTGTCGACAGATCCCTTGAACTAAGGTTCACTATTAGGTTCCTGTCGTCCCTGCAGTAGGTGTTGTCTGAGCTACTCTCCGGCTCCTGGTGTTGGGAAAAGTCTGCTCTGCCTCCCACTGAACATTCTGTTGTCCTCTCCTTCTGCCGTAACTGCAGCCCCGGCCCTGTCCTAAAAAATACGGGTCATGGAAGAATTGAGGATGTGGAGGGAATGCCTACATGTGTTGTGCAAATGGTGGTGGTTGAAAACCCCATGGCCCTGGTAGCCACCATTGGCCTTGGTTCTGATAAAACCCTTGTGTACCTCTTCTCCTATTGGAGCTCCGCTGTTGCCCACCTCTTTTCAATTGTGACGTCCTTGCACCGGAACTGTCAGAATCAGTATCAGGATCTGAACCAGAGGACGAGTAATTGGAACCATAGCGCCTGCCCCTGTTGTTGAAATCTGGGGCCACCCAATTGTCGCTGGTGTAAGGGAAGATTTTCGTCATTGAGAAGCGTGCTAAGTCTTTTTTGCACTTCTCTATTTTAGAAAAAAGAATGTTGTTGTTGTAATCTTTGTTGGTTTTATTAGTCTCATCCAGATGTTTTTTGAAAACAGTATTAGTAAGGGTGGTTTTAATCTGACGCTCAAGTGGTTGGATTTCTATCAAGATGGCGTCAGCAGTTTTCTTCGCAGTCAATACTGCAAAGAAAACATCTGGATGAGACTAATAAAACCAACAAAGATTACAACGACAACATTCTTTTTTCTAAATTGGGTGGCCCCAGATTTCAACAACAGGGGCAGGCGCTATGGTTCCAATTACTCGTCCTCTGGTTCAGATCCTGACACTGATTCTGACAGTTCTGGTGCAGGGACATCACAATTGAAAAGAGGTGGACAACAGCGGAGCTCCAAAAGGTTTCACTGAACCTCATGGTCAATCGCGGGAAGAGCATATATCCCCGCAATTACTTGTTACGAGGTGCTTGCTCGGCGGTAAACCTACTCGGCTCCCCTTTAGACCGGCGATCTGATTGCTAGGGTTAGATGTAACAGCTACTAGCTGGGGCATATATAACATTGTAAATTATGCCTCATGGTCCCTTTTTTTAACCATTAGAACGAGGCCTCATATTCCCGAGCGGTTGCCGGGCGAGGTGAGGTCGTCTCCCACGCAATGCGGTGTGAGTATTACAGAGAGGTTCTTCTTTCTGTGATAGAGTTAATAGACTCAAGAATAAGCTGAGTATAATATACTTATGCTAGTGTGTTGTCTGTGCAGTTTCTTTGTAAATATGTGGATATACATGTAAATATGTGCCTGTTTTTGTACGCTTTTTCAACAGGATGAAGATAAATTTACTTCTTCCAGTGCACATTGGGGCTCCAAGTTCCTGGTAGATATAAGTATTTCATATATAGCACAATATCATTTTGATTATATAATTTTGCACTGTTCAATTTCTTCACATGTTGCAGTAGCTTATTATCATCAAGGTCCTGACGAAAGCCGGATAGTTTTTTCCATTTGGCTGAAACATGTTGACCGTCCTGCACAGCGCCATAGTGTAGTTTTATATGTAGACTACCCGGCGTGGTTTTAACATTTAAACTTAGACAATCTTCATTAAACATATTTTTTGTCTAAGTCGTTAATTTTAATTTTTACTTCACTAGAGCACTGCACACACACCTTTAGCATTACCCTTTGAGTGATATTCTGGCTAGAGTTTCTGTTTCACATCCATAACCGCACCATCATATGATGGTTTGGGCGGCTATTCGGATGGATTAACAAATCCCACATGATGAAACTCCGCCAGAAGGGTGGGCTGATGGTAATATCTCAGCTAGTTGAAACTCATTCACTCTTTGCATGAGTCCTGTTGTTTTCTGAGTTACTAGTACAGCAACACACACATAGGACCGGTCATTTCTGTTTAGTATGATGAGACTAGCGCCTTGAGACCCTCCGGGTGAGTAGTGTGCTATACAAATGCTGTGATTGATTGATTGATTGATTGATTGAGGGAAGTGAGATGACAGGTCGTTAAATATATTCCCTTTGACCCTCTTAAAATTTAACTTTTTTGGCAACCAGATTGTCAGCCATATCAGAAGAAACTAAAACTAAGTCAAGGAAGTCAAAACGAGAATTATAACAGCCTGATCTTTTAACTCTAATAATGTTGTCTTGTATAACAGAGTGACACCCATCCAATAGATGGTTGTGCTTTTTTAGCTCTCTTCTTTCTCCACTGTCGAGCAGGGGGTTATCTTAGGAATATTTGTCATTGTAGTGCAGCCATAAGCTGGATGTTTCCCCACCTGCTTCAAGATGAATTGATCTCCAGATAGTTACCATACAGCCTCCTAAGACCGTAAGCCGAGTAAATGTTAGAGATATTTTTTTTTATGTGGGTGGTGCTTGATCCAAGTGGAACTAGTGCCACTGGCAGGTGAGCCACCAGCTGCTGCTCTGCAGGTCTGTGCGTCAAGAATCTCTCCAGATTATGTTTTTCCAAATTAGTTGGTGGTTTATGCATAGGGCATGGAGGGAAAGAGGATGAAGAGAAAGAGCTTGGGTAAAGATGAGGGGTTTCTAAAGGGCAACTGGGAGATAGTAAAGTATTGACCATTGAGGTTAATGATAAAAACTGAGATTTTATGGCCCCTATCTCCTCCTTCAAGGATTGAACAAGATAAATAGGAAAAACCTCTGGGACACCCAAACACTGGCAAATCAATAGAATACAGTTCATGATTAGTACCTTCAGTGATCTCAATAATAATATTAATCCGTCCAGTGTCTCAGTTGCTCAAGGGAAATGATTACTGCAAGGAAAATCAGCCACATCAACCACATTGGAATTGGTGTTTATGGTAGCAGAGGGGGGGGGGCACAGGAGAAGCAGTAGTATCAAATGAGAAAGGAGAACACAGGGCTTCCTGAGCGACAATGGTCAGCTCCTGTCCCTGCCACCTGGATCTCAGAAACATCCCTGGAATTCTCCACTGGATTCTCGCTGCACCTGAAGATGGAAGAATAGGAGCAGCAGGAGTTGGAGGTATGGTGGAATCCGGAGTTAAAATCTGTCCACATTTCACCAGAAGATCATCAATCCTGTCAAGTACACAATTGTTCCTGGCTGATTTATGACTTTTCTTGGTTCTTTTCTGTTTACTGACACCCACATTCCCCTCTTTGGCTTATCCGTTTTGCCTTAGTCAATAACGGAGAGAAGCAAATATAGAAAAAAAAAACAGACACATGACCTCAGTGACCAAGCAGCGTCCAAGTAACGGGTTGCCCTTGTCCAGGCCATAGCCTGCAACAGAGCTCGGGAATTACTAAAATCATGCCAAACAGTAGAAACAAATTGAGGGGAAAAAACATAACAGGATAAAGAACACGTTCTAAGTCAGAGGAAATAAAATTGTAGGAGCAGGGAGGAATATTAAAATACGTCAAGCATTCAATTGCTCAAGGGAACACAACCGTGCATCAAATCTATTAAAACCATAAGGTCCACAGCATCATGATATAGCCTGCCACAGCAATGTCCACCTACCTCCCCCTGGTCTTGCAGGCCACCGCCTCCACTGACGCAACCAATGACCATGCTCTTAGAAAAAGCGACAGCATAAGAAGGCAGACGCTGAGTGTGACTGAGTATGGGTACAACTGCAGCTAAACCTGGGCTAGGGACTAGTACAATGACTAAGAACTTTTTTGACGAAGACTGCAATCCTGAATACTGGCTAGCAGCCAAATGAGCCAATAAACCAACAGCCAGGTGCCCCCACTTGGTTAGAAGGAAGCACAATAAGCACCACAACACAATAGCACAATAGTGGCAGTTTACCGGTTCTTGGGTTGGTAGCAACATGGATATAGGTTACTAATCAATTGGTGTATTAGCCCACAAGTACAGGCCTGTTTGGCCACGACAGCAACCCCTCTGCCTTGTCCAGCAGAGATGCTAAATGCAATGCCAGTCATCCGCTGCACTCCGCTTCTGTGCACCCTGCCGTACACCTGAGGCCTCCCGCCTCCCACAAGTGGACTGGGCATATTGACGGAGTGGCGGGCACGGGAGAAAATGTTGGCATCGACAACAGGGCAATAGGCCCCTTGAAACTGTGACCTGCAGTGGGGGATTGTTAGGCCGAGGTTCAGAATTTCAGCTCAGCAGTCATCCTTCCTGCTCCCTCGTGGCTCTGCGGCCATCCCGACTTGTGATGTGTGCGACAAATGTGGGCAGGCATGAGCAAGGCGTCAGGAGAACATGAGTCTTTACAGATATGTATATATATTTTACCTACTTTATTTATACTTACCCGCGTGGTAAAGGCATATGCATGGTATAGGCATGCCTGGTAAAACATGCGTGCTAAAGGCATACGAGGTAATTGTATACGTTGTAACATCGTTCATCCCTTTTAAATGGCGGACACTGCATTCACCAAAGCTTCTTTTGTATTATTGAAAGTATCAACATTTTTAGATGTCTGTCTCACTTTCTTTTTTATGACATATGAATTACTACGTGCATCTCCTGAGATACATTGCTGCTAGTTATTTATTGATAAAAAATATGGTTGCTATCAGATCTATACAAAAGGGGGTGGTGATGGACGGAGCATCTGAACCAATCAAACACTCACACCCAGTCAACAGATCTGGGTTTAATCCATCACCGTTCTTTAGCCCACTCTGCCACCCCAGTCCAGATATGGCCATATGCAAATCAGTCTGACCCTGTGCCTCATGGGAACAGTCCAGCCCGAACTGCCAAGCCATGCCTTCCCTGGACCGGAAACAAGCTTCCTAGGTCCGGTTTCTGGCATTACAGCCCTCTTCAGCCAGGCTTGCTTGAATCCAGTGGCAATGTGAGCAAGGGACTCACGTCTGAGCATACCCTGGCAACTTATGGTGAACAAAGCGGTACAAAAGGGGGTGGTGATGGACTGAGCATCTGACTGGGGGTGAGTATTTGATTTGCTCAAACGTTCCGTCCATCATCCCCTTTTGAATCGCTTTTTTTGCCCTAAGTTGGCAGGGTATGCTCAGACGTGAGTCCCTTGCTCACTTTGCCACTGGATTCAAGATAGCCTGGCTGATGAGGGTTATGAACCCGAAACCGGTCCCAGGATGCTTGTTTCCGGTCCAGGGAAGACATGGCTTTGCAGTTCGGGCTGGACTGTTCCCATGAGGCACAGGGTCAGACTGATTTGCATATGGCCATGTCTGAACTGGGTTGGCGGAGTGAGCTAAAGAATGGTGATGGATTAAACCCAGATCAGTTGACTGGGGGTGAGTCTTTGATTTGCTCAAACGCTCCGTCCATCATCCCCTTTTGTATGCTTTTTTTGCCCTAAGTTGGCAGGGTATGTTCAGACGTGATTCCCTTGCTCACTTTGCCACTGGATTCAAGATAGCCTGGCTGATGAGGGTTATGAACCCGAAACTGGTCCCAGGATGCTTGTTTCCGGTCCAGGGAAGACATGGCTTGGCAGTTCGGGCCGGACTGTTCCCATGAGGCACAAGGTCAGACTGATTTGCATATGGCCATGTCTGAACTGGGGTTCCGGAGTGAGCTAAAGAATGGTGATAGATTAAACCCAGATCAGTTGACTGGGGGTGAGTGTTTGATTTGCTTAAACGCTCCGTCCATCGTCCCCTTTTGTATCAGATCTATAGTGTTACAAAATAAACTTGCATTAGAAGTCCTCCTTGCAAATGAAGGTGGAGTTTGCTACATGTTGAAAGTTCAACAATGTTGCACATATATCCCACACAAAGTAAAGATTTGCATGGGTATATTACCAACATTACTCACTTTAGAAAAGATTTGAATAAACTAAATGATGATGGTGCTTGGGAATCAATTGGGAAGGGTTTATCCTCTGTGGGAAAATGGATCATATATCTGGGAGGTAGTTTGTGAGTAAAATATTAACACCCATACTAACAATTTCTATTTGCATACTAACTCCAATTCTTTTCATTAAAATTTACAAACGCATAAAAGCAAAGGAAGAAGCAAGAGGAGTGAAAAGAAAGAAGTCAGAAATAGAACTAGAAGACAATGTGTATAGAATGACGAAATAAAAGCCCTAGAACAATCTAGACTAAAGCATTTGAAAACATCAGCACTATAATTGTGACATCAGATAAGATAAAGATAAGGGTGTAATGCCTTAATTTGCCATCAGAGGGGGAATTGATAGAGCAGACAGTAAAAAATAATGACTAAACGTGTGCTAAGTTCCACATTATAAAATGTTTATGCATATAATAAAAATCAGATACTGCATCGTAAAACTTTTGACATTGAGACGAAAGACCAAAATCTCGAATTACGTTCTTTAAACCCAAGAGTTTATTCATGGCACCAGTTTCACACAAGTCACTGGATTCGTTTGAAACACTTGTCCGAAATGATTTTGCAAAACTGAATTTACATCCTAAAACTAGTAGCTATCGCAAAAAACATGAAATAGGCATCATACGTGAATTGGCGAACGACCATAGACTCACGTTTCAGATGGCTGATAAGGGAGGTGCTCTGGTCATGATGGACAAAAGCTTTTACGAATACAAGGTGTCAGAACACCTACAAGACACAACTACCTACATCAAGTTAGATCAAGGCCCAACTCATACTATCATGGAGACTTTAAATCAGATTCTGGAAAACGCCGAACAAATGTCTTGGATCACCAACAGCATTCGTAATTATTTAACAGTGACCCATCCCCGAAGACTGAAGTTGTATATGCTACCAAAAGTTCACAAGAATCTTTATGACCCACCATTTCGCCCTATAGTTTCGGGCTGTGATTCTATATTTGCTCCGGCAGGTCGATTGGTTGATCCTTTCCTACAAAAATTCGTACAAACATGGCGCAGCTATGTCAAGGACACCACACACTTTCTCATTCTACTTCAGAACATCAATGAGCAGTATTCTACGTCTTGGATTCTATGTACAATCGATGTAACCTCATTCTACACTTCTATACCACTCAAGGAAGGCATTGAAGCTAGTGAATGGGCCCTACTACAACTTCCAGATACTTGTGTCAATAATGTCGGGATCTAGCCCAACGCGCCTGCCCAAAAAACTACATCATCCGACTGTCCTGGCGCGGAACTACATTACCCAGAATTCTTGGCGGGGATTCTGGGATATCTTTGGGCCAACCAGGAAGTCCGGTGTCAGTGATTCTTCCTGGGTTCGGAGGTGGCGGCTGCTCCTCGGATCGGCGCTATTCCAGAGGTTCCTAGTGTTCCTGCTTGACCGGTATTTTCGGAAGCCGTATGTTCTGTTCCTTTGCTAGCGCGCTGGCTAGCGTGCTATGTGATGTTTTGACATTGTGTTGATTTCCGATTTAGAAATCAAAGAGACGGTTGATGTTTGGATTTTCGCCTCGCGGCTGCGAGGGAACATTTGGGATTTTGAGCGCTTCGCTCTATTGATTAAAGGCTTAACGGAGTGCGAGCCTTTTGGTGTAACAAAGAACCTGCAAGTGGCGGAGTGCAGGGGGGGATTGTAGGACCTCCGCACTGCCGTCACGAACCCATGGTCTAGGGTTCATTTATAGTTTAATTTGTGGCAAAGCAAATACCAAAGCGGAGTGTGGTAGTGAAGGAACTACGCACTGCCGTGTTTGGTTTCACATCAAGGGTACAGTTAACTCTGAACATATAACTTGTGGAATAAATACCAAAGCGGAGTGCGGTAGTAAAGGAACTACACACTGCCGTGTTTGGGTTTTCTTGAGAGTGCAATGAAATAAGGGACAAATCAGTGTCCTTTCAAAACAAATAACAGTGTGAATTATCGTTTATCATTTAAGCACAGGAAGTGCTCTTTCCTTGTATTTTGGAACCATTTACAATCTCCTTTGTTAACTCAGTGGGGAATGTTTAAGTCAGCTTTTAAGGCTTTACTCTTTACAAACAGGCTTGTTGGTAATACCTTTCTCTTGTATTGATCAGGAAGGAAGACGGGAGATACAGCAAAAGGGTGGTGTAGAGTCAATCGTTTTCAGGTGAATACATGAGGGTATGGTGTTAGTAAGAACTAATGAGAGTAGGATTCAGTAATGTATTAACCTATGTATTTTTGTCTTCCAGTTTCTTTATCCCTGCTGCCCCTTCCTTCTTCTCTTTATTCTTTCTGGGTTTTTCCCCTTTTGGGGTTTTTTCCCTCGCCGTATCGTCTGAGCACACCCTGTGTTTATACTTCAGGGTGTTCGGTCGGTCCGGAGGTGGAGCATTGTTGCTGCACGTGGATCCTGCGGAGTGCAAAACCTTACAGAATCACTGACCCAAGAAATACACTCTGCCTGGTTCATGTGTAGCAACAATGGCGTCTATGGAGGATGTGTTACAAGCCTTAGTCCTGGTACAGCAGGAGCTGGCCTCCTCCAAAGCTGAGACAGCAGCTTTGCGGGAGAAGGTGGAGCGGTTGAGCGGTAACCCGTTCAACGCTTCCGCTTCGACTTCTAATGTTCAGGTTACGGTACCCCCACCCATTCCTTTGGCTACTCCTGAACGGTTCTCAGGGGATCCTCGTAAGGTACATGTGTTTATGACACAGGTTCTTATGCAATTTTCTTGTAAACCATCATCGTTCCCCACAAACCATTCAAGGGTGGCCTTTTTGATTTCGTATTTGATAGGGGATGCAGCAGATTGGGTGGTACCCTTGGTAAAACGAGATGATGCTATTCTGTCCAATTGGGCCGAGTTTAAAAAGGAATTTGAAAGGGTCTTTGACCGAAGAGCAACTACTTTTAGTGCTGATCGAGAGCTGTTGACATTAAGACAAGGCAGGGGCGAATTGATAACATACCTGACTGCCTTCAATAGGCTTGTGGCCGAAGCGGCATGGCCAGAGGAGAAAAAATTGTCTTTGTTTTATCAGGGGCTTCACGATGATTTAAAGAATGTGGTAGCACAGGTGGATCCTCAGCCTACTTCCTTTGTGGACATGGTAAACCTGGTGTTAAGGTTGGATAGTCGACTTACGGTAGGGGTAGTAACAGGAGACGGTGGGAAAGAGGAGCGTATTTTGGAGAAAGAAACCCGAGGTAAGTATCCGGGGGTACAGACAATACATCTGAACCAATGGAGATAGGGGCTCTCAGAGCACCGTTGTCTAGAGAAGAGAGAGAAGCCAGAAGGGTACAGGGCTTGTGCATGTACTGTGGAAAGAAGGGGCATTACGTCCGGGAATGTCCTTCTAAAGTCAAGTCAAGTCAAGTCAAAGAATTTATATAGCGCACTACATACCCAGAGGGTCTCAAGGCGCTTAGGGAGGGGAGGAGGATTACTTGTCAAATATCCACGTTTTAAGTTGCTTTCTGAATGCTAGGTGGTTCTGGGTAAGGCGGAGGTAAGTGGGGAGTGAGTTCCATGTTTTAGCAGCCAGGTAAGAGAAGGATCTGCCTCCCATTGTGGTCTTGTTGATGCGAGGTACGGTGGCGAGGGCTTGGCTGGAAGAACGTAGTTGGCGGGAGGGGGTGTAGAAGGACAGTCGTGAGTTGAGGCATTCTGGTCCGATGTCGTAGAGTGATTTGTGTGCGTGGGTTAGCAGTCGGAAAGTGATCCTCTTATTGACGGGTAGCCAATGGAGGTCTTTCAGGTGACCAGAGATGTGTTCGTTGCGCGGGATGTCTAATATGATCCTGGCTGAGGCGTTTTGGATTCGTTGGAGTTTCTTCTGGAGTTTAGCGGTAGTGCCTGCATAGAGGGTGTTTCCGTAGTCCAGTCGGCTCGTGACCAGAGCATGGGTGGCTGTTTTTCTTGTTTCGGTGGGGATCCAGCGAAATGTTTTTTTGAGCATGCGAAGGATGTTGAAGCAGGATGAGGATACGGCGTTGACTTGTCTGTTCATTGAAAGTGAAGAATCCAGGATAATGCCTAGGTTCCGTGCGTGGTCTGTCGGGATGGGTGCTTTTCCAAGGGCTTCCGGCCACCAAGAGTCGTCCCATGCAGAGGGGGAAGTACCTAAGATGAGGACTTCTGTTTTATCTGAGTTCAGTTTCAGACGACTGTGTTTCATCTATTCGGCAACTTCTTTCATTCCTTCGTGTAGGTTAGTTTTGGCGGTGCTGGGGTCATTGGTGAGAGAAAGGATCAGTTGAGTGTCATCCGCGTAAGAGATGATGTTGAGGTTGTGTTGGCGGGCGATGGTCGCAAGGGGGCTCATGTATACGTTGAAGAGGGTGGGACTGAGTGAGGATCCTTGTGGTACGCCACAGATGACTTCAGTGGCCTCGGACTTGAATGGTGGAAGGCGGACTCTCTGGGTTCTTCCGGTGAGGAATGAGGTGATCCATTCAAGTGCTTTTCCTTGTATTCCGATATTTCTGAGGCGTTGTAAAAGGGTGCTGTGGCAGACTGTGTCGAAGGCTGCAGAGAGGTCGAGGAGGATGAGGGCGACTGTGTCTCCATTGTCCAGTAGTGTTCGAATGTCGTCTGTTGCTGCGATGAGGGCGGTCTCAGTGCTGTGTTTTGCTCGGAAGCCGGACTGTGAGGAGTCGAGGGATTTGTTGGCTTCGAGGAAAGCGGCGAGCTGGTTGTTGACAGCTTTCTCGATTACTTTGGCCGGGAATGGAAGGAGCGAAATGGGGCGGTAATTTTTGAGTTCGGTGGGGTCCGCTGTGGGTTTTTTCAGAAGGGCGGTGAGTTCAGCGTGTTTCCAGCTTTCCGGGAAGGTGGCGGAGTTGAAGGAGCAGTTGATGACGTCTCGGAGGTGCGGTGCTATGACGGAGTCTGCTTTGTTGAAGATGTGGTGAGGACATGGGTCTGTGGGGGATCCTGAGTGGATGGAGTTCATCAGGCGGATGGTGTCCTCAGTGGAGATTGGGTTCCAGTCGTTAAGGGTGTTCAAGGGGGGAGAATGTTCAGCATGTGGTTCGGTGGGTTGGTCTCCGGGTTGGTTGTCGAAGCTGTTGTGGATGTCTGCGATTTTGTTGTGGAAGAATGAGGCTAGGGAGTCACAGAGGGCTTGAGAGGGGGTGATGTCGTTGGAGTTGGCCGAGGGATTGGTAAATTCCTTGACGATGTTGAAAAGTTCCTTGCTGTTGTGGGCGTTGTTGTCAAGTCGATCCTTGAATGTTGTTTTCTTGGCCTTTCAGATTAATTGGTGGTGTGTGCGGGTGGCGTTTTTGAAGGCGTCCTTGGTGCTAGTGGTTGGGTCTTTTTTCCAGGCCTTTTCGAGGGAGCGGCAGAGTTTCTTGGATTTCTTAAGATCATCGTTGAACCATGAGGCCTTCTTGTTGCCAGGTTTGCTTTGACGTTTTTTCAGTGGTGCTAAGGTGTCGGCGGTGTTGGATAACCAGAGGGTGAAGTTGGCGGCGGCTATGTTTGGGTTAGAAGAGTGGGCTGGGGTGTTTAGAAGGAGCGATGAGGAGATCTGGTCGATGGTGATTTTGCTCCAGTTTCTTTGCAGAGTTGGTTGGAGGTGGTTGGTGGGTTTTGGCTTGTTGTAGGTGAAGTGAACGCAGCTGTGGTCAGTCCAGAGGAGATCCGTAGTGTGGTCGAAGGAGACATGTTTGCTGGAGGTGAAGATGGGGTCGAGTGTGTGGCCTGCGATGTGGGTGGGGGAAGTGACCAGTTGTTTAAGTCCGAGGTTGGCGAGGTTGTCCAAGAGGGTGGTGGTGTTGCGGTCGTTGATCTTTTCAAGGTGAAAGTTGAGGTCTCCCAGAAGGATGTAGTCTTTGGAGGGGAGCGCGTGTGGAGTGATGAAGTCCGTGATGTCTTCACTGAATTTTGCGCTGGGTCCTGGTGGTCTGTAGAGGAGGGTGCCTCTGAATGTGGTCTTGGGGTCGATGTGGATCTGGAAGTGAAGGTGTTCGGAGTTGGCGAGGTTGGCGTCAGAGCTGGTTGAGATGCGGATTGATTTCTTATGGACGATAGCGATTCCTCCTCCTGTGTGGCCGGTACGGTCCTTGCGTGTGATCTTATAATCTTCAGGGATGGCAATGGTGATGTCTGGGGCGGAAGAAGCGTTCATCCATGTTTCTGTTAGGAAGGCGACGTCTGGAGAGATGGTGTCTAGTAGATTCCATATGTCAATGGCGTGCCTGTGGACCGATCGGGTGTTGAGAAGGATGCATTGTAGGTGATTGGGGTCGGGAATCTGTGGTGTGGTTGTAGCGGAGATGTTGTCGGTGCCGCTGAATTTGCAGGAGTAGCAGGAGAAAGGACCGTGGGTGTGTCCAGGAGCGGCTTGGACGCAGTTGGGGGCGCGACCGGGGTTAAGGGCTAGGAGGGTGGCGGCATCGTAGGTAATGCGGGAGGGCAGGGCAGCGCGAGGGGCAGGGGGACTGGCGCTGGGCGCGGTCCAGGCGCGGACGGGCGTAGACGGGCTTACCTTTGGCGCACCTTCGGCGCGACTGGGGCGCGGTCGCTGCGCGTGAACGCTGCGCGCGGGAACAGCTGTCATATATGGAGAGTGGAGGGGGAGGGGCGAGGGCGTCTCAGCTGGGAGGCGGGGCGGGCACACGAGGACGACAACAACAAACCAAATGGAGGCGGAGGGGGGAGCAGAGCGGAGCGCTGGAGGCAAACGCGCAAATAACGTTGTAACCAGCCCAATCCAAGAAAACACAGCGCTAATTAATCAAAGCGGTAACTGATCATACAGCAGGCGAGATGCAAATGCAGCTTTCTAGACAATGCACGTTGTAAGCAGCACAATCTATGAAAACACAGCGCTAATTAAACAAAGCGGAAACTGAGCACACAGCAGGCGAGATGCAAATGCAGCTTTCTAGTCAATGCACGTTGTAAGCAGCACAATCTATGAAAACACAGCGCTAATTAAACAAAGCGGAAACTGAGCACACAGCAGGCGAGATGAAATGCAGCTTTCTAGGCAAAGCAGCGCTACGATACCAGGTGTCTGCAGGGACACTGGGAGCGACCACTCGGCTCGTGAGAGAGGAGCGAGTCACGATGTGTTTAGGGTGAGGAGCGCTATTACAGGACAGTGGGAGGGCGTCTCAGCTGGGAGGCGGGGCGGGCACACGAGGACGACAACAACAAACCAAATGGAGGCGGAGGGGGGAGCAGAGCGGAGCGCTGGAGGCAAACGCGCAAATAACGTTGTAACCAGCCCAATCCAAGAAAACACAGCGCTAATTAATCAAAGCGGTAACTGATCATACAGCAGGCGAGATGCAAATGCAGCTTTCTAGACAATGCACGTTGTAAGCAGCACAATCTATGAAAACACAGCGCTAATTAAACAAAGCGGAAACTGAGCACACAGCAGGCGAGATGCAAATGCAGCTTTCTAGTCAATGCACGTTGTAAGCAGCACAATCTATGAAAACACAGCGCTAATTAAACAAAGCGGAAACTGAGCACACAGCAGGCGAGATGAAATGCAGCTTTCTAGACAAAGCAGCGCTACGATACCAGGTGTCTGCAGGGACACTGGGAGCGACCACTCGGCTCGTGAGAGTCATCAGGGACTTTTGGTAGGTTTAAGAAGGTTGCTGTGTCTAAAACTGTACCAGAAAGCGAGCAGAAGGAAGACCGCACCGCGGGAGTAGATGGGGAACAGGCATGGAAACTTACCTCCTTGTCCTCTTTGGGTGATGAGGAAACAGAGCCCCACTTGGTGGTTGTGATGACGTTAGAATACGAGTTAGAAAGATGTCCGGTAATGGTGATGTTGAATTCCGGGGCGACTGGTAATTTTGTAGACGAAGGTCTGGTAAGACGTCTAGAATTGCCTCGTGTTTCTAGGAAGACACCGGAGGATGTGTTGGCAGTTGATGGGCAGCCATTAACCTCAGGTCAGATAACAGAGAGGACTGGTGATTTGGGGTTATCAATGGTGACACAAGGGTATGTGCATTCTGAGGTGTTGTCATTAAATATCATAGATGCTCCTCAGTACGAAATCATTTTGGGCATGCCTTGGTTGCATAAACATAACCCTGTGGTGGATTGGCAGTCAAAGACTTTTCAGTTCGAACCAGAGACATGTAATGACCATTTAACTCCTTGTATGTCTGCTAATGTCACTGTGTTAGCCACCCCGTTTTTGGCAGCTACGGCTGCGGAAAAAGACGTCAAGCTACCGGTGGTATACGCTTCTTACAGTGATGTGCTCAGTGAGGTAAAGGCAGAAGCTCTGCCCCCTCACAGGGAATATGACTGTCGAATCGATTTAGTGGAGGGGGCGTCATTACCATCCTGTAGAGTGTATGCTTTGTCTGTGCCAGAGACCTCTCATCTGAAGGATTACATAGAACATTATTCTCGCTTGGGGTTTATTCGTCCCTCTCGCTCTCCCGCAGCTTCCCCTCTTTTTTTTATATCAAAAGCCAATGGGGACTTAAGAGCTTGTGTGGATTACAGAGTGTTGAATAAGAACACCATTAATAATCGATACCCTCTTCCACTCATTTCGGTTTTGCTCGATCAGGTGAGAGAGGCCAAGATTTACACCCGTTTAGATTTACGTGGGGCATATCACCTGGTCAGAGTAAGAGAAGGGGACGAGTGGAAGACGGCGTTCAAGACACGGTTTGGTCTGTATGAATACTTAGTGATGCCTTTTGGGCTTTGTAATGCCCCTGCAGCATTCCAGTTTTTCATAAACGATGTGCTAAAGGAATACGTGGATCAATTTGTGGTGATGTATATAGATGACATCTTGATATACTCTCAGGACGTTTCATGCCACACGAAACATGTCTGTAAGGTTCTGGATAAATTCAGGGAACATCATCTATATGTAAAGCTGAGTAAATGTGAGTTTGGGGTGCGAGAGGTGGAATTTTTGGGTGTGAATCTTAGTCCTAAAGGATTACAGATGTCCGAGAGGAAGGTACAGGCGGTGAGGGATTGGCCAGCCCCATAGAACGTGAAGGAGGTACAGAGCTTTTTGGGGTTTGCCAACTACTATCGCAGGTTCATCATGCAATTCTCCCAAACCGCTGTCCCTATCACCAGGCTGTTACGGAAAGGGAGGTCATTTGAGTGGACAGTGGAGGCTGAGCAAGCATTTCAGGGCCCGCAAAAAGCCTTTACTACCGCTCCAGTGTTGGCACATCCTGTTTTGGAACATCCGTTCATAGTTGAGGCAGACGCTTCGGATGAAGCCATAGGGGCAAACCTGTCTCAGAGAGATGTACACACTGGTCAACTTCATCCTGTTGCCTACCTTTCGAAAAAACTGAGTTCGGCTGAGGTTAACTATTCAATCGCGGAAAAAGAACTCTTGGCGATAAAAAAGGCTTTCCAGGAGTGGAGGCCGTATTTGTGGGGGGCATGTCAGGCAGTAACGGTATACACAGATCACAGGAATCTCCATTACATGTCCTCTGCTAGACACCTTACACAAAGGCAGATGCGGTGGATGCTGTTCTTTTCCGAGTACAACTTTGTAGTAACATTTCGTCCTGGCTCGGAGAACAGGAAAGCGGATGCTCTTTCTAGACAGGGAATCCCCATCAAACAAAGTGCAGAGGAACAGTCAATCCTCCCTTCCACGAAAGTGGTTTGTGTGATCAGAGCCGAGAAGTTTCTGGAGGACATCAAGGACTCTAGGTCCATGGAATGTTGGGTTTGTTGGGCTTCTGCCAAACCAGACAGGAAGATTAGGCAGGGTTTACCCTTCTATGGAGAGTGCTTGTTTCTGCCTAATGTGGAGATTAGAAAGAAGGCATTCAGTTGGTGTCATGAAGCACCTGCGGCTGGACATCCAGGGATCACAAAGACTGGATTTGCTTAGGAGGCATTTCTGGTGGGAAACGTTGGTGAAAGACACCACTCAATGGGTGGGTAGATGTGAAGTCTGTGCTAGATGCAAGGGGGAAACAACAAAAAAGAAAGGTTTGTTGATGCCCATGACCACGCCTGATCGCCCATGGTCGAACATTAGTTTGGACTTCCTCACGGGCCTCCCGAAAGATCAGGGAAACACCGCAGCACTGGTGGTTGTGGACAACTTAACGAAAATGGGTCATTTTGTTCCGTGTGTGAACCTCCCCACAGCTAGTCAAACAGCGCAGATACTGGCATCGCAAATCTTTTGTTTGCATGGCATTCCGAGAGTCATTGTGTCCGATAGGGGGCCTCAATTCATTGCTCGTTTCTGGAGAGTGTGGTGTCGTGCATTGGGCATAGAATCAGCGTTGTCTACTAGCTTCCATCCACAAACGGATGGACAGACAGAACGTCTGAATCAGACTCTAAAGAAGTATTTGCGTTGTTACGCGAAGGAGGCTCATGGGTCTTGGGTGGAACTGTTGTGGATGGCGGAGATGGCATACAACAACGCTTGGCATAGCTCCATAGGTATGTCCCCGTTCAAAGCTAACTATGGGTATGATGTACGGACTCTGCCGATACATATTCCGGGAGAGCTAGACGATCAACCCACGGTGAAGGAGAGGGTACTGGCAATAAGGAAAATACACAGAGCAGTGCAAGAGCATCTGATGAAGGCCAAGGAAACGTACAAACGATGGGAGGACAGACATAGGGTACCTGGTCCTCAGTTCGAGGTAGGTGATAAGGTGTGGCTTTCAACCAAATATATTCGTTTCAAACTACGAAGCATATTCCATCCGCGTTTCATAGGGCCCTATCCTGTGGTGCGTCGCATCAATCCTGTGGCATGCAAGTTGAAGTTGCCTAACACGTTAAGAATCCACCCAGTGTTTCATGTACAGTTGTTGAAAAAAGCTCTTACATCACGCAGAACAGCACCTCCTGTGCTGGCCAAGGATGGGAACCTGGAGTATGAGGTGAGATCCATCAAAGACTCCAAATTCCGCAGGGGTGTGCTGTGGTATTTGGTCTCATGGAAAGGCTACGGGGCGGAGGAGGATTCATGGGAACCAGTGCACAATGTCCATGCTCCCAGGGCAGTGCGATCATTCCATGTCAGATTTCCCGCAAAGCCTGGGCCTAGGAGGCGCTTGGGGGGAGGGCGTACTGTCGGGATCTAGCCCAACGCGCCTGCCCAAAAAACTACATCATCCGACTGTCCTGGCGCGGAACTACATTACCCAGAATTCCCGGCGGGGATTCTGGGATATCTTTGAGCCAACCAGGAAGTCCGGTGTCAGTGATTCTTCCTGGGTTCGGAGGCGGCGGCTGCTCCTCGGATCGGCGCTATTCCAGAGGTTCCTAGTGTTCCTGCTTGACCGGTATTTTCGGAAGCCGTATGTTCTGGTCCATTGCTAGCGCGCTGGCTAGCGTGCTACGTGATGTTTTGACATTGTGTTGATTTCCGATTTAGAAATCAAAGAGACGGTTGATGTTTGGATTTTCGCCTTGCGGCTGCGAGGGGACATTTGGGATTTTGAGCGCTTCGCTCTATTGATTAAAGGCTTAACGGAGTGCAAGCGTTTTGGTGTAACAAAGAACCTGCAAGTGGCGGAGTGCAGGGGGGGGATTGTAGGACCTCCGCACTGCCGTCACGAACCCATGGTCTAGGGTTCATTTATAGTTTAATTTGTGGCAAAGCAAATACCAAAGCGGAGTGTGGTAGTGAAGGAACTACGCACTGCCTTGTTTGGTTTCACATCAAGGGTACAGTTAACTCTGAACATATAACTTGTGGAATAAATACCAAAGCGGAGTGTGGTAGTAAAGGAACTACACACTGCCGTGTTTGGGTATTCTTGAGAGTGCAATGAAATAAGGGACAAATCAGTGTCCTTTCAAAACAAATAACAGTGTGAATTATCGTTTATCATTTAAGCACAGGACGTGCTCTTTCCTTGTATTTTGGAACCATTTACAATCTCCTTTGTTAACTCAGTGGGGTATGTTTAAGTCAGCTTTTAAGGCTTTACTCTTTACAACCAGGCTTGTTGGTAATACCTTTCTCTTGTATTGATCAGGAAGGAAGACGGGAGATACAGCAAAAGGGTGGTGTAGAGTCAATCGTTTTCAGGTGAGTACATGAGGGTATGGTGTTAGTAAGATCTAATGAGAGTAGGATTAAGTAATGTATTAACCTATGTATTTTTGTCTTCCAGTTTCTTTATCCCTGCTGCCCCTTCCTTCTTCTCTTTATTCTTTCTGGGTTTTTCCCCTTTTGGGGTTTTTTCCCTCGCCGTATCGTCTGAGCACCCTGTGTTTATACTTCAGGGTGTTCGGTCGGTCCGGAGGTGGAGCATTGTTGCTGCACGTGGATCCTGCGGAGTGCAAAACCTTACAAATAAAGTTTTTATACTGGAATTGTTGACATTTTGCTTACAACACAGCTACCAGCAATGGAAAGAAGAATTCTACTTGCAAATAAGTGGTACCTCAATGGGTTTTTCGGGGGCACCTGCCTACGGGAATACATTCATGTCTCGGTTTGAGTACGATTACATCTTCTATTAGGTAGCTTGGCGTACAGAATTGGTATTCTATGTATGATTCATAGATGACATCTTCCTCATTTGGAAAAAATCAAAAGAATCCCTTGAACACTTGATTAAAGAATTAAACATGAAGAATGAACGCCTCAAATTCACACACTCGATCAGAGAAGATAGCATTTATTTTCTGGATGTATTGATAACCAAGCAAAATCATCAGTGTGAAACATCGTGTACACAAAACCGACAGATAACAACAACCTGTTGCAGTATTTCAGCTTTCATACGCCCACATTGACAAAAAATTTACCATATTCACAAATGCTTCGGATAAAAAGAATCACATCAGATGAAGAGAAGCTTAAAATTGCACTCGAAGAACAAAGTGTCAAGTTTAAGAACCGTGGATACCCTCAGTCCGTTCTGACACAGGCCATCCAAAAGACACAGTCGAAAGATCATAAAAATCTACTGATTACGAGGATTAAAAACAGCAAAAATAGACATGTGTTTGTTTCCACATTTTCAACTAGGTCATTTACCATCAAAAAGATCATCCAAAATAGATGGGAACTCCTTAAACATGAGCCAGATTTCAAAGGTTTGTTTGCTGATGAACCACTGTTTGCATACACACGCAGCAAAAACATAAAGGAAATGCTCAACAACTAAAGTGGCATTACAACAGTTTACAGGGATGCCCAAATGTCACAATTGTGTCAATTACAACAGTGTAATGACCGGTAATGTTATTAACCATCCTCAGTCTGGACAACCAACCATGCTCAGGTACAATGGAGATTGTAACACAGCGAATGTCATTTACACAATCAAGTGTCCCTGCGGGCTTCTTTAGGTAGGTAAAACCATACGCAAAATTAAAGTAAGGATCACCGAACATAAGAGTACCATTTGAACCATGAGCATCAAATCACATTTTGCAAAACATTGGTTAGAACACAATCACACCATTGCACAACTTAAAATCACAATTCTAGAGGCATTAGCACTCAAGCCTGGGTGTGACAATGGTAGGGTCTTAGTCCAGAGAGAAGTGTGGTGGACAAAATTCTTACAGACACTTATGCCTGGGGGATTAAAGGACTGAATAGAAATGTTGTGTTTCTTATAAGTAACTTGAAGATGCTCTTAGCGGTACACTAGAATGTTCATTTGGTTTTAATACATGTCATTAGGATGACGTTTTCCATTTAGAACATAGGATTGTGTTCCATGCTCTGCATTAGGTTCATAGATTGTGAATATGTAATTTCTGAAGGCAATATTTCTTTTTTAGATATAGGTGTGGTGTGGGCACACTCCCACCACCCACATTTGAATTATTTTCTTGGTATTTCTGATATGGCACCTTGATTAACTATACTTTTTTCACTATTTCTTCACTTTTCTTCAATTCTCACTTGCGAATTTCTTTGATTATGCAAGGATTTTGCTAACATTCTACAATTTATCGTTGTGTCATTACATTTGACATTTTTTACTTTCCGCATCATACCATCAGGCCCCTGCAACAGGGATCACTTTTCAGAATCAAGATTTTGTTTGCACACTCCAACATGGCGCGCGTTTTCAGTTTCAGTTAGTCCTGTTTCTAGCCGCATGACGAACCACGCGCTTCCCGCGGTGGTGTCTTTAGAAGGGATGAGGTATGGTGGAGCTTTGATTTCTCACTGTGAAACGGAGGAAGGAGTACAATTTGAGAGAGCGGTATAGAATCACCAGTTAGGTGAGTTCGTTTTTTCAGTAGTAGAATATGAGTAGCATTTAGACTCTTCGGAAGTTCCATATATTCATTTGGTGTGCTTGTAAATCTATAGAGAGAATTCAGTGAACTGACGGCAAGCGAAATTGTCGGCATTTTATCGAGTGGGTTGATATTTGTCCATGAGGAATCGATGGAATTACAGATTGAACACCATTAAGGTAATTACAATTACGAATTTGGTGTTTGCTTAGGTTTTCAATACATCGGGTTTTGGCTTTTAAGCATGCGTTGTATTTTTGAACATTTAGGATTAAGAGAGCGAGCAGACTATTGTTCTTTAAGAACGTGTTCAAGCGTCTTTCGTGCAAGTAAGTTGACATGGTACTCATGCTTTGCAATACATGTCTGTTTCCTTAAGAGTCACCATTACAATTATGTGTTGTTTCCCGGAGGTGGTTTGGTTTTCTATGCCACCGGAAGCAGTTTCACAACCGTATATTCTTTTGACTTGCATGGCCGTAGAGTAAGTTTTGTTCATTCACGTGATCACTGGTTTAGCACTCACTGAATATTCCTTTTGGCAATCAGAACTCAAGACCCCTGTGAATGACAAAAATAAATTTTTTCCACCTCTTTTTTCTCTGCTCATCACCTCTTTTTACTTTACACAATCAGCGACCAATAAACACGGAGTGTTCACTATTTTCACTGGGTGGTTGTTTCTCATATTGCCTCTAGCAAAATGCATATAAGGATCTATACGCAGTTTTTTCACCTTCACGATGCATTGTTAGCAGCATGACGGTGCCAACGCATTGTTTCACAAAAATGATGATTTATTATATTCATTATCCTACTCTGTTCTTTACAGTGGCCCCTGAAGAAGGGATTTCACATAATCCCGAAATGCATTGGGCAAGGCTGTGAATATTTGAATTTTGTTTACGCAGCTATTGATGTTGAAGAATTTTGTATTTTTTCACAATTATTACTCTATGTCAAGTTTTGATCATCATGTATGTTATTGGATTTTGAACATACCGAAAATATTACTGCAATTTCAATGAGTAGAGCAATTGAAACCCGTGGAGAACATGATTGATTGAGTACTTATGATTCTTTGACAATAAGAATTAAAATTGTTAATACATTAATTTCCGCTGTGCACCAGGCAAACTGGTGGTTTTCCACCAGATACTCATCTAATTCCACAGGCTGGCTGCCTCACAACTGGGTTGCACACATCTTTGTTTAACAGCAGATTTTGATTCATGATTTTGATTACGCAAAGGTGTGCGAAGACAGACTAATTATTTTATTTACTTCCTAGTTCCTCCGGATGTGACTGCACTCTATGCTGGCACATCCAGATTATTAATCCCGGCCCCCATGGTGCCACGCCGGTGATTAACAGCTGCAGTATCGACTGCTGAGAGGGCAAGAGCATGTTCCACTTACACCTCAAGGGCTCTGTTAGACCCCTGATCATGCACTTCAAGGTTTGTTTGACTGTCTCCACCAAACCGTTTCCTTGTGGGTGGTAAGGAGTGGTGAACTTGTATGTAATGTAATGTAATGTATGCATACTTGTAAAGCGCACTGTTACCTCGTTACGTGGCATCCTGGCACTGTATACCTCTGGGGAACCCATCCTGGCGTTCCCTGAGAGAGGGCACCCCCAAGGTAAAGCCAGGCATCCCCGGCGCTGCTGGGGCCGTTGTGGAGATTAAGCAAGCTATTGCCCAGAGTTGCAGAGTGAGACCCATGGTTAGCGTAGGCACCTTGGCGAGAATTATCAAGTCCGCGGACATTGACCCAAGACCCTGCTGCATCGGGAATTGAACCCTGGTCCCGGGCCGACCTCTGCTTCAGGGTCTGCCGCTTCTAACCAGTGAGCCACACTTCTCCACTTCTCCACTTCTCCACTTCTCCACTTGGAGGTTACACCACACTCCTTCCACAGGGATGTCATATACTTAGATATCAAATTAGTCCCATGGTCAGAAACTACTTTTCTGAGGAAACGCATGCAGGAAAAAATCCCCATTAACACTCGGCCCACTTCTGGCACCGTGGTGGTCCTGAGAAGGATTGCCTCCGGGTACCGGGTGGCATGGTTTACCAAGACCAGAATGTACCTGTTGCCCTTGGCTGTCTTGGGATCCAATAGCCCCAGAATGTCCATCCCAACCGTTTCAAAAGGGGTTCGAACAACTGGAAAAGGTTGGAGAGGAGCCTTACACTGCCTCCCACTCTTACCACTCGCCTGGCAAGTTTGGCAAGACCTGCAATGTCCATCTGACTGCCTTCGCATTTGTGGCCAAAAGAAGTGGGTGACAAGCCTGTCAAAGGTCTTGTCCCGCCCCAAATGTCCTGCCAAATGCACATCGTGAGCCAGACCCAGTAGGAAGATCCTGAAGCGCTGGGATACCACCAGTACATGGGCTGACCCAGGCTTAGAGACCTTAGGCTCGCTGTACAGGAGACCATTCTCCCAATAGATCCAATGTGATCCAGACTCATCACCAGCTGCCTGGTTTGCAGCCTGCTGACGCAAACCTTCTAGAGAAGGGCATCCTTTCTGCTCCCTGCAGAATTCCCCCCTGGGGGGAATACCATCTTGCTGCCAGTGGGTCAGCTCAGATAAGTCCCCCAGTTCAGCTACCTGCTTCCCTGTAGGTACTGGGGCGTCCCCCTCAAGGCCAGCCTACTCCTGGACCGTGGGAACTCTTGGAGCCAGTTTCCCACGCCCCTGCCCTTTCTCTTAGCAGGAACCAGGGCCACTGTTTCAGGCTCCAGGTCCTTCTGATCACCCTTTCTGGCCGTCATTGACCAAGTGGTAATGCATGCCCACTCTGGCAACCCATTCATCTCCAAGTGAGACCTGAGCTCAACATCCTTCCACAAAGACTGCTCCTGGTAATTCCCTATCAGACAATCTACAGGGATGGTAGGGCTCAAAACCACCCTCAAGGGACCTGAGACCCCCCCCCCCCATTCAAAGGGAACCTGCTCTACCATACGGGCGCTCCGAGTTGTCCACAGCAACTACTTGGTGGAATGCCCCGGGGACTCCTTGCTCCTCAGAGACCAGGTGACACCGGACTGAGGTCACTCTGGTTCCAATATCTCTGAGAACCTCTACCCTTTTCCCATTGATGGTCACCGAGGTGCTGTATTTTGTAGTGTTAGCAGGCACCTGATTTCCTGAGACCATCTCACTGTCCCCTAGTGAGACGAGGGTAATTTATGCAGGATCCCCACCATCCTGTGGTCACCCCTCCTCCCCAAGCGTTACACTAGCCAACACCTTGGTCTGCCAACCAGTGGGTGGCTGTGCTCTCTTGGGACACTTGGGGTCCACTTTAAAGTGGCTCAACTGTTCACAGGCATAGCACTTGCCAGTCTTTGCAGGCTTTCCCGAAGAGACCACTGTTTTCTTGTCTCCTGGGGGATGGGAAACTTTACCCTGGGTATTAGTTTGGTGCCCTTTAGAGAACTCCTGCACTTTACCCGTGTCCACCCACTCTTCTGCTCAAGACCCTGCCCATCTTTGTCTGAGTCTCCCCCAAATGTTTTCTTGTGGACCCTGGTACTCACCCAGTGGTCTGCTTCCATAGGTAGCTTCCTGGGGTCAGTCAGCTTACTATCGATGAAGTGCTGGCGCAGCTATACAAAACATAGACTAGACAAGTACTCCCATGCAATTAAATTGTAGAGCCCCTGAAATTATGTCACATTACTGCCATTCGCCCATCTATCCAGTGACCTGCAAAATTAATCCACACATTCCAACCAAGTGTTAGCATCAGTTTTCTTACTGGACTTAAGCTGATCTCTGTAATTTTCAGGAGTGAGACCATACCTGATGAGAAGGGCCTCCTTCGTGTCAGCATAGGTGAGGTTACATCCCTTATCCAAAGCCACTAAAGTATCCCTTGCTTTTTCGGGGAAAAGAGTCCACAATCCTGCCCCCCAATTCTTCTCAGGGACCCTATTCATGTGGATAGATGCCTCATAACCCTGAAACCACCTTTGTATGTCAACCCCCCTTCTTGAACTAATTGCCTACATTCTTAGAGATGTGCACACTCATATCTGCCTGCACTGATGAATTGCAGCCACCATCTGAGCTGGGCCTACTCCTTAGCTCCAGCTCCTTAAGACTATGTTCATGATCTAAGATCATCTTCCTTTCCTCCATGGCTATTCTTTTGTCTTTCCTTTCATTCTCCATCCTGAGTTTTTCCAACTCAAACTTCCATGCTTTCTGCCTGTTATCCAGCTCTTCTGAGGACAAGGCACTGCTGCCTAGCCTGGAGGTTTCCCCCCACCTCCAAAAAGCACATTCATCCTAGGAATAGGCTCCTTCGCCTATCCATTTGGATCTCCAGACTGCCCACTGGCATGTCTGGCTGCTACCCAGGCCCTCTGCGCCTTTTATAGCTCCTCCTTCCTGGTGAGTCCTCTGACTTGGTCATTTAGGTTTTTGCAAATGACCTACAACCCTTTAACATTGTACAATTCTAACCTATCCTCCTCAAAGGCAACTTCCAAGGATGCAATAGAAGATGCTCTTGATTCAGGCATGATGAAGTAGTAAGTCCAAACTGGTGAGATCAAAAATAGGCCAAAAAGAAAAAGAACCATTATGTGGCATGTAATGGTCTGCGATATGGTAATAGTGCACACCAATCACTGTAAGTCAAGTGCAAACACAAGTCCTATCCTCACCGCTGCCACCCAATGTTAGAAATCGGGGTCTCTAGTTGGCAAGTGTTTGTACCTTTGTCCAAGTAGGTACCCTTCTTCCTAGTCAGGGTAAGGCAGATACACTCCTCAAATAACCCCTGCTCACCCCTTTGGTAACTTGGCACGAGCAGTCAGGCTTATCTCAGAGGAAGTGTGTAAAGCATTTGCACATAACGAACAGTAATACAGTGAAAACACTACAAAAGGACACCACACCAGTTTAGAAAAATATCTAATATTTTTATATATCCAAAAGAAGACCAAAACGATAATAATCCATAATAAAGTACCTAAAAATATACTTAGCAAGAAATCCTTAAAATTTCAGTAATACCTAAAAAACACAGTTTGTATGAATCAGTAGCTCCGTCCAGGGCTACCTCGATGCTGAAAACAACAGAGTTTAACAGTTCCAGATGACCCTGTCTGTACAGGACATCGAAAGCATGGACAGACTTGTGAACAGTACCTTTCTCGTTGTGGCTGGCATGTTGGTGCGAGCTGGTTGTGGCAACTGTTGCGGTTGAGTTGCAAAATGGAATTGGTGCAGTGTGCGGTGCCCTTTTGATGCGGTGCAGGCAGCGGCTCAGTGACGATCGTCCAGGCGGCATAGGTGAGACCAGGGCTTAGAGCAGGGTGAGGAAGTGGTCGATGCTGTGCTGGCAGATTGCAGTGCAAGCGACAGAGCCGGTTAGCGGGAGCTGGCGTCAGTCAGCCAGCCCAGACGGCTGTGTGGGACGAGGCTGTGCGTTGTGAAACTTACGAGTGGTGCCCCCAACAACGGTGCCGTCATGGGTGTTGAAGTCAGCAGCAGCAACAGCGTCGGTGAGACGAGGATGGTGAAGTGAAGAGAGGAGGTGTGGAGTGCAGTGCCCACAGGTCATGGTGCAGGCAGTGGCTCACCTTATCTCCTTACGCTACATCTCAGAGTCATTTACTTGGTCCTCCAATGGATCATGAACCGTGCTGAGAAGGGCCAGATATAGGAGATCTGTTAGCAGATTCCAGCCAGTTTCCACGGGAACGAAGAAGAATCTCCAATACTTCCAGGACACAGAAACAAAAACGTGATAGGGAACACACGGGGAACATCACTTACAACGCATTTTTTACAACGGACTACCATTACATCGCAACCATTACAACGCATACCATTACAATGCATTGCGCTGGGGGGCGCTCTAGGATAGGGAATATATTTAATTTACTATCCAACACCTTCCCTGCTATCCACGGGGACTGGAGTTGGAATAGTAAATTAAATAATTCACTATCCAGCGCCTAAAAGCATTATGCGTTGTAATGGACTGCGTGGTAAAAACCGCATTGTAAAGGCATGCGATGTAAAAGCATGCGTTGTAGTGACACCAATCCGAATACACACCTGAAAGTTGTCCCCTAAAATTATGGGGGAAAAACCCAAGGAGTGTCCACCACTCTCCCCATACTTTGGGTAAGGTCTCAGGCAGGTGTACTTCTGGTGAGTGTAGTCCAGGCTAGGAAACATAACAGGACATGCACTAATATATGACACACAAGGTATAAACTTAATAACTCAAAAACATTGACATGCGTTGTTGCGTCGGAAAGGTCTCTTACCCCAATGAAGTCCAGGATGGAAGTAAAGTTGAGTTCTTGCTGACAGCATATGACCTGCAGAATAGGATACCAGGCCAGGAAGGGCAGAACTCAAGAAGGACTCACACACCTCATACACACAAGAAAATAAAAGAAAAGGGGAAGGATTTGAGTTGCACTGGGCGGCTCTCCAGGGGCACAAAAGAGCGGAGCAGCTACACTCTCAAGAGGAGAGACACCCGGCCCGGAAGGCTAATCCGAGAGGAGCTCTCTCTCAGCAGGAACAAAGGAAGAGGATTTAAAAAGGGGCTATTGCCGTTCTCTTGACCCAGAAGCTCAGGATTCAAAACCCGGGCTAAAAAGAATGCCCTCCATATGCGTGGGGAATAGTAGGGTGGAACGCCAGAGCCCGCCCGGTACAAGGAAGGAATCACCGGTACTGCGGGTTCAGATAGAAGTAGAAAAATGCTTGTTGTCAAGGAGGAGGGAAGCGTTCTACAAGCAGGATTCCAGGGGTAAAATGCCGAGAGACACCAGGAAGGATCAGCGAACGCTGATGCGACGCTCTTCTCGCAATCAGGAAGTAGGAAGGGGGCGTGGTACCGGAACAGTAAGCCAAGCAAAGGCTACGTTCCTACGTGCCTGTTTACAAGCGCCAGGGAGGGTCTGTAAAGTCTGTTTTGGTCAGTCTGCTTGTAGGGATTGTGTGTAAGGACAGAAGAGGATTCTTAGGACCAACACGCATGTCAAGGTTTTCTAGTAAGCCCAAGTCTCCGATTCCTAACAGTACCCCTCCCCAAAGGTCTATTCACTGGACCTGGCTTACTGGGGTGCAGTCTGTGGAATTGTCTGACTAATCTAGCTGCGTGGATGTTCAGTGCAGGTTCCCAGGACCTGTCCTCCGGGGGTATCCTGCCCAGTCTGTGAGATATTGGAGGGTGCCCCTATGTCTTCGAGAATCTAGGAGTTTGCGCACTTCATATTCTTCTTCTCCAGTGATTATCAAGGGCGGGGGTGGGACATCAGGTGCTACAGAGGGTACGTATTTCTTAACCAATGAACAATGGAATACAGGGTGTATTTTCATTTGAGGGGGTAGCTGTAGCTTCAAAGTAATAGGAGTTATGATTTTTTCAATGGGAAAGCATCCTATGAATCTGGGTAGGAATTTTCTAGACCCTTCCATTCTAAGGTTTCTGGTGGATAACCATACTTTCTCTCCTAGGGTGTACATGGGTTCTGTTTTTCTGTGTTTCTCTGACTGTGTTTTCATGGCTAACTTGGCCTTGCTTAGCTCTCCCTTAGTGACTTCCCATACTTCTTGTATTTTTGAATAGTGTTCCCCGAGCACAGGCACGGCTGTCTCCTTCTGATCAAGTACAAAAGGTATCATTCTGGGATGTTGAGCGTAAAGAAAAAAGAAAGGGGAAATGCCGGTAGCTGAGTGACAAGAATTGTTCTAAGCAAATTCTGTTAAGGGGAGAGCCTGAACCCAAGTAGAGGAGAGGGTAGTCAATAAACAACGGAGGTATTTCTCTAGAGTCTGATTGGTTCTTTCAGACTGTCCATCTGTTTGGGGATAGTAAGAGGTAGAAAGTCGGTGATCGATGCCCAAAATGGAGCACAACCCTTGCCATAATTTAGAAACAAATTGGGGCATCTGTCCGATATTATGACTAATGGTAACCCATGTAGTTTTACTATGTGGTCCAAGAAGATATGAGCCAGGTCCTTAGAGGAGGGTATCTTTTTTAATGGGATGAAATGGGCCATCTTTGACAGTAAATCCACTACTACGTAAATAGTGTTATACCCCTGACAGGAGGGAAGGTCAGTAATGAAATCCATGCTTATGGTATGCCATGGTGAAGGAGGGATGGCTAGAGTTCTCAATAGCCCAGTAGGGGGCACAATGTGAGGCCTTTTGTCGTGCACAAGTGGAACAGAATTGAACAAATGATATAATATCTTTGGACATGGATTCCCACCAGAACCACCTGTGGCATAGCTCATTAGTTTTACGGCTGCCAGGATGCCCTGCTAAGGTGCTGCTATGGCACCACTTTATGATCTTTTGTTGAAGAGCTGTAGTGGGTAAGTACAGTTTATTATCATGGTAATACAACCCTTCTCTGATGGTGTTTAAGGGATTCTGTACCCATTCTTCTGGCGCTAAGGAGAGGAGGGGGTCTTTTAGGTCCTCAAGGAGTGTTGCATCCTTATCTCCCACCCTAAGGATTTTGTTTCCAGGAATGATAGGGAGGGGTTTCTCTTTTTCTGTATCTATAAGATGTCCTAACCTTGACAAGGCATCAGCTTTCCCCTGCTTAGGTCCTGGTCGATATGTGATAATAAAATCATATTCACAAAAAAAGGTTAACCACCTCATTTGTCTCGGCGTAAGTGCTCTTGCTGACTTAAAGAACTGGAGATTTTCGTGATCTGAATAAATGGTGATCACATGTAGGGACCCTAGTAAATGATGTCTCCACTCTTGAAAGGCTAATTTAATTGCTAGCAATTCTCTTTCACCTATAGTGTAGTTCTGCTCAGCTGGCAACAAGGTCTTCGAGAAATACGCTATAGGATGCATGTGACCTGTTTCTTTGTCTTTTTGTGAAAGGATTCCTCCTACCGCATATTGAGAAGCATCTGCTTCCGCAAAGAACGGTTGTGTATTATCAGCGTGGTGGAGGATAGGAGCAGTAGTGAACTTGTTTTTAAGTGAACAGAAGGCCAGTTCCGTCTCTTCAGACCATACAAAAGGCACTCCTTTTTTCAATAGTTTCGTAATTGGAGAGACAGACTCATAAATATGATCGATGATTCGCCGATAAAAATTGGCGAAGCCCAAAAAAAAGACTGGATTTCTTTGATCGAAGTAGGGCTAGACCACTGAACCAATGCTTTCACTTTCTGGGGATCCATTTGAATGCCATCAGGCTTGATAATAAATCCTAGGAAATCAATTTCTGTGGTGTGGAAGGTACTTTTATCCAACTTGGCAAACAAGTGGTTTTCTTGTAGTTTGTTCAATATTTTTCTGACATGCTCAACATTGTTTGTTCGTTCTGGGAAAATATAAGGATGTCGTCGATGTAAATGATCACAAAGATGTCAATATATTCCCTTAAGATGTCATTAATAAAATATTGAAACGCAGCAGGTGCGTTGCACAATCCGAAGGGCATCATGCAATATTCGTAGAGCCCAAACTTAGTTTGAAATGCGGTCTTCCATTCATCTCCCTGTTTGATTCTTAAGAGATTGTAAGCACCCCTGAGATCTATTTTCGTGAATATTTTGGCTCCTTTGATCTGATCAAGAAGAACAGGGATAAGAGGAAGCGGGTATTTGTTCTTAATGGTGAACTTATTTAAGGCCCTATAGTCCAAGCACGCTCGGAGCCCCCCTTCTTTCTTATCGATAAAAAATAAAGGGGATGACACAGGCGAGGTAGAGTGTCGAATAAATCCTTTTTGGAGCATGCCGTCCAAATAATCCTTTAGATATTCAGTCTCAGAAGGTGTCAAGGCGTAGATACGACTGCAAGGCAGTTCCGCACCAGGTATTAAGTCAATGCGACAGTCGTAGCTCCTGTGAGGTGGTAATTTAGTGGCTTCTTTTTCACTGAACACCCCCTGAAACTCTGCATAAATTTCGGGGACACCCCCCGCAGCAACAGTATGGACAGTACAACATAAAGGTTGTTCGTGTTCCCTGGCCTCCTGATAACAGTGGAACAGACAATATTGAGATTTCAAAGTGACTGTCCTTCAGGTCCAGTCTATTTGCGGGTTGTGTACCTGTAACCAGGGGACCCCCAGAATGGCGCCAAAATTGGGGGCATCTATTAAATCAAAAGAAATGCTCTCAGAGTGCCCATTGCTAAATACAATAATCATAGGAGGAGTTTGATGGGTTATCAAGCCAGATGATAATTCAGAACCGTCCACTGCTCGAATTGGTTCCGGCTGTTCTTTAGGAACAAAGGAGATACCAAGTTTCTTAGTGAGCTGCAGGTCAAAAAAATTCCCCGTAGCCCCGGAATCTAATAAAATAGACATGTTAGATTGACTTTGAGCGGAATATATTAAAGTGATGGTTAGGGTGAAGTGTTTTACCGGGTTTTGCTTCACGATATTGTTTAAAGAGATCTGTTGGAGGGCGTGGCCAAGATGGCGGGGTGAGCGGACGCTTCTTCCCGCAGCTCCTCCGACCCGACTAGGCCCGAGCCCTTTTTCGACAGCTTCTCTCCCCCCGCTGGAGCTCAGCGGCCGTGGGAAGGGTGGCGGAGACCCTGGGGCGCACATTGGTGTGCATCTTTGGCCCCAAACGCTCCGGCGGAGGTACGCTCAGGGGCCGATAAGCTGGCTGCGGAGCGCCACGGAGACGGAGTGGAGCGGAGCGCCGGCCGGGAGGCCTGAGTAGACCCTGGTGCCGGTGTCTGGTGGCCTGGCGCGGAATTCGCTTGTATACTCGCATCGGACTGTGCCCTGTCTGGTGCGCCGGATGGGTAGCTACCATAAGGTGCTGAGAAGGAGGATGCCTATTGTCTGATCTTGGTGGCACTTGGATCTGCAGCTGTAGCTTGATACGCTACGTGGGCCCCGGCCCCGTCGCCATTTTGGGACAGCGCTCAGGAGCGGGGGCCATGTCATTTGACTCTTTTTCGACTCGGCGAGCCTGGAGGGGGCTAATTTCAGGGGCACTGACACTTTGCATAGCCTTGGCGGCACCATCAGGCTCGGAGGGTCTGCCCGGCTACGCCCAGACGCCATCTTAGCTTCACAGCAACAGTGACGAGGTCCTCCTACAGTGCCATCTGGGGACAGCTCCTACACCCCTGGCCCTGCATAGCTCTTTCGTTCTAGGGGATGCTGCGGTCTGGGTCCCCCTTGTAGTGGCCATCGCTCGAACTTTTGTTGGAGTGCGAGTCGACTCTGCGATAGAACTGGCCCGCCATTTTGTCCTCGGTGGCGCAGGACCCGTGGTGTCCCTACTACAATGGACGTTCCCCCCGGTGGTGCTCTGCCAGTCGTTGGGGACTCATCGACGCCGGGACCTGCTGCCAGCGGCTCGAGATCGCATATCTGATTGAGTGGAGTGCGGCAGTCTATAGTGCGAGAATATCGGGGAACCGAGGATCGAGGAAGGGGGACCGCACCCTGCCGGACATGCTCAGCAGAGCCCAACAACAACGCGACAGGGCGCAACCGTCCCCAAGCTCTTCCAGAACCGCAGCAGATTCGGCCGGGGGTGAGCCCCCCGTCACGAGGTCCTTCATGGAAGATCTGTTCAGCTCGCTTAAGGCTGACTTCCAGACACTGAAGCAGGAGGTGGCCAGCGAAGTGCGCGAGGTCCGTAGAGAGGTGGAAGGCCCAGGCGAGCGGATGGAGACGGTGGAGGCAGCGGCTCAACGGAGAGACGAAGAGATTGTCCATTTACAGCAAGACGTTCTCCGTCTCAGGGAGCAGCATGTCGAACTTCAGGCACATAATGAAGACCTGGAGAACAAGTCGAGAAGAAACAACATTCGAGTCCGAGGTGTACCGTCCGCAGAAGAAGGGACTGATTTGACGGGCTACCTGAAGGACCTGTTCAGGGAGATTCTGGGAGAGCCCGCGGACTTCCCGATTCGAATCGACAGGGCCCATAGGGTCGGCCGACAGCGACAGTCGACGGCACCTCCACCGGACATTTTAGCCTACCTCCCGGACTTCCTAGTGAAGGAACGCATAATGGCTGAGGCTCACAAGAAACAACCGTTGACCTTTCGCGCACGGCCTGTGGCGTTGTTCCAGGACCTGTCTGCCATCACGCTACAGAAGCGCAGGTCCTTCAAAATCGCGACGGATTTCCTGAGAGAGAATGAGACGCCGTACTCTTGGGGGCATCCCTTTCACCTGATATTCCGCTGGAATGGCGTGTTGCACCAGCTGCGTTCCTTGCAGGATGTCTGTGGTGTCCTGGGCCTCACGGCCACGGAAGAGGGTGAAGCGACACCGGGCTGGAGGCGTTCTGATCAAGGAGGGCGACGGCGATCGGCAAGGAGGAGATCGGCGGCTAGTGCTGGACGGCCGGACTCACCCACCATCAGGGCAGAAATGGCCAACGCCCTGAGAGAAGCGGCCAGGGACTCGGCCGCCACGAACGGAGTCGCCATGACGGCGTAGATTCACTCCGGGGGGAGATGGACATAGCTTCTGCAATGCCAGGTTTGGGGGCTGGAGGGAGGGTCGGGGAGAGGCGGGAAGAACGAGTGGCCGGACATCCACTTTTTGTACTTTCCACAGACTTGTCCGTTTTGGGACATGACTGGGACAATGGGTTGTTTGGGCGTGGGTGGGGAGTTGGCTAGTTGCCACGGGTCTGTTTTGGAGGGGGTTGGGAGTTGTTTAGGAGTAGAAGGAGTACCGTCCAATATCTCAAATGTCATTGCTTTGTTTTATTTTGCTTGTCCTGCGCTGCTGTCCCGTGCCCCCCCGCTCATTGATTGCCCGCGGCTTGGCACTTACGGTCACTTGGGGATATGTCGACACTGAAAGTGGTGACCCTTAATGTTAAGGGTCTGAACAACCCAGTGAAGCGAAGGGCAATCTTATCTCTGCTGGAGGGGACACAGGCAGATATATGCCTCCTGCAGGAGACCCATTTACTACCACGGGATTGTCCTAGGATGCGCTCTAACAAGTTTCCAACTCAGTTTTTCTCCTCTGCTGCATCTAAGACCGCGGGAGTGGCCATTTTGATAGCGAGTTCCTTCAGGGGGGAGGTGTTGTACAAATTTGCAGAACAGAAGGGGAGGCTATTGGCATACCGCCTCCGACTGGGGGACACAACGTTCACTATTGGCTCTTTATATAGCCCAAATGACCACCAAGAGCGCTTTCTAGACTCGGTGTTGGTAGACGTGACTGCCTCCCCTGATAGACACATCATTCTAGGGGGAGATTTGAATATAGTTTTTGATTCCACACTCGATAGGTCAGCGCAGCGATACCCGCAGACTGGGGAACTCTCACAGGCTGGGAAGGCTCGAATCACTGATATGGACCTGCATGATCTTTGGCGCACCCTCCACCCCATGGATAGGGACTATTCTTATTATTCACATGCGCACCGGACATACGCGCGGCTGGACCACTTATTGGTCAGTGGACCGATGTGTGCCGCTGCATTGGGGTCCTGTCGTTGTCTGATCATGCGCCAGTCGTAGGCACATTTGCGCTTCCGACGGCCTCCCCCTCTCGGGGGTGTGGCGTCTTAGAGACACCCTCCTGCATAAAAAAACTGTTGTGAAGCACATTGAGGAAGCGATCCGGGAATACCAGGCACACAATGATAATTCGGACACCTCCCCAGCGATGCAGTGGGCGGCGTTGAAGGCGGTTCTAAGGGGGGAGTTCATCTCCATCTCCTCAGCAGAAAATAGGGAGAGACAGCGTAAGAGGGATGA
Organism: Lissotriton vulgaris; assembly: GCF_964263255.1. Taxonomy (NCBI): domain Eukaryota; kingdom Metazoa; phylum Chordata; class Amphibia; order Caudata; family Salamandridae; genus Lissotriton; species Lissotriton vulgaris. Next base: position 1,391,448,220 of record NC_141687.1, on the reverse strand, counting down.
GCTGACTTCCCAGGTCTGGGAATTGGAACAGGTCCATCGCCGTACCGGAGCTCCAAGGGTGTGGAGGCAGTTGAAAGCTGCCAGGAAGCTCCTGTCGGCGTTGGATATGGACAGGGCGGAATACGCGGCGCTGCGTCTAAAACACGCGTTTTATACGGGTGGGGATAGGTGTGGCAAACTCTTGGCGAACAGGCTCCGAATCGCGCACCAGCGTAACGTGGTGAAGGAACTGCTCGGTGCTGAAGGGGTGGCGGTCTCTGATGACGCGGCGGTGGCAGAAACGTTCTGTAGTTTCTATGAGGCGCTTTACACGGGGGAATCCCCCTCGTCGCAGGATGCAACGGATTATTTGGAGTCAGTAGCCCTTCCGGCGCTGGACTCAGCGCAGGCGGAATACCTCAAGTGCAGCATTCATGTGGAGGAGGTGATATCCGCGATAGCCAGGCTCAAACACGGGAAAGCTCCGGGCCCGGGCGGTTATACGTCTCTGTTTTATAAAACCTTTTGCCCGGTTGTAGCTCCTATTCTCGCCCGCCTGTTTAACTCCTTTTCCGAGCCAGGAGCCATTCCACCGGACCTGTTAAGAGCAACGGTTTCAGTGATCCCGAAACCTGGGAAGGACCGGGCCCTCTGCGGCTCATATAGGCCTATCTCACTCCTGAATGTCGACCTTAAATTATAGAGAATACCAGACGTGAGTCGAAGTAGCCTTGGGCACAGCGTAATCACTCGAAAGAGTGTATAACAAAATACTTTTAAAGTTTTGGTAAGTTGATTCAATTATACGCAAAATGTTGAGAGTCTGATATGATACAAAAAGGAGACCAAATGAAACCTTGGTTGTAGTTCATTGTCAGCACTGTATTGAAATCATGATGAAACAATAATTGTATCCAAAGATAATGTTGAGATTCACATAATCCAGGACATATTGCAACAATCTTCAAGTTCCATGAAAAAACAAATCCCAATGCATTTCGGGCTTATGGCAAAAGCCCTTCATCAGGGGATCTAGGAAGATAACATACACCATATTTAAAACTTCGAATTGTTTCAACGTCAAAAATCACATATGTACTCAGACAAGGAAATGAGGAAAATCATGCGAACATGCTAGCAGAAGTACCCCTCAATGCAAGGCGAAACCAACTCGTGAATGCAGCATAGGAAAACGTGAGTACCAGATTATAACATATGGTGAGTGAAACGAAACCGTGACAGATAAACATAATGCTAACACGACCGTGATATAGACAGCGTAATGAAAGCTGACCGAACTGTACTCAACCCAAAGAGTGAACATGCTCGTGCGGAGAAAAAGTAACATGCGAGTGGTTGTGTCAACAGAAAAATAATGTGCAAAAAATAATAATAACAAACATGCTCGGGAAAGCTTACTGATTAGCTCAAGTGCTCGGGATAGAACGAAGACAATCGCAGGATGCTGCGGAAAATACGGAAAGGAGGGGCTTAGACTTGCACAACGTGGAAATAGTGCTCAGTTTTAAAGAAAAGAAAAGTGTGCGCGTGTCTTACCGGAGAAAAAGTTTTGAGACGCGAAGTGTCGGTACCCGGTGCACTATAGGAAGTGAATGTCGGCGTCTAACAGGCGCCCAGGATATACGTCAGTGCCAAATGAAAAAATTGGAAAAATAGAAATAGAAAGAGGGCGTGAGCGATAACGCTAGCAGTGTGGGAATAATGAGGAAGCCATTCTTACAAAGAGTGACCAAAAGGTCCATGGATGCAACACACCACAATATTGGTTAAATAAACGACGTAATCTGCATTTCAACTGACTAAATCCTGCCATAAACAGAATAAAAGTAACATGAATACAAGATGGACAGTCCAATGAAAAATGTGTGGACACATTTCAAGAGAAGAACACAAAAAGGTCAAGTTATAGGAAGCATGCCAGTTCAAATTTGTCATTAAGACCCAGAGGGGTCAAAGTCTGCATAAACCAGATCCAGTATGTCTCTCGTTGAGATAAATGTTTGTTGCAGTCTCTATCTGGGCGTAAATCAACGACTTCAAGAACCCCACATCTCAATTGTGCAATGTTATGTTTGAAGTTACGCCAATGTTCTGCAATGGGGGAACTCGTGGTTTGAGTTCTGATTCGACTTTTGTGTTCATTGATCCTCACCCGTAGGGGTCTCTCAGTCTTGCCAATGTAGAAAAGGCCACATGGGCACTTGATGAAATACACTAGATGATGACTAGTGCACGTAGCATTGAATCTGAGGTGATTAGCTTTGCCAGACCTGGGGTGGTGAATGATATTGCCTTTAACCATGTTGCTGCAATTCATGCAAGTTGTCATGCCTTTATATGTAACATTAGGAGTGGGTTGAGTGTTTAAGATTTCTTTCAGATTTCGGGTGTGTCGTGAAATAAATCTTTGAAGTCGACTTCTGATTGTAAAAGAGACCATCTGTTGGTTATGATATTTTTTAACTGTGGTGATTGTGTAGAGTATGTGGAAACGAATACTTCTCTCTTAGTAGTTGGTGCCTTCGTGGTTTTTTGCAAAAGCTGCTCCCTTTTAACTGTTCGAGTTCTTGTATCGGCTTCTTGGATGATTGTGGGGGGGTATCCCCTTGCGCTGTATTTCTCTTTGAATTTTTCAATCGTTTGCGTGCCAGTTAGCTCATCAGAGTGTATACGTTTAATACGCAAAAATTGACTGTACGGTAGATGACGTTTCAAAGACCATGGGTGAAAGCTCTGGTATGCCAGAGCGTTATTCCTGTCAGTTTTCTTAGTGAAAAGAGAAGTGGTTATTTTAGAGTCTTGTATCGTGATTAGCACATCCAGAAATGGAATACTCGTGGCTTCGATTTGAAAGGTGAATTGAATCTGTGGATGTATGTTGTTGAGTTCTTGTATCCTGGTTTCAAGTGTGTTGCGTGAACCTCGCCAAATGATGAGAATGTCATCAATGTACCTTTTGAAAAGCAGTAGATGATCAGACCAGTCATTCTTAGATAGAATATGCTCAATTTCGAATTTCATCATGAAGATGTTGGCGTAGCTGGGAGCACCCGGAAAACCCATGCTGGTTCCATTGGATTGCAAGAAAAAGCCATGCTTCCATTGAAAGTAACTGTGAAATAGGCAGAATTGCAAAATCTCCAGTAAAAACACTCTATTTGCTCTAAGTTCATCAGTTTGTAGAAGTGCCCATTCTATGGCCTCAATGCCTTCAGAGTGAGGGATGGAAGTATACAAAGCAACCACGCCAACAGTACTAAGCCAAAGTTCTTCTCCTGGTGGAATGTTGATGGAAGAGAGGATGTTAAGCAAATGTGTGGTATCTTGCACGTAGGTGTCACTTGATTTAACAATCGGTTGCAAAAAAGTATCCAAATATCTTCCCAAAGGATCATGTATTGAGTCACAACCCGAGACTATTGGTCTCAATGGTGGGTCCTTTACAGATTTGTGTATCTTCGGGAGCATATATAGACGAGGTCTACGTGGAAACCTGTTGAAGAGATAGTCTTTGGTTTTTTGCGTGATCCATTTCATTTCCGAAGCCTTATTCAAAATGTTATTGAGTACTCTCAAAAATTCATTGGTTGGATCCGCAGGCAAGGGAATGTATGTAGATGTGTCAGATAACATCAATTCAATTTTATGTTCATAGTGATTCTTGTCCATGATCACAAGAGCGCCACCTTTGTCAGCCTGCGTGAAATGAAGGTCAGTGTTATCTTTGAGTGAACGTAATGCGTCCTTTTCTCTCTTGGATAAGTTGTGCTTGGAACGAGTGGTAGGCGGTAACTTGGCAATGTCTTGTTTGGCTAGAGTCTCGAAGAGATCTATGGTCTTGTGGGAGATCGGTGATACAAACGTACTCTTTGGTTTGAATTCTAGAAGTTCAGAAGTGTCCAGTGTAGATCCAGAAGATTCGATAGTAGAGAAAAAATACCTCAATCTTAATTTTCTCGTGAATCTAAAGAGTTCAACCTGAGCGTCTAGATTCCTTGCTTGGTTAGTTGGTACGAAGGAACACCCTCGATTTAGAACAGTCATTTGAGTATGAGTCAATTCTTTCGATGATATGTTTACTACTAGTGTTTCTTTTTCCTGGATGGTTTTACCGTGTCCGGAACCTCTACGTGTTTTTGCGGTCCAGTTTCTACTGGTGGTTCGTTTGCAGCTGGACTGATGGATAAAAAATCCTTTGATGTAGTAGACGTGCTTTGAGACGGATCACTGGTAGATGCTGTCGAGACAGGAGGTCTGGACATTTGTGTGCCAGTAATGGAGACAACACTCTCCTCGGATGACGCCGTGTCGGGTTTCTTCTGCCATGTTCTTTTTTGCGCATACACTTCAGCCCAGGAGTAGACCTCATCTAGTTTATAGTCGATTGTGTCTCGATGGAATTTTCTGATTTTTCTTTCATGAAGGTCTTTAGCATACGAATCCAGTTTGGTGTTAATGTTCTCAAGAGTGGATTTCCAAGCTTCAATCTCCATACGTTGAGTTAAGGTAGTCTGTAACTCTTTAATTTCAGTCTCTAAGCCAATGAGAACTTGTGAGAGTTCCTCCACTATCAATAAAATAAGGTCGAGTGAACACTTATTCAGGACCGGGTACCACTTCTCCATGAATTTTTTGTTGAGTTTGAACAGCATGGGCTTAATAGCTAAACGTAATCCACGAGGGATTCTACTGAAACGATGGTACTGGATGAGCGTTGTGGCGTGCAGACGTTGGTTTATTTCACGTCGCATAAGATATTCGAGTTGTTTTATCTGTTGTTGCACTGGACCTGAGGACACGTCAAACTTCCTCACCTCCTTGATGAGGTCATATATGTCTGACGCTTCTGCTGAGGTGTAGGCTTTCATTTGTGCCTTGTTGTCTGTAAGATGAGCTATGTCGTCAAATGAAGCCATGTTTACTTGAGGAACTGTAAACCAATGGTGCAAAAATGGTTGCGGTGCAGAAACTTGAGAATGCGAAAGAAAGCAACCTGGCTGCACTCAAATATGTCGATTATTTAATAATACTACAGATGAAGAAGTCGTCATCAATGTTATCCGTTGCGTGCCACATGGAAAAGGGTCCTGCAAACCCTTTGTCGTTAAATGCAAGAGAATACCAGACGTGAGTCGAAGTAGCCTTGTGCACAGCGTAATCACTCGAAAGAGTGTATAACGAAATACTTTTAAAGTTTTGGTAAGTTGATTCAATTATACGCAAAATGTTGAGAGTCTGATATGATACAAAAAGTAGACCAAATGAAACCTTGGTTGTAGTTCATTGTCAGCACTGTATTGAAATCATGATGAAACAATAATTGTATCCAAAGATAATGTTGAGATTCACATAATCCAGGACATATTGCAACAATCTTCAAGTTCCATGAAAAAACAAATCCCAATGCATTTCGGGCTTATGGCAAAAGCCCTTCATCAGGGGATCTAGGAAGATAACATACACCATATTTAAAACTTCGAATTGTTTCAACGTCAAAAATCACATATGTACTCAGACAAGGAAATGAGGAAAATCATGCGAACATGCTAGCAGAAGTACCCCTCAATGCAAGGCGAAACCAACTCGTGAATGCAGCATAGGAAAACGTGAGTACCAGATTATAACATATTGTGAGTGAAACGAAACCGTGACAGATAAACATAATGCTAACACGACCGTGATATAGCGTAATGAAAGCTGACCGAACTGTACTCAACCCAAAGAGTGAACATGCTCGTGCGGAGAAAAAGTAATATGCGAGTGGTTGTGTCAACAGAAAAATAATGTGCAAAAAATAATATTAACAAACATGCTCGGGAAAGCTTACTGATTAGCTCAAGTGCTCGGGATAGAACGAAGACAATCGCAGGACGCTGCGGAAAATACGGAAAGGAAGGGCTTAGACATGCGCAACGTGGAAATAGTGCTCAGTTTTAAAGAAAAGAAAAGTGTGCGCGTGTCTTACCGGAGAAAAAGTTTTGAGACGCGAAGTGTCGGTACCCGGTGCACTATAGGAAGTGAATGTCGGCGTCTAACAGGCGCCCAGGATATACGTCAGTGCCAAATGAAAAAATTGGAAAAATAGAAATAGAAAGAGGGCGTGAGCGTGAGACTGTCCATCTTGTATTCATGTTACTTTTATTCTGTTTCTGGCAGGATTTAGTCAGTTGAAATGCAGATTACGTCGTTTATTTAACCAATATTGTGGTGTGTTGCATCCATGGACCTTTTGGTCACTCTTTGTAAGAATGGCTTCCTCATTATTCCCACACTGCTAGCGTTATCGCTCACGCCCTCTTTCTATTTCTATTTTTCCAATTTTTTCATTTGGCACTGACGTATATCCTGGGCGCCTGTTAGACGCCGACATTCACTTCCTATAATGCACCGGGTACCGACACTTCGCGTCTCAAAACTTTTTCTCCGGTAAGACACGCGCACATTTTTCTTTTCTTTAAAACTGAGCACTATTTCCACGTTGCGCAAGTCTAAGCCCCTCCTTTCCGTATTTTCCGCAGCGTCCTGCGATTGTCTTCGTTCTATCCCGAGCACTTGAGCTAATCAGTAAGCTTTCCCGAGCATGTTTGTTATTATTATTTTTTGCACATTATTTTTCTGTTGACACAACCACTCGCATGTTACTTTTTCTCCGCACGAGCATGTTCACTCTTTGGGTTGAGTACAGTTCGGTCAGCTTTCAATACGCTGTCTATATCACGGTCGTGTTAGCATTATGTTTATCTGTCACGGTTTCGTTTCACTCACCATATGTTATAATCTGGTACTCACGTTTTCCTATGCTGCATTCACGAGTTGGTTTCGCCTTGCATTGAGGGGTACTTCTGCTAGCATGTTCGCATGATTTTCCTCATTTCCTTGTCTGAGTAGATATGTGATTTTTGACGTTGAAACAATTCGAAGTTTTAAATATGGTGTATGTTATCTTCCTAGATCCCTGATGAAGGGCTTTTGCCATAAGCCCGAAATGCATTGGGATTTGTTTTTTCATGGAACTTGAAGATTGTTGCAATATGTCCTGGATTATGTGAATCTCAACATTATCTTTGGATACAATTATTGTTTCATCATGATTTCAATACAGTGCTGACAATGAACTACAACCAAGGTTTCATTTGGTCTACTTTTTGTATCATATCAGACTCTCAACATTTTGCCTATAATTGAATCAACTTACCAAAACTTTAAAAGTATTTTGTTATACACTCTTTCGAGTGATTACGCTATGCACAAGGCTACTTCGACTCACGTCTGGTATTCTCTAGCATTAAACGACAAAGGGTTTGCAGGACCCTTTTCCTTGTGGCACGCAACGGATAACATTGATGACGACTTCTTCATCTGTAGTATTATTAAATAATCGACATATTTGAGTGCAGCCAGGTTGCTTTCTTTCGCATTCTCAAGTTTCTGCACCGCAACCATTTTTGCACCATTGGTTTACAGTTCCTCAAGTAAACATGGCTTCATTTGACGACATAGCTCATCTTACAGACAACAAGGCACAAACGAAAGCCTACACCTCAGCAGAAGCGTCAGACATATATGACCTCATCAAGGAGGTGAGGAAGTTTGACGTGTCCTCAGGTCCAGTGCAACAACAGATAAAACAACTCGAATATCTTATGCGACGTGAAATAAACCAACGTCTGCACGCCACAACGCTCATCCAGTACCATCGTTTCAGTAGAAGCCCTCGTGGATTACGTTTAGCTATTAAGCCCATGCTGTTCAAACTCAACAAAAAATTCATGGAGAAGTGGTACGCGGTCCTGAATAAGTGTTCGCTCGACCTTATTTTATTGATAGTGGAGGAACTCTCACAAGTTCTCATTGGCTTAGAGACTGAAATTAAAGAGTTACAGACTACCTTAACTCAACGTATGGAGACTGAAGCTTGGAAGTCCACTCTTGAGAACATTAACACCAAACTGGATTCGTATGCTAAAGACCTTCATGAAAGAAAAATCAGAAAATTCCGTCGAGACACAATCGACTATAAACTAGATGAGGTCTATTCCTGGGCTGAAGTGTATGCGCAAAAAAGAACATGGCAGAAGAAACCCGACACGGCGTCATCCGAGGAGAGTGTTGTCTCCATTACTGACACACAAATGTCCAGACCTCCTGTCTCGACAGCATCTACCAGTGATCCGTCTCAAAGCACATCTACTACATCAAAGGATTTTTTATCCATCAGTCCAGCTGCAAACGAACCACCAGTAGAAACTGGACCGCAAAAACACGTAGAGGTTCCGGACACGGTAAAACCATCCAGGAAAAAGAAACACTAGTAGTAAACATATCATCGAAAGAATTGACTCATACTCAAATGACTGTTCTAAATCGAGGGTGTTCCTTCGTACCAACTAACCAAGCAAGGAATCTAGACGCTCAGGTTGAACTCTTTAGATTCACGAGAAAATTAAGATTGAGGTATTTTTTCTCTACTATCGAATCTTCTGGATCTACACTGGACACTTCTGAACTTCTAGAATTCAAACCAAAGAGTACGTTTGTATCACCGATCTCCCACAAGACCATAGATCTCTTCGAGACTCTAGCCAAACAAGACATTGCCAAGTTACCGCCTACCACTCGTTCCAAGCACAACTTATCCAAGAGAGAAAAGGACGCATTACGTTCACTCAAAGATAACACTGACCTTCATTTCACGCAGGCTGACAAAGGTGGCGCTCTTGTGATCATGGACAAGAATCACTATGAACATAAAATTGAATTGATGTTATCTGACACATCTACATACATTCCCTTGCCTGCGGATCCAACCAATGAATTTTTGAGAGTACTCAATAACATTTTGAATAAGGCTTCGGAAATGAAATGGATCACGCAAAAAACCAAAGACTATCTCTTCAACAGGTTTCCACGTAGACCTCGTCTATATATGATCCCGAAGATACACAAATCTGTAAAGGACCCACCATTGAGACCAATAGTCTTGGGTTGTGACTCAATACATGATCCTTTGGGAAGATATTTGGATACTTTTTTGCAACCGATTGTTAAATCAAGTGACACCTACGTGCAAGATACCACACATTTGCTTAACATCCTCTCTTCCATCAACATTCCACCAGGAGAAGAACTTTGGCTTAGTACTGTTGACGTGGTTGCTTTGTATACTTCCATCCCTCACTCTGAAGGCATTGAGGCCATAGAATGGGCACTTCTACAAACTGATGAACTTAGAGCAAATAGAGTGTTTTTACTGGAGATTTTGCAATTCTGCCTATTTCACAGTTACTTTCAATGGAAGAATGGCTTTTTCTTGCAATCCAATGGAACCAGCATGGGTTTTCCGGGTGCTCCCAGCTACGCCAACATCTTCATGATGAAATTCGAAATTGAGCATATTCTATCTAAGAATGACTGGTCTGATCATCTACTGCTTTTCAAAAGGTACATTGATGACATTCTCATCATTTGGCGAGGTTCACGCAACACACTTGAAACCAGGATACAAGAACTCAACAACATACATCCACGGATTCAATTCACCTTTCAAATCGAAGCCACGAGTATTCCATTTCTGGATGTGCTAATCACGATACAAGACTCTAAAATAACCACTTCTCTTTTCACTAAGAAAACTGACAGGAATAACGCTCTGGCATACCAGAGCTTTCACCCATGGTCTTTGAAACGTCATCTACCGTACAGTCAATTTTTGCGTATTAAACGTATACACTCTGATGAGCTAACTGGCACGCAAACGATTGAAAAATTCAAAGAGAAATACAGCGCAAGGGGATACCCCCCCACAATCATCCAAGAAGCCGATACAAGAACTAGAACAGTTAAAAGGGAGCAGCTTTTACAAAAAACCACGAAGGCACCAACTACTAAGAGAGAAGTATTCGTTTCCACATACTCTACACAATCACCACAGTTAAAAAATATCATAACCAACATATGGTCTCTTTTACAATCAGAAGTCGACTTCAAAGATTTATTTCACGACACACCCGAAATCTGAAAGAAATCTTAAACACTCAACCCACTCCTAATGTTACATATAAAGGCATGACAACTTGCATGAATTGCTCTAACTGCAGCAACATGGTTAAAGGCAATATCATTCACCACCCCAGGTCTGGCAAAGCTATTCACCTCAGATTCAATGCTACGTGCACTAGTCATCATCTAGTGTATTTCATCAAGTGCCCATGTGGCCTTTTCTACATTGGCAAGACTGAGAGACCCCTACGGGTGAGGATCAATGAACACAAAAGTCGAATCAGAACTCAAACCACGAGTTCCCCCATTGCAGAACATTGGCGTAACTTCAAACATAACATTGCACAATTGAGATGTGGGGTTCTTGAAGTCGTTGATTTACGCCCAGATAGAGACTGCAACAAACATTTATCTCAACGAGAGACATACTGGATCTGGTTTATGCAGACTTTGACCCCTCTGGGTCTTAATGACAAATTTGAACTGGCATGCTTCCTATAACTTGACCTTTTTGTGTTCTTCTCTTGAAATGTGTCCACACATTTTTCATTGGATTGTCCATCTTGTATTCATGTTACTTTTATTCTGTTTCTGGCAGGATTTAGTCAGTTGAAATGCAGATTACGTCGTTTATTTAACCAATATTGTGGTGTGTTGCATCCATGGACCTTTTGGCCACTCTTTGTAAGAATGGCTTCCTCATTATTCCCACACTGCTAGCGTTATCGCTCACGCCCTCTTTCTATTTCTATTTTTCCAATTTTTTCATTTGGCACTGACGTATATCCTGGGTGCCTGTTAGACGCCGACATTCACTTCCTATAGTGCACCGGGTACCGACACTTCGCGTCTCAAAACTTTTTCTCCGGTAAGACACGCGCACACTTTTCTTTTCTTTAAAACTGAGCACTATTTCCACGTTGCGCAAGTCTAAGCCCCTCCTTTCCGTATTTTCCGCAGCGTCCTGCGATTGTCTTCGTTCTATCCCGAGCACTTGAGCTAATCAGTAAGCTTTCCCGAGCATGTTTGTTATTATTATTTTTTGCACATTATTTTTCTGTTGACACAACCACTCGCATGTTACTTTTTCTCCGCACGAGCATGTTCACTCTTTGGGTTGAGTACAGTTCGGTCAGCTTTCGTTACGCTGTCTATATCACGGTCGTGTTAGCATTATGTTTATCTGTCACGGTTTCGTTTCACTCACCATATGTTATAATCTGGTACTCACGTTTTCCTATGCTGCATTCACGAGTTGGTTTCGCCTTGCATTGAGGGGTACTTCTGCTAGCATGTTCGCATGATTTTCCTCATTTCCTTGTCTGAGTACATATGTGATTTTTGACGTTGAAACAATTCGAAGTTTTAAATATGGTGTATGTTATCTTCCTAGATCCCCTGATGAAGGGCTTTTGCCCTAAGCCCGAAATGCATTGGGGTTTGTTTTTTCATGGAACTTGAAGATTGTTGCAATATGTCCTGGATTATGTGAATCTCAACATTATCTTTGGATACAATTATTGTTTCATCATGATTTCAATACAGTGCTGACAATGAACTACAACCAAGGTTTCATTTGGTCTACTTTTTGTATCATATCAGACTCTCAACATTTTGCGTATAATTGAATCAACTTACCAAAACTTTAAAAGTATTTTTTTTATACACTCTTTCGAGTGATTACGCTGTGCACAAGGCTACTTCGACTCACGTCTGGTATTCTCTTGCATTTAACGACAAAGGGTTTGCAGGACCCTTTTCCTTGTGGCACGCAACGGATAACATTGATGATGACTTCTTCATCTGTAGTATTATTAAATAATCGACATATTTGAGTGCAGCCAGGTTGCTTTCTTTCGCGACCTTAAATTATACACAGGGATTCTGGCATCTAGATTGGCCCTGCATCTGCCGGGCCTGGTTGAGGCTGATCAAGCTGGTTTTGTACCCGGCAGACAAACCGTCGATAACACTAAGAGAGTAGCACACATTTTGGAGAAAGCCTCGCGGATCCCGGGTGAAAGGATGCTGCTAGCGGTGGATGCCGAGAAGGCATTCGATCGCGTTCACTGGCCTTATTTTGAGCAGGTGCTCCAGAAACTGGGTATTGGAGACAAATTCTGTTCGATGGTCTTCAATTGCTACAAATCCCCTTCGGCGACAGTGAGAGTTAATGGGTGCAGCTCCCGTAGCTTTGCGATCGAAAGGGGTACCCGGCAGGGATGCCCGCTTTCCCCACTCCTCTTTGCTCTCTATATGGAGCCGTTTGCCCAGAGGATTCGCCAAAACCCGGACGCGATTGGGATCAAGATGGGGCAGTATGTCCACACGATCAGTCTTTATGCGGACGATGTCCTGTTGACCCTAGACGATCCTAGACGGGCCCTCCCCGCGTGTATTCAGGAATTAGACGCCTTTTCGAGGGTGGCGGGTTTTAAGATGAACATGGGCAAGTCGGTGGCTCTGGACGTGTCCCTGGCCGCGGATTCCAGACAAGACCTGCAGCGGTTCTTCCCCATGCAGTGGTCATCATCCCTGGTGCGGTATCTGGGGATTCTGCTAGCGCCAACGTTACCAGCGATGGTAACGGCCAATTAAGCCTCCCTTAGCAGGAAAATCAAGGAAGAGCTGGGCCGCTGGAGTAAAGGCCTGCTGTCCTGGCTCGGCAGGATTGCAGCGGTTAAGATGACCGTCCTGCCCCAGATCTTGTACCTCTTTCGAGCTTTGCCGCTTCAGCCACCTACGGGCTGGATTAGACAGACACAAGCCGACATTGCACGCTTCGTCTGGCAGAGCCGCAAGCCGAGGATGAAGAGGGTCCTTTCCACGCTGGCCCCGGAGGCGGGGGCCTTGGTATCCCGGACCTCCGGAAATACTTCCAGGCGGCGCAGCTGCGCTACCTAGTGGAGTGGAGCAGGTGGGAATCCGACAAGCACTGGCTCTTTCAGGACCAGGTGGTGGCAGGGCGCCCCCTCCAGGAGGTTCCATTCTTGCGTTGGATTCATCGCCCCCCCCAACCTCTATGCTTCCTTCGTCACGCGAGTCCCCTTGAGGGTATGGAATACAGTCAATGAAGTTCATGAACTCACTACGTTCCCTTCGCCTTTCACGCCGATAGTGGATAACCCTGATTTCTCCCCCGGTATGGAACCAGGCGCTTTCTCCCACTGGAGGGCAGCGGGCTGCCGAGCGCTCTTCCAGATATATGGATCTGAGGGAGTGGTCCCTTTTCAGCAATTGAAACAGGAGTTCCAACTGCCTGAGTCGGATAGATTACGATACATGCAGGTTAGGCACTGGGCGCTTCAATCTCAGGTGCGGGGCACTGCTGATCGCCAGATAACGCCATACGAGCGGTGGTTAGTGACCCGCGCCTCTGATGCTAAGCTAATTACCGACCTTTACAAATGCCTGCAACCCCCTCCGTTTCATCTCTATAACCCGGGTAGGGAACGCTGGAATAGGGAATTGGGAAGGACGCTTAGTCATAAGGAATGGGATCAAATTGCGCATCGGGCGAGACACTCTGCATATCATACAGGTCTCACAGAAACACTCACCAAGGTATCCACGTATTGGTACTATACCCCAGAGAGGCTACACGAAATGAATAGGCATATTGAGAAGGAGTGCTGGAGGGGATGTGGTCGGGTGGGGACCCTAACACATATACTTTGGGACTGTCCCTTGTTGGAGGAATACTGAAAGGAGGTTCTTGACGAGATAGATGTTCATTTTGAGACTGAATTGCCACGCTTCCCGGCGTATGTATTGCTGGGCCTCCCGAATGGCCTGATGTACCCGCTGAAGTCCCGCAGGGGCAGGCAAATTGCGATAGCGCTGGGTTCAGCGATTCAGAACATCTTGATTCACTGGCATACCGCCACGGTCCCCTCCATCACAGGCTGGCTACACAGGCTCTGGCATGTGCTAGGCATGGAGAAACTATCGCTTATGGTAGCGGGGGACGTGGAACAATTTGATGAGTTATGGCAACCCTTTCATGCGCTTTTAACTACAGAATTTAGGGAACTCACCTGTCCGAGGTACCTCAGACTCCTGAGACTCACGCCACCGGTGATCTCAACTGACTAAGGGGACACAAGATCTGGGCACACGGGCCGGGGGGCGTGGCGGGAGGGCAGGACGCGTTATGGCCGAGTACTGGACGGGGGGAAGGTGGGAGGGTGTTGGGGTGAGTTGGGGAGTTTGGAGGGAGGGGTCCTGGGGGTTGGTGGGGTTGGCTTCTTGCATCATTGCCTTTCATTTTCTGATCTGCTTGATGGTGTCGACTGTATTTAGCCCTTATCATTTTGCTATTTGATTTTTCTCTTTGCAGCAGCCTTGTCCACCATCGCGCTCCTAGATTTATGCTCAGCTATTTTCACCTGAATGTACGTAACCCTACCCCTCATGTTCTCTTACCTCCTATGTTTTATGCCTTAATAAAATGCTTTAAACCTAAAGAGATCTGTTGGATGTTGCTTCTTGAAGAATTGATCTCGCTGTTCTCCAAGCGCTCTAGTTTTCCGATAGTATAGTGCCGCTAGCTACGGCTTTCAGATTTTTGGGTCGTACTGGACATTCCTTAGCGTAATGTCCCCCTTTTCCGCAATACAAGCATAGATTGTTCTTTCTTCTCTTGTCCTTTTCTTCAGCTGATAAAGGCCCTCTTAACCCCCCTATTTGCATAGGCTCAGAGGTGTCTTTCATAATTGTTTTCTCAGGATGTGGTATAACATATCTGCGAACACTGTTTCTAGCCTTTTCCTCTTTTCTCTCGTGTAGTCTATGATACAACTTCACTGCTTAGTCAATGAAAGAGGGACAGTCTTCGGGGGGATTTACAATTTGTGAGAGTAAGTCTTTTCATTCGTCGCACAATTCGAGGTAAAACAGGGAGGTTCTTTTGTCCTCTGGCCAATGTGTTTCTGTGACTAAATGATTAAAGCTAGTTATATATGAAATGAGGTCTTTGGATCCTTGTTTGAGGTTTAGCAGGGCATTATCGCTGGCTTGCATGTATGTGTGTTTCGCAAACAGACTTCTCATCTTTTCTTGGAACATTGGGAAATTATATAACAAAGGATCATTGTTTTGCATTAGGGGCACAGCCCATTCAGCGGCATTCCCTGCGAGGTAAGAGATAATGAAGGCAACTTTTGCCGAATCATCTGGAATGGCAGTAGCCTTGCACAAGAACTGTAACTGGCATTGGTTCATAAAATATTGTATTTAGCGCTATCGCCTGAAAATCTTTCCGGCATTGCTAGAGGAACCGGACTAGGAGTATGAACCGTAACTTGTACGGGAGGTAGATTAGTCTCTGCGCTAACCCCTGGTTCAGTAGCGGTGGATGTCATAGTAAACTTTACGGGTTGTATGTAATTTTTGCGTGTTTTAGGTGTAGTTCCTGTGTCTCTATGTGCCATCATCTCTGCTGCCTTTAACTGGATTATTTCTGCTTGCAGCCTCTGATTTTCAATACTTAATCTACCTACTTCTGACTGAAGGTTTACTAAGGCTGCCGCTAATTCCTCAACAATAGGGGCTTGGAGACTATGATCAGGAGAAACATGAGCCTGGTCGGGATTCATCTTTGCTCAGATTAAGTATTCATGGGCTTGGCTTTCTGTTAGCAGATTCCAGCCAGTTTCCATGGGAACGAAGAAGAATCCCCAATACTTCCAAGACACAGAAACAAGAACGTGATAGGGAACACACTCCTGAAAGCTGTCCCCTAAAAGTATGGGGGAAAAACTCAAGGAGTGTCCACCACTCTCCCCATACGTTGGGTAAGGTCTCAGGCAGGTGTACTTCTGGTGAGTGTAGTCCAGGCTAGGAAACAAAACAGGACATGCACTAATATACGACACACAAGGTATAAACTTAATAACTCAAAAACATTGACATGCGTTGTTTGCGTCGCAAAGGTCTCTTACCCCAATGAAGTCCAGGATGGAAGTAAAGTTGAGTTCTTGCTGACAGCGTATGACCTGCAGAATAGGATACCAGGCCAGGAAGGGCAGAACTCAAGAAGGACTCACACACCTCATACACACAAGAAAATAAAAGAAAGGGGGAAGGATTTGAGGTGCACTGGCCGGCTCTCCAGGGGCACAAAAGAGCGGAGCAGCTACACTCTCAAGAGGAGAGACACCCGGACCGGAAGGCTAATCCGAGCGGAGCTCTCTCTCTCAGCAGGAACAAAGGAAGAGGATTTAAAAAGGGGCTATTGCCGTTCTCTTGACCCAGAAGCTCAGGATTCAAAACCCGGGCCAAAAAGAACGCCCTCCATATGCGTGGGGAATAGTAGGGTGGAACGCCAGAGCCTGCCCGGTACAAGGAAGGAATCACCGGTACTGCGGGTTCAGATAGAATTAGAAAAATGCTTGTTGTCAAGGAGGAAGGAAGCGTTCTACAAGCAGGATTCCAGGGGTAAAATGCCGAGAGACGCCAGGAAGGATCAGCGAACGCTGATGCGACACGCTTCTCCCAATCAGGAAGTAGGAAGGGGGCATGGTACCGGAACAGTAAGCCAAGCAAAGGCTACGTTCCTACGTGTCTCTTTACAAGCGCCAGGGAGGGTCTGTAAAGTCTGTTTTGGTCAGTCTGCTTGTAGGGATTGTGTTGTAAGGACAGAAGGGGATTCTTAGGACCAACACGCATGTCAAGGTTTTTTAGTAAGCCCAAGTCTCCGATTCCTAACAAGATCCAATCCAGTAATCCAATGAGGACCAGGAATTTGGTAACTGATCTACAAACTAGTAATTAAATGAACGTATATAACCCTTAGCACTATGCTATACAAATACAGAATTATCACAGCTAGACCAAATCTCCTGAAGAAATTCAGTCGGACTAGAATCATGCAAACCAACAATTTGGTTAGAGTAATTAAAAACAGTAACATTGATATCTGCTGATCAGAGATCTCTCTATTAGAATCCCCATCCCTCATTAATGCTCAGATTGGAATGCACAATCAATTATTGGAGGCAAGTCACAGAGAGACGGAAACAGTATTCAAGGATAGTTAGATTTTATCACTAAATTAAGAAAGTAAATACATCAATATCAGGCATTTGAATATAGGAATATGTGGAATGATTAAATTAATCTCTTTCAGGCCATAAATTACCAAAGTTCTAGAGGAAGAGTTCAGGAAAGGGCATGAGCCATATCACCTCAACGATTATCTCCAAAGAGGGAAAAAATTTGAGGATAGCGCACACAGAGACGAGTATGTGTCAGCCAAGAAAGTCCACATAAAAGCAAGATTTTCGAATAGAAAGGAAGGGTCTCCAACAGCAACTGCTGCATTGTTTTCACACAGCGTATATTAATCCCTAAATTCCGGGGTTACACCTCCTGGGTCACCTCATCTGGTCAGACCACTCAGTCCATTGGTCAGTTTGCATAGGGTGATTGTCATGCAACATAAAGAAAACACATTTTATGGCAAAAATGTGGTGATTATCAAGTAAGCAGTCGAGTCATTAAAAAATGCAAGTTGTGAAACAATAGTCTTTTAGCAAAGGCACATGAGTGAGTTCAAGAGGACAGTTTCTCGCTGCACATTCCCAAAGTAGCAAATTAGTAGCGAGTATTGCTAGTAAGTGCATGGGAGTGCTTTCTATGAAACACAGTTTCATCTCACACTGCAAGTTATGAGAACAGAATGACACAAGAAAATGCAGGCCTAAATTGAATTTAGTTCATGAAATACAAAATATAAAATAATGGAAATGTGCATTATGTTTAGAATCTTTAGAACCTTTACATATTACTTTCAATACATTGCACTCATGAAGCATTTTCAGTGTCATTGTGATTTGCACGTGTAACTATAATACATTACTACATTTCAAACATACTAACGTATGAAATTATTTCAAAATATAAGAAAGCAATTGTGTTTCTAATAATTCTCATTAGTACATGTATTAAGATTATTTTGTAGAAGTTTCAGTGAAATTTGAATAATAAGAAATGTGCAGCACCCTTCTTTCTATCATCACTTGGTGCACAATTTCATGTATGCGAAACATGGAGTTCAAACATGAGACTCCTAAAATCCACACACAATGTCATCTAAATTAAATTAGTTTTATTAATTCTTCACACAAGTCGTTAGTTAAAGGAGGGTGGTTAATGAACTCTCTATAAGAAGCGTCATCACAATCACACTTCTATTCCACGTGAAAAGGATACAGCATTGCAATTTAGTAAACATGAACCTATACTATTCAAAGAGCATCTACACTCTTCTGCATGCTTTTACAATGCATTAACTACGTCTTTTTCATTATCTCTCATATTTTCCTAACATATAGTGAGTACAAATTCTGCATGTTTGTCCTTTTACTTTTAAAAGGTGTCAACATCGGTTTTATGTGTCAACTGGGGATTCATCAATTTCTCTGCTCCATCACTACAAATAAAGTGGGCTCTTAAGCTATTTACTTTGGTCTATAGTTTATGGTTGAGTACCACTGACATTATATTGAGGAATATCCAAGCTGCTCTAGCACAAATAAAATTATGAGACTACTCAAAAAATGACTAGCCTACCACCATTACATGCAGGACACTGTTATGTTAGAATTTGACTTTTGGGGCAATTGCTAGGCTATTGTTGAAATCAAGAAAATAATGGTAAAGTCAGGTGACAGAGAAATGTATTCGGTTGTTCACTGATTATTAGGCAATCAGTAAAAGCATGCAAGCTAGAAAGTTCCTGAAGGTATGGTCACGAAGCGCTGGTAAAATTGAATTCTGATAAAATCTACTATTTGTATATATATGTATATAGAGATAACTCTAACCACCAGTATATGTAGTAGACCTTTGTACTCACTACCATTCCTATGTGATTCTTAGAGTTTATCCATCTGTATCTCTTCCTTGAGTGACTTTACAACTTGTACATTTGCAATTTGTTCTATTTGTATCTCTTCCCTGTGTGACTTTACAACTTGTACATTTGTAAAAAAAAAAAAAAAGTCCAGTTTGCATCTTTTATGTAACTCATGTAATCCTAAATCCTTATGTATCGCAACTGGTTCTTTTGTAAAGTGCTCTGACACTTTCAGGTAATGTTCGCGCTATAGAAAATCGCATTAAATAAATAAATAAAGAAGCTCTATATTAATGCGATTACAATACAGTTACAAATATGTGGTTTAGCACACACGTGGCTGTGCCAACCCAGAGGAGGGTAAGAGGTCTACCTCTTAAGGGTATCTGTGGGCTCGGCACCTCCCTTAAGAACCGTAGGTGGGGGCTGTCCTTTTAACCACGGCCTGTCAGTTAAAGCTGTAAAGGCAGGCGTGCATATTATTAACTTCATAACTCCACCCATCACCTCTCCCCTGGGAGGCGTAACTTGTCGTGTAAAGCTTTTGCTGGTTGGCGAACACGTGAAACAGCCCTGCCCGCTGGGGGTGCGGCCTATAGCTGACGCTATAGGTAAGCACTGCAATTAGGATGAGGGGTGTGGTCTTTTAGTAAAAACTCTATGAGTGGGTGCGCACTCTCGTTTCAGTGCAACCTATGGACTTGGCCCTTGAATGAAACCCTGTGTGTGGGCGTGGCCCTCGGTTAATGCCCCTCCCCACGACACGCGCAGCACATCAATTTTTCTCTCTGTCCCTTTAAAGGCTGTGTTCTGCTGGCGGAGGCGGTGCTCTGCGGCTCATTGTTTTCTCTCCATTGGGCTCCTCTTCCCGTGTCTCCCCTGCTCCTTGCCTGCCCCGCCTCGTGCCCCCGCTGGTCCCCCCCCCTAACTCAGCGTCTCCTAGCACTGGTCATCTTCAGTGCGCTGTGACACGGACGGCAAGATGGCTGAGATGGGCGGAAAGGGAGTGAGTGCGGGCAAGATCGCCAGCAACGTGCAGAAGAAGCTTACTCGAGCGCAAGAGAAGGTGAGGGGTAGGGAGTATGGCCGGGGCCTGGAGCAGAGAGGCTGGGAGAGCGCAGGGGACAGCTGGCAATGACAGCTTAGTGCGCGCGGCGCTCGCTCAGCTGCTGCTTGAGAGGGCGTAGATCACCTCAGCTAGACGGCTGCGCTTGATGAGAATTAAAGGCGCTGCTTGTGAGTGAGGGTTGGTGCGAAATGGGACTCCAATCCCTCTACTAAGAGGTGAATCCTCTAATTCGTGGTTGCAAAATACCTACTTCTATTTTTAGTGAGGAGTGGTAGGTGGTGTCGTGGAATTGTTTAATGTATTAAATGACATATACAATGAAATGATTTTTTTTAGCAAAGTAGTCATTAATATACCACATCTGAGTGAATGGCAGTCTTCTGTTCAGGCCTTCGAGGCGCCTGTTTGTGGTTTTTAGACTGCTCTGTTGGCACGTAATTAATGGTACAGTGCTTGGGGGATGCTCGTTGAAGGGCTGCTGCTCAAGGGAAGGGGGTGGGAGGAGAGCTTGAGTGTCATGCCCCTGTGTGAGAGGAAGCCCGGCCTAGAGCCTAGTTAAAGTGCGTCGGATACAATACACTATTTTTGTAGCGTTATACAGTACTACATTTTAATGCCTGTTTAATGGTAAGTAAATCCCCTGCTGCTGGGTGTGGAGGTACAGTGCTACATTGAAATGTCTGTTTAATGGCAAGTAAATCCCCTGCTGCTGGGTGTGGAGGTAGGATTCCATGTAGCCTTGTTCTGCATTGTGTCCATCAATTGTCTTTTTGCCTTTTATGAAGAGGCCACGTTGCTATAGTGGTGTGTTTATAAATCCCTTCATAACAGCACAGCTCAGGGCCATACGTTCTGTTACTTCTCAGCCGTCTAAATGTCCAGATGTAGGAATGCATTGACATGTGCTGTCCTTGTTGGCGCTTTGCGGGTAATATTTCGTATCAAGGCTCGGCTGTTACAACAGAACAGGACGGCACTGGTTAGCGAGCAGGCAAGGCTGACCCAAGCTCCGACTGACATTGTTAGATTGACAGGGATCTCGTGCAACCACCACCACCCCCCCCCCCTCTCCCCCTTCCCAAAGTTGTTCAAGCCAAGTACCCAGTATGAATATGCTCCATTACTCCGTGGCCGATCATCAGATGCCCATTGGCATAACGGAGCTATGACCCTGAGGTCGGAAGGGTAGGGGGTGACGCACTGGAATGCCTTAAAGTGAAATATTGGTCTCCCGTAACCACTTTACTATGTTTGGTGGTGAGACCCCTCAGCTCATCATGGACGACTTTGACAGCTGTAGAGATGGACAGTGAAGCCTAGATAGCAGCTGCGACCCGCCCACCCTGCCCGCTCTCCAATCCGCGAGGAGAGCAGTGACAAGCTGTAGCACTGGGGACCGTGCCCGTCTCCGCATCGACTCTTATTAAAATGAACGGCATCATGTTATATGACATTGCGGAATTCCTCAGTGACGTGTGAGCTTTCGGATGAGGGGAGGGGCTTGTCCTCTGTATTTGTAGTGTGGTTTGGTTGCCTGAGCCTATGTAAGTTGCGTTTGATGTCATTTGTAACGCGGTGGATCTCTGCTTTGCTGCTGAGAGTTGTCTGCCTGATGAGGGTATGGCTTCCCTTGGGCACGTCCGCGGGATGCTGTTTTTTTTTTTTTTTTAAGAGTATGGCTAGGTTTATGTACAGCTGTGTTACCCTATTCATGGGGCAGGAAATGAAGGGGATCCACTCCGATCCGGCAGCCTTTATTGAGCGAGATCCAGTACCTGACTACCTGACTACTGAAATATGCTGAGTTTGTCTCGATGTAAACCTGCAGATTCCACTGCACAAGTACTACGAGAAACTGTGATTTGATGGCAGGTTTTTGACTTTGTTCAAGCCTTGGATGTTAAAGATATGCGCCGAGACGCCTTCGGGCATTTGTTCGCGCTATACAAATCGCATAAATAAATAAATAATAACGTTAGATGTATCTGTCTCTGATTTAATAACAAAAGTAATTTAAATTGCTCTTACTCATTTATTTTATTTAATTCTTTTGTAGCGATACTCACCCCAGCGTAGGATTTCAGATTGCTTTACATCTCACACACGCTCCACATTGGCAGTGGATCATGCAGTAGTGTAAACCAATGTACAAGAAATGCTACATACGACAATGAGTCTTCCAAGCAGGCCTGGCTCTAGGATTCTTGCTCAGGGTGGGCCATGAACAAAGATGGGTGGGCCACGAAGATGAATGGGCAGTGGTACAAAGTATTGCAGAAATCTAATATTTTAGGTACTGGCATTGTCAACTTTTGCTTTTTTAACACCATAAACTCCAACAAAGGAGGTATAATAAACTTTCTTTATTTAGATATATAAAAACATATCTTTAAAAGATTCTTCCAGCACATTAATACAATCTTACAACTTAAAAGAGATTAAAAAAATGAAGAAAATAAAAACAGAGTGCAATGTGGCTTTCTTATCAGTGCTTACTGCAACGTCAATTTAGAAATTAGCACTCCCGGACAATGCAGGTGGAGTTAGATGCACATTATTCTGCACAGTGGTCCAATTTTTCTAAGAGTCCGTAGGCATACTGAACACATTTGGCCAGTTTTATGTTTAAGTCAGTGTTCTCTAAGGACAGAGCAGCAGTAATGGCGTGTCTGCAAGTCCGAACTCCCAGCCTGTTCCATTCCGGCCTGAGTAGGCGTCTGCGTTGGGAAATGAAGAAGGGGCAAATACAAAGCACGTGCAAAAAAGTTTCGTTTGCTGACCCACACCCTCTGCACATTTGATCAGCCTTTTTTTGACGCCATGCAGGGAGATTTTGTAGGAAGCGCCAATCTCCCAGTCTTAGGGCGATCAGGCATCGCTTTAGATAAGAGAATGTTATTGACAGATAATTTGCCAGATGAAGTCGTTTATAGGAGTTGGCTACTGCCCAAGCATGGCTACGTTTCGCAAGGAGAGCTTTGTCTATGATCAGGGATTTCAGTCTTATAACTTTTTTAATTGTGTTTTTGAAGGCAGTCTGGCTTGGGTTAAGGGCCCAGAGATCCGCAGCAGACGTTTGTTGGATATAGTCGTTTAGGAGGTGGCCGTAAGTTCCTCCCGGATTGCTCACACTAATTTCATTCCAGACCAGGAGTTCCAGGGTACCAGCTTCTGCCTTCCTTAGTTTGTGGATCAGATTAAGATATGAGCCAACATTAGAGGATTCATAGTTTGTTAGGCCCAGCTCTAATCTGACCTGTGCTGGCGAGGAGGACCTCGGCAGGTGAAGCAATTTCTTATAGAGTTTAGTTGTCAGTTTGTTTAGGGAATTGTTCATTTTTCCCTTGAAGATCTCTATACCATACGAAAGAGTGGGCCCGATCTTTGCTCTAAGCACTTCCAGTAAGGGCAAAACCGTGGGGCCAGAGAGTTTCCTCGATAGCTTAGCCAGGGATATCATTAACGCTGTTGCCTTGGCTGCAATCACAGTGCTCTGTTTAGTAAAACTGCCCCTGGAGTCCAAATGGAACCCTAAGTATTTATACGATTGGCCGATTAAAATGCTTTCTTTGTTTATTGTCCAGCCTCCACCTCTGTAGCGTTTTTTGCCAAACGGGACAACCATAGTTTTTTTCATGTTAATTTCTAACTGGTTGTTAGCCGTGTATTGCGTTAAGGCGTCCAGAAGTCTCTGTAGCCCCACTCTGGTGAGACTGAACAGTGCCAGGTCGTCGGCATATAAAAGATTGCATAATGCTGTGCCTCCTACTTTTGGTGGATGACTGATTACTCCCTCTAGGGTGCTTGATAGGTCCGCAATGAATAGATTGAAGAGGAGGGGAGCCAGCACGCATCCCTGTTTGACTCCACGAGAGGTCCAGATTTTCCGGGAGAGATGCGTGCCAGACCCTAGCTTCACTCGGACCCATGTGTTAGAGTACAGCAGGATGATGGAATTCAAGATGTTGTCTGGGATTCCCCACTGCTTCAGTTTTTGCCACAGCGCTGCCCTAGGCACCCTGTCAAATGCTGCTTTGAAGTCGACAAAGCAGCAATAAATCGACCTGGAATTTGTGAGGGCTTTGTCAATGATGGTGGAGGTTGCCAATAAGTTTGTCATTGTTCCTGATTTGGCAACAAATCCTGTTTGATTAAAAGGAATCAGATTTTTATCCTTTGCCCATTGTCTCAGATCCTCCAAAATGAGGCCTGCAAAATGTTTTGCCTCTATGTCCAACAAGGCAATTAATCTATAGTTGTTTGGGTTGCCTCGTGGACCGGCTTTATAGATGGGATGGATAATAGCACCTCTCCAAGAATCCGGGATAGTTTGGTAGGTCAGGGTGTAGTTAAAAAGGTTTAATAGCACTTTGGACCAGAAAGGGACATCGGACTTGAATAGCCTCTGCGGCAGGCCATTCAGGCCTGGTGCTCCATCTTGTCTTCCTTTGGTAAGAGCTTGGACTACTCTTTCTTCAGACAGTTCCTCAAATGAGGAAGGCCCCTGCATTTGATCGAGTGGAGAATTCGGTGTTGCACCCGTGCCAGTGTCAGAAACCCATGTTAATCCAGGGCTGTCAGGGTTATCTTGTGCCTGGAAATGCTCTGTTAGGTACAAGATCCAGTCTGCTTCCTGGATGTTCGCTGATCCGAATGATGTTGTGTTTCGATCGATATTGTTGATAAGTGACCAAAATGACTTTGAGTTTTGTCGTTTACTTTCCCATACCAGTTTGACCCAGAATTAAGATTCCTGGTCCTTTCTCTCTTGGGTAACTGCCCTTCTAAATGCCTTTTGGGCATGACGATATGTGTCGAGGAGGTTGCTGTTCTCTGGAGATTTTAAGAGCAACCTCAGTGCGTTGTTTCTCGTTCTTTTTAGTGTTTGTATCATGGGGAGTGCTGTTGCTCCTACTGGTGGTGTGCGGTTTAGGCCCTGCCTTGTCGCTGGATAAAGTCTGATCAAATGTGTACATAACTGCGTCCATATTGCTGTTGGGGAGGCCATTTGGTCAAGAGCACACGTGATAAAATCCTTGCTTGTTTTTAGGATACACTGTCCGTTAGACTCATTCCATTTCAGGCGTTTTAGGTTGTCGGAATATATTCCTTTGTATGTGAATGGTGCCTTTTTATGGAGAATTAAGTTTGTGGCAAAGGAAACAAAGGAGGTGTCTACTTCGCTTTCCCTGCTTCGCTTCTGGCTTTGTGGAAGGGGAGGAACGCAGCATATAGATTGGCTGCAGTCTGCTTCTGGTCATGTGCAGCAGCAGAAACATTCCTGCTGCCACACATCTTTGCCGCTTGTTATGCTTTAAAAAAAAAAAAAATTGTCAACTTTGCAGTTTGCAAAGCACTGAAGTTTAAAAATGCAGCACAGTAAGCCTTCTGGCAACGTTGCACACCCCTACACAATAAAATAATGCATACTTTACACTTATTTGTCCTCACTTTCTATGCATATGTTCTTTAAAACACAGTTAAAAACTGAGTACCAAATAATAGCCTGGGCACCCAAAAGCAAGTGGCCTACCTTTGCAGATCACAACCTTCCATGAAACATTGCTTGGGTAGCATCAGGGAGCAAACCTGGGGAGACATTTGTGATCAATTAAACTTTTCAAATGTTCTAGGACCATTAGCATTCTCCACTTGCTGGAAACACTATTATTTCTCTGCAGCTCACTCGCACATCTTTCAACGGATCGGTCCCTGAAACTGTTGCTCACTGATAGATCTTCAAAGCCCTTACTCGCCCTATAGTCGCTGAATCCTCTCTCTGCAGCCAGGACCTAAAACTCATTCTTCTAATTCCTTGCTTGGCCCTGACTAACATGTCCCAAGAAGCTCATGCCTATCCTCTTTTCTGTAAGCTTCTGTTCCCACTTAAGAATCCATAGGTGCTGCTCATCCTAAGGTCTTCAGACTCTTGCTCACCATCAGTTGGTCTCTAAACTACCCACTTATTAAAGAGACCCTAAAGCTCATTTCCACTCTCTGGTCCTCTTTTTCTCAGGCTCAGATCCTTAATGTTCCAGCTCACTCTCAGGTGCCTTTGGATTCCAGCTCATCATCCGATCACCTGATTTCCCTGTTCACCGCCAGACCCTGAATCTCTTGCTCACTCCTTCTTGGAAGCTCCAGGGCATCCTCATTTCCCTGAGGATCATGTTTACCATGAGATTCCGTAAAACCTATATGTCCTCATAGCTTCCTTGATGTTTTGGTCACCCTAAGGGCATGAGGCGTACTGTTATCACCAGACGGCTGAAGCTCCTGTTCACCCTCAATCCTCTCAGCGGGTATTGGGGGTGAATATAGGCTTCAGAAGCATAGCTGAGTTTAGGTCCCTGAGCCTCAAGCTCACCCTCAGGGTCCTGAGGTTTATGCTTACTCCATGTTGCCCAAAACCCTGCTCACTCCAATGCATTCAAGGCTCCTGCTTGTCCCAATGTCTCTGGATCACCAGAGGTGCCAAGCTTTCTACTCAGTGTCATTTAATTGTGCTGCCTGGCCCTGCTCTCTCTCTCTTTCTCTCTCTTTCTCTCTCTTTCTCTCTCTTTCTCTCTCTTTCCTTCTCTTTCCTTCTCTTTCCTTCTCTTTCCTTCTCTTTCCTTCTCTCTCTTTCTCTCTCTTTCTCTCTCTTTCTTTCTCTTTCTTTCTCTCTACAGCTTGGTACTTAGTAACATCTATACTGTGGGAAGAGACATGATTTGAATCTGCTTGACAGGCTGGAGGAAATCACTTCAGATGTTTTTTTTTTTTATATGGTACCTCTGTCCTTACTCTCTCCTTCGTTCCCCCACAAGTATAAACAGCCCATCACTGCTCCTGCTAGGGGTTATCCCTTTTTCCTCTTTCTTTGCTCGCTCACTTCACCTGCACTCTAACGTTCTCACTGATCACATCTATTAGATTTTCTATGTTTTTGTCTGTCCATACCTACTTTTCATTCTGTCTCTGTCCCTCTGTCTTAGTCTCATTCTACAAACCCCTCCATCTATTTTAATACCCTTCTTTATCCCTCTAATTTTTTTCCATATCTCTTGTTGTTCATCTCTTTTTTTCCTGTCTGTCTCTTTCTCTCTGTAGTTGCCCTGATTTTCCCCGTTTCCATTGCCCCTGTACTATTTACCTCCCTCTCACTTAGTCTATAATTTCTTCCTCTTTCTCACTTCTCTGCTACCCACATATACTATATAGGTTGTTCTATTCTACCTCCCATGTCCTTATTCCCCACTCTCTCAATTCCTATTGCCTCTTTGAGTTTTACTTTAGGTGTTTTCCTGTCTTGAAACTTGTCATTTTCTTCAATTGTGTTTTCTCATGTCAGTCACCCTAATTTCCCTCTAGCCCTTGAACTTGTTTGTATCCTACACCAAATGCTATATTATGTTGTGTCCACTTTACTGAGTTGCTGCTGTCAGTAGCTACCTGCTTCCTCAAACCTTGACATTTGCAGAAGACCATTCTCTGTAGACATTAAAAAGATTCCCGTCCTTATAAGGGCTTTCAGTTCTGCATGCTTTCAAATGTTATTCAGGAAAGTGGAGGGAGCTTGTTCTACCTTTAGTAGAGATTAGACGAAAAGTATGTTTTATTGTTGAGTGGTACCGGAAAATACACCTATTTCTGGAGTAATTGTTAGATACAGTCGAGAATCCACAGGTGGCATTTCTTTTACCATAGTGTTTTTTTCTTGGAGGGATAGTATCACATTAGCCTTTTCTTGGGTTCTACTCCTGATTTGCCACTTCCTCTAGGTGTTGCCATCCTCTACATCAAGCTGTAGACTGCGGGTACGTCAGAACTAAGGAGTGTGTGAGGCCTCGATTCATCCTTTCCTTATTTCTGACTAAACTAAACTGCTAACACTCTCTTCGGCATCCATCCTTTGCTTTATCATTTACTATTCTTTTTCTCCCTTTGCCATTACCCTTCTCTCCATTTTTGTTTCCCACCCTACCTTTACCAATCTCTTGTTCTACCCTTCTCTCCACTTAGTTTGACCTCATTTCATCTTTTCCTTGACTGTTTCCCTCTCTTGTTTCCCCCTCTATCACTCCCTCATTGTGCTCATCTCTAGTTATTTCCCTCCCCTCTAGCCTCCTTTTTCCTCTCTTCTCTAGTCAATGATTTCTCTCTTTCCTTTCCCCCTCTCCGTTTGTCTCTACTCCCCACTCGAGCTCTTATTTCTTTTTGTCTCTCTCTCTTTATCCCTCCTCTGCTCTTACCTCTCCTTTTGCCCCAACATAGAGGGTGAATTGTTTTTTCAGTCAACATTGTCAAAATCAAATTTTCCTCTTACCTATATCTAGTCGTCATTTTTTAGGTCGGGTTTTTAAACCAAAAATTCTGGCCCTTGCCCCCCTTTCCTGTACCTTTCCGATTGGATAGTTGAGGCCTGGTGTGGGGACTGAAGACCACGTCCCCCGCCTATAACTTGTTAATTGTGCTGCTCAAAAGCAATAGCAGCTCCCAGAGAATCAAAGTCAACTCCTGAGGTCTGGGATGGGCAGAGGTGCACCATGCTGTGCCTGCTCTGCTGGCCCACTGCCATTCTGCGCATGACAACAGACCGGCTGTCTCTGTGGCTTGCGAGAGTCACACTCGAGCTGTAGCAGCCTTTAGGGTTGCATACATGCCAATAGACCTGATTCAAGCGTGAGACTACCAATTTTTCAAGCCAAAAATGGCTTTATTTTAGCTGTCTCCCGCCTGAAATTGCATTTTCTACAATAGAAGTTAATTTTTTTTTAAATCTCCCTCATCCGTGTCCTAAAATGTTGGCATGTATGGGTTTGTACAACAGCAGGAAAGCTGGCCCAGATATGTGCCCCTGGTTTTCTACTTCTGAATGGCCTTTGGTGGGCCAGGATCTTATTTGGGTGGGCCTGCCCCGCCCGGCCCACCCTCTAGAACCGGGACTGCTTCCAAGGTGAAGGAGCCACATATAATATATACTGTTATTGTTATATTATGTTATTAAGGTATTTGTTAAGCGCACTATCACCGATTGGTTTCTTGGCGCTGAGGTCAACAGTAACATAAACGTGGATGAGGGGTGGAGAATTATTGAAATGCTTGTCTGAAGAGCCAGGTCTTCAAGGCTTTCCGGAAAGAGAGGAGGTCTTGGCAGTTCCGAATCTCCAGAGGGAAGGTGTTCCATAAGCAGGGGGCAAGTGTTGCAAACCTACGGCCTCCAGCTCGCTTAAGTTTAAAAGAGGGCGTCTGGAGGAGGCCCTGGTGGAGTGATCGTAGGTTGCGGGGTGGTATGTATCTGGTGATTAGTTGGTCAATGAATTTGGGGCTTTTGCAGTGCAAGGATTTAAATATCATACAACCTGTTTTGAAGGCGCAGCGCTGGGTGACTGGAGGCCAATGCAGTTTCCTGAGTAGGGGAGTAGCTGCATGCCGCCTCGGTTGATTCAGAATTAGCCTTGCGGCATAGTTCTGTACCACCTAATACTAATGTGATGGCCATTATATGTTAAGAGCACATAACCTAATGCAGTGAATGGGG
The DNA here is from genome assembly GCF_964263255.1 of Lissotriton vulgaris. Lineage (NCBI taxonomy): Eukaryota > Metazoa > Chordata > Amphibia > Caudata > Salamandridae > Lissotriton > Lissotriton vulgaris. The sequence goes on along the minus strand of NC_141687.1, from coordinate 1,391,418,769 downwards.
TTCTCCGTATTATTAAGACTTTACTTACCTTTCAAAATAAAACATAAAATCAGTGATATGCATGTTACACAATGTGCTTTGCAGCAGGCACCATTAACCTCTATGTTTCTTTGAGTCAAAATTGTGACTAAGCAAAAGACAGCTCTCTAGCAAATGCATTGTCCACCAGAATTATCTTACCATTATTATTATCCCCTGAAAAGTGCTGAGGACACACACGTGTGTGTGTGTGTGTGTATATATATAATATGCGCCATAGGTGCCTTTACCCTGTAATATGTTGTAAAGTGCTCCCTCTTTATGACCAATTAAGTAAGACAGAACAGAGTTACTGTCACATTGGTTGCCAGTTTGTTTGCGTTACCCTCTTTACAAGATACATGTGTATTTTTACTGTCCCGTTCCGCTTATGACTACCCCACTCCTAACTCAACCCCTTTCCGCGCCCACACCTTTACCCCCAATTATTGGAATTCCAGAGTACATTTTTTTCTATTTCCATCACTACCTAATCTGTGTTTTGTTGCAAATATGCCAGGACTTTAAATTGACTCCGTTTACTTTAGCTACTCTATATTACTATGGATATGGGAGCCCTTCTTGCTAGCTGCTATGCCTTGTGTATTTTAAAGGATGTAGCAGTACATGTGGGATCCATTCTTCTGTATTTTGTGAAGTATACGACCAAACCTATGTACAGTTGTTGTATGCGATTCAATAGCTCACGAAAAACCTGGCAGTACTTTTGAATGCAACCTTTAAAAGCATGGATAAGGACTGTCCTAGTGTACACGTAGTTTGCGCCTTATCTGTTCTACACCCTGTAGATGGGACCATCCTTTGTAACGCTTTAATATCAGATCTGTGTTATTTTCCCCAAGTCCATTTTGTTTCTCATGTTAAGCTTCAACTATGCTAACTTCACTTTGTTCGCAGTTTTGTTTTAATCTGTCGCTGTGAATTCTATTTTTTTTTGCATTCCTTTCTAATATCCCCCTTTGGCGTGTTGAAGGTTGTTGTATTTGTGGCATCTTTATGTGCAGTAACGCTGAAAAATAAGCTATCTTCCATATGGGCCGCATTCTTCCTCCTTGGATTCTCTTCCTTAGCTTCACACATGATTGCTTCCGTATGGGCATACATTTGGTTTACATTAGAAGATTCTGAGCAGGCTTGCTATAGAGGTTTAAGAGGAGAATGGAAAGGTTGTTTTTTCACAATTGGGAAACGTTTAACAGCAAACTTACCCTTAGGGGAAAAACTGTGCACATCCCAATTACCAATTTGATAAAAATCAATCAAAGGTTGCTTTTTACATACGTCATGTGCTAATAGAGCTCCTCATTTTCGTATATAAGATGAATAGAGACTAGATGTGCAAAGGGAGTTGCATATTTGCACACCCCTATAGACTGCAGGCAATGGGCTGACATTTAGTTATTTCCCCTGCAATACTACATAGAGCCTGCTGCTGGTTAGGTTAATTCTTCACCATGATCCCTCCTTTGTGTTCAGTAGGTTAGCTGTTCCTTAGAGAAGCAAGGTAACTGTGTTTCCCCCACTGCAGATTTGGGCAGAGGGTGTGGTCGAGAATAGTTGTTCCTGAGTGCATGGTGTACATAAGGAGTGGTTCATAGGAGACGATTACTGGATTGGATTTGATTTGTTTTGGCTAGGGAGGAGTTGGTAACGAATAGCAATGTGCTCAGTGCTGACAAGGTTACTGCTGGTAGGACCTGAAGGCCCCGTGGCCCATGATGGGAACACTTTATTCCCACTGCATGGAGGATTGTGCGGTGACCTTGAAACTCTAGAGGTGATTAGTTATGGAGGGCCAGTAGGCGTTTGTCAAAGACAAGAATGTCTTTTAGCTTTGGCATGGGAACATTTTGATTCCTGAGCTGATACAGTAGGTGCGAGAGGCGGTTCCTGACAGTAGGGTGCTCAGGATGGGTGGGCACAAGAAAATGTGATTAGACGGTGTACAAGAGCGAAGATGGATGGTTATGTCCAGGGTGGTACAAGGTGTACGTTTGCGTGCAGGATGTTGCATGTGGACTGTGCTGTCCAGGGTGATAAAGGAGACAGTTTAGCCTAAAAGGTACAAAGAGGACTGGTAGTCCTGACAGCAAATGGAGAGCCTTTGGGTCCAGGATGAATCCTAGTAGGCCTCTACTTGTGTCGATTTTGGGCCCAACTCTCAATGCATAAACAGCATAGTGGGCTGCTTTTTTCACAGGATCCCTTGATACATATTTATTATCTATCCACCTTCCCATCAGGCTTTCCCCCCACACACTTTCTGATAGGACACCATAAGCTCGACAAACATAAATATGGTGTGTAAAATACTGGCTTAATGAGAGCAGGTCTTCCGGCCTCACAAAATTCCCAGCTTAATGCCTCCTGTCTCAATGCTACAAACACCACCTCCTAACTTCCCCTCACTCTAATAACTTCAATTTCCGCAAGTGTCCCAGCCTATCCAAACCTAAACCTTTCTGTCTCTGCCTAATCTTATCCCCTTCCATACAACCTTCCTCTTCTTAGAACCTTCAGAGCCTCATGGATCACTTCTGCCCGCCGCCTCAGCATCCTATAGCTGACTAGTTGATTCTAGAATCTAGCCAATCTTTCTAATACCCTTTTACCTGCCCCTAAAAGTGCTCGCCCCCCCTTTCGCGACCTGCCACAGTAGCCAACAAAAATGGTCACCTGTCTTACGCAAAGCAGCAACAATCACAATGTGTGTGTGTGTGTGTGTATATGTATGTATGTGTATATATCTCTATCATGGGGGATGTATGTCGTTACAACGCATGCGTTTTCTACGCATGCCTTTACAGCGCAGGTTTTACAACGCAAGTCGTTACGACTTGCGTTGGGTGGTGCTGGATAGTGAATAGTTTAATTTACTATTCCAACTCCAGTCCCCGTGGATAGTAGGGAAGGTTTTGGATAGTAAATTAAACTATTCCCTATCCTACAGCGCCCTCCAGCGCAAGTCGTTGTAACGACTTGCGTTGTAATTCCTGCGTTGTAAAGGTACTGCGTGGAAAAAGTTTTGTTGTAAAGGATGTTTCCCATCATGGGTGGCGGGAGGTTGGCCCTGTGGCCAACCTACATGGAGGCAGAGGGCTCCTCCTCAAGCTTCCAGGGGATACATTCCCCCGGGGCCAATTACATTTAAAAAGGGGAGGAGCAGCACACCACTCCTTCTCGAGCCTCATTAGGCTCTGCAGACCCCGTCCCCAGGGCAGTATCAAATTTAAAAGGGAATCCCCCTTCTCAAGCGTTCTTGTGCCCTGGGGACCTCATCCCCCATGGCCAAATAAACTTAGAAATGGGAGAGGGGCCCCACGGCATTCGTGCGGGCAGGGAAGCAGAATACAAGTCTGCTTCTAGCCTGTGAGAGCATTTTCAAATCTCCCACCAGCTGGGATCAGGCGTAGGGGCCGATTACAATGTGGCCCATAAAGGCTCTGACAGACAGTCTGTGCCTTGGGCCGCTCGGTTTACTTTCCGACTGCCTAATTATGATCTAGGAGGTCGGAAAGTAAACCGTCCGGCCATTCTGACTGGTTCCAGGAGCCAGTCTGAAGTCGACCTGTACTCTGGAGGGCGGGCATTTCTGCTCTTGAGATTACATTGCACAGTTTTCAGCATGGTTTCTATGCCAGCCTGTCCGAGATGGATGCCATGTCAGAAAGCGTGTTTGGGGGCACACAGGAAGGCCACCTTTGGTGCGAGGCCTACGGTTGGGGGCCGATAAGTGCCCCCCTGTGGATTCCTGCACCCGGTGGCAGGCACCTTGAATGCAGGGATGAATCACACCTCCCATTTCCCTATGGGAGAATTCATTACGGCCATAATGCATTCTCCGATAGTGAAAAGTAGGAATACGACCGAACAGTGTTCGGGCACATCCTATTAGGCGTGCGGGACTGCCGCCCGGGTGTCGGTCGGTCCCAGGACCGACCGACCGGTATCTGGCGGAAGAAATTCCGTCTGACATCAAAATCAACCCCTTAGTGTTTGCTCCCATTAGGCAGGAGATTTAAAAAATGCTCCTGCAAGACTGGAGCAAACATGTTTACCTGCCTGTGATAGTGTGGACAGAGAAACTACTGTGTCCCGGGGGGTGGGGGGGGGGGGGGGGTGCACTCCCTGGGACACAGTAAGTGAGCTTTCCCAGTAAGTTGGGGTCCCTTAGGTCATTAAAATCCTATTTACACTGTCGGCTGTAGAAACTTCACAGTGATCTTTATGGCCCTTTGACCTCAGTTGTCCTGTTTGCCCGTTTAAGATATACTGGAGATGTCCTATCATTTGAGATGCTGATCTTAGTACAGCAGATAGTGCAAATAAGGATGTTTGCTATACAAGAATGCTTCAAGGAATGTTGCTGTGGCAAAAGTCCTCTTGTCTTTTCTCTTTGGTCATGGGGAGGTCTTAAATTGCCAAGGCTGAAACGCGTCGGCTATTAATAGAGGAGCCTTCTGAAATGAACTTACTTGGACCAATGTTTTTTGGATGACCAGGAGAAAGATACTAAGGATGGATTTTCTGGATTCTCCTGGTCAGAACGACTACCTCTGGTGGACTTTTTCAAGGACTTATTATTTAGGCACCTGTAGTGAAAATATTCAAGAGAGACCAGAGAATCTGAATTATTTTTAATGATGCACATAATACGTTTTGTTGTTTTATGTTGTCAATTAATTGTACATTTATATGTATCCAGGGATTGTGGGGTCCTCTTGATTTGAAGAGTGATGGAACTTTATAAATGTAATTGATTGTAATAATTAGCTTGATTAAATCCAGGTCCCAATGAGCATTTGGTGTCTTACTGTGTGGAATTAATCAGTTGTAATTGACTTAATCAGCTATGATAGAATAATCTGTTTTCTTTAAGGGGTTTTATACTTTAAATTTTGCAGGTTGGGGTGGTGGGTAGGGAGAAGGCGCCACCCTTGGTTGCATAAAGATGCATAACAACCCATCTATGTTGCTAGGGAGGGGAGAGGGTCTGCTTCGCAAGCTGGCAGGCTCAGGGGCAAGGAGATGAGCAGCTGGGGAGGGAGAAGTGAGATTGATAAGGGGCAGAAGATAAATGGAAAAGTGACTCTAGGGCAGTGGTCTTCAAACTTTTTGATGCCAAGACCTCCCCCCCCCCCCCATCAACATTTTTTAGGCGTTAGGACCCAACAAAAATTTCTAGAACTTGGTACTTCGTATCATTGACAACCATAAATGTTCACCTGGGAAACGGTCAATCTGTGGTTGCAACTCATTAGTACCAGTTTAACACCCAAATATCGAAATAAGCAACAAAAAGGTGACCAGCACAGCTTTACAAATGGCCTTCTACTAAGCGTCAACACCTGTTGCTGCTTTTTAATAACTTTTGAACTTTTTTGAATAAATAATTTTTGGGGGGGTTAAAATCGGCAGAATTTGTGGCAGATGATGGATTATATGGCAAATGCGACATCTATAATCAAGTTAAAATTGCTGCGGCCTCACAATCGCATGAGTCCAGTGGCCCTTGGTATAGCTGTAATGCATGGGCTGCGACTTTATTGCACAGCATTAGAGGAAAATCATATTATATTTCATGGGATGCTGACAACTTGGCATTTATAGCTGCATGTAACTGGGGGTAGCTGAACATCATTCGTCATATTTAAAACATACATACGTTTTTTAGGTCCCTTCAACACATTCTCAGGGATAGTAAAAGCTATTTAAATACAATGACAATTAAAAGGATGCACTTCACAGCTCAGTTAACTCTGTGCACTACCACTCAAAAAGTTTCAAGTGATTCAATAAATGAACTTCAACAGCACTCTCCTTTCCTGAGAAATCAAAGCCAGGCAGACAGTTAAACACACCTTTCTGCCAGTGTACTGCTGGCTTGAAAGAAATGCAAATGTGCACGAGTTAATCTGCAAATCCTTTACATTTGCAGATTACCTCGTTGTGCACATTTGCATTTCTTTCAGGCCAGCAGTACACTGGAAGAAAGGTGTGTTTAACTGTCTGCCTGGCTTCTGTTTCCCAGCACAGGAGATTCCCTGAATAACGCTCCAGGGAAGGCATTTTTAACTATCCTGCCTGGAACCTTTTCTTTTAGCACAGGAAGAGCGTGACCCCCTTCCCATGACTCCAGGGCCCCCCTTTGGGTCGCGCCCCACAGATTGAAGACCTCTGCTCTAGGGTATCAGAGTGGAGGGGACATGAGGATGTAGATTAAGAGGCTTGACAACAGCTTCTCTTTCTAATCCAGGGGACTCAATCTATGGATTATGGCTGGGGGTCGGTTGTCTCTGGTGGTAGGGTATGTGTTAAGGGCCCTACAGAAATGCTGAGGCTTGTTTAGTCAATGGCTAATTTAACATTGATTAGATTCAGTGCTGATTGTCTCAATCAAATAAGGTTAAGAGGGCAGCCACGTTTGCCTTGCTGAAATGATTTACGCCCAGTATTTTATTAAAGGGGACTCACTGGGTGCTGGCAAGGGAGAAGGAGAAAGTAAGACATTTTGGTGAATGGATGCATTATTTTCTTCAGCTAGCACACCACAGAGAAGGTTTGCTATCTTGGTAAGGAAAGGCCTACACACGACATATCAGGCAGTTGAGGTCCAGGCGGGACGTTGGGCCATTCTCCCTATAGAGGTGGGGACACGTAAGATCAATGTTGAACATTATTATGCCCAGTTAGTTATGACCCTAGCCATCTTCAGAAACTGGCATATTCCTTATGTACCCTACCTAGGTAAAAACAATGGAGATGTATTAAGGATATTAGTATACTCTGTAACCCTGGAGCAGCATGTTTCAGTAGTCACACAAATGTTTCACTGGGCTAGTTGGCTTACGTCAGGACCTCACAAGGATCCTGTTTGTGACCTATTTGTGTGCATTTGATTGTGAAACTTTCGTTCACCATACTCGTACATACCGAGTCATTTGGTCTCTAGGATCTAATTTATTTAGTAGCATCCTATTTAGAACTACATCAGAGTAAGGAGGCAGGCAGACTCTGTAATCCAACTTTTGAAAGTTTGAACACCTGTTTTGTACTCCGTCAGGGTGCCCTTTGAAATAAAATTAATCATAAGGACACACAAGACTATTTTAAATCTAGGAGCCCACTCAATAACTAAGAGCTGCTTTGGCTGCCAAGGTTCAGCCCGCCCTCATACACTAGACATCTGGACGACGACTCCATGATGAAGCGTGCCACTTGGAATCCCAGTGGGTGAGAATCTTTTTAATACCAAAGAGTGATCCCCTTGGGGGATACAAAGAGAGAGGCTAAGCACAGTAGGGGTTCCCTCCTTTTGTTTTTAATAGATGTATTATAAGGTGCTCAAACCCTGTATCACTTCTCCGTTCCTCCTTCTTGGAATATAGCATTGTTCGCAAACACAGTCTGTGAAACTCATTTTATTGATAGTCTGTATCCTAATTGAGCATGTCTTTAATTGGAAGAGGTGGACTGAAATGGGGAAGGGTTGGGTTGTCTAGCAAGAGTGTAAAGTAGAAAACAGGTGGTTCGACAGTTGTATTTTAGCTAAAAGTTGACAAATTGTGTATTGTGGCCTATTGAGGCCTAGTGGCCTGTGTGTCTGTGCTGACCTGAGGCTTGTTGATGTCGCGGATTGTTACCTACTTTGCCATATAAGAATAAAATTAACTGTTATTTTATCTAGTGATTCATACCACACTTCTGTCTTTTTTAAGCATTCATAATAACAGATGTTTCTATTACCCAATTTATTATACCAAATTTATCACCCTTTGGAAGGATGTAATGCTGAGTAAGCCTTGTCAGTATTCAAACTTGCGAACTGGTGATCCCAGTTTTGTCCAATCAGTCACCGTTCAGCTCATTAAGCCTTGACCTTTTTAAGGCCTCATGGGTGGTTGCTTTTCTAAGCTCTGAAACCTGTAGTTGGCGTAGTGGATGACTGACCTACTTTTATTTCAAGTCAATTGTTAATGGCTCTGTGGACAGTTGACCTGCAGTTCTTAAGGCTTTTTGTTGGTTTTTGGGAATGGTTGACTAAGAAGTATGTGAGACCAGTTGTTGGCATCATGATGGTTTATCAACTGTTCCTAGAGGTCTTGTGTTGACTCTCTAAATGGCCGGCTGACAGGTACTTGAGGTTCAGTGGATGGCCCACCTACAGTGCTTTGACGTCTGCTGTTGGTTTCATTGGTGGACAGTGCTGAGCGTTGTTGCCGGGCCCACAGATGGTTGACCTATAGTACATTGAGACCGGTTAGCATTGTGGACGTTGTAATCAGCTATGCTTTGTGGTGGTGTGTGCTGTACCTCGAGTGAGCAGGGTGACTAGTGTTAAGAGAACACATACGCAGTGAAGTTGTTCAGTTCTCTTTATTGCATCCACCATGTAACAGCACAGTCACCATTAGGGCAGCTCAGCAATTACCGATACCACTGTTGCCGAGGTTGTATAACCTTCATATGATGTACACAAAGACCCAAGAGGCTGCATCAGTTAGTCATGAACATAACTGTTACAACTATAGACCACAACACCACCCCCACACACAATAAAATAAAAAAACTAATATAAACCTGGAAAAAGAAATACAACTGTGTGGTACCTGGAAAGGGGCACCGGGCAACTGTTAAGACACATCTCCGTTTTATAAAGCACAAAGGCCACTACAAAACTCCAAAGAAGTGAACGTATTCAATGTTTTCCCATTACCCTTCCACAAAAAGGTTGGTTACACATCCTTGTGGTAGGTGCACCTCCTCCTAGTTCTTGCTTCCACAGATGGGAACCTTGTTTAAGATTCCAGTTCCATCTCCCCTTTGTATTCAGAGTTGGTATCACAGTTACTCACATCACGCTTGGAAACTCCCCCTCTCCCCACTACACAAGAGATGCACTTTGCCGAGTATGACATGGTCCACATCTCACCATTTTCCCACATCACCACATTTTTCTTGATCTCATCAATGAACGAAGGCCCCATAACCTTGGATCCTCCCTTTACAAACCATCTTGGCCGTTTGACATGTACATACTCTCCCACCTGCTAAACTTTATGAATAGCACTATGTTTGGCATCAAAACGCTCCTTATACCCCCTTTGATGAACTACCACTCTGTCGTTTACAGGACTCACTATTTATCTCCTTCACTTCAACCATTTGGGGTTGAGCTTGGAACAAGCCATATGTCCTTTCAAGCTGTGAAACCAAGAGATCTTCGTTAAAGTCTTGGGCGTGGTGTTGTTTTCTCTTAAACGTTTCCTGAGCAATTCTCTGTTTGCCACAGCAGCTTGGGCACAATTTCTCAGTAAGTTGTCAGTTTTTTTTGGGGGGGGGGGGGGGCTTGGCGCACAGCAAGATGGCCGCATTCTAGTGCTGCTCCGCCGGCCGCCTTTATCATCCTGAAACATCCTGCTCCCTGAGAGCCAATTACCGCTTCACACCATGCGGATAGTATAGCCTCTGCGGTGGGCTGCCGGAATCTGCCACTGATATTGTCAGGGAAATCTCCTGGACCAAGCGACAAGAGTTACGGCCTATTCGTTGGTGGGGGCAGCCCGCGGCGGCGCTGACACAGCGATTGGAGCGTGCGCTGTGGTGCGGCGCTGATAAGAGGTCGTAAAACTGCCGGATTGGCGCTGAGGTTCCCCGGAATTCACGTTGCGGGAACCGGCAATACTGAGGTGAGTCCCAGCGGCTGACACGGAGGTCGTGGGGCGCTGCACCTACGCGAGCCGCCGGTCTGTGTGGGCGGAGTAGGCCTCCGAGGGCTAGTGCCTGCTTTCTCCTGCGCGGCCCGGCTGGCGGGAACTCCTGCGCGACCAGAGGCGGTACTGGTATGAGGCGTCATATGCATGCAGATACTGCCTGATAATCCCACAATCCGACTGCACAAAACAGAGGACGAGGAGCTGCGAACGGGGCCTGTCTCTCAATGCAGGGCACCTCAGCGTTAACCCCTTCGGTGCTCATGACGAGCTCAGCTCGTCATGAGGCACGGTGCTCGTGTGCTCATGACGAGCTGAGCTTGTCATGACCACACTCATTATCTTTATGGCCCAGCACAGCAGAGGAATATCCTGCGCAGCCAAGGTGTTAGGAACTTATTAGTGGCTTGCATTGCATGGGCAGAACACGCGCAGTTGGCCTCCAACAGAGGGTAGAGGCTCCACACATCCGACCTACCTCGAGACACAGCTGGCTTATTCCTAAGGCCCTTCACCCAGCGACCATCGTCCCGCTGGGGGGGGGTCCCTCTTAAATTCGCGGCCATCTTGAAGGGGCACTACTGAACTGTCACAGTACTTGTATTGGGTTGGCTGCTGTGTGGCGCTGCCTGTGTGCTCTGGGTGCGCGCCCACATTAGGCTGCCCACATACAACCGGGTGGGGATGAGGCTGTCAACTGGCACGGGCGGGCCCTCTCCGGCTAGACAAACTGTGCCTTATTGAGAACTCCACTACCCTGCGAGCCCTGGATACTGCCTTTGGCTCCTGGCCTGCACGGACCTCGTCAAAAACCATGGGCATACCGGAGAGGAACCAACCGAAGCTTACCTTTGAGCTGCGCAAGGGTGGCAAAACGGTACAAAATGCTGCATCGGACTCTGAGCTGGACTCTGCTGCGCAGGCCCCGTCAGCAATAGAGAAGAAGCTCTCTGCCATTCAGGCCAGCCTACAATTCATTGATGGGAAGATTGAGGCTCCCAACGGTCAGATGGACCACATGTCCGCGAAATTAGACACGCATGCGGCGTGCATCCTCCACACAGACGTCGGACATTGATGATTGACTGTTGCATTCCTTATTGTTCCTTCTATATCCTTTTCTTAAGCTAGTCATATAACTGCCACAGGATTAGCGACTTTACTGGAAATGTGTCGGCGTTTTTCCCTGACTACGACCCGCTGCTAGAGCAGGGCTGTGTTTGTTGGATGCCATTTATTTCTGTGCAGGCAGTGTTCAGATATACCAATGTCTAATTATTTGCAAGTGGAGGTGGGTGGCGACTGGCTGCCCCGCGTGGAGGTCACTGGCTCTGAGACTGCTGGGGCCCCCTTGGGGGTGCCCTGGGAGTTTCCCGTCAACTAGACCTGATTCCTTGTTGTTGCCTGCGATAGGAGGTTTACAGTTATTTTTTTAGGGCGCTCTCCTAATGTTAACGCGGTGAGCTACTGGGCAGGAGCGTAAAAATTCCTAAGGCGCCCCCTCCCTGACTTCTTGGGGAGTGGTTGTGGCCTCTACGTCCCCTACTGGGTGTACCCCAATACTAAAGTTCAGTTCTTAAAGTTTGGTTATGTCACTGGGATTTGCCTTTGGCAAGATTGGGTTGCTGAAGTGGGTGGGGGGAAGGTGTTGGGATTTGGCGCTAGAGACTGTCAATATTGAGATCAGAATGCTTGATACAGTGATCATCTCAGAGATGTTGTTCAGTGGGTGCGGCTGGCTACACGCATGTTACCTATCAGGATCGTTCATCATAGATACTGGGTGAGAAATATCTGTGCATGACATGGAATAAAAGTGGCCTCAATTCCCCAAAAAAGACAAGGCAAGTGTTGTCATATTTAGACCGGCATAATGTACAGATTGCGTTGCTACAGAAGACCCACCTGACTAAACGTACAGACTCCAAAAGTGCGCATAGGTGATCGGGATTCCGGCTGGCTTCGTCCTATTCTACTTATGCACGCAGCGTGCTTATTCTGATCAAAAAAGGTATCCCATTTTGCCCCACACACACTCACGTGGACTTGGAGGGTCGCTGTGCCATGGTACAGGGCAGATTAGGGTTGACTAATATCACAATCATTAACATGTACGGACCGGTGGTTGACGATCCCACACCTTTTGTACAAATGCTCACTTTTTTGCGATCCTGGCCAGAAACAGCGGTGCTATGGGTGGGGGGAGGGATCTAAACACATATTTAGACCCACAAGTTGGCCAATCTAACCCGATAGGGGCACGTACGCTTAAAGTTGCCCAATGTATTCATGATGGTATGTCGGAACTAGGTCTAGTGGATGTCTGGCAGTTGCGGAATGAGCATGCGCTGGTAGGCATACATATTACACCTGCCCACAGCAGCTGGTCCCGACTAGACTACTGGTTACTTAATGAAAACGCGAACAATTGGGTTACTCACGCACACACACTGCCCCGCACATTGTCGGACCATAATCCTGTGCTAATACAGTTGTGTGTCCCTTCTAATCCCTATCGCCCATTCACATGGCGCTTCCGTGCTGAAGCGCTACTGGATCCCATTTTTAACAAAGCTATTAGGGCTGCAATAGTCTATTACTTTGATGAAAACACTCGTACAGTGGACAGTCCAGCATCCCTCTGGGAAGCATTTAAGGTGACGATAAGGGGAGTCTGCATAGGCACTACAGCGGGCATACTGAAGGATATCAGAGGGCAACTCTCCAAAACAGAGGCGACACTAGAGGGGCTGGAAAAGGAGTACTTGGCGGCGCCATCTAATGCGTTTCTCGCCCGCATAAGAGAACTGCTGGATGACTATGACAAGTTAGCAGGAACAGAAGCGCGCTATAGAGGGAGGAGATATGTTGCCAGGGCATATGGTGAGGGGGGCAGGGTCCTAGCCACCAAACTACTGTTTCGTGAAAATCATAATCGGATTGATTAGATTGTTGACATCAGTGGCACAGAGCATTTCACCTCACAAGCTATTGTGGAGGAGTTATGGGAATACTATGAGACATTATATACTACACAAGGATGTGCAGCTGATGACATCATGGCAGACTACCTATCAGACATTGCTTGTGCGTGGTTATCGGACGTACATCGAAAATACTTGTCCCTGCCTATAGATGAAACAGATGTTAAAGACGCTATCCTTTCCCTTCCCAATGGTAAAGCCCCGGTACCGGATGGTCTAATAGCAGAATTTTATAAAATGTATGCGGACCTCCTAGTGTCCCATCTCCTGGAAATGTATGCAGTGGTGCACAAATCTGGTAGCCTACCCCCCTCGCTCCGACAAGCCATGATCATCACTCGTCTTAAAAAAGACAAGCCCTCTGCCTCAGTCGAATCTTATTGCCCCCTATCGTTTATCAATCTGGGCGCTAACATTTTGGCAAAAATACTAGCTACGAAAATTCAGCCCTTGATTCCCCTCCTCTTACTTCCGGATCAATCTGGATTTATACCGGACAGATCCACCTCCCACAACTTGCGTACTATTTTTTTCCATGTTCCATATACTCAATCCTGCCTTGCCTACGGCTGCTATCATGCTCAATGCGGCTAAAGCATTTGACTCAATAGAATGGGGATACATGTTTCATATCCTGCGCAAGATGGGGTTCCCTGGCGTCATTCTACAATGGATCAAGATCTTATACACTGACACCACAGCCAGAGTGCGTGTTGGTGGTCGCACCTCTACACCACTCCAGATACAACGTGGCACCAGGCAATGTTGTCCCTTATCCCCTCTCCAGTTTTCCCTAGTGCTCGAACAGCTCGCATGTAAGATTTGGCAAAGAGACAGAACATCTGCCCTCAATTTTAGGCACCCACCAGTTGGCATCTCGATGTATGCGGATGACATGGTCCTGTTTATCAGAGAGCCTCAACAACACCTGTCCCCTGTCCTTCGCGAATACATAAAATTTGGTCTGTTCTCTGGTCTCGCGATAGAATGGGAAAAGTCAGTCATAATACTGCTAACCAAGTTCACACCCCGCCCTTCCCTGGACTACCCCCTAGAATAGACATTGGATCCAGTTAAATACCAGGGTTGCCTGAGTACATCGTGATCCCGAAGTAGTAATCAGGGAGAACTATGGTCGGGCACACGACATATTGGAGCAACAAGTGAATCGATGGATGCACTTACCCTTATCTCTGGCAGATCGCATTGCTGTGATAAAGAGGATTGTACTTCCCCGCTTTTTATATCTCTTTAGCAATATACCAATTAAACTAACTCAGCATTTTTTTTAAAGCAGTGAGGACCCTTCTCCTAAGGTTGATCTAGGGTACAGGGCAGCCACAAATTAGCTCGCATATGCTGACACTACCATATGATAAAGGTGGTTTCAGAGCGCCAGATTTTTATGTATATTATCTCTGTGCTCAAGCGCAACACGCATATTATTGGTTCAGACCACACGCCTTTACACCATATGTGGCGGTGGAGGTCAGAGACGCCTATCCAACGCCACTTGGCAGCGTACTGACACATGTGAATAGACACACGCCGAGAACAGAAATTAACACGCTGGATACAACCGTGGCTGCGTGGCAGACAATTGGTAACCATGCACGGAAAATGCTGCTGTCTGCACCCCCGCTTCCCCTGGCCCATCATGCCGCACTGTTGGTCACTCCAGGAGACCGGACCTCTAAAATATCTCAAAGAAGCTGGCATTGCTCAGATGGGTGACCTTTACCCTAATGGGCAGTATTTTGAACACAGCGATCTGGACTACATACAAAACCCTACCTCCCTATTTCAGTATACCTGCTACCGCCCTAAAACTGGCCATAAGAAACCACTACCCTAGCTTTCCTGCGGAGCCCTCGTCGCTTCAGTCTTTGCAGCTGCTTCTGGTGCTACCCACAAAGAAAAAATTAATTACTAGATTATACAGGACGGTTCAGGAGGCGGCGAGTAGAGGGCCTGACAAAAGTCTCAATAAATGGAATGAAATATTAGACCCACAAATAACTGGGGATGACTGGGAGCATATATGCCAATTGACAGGCCGTCTTGCACCCAATGGGAACTTACGCATCATCCATTTTAAATTCCTACACCAGATATATCATACCCCTTCCAAGTTACATAGAATGGGCCTCAGGGAATTGGACCGATGTAAATGATTTAGGCAGCAATATGCGGACTTTATCCACCTAGCCTGGAACTGTAGTCCGGTATTTAAATACTGGGAGGCAGTGCTAAACCGCCTACACACCATGACGGGCGAGCTGCTGCCCCCCCCCCTCCCACCTCTTGAATGCTTACTACATCATGTCCCACATCTTAAAGGTACCATGGGTAGATTTGTCAGAGTTGCTCTTCTGCTGGCAAAGCGTTGCATTCTATTCACGTGGGACAGTGCTTTTGACCCAAAACTCCAAAACTGGAGGGGTGGATGAAAGATAAGGTATATTGTAAAGAAAATCTGGCAACATACGCTGAAGAACTACCTGTAACGTCGATGCCGAAGGACATCTGGGGTCCACTAAAACAGTATCTTGCTATTCAGCCACCCGCAAGTGATGATGACCACTCTTCAATAGCTGAGTGAAATGTTGTGTGACCGTGCTCACAGTGCTGTAGCTGCGAGGTTTCTGTACTAGAAGTATACCATTCTCTGATCATGTTTGGATGTACGTGCTTTTGCATTACTGACGTCTCTTGTTCGCTACAAGTGCACTGCTGCTGTTGGCAGTGAATGTATGATTTTGCTGTACTTCAATAAAAAGAATCAAGAAAAAAAAAGTTGTTCGTTTTTTCCACCAGGACACTGACTGGTGGGGGGTGAATACAGTACAGTGTAGAGAGGTGTGGCTCACTGGTTAGAGGCGGCAGACCCGGAGGCTGAGAACGGCCCGGGACCAGGGTTCGATTCCCGACGCGGCAGGGTCGAGGACCAGGGTCAGCGGACTGATAATTCTCGCCTCGGTGCCCACTTTGGTCAGTGATCACACTCGGTAACTCTGGGCATTAAGCTTGCCTCATCTCTACAACGGCCCCCCACAGACGCCGGGGATGCCTGGCTTCACCTTGGAGGTACCCAGCATGGGACCATCTCACAGGGATAGCCAGGACGGGTTCCCCAGCGGTCATTCGCGCCAGGATACTCCGGTAGTAATTGAGCGCGCTATAAAACACCTTACATTTACATTTACATTTACGCTATGTTCAATTGACGAATATACCTCTTTTTTCCGATTTCCCTCACTCCCCATGTTGTTACAACACAGTCGTTACAACTGCACTGTATACCCCCAGGTCAATGTCCTGGTGGAAAAAAGGAACAACTTACTGAGAAATTGTGCCCAAGCTGCACCTCCACTAGGGACAGGGGTGCTGTTCCCATCACCCTGGATTTGTCACTGCCAGCACACAACCAACCGCCTCGTACTAGGTCTTCCGTCTGTGTCAAGGCCTGGCCACCAGTAACTCTCTCTTACTCGTGCCTTGGGGAGATTCAGCCACAAGTGTCCTTCATGTGCCAAGTTCATTATCTTGTCTTTTAACCCTTAAGGTGGGACCAAAGGAGTTTACCATCCAGTATACACAATTCATCCTTCACTCCCCATAATTTCTCAACTCTTCTGACTGGAACCTGCAATCAAGCCGTCCCTCTACAATATGTTTCATCTCTTCCATCCAAGTTGCATCCTTCTCATATTCTTCACTCCATTCCACTTCACTCAAAGCCTTCTCCATCACCCACATCACTGGGATGTCTGTCTCGGAGAGTACCCCGTCCTTCAGTGACAGTATAGAGAGACACTCTGCCGCAGCATTACGAAACCCAGGTTAGTACCCCACCTTGAAATTAAAATCAAGTACACTCTTTACCCATCTCTTGATTCTGGGAGTTGCCCTCTCGTACCCTTGCATGTAACCACTTTTACTAAAGGTTTGTGGTCAGAACTCAATTGTGAAGGGTAGTCCCCCAGAGAAATATTTTAAAATGATGGACAGCCCACACACATGGACGTGCCTCACACTCGATGACAGAGTATCTTTCCTCAGCTCCCAAGAGATAGCATGAGGCAAATGCTATGACTTCTTCCTCGCCATCGACAATTTAGGCTAAAACTGCTTCCAAACCTCTGAGGCTGGCATCAGTTGTCAAAATCATCCTGTTTGTAACATCAAAATGTCCCAAACTGGGCATGCTTCTAGTTATCTTCCTAACTTCCAAGAAAGCCCCTGCACACTCTGCTGACCACTCAAACTTCACACCTTTCTTCAACATGGCTCTTAAAGTCATCACTATGCTAGCAAATTCTTGTATAAATTTTGAATAATATTCTGCCGGTCCAAGGAATGACCGAACACCATCCTTGTCCACAGGAGCCGTGGCTTTTGTGATGAACTCTGTTAAATTCATCTTGGGCCCATTGCCCTCCCCTGAAATAGTATGCCCAAGGTACAATGCCATCTCCACTCTGAATTTGCACTTTTCACACTTTAATGTGAGTCCACTGTCCCTTAACTTCAGGATGACATAATGGGCTGCTTTGTCCTTGCCGTCAACCAGAATATCATCCTGGAAAGATAGCACATTGCTTACCCCATCCAGGACTCCCTTCATCAGTCTCTGAAAACACACAGCAGCTGAAGCTAGGTCAAAAGGCATCCTCTTGAACCTGAGTGCTCCTATATGTGTTATAAAAGACATGGGCTACCCAGAATCTTTGTGCAACATCACCTGGTGGCAAATCCCTGAATAATCCATCACACTAAACACATGGGCCTCGTTCAACATAGCCAATGTTTGTGCTATATTCAGAAGGGCCTGTCGGATCACCTGAATGCACTGGTTAAAGTCCCTGAGGTCCACACACATTCTAAATTGGACCCATTGTCCTTCGGAGTGAGGACGACCAGGGCCAACCACTAGGACGACTCCATTTCATCCAACTTTTTGAGTCTGTTCAGTTCTTCTTTCAAGGGGTCTATCGTAAGGTTAGGGCCCTTCCAAACCTTACGAACATTGGTTTGACATTGTTGTTGAGGACAATCTTGTGCTCATATCCCCATAGTAAACCTAGTTCCTCCCTGAATACTTCAGGAAAGTTTCTCACAACATCCTTATCTTCACTGACATTAGCTATGAGCATAATCTGCTCCGTGGCGTTGGAATTTTGTTTAATCCCCAAATTCTTCTGGTGTCACCACCCTAAAAGTTTTCCCCCATGATTGGCCGCATACACTTTTCCTACAGTTTCATGCCCCTTGACATTTTTATACTCATTACGGCTTACCTAATGGGGTCAATATTCACGCCACCGGGGGCAATATCAGGGGCGCGCATCTTAATATTTTCACTTCCAAATTTGCGTTCTCAGTTTTTGTTGCCTATAAGTGTGAACAGTGAACCTGAATCTGCCAAAAACATAATCTCCTTACCATCTATTAGTATCAGACACTCTGCAATTTCCGCTTGACCAACATCCACCTCTTCATTCATCTGATTCACTCCACCGGTTTGGTCCTGTGATACACACAGTAAAGCATGTTGGTGCACTTCTGGCTGTTCATCAATAGGTTTCCTCTTATGCCACACCTATACCAGTCAAGTTCCTGGCATACCAATTTGGACTGTTGGATAAGTGACTGGGGTTACTACACCGATCAACATTTCAGTTTTTCATTTCACTTGTTTTCATTTTGTCCCTTGTATCCCTTGCAATGTTTCCTTTGCTTTTGGCATTAATGGTGCTGCTCTTGAAACTAGTAGCTCATGCTTTATGTACTGATATGTTATACTCATCATCTTCCTCAGAGTACAAGTTAAGGTGAGCCACAATCTCACAAGTGTTGGCAGGTTTATCTCACATCTCATTGACCCACCCCGTTGTGTGTTCCATACCTTTCACTATATCCATAGCATGTTTTAGAGTTGGAATTTTCATGAGTAACTTCGCCTGCACTCTGGGGTTATTAGTACAGTGCACTAGTCGCTCCCTAATTAAAATCTCCGTCAGATCTCCAAAATATCGAGAGTGGGCTAAGCTCTTAAGTGAAGCTATGTAATTGCCCACTTTGGCCATTTTGTTCCGGACCCTGGTTAACAATTTGTCTCTCCATACCTACATTTATTCTGGGACCGAAATGTTTCTCTAACATCAACATGGACACTTAAAAAATTTCTCCAAGGTCTCCCCTCAGCATTTCTTATAGTGATCTCATTGGGGCTCTCGTAGATGTTACGACCCTCAATCCCCCGATAGTGTGATAAGACTCCTTGTTTACTCGCTGGTGAGAATTTCTCCCCTCCAATCACGATCAAGTTAGAATCAAAGAGTTTTTTCCATTTCTTCCATTGTAGAATCAGATCACTAGCTTCTGTGAGGAACTGTGTAGGTGGAGGCTTACTCCCTGCTGCCATAGCTAACAAAAGTAACAAACTCAGGTCACCAAAATATCTAATTACCATAAAAATGTAAAATAACTAGCTGAAATAATAATCTGCTACAATAAAGTAACACAAAAGACTAAAATAACTGTGGCTGGCTGTGCTCAAGGTATTAGGGTGTGAGTATTTTACCCCACAATCCAAATGTGCATCAGCTCAAGAACGTGCACACCAATGATGATGCAGTAACGTAATCGCTAGTGTGTGGAAGACTGGACAATATCACACCCATGAAATATCTAGCTTTCGTTACAAGATTACTAGGTCAAATGCTGTGAGCACGGTGAATGTGTCCACAAGTGCTTCAGTAGAGTGCAACTGCTTCCGTATGCATATGCTTCCATGTACATACACTGTGATAAATAACACAGCTCAGCAGGTTCCATATAGCTAGTTAGCTTTCTAGTGTTCCTGAGCGTTTGTGTACCGGAGAACTGCTTCCTGACCGTGCTCCAGTGCAGATAGCTGTGCGGTCACTCCACATGCCGGTGACTAACCCTGGGCTACGCGGAGGTCGACGGAGTTGCAGACAAACTCCGTGGAGCTCCGCTACGCCACCTGCCTCCACACCCCTCCCCTGTTAACAACTAAGTAAACATTAATTTAAAATAGATTTAAAAGTTTTAAAACCACTTACCTTTGTACTGCAGCGTCCCTGGGTTGCCCTCCTCCTCTTCCTCACCGTATCGGTAATACTTGTGAAAACTGCGCATTTTTTGCGTCACCAGGTGCCTTTGAGCCCTGTGGCTTCCAATGACATTGCACGTGCTTGTTAGTTTTCTGACATGACCAGACGGACTTCAGGCCCCGTGGCACTCCATTGACAATACAAATCCTCATATGTATTCTAATACTGACACCAACATGCCATGAGCCCCAGTGGCGCTACAGTGACATTACACCGAAATGTCTAGAATTTCTGAGCTACTCAAGTGAAGTTATTACTCTCGGCCTTTGGGATGGTGTTGTGAGACTTTTTCTCAGAAGCTTTCACACCTATGTCAGTTCTGTGCTGCAAAGTTTTGAAAGAGGTTTATTGCTGCCATTGGTTTATTTTCTGGCATAGAAACCAAGTTAAAACTGTATACAAAAAAACGAAGCGAGAAAAAAGTGAACTATCTTCGTTTGGTAAAAAGGACTGTAACAACTGTTTGAGTGCAAGAAAGGGTTGGGTGAAATTTGCTAGAAATAGAAACCAAGTTAAAAAAAAAGACAGGTTCACCTCACTAGAGGAGCGAGGTTACTGAAAGGACTCGAACATTCAGTGTCAGCTGTCGTAGTGTGAGAGAGGCATGTGGTGGCTCTAAAAGCAGCCCGAGGGCCCACGTATACAGTTCCAGAGGGAGGGAGGGGGTAGGTGGGGCTGTGCAGACAAGGGCACAGAAAATAAGGGCAGGGAACATGCGATCACAGTGGTATATAGGGGAGAGTACTCCGAGCAAGCGGGGGCTAAAGTGGCAAAGTGCAGAGAGCGTGCTGGAATGCAGTGGCACAGAACATGTCCGGATAGGTTGCACTAAGCCTGGTTGTGTACTCCGAGGCTTAGGGTGTAGTGTTGCGATGTGCGTGATGGCTAGGGTATGTACAGCATAGGTGCAGAGAATATAAAGGCAGGGTGCATATACGTCTAGTTTTAGGGGGCTTAGATTATTGCAAGGGCAGACGGGTGACCCGTCTACAGCGAGTGCGCTGCAGAGAGGCGTTTTAGCATAGTACATTTCTTAAGCTAGTGCCACATGCCTTGAAAGATAGGAGAAATATTATCAAAACTTAAAAAAATAATAATTTATGACCACTGGTGTCTTGAAGATTGCATGGTATTGATGCGGAATTCTCTCCCTTTGTGGTTACTTTTCTGTCGTGATTAATATCTGTATTTGTGTAATTATGAGCGTGTGAGAAGTTATGGAGGTGTCAAAGTTGATGGACTGAAGAAGGGAGGTACAGTGGCATTGTTGGTGGCAGCGAGTACTTGGATGGAGAATGGCATGATGCACAATGCTGTGGAAACCTGATTGGTTTGAGTGCTGATGTGTATGAAGTAAGAATGTGTTTGAGCTGCTTAGGCAGAACATGGGCGGTATGACCGAGAGGATCCATTGAACCGATGTGTCCCATAAAGAAGAACTTTATACCAGCACCTCCTGGGAAGCAGGCGGCAGACCAAGAAATTACTCTTAGGAGCTCTGAAAGATACAACTGGTACCACGGTCTGGCCCAGCAGTTCTGTATGCAATGGCAGTTTAGAAACAGTGCATTAATAGCATCACGTTTTTTAAAACTGGTAACTTTCCTGTGTTGTGGGTAGCCCATACCGGTGACCTGCTGTACAGTTGCCACTTGCTTCCTAGGTGAGGAATTGATGAGTGCAGCAACTTTTCCTCAATCCCCACTCTTTAGGGGGATGGGTTGCTTGACACTGAGAACCTCAGGAAAACTACCCTTCCAAAAATCAATGTGGCCTAATTCCTAACCTGGTGCTTTGTCATGCGAGGGTACTGGTCTAAGAGGGTCCTTTACTCCAAAAATACTATTGGGTTCATGCCACCAATACTGGGCTTGGCAAGTCTAAGGGCCCTGCAAGGTCAATCTGGGCACAGCACCCACGAGTGGCACTATCATCAGAGATCAGCTATTGACTCCCCATTCTCTGGAAAGTAAGGCGTGCTTGCACACTTCCATCTGCACATAGCCGTCGGCGATGAAGCCACATTCATTCTGATCATCCAGCAACCAGCCCATCACATTGCCGCTGCTTCAGCTGCAGTGCTTCTCGAAGGAGATAAAATGTCTGCTTCCCCGGGGACTCTAAACCACGCCTCGTCCCTTATACAGCTAGCACTGCACCAGCAGCAGTCACATAGCTGCACTGCCATATGTGCACTCACACTATATAGAAAGCTATCCTAGTGGTAGCTTGAAGGAATGTAAAGCAGCTTGTTTTACCAGTCTATAATCTCATGCAATGACCAAATGAAAGGAGAACCACACCAGGTATATTTAAAATATATGTATTTATTCTAAGCATATCCCTCTAGTCTCTTTATGAGGCTATGGGCAAAAGTACACAAGTAAACTAATTTAGCGCACACCGTAAATTAGCACAATATATGATTAGCCCAAGGGGCGTCACAAACCATATACTAAGAAAGTGATATACGAACCACGACTGACATAGGAGTCAAAAGATTGGGAACCACTGCTCTAGGCCTTGTACCCGAGTACCCCCATTGAACCACCACTGGAAGCTGGGGACCCCCAAGCATTTGTAGGATTTAAATTTCAAACATTAAAACAGTAATTCGAAAACAATTAACACACGTGTGCACACAAAACAAATACTCAAATTACTAATAATTTTAGGGGCATATTTACGAGCCCCTATCACCATGGGAACATCACTTTTTGAGATGTTTCCGTGGAGATAGGGGCTTCGACTTATTTACAAGGCAACGCTTAGCCACTTAACGTGGCTTAACGGTGTCTTGTAAATAAGACCCCCTTTCACCCAATGCTTAGCGTGAAAGGGGTGGGCAGTGGGTGTTGCGGTGGGCATTTCCCCTGCAACACCCATTGATTTTGACACTGCCCCCTATTTACAAGGGCAGCGTAAATGAGAGGCAGCGCCAACATTAAGGCCAGGGAAAACCTGGTCTTAACTTGGCAAAACAAGGTGAAATGCTTCATTTCTCCTCGTTTTTGCAAAACGCCTTGGATTGTTTGTTCAGGAAGGTGACCCTTCCTGCACATCAAAAATCTTTTTTTAAAAAATGACATTTTGTAACTTCCATGTGTGCTGCATTAAGCAACACACACAGAAGTGACAAAACGACATTTCAAGATTGTTTATGTGCAGGAAGGGACCTTCCTGTACATAAACAATTTTCCCCTGTTAAGTGTAGCGCCAGCGCAGGGGAAACGCAGGGCTGCACCATATTCTTGTACATATGGTGCAGCCCTGCGTTTCTGAAGGTACGGAGTGTATTAAGCCAAGGAGGCTAACAACACTCTCCACCACTTCTGTTGTATTTTATATTGAAAGAATTTGCAAGAAAACAAAAAAAGTTAATGGGAAGGTTGGTGACGCATCTCTGTGACTAACTTTTCAATGGTTGGTTTTATCTCGTAGTACGAGGCTCCTGCCAGGGCCAGACTGGAAACCCAAAGCAGCCCTGGCAAATGATTTCAGACCAGTCCCCATACGGTGCACACCAGGTTCAGTGAGTGAACCTGACCACTACAAAGGGGGGGGTTTGGGAGGCTCTTCCCCCTAAGAAATTTAGGAAACAATGGTGCAGTCTACAACACATTTATCATTATATATTTAATTCTATTAGCTTTTAAAGAATAGTAAATGAAGACCTGACTATGCACTAGAATACGAAAATCTTTCTGGGGGTTCTTCAATGATTCCCCCACTATCATCCCCCAACAGTGCTTCTCATCTCTCCGCAGCCTCTCTGTCACATGTATTTCATTTTTTATAGCATCTCTCCTACCATTGTAGGATGTCAGAGCAATTTACATCACACACAGAGACAGTGAATGATACGTCTAAATCGGTGTATAGAAAATGTTACGTAAGGCAAGGGGGACTACAAGGAGTAGAACTCCCATTTCATTCATACTGGTAGGCATTTTTAAAGAGTGCTTGGTCTGGAGAAGCACAAACTCAGGATTCAGAATATAACACAATGGTTAGCATTGACTTTAACAATAAAAATGTATTTCCACCCAAATAAACCTTTTTAGCAGCACCCGGATAATGAAAGACTGGGAAAAAACATAAGTCACAAACTTGTACCTTGCAGTTTGCAAGCATCTGTCTAATGACAGTTTATAGGTCACTGCTAGATTACGATTGTCAATTATGAACTGCACTTTAACAAAAGAATCTCTCTGACAAAAACAGTAACCCACTGACCTAAGCATATAAAATATTGTTTTTTAAAATGCATGGAACGAGTTCTTTGCAGTAGGCATATTAACCCTCTGTGATACATTAGATTAGTCAAAGCTGCTACTGGACTCTCATCTCTCTCCAGCAGGGACATTAATCACTGGCGTTATCTTGACACTTTATTTGTTCTTTGAAAACTGCTAATTAAACAAGATAAGTTGCAGTGCTTTTAAAACGGCTGCCTGCGGACCCCCTGGGAATGTTAGGGACTCCTGGGGGTCCGCGGACCACAGTTTGGGAAACACTGGCCTAGAGCCTTAGAACCACTGGGGCCACCAGGAACTACCCAAGGTAGTGACACAGGGGACGCACGGGGGACGGGTGCAGTGTCTAAACACAGCCGCAAATCACCATTAACTTCTATGGGGAAAGTTGCTGTTGGAAAATTACAGATTAAGGACACTTAGGAGTGGACTGGGAGGAAGCCCCTTTAGAACTAGGCAGTTCTAGAGTCAATACCCACGGGAGAACCGGAGTACTCAATGTATTTTGATATGTGGTTTCATAGTCTTTTTCAATGGCGAGCTGATGAAAAGTGCTGCAGGCGATCAAGTAGAAAGTGTCAGAATTTATCCAAGGAGTGGATCGAAGATCTGAAGAACCTGAAAGCAGAGGGAACCGAGTCTGGGTCACTAGCTAGTGAGAAGACACCAACCAATGTCAGGTGCTTGCAGGTAAAGCAGGTGAAGCTTGACTCTTCAGCCAAGAGGACCAGGAGGCATCAACGATGACCAGGGGCTGGATTCAAGCTTTCCCACGAAGGATGTCGAGTGCTGCAGCGTCGGTATCCGGATTTCACCCAACAAGCCTTGGCAACAGCAACCCACGCAGAAAGCAAAGATTGGCTTCAGTGCAGACCAGCAAGGACTGAGGGACTCATCCTTTGGAGGGGAGTCAGGGCACGTCTGGAGCAACCAGGAAAGCCCAAGAAACAGCAGAGTTACCTTCGTGGGGACCCACCAGTCGACGGACCAGGGATCGCGAAGGAGCCTCGAGTGGAAATGCTAGAAGCGGGCCCACGGAACACTCGTGGAGTGTAGCCCGGTATCTTCTGCGCAAATGGTGCTCGGGGCTTGGACTACAAGTAGCCCAATGCACAACTTCGGGAAAGCTCGGGAAGTCGATGCACTTGCAAATGTGCACTGTGTCCAGGAGTTCCGGTCCCATGTCTCTCATGATGGCTGCGGGTCTCAGCTTTGCTGTGATCTTGTGTCGGCCTCGGAGATGTCTGGGTCCTGTGTCGCAAATCCTTCAGGATCCGGCAGGAGCCTTGGAAATGCAGACCGGCAAGATGCTTCTTTGGTGCCTGTTTGAATAGGGGAGTCACTCCTTGACCCCAAGGGAGAATCTTCCGTCTTCTAGTTGAAATGGAATGTCAAAGTTCCAGGATATATGTTGCAGAGTTTCGTCCAGGTGTAATCTAAAGTCCTAGGGACTGGGTTCCTATACTTATACTAAGTTTAGGAGTTGGACTTACTCTAGGGTCCCACCTATGGGAGGACCCAGGGTGGGGGTGGTTACCCCCCTTCCCTTTGTCCAGTTTCACGCCAGAGCAGGGGCTGAGTGCCCCTGCAACTGGTTTGAACTGGGATATGCACAGGGACACCAAGTATGCTCCCAGCCCTGTCTGAAAAAGCATTCTATGAATGCACCCACCCAGCCCCAATACACTGAAGCCTGTCTGGGAGGTGGTTACACCTCCCTGTGACAGGAAACCTATTGGCCAGGCCTCCTCTGCCAGAGTTTTGTCCCGCAGCAGGAGGTCAGACCCGTGTCTGTGGCATCCATTTTGTGATGCCAGGGCTCTTTTTAAACTATTACAGTTTAAGTAAGTGTGTACTTGTCTTCTCCCTTTTAGAAGGGTGGAATTCTACCCCCACCGCCATGGCTGGCGGGGTGGGGGGTAGGATTCCAAAATGTTTGACTCCAAACACAACATGTTTCCATGCAGCCATTCCAAAGTTAGCATTAACTGCGAGGTTATAATGCACTTAAGAGTATATGGTCTGGCTGCATCACAGAACAGCTACAGAAAAGTTATTCCGAAAGCTGCAGAAGGGTTCGGCTCATGCTTGGGCACCCTCTCACACAAAACCAAGCACTCTGCCTTCAGGATTGTTAAGGCCTGCCATAGGAGTGACTTATAGGTTTATATGTGTCAGTGATATGAGGTAGATATAGGTAGCCTACATCTTAGTAAGAGGTGCATGCAGCACCTTACCCAGGCTGCAGTAGCAGACCTGTGGTGCCATTTTGGAAGGCTTCCTAGGGGTGGCATAATACATGCTTTAGCCCCTGGTAGGCCTCTGGGGTACCTATGCCCTTAGTACCTAAGATACCATATACTAGGGACTCGCAATGGTAACCCAGTAACCAATCTGGAGTGTACCTAAAGTACATGCAATCAATTTAGAGAGGAAGCAGCTCGGCTGGGGTACTGGTTAGCAGGGCCCCAGCCAGACTAAAGTTGAAAAACAGTGAGACTCCAGCAAAAAGTGGGGGTAACCATAGTAAGCAGATCCTACTCTCCTACAGAGTAGTAGGAGTTTTCTCTCATAAGACATTAAGGCTCATACTACAGAATAAAGTAGGAGAATTGTCAGTTTTAAAGCAGACTAGTTGGGCCTTTTGCCATAAAACTCCGCAGTGAGTTGCTTCTATGTATAATATAATTTAAGTAATGTTAAATCCTTTGTGTAGCCCTGAAATATACAAAATGTGTTCCCACGGGCACAGCCCTTTCTCAATGGAATATTTCTTTAAAATTAGTCTTCGTAGAACTAATTTATGCACAGAAGCTCGTCTTCTGTTAGAAGACCTTACTAGGAAACTTGAGAGAAGTTGGAAATGCTTCAACCAGGTCGATCGTAAGCTGGCCTGCAGGCAGTGAGCAAGAATGTGACACCGTGCTGTCATGGAGGAGACGAGCACAATTGGAATCTCCTATTAACAAGCATTGGCATAGCCAATAGGTCTCGCCTTTAGGACCTTATAAGTGTTTCGTTATCCAGCACAATACCCTTGGTGCAACAACATCAAGTGTTGCATGGCTAAACACTTATAAGGTCCCAAAGGCGAGACCTATTGGCTATGCCAATGCTTGTTTTAAAGTATTTTCAGCTTCTCAAAAAACATATACTACTGCACATGCCACTGAACCAGCTGAAATGTTCTTAGAACAAGATGAACTCACAACTCTAGGAAAGAAAGGCGCAAGAGGCCAGAGCTTGTGAGGGCGGATGGCTAACGTTTGACATAGAAACATTCCAGTTCTGCTTTTCTAAACAAAGACCTCCAGTGAAAACAGGCAGTGTCTGGCATATGTATATGTATTTATATATATATATATATGATGATGGGAGAGTGTGGGGGTATTGCGCACAGTGATCCCAGCTGAAATTGCAGCACAGATTCACAAGGATTTAGTCCAACAATTGTGTTCCCGTAAAGGACTGCGGAGGTGGGGAGTTGGCCATGTAGGCAGCAGTGACCTAAAGTAGTTGTTGTTTCACAAATAAAATATTTAGGTAACAGAAAGCTCTCCCCAATACTGACCATGTTTAACATAGACGATTGATGTGTTTGTCTCTGTAATGCCCATCAGTTCACGGACTCTTTGCCGGAACTGGACAGCACGCAAGAACACTAAAGCTGGGTGGGGGGAAAAAACAGTGGCTAAATGTTTCTTTCTGGCCAGCAAAGCGATGGTCCTCATCCAATCATCAGTAAGCGTCACTGCACTTCACCAGACGAGAGGAAGACTCAGAGGAGTGCTCATTTAAAAAAATGTTTTTAAGGAGTGTCAAACCTAATCGTAAATTGCCTATCTAATAATATGTTGAAAAGTATTGCTGAAGACGTTAAACTCTCATATCTGTCTAAAGAACATTCACAAGTAGCAAGATATTGAGTTTCGAATTCCAGCTGCCTAACTGAGAAGGGGTTTAAATTGGATCATGGTGTTTTACATACAGGCTTTTTAAATAGCTAAGAAATGCCAGCATCAGCCACGTGTGGTGAGCCTCCAGCAATACCCCTGGGGAATTGAAGGACGACAACTCCACTCTTTAATTTGAATTTCCCACCCAGAGTTGAGTTAGGCAGGTTAAGCTGTGAGAATACCCACCACTAATATATGAAATGTTCAATGAAGGAATGATCACAGCAGTTACTGGGGACTAGACACATGATTGTTTTAGGGAGTAGTGTGGGCGGGGGAGATAAAAGTTGGGGAATGTCTGAGAATCCCACCAGCCTAATGATGTATATTGGCAATGTAGGAATCATTCAAAAGTATGTTCATTCTCATGGAGCTTTAAATCTGATTGTACATTAATGTAGTAGTATTGATATTGTTAGAGGTGTTCATGGTAATATTGGTTATTGTATTTGTCATTTTAGTAACCACTGATGAAGGGCACAAGCAGCCCGAAATGCATTGGGTTTTAAAATAAACAACACTGCCTTAGACGAAATTGCTTCTTTCGTGTTTTGTGCAAGAGGTTTGGATGGCATACGTGAAAATTGGCAAATCCATTCCGCGTGTGGAGAGAAAATGTTGAAAAAAAGTTGCATCAAAGTGTTAACAAAATTGGATTATGATGGAATACATGGATGAACTAGGTATAATTGGATAACAGCCTAACAGGCGACCCTATCTGTGCATTCGGTTGGGGTGACAATTCGCCCCAGATGAGAAAATGTGTCTTACCCAGGTGCCGGTTGAACTTGGCATCAAGCCAAACTGCACTCACTCAGATTAAGCATTGGACAATTTTGGAAAATAAGTATAAGATGGTGTGCATCATGTCGAGATAATGTACCCACCCACGCCTCGGTCCCGGAGTCAGGATTGTTTCACTGTTGTATTGCGGGGGGGGGGGGATGACCTATCAGGATGGATGGATGTGTATCCTGAATTGTGATGACTGAAGACATCTGGCAGGTCAGATGCACCGAATCTTGGAGAGCCAGGTGAAGTATCCGTCAAGGAATGAAGTAGACTGCTCAAGTTATCGTGGTAAGTCAGGATTTATTGGGGAAATGAGATGGAGACAACAAGAGCCCACGCCAACCGCTGCACTGGAATCACCGGAATACCTAGGCATAGGATTCCACATTCCAGAGCATGCGACGTGGCGAGCTCAGCATGAAGCACGAGGATACAACACATCCTCCTTTCTAGAAAAGAAAAGAATTAACCATGACATAAAATACATACAAGCAAAATAATGAATGCAAAATTCATAACATTGAGAACATTTTGAAAGAAGAGGGTTATACACCAACGACGTAATCTTTATGCCAAGTAGGAGCTTTCCTCAGACGGGAAAAACTTGAATGAGGAGTGTGCATGGGAAAGGCCTGATGAGAACGTGGGAAAGCAGGAGGGTGATGAGAATTGGAACTAGAAGGAGAGGTCCTTGAATGGTTGGAAGAACAGGAACTGCTAAGGAGAGGTGGAACTCTGACAACTTTAGAGAGGCTCCAAACATTGCCGTCTGATAACTCTACAACTTGCCTACCCACTCTAACAACTAACAACGGGTCAGAAAAACGTGATACCCCAGATCTATGAAAACCAGACTTTCTCACACGCACCCAATCACCAACCTTGCAGGGATTGCTGGAATTGGGAGGCTCACAGGAGCACGACAACTAGCACGTTTACCATCTACAAGGTCTCGCATCCAGGGTTGGCTTAAGTTACATACACCTTTCCTCCCCCGCATTATTTCAAAAGGGGACAGATCACCATTACCCTTAGGAGTATTTCGATAACTCCATAAAAGTTTTTTAACAGCCTCGTAACAATTCTCACCGTTGCACACAGCAAGTTGCAGACCCTCCTTGAGTACCCTAATCCACCTTTCAACCATGCCGTTGCCTTGAGGATAATAAACAGAAGAGCGCTTGTGTAAGATGCCATGATTGCAGCAAAAGGATTTCATCTCAGCAGAGGTGAACTGTGTGCCATTATCGGAAAGTATGGAAGAAGGAAAACCTTCTTTTTCAAAAATTGAATTGAGGAAATCGATAACCACCCTAGAAGATACATGGGGAACAAATTTCACTTCAGGCCAACTGGAGAACTGGTCTATCAGGACAATGGCGTACACTGGACTCTGACCAAAGGACATTGGACCGGCTATGTCTACAGAAACGCATTCCCATGGTTTTGACGGTCTCGAGATAGACTCGTGGTGATATTTAACGGGCTTTTGTGATTTGTCACTCACACAACATTCGACACAGAACCTTACTTTTTTCTCGATTAACTTGTCGACACCAGGCCACCAAAATTCACTCCTTATTCTTTTTTTCATACTGGACATGCCTGGGTGACCCTCATGAGCCATGTCCAATACGGTGTTCCTTAAGTTATCCGGAACCACTAACAGTAAACCTCTCAAGAGAGTTTCTCCCTGGATGGAAAGTTCTTGAGCCACATGAAAATAAGGTAAAACATTAGGGGAAAGACTGTTTTTGGGAGGCCAACCATTTTTGACATAGGATACAACATCCAAGTAGTCACGGTCACTATTACAAGCCAAATTCCAATCATCTTCACGAATGCATCCATTGGACACTTCACAAATTGACACTACTTTGTCAGGGTCATCGTCAGGTGCAACATGATTGTCGTCTTCGATGGGAAGTCTGGAAAGAAAGTCAGCAAGGACATTCTTTGCACCGGGAATGTACTCAACAGAAAAATGGAAATCTTGTAGCTTATACTGCCACCTTGCAATTCTAGAAGTGGCTTTTCCACAACCTTTGGTCGTGAAAAGATCTACAAGGGGACGATGGTCCGAACGTACAACAAAGTCTGTACCATATACATACCTACGAAAGTATTCAATACCCCACCAGCAAGCCAATGTTTCTTTTTCAAGAGTGGAATATTTTGTTTCAGCACCCCGTAAAGGCCTTGATGCAAAAGCAACGGTGACAAAGCCGCTGTGTTGCTTTTGCATCAGAACCGCACCAATGCCCACGTTGCTAGCATCTGTGACAATAAATGATTTACAATTGGTGTCAAATGGGGACAAAGCAGGAGCAGAAATAATACATTTTTTGATAAAATTAAATTGACATTTGCAGTTATCATCCCAAATAAATTCCTGATGGTTTTTCATCAATTTGCGTAAGTGAGAAGTTTTATCAGAGAAAGATGGGATGAACTTGGCATAATATTCGGCTAAACCGAGAAAGGACCTAAGTTGATCTTTGTTGACAGGTTCAGGTGCATTTTCAATTGCCTTAACTAAACTCAATTTGGGAGAAATGCCCTGTTTACTGATGGAATGTCCCAAATAATCTACTGAATTTTTTCCAAATTTGCATTTTTCTTTGGTGAGGGTGAGACCGTTGTCTTGTAGGATGGACAGGACTTTAAACAAAACTTCAGAATGTTCATATTCGTCCTTACCGAAAACTAAAATGTCGTCCTGAAAATATAACACATTAGATACATTCTTAAACATGTTGTGCATTACATGCTGAAACACTGAGGATGCGGACACTAACCCAAAAGGCATTCTTTTATATCTGTATGCACCCTCAGTGGTTATGAACGAAGTCAGATGCTTACTATCATCATGCAGAGCTATCTGATGATATGCGTTAGATAAATCCAATGTGGTGAAGATAGATGCATCCTTGAGCTTAGCGAACATTTCTCCAATATTGGGTAAAGGATGTCTATCCACCCACACATTTGAATTTAAATCGCGCATATCCACACACAAACGAATTTTCCCATTGGGTTTGTGGGCTACGACTACTGGCGAAAGCCACTCAGAGGATTCAATTTCCTCGATTACGTCTAAGTCGCATAATCTCTGAAGTTCTTTTTTAACAGATTCACGTAAGGCTAAGGGTATGTTGCGTACTTTATGTACTATGGGAACAGCATTATGTTTGAGAATAATTTTGTGTTTAAAATTTTTGAGTAGACCCAAACTAGGGGAGAAAACTTGTGGAAAAATAGTTTCCCATTTGTTGTCGGAGGACACATCAACAGAATTGATGAAGTCAGAATATCCTAAAACTTGATCAGGGTGATTGGGATCAAGTTTCATCATCAATTCTCTCTGTTGTGGCCAACCCAGTAAGCATGATCCATCCTTAGCAACATAAACTTTTGCATGTATTGACTTGCCCTTAAACGATAAAGTGGAGGGAAAGTATCCAAATACCTCAATAGGTTTTTTCCCTTACCCCCTTAATTTTATGTCAGAGGGAAATAATGATATGACGTCTGGAAATTCTTTTAACAATACATCGTCACCTATTAAAGTGTACTTTGCACCAGAGTCCGCCATGACCTTTATAGATTTGGACCCAATTTGGAGCATACAGAAGGGTGAGTCTTTTTTCTCCTCTCCAACTTCGTAGACGTTGCAGATATCGTCGTACTCATCGTCATCAATGTCCACGGGTTGAACCTCAGAGAATCTGGGACGTCTAGGATCAGAATTGGAATATTTCGATCTGTTGCGACTTTTACACATCCTGGAGAAATGACCCCTAGATTTACAGTAGTTGCAAAATTGTCCTATAGCGGGACATCTCTTATCCGTTGCTACATGGCCAGAAAAGCCACATTTGAAACAAACAACATCTTTTCTGAAATTTTGATGTGAAGTAGAGGTCAACATAGGTTTGTTGGAAGTAAATGTAGATGGGTTTTTCTTGATATTTTGAACTACTGATATACTGGAATTTTCGGAAGAAGATTCTTTAGGTTTTTTTTCGGATAATTCTTTTATGCCAAGCTTCATATCTTCAAATCGGTGAGCGATGTCAAGCGCTTTTGAAAGAGATAAGTCTTTTGCATCAAGCAACTTTTCTTGAAGTTTCACATCAGAGACATTATGCACAAGTTGGTCCCTTAGCATTTGATCTTGGAATTGCTGATAGTTGCACTTGGCAGCAAGGATCCTTAAATCTTTGATAAAAGAATCAATTGGTTCCACGGGAAGTTGTTTTCTGCTAAGAAACTTGTGACGTGCCACGACTTCATTAACTTTTTTAATGAACTGTTTGTCGAGCTGCATAATTGCATTTTCATAGACATCAACCTCTTCCTCGGATGAATTATCTAATGTCATTGGAGGTAGATGAGAGAGAATTTGTCTTCCTTCTGCGCCAAGAGAATGCTTAAGTATGGCGAGTTTGCGTTTGTCCGTGTAATTCTCACCACCAATGGCTTCAAGATAGGCTTCAAATCCTTCACGCCATTGTTTCCATTCCAATGGTGGTTCACCAGGACTCGCCAAAAATGGCGGAGGGGCATTGAAGCTTTCCATTATGATGTAGGAAAATAAATGGAAAAGATGAAGAGAAATGTGACTTTAACAATGTGCAGCAAATGTCTTAGAAAAGTATTGTGATGTCATAAACAACAGTGGTACAAAGTTCTTGAAAGGAATTATGCCTTGAAAAATAATGAAAGAACTTCCTTGAAGAAGAGCTTTGTGACGTCACAATTGCCAACAGGACGATAATATTAGATTACAGACGTTGTTTGCTTGTGCTGACGCTGCCAGAAGAGAATGCAGAGAACGTTGAGCGCATGCGTTTGCTCGCGCTGAAATTTCTAGGCGCGTGACAGTGCGCACGCATTAACTCGCGCAGAGAAAAATAATGCGTTGAAATGGCGAAAGCGGAAATAAATGAAAATATTCTCACCGCTTAACGTGGAAAAAACGGGATTTTCAGCACAATGACATCAGTTCGATCAGAAAGGCTCCGCAGATACAGAAGAAGAAATCCAGTACTTCATGTCGGCAACGGTAATCTTGGTCCGGGAAAACCGGGGCTGCAGGCTCTGAAGTCGCGTAGGTTCGTTCACACCAAGTCGCCAGTGAAGTATCCGTCAAGGAATGAAGTAGACTGCTCAAGTTATCGTGGTAAGTCAGGATTTATTGGGGAAATGAGATGGAGACAACAAGAGCCCACGCCAACCGCTGCACTGGAATCACCGGAATACCTAGGCATAGGATTCCACATTCCAGAGCATGCGACGTGGCGAGCTCAGCATGAAGCACGAGGATACAACACCAGGTTGCCGTTCTGTACGTCCGTACGTCATCTGTGTTTCCACTGTGGTGCTTTCTCGGCAGCGATGTCTTCAAATGTGATGTCCTCGTACCTTGAAACATAATTTACTGAGACCGTCACCTGTTGATCGATAAAGTGACAACTTTCTCCTTTTGAAGGAAATGCTCATTGCTTCACAAGTAGTTTGCTACTCTCCAGAACAAAACATGCCTCGTCGCTAAACTCCCACATTTGTTTATCCTCTTCACATAAAATGTCTTGCTGCAGATCGCTACTGATAAATAAACCTATCCGGATTGCTAAAAATAAAGACGTTTCAGAAAATGGCTTTACATTAGTGTGCGTGCTAAGCATCCTAGCTCAATCTTTAGGGGTGGGGGGTTGATACTGTTGACAATGAAGTCCTCCTGCATTGCCTGGAATCAATCCCAAGTCTATTTGTACTTTTTCTCTTGGAGGTTTTAAGCAACTCAACCCTGGAATACTGGGGTTTTATTTAATCTAATTTTTAATGTGTTTTAACGGTGACTCATTTTGTTCATACTGTTGCTTTGAAAAATACGATATGAGATGCATGTTTGTAAAGGTTTTAATTAACTGTACAATAAATTCATACCATACCACCTAACATCAAAGTCTCGAGGATGCCATGTTAATGTGTGCCAAGGCCCCATGTTCTGTACACACTAGTTAGATCTGTCTCCTTTGCTCTCAGTCAATTTCGGAATGAAACGTCAGGTACCTAAAACGTTGTCTGTCATCTGTCCCTATGGTGCTTAGCCTGCAAGGGTCTTGGATGGGTACAGTTTACGTTTTCACATAAATGTCACAGGGATGAATGTTTTACCTCCACTCCACACCTGAATGCATCAAAACTGGAAATGCTGCCAGTACTGAAGTTCTAGTCATTGAGCCCACACACTCTTCGGCCATTCCTTTTGTCCAGCCTTCCCTCTTGGAGCCCTTTTTAGCCACAAAGCAGTTACATGTGATCTGAGTCCTATTCAATTCATGCTCCCTATCCTTTATCCTGCATGTTGGATCACCATTTTCCAAATCAGCCAATAACACCATTTATGTTTCTCTTGAAAATGCTACTTCAACAGTTTGCATTTGTCAATATGGTGTGTCCCTAATGAATAATCCCGATGGCTTCTGCATAGTCAGTTCGGCCAAGATACTGCGTGACGCACACCCTGCAGAAGCAACTCGTCTGCAGCACAATGTATTCCGATGAAATACAAGCTCTTAATACCCTTTAAAACCTTGTTATATGTTTGCAGTGGGAGTGCTAGACATTCCTGGTTGATGAATCAGCATCTCTTCGGGACATGATGGAAGAGGTTATTTTCCCTGCAACCTCTTTTTGAAATCTGCTGGATTATTAAGATGTTTTGCCAATTTATATTGCATTGTACAATCCAGTCTCCTGGGTTGAACATGGCCTGTACATTCTGAGCTTTCTAGGGCACTGCAGTTGGATAGGAATTTGTCTCTTTTGGTGTGAGGGAGGACAAATTAGTTTATTTGATGGGACCTTTGACGATTAGTGTCATGCAGTGTAGGAAAGGGGGCCATTTTACCCCTAGGCTACAGTAAATCTGCCATTTTGTCTTTCTGATTCTGGTACTTTTTCTTCACCAGAGATCCATAGGTTTCAGTGTTGGGCAGCTGAGTCTATTCTTTTGCATGCGTGAGGAACTAGGGACCTGCTCACGACAATAGAAATTCAGTACTGGTGGAGTCAGAATACCAGCGAGTGATTGTGGAAGTACTGGACGAACTGAGGACGAATGAGCCCTCTACTAGGAACAGTTTGCTGTCACCAGCGTAAGAAATATATACAAATGCATCTGCTCTGCCACATGTGAATGTTGGGACTGTTACCTACCATGAAACCGGGTTTTAACCTGTTTCAGCATCAGGCGCCCTGCCTTGTGCTCAGGCAGACCTAGTATAAATGATAAATGCCAGCTTGTCAGCACTAAGACAACATTGTGGTGGTCTCATGTAAGTCATCACAGCTCTCTTGGTGGTTTTGTATTGCTTAGATTGGGTTAAATTCTGCTTGTGAAGAATATTATGCAGTTATCTATATATATATATATATATATATATATATATATATATAAAAACGAATGTATGTCGGTCTGTTTGTCCTTCATGCATTACTACACCATTCATCCGATTGGACCCCTGGAAATTCCGTCCGGCTTGTGGTGCCCCAGAGGGTACTCACGACATGGCTCGGCTTCCCCGTGTTGCTCATGAGCTTTCCGCATGCTGGAACTGCCGGGTGTACCCACTGCAGCCTACGCTAAGGAGGTGCTGTGGCTCTTCGAGGATGGCTCCTATTGCTAGAGGAGTAAGTGTGTTGCGACTACGCTGGTGGCTTACTCCTGTCTGGGCCGGTGGCCCCTCTTCTTCTTTTGCAGCATCAGTCCAGCGGCCGGAGTTGGCGCTTATCTGGACCACACAGATTCTTTCATATACTGGGACAGCCCACCCCGGGTATCCGCACGATCCCTATTCCCTGTGCGGCCGCAGCAACTTTAGACTCCTTCCACGATGGGCAAGGATACACCCAGTGCAGCAGGGCCCAAGCACGGCACCCTCGATCAGTACACTACTCCCACTGGGGGCTCCACAGGTGGCGAATGAACAAGTTGAGCTCCTGACAATGCAGCCCTCCTAGCGGGTATAAGCATTGCCAGAGACATGCTGGGTGCCAAGATTGGAGCAGTGGGATCGGAGGTCTCATTCCTGTGCCAAGACCTCAGTAAGGCTGTCGATCGCATCACTGAGGCGGTAACAAGGGTCTCGACAGTGGAAGATACGGTTTCCACCATCCAGAAAAAGGTGAACAAACTCACTGTGGTGTCGCAGGAGCTGGCTTCCAGGGTGGAAGATGCAGAGGGCCGAGCAGGACACAACAAATTATGATTCGTGGGCCTGCCGGAGGGCTGTGAAGGTGCTTCAATGACTGGCTTCATCACTCGGTGGCTCACAGACCTCATGCCAAAAGATCTCCTGTCCTCGTCCTTCGTGATGGAGCGTGCCCATAGGACCTTGACACAAAAACCTCCCCCAGGAGCGACTCCCAGGCCGGTGATTGCCAAAATCCTGAACTATGCCGACCAAGATGCCATTTTGCGATATGCCAGGACCCACAAGGACAGTATAGAAACATGAGTCTCTGCCCATTATGGTGTTTCCGATTACATACGCCTAGTCCAACAGCAGCGCCAGTCCTTCACAGCGGCGAAGCGCAGGCTACAAGACTTAAACATACAATACATGCTGCTATATCCAGCCAGGATGAGGGTGATCTACAACTCAGTCATTTTTCGTTGACACTCCGGAGGCTGTCTTCACTTGGACAGATGAGCCCCCCCAGCTCTGGCCAGGTTCACCACCATTAGTAGATTCAGATTCTTCACGTAGCTCGTGAAGTCATCGGCCACGGCAAACCAAATCCAAAAAATGACGGCGTTCCGGATCGGACAGGATGTCCACGAGCCCGGAGCTGCCCTCTTGAACTTTTTGGAGCATCGCAGGCAACCAACAGCAAGTTGACGGTGATTATTGTTTATTAAGACTCTGTGTACGAAGTTTCCTCTGGGAGGGCATGGTGGCTAAGCCATGGGACTGCTGAGCTACAGACTTATTGTGCCCCTCTTGTACACATATTTCTAGGGTGGGTAGGGTCTCTTTGGTGTGGGGGCGCGGGGTTCCTCTGTTGGGAGCCTTGTGTGCCTCACACCACGACAGATACTCCTAGTTCTTGGCAGTGTCAGGTGGGGGTTAGGGGGGTTTTAAGGGAACGTAGATTTAGGATATAGTTTTTATGTTCTATGCAGACAGACCATTCAGGTTTTGATCTCTTCGCTGTTCTTGTCTTCAAGTCAGAGAGAAAATGGTGCTAGGTGATGTATCTCCTCTCGTAGACCTTACAGAAGTCTCAAGGAAAGTCAGGGGCCTGCTAAACAAAGTGAAACTAGGTGCAATTTTGCGTCAGCCAAAGAGGTATGGGGCAGATATTTTACTTTCACAAGAGACCCACCTCCTAGATACCAAAGCCCCATGTCTGGCCCGCTTCGGCTTTTATCATGTATATCATGCATAGTTCACCAGGGGTTCCAGGGGGGTGGCGATCTTAATACATTGCAGGGTCCAGTTTCAGCACATAGCACACAAGACCCGGAGGTTGATTCCTCTTGGTCACGGGCACGCTGTACAAGGAACGGGTCACCATAGGCAGAATCTATGCCCCTCCCCCACTAGGGACAGCCGTTATTGATAGGATTTCAGAAGTCCGGGGGACGTGATTGAGAGTTTGACCCTTCTAGGGGGTGACTGGAATGATAAAATAGGGCCCTTGACCGACAATGCAGTGCAGACAGTCCACCACTACTGGGCCCTACTAAATTGCACACATTGGTTTCCACCCTTGATTGGGCTGACGTATGGTGAGAATACCACCCCACAGAACATAGCTACACATATTTGCACACAGTCCATTGGTCGCAGTTCCACTTGGACTATTTCTTTGCCCCAGCATATTTCTCCACCGATTCTCACAAGTAACACATTTGCCTCGCGGGCTCTCCGACCACTTTCCGGTCACGCTGCAATTCCACACATGCTCCCGAAACCCCCCCCCCTTCCGTTGGTGCATGTCTCCCTGGCATCTCCGGTGCCCTGATTATCAGGATATGCTTCACATGGCGATCACCACATATTTGGATGATAATGGCCCCTGTGCCCTTTCCTGGTGTGTTTTGGCCCTTAGGCCTACTTTTCGGGGTACCGAAATCCGCTATCGCACCAAAGAAAAATGCGCACGGCAAGAGCAACTAGCAGCTTTTAAGTTACGCCAGACGTTCCTGGCTTCACAGTTTAACTTGGATCCTAGCCCTACCATACTGCGAAATCTGATACAGGTGCGACAGGAACTATTGCAATGTCTCATGGGTGAAGCCAAGGAGATCTGGGAGGCATCACAACATCGGATTTATCAAGGGGGCGACAAGTCCAGTAGAATACTCCATCGGCTTTGCCAGGCAGATGTTTCCCCGGCGGTCGTACCCACTATTCGTGGTGTTGACGGGTCTTCGCACATGTCTCTGGAAGGAGTTGCTGGGGAATTTGCGCGACATTTCACAACTCTCTATGTACGACATGAACAGATCTCAGTCGAACTTATAGCGGAAATCCTCACAGATATTCTGCTGCGGCGGCTCCCAGAACGCCTACGTGAGCAATTGGAGGCCCCAATCGCAGTAGACTAACTGACTGGCGCCTTCAACGTGCTTCACCCCGGGAACGTCCCTGGCCCTAATAGATTCCCTATGGTATTTGTACGGCCGAACATGCACCTCTTTGGGCCCCTTTTGCTGGCGGGAACCCAGGAGGCCGCGGAACTTACCATTCTGCCCCAAGATTGGCGACAAACAGAAATTGTGTTATTTCTTAAGCTCGGCCGCCCTCCAGGCAACCCCTCCTCCTACCGCCCCATCTACCTTATTAGCTTTGAACCCAAATTGTTGGGGAAAGTTCTTGCCGATCGCCTGCACATGTGTGCCACAGATCTGATACACCCGACCAGTTGGGTTTCATGCCATAAAGAGTCACTAGCCACAATATCCGGAGGGTACATAACGCTATGGCAGCGGCCCCAATGCTCGGTCGGTCGGCAGTCCGCCATGCTCCTCGTCGATATTGAGATCTTTCGAATCGCTGAGCTGGGTGTATCTCTTCCAATTGCTCCAAGCGATCA
This sequence comes from Lissotriton vulgaris, assembly GCF_964263255.1. Taxonomy (NCBI): domain Eukaryota; kingdom Metazoa; phylum Chordata; class Amphibia; order Caudata; family Salamandridae; genus Lissotriton; species Lissotriton vulgaris. Next base: position 1,391,378,772 of record NC_141687.1, on the reverse strand, counting down.
ACTTTGGGTCGCTCTTCCTGGCGTATGTGCGTCTGCTCTACCCCGACCTAACGGCGTCCGTGCGCATCGCGGGACATTGCTCCCACCCCTTCCCTACAGAGGTACTCAACAGGGCTGCCCCCTATCCCCGCTATTGTTTGCCCTTGCAGTCGAGCCCTTAGCGGCGTGGGTCAGAAGCAACCCGGTGCTCCGGGGTTTTGACTGGTTGCGGTCGAGATCGGACCGTATCGCTTTATACGCGATGTCCTCTTTTTTTTTATTTTTATAACCAATCCCTGGTACTCTCGGCCCCGCATATTCGAAATACTCAGGGTGTTTGGGGAAACTACAGGCTTACACACAAATCCCGCCAAATCCATACTATTTCGGGTGTGCGGTCACCAGGGTCGCGAAGCGTGGGCCTCACAGCTCTCCCGGGCGACGGGTGGTTTCAAATATCTTAGCATTTTTGTGTCTCCATGCCCCAAAGTCGCCTGGTCGCATAATATCATCCCATTGCTCACCAGTCTCAATGGTGAAACAGCAATATGGTCGTCTCTCCCCCATCCTTATACGGGCGCTTAGCCATCTTTAAGATAGTTTCACTACTCTGGATATTGTATCGCCTTCAAAACTTCCCATACCCTATTCCGCGCTCCTGGTATGCACAAGTCGATGCCATACAGAACAAATTGCTTTGGAACAGCGGTGCATTTTCGGGTTGCTCTCCACACCTGTGCGCAATCCACATATTGTGGGGGCATTGCAGCTGCGGACAGCTATTCATATATGTGGCGTCCCACATACTCGTGGTGAATGAGTGGTGGTATAACTCCCCCACAGATCCGGCATACGCGGAAGAGCGTGCGGCGATGCAGCAGGCTCCCCTCCTTCATGTTTTATACAGTGCCACATGCCTAGATTTTATGCCGCCTGCTGGTTGAGTTGTGATACAGCTGTGGCGGACTAAAGTCCAACAGTTGGGCTGGTATGGGAAATTCACCCAGAAAACCCCTCTGGCAGGGTACATACCTTCGCCCGATGGCCGCTCTGAGGGGGTTCCGGGGGTGGGGGGGCCTCTTGGGGATCTCGACCCCCGGCGATGTGTTATGGGGCACTACACTGAAATCCTTCCAGCAACTACAGGCCGATTTTGACCTCCATAGAGCACAATTCTACAAATTCCTATAATTTCGACATGCACTCCCTCACCTGATTTGCACACTCGAGGCCCTCCTGGAATTTCACCCCCTGGAGGGCCGCCTGCTGATGGGTGACCTTGGCCTCCATAAGATTAGGCAAATATATCAGATCCTGATGACCCACACACCGACGACACTTGACAAGACACGACTTGCATGGCAGGCTGACATCCCAGACCTGACGGATGACGACTGGGCTGAAGCCATCGCTGGTCTGAGGGGTTTGGCGGTCTAATACAGTTCAAATACCTACAACGGGCTTATTATATTCGGACTTGACTTTGGCGAATGGGAGTTATTCAATCCCCTCCAGTCCACCACACACCAATCCACCCCCTCAACTCCAATGCACACCACTCAATCACCCACTGCAATCCAAACAACTGCACTTTAATCCACCCCACCCAGTGCCTATCCTGTCAACCTAACTCAAGTCCACCCTAATCCAATCCACCCCATCTAGTGCACCCCACTCCGCCCCACCCACTATACCTCAATCCAATCCACCCCAACCAAGTTCAGTCCTACCCACTTGAATCAAATCCAACCCACCCCACTCCAAATCACCCCACCCCACCACACCCCACTCCTCTCCACTTGTCAGAATGTGTGGCTGAACCGGCCACCATCCACCAAGTGTCGTTACCTACCTTTTGTGGGGGCAGCATGAATCGAGACTCTCTCACAGCCACTCCGTCACCTACTGGATAGAAATATAAATAGTGGTGTCTGGATGAGCACAGGGGAAAGGGGGCTGTATCAAACAACAAACTAAAATAACTGGCTAAAATGATAAAAGGATGTCCTAGGGCACTCCCACCAAGTAGCCTCAGCTACACTCGACTCACTTCACATCCCGTTGGCATATGAATTGTTCGGTCAAGTTCCAAAATTCCATACAAATACCAAGGCAACATTGCACCCAAGTTGGACGGTGTTGTTTTCTACCTTACTGTCTTGCCCAACGGCTTCTTGTAATTTGGGTAGCACCTGGTTACTGTACCTGGAACACAGGATATACAAGTGTGGTCACTTCACACTTATCATACAGGGGAAGTCCAGGTTACTTAGCCTAAAAATAAGGATACACACATGTAATATAACACACTGATATGGGACGCTATAGATGTATAGTCTCCAGTAGCCACACCCAAACTTTACATTGCTGAAATATACATGTACATTTAACATTGAGATGGCATAACACTAAATATACAGAGGCTCAATGCAAGTTACATCGGTATAGCAACTCTAATCAGATTGTTATTCCCACCCCTTAAAAAAAGTCTCTTTACTCAAAGCTAAAATAAGGCTCTTGCATTGTCCATAGTTCGTAGGGCTCGATAAAAGTACCTTGCGCCCTCTCCGGGCTAGCAGGTGAGGAAAATGCTAAGTTCTGCCATCCCCGTGGAAGGAGCAAGTGCACGATTCCCCCCAGCAAGCAAGAATAGTAGCTGTACTTATCGCTGAAGTCTGAAAGACTAAAGCGGGATGACGTCGGAGGAAAACGTTGGAGTGCACCACAGGCTGGATCGTTGTCCCAGGAATACTTGATGGGAACATCAAGGGTTCAAGAACCCTGTGTATATATATACTGGGGGAAACCAAAGCTGGCTGCAGAGACTGGATCTCTAACAAGGTTATGGGGGAAAGCAGTCAGTATGCGCGGGGACCTCTACCTCCCATCGGGTGCCCCCAGGAGTCTGAGATGCAGAGTTAAGGGTGCAGTACACTACCAATCACACAGCACACTGCCAATCAGATAGGTTCCCTTGTAAATGATGGTAAGCTTGCCCCTTATGTTCCCTCCTCCAGCGATGCCCCAGAGTTGAGTGTCCTGGGACCCAGGGGATTACGGGTGTAGTGTATTGTCATGTTGCTAGACGAGACCACAGGAGAACTGGAGACCAGGGCCTTTGGGCCACCTGACGTCCCCTGGTATGGACATCAGAATGGTGACTTGGGGAGTCCTGACACCACTCCACTCCAGCCCACCTCACCCCATTCCAGTCCACCTAACCCCATTTCTGTGCAATCCACCCACTCCGATCCACTCCTCTCAATCGAACACACCCTACCACAGTCCAATCCACCCCAATATACTCCAATCCACCCAACTACCTCAATCCACCCCACTCTGCCACCCCACCCCCTCTGTATGCTACCTCACTCTGACACCGCTCTCTGCAACTGAAACACTGAACTCTTCTCAATTCTGCGACACTACTCCCCCCCCCCCCCCCCTACTCCAACAAATCTCGCCAAAACACTCAGCTCCCTCCACTCCATTCTAGGATCCTCCATGCCACTAACGTTTACCCTAGGATCCTCCATGCCACTAACGTTTACCCATGCCGAACAGTAGCCACACTGGTGTATAACATAGCAAAACCACATTGCCAAAGCCAATAGCTCTTTTTAGGTAAGACCTATTGGCTTTGCCAATGCTTGTTTTGTTATGCTTTTACTGAGTGGCCATCTGTCTTATTGTCTAAAATTAAACCACCAATTTTGCTCAGGACCCCGGGAAGTATATTGCAGAACACCAACTCTAAAGCAATAGGGCTTTTTTGTTTACAACTTTTTTCTCTGATAAATCACCTATGCAAAATACAATGCCTTTAACTGCCTGTTGTGGATGATAAACGGCACATTGGGTGCTGAAGTTATAAGTACCCTTCTTGAACTGGATCCGTATTCGGACTGATACGGTTGCACCTCGGACCTTTGCGAAGGTTGCTCCTCTACTCTTCCATTAAAAGAGCCTCTTGTAGTGTGGGAAGTTTTCCAGGCTTTCGGCTTCATCCACACCTGTGCGTTTTAATGGTGTTATCTATCCTTCTTGGGTTTCAAGAAATATCCCAAGTCATTCAGGGTTTGATGGCGTCCATCTAATTAGTTGGTCCAACAGTAAATTCAACAACTGTTTGTTCTCAGCTGTTGGTTATGCTGTTTAATTAGTTTTGGTGTTCTCAATACCATTGTAACAATGCATCTGTTGGCATCCTCCCTCCCATTCATTCACCCAGTGTCTTCTACCTCTAGTATCAATTATAAGCTGCTGCATATTCTCCTGATTACGAAAGAGTGTAGAAAAGTAGATGATAGAACATACAGCACATACAGAGTACATATGTTAAAACATCCAATGGTGAAAGTATGAAAGAAAGTAGAGTCACCCAGAACACAACTAAATCCACAAGAATGGAAATTGATGGATTTGATAAATTAAATATGAACTTCTCTAAAAACATTAGAGCATTTAAATAATTCATATCTATGAACACACTTCCTCTCTTTAAACATCAAATAATTTGAACACCTCTAAAATATTAGAGCACATACCTAAGTGGTATGTGGTTCAACAAAACACTAAAACTCTTCAAAACATAGAAATTTCTTACACATGGCTCATCCTCGGATGCAACCCATAAACACATAAAATCTAGAAGCACTAGAACTCCTCACAACACTGAGCACTAAAAACAGTTCCTTGTATAATTGAACACGTATTGCAAAATATGGCACAGCAGAGCTCGTTAAACAACTTAAAAAAAATGGAGCACCTCAATAAATGAGCACAAATGTGGCCCCGCAAAATACACATGTACACACCAAAAGTCCCAACACATGAACAAGAAATTTAAATGTAACTGCAATCAAACATGCAATCTACATCGGATTTAAATAAAACAACTGAGCACCTCCACCTAAATTGAGCATATGAATGGCTCACTCCATTAAAGATACTATCTCACTGTAGTATTATCAGTTCCATTACCCACATATACCAATCATAAATCACAACATAAATAATATGCACTCCTTCCCAAAAACACATACATGAGACTCTACCACATCTTTCATAAAACGAAATACAATAAAATGTTAATATTCCCTTAAGCAATAAAATGAGTAAACAAACTCCAGCGATCTCTCACCCGAGGTCCTTCTCACAATGGCCTTCATGAAAAGTCATTTGCTGTTCGTGAATACAGAATCACGAGAGTTAAATCACTGGAGAACTTCCAAACAGACGAAAATTCATTCGTGAGTTGTCTGTTGATTTTTCCTTTTTACCTTTACATATGCGTGCTTTAAAAGATTGGCCCAGAGTTCTTCGATAAAATGCACAAAGTTAGTTAGTCTCACCCCAGGTCTCCGTACTTCAACAGCGGAATCTTCAAAAGCTCCGATGACTCTCTGGTGATGTAACGACGCTACGTCGCGTACGCTGCGCTGCGCACGCAACTTTGATGACCTCAGCTGCTCCCCTTGACGAAAAGAAGACGGAGAGCTCAACATTGTCAAGGTGATGAAGTTGCCACGCTCTGAAATCATTGTAAGTGCATGAGCCATTGCTCGCGTAAGTCGTTTTTTCTCCCTATTCAAAAATTGCTTCAAGAGTTGAAAAATCACTATCAGGGACCAAAATGCGCTAGAAATACGCGGCTTCGAAACACCACTACTGTGGCACATTCAAAATAAAACTGCATGTCCTTTACCGATGTGCTCTGTTCACAAAATAAAACAGTATCTCTTTTCTCATGCTGCACATTCAGTTATCATAAATAATGGTAGACACGTCTTCCTCTTCAAATTTTCGTCAAGACTGTTTGTCTTACTCTGCCTCTCATTAACAGTTAAACACGCAGCGATGTATCAGACACTTCCTTAATTACTGCATCACTTATCACAAATCCTCTGCCTTCTCTCTGGCAAGGTTGTTTTCTCACTTGTAATATCTAATATTATTCAAATACTGCGCCAATACTGTCCAAATCATGCAGTTAGAACTCCAACACCCTGGGGAAACAGGCTGTCCAGATCACAAAGGACACTGGTGGTGTTAACCAGGGTGCTCTCATTAAATACCTTTTCCTCTTAGGCTTCAAAAAGTTCTCCAGTTGTAGTATTCTCAAATTCTTAGTTGCAGTAATCCAGTCTTTTCTTCACGCATAGGCTCTGTACCTCGTCGCCAAAATGTAACAAATAGAAGTCCTTAAGTCCAGTATATGAAACAGATTTTGTTTATTGAAGATAAAACTTCAGGTCAGGTAGATAAAATAAAGTAGATCCAATAATAGGAACCCCACCAGGAGCAGATGGACTCCAGCTCAGCCTCAGATGTAACTGTCCCTGCTTTCAAGCATACACAATTGGAACACTATGTGACATCATAGATGCCTGCTGAGCAAGTAATGACAAACACTAAATAAGGACTGATAAGAAATGAAAGCAGGATGCAACATCCTGTCTACCACTTCTTACCTCCCCCAATCACTTAAATATCTTAACTTCCGCTAACGATCGGTCCCAAACTGTGGGCAGTCCGACATGTGCTAGGATCAATGTCCTATTTATGCCTCAGCTCTATGCACCTTCAGCGTCTCCCTCCACTTTTTCTCAACACCAAACTGATACCGTATCTGACTTGAGTTGTATATCTATCACAACCAATACTAGGGTCTCTCTTGTTAAGTGGATGAGAACTATGTCTGGCATGAGCAGAGGATTAGGCCAAATCTAAACCAGTATCTTAACACCCCTCTTCGCCACTGACTAGCCTTCCTCCACTTTCTGTTTCGAAACTTGACACACTTCTCTAACATGTTATCCGTTCTGCTGCCTCCCAAAAACCTCAAAATGTGTTTACATGTGAACTTGCTGCCGTGGGCACAGATGTGTGAACTTGTTCCTCATAAGATAGTGGTGGTTGAGCAAAAAGCAAGCTGGAAATGCAGCTTCATGTTGCGTCTCACACCCCTACATAGTCAAATGAGTCTCTGGGTGGATTTTTGTGGTAGCCTTGTATCACAAGCATGGTCATTGAACCCATCAGTGCTTTACGTCTTCTATCGCGCAAAGGCTTCATATCCAGGCTAAGGATGGATTGTTTTATGTAGAGATTAGCAGTCTGATGCCAAACATAGGAAGGTGGAAGACATTACTGAAGAACTTCAGTCTTCATAGGACGGGGCTTCTCCCTTTTCTGCAGAGGAAAATCCCTTCCACCAACAGGCCAATCATGGTTCAGTCCTCCAGGGCAAGAATGCCGGGACCCTCCAGAACCAAAGCAGCGAGAGCCGGGGCATTCATTCCCACAAGAGAACTGCAGCGTTGCAGTCCGAGACATCTGGTTTGCTTATTATCTATAAAAGGATACTTTGACTTCTTTCAGTTCTTCCAAGTCGACCTGGACTCTGCACTCATGCGACCTAGTAATTACAGATCTTTGGCAAGTAGTTGTAGGAAGTGGCTGACTGCTAGGACAGCCTCCGTTGTCGCCTCAAAAGACGAAAGCAAGCTCTGCAGCCTTTTTTAACGGGTCAAACTTGATGCAGAGCCCAGTGCCCAGTGCCCATGGCTGCCTCTAGGTGTGGTGCCCTACTGGAAAAGGTTCAGTTGAGTTTCCTCTGAGGTCCTAGCTCACTGGATGTATGTGCCTGTTGCAAAGGTACTTGCAGCTTGTAGTTCAATGGATCGAGTCCTTGTCGAGGTGCAAGAGTCTTCATTCACTTTGTTCACAATAAAATGGGAGCACAGGCCATGTAATGCTATGATTGTGCAGTACCTCATTTGCCAGTCCCTGGTGGATCTCTTGGCACTGGTTGGACAGTCCATGGGCAGACTTGTGAGCTTTCCCACAGCAGAGGCCCTGGTTGGTTAAGCTGATCATGTTGGTTTATCCAGTGTGCTTTATTGACTGGATAACTGTAGTTCTATTGCAAACTAGGCTAGTCATCCGACCGCTTTATTGTGAATTACAGAACTACGCCTGCTAAAATCAAGACGTTGTGTATCTCAGACGCAGTTCTTGGCGCTGCAGTAAATATTCACAACCCACTGGGGCTCCAGCACACGACGCGAATCCTGGAGGTGAAAGGCTTTGGCTAACATTAGGAAAATTGTGTCTGACCGCTAATGTGGCTCCACTGGATGAGTTGCCGTTACTCTCCGACCAGCATTAGTTGCTGGGTGGACCCTAGTCGTGGGCGAGCTTGACAGGTGCGGTCTAATTTTGGTCCTATTGAAGCTGCTGGTTGCACATCTGATCCTGGGACTAAGGGCAGCTCTGCTGGCGGCAGGAGGTGGCACCCAAAGCTTCAGGCAGGGGGGCGCGTCCGTTTTTAGATGTGAAGTCATTCAGCGCGCAGTGCCAAGGATGACTCTTGAGCTCGAAGGGGCAGTTTGGCACACAGCAGATGCCCAATGTGTCTCCTTGCAAGACGTACTGTCGCGTTTTTATCAGTTTACTCTTTATTTCTGACCTTTCACCCTCTCACCAGTTGGCAGAGCATGCGCATTGCTGATGTCACCTGGGCCTGGGCTTCGGTTTACTAGTGAGGGTGATGAGTTGGAGCTGCAATAATCGTGGTCTCGGATATTACTGACGTTTGGTTAGTCAGCTATTCCTGAAACCATTCTGTCAGCACGTACCCCTATGCTTAGCGCTTTACAGCACCTGATGCAGGTTGGACCCTGCTTCTATGCAGGACGAGGGATATCTGTGATCGCTCTGAACAAGAGCAGCTGTCAAGGAGGGAGAGCTGTTAGGGGAAGATTGAAGTGAAATGTTATATGTGCCAAATTCAGTCCATTGCATCTGACATGTGATGACCGTTTTGCATTAAACAGTGGTGGGGCATACAAGGTTTTGTCAAACGTAACGGTTGCAGCAAATTAAGAGTGATTTATGTGGTGATCTTTCTTTCTGGGGGGATAGTGTTCACTTCACATTCTCTGTGTGTGTATTGCAAGTTATATTTAACGTGGAATGGGCCTATTTAATGCGCTATTTTATTAAAATGAAGCTTTTATTGATGGACTTTAGCTTTTTGTGGTCTATTATATGGAAACCGCCTTGGATTTCTTAGTCGTCTAGATTGCTTTTTGGAAGCCATTTCTCCGTGCCCTGGCAGGAAGACTGCTGTTGGCGTGGAATTAGTAGTGTTACTATGAAAAATGTCAAAGATACTTTGTCCCAAATCCACTGCCTCTAGAGTAGTGATAGTTGGAACAGCAGTAAATTCCCCCATGAGTTTCACACATGCAGTATTGTTGGTAATCTCCAAGAACAGCCATATTGCTAAAGTGACATGTCTTGAAGGCCAGTCGCGCTGGTAGTCAGATTCAGTTTCTAGCCGCGTTTATTTCAGCATTATCCCATCCATATAGTGGACACTCGCAAGCTCTGCTGGAACATGATTAAGTATTCTCCCAATCGTACCCTTCTACCTGACAGTTGGTATCCGCACAAGGCTGTAATGAGGTTGATTGGCGTGCTATTTCTATCAACTTCAAGTCCTAGACAAATTGGTGGTTTTCAAAATGGAGGTAACCGTCTGTGCTCTCAAGTTTATCGCTAAAGAAAAAGTGGCCAGTGTCTGTGAGAACCTGCAGGATCCGTCGCCACAAGAGAATGGTGATTCAGTGCGAGTACCCAGGCACCCTTTAGACCTCCTTGCTGCCCTCTCTTCTCAAGGAAGAAATCTGATTTTTAGAGCAAGATCAGGGACCTCCTTGAACCTACGCATCTAAGCAGTCCTACCTGTTCCTTCATTCAAAATTGCTTTGCAGCATGAAGGCATAGAGTTGGTTATCATGGCAGAGTGCATTTTGCATTTATACATGAAAAGGCAGTGGTTGTGCGTTTTTTTTGTCCGACAAATTTGCGGGCATTCTCTCTTCAGGCCAATGTCCCTGTAGTATTGTTGCTATCCTGAAAATCCCAGCACTCACTTCACCCAACTAATTATACACAACCGTTTGGCTTAAATTGCAGAATTCTCAAGATGGAGCATCATCCCACAGTAATGATTTCTTCTAAAATTGAGAGAGATTTTGGCATTGTAAAATACAAAATACGTTGCTTTTTAAGAAAAAATAGGGAATACTCGTCTCTGTATATTGGTGTAAATTGGCTATTTAGAAGATGTGGGTGCTAATTTCGACATTTCATGTAGCATTCGTATGACAATCGTCCTAGAGAGGTTTTAATGTGTAATGAGCAGAAGTGTCAGTCTTCAAATTCTTCCTTCTGCTTTCTATTTCTGTCTCTGTTGCAGTTCTCGCTCCAAAGCCGGCGAGAGAGATGCTTGCAGAAGAAAAGGGGATTTTGAGAGAGGCTGTTTTACAGGAGTAGTTCAGTTACATCCTATTAGTTTAGTTTTATATTTTGAAACCAGAAAATATTGGACTCCAGGTCCAAGCTCTTGATATAGCTTGTACTCAAGAAGCCGTTGCATTTGGCCTTATCCATGTTAACTTTTGCCTTTTAGTTTCCTAGATCTCTCGTGGAGACCGAAAGCAGAAGTCCTTGTTTAAGCTACTTTCGATGGTTTCCACCCACTTGGGAGGAGATAAAAACTTGTGAAAGATTCTTATTGCTGAACAAGGCTTTGCTATTTTTTGCACAGTGGGGTCTTCTGGTTTAAGGTGTTGGTACAGCATTGCAATGTATCAACACCTAATGGAATGAAAAGGCTAATTCTTCACTTGTGCTCTCTGATGTGCCAGACCCAGAAGACTCTTCCGAGAGACCCCGACTTTATGCTAGCTTGAAATATTGACTTACCGGCTCCTTTTTGCCCCATAGCCATATGAGGCATTAGTCTCCCAGGAAGGTTCATCCGTTAATTGGAGGCAAGCTTGGTCTTGCGCCCTCTGATTGCGCAATAGTTTTGAATCTCACTTCTCCGCCGAGCCTACTGACATCATGAGTTGTCTTTAGTGAAATGTGACCTACATCTTACATCTTTTTTTGTTGAAATTTAGACAGTTGATGCCAAATGGTTCCCACTTTAACCTTTGGGATTATTCACACACATTACTGTACACATTCAGGTTATAGGAATCAAAAAGTATAACTGGTGGAATGATACATATGTGAATTAAAAAGAAAGCAAACTTGTGGTAGTTTTCAAAACTGTGGCTCTGGTTAACAGTATCATTTTCTGGCAATAAAACCCTAATAACTTTTTTTTTGTTTGAACCAAAGGCGGTGTGAACATAATGGGCTCCATTACAATGTCGGGCGGATCGCCACCGCCATGGTGGCGGTGGCGATCCGCCCGCCACCCTTTCCCCCCCACCACATTACAATGGCGGGGCGGACCGCAATGGAGGGAAACACTGCCCGCCACTTTTCTGCCCCGGTCGCCTTGCGGCCGGGGCGGAAAAGGAATAATATGGTGGCGGTGTCTAATAGACACCGCCAGACATATTATGATGAGTGGTGTGCAGTGCCTTTCCACGGCGGCGATGCCGCCACGGAAAGGCATGCGGTCTTCCCTCTGGGGGCCCCCTGCGGGCCCCCAGAGTGAAGTACAGGTGGGGGGTGCACGTGGGGGGTACCTGTGGTACCCCCCTTCATTGTCATTTGAAAAGCGGCAGGCACCGCGCGGTGCCTGCCGCTTTGCAAATGACAATGTTAAAGTGCATTTTCAGCATTGTGGCGGGCGGTGCAGAGAGCACCACCCGCCACAATGCTGAAAATACAGGATGTGCCCTCCACTGTGGCGGGCACATCCTAATGGCACCCCCGGGACCCCCGCCCTTATGGCGGGCGGTCCTGATTTACGATGGGATGATGGGCGGCCAAAGTCCGCCCATCATCCTAATGGACCCCAATGTGTTTGTGCGAATGTCCTGAGCAGTATCCCATACAGTCTGACCGCTACAACATATATTATTTATCTTTACAAGAGAAGGGGTGATGGCAATAAAGGCGGAATTTAGAAAAAGTTGAGTGATCGGGCTGGGGAGGGTGACCATCCACAACTAAGATGCCATTCTAACAAATGCACGGTCATGCATGTGGTGTGGAGAGACCTTGGAGTGCAGTGGAATATTGGAAGGGGTACTGGAGGCCAAAACCCCGAGAGGGAGGCGACATACAGGTTTTGCAAGCAGTGTGCATGGATTTCTGAGCTGCTCTGCTTTTTTTTTTTTTTTTTTTTTAGAGAACTGTTCCTGGGTCCTCAGACAGGAAAGTGGGTCAAATGTCGGCCTGAATTCCCACAGCTGTTAATAGACAACTGCAGGGTTCAGTGTCCAGTAGCCCTGCCTATCTAATTCAGGCAACTCATACTCTCACAAGCTTCAAAGAAGTACAGGAAAGTTTGGGCTACACAGGATTTCTGATTGGTTGCCATGCAGGCAGGCCAAATATTCTAAATATGGTCCTATTTTAGAATAGTTGAGCGGCGGTTAGTCAGAATTGGTCTTTGTAACTGGAATATTCTGATTGGCTTCATGTCTGCCAGGCAGAATAGTTGTGACAGACTGCACATTTGTTGATTGTCTGTGGTCCACGTACAATAGGCAGTTAGAGCGTGTCGTTTTCTTGCAGAACTGATGTTTACTGCCCTAAAAGAAAAATCGACTGCACTGTAAAACGAGACAAAAAGTGGATTCTGTCATATACACATTTTGTTTTATGTTGTGCTCACACTTGCCATTACACAGCAGAGGAAGCTTGATTATATGATGGTGGACCAGACTGTTTGCAAACGGTGGGAGAAAGCCAAGAGAGATCCAACAGAGTGCTGAGGTGCATAATGAGAGACCTTGCAGACCATCGCAAACTATGTGTAGTTGGGCATCATTTAGAGCTCCTTCAAGATGGTGGTATAGCTGCATCGGATATCCTACAATAAGAGAGAAAATATTCAAATCAGTTGCGCCTGGAAGAACAAGAAGACATGATGGCTGCGCACTGACATCTAAAAATATAGTTAAGTACATAACCCTACTCGTGGAGGGCTGGAACAAGGGCTCAAGTAATGACACTTTTGTTGATGAGAGGCTCAGGATAACAAAAAATGACGTTTGCTACCTAATTGTTAAATAATACTTAGAACCTATTCTTGGTGGTGTGGAAAAATCCATATCTGCATTTATTATGAAAAGCTTGGACAGTTGGAGAGGAGTAGTAGAATGAGAGAATAAGATCATGCTGAAGGTGATCCAGACCTGGGGAGTTGAGCGCCTCATTCTTCCCAAAGGTGTTTTCTTTGCTGGGGGTTCGTTCTTCCTTTTGCCTACCATCGTGCCTCACTGCGGTACTAAGGGAAATCCGGCGCATGCTAGGTTGTGTCTTTGCAGGCTGCACCACATAAATCACTAACCATGTGAACTGCTTGTAGCCCCCACTTCACGAGGCTGTTGGCTTGAATAGTTTTCCAGATGTCAGCCCAACCCATCAAGATATGCCAGCTCCTATGAATTCTGCAAGCTTTCTGTCTATTACCAAGCTCTGTCCCTTATATTTGTATTTTATTGTCTATTGTTTTAGTGGTTTGATTACATCTTTGAGTTCCTACTTAAATCCTTTTGGATACAGAGTGGAGTGTTACCCTGTGACTCCAGGATTCTTGCAGGTCTGATATCCAGAGGTATTCAATATAGAGAATTGGTCATTACACTAATTATTGTGAAGCCTGATATGTCAATCTGCACCATCCCGTAAACCAAGCATGGTTGTGAAATGAAGCCATGCCATTGGAATGTCAGTCTTGTGGTATCCGTAATCTCCAATCCAGTAAAAGTGAATAGATGCTTCTTGTTAAAAGATGAAAAAGCAAGTGAAGCTCACAGCGCCAAAGCTTAACTGCTACTCTCCCTGAAGCCTTTTAGTATTTAACATCAGTCAAATTCCATGACTCCATTCTACCAGCCCGTCCTGACCTAGATGGTCACCTGCCATAGCCTGAGCACATATCTCCCCCTTTCACCAGAACAGTAGTTCAACATTGAGGAAAATTATAGCAAGCTCTGGCAAAACTAATGGGTCCGGCTTTAATGTGCCAATGCAAGCAAACATGGGCATTCACAAATGCTGTTTGAATGCAAAATGCTATTTGATATGTTAAAACCTGCCCTGTAGGTTTTGCCATTGCTTTGGGGAAAAGAGGATAGAAAAAGAGATTTCTTTCTGTAAATAATATTTAAAGAGATACGAGTTCAATTTCACAGAGTGATGATCTAGTGTAATTTTCATTTGTAAAATAGACCCTCGTGCATTCCAGGGGAGGCCCTTTCTGGAAGCCAGAATGACACGCCGAATAGCATGAAGTGACACAGTATTACTCCTGTGGGTGTAGCTGAAGAACTCTATGTAATCTTCAAAGAATTGGGCAGCTATGCTTTCAAACCCGGTCTAACTAGGAATATTTTAAGTGTACAACAATTGAGAACACAAGGATGCCCACTAATTGGAATGTTCCAATTTGGTTTCATTAATATTACCATGTCACCCTAAAAATAGGCCTCAGAAATCTAACCTTTCAAACAAACCAGAAATCACTTTCTGATAAATGAGGCCAAAACAAATGGCCAGAGACCAATTGGCATATTCCATTCAGACATCACAAAAGCCTTATGATGGTGGGCTTCTACATCTAGTTCTATCAGATGGTGAGCTGCATGATGGTCTAATTTGCTAAACTGTTAGGCCTGGCCCACAGTAGTGACCAACTTTCAGTGAATGAAAGATACATTTCTACCCACATTGTATTGTTCCAACCACCAAAAATCGATGCAGTATCACTAATTACCAGATTTCTTTTTGGCCAAAACAATAGGGGAAAACAATAGTATGGCAGTTGTACCATGTTCAATCAAAGAGGGGACAGAAGAGCTAGTTATTTAGAGAGGTCCTACTCTTGTGCTCCTTCAAGTACACATATAAATTACAGAAAGGAGTCCGTTCCTCTATCGGGCAAATGCACTACAAGTTGCTATCTGATTAGTCTTCAAGTCGCTGGGAGATCTCAATTTCAGATCGTAATGCCCGCACACACCTGTTAGGGTGTCATGCTTCATCATAGGGCTCTCCTAGTCAAACCGGCGCTGCAATGTCTGACTGGCCTGGTGGCTTCTTTGGCGGAGTTCTTTTGATCTGAGGACGCCGTATGTGAAGGGTGTGTGTGGGCTAAAAGTAAGTGATCAATGGTGTGTGCAGAGTGACTAGGTGACTTAAAATAGGCTCCGGACCCATGAACGTTTTAATTCAGAAGTGGGACCAGGACTAAGTAAAAACAGTGGGGCTACCAAGAGGTCTTAAGGTACCAGGGTAGCCGTTATGTGTGTGTGGTCAACATGTTTCGTGCCCTCAAGGCTCAAAAGTTGAGCGGCACTTCTTAAGGACCAAAAAATAAAAAGATGCTGTCCCCAGAGAACGAGGACCGCGGAGGTACTAGTATTCTTTTGAAAAATATGTCAAACGCATCACCCTGAGAGGGTGTATAATGAGGCACATGTTGACACATTTTGATGTACTCCTAAGTAATAGAACAAGAATTAATTTTACTATCCGTTCTATACCGGTGGCTATCAATGGCACCAAAGTACGCATTAAAGGATCTTGTACAAAAACACCACTTCATTGGTGCCTTCTAACTTAAGAGTGAAATATACTATACAGATACCAGAAAATTCTACTAAGACAATCTGTGAAAAAGGGTGTCTAAAAGTGTGCAAATTACTGAAGTATCATAGTAAAACTGTAAAAAGCATGCAGATTGCTGTGGTGTACTATCCTGAAGCATATAAAATGCTGGCGGAATCCCAAGGTGCAATGGTGTGCAAATCGCTGACAAGCATAGATGCAGTGTGGTTTGAGTTGCATAGAATAAAAAATTAAAAGGTCAGAACACTTGTAATCATACAGATAAATTGTTTACACAGACAATTATCCAAGCTGAGTTGTGGATGCCAAATGCAATTTAAAATAAAAAGTACAGGTGGTAGTGGAGCTAGAAGACCTAGGCTTGTAGGGAAATCTATGTTTAGATCTGAAGCTGTAATTGACTGGTCCAACAAGAGGATTGCAATTGCATGTATAGGAGTGCTACTGTGGATGAGTCCGCTCGCAGAAGCAGATCTTGCATGTCGCAAAAGAATGAGACTAAGTAGCGTAGTGGTAGAATGTGCACCACTAAAGAGGGAACCATCACATGCAAGTCTGGACTGTCAAAGACCCCGCTGAACAATGGCGAATGTGGGTCAGAGGCAATACAGCAGGATATTTGAGCCTCACAGTGACCACAAGATTATGGTAGTAAAGGGTGCTCAAATGCTGCAGGGCCTCCAAACAAATGAGAAATGTTCACTCATAATAGACACCTGTGGCCATATTATACATCCAGCACACTTTCCCTGTTTGCGCCACAGTGCACCTGTTTTTTTAAAGTACGGCAGGCAGAAATGGGTGCAGTGCCCCATATTCCAAAGAATGTGCCGGCCCCCGGGCAGCCATTAACTCTTGTTGCCCTTGGGGCAGTGCATTTAAGTGAAATACGTAGCAGCTGCTCCAAAGTCTCTCCAGGGTTTTCAGTGCAGGCAGCATGCCTATGCACCTGTGTCAATAATGCGCAAATGAAGGAAAACTCTCCCATGATAGTGCTGGAGCAACATGTGTGCCAGCGGTCTCAGTAGTACGGAAGGTGATGCACAAACTTCTGCAGCCATTTCTGTAATACCGTTGTGCCCCAGGGGCGAATAAAGCGGGAGCACATGCCCATCGTGCTCCGCAGCACAATGTATAATATGGCCCAGGTCACACAAAAGCAAAGAGCGGTTGAGTGCACAATCCTAAGAATAACAGATATATAACACAGGATAATAAATTCCTGACCTTCAAAGAAATAATTTGAAGCAACCTCGAGCCCACATAGATGCTACCTTTGGCCGTAAATAAGGCAACAGAAGAACTTGTCACAAAAGAACAATACCTGCGAGTACTCTGGCAAAAAAGACTCTCTAGAAGCTCCTCCGTAAACCTAATTGTTGTATGAATGATATCAAAACCAGTACAATTTTTAAAGAAATGTTTATTTTATCAAACATGAGTGAAGTACAAGGTGGTCCACTATCAACTGACGTGCTTTGCTGTGCCTTAAATTACCTCAGTCGGGTTCCATAACAGAATTGCCTCCGTCCGACCCATCCTTCGCCGAGATGATAATCAATCATTGCAGTAGCAAAGCTCTCTGGAACTGCAAGCCCCCCTGACTGAAGGCAATCTTCACTCCCAACAGCGCTGAAAAAAAACCAGACGCAGCACTCAGCGGGCTCATGCGCTTTGTCCCTTATGGTATGTGAAGCGTAAAAAAAAAACAAGCATTATTCAGCTGTGAATCATTGTTTTTAATCAGTCAGTACTGATTTTGCTTTTTTGGGGTCACCTGTGAGCTACTTAAAAAAGCAGCAGCAGCCATGCCAAGTACCACGCATTAGGAGTTAGACTAATGCATTGTAATACCAATATCCACATCACCGCATTAAAATGCATTGGTTACGTATACATAGCTCCCTGACACCCTTTGGGGATCATGAGGCGTCCAAAAACAGTCTTGTGTGCCGCACTGCCATTCTGCCTGCATTGGAATTTAGATTTTCTGAGCCAGCCTGAAGAGCTCGTTTTCATGGCAGACACACAGGAAAACATTGTTTCTTTGTGCAATAAACAATTGTGCTCCCTCTGTCAACCCTGACCCTCCAGGCTTCTCTGAGACCCGTGTGCGGCTGTTGGATCTCCCAGCACGAGCGTGGCTGCTTAATTTTGTGTCGTGCAACCCCTGCCAGCAGGGACCTGTGAACAGCTGAATGGGACAGTTTACTGCCAGCCTGCCCTATACATCTTGTCTTTGGCAGCCGCCGAATGACTCAACCAGGAGCAGCCTGAGGCGAGAGCTTCGTGAGCACTGCGAGAATGTGAGGATTGACTCATATGAATTCAGTCATCACAGAAGATAAAACGGGGCGTTAGGGTTGGTGTGAAGGACAAATAAATTAGAAAGGGTATCTGAATTTGACATCTGAGGGACTCTTTTTTTTTTTTTTTTTTTTTTTTTTTTTTTTTTTTTTTTTTTTTTTTTTTTTTGTGTGTATGATTTTTACTGTCACAGTTTTGTTTTCAGGGTGTAAAAGCAGAACACAAGTTTCATACGGCACATGTAGATGTATTTCTTTGCCTTTTTGAAAAGGTGTTTTTAGGTCGAGACTAGCGTTGCAGCGCGCATGCGCTGCTCGCTTGGCGAGGTGTATTGTAGTAGGGTATGTTTTAGAAGTGGAGTGGATGCCTCGCCCATCTTTATCATTGGCTGGTGTCATTGTCTTTGGTAAATGCTGGTTTCCAATTGATAATGAGGCTTCCTAGTCCCTACTTGTAACCGCCCTGTCTCCTTTTGTGATCGCCCATCAGGACTGGATCTTTTACGTGCAGCGTTGCACTGTCTCCTTCATTAGTCTGTAAGCACTTTTTTTTTCATTAGGCGGCTGCTTCTTCCCATTTTTCTGTAAAAGTAATTGAATTCAAGACGGTGTTACCAGGCAGATGGGTGGCTTGCAATGAAGGCTAGGCCAAATGTCACTACTTCAACAATTTCTGTGCAGGTTTGCATGTACTAAATACAACCCAGAGTGGTGGAGATACGTGCCAGGGACTGGTGTGCCATTTCTTTGAGCAAGGAGGGACAGGGGTGCACAAGCCACAAGCCTGGGCAGCAGAAGACCGCACATGCCATGCTATTATGACATGATCCACTCATATCAGGATGTGCTTGGATCTTATTAAACACTGCAGGTGCCACGCAGTGCAGAGGCAGGTCCAGGCCGTGTTCGTCCAGGAGCGGGCACATAAAAAGTGCAGAAAGCGCAGTGTAATCCCATTACTTGGAGCTGCAATGTGGTGGACTGGCAGATCGGTCTGTACCCTCAGCACGGAGGCACCCTGCGGATATAGGGACTAAATGTACCCTGTCAATTAACCATTCATTCGCCAGACTTCACTGCCCGCCTCTCCTGGGCGGAGCAGGCTTCATTTGAAAAAGTTGCTCTTTCTGAACCGTTCGAGATGGCACCTCTTGATTGATTTCGGTATTTTAGAAAAAAGAATTGGCTTTTGCAAGTATCAGGTTATGTTATTTGTACAATGGTATGTTGGCATATTCTACATGTTCTTTAAAAAAGATGCACTAGGGTAGCTAGGTTTTTCTTTCTATTTTCTCGTATTTACTGGTTTATTTAGGAGTGTAAGTTATTTTGAGTTTGTGCAGTATAAAATCACATATCACGAGCAAACAAGACACTACAGCAATATCGATTGTTTAAAAATTACTCCAATACAAAAGTGCAAATTTAGTCAGTCTATAATTCCAACAAGCAGTGGACCTAGTGAGACTTGTCTACCATCACGGCCTGTAGAGTATACAGACGACTCGTATGTGGATATACATAGAGCCATATTTATTACAAAGCAAATAATTATATACATAAGTCAAATGTAATTTAACTGAAGATCTGCATTCATATTTCTCAGAGCAATGTATAATATTCAAAGATGTTAACTGACAACCATCTGGTAACAACTGTATCATGGCATTTGTGATCTACCTACCAATGCCCTACGCACCCGTTATGACAGTGGTCATCTTGAGCAACCATCTAAGACAGCCATCCCATACCGGCATAGGGTTGCCCCCAAAGAGTCATGAGTGAGAGTGGACTGCCCCAAAAATAAACTCTAGAGTCAGAAAACCAGGTTAGTAGAGCTGCTCCAAAGCCAGAGAACCAGGTCAGCACAGCTGCTGAAGAGCCGGAGAACCAGGTCAGCACAGCTGCTCTAGAGCCAGAGAACCAGGCCAGCAGAGCTGCCGTAGAGCCAGAGAACCATGTCAGCAGAGCTGCCGTAGAGCCAGAGAACCATGTCAGCAGAGCTGCCGTAGAGCCAGAGAACCATGTCAGCAGAGCTGCTCTAGAGCCAGAGAACCATGTCAGCAGAGCTGCTCTAGAGCCAGAGAACCATGTCAGCAGAGCTGCTCTAGAGCCAGAGAACCATGTCAGCAGAGCTGCTCTAGAGCCAGAGAACCATGTCTGCAGATCTGCTCTAGAGCCAGAGAACCATCTCAGCAGAGCTGCTCTAGAGCCAGAGATGCAGGTCAACAGAGCCACCCACTCTAGAGTCCGAGAACCAGGTCAACAAGCTGCTGTAGAGCCTGGGACGCAGGTCAGCAGAGTCGTGTTAGAGCCTGGGACGCAGGTCAGCAGAGTCGTGTTAGAGCCTGGGACGCAGGTCAGCAGAGTCGTGTTAGAGCCTGGGACGCAGGTCAGCAGAGTTGTGTTAGAGCCTGGGATGCAGGTCAGCAGAGCGGTGGTAGAGCCTGAGACGCAGGTCAGCAGAGCGGTGGTAGAGCCTGAGACCCAGGCCAGCAGAGCTACCCACTCTAGTGTCAGAGAACCAGGTCAACAAGCTGCTGTAGAGCCTGAGACACAGGTCAGCAGAGTCGTGTTAGAGCCTGGGACGCAGGTCAGCAGACTCGTGTTAGAGCCTGGGACGCAGGTCAGCAGAGTCGTGTTAGAGCCTGGGACGCAGGACAGCAGAGCTACCCACTCTAGAGCCAGAGAACTAGGTCAACAAGCTGCGGTAGAGCCAGAGTACCAGGTCAGCAGAGCTGCTGTAGAGCCAGAGAGCCAGGTCAGCAGAGCTGCTGTAGAGCCAGAGAGCCCGGTCAGCAGAGCTGCTGTAGAGCCAGAGAGCCCGGTCAGCAGAGCTGCTGTAGAGCCAGAGAGCCCGGTCAGCAGAGCTGCTGTAGAGCCAGAGAGCCCGGTCAGCAGAGCTGCTGTAGAGCCAGAGAGCCCGGTCAGCAGAGCTGCTGTAGAGCCAGAGAGCCCGGTCAGCAGAGCTGCTGTAGAGCCAGAGAGCCCGGTCAGCAGAGCTGCTGTAGAGCCAGAGAGCCCGGTCAGCAGAGCTGCTGTAGAGCCAGAGAGTCCGGTCAGCAGAGCTGCTGTAGAGCCAGAGAGTCTGGTCAGCAGAGCTGCTGTAGAGCCAGAGAGTCCGGTCAGCAGAGCTGCTGTAGAGCCAGAGAGTCCGGTCAGCAGAGCTGCAGTAGAGCCAGAGAACCAGGCCAGCCGAGCTGCCGTAGAGCCAGAGAACCAGGCCAGCCGAGCTGCCGTAGAGCCAGAGAACCAGGCCAGCCGAGCTGCCGTAGAGCCAGAGAACCAGGCCAGCAGAGCTGCCGTAGAGCCAGAGAACCAGGCCAGCAGAGCTGCCGTAGAGCCAGAGAACCAGGCCAGCAGAGCTGCCGTAGAGCCAGAGAACCAGGCCAGCAGAGCTGCCGTAGAGCCAGAGAACCAGGCCAGCAGAGCTGCTCTAGAGCCAAAGAACCAGGTCATCAGAGTTGCTGTAGAGCCAGAGCACCAAGTCATCAGAGTTGCTGTAGAGCCAGAGCACCAGGTCATCAGAGTTGCTGTAGAGCCAGAGCACCAGGTCATCAGAGTTGCTGTAGAGCCAGAGCACCAGGTCATCAGAGTTGCTGTAGAGCCAGAGCACCAGGTCAGCAGAGTTGCTGTAGAGCCAGAGCACCAGGTCAGCAGAGTTGCTGTAGAGCCAGAGCACCAGGTCAGCAGAGTTGCTGTAGAGCCAGAGCACCAGGTCAGCAGAGTTGCTGTAGAGCCAGAGCACCAGGTCAGCAGAGCTGCTGTAGAGCCAGAGCACCAGGTCAGCAGAGCTGCTGTAGAGCCAGAGCACCAGGTCAGCAGAGCTGCTGTAGAGCCAGAGCACCAAGTCAGCAGAGTTGCTGTAGAGCCAGAGCACCAGGTCAGCAGAGTTGCTGTAGAGCCAGAGCACCAGGTCAGCAGAGTTGCTGTAGAGCCAGAGCACCATGTCAGCAGAGCCGCTGCAGGGACTGGAGAGGTAAAAACGTAATCAGACATAGAAGAGGTGCAATGATGCAGCGTAATATTGCACATTCTGTTTCAATATTTTGCTATTTTCTCATTTTACAACACCACAGTAGTACTGTCTGGGCAAACGTTTCTCCTCATTACAGCACTCTAACACCCGAATACAGCCGTCGGCAACAAAATGGTGACCGTTAATCTTTGCAAAGCGTCTGTCCCCCCGGGGGACCACAGCTGATGCTTTTTCAAGCCTCTTTTGATCCATCTGAGCTGGAATCAATGTTTGCAACTGATACAGAAGATGTGAATCATGCGGCAAGTGTGGAAAATATGTAAATACTCCGAGAACGCGGCGGCAACAATATTGCGTTATCCCAGTGGCCCTGCCTATGATTAAAGACTTGTAGTGTAATGGCCTTGATTTACTGACTGTGTTGTAAATCCATGGAACTGTCCCCCAGAACGATATTTGGGCAAAAACCTCCAAGTACTGATTCTGTGGTACTGATAAAGTAAGGCTAAAAGTGGAGACCAAGCAAGATTACTGAAGTCAGGAAGGAATAGGCAGTACTGGACAGCATTGTCATTCTCTAGGTAGGAATTCCCATGAAGGGCAGCGCCAAGTAGCGGGGATGAAACCAGCATTTGCAATGCAATAGGTCTCATTTACGTGAGTTGAAGCTATTGGCATTGTAAATGGCAATGTCTTTTATTTACGTTTTTAAAACCAAAACATAAATAATAGGCAGTGTCATTTACAATGCCAATAGCACAAACTTGTGTAAATGCGAGACCTCTTGCATTGAAAATTCTTGTTCTGTACTTCAGTGCAGGCAGTCCCCGCTGTAGGGAGTGCATCCATTGTCCCCTAGCTGTTCACACAGGGCTTTCTCTCCTGCTCGTATACACTGCCAAGAGGAGCTTGCTGGACTTAGGAAAGTGCATCACAGCGTGAGCTTTTTTTTAAAACGCCCTGCAAAAATCTTTCTTCTCATGAGGGCGCGTACGGGCCCAGGGACACATCGGCCACGTTTAACATGTGGACTGCATCGTATAGGTGCGGTGATGGCACACATAATCCTGTAATTTGTGCAGGGAAATGAGGTTTATGCGGACGCAGCGTCACACTGCAGTGTCTGAGCAGTGGGGGAGGGGGGGGGGTTGTGTGTGTGTGTGTATTTTTGTGTGTGTGTGTTTTTGTGTGTGTGTTTGTGTTTTTTCAGAGTACGCAGAGAAAGAGGGGAAGTAACCAGTATTGACAAAGCTAAAAGGTCTCCCCTCTGAGAGAGCTTTTCACTTTGGCAACCAAGCGGGGGGGGGGGTAGCTAACAGGAAAGGATGGTTGGATAGCGCTTTTAGGTCCAGATCGCAAAGACCGGGGGCGGTGGGAGGGCGTAAGAAAGAGTACAAGAGCGAAATGAGACAGTAATTTGTCTGTCTATAATGATCTATCAAATTTTAACAAGGTTTTATAACATTATTGTAAATCTGTGTATGTGCTTTTATGAATTCTTGGAATTCGAATAAAGATCTATGGAATGGAATGAAATGGAAATGGACAGTAGGAAGGAAAGGGGAGGAGAGAGAGAATATGAACCACACATATTCTCAAAACTGTATTTTATGAGGGTTAGCTGCGAATTACTACTTTTTACTAGGTTAGTGCCCTTCCATTTCTGGTGCTTTACAGCAGTTTTAAGATCTTCTTAGAATTTTGCGTTGCTCAAATGGGTATCATTTCTGATATTTATGTTTCCCTAGTTTTTTTTGCTTGTGAGAAAGTGTCACTTAGTCGTTGAATGTCCCTCATAAGTACACTGAAATTATTTAAATGTCACGCATAAGCAATCTGAAACCTTGGCAGCTATGCAGCAGCACAGCGAATGCATTATCCATATTTACAAGTAAAGGGGTCTAGTCAATGTAACCAAAGTGAAGCTTCCAGCCCGTACTCACTGGCTCTCATTAGAGTAGTGCTTTCTAAGATTTATAACAAATCTATTCCAGGTTTCTAATCCGGAAATGGTTTTTGCTTCAGAAGGCGAACCTTTTTCTAGCAAACTAGGGAGCCAGGTTCGGACTAGTCTAAAGGCAGTCTGACAGTGCCCGAAGGGCTGGTCTCGCAGATGAGTGTATGGGCTGTTTTTTGGCTATTTGTTGGCCTATTTTATGGTATAGAGGTACGGTTTTTGCTGTTGATTTATCTGATTTGCCCATTAACATTGCCTGCTGCAAGCACAAATGCACGCTGCCTCCTATACCTTGCAAAACATTTATATAGGTTGCCTTTAAAAGTTTAATACTTCCCTTATTCGCAAATGTGCACCACTTTGTTAGCTGCTTGTTTCGTTTACAGAGGCCACATTAAATTATGTGCCTAGGCCTATTTTCTTTCCCAGGCCCAACCGTGCAGGGATCCGTCCGTGGGACAACTCCCCATTGTGTAGTTCAAGATGTCACTTTTCTATGAAATGTAAGTATATATGAGTTCTTAGTAAGTGGCAACTAAAACATGTTTTGAGTATATATGAGCAGTTGATGCCCCCACATTATTTCTTGTACCCTTTGTTGCAGTTAACGAGACATAAGTGCTGTTGTTTTCATGTATTGGGTACTCTCATTTTGAATTTGGGAGGACTGAGTTACTAAAATGTGAAGAATCAATTGAGAGGTTGTAGGTTTTGCGGATAAAACAAAAAAGTTGACACTTTGCTTCTGTATTTGTCAACGCTTAACCGCCTACGAAAAATGGCTCATCATGCGCACATCCGACAGAAAACTTATCTCAGACCTTTATAAAATGATGTTAATGAAGGACAAACACACTTACAATGCTGGCCGGATGAGTTGGGAGCGGGAGTTCGGCAGATCCCTGTCTTCTAAGGAATGGGAGGGTATTTATTACAGGGCCAGACACTCCGCATACCATTCGGGACTCACTGAGACGTTGACAAAACTAGCCACATATTGATACTATACACCCGAACGAATACACCGATATGACCTGAAGCAAAGCTCTGATTGTTGAAGGGTTTGTGGGAAGGCGGGGACATTGACACATCTTTTATATGACTGTGAACATATCCAGCCATTCTGAAAGCAGATTCTGGACGAGATAGACACTCACTTAGACACCCAACTTCCAAGAGTCCCTGCATACATCTTGCTTGGGCTGTCTAACCCCCTCACTTACCCACTCAAATCCAGAAGAGGCAGTTTGATAGCCATTGCAATAGGTTCAGCCCTCCAGAACATGTTGATACACTGGGGTGCTACCCAAATTCCTACCTTCAGAGTGGCTGCACCGCCTGTGGCATGTCTTGGGCATGGAGAAACTAACACCTATACTAGCGGGTAGAGGTTCCGCCTTCAGAGAACTATGGCAACCTTTCATATCGTTTCTTACATCGGAATTTCGAGAACTCTCATGCCCCTGGTACCTTACACTGCTGCGCCTTTCCGATCTACCGTGAACGGAACCATGACGTTGCCCAACATCCCGGACATACAAGCTAACCCCACACTGTTTATCTCTTTGGTGGACGAGCGAAGGGGAGGGGTTGGAGGAGGGATGGAAGTATAAATTGAATTTATTGTTATTTGTTTATTTTTGACCTGCTTAGCTCCTATCATTCGTATATTGATATTGCTACCGTTTACCACTAACTGTACTGCATTACTTGCCTGGAGCGGTTGGTCTTGGTATATGTTGACGAAAATTCAATAAAGGATTTAAACCATAAAATATAGAAAAAATTATCTTCATTCGGTGTTTAGATTGTGGTCTAGTATTTCAGCAGGAAATGACAAGAGCTCTAGCTAGCTCCACCTGGGGAAACTGGCATGACTCTCCATATACTTTCTACAGTGTAACCCTCAAACTGTAGAAATGAATGTAATATTTAACCGCATGGCTGCTGCGGTGATTTTTGCGCTGTGCTGCAAATGATCATTTTGCTGTTTCCATGACGAGCTGAGCTCGTCATCAGCACACGACACCCGTGGGTGATGACGAGCTGAGCTCGTCATCAGCATCGAAAGGGTTAAAGGAGATAAGGGGCAATGTTTTTCACATTGTAAGTCTGCACACAGCTTTTGGACGGGGGTTAGTGCACTGGAAATATTATGAAGAAAGATAGGTTGTATACATTGTCCGTGTTTTATTTCCAAGTTGTGGCCAGAGACTCCGTTTTCAACTAGTTGTGCACTTTAATAGTATTAATGCAAGCACTCACATTGAAGTGCGTTTGATCACAGGGCCCTTTTGTGTTTAAAATAAAGTTTGTTATTATCTGGTCAAGTCAGAAGCTGAACAACAGTGGAATGAATGATGCGAAGGACTGCGACACACGTGTAGTTTGCCCGAGTGTAATTTCAATTTCGCTTGTGTAATTCATGTAATTTCGGGAATTGTGCCCTACGTTTGTCACACGTAGTTCCCAAAATTTCCCAATTATGCTACGTTGCGTAATTATGTCAAGTTTATGTCACAAATATAGAGTGGGACAAACTCAAATGACCCGAACGTGAGGAGCTTTCGCTCACTGTGTTTTTGGTGCTCATTTATTAGCGTGAAAGGCGTCCTTGTGTCCTAAATGCAAATAAGGATGCATTTCATCTTCAAAAATAGTGCAAAATGCTTTGTTTGCTTTTCGTAAAACTTGCCTGAAATTTGGTGTAATTATGCGAAAAGTAACGCAAGTTTCACATACTACTTATATGGAAATGGTTTGGATGGATAAGGGAAATAAAGGTTACACCTAAGAAAGTTCCGCATGCGAGAACGAGAAAAAAACCTGTTGGATATCATGTGCTTGCTCTCAGATCCATTAAGGAACGGAGTTAAGTGGAAGGTGCATCAGTCTTTTTTGTTTAGAAATGGTATATTACATTTTCTATAAACTTTAGATGGTCTAGTCATGACCATGCTAGGCAATTTAGAATTCTATGAGGTCACTCTTAGCCTAGGCAACCAGAACCTTGCCTAGGCCAGTGATGACCACACAGTGCGCAGTGTACCAACATCAAGCTGAGGTTCAAACATTGTCAGGTCGACCTCGCTGCTTGAATGGACAGGTGGTTGAAGTTTTATTCTTGAATAAAACAATTAAGAAGACTTTAAGTGTTGTGATTCGTAGAACTTTCAACCTAACAACAAGTGCCTGCTGGGGACAGGGGTACCACCACCAGCTTCCATGTGGACTCATGTGCTGTGCGGTCCATAGGTCAGAGTACACGTTAACTGGAATTCTTGTGAGGTCACTTACCGAAGTGACTGTAACTGACCTGAAGTGGAAAGAAGCAGCGGAGCACCTGCTGGAGAATGGGTAGTGTGACAGCAGCTGAGGAGGTTGCGGGGCTATTTGGAGTAAAGAACGTTCCGGCATCCTGAGGCTGAATATGACCTACCAGCAGCTGAGTGATGATGCAATCGCAGAGACATCCGAAGTTCAACAGTGGCATCGTGAAGAAGGTACGGAGGTTTTCATCTGAAGGAATGATGTGAGGCGGAGTTCTATTGTGAGACTCTGTTGGTTGACTGTGGAGCGAGACTCACTACAATTGTGGGACAACCTGGGACGTTGTGGCGTCATCACTCTACGTGTGGTGGCCATTTTGGAACAGGATTGCCTTTATTTTTTGTGTGTCAAGACGTTGCATTCAATGCTGCCATATTGACTCTGGCTGAAGAGTGTTTCTTTGGGACCTCACATCAGCCCCGTCTGGCATGTTTGGCAGCCAATGGCAGGGTCACAGCAGCAGGCGTCTCGCTGTGTGCTGAAGAAACTGGAGTCCTCATCGGGCGTGTGTGGAAGACTCACAGCAACTCGTGTATTGTAGTGTGTGGAAGCAACGGGGGTGTGTGTGTACAGAAGCTGAGAAGTTTGCAAATAATGTCACAGTGGTGTGAAGAATAAAAATAAGGTAAGATCCTTCCTGAACATTCGGCCTGTGGCGAGAATTGGAGTATAACCTGGTGAATATTTTTGTGCAGAACTGTACGTGGAGGGGGGGGGGGTAATCTATTTCCTTCTTTGCAGGTTTGAGCACAAGTAGCATAACTTTTGCATATATCTCTAGTCACACCGCAAATAAGTTTCAGCCACCACAATACTTGTTGGATGAGGGGGATCCTATTCTGCATTGGTAATGGTGGAAGCAGCTTTTCTATTCATATATAGTTGAAATTGGTGGTAAAAAAAAATCAGCGGTGAGCAAACAAGCTATTTTGCTTATAATTTCGGTTTTGAGGGTAGTAATGTTTGAGAGCTTGGATGAGATCATTGTGGGCGATGGAGAAGGTGACCCAGACAGTGTTTACGATATGTTGGTGCTGATGCTGGAGAATCTTTTTTTTTTTTTTTTTTTTTGTTGCAGAAATGTATATAGCGCAAACTTGACCCGAATCTGGTATCAGAGCACTTTAAATAGCACCGGTTACGTTACATGAAGAGACGCATTCATTTTTGTTAGGCACGGGGAGATTACGTGATTTGCCCAGAATCACAGGATGTTCAGCGCCATTGCAGAGACTCGAACCCAGTTCCCCAGTATCGAGGTCGACCGCCCTAGCCGTTAGGCCAACTACTCTCCCCTTGTTTCTCAAATAAACATTGTACTGGAAAGGTTTAAGTTGTTCACCTGTGTACAGGGGAAACAGGAACAAATTCGAAGTTATTTAGCTTCATTGAAAACGTTAGTATGTACCTCTTAATTTGGATAGTCAGGGATCAAACTGTAAGATGGACCAACAATATTAATGTACAGGAGAAACTTTTAGCAAAGAATCCTGATTTGAAAGTAACAATAGCCATTGTGGGGAGGGTATGGTGAATACTAGAGTGGGGGTACGTAAGATGAGGGAGGATAAGGATAATCATGTGGAGGAATGTGCAGTGAATGAGATTTTGGAAAAAAAGGAGATACAATGTGAGAAGTTGGCCAGGTAAATGCCGTCCACTAATTAAAGTGGGCACCTTGCACTAGTCCAAACGACCCTTGTGATGTATGAGGTCAAAGATAACCTGTAGAAAGCTATCCTAGTTGTAGCTGTGGAGAGCAGCCTTCAGGCTTAATCTTTAAGGAATGTAAAGCAGCTTGTTTTACCAGAATGTCACCGCCTGAATTAATTAAATGAAAGGAGAACCACACAATAGATATATAAAAATATGTATTTATTAATATACCACTCTCTCTAGTATCCTCTACTCGAGGCACAAGACACAAGGCACACAATACGATATCAATGGAGAAGTGTGGCTCACTGGTTAGAGCAGGCAGACCTTGAAGCAGAGGTCAGACCCGGGACCAGGGTTCAATTCCCGACGCGGCAGGGTCTTGAGCTCAAATGTCAATGGACTCGATAATTCTCGCTTCGGTGCCTTACCTAATCATGGGTTCACACTCTGTAACTCTGGGCATTAAGCTTGCTTAATCTCCACAACGGCCCCCCCCCCCGCGGCGGGATGCCTGGCTTTCACCTTGGGGATGCCCTGTAGGGGCTATCTCACAGGGAAAAACCAGGACGGGTTCCCAAGGCAAGCGCGGAGATACCCCTTCGGGGGTCGATTCCGGCGCTATATAAGAAACATAATAATAATAATAATAATAGAACAGTTGTAAGTAGCACAATACACCGTGAGCTCCAGGGGGAGACCAAACCATAGACTAAAAA
Source organism: Lissotriton vulgaris (assembly GCF_964263255.1). Lineage (NCBI taxonomy): Eukaryota > Metazoa > Chordata > Amphibia > Caudata > Salamandridae > Lissotriton > Lissotriton vulgaris. The sequence continues at coordinate 1,391,349,231 of NC_141687.1, read as the reverse complement.
AGTGGTATAACAATCACGACTCCGGTCAAGACCAGGTCTGGAGCACATAGAATCATTGGGACCCCAAGGAATCACCCAAAGTGAGTAGATGGGGACCCCATGGAGGACGGGTGCAGTGTGCTAACACAACCACAGGCTCCGTACAATTCTATGGGGAAGTCATGGTTGCAATTTTACAGTGTAAGGACCCATCTAGGAGGACTTGGAGGAAACCCTCCAGAACTTGAGAGGTTGGAGAGCCACACCACCCTTGGATACTGAAGTACCAGAGTTACCTATTCTGGAGGGGCTGGGTGCATAGGGTTGAAGCGGCATCTGAAACTGCAGTCGTTCTCTATGGAAGGCTTAAGAAGTGCTGCTGCTGTGAAGGTGAAAAGGGTCCGGTGGAATCCAAGGCTGGATTCTTGAAGAAAGGAACCTGAAAGCAGAGGGGATAGAGTCTGGGTCACTTCAGAGTTACCAGGGGCTCGATAGACGAATGCCCCCTATGATGTCTAGTGTTTCAGGTCAAGAAGGGATGCTTGACTCTGTGGCCACGAGGACTAGGAGACATAGACGACGACCAGGAGCCAGATGCGAGCTGTCCCATGAAAGATGTCAGGTGCTAAAGGGTCGGTGTCCGGCTGGAGCACCAACAAGCCTTGACAAAAGCAACCCACGCAGGAAGGTAAAGTACGTTATGGTGTGGACCAGCAAGGTCCAGGAGACACACCAAGCAATGGGGAGTCCGAGCACATCTGGAGCAACCAGGAAAGCCCAACAGAATTCAAGATGACCCTCTGGAGGACCCACAGGCTAAATGACCAGGAGTCGCGAGGGGACCTCAAGCAAGATCACAAAGTACCAGTCAACGGAGCACTCGGAGTGAGGAGGCTGGAGTACTTTGGCGGCAATACTGTCCCGGGCAGGACTACATGCAGTCCAGTGCTCAAGCTCGGGAATCGCCAACAAGCATATGCACTTGCAAATAGACGCAGTGCGCAGGGGTTTGGGTTCTGCAGTCCCCATGAGGGATACTGGCCCAAAACTTGCTGAGAGGGCAGATCAACCTCAGGTACCTTCAAAACCCATCTCCTGTGTTGCTGGAGTCTTCAGAGTATGCAGGAAGCTCGAGAGCAACAGACCAGTAAGTTGCATTGAGGTGCCTGCAAACGCAGGGGAGTGACTCCTTCACCCCAAGGGAGTTTCTTCAGTTGTCCTTAGTGCACCACAGGTCCTGCACGGAGCCTGTATGGAGCAAGGGCACAGACAAAAATTTGAACGGAGAGGGAGACTAAGTTGGGCCCAATCGAAGTCCAGAGTGTCCAGACGGTCGAAGGTCAGCGGTTTCTTCTTATAGAATCTTGTCCAGGTAAAATCTAAAGAGCTACATCCAGGTAATTCCTTTTGTATCCACGTGAAAGAGTTGGACAGATTTGGGGAACCCTCCTAGGGGTGGGTCAGGACAGAGGGGAGGGTACTCCTATGTCCTTTGTCCAGTTTCGAGTCGGAGCAGGAGCCAACAGCTCCCAGAACTGGTTGAAGCTGGACTATGCATAGGGACACCACATGTGCCCCAGGTGCAGACTTTCAGGCACTCTCAGAGTGCACCCACTCAGCCCCAATACACGAAATCCTGTCTGGGAGGTGGTCACACCCCTCCTGTGACAGGATGCCTATTGTGCTCACGTCCTCTGCTCCACCTTGGCTCAGTAGCAGGAGGGCAGAAATGTGTCTCTGGTCAGCAGCATATATTTTGTGCTGACTGGGTCGAGAAGGCTGGCACCTGATAGACCAGTGACCCCATGAAGCTCACTTCAGAAGGGTGGAATCTTGCCTCCCACACCGGTTGCTGGTGTGGAGGTATGATTTCAAGGTGCTTGATACCAAACATGACATCTTTCTATGCAGCCGTTTTCAAGATAGCATTTACAGCAAGGTTATAATGCACCTCTACCTATATGTCTGGCTGTGTCACATACCAGCTGGAAGAATGGTCTCCGAAGGCTGCAGAAGGGCTCTGCTCATGCAGGGGCACCCTCTTACGTAAAACCCAGAACCCTGCCTTCAGGGTTCTTAAGGCCTGCTATAGGGATGACTTATAAGTTTTAAGTGTAGTGACCCATAGATATAGTGAACGTATATCTGAAGTAAGTGGTGCAAGCACCAGCTTACACAGGGTGCAGTAGCAGGCCTGTAGTTCCATTTTGCATGGCTTCTCATGGGTGGCATATTACATACTTCAGCCCATGGGAGGCCTCTGGGGTACCTATGCCATGGGTACATGGGTACCATATACTAGGGACTGATAAGGGAACCCCAGTATCAAATCTGGAGTCTACCAAAGTAAATGGCATTCATTTTAGGGAGAAAGCGGATAGACTGGGGTTCTTATTAACAGGATCCAAGTCAGACTTGTCAAAAACCAGCAAAACACCAGGCAAAAGTGGGGGTAGTCAGTCAGATCTTACCTTCCTACAATGGACAAGAGTGAAGATTTTAAGAAATGTGTCAGCACTGATAATCAATAGAAATTTCATGCAAATGAAAATACATATGCCTATAGAAATAGTTTGAAATGTTTTAGATGTGGTAGTGAAAGACACCTCTCGAATAGTCCTGGATAGTTTGCAACATGCGAAAAATGTGTGACGGAGAGACACTATGTCTGTGTTTGTCGGGGTGCTTAGACACAAGGTGTAGACTGTGTGGAGGAGGAATACAAGTATACGTTGATTGTGAGAGATGACGGTGGTGTGAACGGAGACTCATTGGAAATGCCTGAATGTTGAATCGCTGTAGGGCAAAAGCAATTATCCATGTTGGCGGATTAGGGGTCACCTTACACCATGGGAGGTGTCAAGAACTGGGATATGGTGTGTGGTAAGGATGAGATAAAATTGTTTCTGTCTGACCGATCCGGTGAGATATGGTGGTGTGAGAAGTGATGTTCTAGTGTATGCTGCCATGAGAATTAAATTTGCAGACTGCGAGACGGTTGGGAAGGTATATGTTGCTCGAAGGGGTGACAATCCTTTGGGATGGAGACATCAGAAAGCCCCATTGCCTGGTTAATGTCGGTGTGAGTTTCTCCATCCTCAAGACATGCCAAATGTGATGTAGCCAATCCAAACTTGCCGGCAGCCTCTCAGTCCCCAAATGCGCCAGAATTGCCTGATGTGCTGCCCCAAATGCCAAGCCAGTATGCCGGCCTCTATGACTCTTGAGTGAAAATGTGAGCGCATTGGAAGTCCCAGAATGGTGTAGGCCAGAAAACGGGGGAGTTGAGTGTTAAAATGTGTATCGATGTCCGTCAAGAGCCCATCCCAGAATTGAGCCAGCTTGGGGCATTCCCACAGAATGTGTAGAAGGGACCCAGGGGAGCCACACCGCCTCCAGCAACCTGTGCTATGGATTGGGTTGTCTCTATGCAAGCGAGCAGGAGTCTAATACCAGTAGGAAATTATTTTACTGGCAGTTTCTATGCTCGATGTGTTGTGCGTGACATGTCCTGCTATTCCTTAGAAGTCACCTGTCGACCCAGCTCAACCTCCCAGCAGACTTGCACCAGAGATTTCTATCCTGGCGGTTCGGGAGGCGCGAACATACAGCTCTGTGATACGGTGTTGGTAGTTCTGTTTATAAGAAGCAATTTTTCAAATGTTGTTGGGTGTCTCTGTGCTTCTTTCTTAACAGAGGGCTGTATGAGCCAATGTCTAATCTGTAAATATTGAAGCCATTCACTCTCGGGGATCTTAAAGTCCACCTTGAGTCTTTCAAAGGATATGGGCCACTCTTTGTTAAAAAAGAAAATGCCCAGTAGAGCAGAGGCCTGTCCCCTGCCACACCTGGAATAAGACACAGTTGAGTCTCTGTGTAAAATCTGGATTTCCCACCACCAGAGTTAAGGGGGAAGGGAATGATGAGAGGCTCCTATGCACCGCCTGCCTGCCTGTCCCAGACCATCAGGACTGATCTGTTAATCGGGGATATATATATATATATATATATATATATATATATATATCATATGGACGATGTGTCTGTGGTAGGAACAACATTTTCCACAGTGGTGTTCCGGCTACTGCCGATCCATGAATACCATTCGACCAAGTAGCAGAGCTGTGTCCCAAAATAATAATGGAGCAAACTCGCTTCATATGGGGACATCCATCCGCCCATACAAAGTGCTGTATTGCCTCTTGCAAAGAATGTATTGACCCTGATGGAGGCTGAAGTGAAAGATTTTGAAATGGAAATTGAAAGATAATTTTCAGGATTAGAGTCCTCTTTATGGCTGCCACGTGGCCAAGCAAGAAAGGGGGGATAACTTCCAGCGCTCCAGATTGGCCCTCACCTGTCTAACAAGGGCCTGGTAATTAATTATCTTCCAGTGTTGATGTCAACTGGATTGCTAAATATGAGCGAGGTTCGTTCATCCACTGTAGAGCACAACTGCAGGCTGGATGAGCCACAGTCTCGAATGGGACCAAAAGATTAAGGGCCTGTGATTTGTTGAGATTCATGCGGAAGCCCAAGGCCTCCCCGAACACCCTTATCTCCTCTAGAAAGAAATGTAATGCCACTCTGGGGTTATCCAGCACCACTATTACATCATCCGCATGTAAACTGATGATGTGCTCCTCCCCACCAAAGTATACCCCGGTAATCTTGGAGTTATCTCTGAACCTCTGAGCAGAGTGCTCCATGTAGAGTGCGAACAACAGGGGTGACAATGGTCACCCTTGTTGCATGCCTCTTCGTATGGGAAATGAAGCAGAGGTCTTACCGTTAACTCTGACTGAGGCCTTTGGTACCTACAGTTGCTCAATATCAAGGTACGGAACTGCTCCCCAAAGCCAAAATGAGCAAGGACCTTTGACAAATACAGTCAGTGAATGTGATCAAATGCCTTCTCGCCATCCATAGAGAGTAGCATAATCTTTCTGTTGGAACAGCTAGCTTTATCTATAGCATGAAGAATCCTCTTGGTATTATCAGTGTAATTGCCTCTGGGGGATAAAGCTCACCTGGCCAGGCGTTAGGGAAGTGAGGCGAGCCGCCAACATTTTAGTGATCAACTTTGCGTCCACGTCCAATAAAGACATATATCTGTAGGACCCACAATGCCGTCTGCCTAGCCAGCTTTAGGGATGACCACAATTGAAGCCTCCATCATCGAGGGTGGGATTGTGTCAGATCATGATTTGCATTGAAAAGACTCATAAGTAGGGGAGCTAGTGAGGGACAAAAGGTCTTATAAAAAATTGCCAGAAATCCATCAGAACCTGGGGCTTTCAGAAGTTTTTGTCACATGATAGCGCAATGACTTCTTCCATTCATATTGACCTGTCAAGTGCAGATGCCTGATCTACAGTTAGATGGGTTGTGTTCGAACTGCTGATGTAGCAAGGAGGGTTTGCGGCAGGTAAAACCTATTTGGAGTAGGGCATTTAATCAAAATCTTGAAAGGTAGCTGTAATGGGTCCATTGCCTTCAACCACAATCCCATCTCATTTTCAATGACACTACGCCAGTAGCCCCTCCAACAAAAAAGGTGTGTTTTAAGCGGAGCAATGCATATTCTGCTTTATCGAGATCCCGCCATGTTAATTGTTAACAGATTCTTGGAGCCCCGGCACCGTGAGGAATGCAGTTGAGCTCCTGCACCTGTTGCAATTGCCCTCATTATCTGCAGCTGATATCGCTATGAATTTGCCTCTGACTGCTTTTAAAGTGTCGCACACCAATGAGATCGGAACGTTTGGGCCACCATTAAAACTAAAGTAGTCATCTATTGCCTTCTGCTGGACCACTGGCAGGCTCTGCTGGAGGGTTTCCCCAGAGGCGCTACTGTTGGGCACTGCCAGTGGCCCGTGGTAGGTTTAGATCTAGGTAGATGGCGGAGTGGTCTGAGAGCGACCGAGGTTCTACGTCCACCGACGTGACCAGTGCCTGAAGGTCCCTAGAACCAAGAAAATAATCAAGGTGTGTGTATGATCTTTGTGCATGTGAATAAAAAGTTTGGTGTTGCTCCCTCCACAGATCCTTTAACCCCCATCTTTGTAACCAGAGGGCGCAGTCAGAAAATATTGCTCCTGCACCCCCTCTCAGCAGAGCAAGCGGTGTATGTTGTTGTGAAAAGCCAAATTAAGATCGCTCTCTATCAGGACCAGTTGATCCTGGCCTGTCATGATTTCTGCCACCGCTCTCTGCAAGAACCCCTCCTGGCCCACATTGGGTGCATATATGGAACCTATTACCAATGAGTGAGGGGCCATCTGCACCTGATAGACGAGCAAAAGTCCCCAGATCTCTGCAAACTTGGGACTCAATTTTCCCTGAAAGGAACGTGACCCCTTAACTGCCACTCCAGCCTTTTTACTTGCCGTCGAGGAAAACTCTTGGTCTTCAGATGATGTCAGTCGCCTGCAGCTAGGTGTTTCTAGAGTAGGCAGATGTCAGCTTGAGTGGATTATTAAAGTCTTCTCATATTGGGGGTGAAAATCCTCATTGTATTGTGGGTCATGGAGGAGAATAATTGTCGTTCTAGTGTGTCCTAGGCCCAGGACACTGAGCCAACCCACTGGCATCATATAATGGAGATTCCACTCTCTTCTGTTATAGAGACCATATGTGTGGGATGTGTTGTATTAGTGAGCACCCTTCTATAGAATTCCCCCCACCAAGAACACAACCAAAATCAAGGTCTCTGGAACGGGGAAGATACCGAACTGTGTCAGTGTCCATGCAGTAGAAACAAAATAAGGTCCATGATCAGTGCGCCTCAAAGAGATGGGCTCCCCCGCCCAGGTGGACCCTCCCCGGCCCTTAAAACCCAATTGAAAAGCCCTAACAATATTAAGCAAACTCCTGAGCCAGTGAGGCTTCAGTTAGCTTCTCCAGGAATGCCATTTCTCTTGGGCTATTGTTGCAGAGTAATGTCTGGAGATTCAGGATCAGGACAAGCCCCCCACCAATGTGAGTGCCTGTTAGACCTCTGTTCCCTGGGTCTCGACTCAGTAGGGGCCCCTCCGGAGCTTTCTATCTGTAGGAGCTCGCAGACCACACTAGGAGTGGATATTTATTTAAGCTTTCCCTCTCAAATGAAGATTATGCGAAAAGGGTATCAACAAAATTATATACTCTTGAGATCTCGCAGAAAGGTATTCATTGGGCGTAATTCCCACCTCTTCTTGATTTTAATGGCGGAAAGGTTCTGATATATTTGCAGCATGTGGCCCCTGAACTGTAGCAGCTTCTGGTCTCTATCCTTAGAGAGTATTGGTTCTATTAAAGGAAAGTCATGTATGCCCATGTGACGTGAGATTCCCAGTTGCGTCGGGCCTCCTCCATGCACTCTAGATAGACGTATTTCTAGGAGTTGCGTATCTCCCAAGGTTTGGGTGAAAAGGGGCTGTCGCATAGCATTTGAAATCCTCTTCCTCTTCTGCCGCTTGGGCACTAGGATTCTGATGTTGTTGCGCCCGGACCAGTTTTCAAATCCTCAGTGTGTGCTTGAAGGTAAGTGAGTCCTATGATTTTTTGCTGTTACCGTTCAATTTATTTGTTTCTGGCCGCTTCATGTTCGTCAAGAGTATCAATTCTGTCCGCAATTTTGGTCACTTTTCCCACATGGCGTGGAGTTCGTGAAAAAGCTCTTTCGTAACTATCTGTAGATCCTCTCATAGGGAGGCGAAGAGTGTTTCTGTGTATGGGCATGTAAACGGAGCCTCTGTATCCTCTTTTTCTGGGGGACGTGGCCCGTATGGACACCCGGGACCGATTCCCCTGACGCGGGACCAGCTGGCCTCTGGAGTATATCTCGGAGTATGTGGTCTTTCTTCCTGCATGCTGCAGCCATCTTAGGGGGGGGTGAGGCTGTAGTTGTTTACCCTAGAAAGCAAAGGGAAATCGCTATGGTTTAAGTGCATACAATCCAGAAGTTGTCGTGGTACATGCAACCGCTCCACGGAAGGCCAAACATCCCTCTCTCCCTGAGGAGCATGTACATGCCGTGGCAGTAAACGGCAGGAGTTCACAAACGGTGTCTACCGACAACCCCCCTCACCCCGGGTCTTCCCTCGTCGATTTCCGTCCGTGATCAGGTATCCTGGAGAGGGCCAGGCGAGAGCCTCCTGGGTCTGAAGGTGTCTAGAGTCACCCACCTGAGACACTCACACTACACCAAGACGACCACTCCATCCCTCTGTGCCGTCGAAAAGGACCCGTGTGCCAGAGTCAATGCAGAGACTAAGCAGGCCACTGTCTGTAAATGTTATCACTTAAACTGGGGCTGTGAATCGGGGCGGCCACTGGGCACACCGCAAATGGCCTCCCCACATCTGTGAGGTGGGAAACGACCTTTGCCACGACTTAGTAACAGTGAGTTCCGGAGTCACGCAAGCCGAACGACAACTTGCCCGAACAACGACTCAGGCTGAGTTGGTCTAGTGTTCGGGCAGGGCGGAGTTCAGCTTGCGTCGCACAGGAACAGGTAAAAGGTGTTTGTGGTTAGTTTTTAGGGAGTTTGGGGTTTGTTTTTAAGGGGTAGGGGGTTGGGTTCGTTTTCAGGGGGTGGGGGGGTTGGGGTTCGTTTTTAGGGGGTGGAGGGGGTTGGAGTTAGTTTTTAGGTGGTCCTGCGTTTGGGATACATTTTTAGGGGGGTGGGGGTTTGGGGTTAGTTATTTAGGGGTGCGAGAGGGTTTGGGGTTCGTTTTGATTGGTGGGAGGGGTTTGGGTTAGTGTACAGGAGGTTGTGTTCGTTTTTAGGGGGTGTGGTTGATTGTTTTTAGGGGGTGGGAGAGTGAGATTCGTTTTTTGGGGGTGGAGGGGTTGGGGGGGATCGGGGTAATAGTTGGTATGCATTTTTTTTTACAATGCATGCCTTTACCACGAAAAATCATGGTAAAGGAATGCGCGATACAAAAAATGGTGGTTTAGACTAGGTCGTGGTGACAACCTCGTTGTTAGGGTAGTCGTTGTTGTGGAACTTATTGTTCCAACAAAATTTACCCAGGGAGCACTTGCACTTTAACACTGATCAGCAGTGGCAAAGTGCCCAAGGCATCCAAGCCAGCAAAAACGAAATCCAGCGCAGCATAAAAAATTCAGGAGGTAGAGACAAAAAATCAGACTTGGCAACTTTGGCGTGCTTTCCCCTATCACTCGTTTAGTATTTATGGTACATTCGGCTTTGTAAAAAAAAAAGGGTTAAATCATCTGCGATAATTAGACGATATGTCTGAAGAGCTAGCAAGGAAGATCAGTGACCAAAGGTGCGCTGTGACCTAAATGAAAAGGAGCAAAAAACAAAAGTAACAGAAGTTTCAGAGTTTAACAAATTTTTGGATGGTAGGAGATCGGGTTGTCAAGTAAATGTTTACCCTTAGGGAATACGGACTCTCTTCGACTGGGTTTCCGTTAGCCAACATGGCGGTCAGCGAGGAGGAACAGGGATATTTAGAAAACTCAGTATGTGATAGCCAAGCTTCTGTTAAAGAGGTAGTACAGTGTGGTAGTACAATAGTGAGGTGAGGAGTTGTTTGGGATTGGGTAATCTTAGGTCCCAGGACATTGAAATAACATAGCTTGGGAACATGACTCATGAGGTGAGACGGTTAAACAATAGTATTTCTGAATAATGACAAAAAAACAAAATATAATGGTAAGCTTTAAAATTCCACAGTATGAAATATTGGAAATAAGCATTGGCATAGCCAATAGGTCTCTCCTTTGGGGCCTTAGAAGTGTTTAGGCAGAGCAATTGGCTTTGTTAACGTTTTTAATATGTGTTGTAGAGCATTGTGAATGTTGTGCATCATGTTTAAAAGTTATAAGTTACAATAAAAAAAGCGTTATAACCATTTTTGTCACCTTAAATATAACATAGAAAGCATTATATACAACTGAAGCACCCTAATAAAAAACAGAATTAACACCAAAACTGTGTTCTAATTTTTTTGTTTATGCAGTGCTGTCAATTTTTCCCTGCCTGTTCTAATGCTTTTTTTGTTATAGTTTTTATTGTTAGGTGGGGCAGTTCGTCATAGTAACATAACATAGCATGTATTTTTGGAGTGAAGCACACTTTCACCCGCAAAGGGGCATCTTGGCATTGAATAACAGACGTCTATTGGTTACCCAACACAATAGTACTCATTTTCTTGACCTCAGAAAGGATGAAAGGCTGAGTGAATTTGCCGGGATTTGGACCTGTGAACATGAGGTTGATCCGTCCCCAGCAGTGAGCTTAAACACATGTAAAACCCGGGAAACATGGCGTAAGTTGAGTAGAGTGCATGTGTGTATAGCACAGAGTAAGTGTAGAACACAGAATGTACAACACACATGGAGCACATGGCAATATGTTGTATAATATATGCACAGTTGAGTTAACAGTAGGGCCCTGTTGTGGCAATACATACTTAGAGCTTGGTGTATGCAAAGTGCTGGGTAGAAAGAGTGCATGTAAAACACAGGTAAGAGGACTGTAGATATACAGCACTGAGACCACAGAACAAGGCAGGCCACGAAACACAAAGTAGTAGTATATTGCACAGAAAACATGCTGAGCACAAAGCTCACACACACGACTGCCACACAGCATAGAGTACACGTACAACATACAAGGTTGATATGGAAGTCATTCAGGTGGTGGTAGCGCGTTTAAAAAGGGCGAAAAGACATAGAAACATCTGAGTACACATAAATCAAGTACCAGAATTAAGCACACAATACAAGGTAAACAATGAGCACGTGCTACACGTCAACACCGAGGACACAGAATGGGTGAAGGAATGAGTGGGCGTGGAGTAAGTTAGTATGATGGGAGAGAAAGGGATGAGTGGATCTTAGTGGAAGAGAGTTGGGGATGAACAAGGGCAAGAAGGTGTGATTGATGGCTGGTGGAACAGGGAATGGAGAGTAAAGAGGGTGAGGTTTTGCCAAGGAATGGGCGTGGCCATGATGGATGTGGGGAGGTGGTAAAGGAGGAGATGAGGAATGAGGGAGGCGAAGTAGGGCAGTGAGGATGGGCCGGGTAGTAAATGGAGGGGGTAAATGCACAAGGAAAGGGGTGTGGAAGTGAGATGGGGACCAAGTGAGGGTTGTTGAGGCAATATAGGACTCAAGCAAAGATTTGGAGTGTCGGGGGCAAATGAGTACGGAAGGGCAGCGAAAGGGAGTGTGGGAGGTAATGTGGGGAAGGGAGTTAGAATACATTTTCAGGTTAAGGGTAAAAAGGTAGTGCGGAGTATGTTTCGTAGAAGTGACGTGGGAGGGGAAGTTGGGGGTTGTGAAGTGAGCGGGAAAAGCATCTACGGCTGTGGGGGTGAGAGAGAACTTAGGGGGATAAAGGGAAGCCAAGGGGGGGGGGGCAAGGCAGAGCTGAGGTAGGAATTTGTAAGCGGAAGTAAAGACTGAGTTAACATGAGTGGGCAGGGGGAATGAAACTGCTGGATAAGGTTGAGAGGCTGCGGGGTGAAAGGAGAGGATGGAGGCATGGTCAGAGAGGAGAGGTGGGGAGTGAAAAAAACAAGCGCGGACGATAAACTGAAAGCCACCGTGCTGTATTTAATGATCCACGAGGAAGAATGCACCTGGCACCCTGCGCGCCGCTGCCGATCCCGACGGCTGGTTGTCGTGTGAGTGAACATTTACAGAAAAGGTGGGACATGAACCCGTCATTTTGGCCAATTGCGTGCTTTCATTTTGGAAAGCCACACGTAAAGCCAATAGAATGTGTGGAAGTTGAAAAACCACACAGACCAGTTTCGAGAGAGTCTGGAGTGATTCCAAGAGGCCTCCCCATAGAGCAGCGCATGCACGCTGGCTAGGCTCGATCTAAAAAGAGAAGTGGCGTAAAAAAATAACTCTCGCTGCAAAGAGGACCACATGGAAATCTGTTAGAAGCAGCACTTAGTGCTTAGATATATAACCTAAGTAACACCAATTGAAATACAGGTAGCCCGACTCCAACTTGCATCTCAAGCTTTATTAAATTAGCCCACTGGTATTGGGATCAACATCGATTCTTTGCACAGAGGGCACAATATGTTACGCTTCATACACACCCCACTGGACGTTCCTTTTATTTTATATCTGTCCCTTTTTCTGTCTATGGCTTAATTAAGAATACAATTCTTAAAGGACACCACATGCAGTGGTTCAAAATGGTTGGTCCATAGTAAAATGTGAGCTGAATGGGTTGTATCTGTAGAGCAATATAAATGTATCTAGACAAAGGTGTTTGTTAGCATTTTAAGCATGCCTTTCTTCTCTCCTGGTATTCCATTTCTTCGGGGTGTGTGCTTCAACCAGTTTCTAGGATGGAAGCCCTGAGTAGAATAACTGCGTTTTACAACCAGTTGTCCAGTATAGGGATTTTGAGACCTGAGGTGTGTCTTTGCAATGTAGGATCTAGCATATTCAAAACACTAAAATTGTTCAGTTATTCTAGGTGAGGGTGGCCAATATTTGTACGTTTTGGCGTACTGTGGAGAAACGGTTGTAGTAGTATTACTTGTGTGATTGTAGGCAACTGGGGGCATACCGACCCTATATGCTTTGAAATTGTACTGTTGCTTTCAGAAGGTACCCACCCACATTGCCTGTTCCTGCAAGCTGGGTCAACTCCTACTGGTGTAGCAATCTTCATGGCCCCTTAATTCGATTGCTTACAGTTGTCCATCAGCTAACTGTCTTTAATTGGTGACTTTCCCTAAAGACAGCAGAAGCAGTCATTTACCAAAAATAAAATACAAACATTTTATAAATTCTCATATAATATAGTTTTGTTTTATTTTCCATTGAACAATATTGTTAAAATAATTCTTAGAAAATTGTTCATGATAAAAGTTTAAACATTAGTACTAACAATGTTGTAAAGCTCGAAGGATGTTGAAACGCAATATAGGGTGATAGCGGTTATTTGACAGAACTGTATTTCTTTAGATATCTTAATGCTGTCTTTTCAAGTAGGTTTAACTTTTGAGCCGCAGCACAAGTCCATCACAGTTCTTATTGTCTCTCCCATTTCTGTATCTTGGGTTCTAAGGTGTGTTCTAACTTTGTCCCAGTGTAATCCTCCTCAATCTACCACGCTTGCAAAGGCCAAAGAAAAGTGTTTTCCCCCACCATCTTGAGTGTTCCTGTGTTACTTGTGTGTGTGTTTCCTCGTGTGCATGGTCCAAGTAAGCTTGCCCAGCGGATTCCTTTGCCAAGTGTGCTATGTGCAGGAAGCATGCCATGCTGCTGCCCCCATGGTGTCTGCACGTGTGAATGCCAACCAAGTATGTCTTGTACCCATGCTTTGTGTGCGGGGAATGAACCTCATAGTGTCCATGGTGTACTTCTGTGTGAGTAAAAGTTGCTGTGCTACCACTTGTGCTGTGTGAGTGACGTCATTTTACGTTTTATTAAATTGGAGTGATGTTCAGTGGAATCTCCTTATGTAAACTGGTGCAGTTTGACCCAGTAGTGGACACACTATCAGTCTCCTCCTTCCATCTTGTAACGTAAAAATAAAATGTAAGACTATTCGGAGTAAATCCCCTCTTTTATGCATGATGTTAAAGTAATACCAAGCTGCTTCTGTATCTTAATACAGTTAAATGCAATGAATGTATCCCATATTACACGAATTGGTAAATTAATCCCATTAATCTCATATGTCCGTCATTTTAGGATGTACTAATGGATGAATGGATTCTGTAATGAAATGCAGTTTAATGTTCTAAAGGATTTCTCCTGCCATCTAGGGCAAGGTAAAGTGATCTGAGCTGTCACTTTGTATAATGTCTTCAGAGTAAAGTAGTAATTTTATTTTTTTAAATAGAAAGGTAAAGTAATCAGAGTAACCATCTAGTGCAATGCAGTTGATCAGATGTTTTTTGTTTTCTAATGCATTGTTTACTATACATTATCTATCATAGTAATGTACTTGACATTGATTTTCCTTGCTTTACCTGTATAAAATTAGAGCAGTAAAGGCTCTACAATGTGGGGCTCAGTGAAGCAATCAATGTAATCTTTTGTAAACCAGTAAGAGATTACAGAAAGAGATTAATCCACTAGTTTAGTCAAATATAGGTTCATGTAATCAAAATAATTTACCTTGTAAAGGACGATAAAGTAGCATAGTAAAGATATTGTGTAATCTAGTCTGCTCTAATCCAAGTAATTACCTTATGTTATTAAAATGCACGGCAGAGAATCATTTAAGTAGCTCCACATGCTGCAATCTGTAATTTTCCTCTGTTTTGATGCAGTTGGCAATACGGCCGCCAATCCTGTTTCTTCTGTGTGCCTCATTCATAATAGCAGTGCTGTTTGTATGTGCCCTGTCCTCCGATCTTTAGATCTCGCCTAGGCAGCGCGCATGCGCTGCTCTAGGAGTTGACCTTTAGAAATTGGTCAGCCCTTTCAAGCACTTGTGCTTGTGCTGGCATCTGCCTTGTGGGAGCGAGCAGTGGTGTGCAATCTATTTGAAAACAGATGGCCCGCGCGCCGCTGCTTGCTCCCGCAAGGTGGATGCCACCACAAGCACGAGTGCTTGAAAACAGCTGTTTGCATTTGCCTGTTTGCCCTCGCTATCCCTTCTCAACACTTAACGCAGTAGACATCTCGCGTAGCAAAGCTACTGACCAATTATTAAACCTTCCACGCAAGAGCCATTAACTAAAGAGTTCGTAAGGCACCCTCGAAGCAAGAAGGAATTTGAAAGTCAAAATATATTTTTAAAAAACACACATCTCAACATGACAATAGTCTCCGTAGCTGAGCACACACTCCTAACAGCTTGACAAGGAATTGTGTAAAACGGGAAAACCGCTGATAAAACACTCGCGATCTGAGCAATGGTCATGTACACCATAATGCAGACACAACACATATTTACAGTGCCAACACAAGACATAACCAGCATTGGCATAGCCAATATGTCTCGCCTTTTAGTGTTTAGTTATCCAGCACAATATCCTTGGTGCAACAACATCAACTGTTGCATGGCTAAACACTTATAAGGTCTCAAGGCGAGAACTATTGGCTATGCCAATGCTTGTTTTTGTTGTTGTAATTGGTTGGTGTGTTTAGCTTGTGCAACAATTGCATTGCATTGCACTGCTGTAATTGCTTTAGCTGTTCTGCTCGAGTGAAGTTGTCCTACTTCTACCTAGCTGTGTGAGTGAAACGTGACCAGGTGATAACTGGATTTTGGTTTTTCTGTGTGCTAGTGAAATTTGTACTCCTATTGCCTAACTGCGTGCGTATATTTGCATTATTGAAGCTGGAGAAAAACATTTTACTATCCCAAGCTTGCCTCATGGTCTACAAAAGATATTTTATTAAAAACGCATACATTTACAAAGAGCAGCTTTGTCAGCCATCAAGTGCCACTCACATTTTGCTGCTACCCACGGCTGCCTCCGTCAGTGGGTCAGACCACTTTAACCATTGGTTGTCTTCAGTGTCACGGATGGCATTATGCTCTTGCACATGTACGACTCCGTCTAAAAAGTAAGGCACTTAAGTGGCAGTGCTGAAGGCCAGTTGATGCTTTCATTTAATGTTTTTTTAATCTATTTTTGCAATGATTATTTATTTTTTTACAAACCAGCACAGCAACTTTAGATGGCAGTATTTTTACTTTTTAATACTTTTACTATGAAATGTATGAAAATACCCTTACAAAACATATAAAAAGGCTTGGCAATGCCACAACTATTGGGTTGCCAATGCTCGTTTTAATATTTACGATGCACTGTTGATAAATACATATTGTTGCCATTTTTGCTGGCATCCTCTTGTCCTTCTGCTTCCACCATGTGAATATTCTGCATCGTTGTTTCTAATGATAAATCCGACTGTGAAGCCATGCCTGATGCAAGGATGCTTGAACTAGGCAAGATGCCATGTTGTCCTTCACGCTCCTGCCGCACTAATGTTCACCTTAAGGTGATAGCTTGTGGCTCTGCTCAAATATGTTGAAAAGTTATTATTTTATTTTAAAGAAACTAATACTAACCAAAAGTGCAGCATGGCTTGGTTCTTGGAGAGATCATTTGAGGACAGATTCTCCTCTGACTAAATTGTCAATCCGAGATCTTTGTGATTCCACAGTTCCATCTCCAGAGTTCATTTTAGAACTCCACGACTTCATTGAGTTGCTTACATTTTTGATTCCACTCACTCTGCAGACGCTAGACTGTTGCACATTTTCCATGCAAAAAACCGTGCTGCTGCAACAGAATTGATAATTGTGACTGACATACATACATTTTTAATTCACCGGTACACCGGTACCGAGGCAAAGGGTCAGTGGCACCAGTGACATAAGTCCTCTCAAAGCCCGTCCTCCCACCCAAGCCCGGGAGAGCCACTGACTGACATCCTGACTGCAAACTTCAAGTGCTATTCTCCTTGTGTTCTCTATGTAAACCATTCAGTGATAGTGGCCAGGCTGTCTAGTCTGACATTGGCATGGTGACATGTTGATTTAGACCTGGAACTCCAGCTAACCAAGACATATTGAACGCTCAAGTTGACATGTTAGACCTGACTTCCTGGGCGCGAGGGCACTTTATTACTGTGTTCCAATCGCATCAACTGGAGTGTTCCCCTTCTGGTGTCCTGGATCCCCGGTACTGGTGGACAAAAAACTGGATAACCAAGTGCTCCTCTCCAGCACTTGACTCTCCAGAGCAGTCCAAGGCTTACTCAATGAGGTGAGGTGGGGTTAGTCATTCAGAATACAGTACACGGATGTATGACGTTACAACGCATACTTTTACTCCGCATACCATTACAACGCGGTATTCACAACGCATACCACTACAACGCATAGCGCTTTGGGGTGCTGGATAGTGGTAAGTATAATTTACTATTCTAACTCCAGTCCCCGTGGACCCTAGGGAAGGTGTTGGATAGTAAATTAAACTTACCTCTTATCCTAGAGCGCCCCCCAGCGCTATGCGTTGTAATGGTATGCGTTGTAATGCCTGCGTTGTAGTGCGTTGTAAAAAATGCGCTGTAACAGGTGCATACCACAGTACACACCGTACTACCAGCTGATAAAACCAATGTCCAATCAGTGCTATAATTTTGATAAAATAAAGGTTCTCGAATACACACGAGAGGTATACTGCACATAAAACTAGGATAAACCGTGAATGCCAGATGCCTCAACAACCCTTTGGGTCAGAGTTCTGAGCCCAAACAGTATAATGGCTCCTAGACACTAAGCATTTAAAAACACAGTTAACATGTTGACACACAATTAGCATTGCATATTACAGACCATGTTGCACAGGGTTGCCCTCTTGTGCTAGAGCCATGATACCAATCCTTGTATTAAAATGAGCTAGTTTCAGCATTTGATGTGAAGTCAAATGTTCTTGAGCAGCCCTTAACATCCCCCTGGCCCCTTCTTACTTAATGAGGACACTAATCTAGTAGTGTCAGGGATCCAATCACAAGTGCCTGATGTCTTGCCACAGTTTACTGGAGTCCCACTAGTCCAGTATCCACTGGGGCTAGCTTTAGGAGGGTAGTGACTGGCCAGGGTGCTAGTGCACCCCGATATCCCCAGATGTCACAAACAGGAAGGTGGGGCCCTGTATCACAGGGCACTCTTTCACCAGTTGCTAATTGTAACTGGAAGTACCACACAGGCTCTCACAGCACAGGGGAGAGTTCTGGGCAAAGTAACTAGCCTTCTTCAAGGACTTGTCTCAATCCTTCCCATCTCCCTCTTCCTCCGGTAATGTGCTGCAAGCATCCTTATCTTGAGCAGCTGTCTTCGGTTTCCATGTTCAAAGTGCCAGCTCCACAAGCCTCACAGGAACAGCTGGTTTTCTGACCAATGCAGCTGATGCCCTTGCTCCTCATCACTGGCAAATTACTTTGCAGCATAATCCATCAGTAATAGAGAAATGTACCTCAAGTTCCAGGCGCGGTGAGTACGCTTCTTATCTTTCCTCCGCACCCCAGGCGGTGAATGGCTACCTTAGGCAGGCCCCGTGTAGGGTCACCTTGTCAGAGTGGTCAACCAGTCTTAAAGATACACTGAATGCTAAAGCCAGACTTTTAACACTTTTGAATGCTAGGATGATTCAATCAGAAGGGTCTGCTACTTTTGAATCTTGGGAGCCCCTCCAATCGCAATACACATTTATGGCATGTTCACTGCGTGTCCAAAGCATGCACAGGATGACCTACTGTCTTCCCTCGTACCAGCTCTGGCTATTACCCAGAGAGGAATTTGAATTAACTCCAGACAAGGAGGGCCTGTCCATCAACCAACAGAAAGAGTCCCTCCTAGCAGTTATAGCAGTTAAGCATAGGTAAGAGCGAGTGTCTACCTCCAGCCCACCCGGCATCTCCAAGGAATAGAGGGGCACGAGGGAGCTTGAATGTCCTCAGAACAGCTCACATTATACACAGTGGCTCAACTCACCATCCTTCCCCAGTACACCCATGGGCTCTCAAACACGTTAGGTAGACAAAGGCAACAGGACCACATGCATGTGATACTGCACAGACTTGATCAAGAGGTTGGCTAGTCATCCCCCTTGTTAGAATACAGGGATACAGGTATCCCCGACTAGATTTGATGCTGCCACCACTGTCAGTCGATCACCGCCTGTGTAGAGAGGGCCATAACCACATATCTGAAATAGGGTTGCACTATGCATGTCTCCCCTTGACCTCGGAGCCAAGCTCCTGGGGTTCTCAATCCATGTAAGCAGGGAGACCCTCAGTGGATATGTATGCTTGCCATGCTAACTGAGGTAAGTATGTAGATTCAGTAACTTTTAAGTGACTTGCCTAGAGAGCGACCACTGTACCCTGCCAGGCCTGGTCGCCCCCACGCTCCTCCTGCTCCAGTTTTGCTGGTTTCCTGCTGTTTTTGCCGCCACTCGCCTTTTCCTGCCACTGCCTCCCAGCGGCCCCGCCCCCCGCCAGCCGATTGGCCCCCCCCGCTCCCGCCACCCAGCGGATCCTCCCTCCCGGCTCCCTTCTTATGCCGCCTCCACGCACGCGCAGTGTTGGCGCGCAGCGGGCGCGCCGATTGTGCGCCAAAGGCGCACCAAAGGCGCACCAAAGGCAAACCCGTCTGCGCCTATCCGCGCCTGGCTCGCGCCAGGACCCCTGGCCCCCGACGGACCTACGACTCCGCCACCCTCATCGCACTCAAACCCGACCGACCAAGAGCCTGCCACCGAGTGACCCCGAGACGCACCCACGGACCCTTCACCTGTCAAGCCTGCAAGTTCACCTGCCTCCGGACCTGCACCGCAGCCACCAAGCCGAGCACCAACAACAGCCACCTCAAGTGCATCCTGCTCAACACCCGCTCCATCCACAGACATGCCATCGAACTGTGGAACCTGCTCGACACAACCTCACCAGATGTCGCCTTCCTCACGGAAATCTGGATGAACGCCTCCTCAGCGCCCGTCATCGCCATCCCAGACGGATACAAGATCATCCGGAGAGACCGCGTCAACCAGACTGGAGGAGGCATCGCCATCGTACACAAGAACACCATCCGCATCACAACAGACTCCAACGACACCTTCACCGCCGCCGAGTTTCTCCACTTCCAGATACACACCGACCCAAAGACGACCTTCAGAGGCACCCTCGTCTACAGGCCCCCTGGACCACGTACACAATTCAGCGACGACATCACGGACTTCGTCAGCCCGCACGCCCTCCGCTCCGCTGACTACATCCTCCTAGGTGACCTCAACTTCCACCTGGAGAACAACAAGGACCGCAACACCGCCGCCCTGCTGGAGAACCTCGCCAACCTCTGACTCGAGCAACTGGTCAGCACCCCCACCCACTACGCCGGCCACACGCTTGACCCCGTCTTCTCATCCAGCAAGCACATCACCTTCAGCCACTCCACCGGACTTCACTGGACCGACCACAGCTGCGTCCACTTCAGCTTCAGAAGAACGACGACCCACCGCCATCAGCAACAGGTTCCTCACAGGAGCTGGAGCAAGATCACCGCCGACCAGCTCACCACCTACCTCAGCCAGAACCCACCCGCCGGCGCAACGGACCCCAACGTAGCAGCCCGCAACTTCACGCAGTGGCTGACCGCCTGCGCCGACGACCTCGCACCACTGAAGAACCCTCCTAGCAGACGCAGAAGCAAGAAGGCCTCCTGGTTCACCGAATAACTCAAGGACTCCAAGAAGAACTGCCGCACCCTGAAGAAAACCTGGCTCCTCGACCAGACCACAGACAACATGACCACCCTCAAAGACGCTACCCGCAAGCACCACCAGCTCATCCGCACCACCAAGAAGAAATCACTGATAGAACGACTGGACAACAACGCCCACGACAGCAAGGAGCTCTTCAGCATCGTCAAGGAGTTCTCCAACCCTAGCACCGGCAACAACGACATCACTCCTTCACAGGATCTCTGCGACTCTCTCGCTTCGTTCTTCCACAGCAAGGTCGCCGACATCCACAACAGCTTTGACGCACCACCCACGCACCCAACCGCCGAACCAACGCCCCCCCACCGCCACTCTCCGCACCTGGACCACGGTGACCACCGAAGACACAGCTCGCACGATGAACACCATCCACTCTGGATCTCCAACCGACCCCTGCCCCCACCACATCTTCAACAAGGCCGACTCAATCATCGCACCCCAACTCCGGGACGTCATCAACACCTCCTTCAACACCGCTACCTTCCCGGAGAGCTGGAAGCATGCCAAGCTCAACGCCCTACTGAAGAAACCAACAGCGGACCCCACCGACCTCAAGAACTTCCGCCCCATCTCGCTCCTCCTTTTTCCTGCCAAAGTCATCGAGAAGACAGTCAACAGACAGCTTGCAGCCTTCCTCGAGACGAACGGATCCCTCGACCCCCTCAACCCCTCGCAGTCCGGTTTCCGAGCCAACCACAGCACCGAGACCGCCCTCAGTGCAGCCACGGACGACATCAGAACCCTGCTCGACAACGGGGAAACAGCGGCCCTCATCCTCCTGGACCTCTCTGCAACGTTCAACACCATCTGCCACCGCACTCTAGTCCATCGTCTCAGCAACATCGGGATCCAAGAGAAGGCTCTGGAGTGGATCATCTCGTTCCTCACCAGAAGAACACGGAGAGTCCGCCTCCCCCCATTCCGATCCGAGGCCACCGAAGTCATCTGCGGCGTACCACAAGGATCATCACTCAGCCCCACCCTCTTCAACGTCTACATGAGACCTCTTGCAACCATCGCACGCCAGCACAACCTCAACATCATCTCCTATGCCGACGACACCCAACTGATCCTCTCCCTCACCAGAGACACCGCCACCGCCAGAACGAGCCTGCACGAAGGGATGAAAAGCGTCGCCGAATGGATGAAGAACAGCCGCCTGAAACTGAACTCAGACAAGACGGAAGTCCTCATCCTGGGACCATCGCCCTCAGCCTGGGACGACTCCTGGTGGCCCCCCGCCCTGGGCACCGCTCCCAAGCCAACCGACCACGCACGCAACCTGGGAACCTGGGCTTCATCCTGTACTCCTCCCTCTCGATGACTAGACAAGTCAACGCCGTCTCCTCATCGTGCTTCAACACCCTGCGTATGCTCCGAAAGATCTTCCGATGGATCCCGACCTAAACCAGGAAGACGGTCACCCAGGCCCTCGTCACCAGCCGACTGGACTACGGGAACACCCCCTACGCGGGAACTACAGCCAAACTACAGAAAAGACTCCAGCACATACAGAACGCCTCCGCCCGACTCATCCTGGACATCCCCCGACGCAGCCACATCTCCGGCCACCTGAGGGACCTGCACTGGCTCCCCGTCGGCAAAAGAATCACGTTCAGGCTCCTTACCCACGCACACAAGTCTCTCCACGACCTGGGCCCCAAGTACCTCAACGACCGCCTGACCTTCTACACGTCCACCCGTCAGCTACGTTCTACAAGCCTCGCCCTTGCCACCGTACCACGCATCCGAAGAGCCACCGCCGGAGGAAGATCCTTCTCCTACCTGGCAGCCAAGACATGGAACTCCCTCCCCATCCACCTCCGGCTGACACAGGACCATCTCGCCTTCAGGAAACAACTCAAGACCTGGCTGTTCGAGCAGTAGCGGACCCCTCCCCTAAGCGCCTTGAGACCCTTCCGGGTGAGTAGCGCGCTATACAAATGGTATGATTGATTGAGAGCAGCATAAGGCAGGAAAGCACTCTCCCCAGAGACATGCAGAGGACGTCCGTCCCAACATGTAATGCATATTTTTCTCTGAAGTAGGTTGTTAACAGTATATTAGTTAAACTACTTAAAAACAAAATGCAACTCTCAGAGAGTAATTTATAGCAGAGATGAAGCAACACAATCAGTAAACATAGCATGAATGAGAAATGTCACTTACATGCAACAAATGTCAAAATGCAGTGTGTGGATTGGCATTTCTACAGCAGTGTGCAATTCTATTAGGGGCTGAGAATATACCAATAAGGCTGATATAAAAGATATGCCAGGTAGCAGGATGGAATAGCCGCGATGGAACGGCTCTAGGGACAAGCTAAAAAGACCACTTAAAAAAAAGTTTTTAAAGCACTTTAGTTAGTCAGCCCCAGACCTAAATCTATATAAGCTATTTGTGTCCTCCTTTAGGGGTAATGAACTGGGCGCCCTGTACTGATCACACATAACTTTTGGGTCATGGCTCAAAATTAGTCTGAAGATTAGAGGTCGACCAGATTTGGCCTCTTTATCTAACCAAATGTCCGATTTCTTTGATATAGAGACGCCTTAAATGGTTAAAAACGATTTCGGTCTAAAATCTGTGAGAATCAGCTTTAAGTCTCTACCTCTTTTGTGTGTGCTTGTTTTTCCTGTGCCGAAAAGGAATCATTTCACTCCAAACACGGAAGTGCAGTCCTTCAGGTAACACTTTGTGTATAATATTAGTAATCCCTGTGTTTACTTGGGCAAAACTTGTCTGATTGGTGTGACTAATAGCATAAATAGTACTTCTCAGGCAGAGGCTTGATAGCGCGCACTCACAGCTGAAAAAACATAACTACTTAACTCCTAGTCAGAGCGTTGCTGACCTAAATTTGTCACACATGAGTAAGCAGCTTTTTAGAACTATAGTCCTTTTTCAGGCCCTTCGCTGAAAGACAGACTTGCATACTGCAGTGTCTGTTGCATGTCTGCATTACTACTGCCAGGAGCGAGCAATAGTCGTTTCATGCCAAGGTCTCTAGAAAACCGTCTCAAGGAGCTTATTTTTCCGCTACACTTTTAGAACTCTAAAGTGTATTTTCTACTGTTGTAATCATCGCTGTAGTGAGTTGACTCTTAATAACCTTTTCATTAACTACTGGTATACATGTTTTCAGAAAGGCCAAAAGCAAGCCTTTGCTAAGAAATGGAAGACCACCAGCTAAAGGCAAGGCTTGATGCATCTGGGTAACACAGCAGGAGGGCTTACAGGTCTACATTACTCACCAACAGGCCTGCCAATTTCAATATGAGGAGGGCACTGCACCTGAGGCACTTTTACTCACTGCCTCCTAACTTAAAAAGTAAAACAAACGTAAACTGGAGGTTTTCCATCGGCAAATGACCATCGCTGCGCTCCGACTCTATACAACGAGCTGGTAGCCTACTCTCTGTAGGGTTTTCCAGCTCATCGTGTCCACACTGGGTAACCACACACATTAGCTCCGTGTTGGTTGGAAAGTCCGCACTAAAGTAGGTCACCTGTATGCAGGGGGTCATACTTTGTGAAGACATTAGCCAATGGGAAAGATAACACCATCTTGGCAGTCAACCATCTCACTCTCTGCTTAGCCTCACATGCACCTCCTCCTCCCTAGTCAAATCTCTGCATTCGACAAGTACGACCCGGAAGTGGGGTAAAAAAGTAACAAATGACTGAGCAGAAAGGGGCACCTCTGTATATTTGTTCCCGGCGTAGTTACAACGCAAACAAAAAGTGTGACCAAAGTCTCCATCCTAACCTAGGTTACTCAGGGGAGTGCGTGCCTGAATAAGAAACTAAGGGATCATGACAGTCTGCAGGGTGCCATGCAAGTAAGCCTTTTTACTCACAGATATGGAACAAGTAATTTCCACCATAATCTGATGCGACAAATACATACATCCAACAACTTTACTTTGTCTTTGTATGATGAGCCCTTTTGTTGCTTACACCCGCCCCTCAAAACACCAGAATAATCATTTGGATAGCTAGGATGGATTATTACTAGGGTGGTTGACAGACACTGTATCCACCATATCAAGTCTACAATAGGGATCCTTCACAGAAGGGCTGAATCCTCTTGGACTAGAGAAGGTGACCAAGTCACTTCAGAAACATCCTGTCCAGCTCACAAACACATATAGAACATTGTATTTACTTATGTTTGCCCATCCCTTCTCACATTACATCAAATTGCATGTATGTGTAACCAGGAGGCTAGCAACAGAGCTATGTACATGTGGCAAACCCCAGTGGGAATATATGTGGATAGAGGGGACAGATGGAGGAGGTAGCGTAGTCGAAGGAGGGAGAATTATGCCTAGCTGAGGTAGTGTCAATTAATGGCAATATTATGCTATCATAGCCCATTGTGTGGGTGGAGGGCCTCAACCTCCTGAACCAGACAATGGACACAGCAAACACAAATACTGGAAATGCAACCAGCTGTAAGCCAGAAAACAGGGGTTTATAGGGAAACAAATGTATCATAGGCTTCTTGACTGGATATATGGATACCTAGAAGGATTTCCTACAGCTCACAATTCTTTATTTCTAAGGCTAATATCTTGGAGACTTCCTCCTTAATGCTGGCTCACACCTGTGATGCTTGCTCTTTAAAGGGAGGCTGTGTCTGGTGTCCGTCTCATGGAAGCAGAGATGTGCGAGTCTGGGAGGGAGTGAGACAAAGGGAGCAAACTGCCCCAGTAACTGGTAAAGGTCGCCTTGCTGCTCGAGGGTCATGGAGGAAGAGCGGTTGCAACCTCCACTGACCCATCGTTTTCCTGTGCAGAGAGGATGTCAGGGAGAGATGGACTCTCCTCTACCACTCCCTTATCTGTCATTAGGAGATACTCACTACGGACCTCTCGAAGTAAGGATTCAACCTGTTCAAATGTAGCACCTTCAGGGGGATTCTAGGGGTGTGGAGGCCAACCAAGTAGGTGGCCTCCCCCTTCTGCTCCTTGATTTCATATGGCCAATCCACCGGTTCTGGAGAGCCCAGGCCTCCACTGGCTCCATGACCCAAACATTTTGGCCATGTTGAAATTCCGTCTGTGTTGTCTTCTGCTCCTACCAGAGTGTCCTCACCTCTTGGCTATCCTCAAGGTTACATTTATCCTGCTTTCAGAAGTGCTGGATCTTGTTTCTGGCGGTCCAGCATGGAGCTGACCACATCCTAGGGGCGGAGGGGGTTCCTGGGAGCTTGCTACCACACCTCCTTGACAAGGCTCAGAGGCCCCCCTCAGAGGGAGTCCATAGAGGAGTTCAAAGGGGCTGTACCCTGCTCATTTCTGTGGCACCTCCATGTAGGCAAAGAGAAGACATGGTCTCTGGCAGACCCATATCCTACCTTTCAAATTCTTGTTGAATCTCTCAACCAGACCATTGGTTTGTGGGTGGTATTCTTGTAAATCACACCAAACTCCTCCCACAGTTGCTTAATGTATGCAGACATGTAGTTAGTGCCTCTTTGGTGGAATCCACACAGGTAACGACCCCCATCAGAGCTCTTGTCACAGTGGGTGCAGTCACTGTTCTCCAAGGGATAGCCTCTGAGTAGTGGGTGGCATGGTGTACCAAGACCAGGATAAACCTGTTGACCAGGGCATCCTCTTACGTCATTGCTTACTCTCTCAAAGTGAATGCCAATGACTGGAAGTGGGATCAGGGGAGCCTTGTGCTTTCGCCCTGATTTCCCACTGGCCTGGTGGGACAGGACCTTCAAAATGTATCTGAGGCTGTCTTCATCTGGGGCCAATAAAAGTGGGAGGCGAGATTGGGGAAGGTCTTGTCTTGCCCCAAATGTCCTGTAAAGCTCTTGTAATTCACCTAGGGTGTAACTGTCCTCCTCGGTTGGCTCGGGGGCCTCCTCTTCCGGTACCCCGTCTACCACCTCAGGACCTTCAGGGACTGGTTTCCCACGCCCTTCGCCCCTCTTCTTTGCAATTGTCTAGGCGATTCCGAGCTCCAGACTACCCTGGCTCCCTTCTAGGACAGCCATGGCTCTGGTGGCCACCCAGACCCACGGCTCCCTTCTAGGACAGCCATGGCTCTGGTGGCCACCCAGACCCACTCAGACAATCCCATAATTTCCAAGTGAGACCTGAGCTCTACCTCCCTCCAGTTAATATGTTCTAGGTCATTGGCTTACAGACAGTCTATAGGCATGGCATGGCATGACTTACAGCTACTTTCAGAGACACTGAGACCTCCCATCCCACCCCCCAACTCCAAGGGAATCAGAGCATTGGTAGATGGCTCTGATGATTATATAATAATAATAATCCACATTTGTAAAGCGCACAATCACCCGTAAGGGTCTCTAGGCGCTTGGGGCCGTCGAGAAGATTAAGCAAGCTATTGCCCAGAGTCACATGGTGCTGGGCTAATCTGCCGCCGGCCCTGGGGATCGAACCGTGATCCCCAGATTCCGGAGTCAGTCACCCTGGCCGCGGCGCCACACCTCTCCTTAGTGGAATGTGTCTGGAAGGACCTGCTCTGCTCACACCAGATGATACTTGGCAGTACTCATGCTGTCCCCTGTGTCGCACAGATCCTCTACCCATTGCCCGTTAATGGTGACCCACTGCCTATACTTTGAAGTATTGGAATGCACTTGGTCTCTAGGCCCCATTTCTTTATCTCCTCTGGAAACTAGTTTCATCTTTGTCTGTTCCCTATAACTAACTGGGGCTAACTCCTCCCTGAGTGCTAAACTCACCATCCCTGGTGTCTACCCACCAGTGGGAGACGGTACCCTCTTGGAACTTTTGGAGTCGCCCTTTGTGTCCATATTTGTAGCACCAAGTACATTGGGGTAGAAACCTCCCGGTCTTATTGTCAAAAGAACCCCTTCTATTTCTTTGGATCAGACTAGAACTGATCAGCACTATCCTCTTGGGTATTATTTAGGGGGCTTTTGATAACCTTATTTTTAGGATTTTCTCCCCCTCTTTCTTCTGTTGGGAACCCTTACCCCCTTTGTGGAGGTGACCCCCACCCCAGATAACATTTTGGACACCCTGATGCTAGCCTAGGGGTCTGTCTCCTCAGGAAGCCTCCTGGGATCAGTCCGCTTAATGTCCGCGTAATTTTAGCATTGTATGTTATACTGAATGGTACTGTATGATTCTTTATTGTATCAACCTTTTATGATTTTATCATGGTATTTAATGTTTTATCTTGGATGTTTTATGTGTCTGTTCTGCTATGCTGCAGAAATGCAGCACATAAAGTTATATCTGAACTGCATATGACTTTTTTGATTTCAGGCAAATTTTAGGGAAACTGTGCTGAAAAATCATCTGGGTTCTCATCTGTTTTGAAGGTTCTCTTTGAGAAGGGAATATACTCCTCATACCTTTAGATGACCTGTTTGCTTTACAGATGGAGAAAGTATTTATCTGTTACCATGCTTTGTGTTTGGGCACTTTCGGGGTTCGTTTGATTTTTGCATTTTATTTTTGTCTGGACCTGTCATATTTTGTTTTTAAGTAAGTCTTGTACTTCATTTGCCGTATTTTTATTAAGCGCCGCCTTTACTTTAGAGGGAGGGTTACGCTTTAAAATGTTGTTAATGCATACATTCTCATGAGTGCCCCTCCGACTTATTTGCTACTTTATATGTAAATGGCGTTCTAAAATTTAAATGGAACCTAGATCCTAGTGATTATAAGATAAAACACAGGACTCTAATTAAAGTAATGCAGTTTTATTTACATGGATACTGGGTTCCGGGAAATATTTCTGGCCAGTATTACAAAGGAGTCCCAGTGAAATTATGGGGATTATCTGCAAGGACCCTGTTTTCCCAAGTGTAATTCTGCTCTGAAATCCCAGTTTCATGGGGGTTGATGCTCTTCTTTCCACCTACCCAGAGTATGTTTTAAAATGGAAGTGGGGAAACTGGTGTCCTGCGATGGGAGGGAGATGGCTGCGGGTGGTACAGAAAAGGAGAGAATGTTGCCGAGTGAAGGTGGTGGGGGAAATCTTTTTTCAGTGACCTGTGCCTTAGAAGTGGGTTGGGTAGGAGGCGGGGCCGGGTCGGGGCCGGGTCGGTCTGAACTTGCTACTCATACTTAAAGCAATTTTATGAACAGATTTTCCAGCCATTAAAGTCAGGTCTGTAATTCTCCCACCCAGTGAATTCAGGTGCTGAGATATTGGGCCAGTTACATTTTGAAGGCGTGCCGTCCCACACGGGATTATTGCTCCCCCCCGACTTGCAGTCAGGACCTTGGTGAGCTATGTAGAATGAAAAGGATGTTGTAAGCCTTCCTGCTAGGTCGACCCTGCTGTTGGGGGTGACGATATGGCGCACCCGTCTCTGACCGGATAGTACCTCGAGCCCTTGAGACCAGGCAGTCCATAGAGTGATGCTTTGTGGAAGGCATTATATCCTCCGAGACTAGGGGGGCAGTTGGCTCCGATAGGTGACGCCTCGGTGATTGATCGACGTGGCCTGGGCCTCCAGCTCCGAGAATAGCCTCGCCACGTGCTTAGAAGACAGCTGGCGGTGCTGGCTGAAGCCACGGTGCATGCCTGCGCAGCTGCGACTCACGCACGCTGTCACTGGGACTTTAATGGCTTCGGCTGACTCCTGGGGAGTCTTCTTTTCACATTAGCCCCCTCCAAGATGTGGCGCTCAGCCTCGCGGGGAGAAATATTCGTATACATACCACGGGGTCCGGTGTTGCCGAATCGTGGCGTTATGGCTTTTTTTCAGTGTGATATTTCTGGGATGTCTTTTGGGATTCCTAGTCACAAATCACAATCTCCATCACTCTTCCCACTTGTTCATTTACTTCAGAGAGCTTCGTGAATATTCCAGTGTCACCTTTATTTCTCCAAGGCGACTTAATATTTTTTTTTATTTGCGGTTTTATATAGCGTGGAATAGACTGGTTGTCAGAGTGCTTCATATAGGGACAGTTCCAGATACACGGGCACTTTAGTCATGCTACGATACATTTTAATAAGGCATAAGGTTACAGACTAGCAGGAGCAATTTCTTTGAAGTTGCTGTGGTGCTGATAACGTTCACACAAACTGTCACATTTGGGCATCTAGATATACATAATGCCCCCCCCTCGGCAGGAGCAGTGCCCGACACCATGGAGGGGGTCCATTCCTGATCGAGTAGCATCTCTTACGCATCATTGCAATTTTAGGCCATTACTAGGTTCATAACTAAGGACAGGATATGATGTGCGTGTGTGTGTGTATGTATGTGTGTGTGTATATATATATATATATATATATATATATATATATATATATATATATATATATATATATATATATATCCATCCAACAAAATGCCCCAGCATTGTGAAAGGGCACTCGACAGCGCCCCCTACCAGCACATTGTGATATACCACCAGAGGCGTAACTTCTGGGGGTGATTGGGATGTTACACCCCTCTAAAAAAAATATATATTGTAGTAAATAGTTGGGTAGAGTTGCTTTCAGTTGGATATGACGAGGTGTCTGTCATATTTCCCACTGAATTTTTTTACACGTACACACAGGACGCACTCATGTACGTCTCTGCCTTACAACTTGGTTAGTTTGAAAACATTTACGGTTTAAGTACCCCTGGCAATACGCACTCTTCTCTCTCTTTCCACTGCCTCTTAAGCCCCCATCGCGTGCTGCTTCTCATAATGTATTTTGACATTATATGCCAGCGTGATTGTTGAGAAATCGGAGGCTTACAAACCGCCCCCTCCCTCCACCCCTACTTACTGAGTAAGCTACGGCCCTTTATACCATGGTGATTGTAGGGGCAGCTTTCTGTGAAGGTTCTGGCAGTGATTGGATCCATGTCTTTGAGACGTGGATAGTATTATCCACTTTAGAGAGATTTGTGTATAATTGAATTACTTTCAGGGAAATGTGTTAAATGTCCAACTCTGTGAGAGTGTCAGACTTTTACGAAAGGTTTCATGAATTATCGGACTGTTGTATGGTAGATGGAAGTTATTTCTTTTTATTGCTCCAGCACAGACTTAATTGATTTCCGTCTTCTCCAGATATGCCGACATGGGGAAGCAAAGGGCATGTTTTTAGGTCGAGGACCGTAGGCTGCGCTTGCGCAGTCTCCGGGAGGAGATTTAATGATTTGGAGTGACTTTCACCCGCCTCTCTCCTCCATTGGCTGGCTTCCTAATCGGAGGCCAGCCATTGGAGGAGAGAGGAGTCACTCCAATAAAGCCCCGTCTCTTTCGGATTCGGGGGCGTGTTTTTGGCGTTCTTTCGCCCTGTTACGTCATCCGTCACTCAAACGCCAAAAACACGCCCCGAATCCGAAATTTTCAGATGCTTGCGGCCGCCATTTTTTTCTTGTTTTTTTATTCCTACGTAATGTGCCGTGCTGCTTATGGCGGCGCTGGTGATAGTGCTGTAAGCTGTTGGGGTGAGTAAGACTCGTAATTACAGTTTTCGGTGTTTTTTACATTTTAAAATCGTTGCGAAACATCTCTGAAACTCACCTCAGGGAGAAGGTGGGTTTAAAGGCTTGTAATGGGAGGAATGTGGGTCTTTGTAAATAATTTAGGTGGCACCGTTCCTCCGATGATTTTTTTTTTTTTTTTTGTTTCTCCATTGCTGAGATTAGTCCTGCTCACCCGGCTCTCCCTCTTGCTGCTGCTGGCAGGCTCTGCCATGCCAGCCCCCTAGGAGCTGGTCCGGGGGGGTGGCGCAGTGCATGGAGCAGAGCTGTTTCAGCCTCCATTGGACCCCCAAGCGCTTTGTGGGAGCTAGGCGGCTCTGTGAGGCGCTAGGGGGCAACGGGCACCTCATGACCGTTCGGAGCACAGTCTCTGCAGATATTATCGGCCTGCTGCTGAACCTCGGCTCCGAGGAGCGCAGAGCAGGGGACCATGCACTGTGGATAGGGCTCCGCTGGTCTCACACTGCTTGGACCGGCTCCTGCCCCGACCTTCCAGGGCTTCTGCGTGGCTTCCAGTGGGTCACGGGAGACTCAAACACAGACTACACCAACTGGAAGGCCCCTGGAGCCGGGAACAGCTGCGCGCTGAGTGCCGTGCCGTGCAGAGTTATCTGGCCTGGGAGGAAAGGGACTGCGAGAGCCGAAGCCAAGGTTTCCTGTGCGAGTTCACCTATCCGGGCACTTGTTGTCCCTAGATTTTGCTCTGATTGTATTGCTTCTTTAATACCTCATCCTTCGAGAACGCTATTTTGCTAAGGGCCTGTCAGTCTCCAGGAGTCGGTGCAAACATCAACGTTGGTGGAATGGTTTCAATCTTTGTATTCCTCGGTGAAAGGTAATGCGTGAGGGTGGGTGGACGCGTTTTAAAGTTTGAATAGTTTATTGCTTTAATTTGCGCTTAATTGTAGTCACAGCCGTTTCCCAGCGAATACATTGTTGGCACTTTAGGAATATATTCTTACACCTTTGTCGGGTTGGCACACTCGTGCTTCATTAATTAGTGCCCGGTTAGCTGCTTTTGATAAGTATTCGGAGGCCCTGGCAGTGAAGGCTAGCTCAATAAATGAACAATGCCTTATGTTGCTAGCATTATAGAGCGCGTTTATGCTGCTTGTGCAGGCTAACTCTCTTCCAAGGCCTGCAGAGTTCTGTGATTTCTCACTGACAGGCAGTGGCGGTGTATGTGTAATTTCCTGTGTAACTCCAGATTCGCTTCAGCCCATGTCTGTTTGCATCTGGTGCAAACAAAGCATAATGTGTAAATCTGTTTAGAATTTACTCCGGAGCCATTATTTTTTCTACCCATTACCAAGTGGTTTACTGTCGTTAGTTTACATTCGCACTGCGATCTAGTTCGGGGAGAGCGAAATGTTCTACGAACTTCATTTTCTTTTTATCCACCTATTCTATCTTCGTCCAAGTCAGTAGAAATGAACAGGCAGCGAAGTAAAACCAGTGATTATGCTTGGTTTACTCACATTCCTGTTTCTCCTTCTTCAGCACAGAAACTGGGACGAAGGGAGTGATCTGAAAAATGGTTCCCATGGTAATTATTTGCTGTGTAGAGAGATATATATTGGTAAAGAGCTTCTGCCTGAGTTACTGGGAAGTAAACACGGGGTTCCCTGTAGTGGAATTAGCAAGCACGTCTGCAGAATCAGTCTTAATATTGCTAGAAATGGGCTTGGACAGGACAATAGTTAACTTATTGGCAGACTTGCACTCGGGCCTTACAGCTAAAATTAGAGTCACCACGGTTGGACGGTGTACGGAGGACTTTGCTTCAGAAAAGGGGGTCAGACAGGGGTGCATTCTTGCACCCCTTTTGTTCACATATGTGAATGCTTTAGAACCCGCCCTGAGGGACGTGACCCTCGACATTCCTTAAGGCGAAAAATAATAGCAAAGAAATATTTGCCATTGTCAAGAGCTTCACTTCACCGGTGGCAGAAATCCAAGTAGCCCCCCCTTCGGTGGAATGGTGTGAACAATTGTCCACTCATTTTTCTGACAAAATAAAGAAAATTCAGGCCAGCCTTAAGACTAGTAGCCCCGCCCAACTCCCACCTGCCCAAGCTACTTATGAACAGATTACCTCCCACCTCCCCCCCACTCATACCATCATCACAAAAACGAAAGAAGTAATGTGCGCTTTCGCAGAGGTTGAGGTGAAGGATGTACTGGCCATTCTAAAGGCGCTTAAATCAGGCTCTCCGGCGGACCCCTGTCCGGCCAGAGTGTTGAGCGGAGTGGCGGAAGTCATTGCACCGATTGTTACTGATCTGGTTAACAAATCCCTTACTACAAGTAACGTACCATCTCAGTGGAAGCAAGCCAAACTTCTTCCACTTTTAAAAAAACCCTCCGCAGACCCCCTGGATGCATCTAACTACAGACCCATCTCCCTGCTTCCAGCAATAGCCAAAGTATGTGAGAAAGTGGCATTCCGTCAGCTCGAGAGGTTTGTGGAGTCTACGGGGGCATTACACTCAGCCCAGTCAGGTTTTCGCTCCACCTTCAGCACTGAGACCGCGCTGGTGGAGGTCACCGAGGCCATTAGGGATTGTTTGGACGGAGGCGGCAGAGCGGCCCTAATTCTATTGGACCTCTCTGCCGCGTTCGACACGGTCCCACATGCCCAGCTAATCTCTAAACTAGAGGATATTGGCATTACTGGTGCCGCTCTCACGTGGGTTAAATCCTTCCTCACGGACCGCTCTCAACAAATCTGGCTCCCTCCCTACCAGTCATCGATTAGCGGGGTGGACACTGGGGTCCCCCAAGGGTCGACTCTAAGCCCCCTGCTCTTCAATGTATATCTGACCCCCCTGGTATATCTTGCAGAGAGTCTGGGTGCCAAAATAATGGCCTATGCCGATGACACCCAGCTTCTCTTCACTTGGGACAAGGACAACCTTGACACGTTGAGAGTCCAATCCTGCTTGTCCTCAGTATTTGCTTGGCTAGCCAAGGCGGAGCTCAAGTGTAACGAGGACAAGTCGGAGATTCTCCTGTATGGCCAATTCCCGGTGGGATTCAGGGATTCCATCTGGCCCATTGGACTGCCCTGCCCACTTGGAAACTGTGGAGTTGCTAAGAACCTTGGGATTTGGTTTGGCGCTGACCTGTGCTTCCGAGACCAGATCTCGAGACTGGCGGGAACCTGTTATGGGACCCTGATCACCCTCCGGAAGTTCTTTCCTCTTCTCCCCCAGGAAGCCAAGGAAACAGTGGCTAGAGCACTCATCCTGTCGCACCTGGATTACGCTAATGCACTTTACGTGGGCGCTCCTGATTTCCTGCTCCGCAGATTGCAGGTAGTCCAGAACGCGACAGTGAGGCTCCTATTCAACATCCCCAAATGCCATAGTGTACGAAGACAACTGGCGAATCTTCATTGGCTTCCAGTTGCTCTCAGAGTGCGCTTCAAGGTCCTAACACTGGCCTTTAAGGCCTTACATGGTCCTTGCCCACCATACCTCAGTGCCAGGTTTGCCTTTTTTCATCCCCCGCGACAATTGAGATCGGCCTCTCTCAGACATTTGGTCACTCCGAGATTTAAGAGAGCTCGTCTGGGAGGAAAATCCATGACGGTCATAGCCGCACAGCTATGGAATAGCCTCCCTGACCATTTGAGACACACGACTAACCTCACTTATTTTAAAAAACACCTTAAGACTCACTTATTCAAGCAATTTATGTAAATGCACATCTTCTCTCCTGTTATGTTATCCCTTTGTTACTTTCTGACACTGAATCCCTTTTCGCGCCAGGACAGTCTTGACTAGCAGTGCGCGCTACAAGAAATATATAACATTCCGCGTGTAGGGGAGCAGGGGATCCCTATTCTCCTTTACGCGGATGACGCGGTACTTCTTGCATGTACCGGGCTGGGGCTCCAAAGTCTTTTGGACGCCTTTGAAACTTTTATGGGCTCACTTGACCTAAAAATAAATGCGAAGAAGTCCCAAATTATGCTTATGGGCAGCGCAGCAAGGAAAAACTGTCATAAAACCTTTTTTTGTGGACGGGAGAAGCTTGCTCGAGTAGCTTCCTTCCCTTACCTAGGGATCACATTTGATGAAAAGGGTAACTGGGGACCCCAGCTAAAGAACAGAGTAATCTCGTTAGCAAGAACATCTTCAGCTCTCCAGGGGTTCTCTAAGAAACTGGGGGCCAGGCCAATTGCAGCCATAATGAAAATTTATAAGGCTAAATGTATTTCAGTTGCATCTTATGGCAGCTCAATTTGGGGTTACAGGGGTTTAGACTCCTACAGATCATGGAAAATAAATTCTTCAGATCTGTTTTTGGTGTCCCACAATCGACTCCGTCCTACACTGTACACTTGGAACTTGGGGAAGGCTACATCAGACTTGATAAAAACAGCACCTCTTGTAGCTTGGCTGAGGATGTGGCTTAACAAAGAAATTCCCCTAAATCACATTATCATGAAAGATTGTCTGTGTTTGGATAAAGTTAATAACATTAAGTGGTTGACTTACATTAAGGAAAATTTCACCAAGCTGGGGAGGCCAGAGTTATACTCAGCAACAGAGTCTATAACACCCAAAGATATTGTATTAACAAAGTGTGCAATGAGAGAGCTTTTATCCCTGGAAAGAGAAGAGAGTGAGTTGAAAAAACCAAGTGTTGGGGTCAGTCTAATATTGTCTATACCTGACGGCCCAGAAAGCTACTTGAACATGGTGACCCACCCTTACCACAGGTTTATTTTAACTCGTTTTCGTTTTAACTTGATACATTTTAATCTTGGTTTTTATCCTGTATGGAGTACCCCAGAAAAGGCGTTACCATGTTCCTGTGACCATTTCTCCGAACAAAATACTATGCACTTAGTGATGTTCTGTGGGCATTACGTAGAGGCGAGGAGGAAGTTTCTTGTACCCATCCTAAAGGAGGCTGGATTTATTCAAGTTAAACCTGCTCTTATTTATTTAAAGCTTCTGCAGACTCCTAGGATTATGTTCTATGTGGCTAGCTTCCTAGTGAGTGCTATTAGGAGCAGGAACATTAGGTTGAAAAATATTAATCCCCCTTCAATAGCATGAACTGAGTATTATAAAAGGCACTTTGTGACTATAATAGGACCTGTTACAGGGATATATCTGGTTTTAGATATGTCTTATTCTGGGGCTCTTAGTACCTCGCATGTTGCACTATATGTATGACTTTTTGTATGACTTTTTATCTCTTTTGTATGTATCTCAACCGTTTTTAAACTATGTATTTATTGTATATGTATTTTAAATAACCTGTACTTTGCCATTGTCTTTATATGATATTAAGTTATTGCAATAAAGTATTTTGACTGACTGACTGACTGACAGTCTTAAGGCAATTTAAAAGGTTCTTTCCTCAGATCTTTCCATATACGAGCATGGTGCTGAAGTTATGTTGACGGAAAGTAAGGGCCCTGATAAAATCTCCTCATTGAGGATTGTCTAACTTATACCAAAGAAGATATTGAAAAGCAATAGTGTTATCAGGTGTTGGTGTGTAGTACAATTATTATTTTTAATCTAAGAAGCAGTAGACCCATACTCAAAGTTTAGCAAATAAGGTATTTCTGGGGACCAAAGCAAACGGTACCTTAGTCGACAGAGCATAGATAAAGCCAAGTATGGTAATTTAAGGTGTTGTCCATTAATAGCAACAGGGACATCGGGTTAGGTAGTGTGGCCATTCCTTTCATGGAGCCTGTTTATATTAATGGCACAATCTCCTGCTCAGAGCCCCAGTGCAGAGTGGGTGGGTGGGTGGGTGTGTGTGTGTGTGTGTGTGTGTGTGTGTGTGTGTGTGTAAATGCAATAGGTCATGTGATTATTTCATGCTTTAGGATGTTTTATTCCTGATGTTTTTCTATCCCCATGCCTTTTCTTTTCCCTTTTCTCTTTGATTTTATTATGTGCTTCTCTGTGTAAAGGTAAATTGAATGTTGTGCTTCTTACCCTCGGTTTAGGGGGAAAATTATGTAAAAAAACGAATAAAATAAAAAAAAAAGTCCTGCATTTGCGAACGATTAAGCTATTGGCATTGTAAATGACAATGCCATTTATTTGTAATAAAAAAAAAAGAAATGCCATGAGCATTGCCAATAGCTCTACCTTTAATAATGCCGAGACCATTGCATTGTAAATGCTTGTTTGTTTTTTCTCTTGTGTTTAGTGAATAACTGATATGAGATGTCCTCCGTCGTTTCAGGAGGACTTGATCCACGCCAGATTTTCCCTGTTAACCACATATCATAAAAGACTTCCACTTAGATCGATTGTGTCTAGATATGTTTTATGTGGCTATCTTAAAAGTCCATCATGGGTCCGGCGCAATAGGGCATCTTGTTGGCTAATGCCTGCATAACAATTAAATGATCCTGCAAAAGATAGTTTATGAAAGCTACAAATTAAAAATCCATCATCATTCAGTGCGGAAAAATGCAATTGGTGAGAAAGTAGATAATTGCTGGGGAAGGCAACATTGGAGGTGTTTTAGGTCGAGCCTAGCGCAGCGCTCATGCGCTGCTTTAGGAATACGACCTCTTGGAATCACTCTGGACTTTTCTCACCCTCGTGCGTTTTTTTTAGCATTTTTTCTATTGGGCTTTGCGTGCAACTTTCTAAAAAGACAGCACGCAATTGGGCAAAGGTGGGTGAATGTCCCACCTTTCCCAGGAAATGTATCCGCCTACGACTTGCGGTTAAGAGCAGGGGCGCCATCTGTTTGAGGTCATGTCACCATCTGTTTTTAATTACTGTCTATGCGTTTGCCGCGGTGCCTTGCTGACTCACCCCCGCTTTTCTCTTGCGCCATTCTTTTTAATCAACCCTCCCTTCACATGCACACGCACAGCCCTGCCAATGCTCTGTTTGCAATGAGAAACATGTGCATTCGCTGTCCTGCTAGACCCATTGCTGTTAACTTGTAGAAGGAGGAAGGCAGCAGAATCGTGTTTTGACAGTGGCGGCAGAGGTAGTGAGACCTCTGCTCAGACACATGGCTCCTGATTTTCTCTACTGTGCTCGCTTCCTGATTTGGTACTGGCATTATATAATACAATCTTAACTTTAAGGCAAGCACCCTGTTAATCTTATGTTTGACCTCACAACTGCAGGTTTGAACCCCAGCTCGTCAGCTCAGCCTTTTATCCTACTAGAGTCCGACAGACTAACATTCATTTGGTTGGCAATAAACATCTGTTACTCAGCACCAAGATGCAGCATACTCCAGCCCCGCTTTCACTTGCACACTGTAATTACTCAATTTCGCCTCCTGATATTCTATACTGTGCTCGCTTTCTGATTTGGTAATGGCATTATATAATAGGAACCAGCATCGGCATCGGGCAGGAGACCATGTCCGGTCAAAAGCAAGATTCACCTAGGTAATAAGGCCTTCCACATGCGCTCCCATCACAAATCTTTCCGAGGCCGTTCACAAATGGAGATGTGAACATGGAAAGCCTGTGTTTATCCAGTGCAACAGATCTCCCTGATGGGTTCGAGATGAAGGCTTGAGCCCGTGTTTGTAATTTGAATGTATCCAGTAGAGTTTAGCAGAAAGATTCAAGACTGAAGCGAGCCTCTCCAGGCTTGTATGTGGCGTGACGTAAGGACGGTGCTACAGGGACTCCCGCAAAGTGTTGCGCAGCGAGTCTAAGGGCCCCCGGTACTGCCGGGTGCAGGCCTTTTTAAAAGTGACCCTTCTAGGAGCAGATTGCCAGGAACCCTCGATCTTCAGCTTCCTGAGGCACTGGACATTGTGGGTCCATCTGTTCCATTCACTGAAGCAATGTCATTGCTGCACAAGCTTCTGATCTTTTCCTCCTGCTGATTTCTTCCAGTCTGGTCCTGCATCTCTCTTGTTCCCATCTGTCTCCACCCTTCTGGTAGGAGTTTGCTGTCGGGGACACAGGAAAATACTGTTGAGATTCAAGGTACGGGAGAAAGTGGGATGACCACTCCAGAAGAGTATTTTATTGTGAATCATTTGTAATTTTAATTCTGAGCTAGGCATTTTCTATCATTGAGCCCTTCAGTGTAATCGTTACTTTTCTAGTTAATTAATGATCACTTGCAGTGAAAAAAGATTCCTGGCTGAAGGCTGGGAAATCGCTGTCCTTGGCTCTGCTGAAGCTGCAGTCCCTTTTTATGTCCAAATCTAGCTTATTTTAATATTTGTTTATGCACGTGCGATCATATAAACTGAAAGTCAAACCATGATAAGAAAATTTGGGGCCACAAATTGTTTCGGAAAACATCACCTTCCTGTGACATGATGCCTCGTCCTTCGTTATCTCGACATAACTCGCATTTACTATGCGTGTTTTAAGCGCTAGGGGCAGGAATTGTTTGGGGAGAAATTAGTAAATGAGCAAATTTCAGGCGGATATAGGGAGGTCTATACTAATAACAAAGTGGAAAAGGCCAGGAATGACCAGCAGAGGGATGGAGGTTTGTGTGATGCCAGAAAAGAGTCCAGGTAATGTCTATTGATTCAGCAGTAGGATAGATGGGCCAACGGGAGGGGCTGAGCGTCCCAACATGTAGATTAGAGTGAAGAAATCTTATTTGTAGGCGGGCACTGTTGGCATTTGTCTATTTATTCCTTCCGAAAATTTCACTGTAACTTTTATTTTCTAGCTTCTCGTTGACCAGGGCACAGGCTGACTTCACTCCATGCAATTTTCTAGTGAGTGCATTTTTATAGGGCTAAATAGCCACTGGGGCAGCTATGTTCATGGAGCGCTTGGGCTGTCAGATTTCTTCCTATGTGGGAAGTGAGTTTTGAGACCAACTTCCTACGCTTTGAAAACTAATTTAATTGAGACCGTAGCAGACAAGTGTTCGTTGCTGACGAGGCTGCCAAGTTCTCACACACGTCTACTCGTGTCTGTGCATGGTTCATTGATAACAGTAAATGTGAAGCGTTCTCCTACCTGGAAAAAACGAACCCACTTGGTACTCCTTCAATATATTTTCTGTACGATGAAAAAAGTACATCCAAATGTGAATGAATAATGTGAATAGATAAGTGTTGGTTGTAGCTAAGCCTATTATTTAACTCTTATTATATCCCTTGCTTTAATTGTTTTCATGGTGTTTAGAGGGTAGTCTTGGTATTTACTGTGTGATTTTGAAAAATGTTATTTGGGCCTGATGGGTAGGCAGATGACTAATACCCACGTCAAGACAGTGTTAACCAGTAGGGAAGAGTTGCAAGCTTAACTTTGGCAACACCATGCTCGCCTTTACTGAAACATATTGACCACATTAAATACTGATGTAGCATTTATGCCCGCCTTTTAACTCAGTCTTTCGAATTGGTAATATTTCTGAATGGAGTGAGTCATTCAGTCGTAGGTGCATGAGGGATTGGACTCTGAAATTCTGATTTTGCACACAGAGATTGCTATTTCAGCCTTATCTCACCATGTGTGTTTGTGCAAGGTTGGGCCTGGTATGGACTGGAACAGCTGGATAACCTCTTGGGCATTCGTTTTCCACATTAGCAGGGATCCTTCTTAACCATCTCAAATCATTTTCTGCTTTGAGGTAAAAAAAAAAACCAACTTCAGGAATTTGTTAGGTGTACAATGCATTTGTAGTGGGGGGAGGGAATCGGCATAGCCACACTAACTAATGGAGACGTCTAGCAACTGAGAAAGATGGAGTCTAATTCCACCCCAGCACTACTGGCCTTTCAGACCCTGCTGGGCGTTGAGAAATCTCCCACGTTTTCCGTAGCTATTGTGGGCAAAATGTCCTAGTTGTCTGCTGCTTTCCAGGAATTTCAAGTGCAACTCAATATACAAGGCAAAATGCCTGTTCCAGAACGGAAACCATCCTTTCCACATTGTACCCTTGCCGGTTCTCTTTGAACTCTAAGAAATGCAGACACCAAGACCATTTCAAGAGAAATTGATTGTTTACTTGGAGTTCAAAAGATCTTAAACAAATAAAAGCGGCACATTATCAGCCAGGGTAGACCAGGTTCAATTAATAAAAATACTAATGACTGGTGTGTGGAATAGAGATACAGGTTAAGATTGTGTTTCTCATCAATTAATATTTCTGGATATTTCGTTTCGATCTGACTAGCCAGTGATTAGCGCTCACTACAAATACTGATTGATTGATTGACTCTGCAAGTACCAGATTGATTTGTTTCTGGTTCACAACTGTATTTGTTTGACCCTAATGGACTAGCCTTGCTGCTCTATTTTTTGTGCATTCCACAGACTGGCCACAGTTTCTGCCACTTCCTCTGTGTATGGTTTTTGTGAAAAACAGGTGACCTTGGGTAAATGGATCATAAACCGAGCCATATGTAACGATCCGTTTTGTAACCATGCATGTGTAGCAGAAAAATGTCATTCAGACCTACTCTGGACCCTTTTGTGCCTTCAACATGGACCAGTGTCCTATTCCACTCCTGAGAAGTATATCAAGGCGGCTGTTGAATGGGGTCTGATGCCAGTTGTTGGTGCCATTTTACCTGAACTGGGAGCCCAATATGCTGTGCATTGCTGCAGCACCATTTTCTACCTCAATTGTTATGTAGCATGTTGTGTGAACACATATGCGATTTGATCCAGGGTTTTTTGGGCCCACTTGCTTACCATTGGTCCTCCAATTGACCTATTTGCCCATCTGGGAGGTGATGGGAGTTAGCATTAACAGTCAATTAAATTTCAGTTAACAGTGCAACCCATTTGGCTGCACAATGAGGACCAGGAATTGGTAGCCAAGTTCAAAAGGTTTATTACAAATTTAATATTTACTTTCAAATAAACAACTCTTAGTACCACACTATAAAGGTACAGAATGACAGCAGGGATCCCCAGACGTCGAAAGAAATTAAGGTGAATTAGTATCAAACAAACAGTTCTGTGACTGCGATGCAAGACAATGACATTAAGATCTGGTGCTCAGAGGCCAATCTAAGACTCTCTCTCCTGTACATTAGAAAGCTACGAATTCAGAGCTGAAGGGTGGCTTAGCTGAAGGAATCTTAGCAATTCAGGGAAACTCCATGTAGGAAGTCCGGTCAGGACACAAAGAATTCAAATTGGAAAATGTTAGCATCTCGGAAGCTCGTCAAGAGTATTCTATAGGTCAATAATTAGTGTCGGTCTAAGCTACACTTAAGGAAAAATCGGGGGAAGTATTTGGGCATAGTATCTCTCAAAGTCCATTAAGCTAGCAATGACTCCAGGAAAGAGAGAATCAAGGAATGGTGTCTGCAAGAATCTGATCCGCATCAGAGCATAGTTGGAAAGGGATCTGTAAAGGGGACTGCACAGTCAGTAAGGGGTCTAGTCGGATGTCCAAGGGGAATGGTATATTATAATAGGTAATGTCCATTGGGCGACACCTCCTCGATCACATCATTAGGAGTTCCTTGAAATCCACAAATTATAATGTTGAAGACTGCAACATTTTCAGTTTATCCCACCTGGGACATGGACATTAGATCTTTCCCTCAATCAGAGGTAGGTTGTAGCTTCAGACCAGAACGCATTCAGTTAGCACTCTCTCTGTGTACCTTCCGTCAAGGTCCTTTTCTTAGGCCCTATCTCTAATACAGTAATGTATCTGTTCTAAACTAATAATTAATGTCAAAACCTGCAAGAAATGCCAAGTTACCAGAAAAATGAAATCCGCTTTATGCAGCATTGTAAAATACAGGCCTGCTCATGTTAAGCCTAGTATTAACTTCAATGGTGCACATTTAACGTGTGTGTGAACATTTAAACACAAATGAATATTCATTTCAAATGCATTCAATTTCATACTACATATCATTTTTCAATAAATCATTATAATGCTCAATGATGGCTATGGCAGGACTACATTTAAATCAAATATATGGAATGTTAATGCAAACATTATATAAATCAATTATCTTTTCTATTAGGATTACATTCTACATTTATAAAAGTGTTTAATCACAGTTCCAATTTGTCAAATATTATTCACGTGAAGTAGCACACACATTTTGAAAGTCCTATTTCATCTCTGTGGTGAATACATTTTCTACTAAAGGAGAATTATTCTTTTTTAAGCCGGGGAGACTAGAGGACTCGGGTGTTGGTTCGTAGGATAGTAGTAAGGCAAACGTTTCTTCTTCCGATGGATGCTTAAGTTGTTGGCGCAGGTGATATTGTCTCTTTGACAGTGGCACGGCTGTATGGTTAGGGTGGCTTTGAAGATTGCGTACGGAATTCTGAATGAGCTTGATTCTTGTTAGAGATTCTTCTGTGCAGTGTAAGCTATTCTTCAATTCGACAATAGCACTTGGAGTGCTCAGAGCTAAGTTGTCGGTTTGGACTTTCAGTGCTTCAAGTTCAGTTTGGGTTGTCGATGATGTACGCTGGGCATCCCTGGGCCCCAGACTCTTTGTGCTGGAGAGCTTGACGCCCTCCCTAGTAGTTTTAAAACTACCAGTAGCTATTTCTCTATTCAGTGGAGTGATCAAGGGAACGATAATATTCGGGGTGGGGGGGAGAGGAGGCCATGAGGTCAAAAGATGAGTTCATGATGCACTCAGTCATCTGGGTCACTGGTGCTGGGGAGGTAGTATGTAAGAGTTTATGGTTGTTGCGGTTAGAGGTGCAAGTATGCTATGTTGTTTAGAAGATAGGTTGACCATAAGCCTGTTAGGTTTATGATGGATGCCACCCTAAGCTAAGTGACGGCTAGTCATCATGATTTGAGGTAAAGGGACGGACCTATCTTTAAGCATAGGTGAAAGGCCGCTTTTGCTGAGACGTGGTAGATTGACCTCTGAGTGCAGGAGTTTCCTGTACTGTGGTCCTAATCTTGTTGAAATTTGCTTGCTTGCTTGGTTTCTTGTGTTGTCACTGCATCTGTTCTGGTGGGAAGATTGCTAGTCAGTGAGTTACATTGGGTGCCAGGGTGCTGAGTAAGTCTTGAGGGAGAGTCTTCTGGGTAAGCTGTGACACCTTCTGTACCATCTTACTGTCTTTACTCTGGGCACATCTCTGCTTCCAAATGCTCTCTTTCTGCGCTCTTTAAAGCTCTGTGAAGTCTGCCAGCTTAAAGAACACTCTGCTTATGGGGCTTGCCCTTGATCCACATCTTTCAGAGCGTGCCAGAGAAGCCTCCAATAGAGCGTCCGGTTCAGCCACGCTGCTGACCTTCCTTACCCAGCATGTAGTCATCTTGGCACACAAGAACCACTGCAGATGGAGGGCAAGATTCATTTTAACATTAGATTTCCCTGCAATCTGTTCAAAGTG
The DNA here is from genome assembly GCF_964263255.1 of Lissotriton vulgaris. Classification (NCBI taxonomy): domain Eukaryota; kingdom Metazoa; phylum Chordata; class Amphibia; order Caudata; family Salamandridae; genus Lissotriton; species Lissotriton vulgaris. Next base: position 1,391,305,265 of record NC_141687.1, on the reverse strand, counting down.
CCAGTGTGTGGATACAAGTCAGATTTAAGTTGTTTAAGTCCTCTGACCTCTTAGGTACTTTATCAGCTAATGCCTTTTCAGTATATTAAAACTGAAATGAATGAACTTCAGTGCCTCTGACCAAGGTGCCTGACTCTCCCCAGCCCTACCAGCCAGCATGCAAAGTGTGGCTCCTTGAAGCCCTTTTTGTGGATTTTTTATTAAAGCATAGGCTCTGTGGTGTAGCGGAGCTCACTTGTTTGCACTTGCAGCCATATTCCCGCCTGGTTTCAGGAGGTGGCTGCTGTTCGAAATGGGGTTCTGGTTGGCTTGGGTTTGTCCCTAAGCTTGGCAGAACCCACCACTCTAGTCAGGGCAAATAGGATGCACACCAAGATAACCTGTGCTCACCCTCTGGTAGCTTGGTGCAGAGCAGACCGGTTTATTATCAAGAGGCAATGTGTTAAGCATTTGTGCAACATAATCGTACAGCAGCACAATAAATACACTACAAAGAGATTCCACACAGCATTATGTAAAAATAGCTTTCGATATTGTACATCAAACAAGACCAAAACGACATAAATCATACCATTGGCGCAAGTAATGCAAATGAGTTTAAAGACTAACACATGAGTCAGAATATGTAACCATAGGGCGCAGAAGAACTTGCACTCATACTAGACAGGTTACAGTAAATTCTGTGAGCACAAGGCAATCACATCACCGAACACCTGGAGAGAGACAACCTGCTAGACCCCTCCCAATAGGGTTTCAGAGCCAACCACAGCACCAAGACCACCCCGATTGCTGCCACAGATGACATCCGCATCCTACTCGACCGAGGTGATTCAGACGCCCTGATCCTTCTCGTTCTCTCCGCAGCATTCAACACAGTGTCCCACCAAGCACTCATCAAGAGACTGTACCAGATTGGAATCATAGAAGCACTCGGATGGCATCATTCCTCAGGGGGTGCACGCAGAGAATCTGTCTCACACCCTTCACCTTGCAACCTAAGAGCACCATCTATGGCATCCCTCAAGGTTCATCCCTCAGCCCCACCTCCTTCAAAATCTACATGATGCCACTAGCCAAAATCATCCGATCCCACAACATCATATTGTACGCAAGGACACCCAGTTCGTCCGCTCACTCTCAGCAGACCCCACCACAACGAAGACCAACTTACATAACTGCATGAAGAACGTTTCCGCGTGGATGAAGAGCAGCTGCCTGAAGCTCAACATAGACTAGATGAAGTGCTGAACTTTGACAACCATAACTCCCTCTGGAACCACACCTGGAAATCCGCAGAACTGGGACCTACCTCCACGCCTCAAGACCACGCCAGCAACCTCTGCATCATCTTGGACATTAAACTTGCCATGAAACGACAGATCAACACAGCCTCTTCGGCCTGCTTCCACATGCTCCGTAGGATCTTCAAATGGTTCCACCCAATGACCAGGAAAACAGTCACACAAGCCCTAATCAGCAGCTGTCTGGACTATGGTAAAACACTGAAAGTAGATACCAACGGCGAACTCCTGAAAAGGCTACAGATGTTGCAGAACTCACCGGGCAGATTGATCCTCAACCTGCCCAAAAGGACCCACATCACCCAGCACCTGAAAGACCTCAACTATGGTTCCCCATCTAGAAAAGTTTTAAATTCAAACTACTGACACACGCCGAAAAAGCCCTCCACGACCAAGGACCAGCATGCATGAACCACGGCCTGAACTGCCACCAGCCATCAATAAGCCTGCACTCCAGCTCCCTTGCACTGGCAGAGACACTGCACATCTGCCATAGCCACAGCGGAGGACACTTCTACTCCCACCTCGCTGCCAAGTCATCAAATGCGATCCACCTCCGAACATCTCTCTCGCTGATGGACTTCGGGAAGAAACTCAAGAGTAGACCCAGCATCTCAGCACATTGATAACCTCAAGGGTGCTAAGCCATGCTTTACAAGTACCGTTTGATTGATTGGATGCTGAAGTTGATGGAAAAAGTGAGCAAAAATGTAGCCTCTGGAATGCAAGGTGTCTGCCACACCGCTGGAGCTGACCTTAGTGCAGTTGGGCAATGACACACTTTGGACGCATGTAAATTCTGTTGCCAACTGCGCCCAACTTCTGACCACCCACCGAGCTATAGGAGGACTCTGCTTTGTAAAGTCCAGCGAAGCATAAAAGATAACTACTTTGGACCTCATAGGTCTGGCCTCGGTAGTAGTTTGTCGTTTAAGTGAACTTTACAGAGGATCCAAGTGTTACGGCAGGGACTTTTATGCAGATTTATTTGTACAATGTAAGGTACTGTCCTTAATGGTCCAAGAAAGTGGATGTGCCAATGTCTAAATGGATCGTTGGCTCTGGTACGCACGCTTTGAAATATGGCATTGGATGGCACTGATCGCATAAAGCTTTCTTTTTAATCATGTTTTAAAATACTTTTTTGATAGCACATATGTTTTATCTGTTTCTATATTTGTTACTTGTATATTTTTTGTATTCATGTAGAGATTTTAATTCACCATCATGATTATTAAATTCAGGTTAATATTGGCGACTACATTTTCTGTACTTTGAGAATGTATAAATTCAAGACGGTCAGTAGTTCGAGGTTTACAGGAGAGTACATTTCGAAATCATTCTGTAATGCCGTCCATGCTGGGTGTGTGCGCCACATGGTGGGTGTAGGCGATAGGCGTTGGGGTTTCGTAGGCTGGAATGTATTTGCTTAAAGCACGAAAGCCATCTGATTGTGCTGACTGCTTTTTAAACAAATGTTGCTTAGCACAGCATGATATCCCGTGCTAAGTCTTTGAACTCCCGCGTTGCTTAGATCAGTATTTTAATCCTACTACAGCTACTGTTTTTCTTGGCAAATGAGGCAGATGCTAACACATAGCGCAGACGTGATATAGCAGAAAAATGTGCAATCATTTTACAAAGAGAAAATGTAAAATAATCTCCTGTGCTAAGAGATCATGGACGTCAATTAGGGGTCGCCAGAGGTCGCAGCTGCCAACCTTAGCATGTTGCTTGCGACCTCTGTCTCTGCATCCCCTGGACTCAGAGGTGGCAAAGGCAATGCCACAAGAAAGAAAACCGAAATGAAACCGGGCTGTGATGTGCACTGTTTACTTTCTGCAGCTAAGGCTGCATATTACCTCGGTGAAACAAGTTTGCAGCAGTGCCATGTATAATCTGCTGAAGAAAATAAAAAAGATGAAATAAAAGTACACGTTTGATGTTGCAGATTTCTATTATCTAAAATGATGTGTTGGACTAAAAACCTCATCTATGGGCTGTAGTGGGTGATAATGGCTTACAATGTATGTCAATGGCATTGTCATCCTAGGTCTACATAAAGAAACACAGATTGAAAAAAAAACAATCTTTTTGTGCGTCTTTTTGTAATTTTCCAATACATTTTTATCCTACAGGTAAATACTAGGGAAAATATTACATTTGGATTTTGAGTTAGAAATAATTTGACTTTCCAGGGTTATTGAGTTTTAGTGGCATTATTATTATTTCTTCTTCCAACAGTAGTTTATCTGTAGTGGCTCTTCTGAGTGTTGGATGCTCAAACATCACTTCGAGAACATCTATTAGCCGACCTAGATATTTATAGAATTTAGCCAGTTCCATTAGTTTATCAAGGACTTTCCTCTTGAAGTTTAGATAGTATTAAGAGAAACAGACCTCTTTGATTTTGTTGTGGTCTAATTCTAACCCTGGTGTAGCAGTTGTTAGATTAGGAAAATTTTAGAAAATATCCTGAACGCAGCCCCTTCAGAAAGCGAAATTCAATATAAACCCACAAGAACCCATGTGCGATCTGAGATTCTACTTGTTTTCCGCCTTTTCTTCTTCACTCATTCCTCACTATTTTCTTAAGGAAGAATTCGTCACTCTCCTTTGAATTTTGCCTGATTGCTGTCACGCAATTGTACTTTTCATTTAGTCTCGTCCTCTGACAGTGTTTTTGTAGTCGTCTGTTTTCTTGATCTTCTGTGGTCCAGTCTTAATTCTTAGAGATGCTTTATATTTAATGTAATTTTCTTCCACCCCTATATCTCTTTTTTTCCTTGTCCCTACTTTCTTTCGTTTTGAAGCGTGATACACCAAAGGGTTAGTGGGAAAGTGTTTTTTGTAATAAACTTGAATATTGTTCTACATTTTATTGTGCCACAAGTGGTGGTAATTGTGCTGCACCAACTGCAAGTCTAACTCCATTGATGAAGTTTCCTTGTCCACATGCATCTGGATGAGCACATTAGATCAAATGAACACCCTGAGTATGTATGACCTGTTCCTCCTTATATGAAGATAGACCATCTCTACAGATTGGCGATGAAACCAGTATGGTGCCCTGGGACTCTGCCAAGGATGCAGTCTTGTTCTCGTTTGTGAGAAGTTGGCCTGATGTATGATGTCCACAGTTCTGTGGGCACCTTGTATCAGTCCAAACAATCCCTTATGGTGGTGGTTGTAAAGTCAACCTTATAGACAAGCTATCCTAGGGGTAGCATGGATTAAGCAGTCTTCGGCTAAACTCAAGAGGGCATGTGAAGCCAGCTGTTTTACCATATGCAATCCTGTAATATCAAATGAAAGGACACCACACAAGTTATATATTATAAAAATATCTGTATTTATTACTAGAATAATCCTCTGTACTCTTTGAGTGCAGAGGCACAAGCGTTTAAACAAAAGCACAGTTAAACATTCAAATTTTGCACAATTTTGGATAGGCCCGGTGGCCACTCAAACCATATACTAAAATAGTGGTATAAGTACCACCTCTCGAACAATGGTAAGGCCTAGGGCATTGTGAATCACTGCGACTACTCAGGACTAGTAGTGATGAAGTCGGGAGAGGCCCGCAGGACACTGGTGCAGTGCCTAAAGCACACGCATGCACCAATGCAAAGTCAATGGCGCGTAAAAGTTATAGAGTTACTGTTTTGGAAGTCTTCGGACTGGAATAGAATTACCCCACTTTAAACTAGGACACTAGAGGAGTAAACCACTACAGGAGCACCAGTGTTTAATCGTTACCTCACCCACAGGAAGCGGGTGCATAGGTGCTAAAGTGTGTCTGGTTTCGTCATGGAGATCTATGGAGCCTGGACATGAAGATGCTGCAGGCGGCCAGGAGAGAAGAGTCCAGTTGGATCCAAGGGTGGATCGAAGATGTAGAGTACCTGAAAGCAGAGGGGACAGAGTCTGGGTCACTAGCCAGTGACCAGGAAGGAACTAGGTGATGTCTGGCGCAATCAGGTGGTTGTCGTGAAGCTTGTCTCCGCTGCCACGTGGACTCTGGGGCATCGACGATGACCAGGAGTGGAGCACGAGCTGTCCCACAAAGGTGCTCGTTGTCGGCGGTGTTGGCTTCCGGATCAGAGTTAACAGGCCTTGGCAAATGCAACCCACGCAGGACTCGAAGATCGCTTCTTACTCGGACCAGCAAGGTCAGAGCGGTGGCTTATTTTCAGGAGAGCGAGGGCCAGTCTGGAGCAACCAGACTAGCAGTGTAACTTTCAAGGTTCGTCGGTTCTGGGGTCACTAGCCAACGGGCAAGCGACCGGACCAAAGCGTCGAGCAGAAAAATGCAAACGGGCCCCACGCAGCACTCGATGAGTGTAAAGGGTAGATCTTCGGTGCACAAGCTGCTCGGGGCTGGGGCTTCTCAAACCCCAATGCACAGCTTCGAGGGTGCCTCGGAAGCTGCACGGTCAGCACTTCGCAGTCTTTTCAAGATGGCCGGCTCCATTCTTCACGTCGCGTCCACGGGTCTCAGATTCGCTGGGACTGTGGATCGGGCTGTTGGAAGTCAGGGAAACTGGGTCTTGTCGATCTCTGTCGCTCGAGTTCCGGCGGGAACTGCAACAAAGCAAACCGTTGGGCGCTGGAGGGTGCCTGTTTGCACAGGGTGGTCACTCCTTGACCACAAGGGAGATTCTTCAGTTTTCCACGTCGAGTGGGATGTCGAAGGGTCCAGAGTTCTGTATCAAAGTTTCGTTCAGGATAATCTAATGCTCCTGGGCACAGCTCCTACCTTTATTCCAAATCAAGGGGCTGGATTACCTGCTAGGTCCCTCCTATGGGTGGAACCCAGGAAGGGGGTGGTTACACCCCTTTCCCCTTTGTCCAGTTTAGCACCAGAGCAGGGACTGGAGTGTCCCAGCACCGGTTTGAACTGGACTATGCATGGGAAGCCTTGTGCTCCCCAGGCAGTGTCTAGTTTCATTCAACCCTCCCTGCTACAATCCACTATCTCCTGTCTGGGGTGGTGTAACACCTCCCTGTGACAGGATACCAATTGTCCAGGCCTCCCCTGCCGGAGTTTCGGTTAGCAGCAGGAGGCCAGACTTGTGTCTGTGGCAGCAGCATCCATTTTGTGATGCTGGGGCTTTGGTTAGGTTTAACCGCGTTTAAGCAAAGTAACCTGTCTTCTCCCTCTAGAAGGGTGGAATGCTACCCCCGTCGTCAGGACTGGCGAGGGGGTAGTATTCCAAAGCGTATGACACCTTACACAACATGTTTTGATAAAGCCAAACCAAAGTTAGCAAATAACTGCGAGGAATATAATGCACTTAAGAGTATATGGGATGGCAATATCCCGGAACAGCTAAGGGAGTTGGTCCCGACAGCTGCAGGCAGGCTCAGCTCATGCTAGAGCACCATCTCACATAAAACCAAGCACTCTACCTCCAGGATTGTTAAGGCCTGCCATAGGAGTGAATTATAGGTATATATGTGTCGAGATATAGGTTTAGATATAGGTATACTATATCTAAGCAAGGGGTGATTACACGACCTTGCCCTCAGCCAGTTGTGTCAGTTTGGATAGCCAGCCAGGGGTGGCAAAAGATATGCTGCAGCCCCTGGTAGGTCTTGGATACACCTATGCCCTGGGTACCTATAGTACACTGTACAGGGGCTCATAAGGTGACCCAATGTCCAATTGGGTATGTACCCAAAGTACATGGATGTGAATTTAGAGAGAGAACAGCAGGCTGTGGGTCTGATTAGCAGGCCCACAGCCACATTATTTCGAAAACCAGTGAAGCAAAAAGCAAAAATCTGGGGTGACCATAGGAAAGCAGACCCTACTCTCCTACATAGTTGTCCAACAGAACTCTGTAAACTCCTGCCAAGAAGGTGGGGAGGAAACCCCTGTGGTTTGGCCTAATGCAGCCCTCTCCTCTTACAGTATGTTCCATCTGTAAGAAAGTGCACATTTTCTGGTTGAAAGGATGAAAATGGTTTATCACTCCTCAAGGCTATGCATTGACTCAAACTTGGTGGTCCCATCGCTAAAAACACAGGCAGAATTTGCCTGAATCTGAAGAAGTCGCACAGCGTACATAGACCCTGACATTTTTCAGCTGTTTTCCAGTGGAGCAAATTCCCCAAGTTCCAATTTGGTTTGCACAGTCCGCAAAGCCTGAGGCTTGGAAAATCCTAAATACTCTCCCAGCTGCTATTTCCGAGTATGTATCATGAAGTTAGTCATTCAGTAAAAATTCCAAAATTAAGTTTAAACAAAACACCATGAAAGTTCTGGGTCCACGAATGTGGAACTTGCTCAATGCCACCTCAGAGATATCTACCCAGCCTACCATCCTCGAATAGCACTTATTCAGTTAAGCTTGTGACACCATTCAGTCATTACAAGTAATTCGTTTGCCTGCCCTCCTCTCAAAGAATGATCATATCTGGACACGTGCAAACCACATGATTCGTAGAATACCACAGTAGGTGATCGCACTACATTAGATGATGACCTTCATCAGTGCCACTCCTGCTGGAGGCTAATTTGCGGCCCACTCGATCTGGCCTTTAACCCTGTGAAGAGGTCATAAGGTGAAAATTTGACCCGTGTAAACCTATGAAAGAATAAACCTATCTGTTTGTGCTGTTGTGCTCCTGTCAGCAACACTCTCAACTGCTACTACTCATCCAATGTAGTGCATTTTAAGTGTAATTAAGACTAAAGCTATGCGATGTTGCATTGATTTTGTTTTCTTTATGGAGTTCATGTAGTTCACTCGAGTAGTATGTGAAAAAGTATCAGCGTAAAAAATAATGTGCTGGTTTTCATCTTTAGTGTGAAGATTGTTTTTTGACTATTTGCATAAAATTTTAACATTGCGTTGATCAAATGAAAATCTAATGCGAGGAGTATACTCCAAGATGTGCAACAGTATAAAAAAAGATTTCCTCCAGATGAGTCATGTAACAAACAACACCATCAGTTAGTCTCTCGATGGTCACACAAATATCTTGCAGATAATATTGTGCATTTTACATTTTTTTTCTAATTATACGATATACCATCAAAATTCAAAACCCGACAGAAAAAAAGTTGTAAGCACGAAGCAAGTATCACAACTCAGTTCTTTGACAAGTATATATGTCATTATAGGCTAGAGAAACTTGATGCACACAAAACGACTCTAAAGCTGTGTAGGGGCAGCTAATGGAATAATTCTGGGTACTACATGTGAACCCTGCAAGGAGATCTATGAGAGATCAGTTTACTGAGCCAGGTCACCGCACATGCCAACCTTCACTCATTGCGTCAAGTTGCTCTCTGGCAAGTATGGGGTGTGGTGGAGAAAAGCACAGAGAGTAAGCTGTTTCGCGAGCAGCACTTGTACGGAAGCGATGTATTGCACTAGAGGGTTGTGTAGTTGCCTAGCCAATGGTTGACTTGAACCAGAAGACTTTTTTCCCCAGCCATTCTATAAGACCATACTACAGCCGTGTTGCTGGTCCTACTTGATTACTGTGTGGCCAAAGTCGTCTTCTTATTAAGTTGTCTTCTGCGACTTCTACTCTCTTCATAATAGTCCGCTATTCGGTTCCCAGCTCTTTGCTTCCTGACCCATACCTGTTTTAAGAATTTTATTCCTGCACATGATATTCTTGTCTCACTCCTTTACTTAGCACTACGTTGAGCAAACTACGTTTCTATTTATTTTGCCTTCTCAGTCCTCACATTTTTTCTACCTTGCGCTACCTGTTGCGCTACATTCCCATCCACCTTTCACTTCGACTTCTTGGCCCCTCCTGATTCTTTGCGGTCTTTCATCGTTAGCACTATCATCGCTTTACAGTTTCCCATACACCTGCAAAATTCCTGCCTATTCCCATTTTAGAAATTCTTTACTGAACAATCGTTTATATTTTGGACTGCTGTTAGCCAATACCTTTTTGATTTCACTTAAGGTATATGTATAATAGAAGAGTTGATAGCCAGCCCTCTTCATTCATTGGTGTGTAATTGTCATTCACGCTTTTCTTCCAGTCACTACACCGCCTGCAAGGGGCATTCTGCCCTTTCACAAGGAGCAGCACATGCCAAAGCTTGCCTTGTCAAGACCAAAGGACTGAGAGATCCAATCCATATATGCTATTCCCTTTGACAATGCTTGTTTTGGTAACGACGTAGTTTGGAGTTGACGGGCTGTTATATTATTCTATATAAGGGTTTTAACAATGTTATTAATGTGTGGTAGACCGGGTTTTAAAGTGATAAGAACGTTTTTCTGCTTTTAGGACCCAGGCGCGTGCGTCTTCCACCGCCCCTAGCGGTGGCGTATTTTGCCCCACATTAAGCGAGGTGAAGCTCTTAAGTGCTGCCAGGTTTGACTGTCATGCGGAGATACGTAACATCGCACGTTCTCTCGCCGCATTCTCGAGCCCGGAAGTAAATATTGCTTAGTTATGGCCATGTGTGGTCCCTCGCTGACCGCGTGTCTGCGCCGCTCGCTCATTTCCTGCCGCTGCTGTAAAGCGGGGAAGGGAAATGCGGTTAACTCGAAGACCTTTGAGGATTTACACTATTCTGCAGTTTTAAAAATGCAGAACGGACGAGTTGCTAATAGTAGCCGAATTCCACTGGTGCTGTCTGCAGGTGGCGAGCCACAATCTTAGTATGTGGTGTTGTCTGTGGTTCGACCACGGAGCCAAACGGGTTATGTATGGAAGAGCAAGCGAGGATTACAACCCCCCACTAAAAGAGACACGTCTTCGATCTCGTTTTAAAACAGACAAATGACTTTCAATTTACTAGCTTGCTTCCCACACGCTCCCTGCCCCTTCTGGGTTCCTCTGAGAGCCCCTCGTCGGAAGAGATCTGCTAGGATTGCAGTCTTACATCAGCATTCCAGTGAAATTACCTCTTCTGCAAACTGCCTTGTACGCAGGGAACTTCACCCTTTTTAAAAAGCAGCCCCATCAGCCCCTAATGGCCCGAGTTAGAAAGTAGCATCATGTAGAACTTTCTGGAAACTCCTAGTTTTTTTTTTAACGTGTCACTGCAGAGATGGCGCTGCAGGTGTTGAGCCAAGACCTGAAAGTTCTCATGGATTTAGTCGCTCTTTTAGAAGCAGCTGTTTTAACAGGCTGTGACTATATAGACCACAGGTTTTGGTCACCAGATTAACCTCACCCTCCAGGAAAAGTGAATTATCTAAGACACCCGGCTGATGGTGACGCAGCCTGGGGCTCTGTACATACTGCTTCTACTAATGGGGGGCTACCACCATCCTTGGAAACCTACGATGTTTTGTGTTCCTGAGAGAATTCAAAGCACTCTTAGGATTAAAGGGATACTCCGGCCACACTGACAGTAGCCAAGGTTAGTGTAGTCTACAATATCAATTGCAGCTCTGTCTACTGTCTCCAAGAGGCTCGCCTACATGTTCAACAGAGGTGGTCTGCAATATAGCTCGATCCAAACCCCGATTGTAAGTGTTATAGAAAACCATTATATTACGATTTTTAGCCAGGTCCATAGAGAGATGAAACATTACCCGAGTGTTTTCCTTATAACTCAGAAATTCGACCCCAAGCTCCGACAAGAGATGGAGTAGTCAGACATATACTATTAATATTAAAATTAAAGTTCATGACCCCTGTGGTAGTTTACGTTCCATCAACGGAGGTCCTCTTTTTCCTTTCTGACCATCACACTTGTCCTTCTGTTCCTGAGGAAAGACTGCCTCCTGTTATCTTCTGGATGTTTCAGACACAACCTATGTTTAATCTTTCGTAGCACGAGATCCTGATCCAAGGTGTGGAACCGAGCGGACCAGTCTAACCACATAAATAGAGCTGGCTCACTCACATCTGTGATCTTAAGTGAACTTATTTTGAATAATCAGCAATGTCGTGTCTGCAGCCTTTGCAGGGTAAAAACCGAATTGGATATTGTCTAATATATTTATTATGTCCTCAAAATCCTGGTAGCTGCTTCTTCAAGAAATGTAAGGAACCAAGGGATATTAGAAACGGGCTGATTGTTCTTTGGGCCCGTTTGATCTGAAGTAGTGTTTTTTAGTCTGAGGGATGTGTCAAGCCTCGTAAGTGCCTCCAGGATGACAGCAATTGTTGAATGATGATGAAGTTGCTGATGATTCTTCTTTTTTTTCTCCAAGAAGGGCATGTGTCTCCAGCGCAGGAGGTAGATTTAACTCACTTTTAGTAAAGCTAGCTTCTCCAGTTGAAAGTTCTTGACACAAGACGTTTTTGTTTTGCTAACCTAGGCTTACACTCCTCTTTAGATAAGTGAGGGGTCCAATTGTCACATCCTCTTCATGCCGTATCAACGTAAGAGGCATCACCGTTTGATTTGCTGAGAAGATGTGAAGTTTTAAGTTGCTTGTCCCAGAATGGAAGTAAATGTAGCTGGGATGCAAATGCAATCGATGGATTACAATGTCTAATATCCTTACAAGACAACCACGTTATTTACCAAGAATATTGTGAAAATGAATGGAATGATCTATATTAACATTGTTGTTAGAGTTTTGGTTCACAAGAAGACACAAGATGTGTCGCAAAGGATGGTCTATGTTTTGCCTATTATGCCATATATGCACTGTTGGTAAAGGACCTGTGTGAGTGCAGGAAGGAAAATGGTGTAGCTTACATTGAGTAGTGGGGGTGTTCCACCTCCAGTGGCACAAACTGTTTGCGTATGATGCAGCAGATGAAGAACAAGTGCTGATCTGGTGGATGAACGGTTGTTTTCTTTTATGGTGTGTTCTGGATACTATTATTTTGAATCGTTGAAAAGCAGAGTTAGCCTTCCATCCTTTCAAAGTAAGTGCATTAAGTATAATACATTGATTAATAGTAAGATCTGTCATTCACAGCACTTAGTTATTCCAATAGGGTGGTGTTTAGTGCTATATAGACACTAATTATTACTGTAAGAACTTGTTTTGTTGGTGTGAGGAGTCTTTGTATGACGCTGGGTTCTGGATAATGGCGAGATAGAGTATACCCATTTAGCACTGAGAGAGGTGAAGTGAAAAGGACACTGTAGCTTGCATTTGGTGAACCTGAAGCTTGTGACAACTCTCCTGGGGGGAGCGCCAATTACATGTTCTTTGGGTAGATGTACACACAGCTTACCTAGTTGCTTGGCCGGCTGACTTGTTAGGTTTGTTTGTTTCTGGTCTTGTCTTTATTGTCTATTCCTGCTGGTCCTCTTCCTGTTCTTCATTTAGTTTCCTTCTCCCTACGAGTAGAAAAGATTTTGTGTATTTGAGAACTGGTGGTACCATCAAGTGCATGATCGCGAGTTGCAGTTTAAACTTTAAAAAAAAGTAGCTTTATTGAACTGTCGCTGTGTATGAGTACAGTACAACCAATACAAACGCGTACATCTAATCTATACACTCATTCATACAAATATGTGGGAAGGTCTGGCTTCTCTACCTCGGATATCCATCTGTGGTCTGCTATACCGCGTGGAGCCTTCTTTACCAACACCTCCTTCTCATGTTGGCAGCAGAGTTTACACCAGTTATATAGTATAGCTGAACTTTGTTCCATCCTAGCACTAGTTACCACCTTTTGTAAGCTTCATAAGATCCTCCATTTGATTCCCATGGTGTACTTCAGTCGGATGAGCACCGGGTAAATTTCTCATTCCAGGTAGATTGTTAGCAAAAGTTTCAAAGTGTGAATTTCTTCCTCGTTTAGACTGTGTTGGGGGCAGCTCCCTGAGCTCTTAAATTATATTTTGGTTTCATTATCTTGAGTTCTCCATGTTTGGCACAGATTGTGTTAGCACTCAAACAAGGAAGCACACAACTTTCTCAGGCATGTGCCTTAGTAACATCTCGTAGCTATGTTAAAAATGTAGTCCTTGCATATCAAATTTGTTTTTCAATCTTCATTTACCTACAAATGCTAATGAGTCAATCTCTTTTTTTATTTAAACATTTAGTACAGTTTAATATTCACTGAGATAATCTGACCTCATGACATTGGACTTTCATTAAAACTCCTCGGGGTTTAGTAATCTTGTGAAGGAATGTAGACATTGAATGCTGTGAAAGCAACTCAACTGATAAAATCCCCGAGCTGCTTAGTAAAGCAAGGGAGCCACCCTTCAGTACCGTGCTCAGGCTCCCAGAAGGTTCAAAGACAAACCTAGATTGTGGTATCGTTCAGCGGCATATTAACTTTCATCAGGTTTGTCCTTTGATAGCTGCAGGCCTCTCATTCATAGTGCCAGCTGTATTTTTATGTTATGCTTGAGTACTTGGACAGGAAATGTGTGACTCGAATCCTAAGGTGCAAATGCTCAGTCTAACAAATCGATTCAGAAAAGGGGGTGGTGATGGACAGAGTATCTGAATAAAGCAGAGCACTCCTACCCAGTCAACAGATCAGGGCTTGAGCCATCACCGTTTTTTAGCTCACTGCACCATCCCAGCTCAGAACCTGGCTACATGCAAATTAGTCTGTCCCTGGCCCAGTGCATCATGGGAACAGGGCAGACCAAACTACCAGAAGCTTGTTTCCTTTCCAGTAAAAGAATTGGCTTGGTAGGAGTGCTCTGCTTTATTCAGATACTCTGTCCATCACCACCCCCTTTTCTGAATCGTTATGTCCACCATAAGCGTGGAAGGGTATGCTCAGATGTGAGTCCCTTGCTCACTGCACCATCAGGATTCAAGCAAGCCGGGCCGAAGACGGCTGTAATGCCAGAAACCGGTCCCCGGAAGCTTGTTTCCTTTCCAGTAAAAGAATTGGCTTGGTAGTTTGGTCTGCCCTGTTCCCATGATGCACTGGGACTGGGACAGACTAATTTGCATGTAGCCAGGTTCTGAGCTGGGATGGTGCAGTGAGCTAAAAAACGGTGATGGATCAAGCCCTGATCTGTTGACTGGTTAGGAGTGCTCTGCTTTATTCAGATACTCTGTCCATCACCACCCCCTTTTCTGAATCGTTTTGTCTTTAATAAGTGTTCTGCTTAATTCAGATACTCTGTCCATCACCACCCCTCTTTTCTGAATCAGTCTAACAAATGGCAGTGTTCAGCACTCTGGTAAATGACATTGGTGTATGAGCGGCTTGCAGGGTGCGTCAGAGGCCATGACCGTGCTCTTCAGCAGCCAGCAGTCGATGGAGCCGCACTGGTTGCCATATCTCCTCTCAAGGCACTCTTGCTAGTAAGCCTTCAAGCCACTGGGTTTTCCTGGGATGACGTTTTGCTGCACAGAGCATCTAGTTATTCTGCACAGGAACATCTATACATTTCTGTTTTAGGTGAGCCAGAATGATAGCAAAGATTAAGAGCAAGGTAGCAATCCAACAGGCGAGCTTTGTTCATTGTGCAGAGAAGTCCACTGAATAAGAAATCAATTTTGCTGCAGAGAGAATCCAGTCATTATGCACAGCAACATCTGTGTTTCGGTTTTAGTTGAGCCAGAATTACGGAGCAAATATTAAGAGCAAGCTAGCAATGCGACAGGTGAGCCTTATCCACTGTTTGGAGAGGTCTATCGAATAGGATAATCCATTGACTTTGCCAGGTCTGAGGTCCACTAATTGTCAGTGGGTTACACACCCGAGGGTTGCGAGTTGACTTCATCTCATTTCAATGACTCCATGTTCGTGCATAGCACATTTGTGAACTCTGTGATCTCAAGCCACTTTCTGTCTTGGAGCAGGAGGATTTTTGGTGGGATATTTAGCAGTGGTTCAAATGTGACATGGGCCATTAATGGGTCTGTGCAGGACCTGCTCCCCGAGGCGGTCCAGCAAAGGGGAAAAAGAGGGTGGACCAGGTTTTGATTGGATAAGTACAATGAGTAGGTGTACTATAGGGTTTTACTTTATTAGGTATTTGGTTGCCTCTGTGGATTCATTTTGTGGATGAGGCAGTGACAATTTGACAGTGACACAGAAGACCGAAAAGACGGCGTGTGTCTCCTGAGATAGGAGTCTGAGCGTTTTTTCCAACTACCTGTCAGACTTTGGGATTTTTCCCATTTAGACGCTATACATTTTGGCCTTTCTAAGCTAATCGGTACATAAATCATTTAGCCATTTCCTGAACAGGTTGAATTCTTGAAAACAGTGCTTGTGCTACCCCACCCGAAGGTTTAGTGGGAATGGGTGCAGTCTGAGAGTTCACCCTCCCTCGTTGGGCCTTCGGATCCCCTCCAGTGCCAGTGTACGTCTGCAGTGTCAATGTAGAGGCACCCTTTGACTGACTTTAGAGGTGAACTAGTGTGCCCCTTCCCAATTGTGACTTAGCATGGCACACAGACTGAACCCCCTGTCTTTCTTAATGGAGGCCGCGGAACGTTTTGATCTTGCATTTTATCCAATACCGTGGTGAAGGCACACAAGAAAAAAACTTGTTTTCATTTGCATGAGGTCTGATTCAAGGCTAATAAGACCCATTTATTTTATGGGCACCAACAAAAGTGCCTGTGCGGTTGTTACTGGAGCAGGGTGGTGCATGGATGTTCAGTGCTGCATTAAAACCGTCACCAATCACTTTTAACCCTTTCCGTGCTGCGAACGTCCAACGGTCGTCGCGTGCACTACCTCGCTGGTGCTGCGCATGACCGTTGGACGTCCGAATCCCGTTAGCGCGATCGAACGTCCGCACTGGGGCGGAATGTTCGACGCGCTAAACGGGTTAAAATTGGGCATTTTGCTTGGCCCTTTCTTCACTTTTACCATCATTAGTGGTGAATCTGTAAAGTGGCATTCTCACTTCGCCTTACCGCATTGCCAGCCCAGTAAGGGGTGATGCACTCACATCTGCAGCCATTTTGTTTGTATCAAATTGTACAGATAACGCAAATTCCAGAGCAAATGTGCCTTGTAATCTTACTTTTGTATCCAAGCCTCAGATGTTTTGGCAGGCTGCGATAGAGTGACTTGACAAAGTAAGAGTTGATGATTCTTGCCATAAATATTGGTTGCTCTTGTCCTTTGGGTGTCCATAAGATGGGTATCGGGATTAATGTTAATGTAGATTTTGCAGACCGTTTTAATTTGGGATGTGTGCGTCATGTTTTTTAGTAGAGGACTCCAAGGCTTTTGTCATTGGTATGGCAATTACTCACCTAAAATGGGCGCAAATAGGTGATTGGGATGGAGTTTATTCGAGCACGGGCCAGATTGGGAAGATGGCGCTATTGGAGAATGTTTGCTTTTTTCACAGGGTGTGTAAAGGAAGCTAATGTTTTAATATTTCTGTCATTGTAAGTGACTCGAAGTATGCATGATACGAGGACTGACAATGGGTTCGTGAATGGGTGACTCAAAGCTAAAATTCGAGAAGTTTGCAACTTTTTGGCAGTCCGCCAACACATGAAAAAGTGTGATTTAGTCTCTGAGGGTTGCAGTCTCTTTCACAGTTATTATGCTGACATAAGACTGGTACGCCCAGTTCTGCAGGCATCTGCTGGTCTGCCCTGACGAACCAGTCCTTTTCCTTTCTGCAAAAAGTGTATGAGGCCCCTTCATATTCATAAAAGTCCTGCTATATTTCGTGTACTTGCATCTGTCTACCTTGGACACAGTTAATTACATAGTTCCTGCCTGTAATATGCACTTTAGTTTCAAGGCTCTCTGATATATCTACCCCAGTGCTAGTGTTACCATCACAAGCCCATCACGAGTGACCCCCACATCATTCATGGCTTCTTAGCCCAACTTTGTAGTGCATACTGAGACTTCATAGATCTTACTTCGAAGGTGAAAAGCAAAACAAGTAACCCAACACAAAAATCCTATTCATAGCCAGATGATTAGCGGGTGATAAAACATTACTCAAATTTGATTTCATTGTCAATATGGAAGAATCATTCCACATTTTTCAGCAGATCAAAATTTAACAATCTGAGAGCTAATAGAGAGGAAAGTAAAGCACTTGTCCATCAATGTTGAGTCAAAACCTAAGCCCCCTGCAGTTGAGTATAAAAAAATGGTAATCTGATGCATCTTCTGTTCTCGTGCCCTAGACTGGGAAGTAAAGGGTGCTGATGTACAGCACCCGATCAGCAGCTACAAGCTTTGATCTATTCTTGCTCCAGGATGCTGTCCCAGCAGAGCAAGGGCTGCGGGTTATACCTTGGAACATTTTAAACATTAAGTGCAGATCGCAGCATGGCAGCTTTTCTTACCATCACTTTTTTGTTTAAGATAGAAGACTCCAAGGGAGTGCACCCTCTCATCTGCGGTCAACTGACATTGGCACCTCAGACCCTAAGCCACTAGGCGATCACATCCTCTGGGGAACACTAGAAAAGCTGAAAGTGCCACTCAGGGGAACACTAGAAAAGCTGAAAGTGCCATCAACTACCCAGAACTGGTCAGGGCAGTACATAATGCTTCTCTTCCTTCGTTCCCTTTATTTCTGACCTTGCTCTCACTTCTCTTTGCCTGCTTTCCTCACCCTTCTCTCCCCTACACTCCTTCCTTGCTCTCTATTCTGTCTGTACACTTTCCCTCCCCATCCTCTTCCCTCCATCCTTCATTGCTCTTCCTTCTTTAATACCTCTTTTTTACCCCTTCTGCCCTCGCTGCTGCCTCGCTTTTCTTCTATCTACCTACTTTCACCGATCTTTCCTTAGAACTCGGTTTCATCACTGCCTTATCTCTGTTTATTTTCCCTTTCTACTACCCTGCACTCTGCTGTCTTGCTCTTGTTAAACTTTGTCCACCTTTCTATTCCGTTCCACGCTTGAACTCTGCTTTGTCACTCTTCCTTCTTGCTCATACTCCACCCTCCCTGCACTCTGCTTCCTCACTCCCAACTGTCTGCTTTCCCGCCCGGTGCTCTCCCCTGCACTCAGCTTTCACAGTTTTTCTTCCCTCCTCTGTTTTTCTTCTTCTCTTGTTTATTCTCACTCTCTTTTAGCGGTGTCCACTTTTCCTCCTCCCCCTTCATTCCCACTTCTTTCTATCTTCTCCGTCCTCTTTCCCCTCTCCCTTCTCTTTCCTCTCTCCCTTTTCTAAACAAATATCCCTGGATCCCCCCTTGTCCTGTGTTTCCACCTCCATTCCCTCAATCCTGTTCACAACTTTGACGGATAGTGTGGAGAGCAGAAAGGATGACACTCTTTGTTATGCACGTTTTCATCCACTCAGGCTAGGTTAGGCAGATCGTGCAAGCGGGTGACAAAAGATCCAAAAGACCCTCGGACAAGGCAGGCTGCAGAAAAATGTGACATTGATAGGGTTTGACGTACTGGGAGCGGATTAGATCAATTCAGTGCCAGCTAAAGCCAGAAGAGACCAGATTCCCCAATAAAGGCGTGGGGCGGGTATCTAACTCCTTGTAGCTTATTGACCCATTGGTGCCTATTGATACGAAGTCTGCAGGCTGCACTGGGCGCGGGGACCAATCTCCTCTTAGGCACCAAGGACGTAAAATATTACATTTTGAAGGCACACACTCCCAGCTGCTCATCTGATTTGCGTGATAAATAAATTAGCCTCCAATAATTTAGGGATGCATATAAAAAAGGGTTTGTTTAAACCTTGAGATTGACACAGCAGGGATGGTTTCCCATGGACTTGCCTCTTCTTTTCAACTGATACATGTTGCCATTACCAGAATCTATCCGCAACATTGATCTTACTGGCTACAATTATGCAGATGACACACAATTGATAATCAAACTTTAAAACCCTAAAGACCTGGGAAGCTCAAACCTTAACGGCCTCAAAGCCATAGGTCAGTGGATGATCTGGAACCACCCTGTCGTCGATTGGGTGTCTGTGATGGTCTGGTTGAAAATACCCAGTTCTTAAGTCTGCGTCTGAAATTGAGAAGATTGCGTGGAAGGGGTTCCATAGTTTGGTAGCATGGAGAAAGTCGTGCCACCAAAATATATTTTTCTGGTATGGAGGAATGATTAGTCATGGAGTTAGCATGAAATACACGTTTCTAAATTGGGAGCAATTGGGAGCATTTCCCGATTTTGATTTGGAGGAATTTTGAACCTTTGCAGTTTATTGCCTTGTGATAATATAACAGTTTGAAAGTAGCTCTTCTTGCAACCAGTAGCTATGGGTGAGCCTTCTCAGCATATATATATGTATTTATATATTTACATGTAAAGAAAGTCTTGCAGCTGAATTCAAAATTATCAGTCTTTTCATGGTGGAGAGTGGAATGACATAATATAGACTGTTTGTATAATCCAGTCTTGATAGTTTGCGTGATGTCGTTGCTACAACTTTTTGTGAAATTCAATGTGAAAAAATGTGACCAAGTGTTTTCATATTGTAGAAGGCTGATTTAGTTAGTTTGTCCACTTGGGCGTTCATAGAGAATGCTAAGACCATAATAATTCCAGGATTTCATAATACTTTAGATATTCTGGGGGTGGTCTTACTTTCGTCCTGCCAGATGGTTGAAGATTTGTAACTCTCCCATTCTGCAAATGTGAATACTCCGGTTTATGTAGTCCAAAACGAGAGGACAACGGAGCCCAAATAAAAGGGTAGCGGACAAAGGGCTGGGCTCGTCTCCACAACTTCAGCTTCTTACCGTGACCCTCATATTTGTCACAAGTTTAGGAGGCCAAGAGCTGGGCCATTATAGGTAGCACTTTTGTGTGCCAATGGCCCTGCAAACCTTGGAGGTGAGCAGTAAACTTCTTTGTCTCCTCCTCCCCTCCTTGTCAACTGTCTCACCCTACTGCAAAATCTGGGTTGGGGAATAAATCACTGGCACCCCCTACATTTCTTACGCTCATGTCTAGAACCCCCTTCTCACTCACTGGTTGTAGACTTATTCATGCAAAACTCTTCTATTGAGTAACTACCTTTCGGTTGGCAAATTCCGCCTTCCAAAATTGTAAAAGTGCTTATGTGCAGTAGTAAATAAGGCCTTTGGTGGGGTAAGTATAACTTGCATAAGGAAATAGCTGTGAGAATCTGGCCCTGTGTCGGGTCTTGGGCAATAAGCCCTAAGGAGTGATCTGTGGGGCTTGGCGGCCCTCTTCTGCAGTACGCTATGAGCAGTGGCCGCTGGAGAGAAGTCGCCCAGGTTGCTGCGCTGAAGGTCTGAAGCGCTGTCAGTGGGGCCTTGTGATAAGCAACAAGCACTCTGAAGGGTCCCCTTTTGGATGTCGACACGTTCTGCAGAATGAGCTGTTTCTGAAGGAGTCTGCCCAGTGTTTGCTCATTTCAACGACCAGACCTTCTTTAGGTCAACTGTCAAGTTGCAGCAGCCATGCACTGAGTTAAAAAGAGGGAGTTTAGACAGAAGATTAGATTTGTGGTCATTCGCGCTGCGGGTAACTACTGGCTGCTGGAATGTGTGGGGCACTAGTTAGAATCCAGACACCATCAACAGCCCTTGCTATACTTTCTCTTAAAATGTAACACCCTTAATAAGTGTTTTGAAACTTCAAACATATATGAGCAAGTACTGCATACGCAGGGCTGCCAAGTATCTAATCTGCTTTGGTGTGACATTTCTGTTTGTAGTGTGCTGATGTGACATTTGCCAGTTTCCGGTGTGACATTTTGGGTGACACTGTTTAGCAAACATAGTCAATGATCTATGCTGTGAAATTTCATCCTCCTGTAGCAGGATTTTCCCCTCCTGGTAACCACTTCCCCATAACATGGGATTTGCTTTAATAGCAACAGGTAACACTAATTGACTTTATTTTGGACTGCTTGACTTATCTGATGGAAACATTTTCCTGAAGGGCGCCTGCCACGCTCACCTGCCTGGTAAAGACATGTGTGAAGTGTCTTTTTTCAAAGGCCTCTAGATCCTGCATTGCTTTTGTGTCACCGGCCACTAATTTAAAAAAAACTGCAGAATAATTTGAAATGCAAAACATTCTGGAGTAGCTCAAGAAGTTCCTGGTGCTCCAGCTAATACATTTCTTGTTGCTCTTCCATGTTGTAAATACATCAGAATGTATTTCGAACTAACAATTTTTAGCTGACAAGTGGCCATTTATTCTGTATGACACCTAATATTGCCAGTTCTAGCTTTCAATCCAAATAACATTGGATTTTGGGGGGTGCATGGCCGAGCAAGTAAGGAGGATGGCCATGTGAGCACTTGCTATGGTCACCGTTTATTGCTTTGTGAATCCTGAAGCCCCTCAGGGCTTCTCAGGACCGGAGAGGACGTGGGGGAGCCACAGAGGCAGCCACACACTGACAGGAGGGACCGCTGGGGGTCCAAGTGAGAAGAGCTGTGCCCTGGGCCTGCCGGTGAGGCCCAGCATGAAGGCAGCTGCAGTGCCTGCATAATACAACAAGCCAGGCTATCTGTCAAGTGCCCCACAAGACTTACCTCTGCTTGTGAAGCAGATTCCGCAGAGACGACAAATGCACCCGTCCCTGTACCCACCTGACCATCGTGGAATGCAGGACCCAGCAGGGATGAGATGGACGCAGGGAAGGGAGCCAGGATGAAGAGGCTAGCATGGGATTGGAGCTTGCGGGGTATCTTGGTGCCAGCCAGAAACCAGAAAAGAACAAGATCAGAAAAGAACCACACCTCCCGCTTTCAATGCAACTCCTCAAAACACACACAGAATCAGTTTCCCTCCAGGAACTCACCAGAACTTCTGTAGACTGCGATACCCAGACATCAAGTCAGCTCCTGATAAGGACAGTTAAGGTGAGGCGCTCCTGCGCGATGTACCCAAGCTAATACCAAAGGAAAGCGCTCCTGCACGAGGTACAAAAAAACCAATGTCAAACCAGAAGGCAAAGCGCTCTTGCGCGTATGGCATGGAGTAGGACTCAGTCACAAAACCTGTGGCATCCCTGGAAAACAAAAGCAAGCTATGTACAATGCTCCAGCTCAGCGGAGCTATTCCCCAAGCAGTGCTCCTGCGCGATGGGGAAACCAATGTCTGAGAACAAAACCCAAAAGTAAAGCACTCCTGTGCAAAAGACTCTTAACCCCAGTACAGCGCTCCTGCGCGGCAAGGGTTAATGGAGGTAGTAACTGTACAAACTCTGAATAGCGCTCCAGCGCGGTGTGGACTTCAAGGAAAATAAGCAAGCGCTCCTGCGCGGGTTTCATATGAAGCAAAACACTAGTGCTTCAGCGCGGCGTAGGACAGACAACAAACAGCGCTCCAGCGCGGCGTGGACCGGATAGTCTCTGTTGCGTCTCTGCTCCGGATACAACTCCGCTTATCAGGAGAATCAGGATAGATTCGAAGCACTGAGCCGGCGGGAAGCGCGATGTTTAAGCGTTTCCCTCGGAAGTGCTTCAGCAACCCCAGGTCAGCTGCCCAGGACTAGACCGGGACTCCACTTCCGCCCGGAAGTGAGTATCCCGGCAATTCTGTGTGTGGTATCGAGGATGGCAGGAAGCGGCAAGCGCCGCAAACCGTGACACTATCTTGCTCCCGACCCAGGTGGGATTTGTTAAATGGGCTGGGGCCCCCTGTGGGGGTGGGTGGGGAGGGTCGGGAGGGTCAGCCACTCTCTTGACACAGAGAGAGAAGAGGCAGGGGCTGCAGGAGCCATCACAGCAGATTTGCGTCCCCAGCCCTCGGAGCCCAGATGGAGGTGAAGGGTACTCTTGTCTGTAGGGCACGGTGGGTGACTGTCCGGTTGGGACCCATCCTGTGGGCTGGGGTCAGCAGGAGCAGGGTAGCCGGCCTCTGGGGGAATCAGGGGAGGGGTCCTGGCCAGTGCGGGAAGGCAGTGCACTCTCTGTGTATGGCAGCCGTGCCACAATAACTCCTGGATGCCAGTTTAAGTGCTACTGCCGTTGACTGACACTGGAAGGCCTGGGACTCCAAGGAGGGGATGGTCCACCCAAAGGTGCATAAGATGGGTCTAACTGTGGACCCCCCCAAGGCAAGCTAATAATGTCTGCAGACAGGGTTCACTGTAAAATGCCCAGGGACTGGAGAACCACACTGCTATCATAATAGCAGCCATTAGGGATATGAAAACTGCTCTGAAGGACAAAATTGATGCAGTGTCCCAAGACATAGGGCTCCTACGAACAGACCATAAGAAACTGGTAGAGAGAGAGTGGGCAAGATAGAGTGAGTTCTGACCAGCCTTGAGCCCAGGGTCTCTCGAAAGATGAGATGAACCGGATCCTGCAACAAACTGTTGCCCACCTAAGGGATAAGGTGGCAGATGCTGAAAGGCGCTCCAGGTGGAACAATTTCAGATAGGTGGGGGTCTTGGAAGCATCGGAAAGCCCTAGCATGGAACTGTTCTTAGAGGACTGGCTCCTCTTGGAGGTGCTGGGGGACAAGGTGTTAAAAAAGTCAACAATAGAGAGGGCAGAAACCCCCACCCAAGTCGCCTCCCAGGTTGATTGTTGCCAGGTTACTTAATTTCCATGACTGCGGTCACATCCTACAAGTGTCACTGGCCCTTGCAGATAGTGGGTGCTATGGTGAACATTTATATGGACTACATCACAGCAGTCCAGAGGCAATTAGAAACCTTTCAACAATTGAAGTGGCACTGAACCTAAAATATGTCCTGTTCTTCCTGGTGAAGCTGTGTGTGTGTGTGTGTGTGTGTGTGTGTGTGTGTGTGTTTGTGCGTGCGTGCGTGCAGGTAGGGAGCCACCTTTTGCACATGGTCGTGGCTGCTTAGGAAAGGTTAGAGTCGAAGGGGTACCCTCTCCTGGTTCCTGGCGAGCAGCCTCCATAGAGTGATTGGCAGCAACAGAAACAGTATTGGAGATGGCGCAGAGGTCGGAAGGCGGACCCAACAAGATACCAGGTAGACACCGAAATGGCTAAAATAGTGGTAGACCGCCAACAGCCTTGGTCCTCGGTGCCAGGTAGTAAACGGGACACTCAGGGAAAAGAGTCTATTGAGAATGCCAGTGACTCCGGGGATTCCGGAGTGGGCTCAACCAGACAACTGGCCAGTTGTGACACCGAGGACTACCGACACAATAATGAGGTTTACTGCGGACTGTGGTGGCAGGGAAAGGAATGATAAGCTGCCTCGGTGGGTACAGTTGATGGCTTACAGGAAAGACTGAGGCTGCAGCAAGATGTATGGGGCCAGGCCTGCCCCCTTTCACATTCACCAGCAGAGATTTGTAAATTAGTGTGTAATGTTGTTGATTGAGTTGAGGCGACAGTCAGCTCGGGCCTGAGGAGGTTGGGTGGGAGGAGGTTGAAGGTTCAGGGTACTGTTAGAGGCACACCGAGAAAACCACCAAGATAGGTAGAACCTGGCTCAGACCAGACACCAAAGACAATGGCCACACACCACCTAATGACCCCGGGACTCCGCTTTCAGGTTTTATCTGGAATATTAACAGCCTGAGCAGCAAGTTGAAGAGTGAGTGGGGCAATGTGGAAATATCTAGCAAAACAGAATCCAGATAAAGTTCTCCTCCAGGCGATACAACTTGTGGGGAACACTTTTAGAATGCTGCACTATGGCAAATACGCCTGCTACTACATGCAGGCTTCTCGTCCGGCTCCAAATGGTACCTACTGAATCGCTGGTCACTTCCCCTTGTGGGTGACTCATACATGGGTGTATAGCCTGGACTTGCAGGCTGCAGCGAGTGGTCAGTGGAATGGGGAGAACCTGACACTCCCACCTGGTACTTCCTTCTTGGCTTACAGACTGATGGTCTGAACAGAATGGGGGCATGGCTAGCGGAGGTGCCAGAGGCAATACTGTTGAAAGGGGGAGACCTTAACACCTTGGCTGCTAAGGGGTTTTCCCCGCTGTGCGCTGGAAAATGAAGAATGGCAGGGATCATGACAAGGTCAACTCGTCATAAGCACAGCCCAGGTAAAACCCATGACGAGTTGACCTTGTCATTAGCATGGAAGGGGTTAAACTTACTCACCATGGTGACTTTGACAGATTGACAAAGTCTGGGGGAGAGGCCCAGATGGGATATATGTTGGACCTGGTGGACGTGTGGCAGGAGGAACAGCCGGGGATCCAAATGTACACATACAGCTCTAACCAGTTATGCTTCATGTCCATGCCAGACTAACGCCACAACACCAAATGGGTTGCTTTATGCACTCCTCTATCCTAGTACGAGACATATTTGATCACTCTCCACTAACAACGCTCCTACCAACAGATATTCAGAGATCGGGGGGGGGTGGAACTGAGACCCCTGGAATTTGACCGCATGGGATACTAGAAATCTGATTGTGGTGACCACGACTCAATACTTTAAGGGAAATATAGGGACAGTGGACTCGAGGGTCGCTGTGTGGGAAGCCTACAGAACAGTCCTGGGTGGCCACCTCATGGCCCAGGTCTCAGGTAAATAAAAGAAAAAAACAGAGATTGAAGAGCTCGAGAATCGAATTGCTCAGTAGAAGGCAGACTATGTATCCAACCCCACGCCAGGCAAGCATGCAAGATTGAGGGAGAGGGGATCTGCACAACCTGTTACACCAAGAGGCAAGGGTTATGTATAGGGCAAAACAAGGATGACTATATGAAGTCTGCTACAAAGCGGGCATGCTGCTAGCGTGGCTGGTCAAACAGGAAGAGTACCAAAGATCGAGCGCAGCAGCAGAGGGAGAGTTTGGGACAAGGGCGGAAACCCCAGGGGCATAGCCCACAGCTTTTGCAGCTCACCTGAAGGAACTGTACCACGCTTGGGGAGTGCGGTGTGGGGGCGGTACTCAACCACATTGCCTTGAAAGCTTCCCAAGTGAAATACCAGCATCCAGATGGCAGGGGTAATAGAGAAAATTCCTTGATGCAGAATTGTCTGAGTGGGAATTGGCCAAGGCAATAGGCTAGATGAAAAATGGGTAATCCCTGGATCCAAATGGGTTTCCCCCTGATTTGTTCAAATGAGCAAAATCCCAATGAATGAGCCCACCTCCAGTCAATGTGGCCCAGTGGGAGGGCTTTTTACCCCAGGACCTCCTTCAGGTTGACGATAGTCTTGATCCATAAACTGGGAAAGCCCAGAGAAGAATGCTCCTCCTATCGGCCCATATCACCTCTTAATCTGGTAACAAAGGTTTAATGAAGGTCCTTGCCAACTGCCTCCTGCAGGTAGTTGACACACTGGTGGCTCCAGTTTCGTTGGTCTTCATGCCCTATAGGGTGACCAGACACAATCTCTGTAGGCTGGCCATCTGTCTGGCGCTCTGTGACCTGATCGCCGAGCCAGCACTCCTCCTTTCTTTAGTTTCCGAAAAGGCGTTCGACTCCCTTGAGTGACTGAACTGCTGTTTGACAGAAAACTATGCGTGCACGTTCGCCAGAACAAACCTGCTAGCCTATTGGTTTGAAAAAAGATCCAGAAAAAGGATGAAAAGAAAGACAGTTGAAAGAATAGCCTGACTGAAGAGGAAGACTAAAACTGTGTTATCTGTGTCGGAGAGACATGATGCAAAAGAAATCAAAAGGGTTGTAGAAGGATGACCCAGTATTCAACCTCTTCTTTACATCATAATGGATGTCAGAGGATCCATGTGCTTGGTGTGGAGAGATTGTTGCACTACAACAACCCTTATTTTTCGGCTCCTAGGTGTCCCGTTCAATGTGTCCTTGCAGGAGACCAAAACGGGCACTGGTCTGAGGCCCCCTAAGGAACAGTTGTACATAGGTTCTCAGAGTCCTGACTCTTTGTCACAAGATGCTCCATCTTCTGTTTGCACTTAATCTCCTCACACTCAATCAACTGAGATAATAATTGCACTTGTCCTGGTAATCTTATTGCACAATATCACTCAAATCGTAGAGTGTGGTAACTCACAGACAAATGTTAGTCCAGCCAGAGACGCTGGTGTTACCACACTACGATTTGGGGGTTCTTGCCTTGCACCCTTTTGTGGATTTGAATCACATAGACTTTAAGTATATAAGGACTATTAAACTATTGTTTGGGAACTTTGGTTCGGGATTTTAGAAATTTGTGATTGGTTACTATCTAGTTATCAAGTCACTTTTAACTTTTGGGTCGTTCTCCAAGGAGCGTTTTTTGCTTATATATAGACTTTTGAATCAGCACACACTTTACCGCTTTTGAATTTCTGATGGAGAATTAGCAGTGCATATCCTGTTCTAAGGATATACATTGAACAAGCCCTGAAGATGTCCTATTGGACGAAACATGTTGGCTACAGCGAAGTCAAAGAGGAAATATAAATGTTTTGGAAAAATCATGAATGAAGAATCTTTTTATCAAGAAAAGGTGGATGTCTATGCATTTTGCTGTCCAATTATGAGTTCATACTTTTCTTAACTAAAAAATTGATTTGGTGTTGGTGCTGAGTCACATTTCCTTTTAAGTTGGGGGAGTTTTTCTCCCAGGTTTGGAGACTAAGATGGCTGGTCCTCCGGACTCGAGCGCCACAATATTTTGAGTATAAGTAACTTGTGTATATGGTGTGTGCGATACGTTGTGCCTCAGCCTTTTCTTTGTAACTCGCTAATTTAGCACTAGTCTTTGTACAGTATGATCCACTATATATTTATGATACATTAACCAATTAATGTTGTGTTGACTTAGCAGTGCTGGGCACAGTAGGAAACATAACGTATAGGTGAGCAGACCCTGTGCATATGAGCAGACACAGTGATCCTAGACCTATATCTGGGGATCGTATTATGAAGCCCCTATTATGTTGTTTGAGTAATCCAGAGCAGTATTCTGTGAATGTGCCTGTTGACCTAGTCAGTGGATCAGTGCACATACTTATATCGCCGCGCTTGTTGGTTTTTTTTTTTTTTTTACCTAAAGTTTATTCAAGTATAGTCGAAAAACACAACTCACTAAACGGGCAATATAAAAGACAAACAACATGCTTGTATTGTTGAAACTCTGGAGCAATCATCATTTTGCAAATGCTGGGATGATTACCAAACGAGGATGAGGAGACAAATTCTCAAAACTTTGGATTGAGAAATGTTTAACTATTGGAAAAAGAATTTGGAAATTACCACAAGATACAAATTATGTGCATGTTATTAGAAAAGATCAGCTGTGCTTGTGTTTCTATGCTACTCGCCCTGATATCCTGCATAGGAAATCTCGGTCACTGCCACCTTGTAATTGCTTTCATTTCTGTTCCTTCGGCAGGTGCTTCAGAAGCTGGGCAAAGCAGATGAAACCAAGGATGAGCAGTTCGAGCAGTGTGTGCAGAACTTCAATAAGCAGCTGGTGAGTGACTCTCCATACTGTCGTGTCATTCTTGAGCTGCAATGCTTGATGGTACCCACTAATACATTTCTCTAGTGAAAAGTACAGGCCAAACAGAGGTGAAGACGCTGCTCGGCCTCCTAACCTCGTCCGTTATTTCTCAGTGTTGCTGTTCTTTTCCAACCCATGCCTGTTCCTGATCTCGTGATCACTTGACAGGGTCTTGCTGGAGGTGAAGTCTTGGTTTCACAGTCTTAGGCTGATATGTGCTCTGTTCTTGTGTAATTTCGCAACAATGTTCTTTCTTGTGCATCAGCCCTTCTTGTGTAGTAAGAGAGCTGCCCAATTTGAACAACCCTTACTCTGCCATTCCAAATATTCTGAAATTATTCAGCTAGTATTCGGAGGTGGTTTACTTTATAGATAAAGTGAGTCATGTCACTTTGTCATTTACTCCTGTCCTAATAACTGAAATTCCAACTGTCCTAAAGAGCCATGCCTTCGTTATCTGTGTATAACGATTTGTTTTCAAGACAAAGGCTGTTCCATAGAACTGGTTTCTCACCGGATACACCCAATCTTGCAGGGTCAGGCCTCAGAATCTCACCCTTCCAGGCATATATAAGTAAACTAGTAGAGTAAGACTTTAAGATATTATTAGCATTTGTAGATTTTGCTGAACCAAGGCTGTGCTTTCGCTTGAACAGTGTCCTGAACTGCCCCAGTTGTGGGAAATCACTGTGTTGGTGTTCAATTAGACCTCACACTTACAAGAAATGACGAAGTTTATTCTGGAGCTTAAAACACATTGTTACAAATAAGAATCCACATTTGTAAAGCGCACAATCACCCGTAAGGGGGCTGTCGGGAAGATTAAGCAAGCTATTGCCCAGAGTCACATGGTGCTGGGCTAATCTGCCGCCGGCACTGGGGATCGAACCGTGATCCTCAGATTCTGGAGTCAGTCACCCTGGCCGCGGCGCCACACCTCTCCCACAAAGAAGCTTTGAGGACTCAGGAAATATAGCACTTGCTATATCTGGATGACTATCTCCTTATTTCAGCAGCTATCGTAGCCATTTTTGCTGATAATGCACTTTAGAAGTGCTCATACAAAACGGAGTAACATTTGGTTGGTAGTGGGAGTTGCCTACCTTGATGCATTTCCTTTGAGCAGGTTTTATTGCTTCCTGAACTTGGTATCAATGAGTTTGAGGATGTTTGAACCAACTTTACCTTCTTAATTTGTTGAAGAGTCTCCAGTAAGCATTATATTTTCTTATTTTTGTGACATGGTTGTGAATGTTGACCTGCCATTGGATTTGATGCTTTTCGTCTCCTGTATCAGGAAGACCTGAGAATAGACTCTACACCCCATCTCTTTTGCTGAGATCTTTGCTGCTGTTCCTTACGGTATTTGTTTTTACATCCCTTAAAAGAGGATGGTGAGAGGAGAAATATAGAGTGAAAAAGGAATCTGAAGCTCCCATCTTTTTTTTACCACCCTAATATTCAAAAACTGGAATCATGGATAATTTAGGAGTAAGGTTAGGGGGCTTTACTCCCTCCACCCCCCCCCCCCCCACCCACCTGTAATGAATGTGGCTTCTCACCAATAAGCCACACCCAAACCCTGCACTCACATTTTGGAGGCAAATATACCACTGCACCTTTAAATGCACTTTGAACAGCACTTCCTAAAGACTAGAAAAGGACACAGCAAGGCAAGAAAAGGGAATCCAGGTGCATTTAAAAATAACACATACAAGTTTATTAATGCAATGTTTAAAATGGTAGGCCAAATATATCAGTAAATGCAGATTCCCAAGCATCAATTAACTACAATGAACAATTAGAATAAAATGCTGTATGTATACAAGTGACAAGGAATAGAACATATATACAGAAAAAGGTTAGGAACAACTCACTGACTGATTCTGCACCATCCTTGCAAACTCTAGCTGGGGAAGTTCTTTTCAACAGGCCATAGCATTCCACAGCAATACGTCTATTCTGTGGTGAACTTCTACCTGACCCTCGAAAGCTTCAAGCTTTAATACCATTATTCAATGTGGGACGTAGCTTCTAGAAAACCACACCCCTTCTCATTGGAAAAAACGGAGCTGACTGGTACCAGTCTGCATCAAGGCCAAGACGGAGGCTGGCCAAGCTCCCGTGTTTAGGCTCCGAGGCAGAGTTGTACATTCCACAGACACTTTCACAACATATTCCAGTTCACTCTGGTCGGTGAGGTGCGAAAAACAAGTGAGGAGCAATAAGACCTTGAATATGAATCGCAAGCACTGCTGTGCATGCAGAAGCAAGACAGTCAGGAAACAAGAAGACATGAGGCCCTGTCAAAGCCAATAGGAAGCGCCTATAATTCTCATAACCCAAACAACTTGCAAGCACCACTCTACACACAGAAGCAAGACAGTCAGGGAACAAGAAGACATGAGGCCATGCCAAAGCCAACAGCCAGCATAATTCTTATAAATTTACAACACAATACACATTTCTGCACAACTGCTTATAGCATCACATACTTTATCACTCAATGTACTATAGCATCACATACTTTATCTCTCAATATACAACACCGAGCAAATGTGTGCACCACTGCTCAACACTGCACTTCGACATTCCACACCTCTCTCTCCCTCTCATGCCTTCAAATGCACATCCCACACGCTCTGCTCTTGGCAAGGCTGTCCACTCTGAGACAGCTCCCACTGAAAGACAGCAAGATTACAAGAAAGAAGAGAAGCAGGCCTATGCAGGACCATCCTACATTAAGGCTAGGGTAAAATAACACACTAAGGTCAGTTAAAATGATTGTAGTTGAGGGTCATCATAGGGTGCCAAACCACAAGAGCACCTCTTTTACTATACTACCGCAACCACACTTCCTAGAGAACCTTGAGAGGATATCCTAAAGATTTCTCTCCTTTCAAGAGTTTATGTACGCCTCGTCTTCAAACTAATATTGAAAACTGTAGATGTGTGCCAGAGTTGGAATGCTTCCTGCGCATTCCTTTTTTGTTTTTTTTAATCCTTATTCATTGAATGTTTGAACAGAAATAATGCAATACAGTGATCAGCATATGTATAAGCGTCAGTTGTGTACAAAACTGAATACATGGTCTTAATGAGAGGTTTTAACAATTCTCAGAGGGAGAAGGGAAAGAAGGAGAGAGAAAGAGGAAAAAGGGGGATTGTACCTCAGCTACTGTAAAAGCATTATTGTCGAATCTGGGAATCAAGCAAGGGTCAATATCATGTAAAATAATGCACAGTGCAGCAGTACAAGGGAGTTATAGGCATGTTGTGATTACTCTGTGTCTACTTTAACCATGGGCGTTGAGTCTGCAGCAGCCTATTCAGACT
Organism: Lissotriton vulgaris; assembly: GCF_964263255.1. Classification (NCBI taxonomy): domain Eukaryota; kingdom Metazoa; phylum Chordata; class Amphibia; order Caudata; family Salamandridae; genus Lissotriton; species Lissotriton vulgaris. Next base: position 1,391,273,477 of record NC_141687.1, on the reverse strand, counting down.
CGAGCAACGTAGTACAAGAATAGGTGTACTGTTCAAGGGGAACCCAGATATCCTTAGGTGGAGAGCACAAAGGCAGGAGTTCCCAAAAAGCAGTTAATTATTCTTGATAATAAGCTGCATCTGTAAGCTAGTCAGGTGCTAGTGACAATTCGCAGCCGCCCCATCTCTTCTCAACCCATGTTTGGTGAGCAGTAGAATTGCCGTTAGCTTGCGCACCTCTGTGGGAACCTTTCGTGTAACCTAATAGTGCAGTTCTGGGAGAGAGTAAAAGGGAATGTCGGAAATCATTGAAAATATTTCAGCCCAATAGTCTGAGATTACCTGGGCACACCCATGCAAGATGGAGGAAATCGCCAGTAGTGAAGGAACAGCGCATGCTTCGCGGGCCATCCCTCAAACCCATCCCAAATAGCCCTTCAAGGGATTGATGGTCAGTGAATACAATTAAAATGAATGTGATGAAGACCGTAATTGGGGGAGAGCACACAAACCTGGGCACATCAGTAGTTTCATGTTCATTAGAGAGGGGAGGGGGTCATACCTTTATCCCTCACACTTTTACTTGCTGGAGTGCGTAAGGGTGCCAAGGTGCCCTGTGTACAGTCAGGTTATAAGTTAATTAGACAAGGGGGTAGTCAGAAAAGCTTCGAGCAGGGAGAATGTGGGTGGGGCATCTGGAAAAGTAGTGTGTATAGCACAGGTCACAGCCACAGCTGAGAATATGCAAAGGTGCCAAGCAAGGTAATGTCTTCACCCATGTAGGGCTAACTGCGGCAATATGAAGGTGCCATGTAAATAGATCATGCACATAGATGTGAGGTGTAGTGTGCACAGCCTAGGGCATGTGGCAGGATCACTGGTGATGAGGTATGCAGGATGGGCAATGATCAACGCGGATGGCACAAAGATGTATTCAACGTGGACTCTTTGTCGGAGCTCATTTCAAGCCCTTGTGTATTCCACTGTCAATCCTTGCACACGGACGCTTGGATAGAGAAATACAGCTATCCGTAAAGGACAGGGGGCCACATGGTCAGATTCAGGGGCCATACGGGCAATAAACTGAGTAGGGATTATCCAGTAACGTACACACTGAGCCTGGCTACATTATTAATACACGCCCATGTCTGGAGCTCTCAGCCCACCTTTCTCAAAAAGAAGTACCATGATCTCCCAGGCAATGCGCGCTTGTTTACTGGCCCAAGCAAGAGAGATTAAACTTGTTCTAAACTGTCGGCAAAAGTGGAGTGGTAAGGGAAGAGGAAAATTGTTAAAGAGGTAGAGGAATTTGGGGAGGATTATCATTTTCGCAATTGCCAAGTGACCTGTTAATGACCATGGCAGACCTTTCCAGCACACAACTCTCTCATTCAACCATTCAAGCAGTCGGCAGTAGTTGTATTTCCATAAATCATCAATGTGTCTGATGAGCCAGATCCGAGCTATTTAACATTGCGATCCGCCCATGTAAACGGTGCTTTGTGTTTTTCAGTGGGAAAATTATAGACTTAGCCCACTTGATCTCGTTTCCGGACAGGCCTCCAAATCTTGTAAAGTCCTTAATCTGTGGATTCAGATGTATGTATGGGTCCCTCGCATACAGTGCAACGTCACCCGCATAAAGTGAAGCTAAGATTGTGTGTGGTGTGAATGGAAGGCCTCACTGTGCATGTTGATAGTGACAAGTTTCCAGCTACTTGGTATCGGTTGCATAGAGACTAAGAGACAAGAGGCAACCTTGACAGGTGGCCTTTATCACCATAAATGGATCAGAGACCCTGCCGGTAACTTATTAGCTGGCAACTGGTTAGGAGTAAGGCAATCTAATCATTTTAATAAAGGTTGGGCTCAGTCCAAGGTGAGTTAAAAGAGCAAAGCGGTAGGGCCACTTTAGTAAATCCAACACCATCGTGGCGTCAAGACAAACTGCTACAGCATGAATCATTGGGTAAATTGAGCAGCCACGTGGACCAGGAGGCGTCAACGACGACCAGGAGCTGGATACGGACTGTCCCACAAAGGATCTAGCTGTTGACGGTGTCAGTATCTGGATTGGACCCAACAAGCCTTGGCAAAGGCAACCCACGCAGGAAGGGAAGATCGGCTTCTGTTCAGACCAGCAAGGTCTGGGGAGCTTCCCCTTTAGAGGAAAGCAGGAGCAAGCCCAGAGCAACCAGGCACCCAGTGTTTCAAAAGGATGTCTTCAGGAGGAGCACTAGCCAACGGACTAGCAACCGCAAAAACGCGTCATGGAGAAATGCAGGCGCAGGCCCCATGCAGCACTCGTGGAGGGCTGAGCTTCGTTGCACTTACTACTCAGGGTTGGGGCTTCTCAATCCCCAATGCACAACTTCAAGGACGCCTCAGAAGCTGCACAGTTAGCAAAAAGCAGGTACTGCAGGATGTCCGGTCCCACGTCTCTCGTGTCCGCCACGGGTCTCAGCTTTGCTGTGGATGTGGGTCGGAGTCAGAGAAGTCTGGAAGTCCAGAGGCTGCATCGCTAAGTCTTCGGGTTCCAGCGGGAGTGTTGACAAAGCAAACCGGCAAGTTACTGTTGGGGCCTGTTTGCACAGGGTGGTCACTCCTTGACCACAAGGTAGATTTCTTCAGTCTTGCAGTCGGAATGGAATGTCGAAGATCCAAGAGTTCATTTCAGAGTTTCTTCCAGGATAATCTAATGTCTCTAGACACAGTTCCTAACTTTATACTAATCTAAGGGACTGGATTACCTGCTAGGTCCCTCCTATTGGGTTAAACCTGAGAAGGGGGTGGTTACACCCATTTCTCTTTGTCCAGTTTCGCGCCAGAGCTGGGGCTGGAGTGCCCCAGCAACTGGTTTGAACCGGGCTATGCATGGAGCACCTTGTGTGCCCCAGGCAGTGTCTGGAAACAGTAGTTTCCATTGAACCCACCCAGCCCCAATCCACTACAGGCTGACAGGAAACCTATAGTCCAGGCCTCCCTTGCCGGAGTTTCGTCCAGCAGCAGGAGGTCAGACTCGTGTCTGTGGCAGCAGCATCCATTTTGTGATGCTGAGGCTCTGTTTAACTTTAACCGGGTAAAGCAGTAACTACATGTCTTCTCCCTCTAGCAGGGTGGAATGCTACCCCCGCCGCCAGGACTGGCGGGGGGTGGGGGGGGGGGGGGGGTAGTATTCCAAAGTGTTTGACACCTTACACAACATGTTTTGATAAAGCCAAACCAAAGTAAGCATTAACCGCGAGGATTATAATGCACTTGAGTATATGGTATGGCTATATCATAGAACAGATTGGTTCATCTCCGGTTTGAGTAGCACATTAAAATCCCCATCCCAAAGACTCACTCCAGAGCCAAGCATCTTGGTCAGTCTCCAGACTGCAGGAAAGAATCGGGGGTCGTCGACATTATGACCATATATGGAGAGGAGTTTAACAGGCGGTCATGTAAAATGCTTGAAAGGAGAACAAACCTTTTTTTTTTTTAAGTTCTAGAAACATTTTATTAATCATAAAATAAGGTATCAATACATAATAAAACAAGAGAAATGAAGGAAAGAAAAAAGGGGGGGGATGGGAAGCAAAGAGTAATCAGGATATACTTACAAGAAATCAAAGAGCAAAAGACGTATCATGAGCAATAAGAATAAAAATAAGGGGTACAATAATTATGCATCAGAAACGGGTGCAAATGAGGAACGAGCAGATCATGTAGAAAAATACAGGAAATGAAAAGGGTATCAGGGGGGTTTGGGAACCTCCTGCTGAGCAGGTCGTGGGCAAAAAGAACGAGTCACACAATTATCCAAATACATTGTAACAGGGAGCCATAGGTCTGCTCGCTTGGTTGCCAATTGGGCAGGAAAACAAAAGCATCATCAAGCCTGTGATTATGGCAAACATTGTACCACCATGCTTTAAAAGAAATGTCAAAAGAAGTCTTCCAATTAATAGTAATCTGTTGGAACGCAACAGCCAAAAGCAAATCAACAATGCGAACATGTAGATCAGTCCTCTCCCAACAGGGAGAGAGGCTCCCTAGAAAAATGGGAGTGTGAGACAAGGGAATACATGTATGGAAATTACATTAATTTGAGCCCAAACCTGCAACCAAAAATCATCTACATGTTTGCAAAGAAAAAGCATATGAAACAGAGTAGCATGAGGCACGGTGCAGGACCAACAAGCTACTGAGACAGTAGAGAACCTTTTGTTAAGGGTAAAAGGAGTATGGAGCAACCTGTTGTAGATGAAAAATAAGGATTGCGTCAAGGACGCTGCTCTAGACGTATTACAAACTTTTGTCCATATCTTGTCCCACAGGGATATTGGCCAAGACACAGCAAGGTCCTGTTCCCACTGCTCCTCCACCTTAGACTTGGGTCTAGTAGAAGCATGAGCATGTAGATTCTTGTAAATGATGGAAGCTTTAGGAGTGGTATGCAGGAGAGAATGGAGTCGGGTGCAGGGTCCGGAGAAGTGGAGGAGGGTGATGCCTGCATGAGCTGTGTGTAGACCTCCATGACCGCTGCTTTAAGTAGAAGGTATTTGGGAGCAAAGGATGAGGGTAAATCAAAAGAGGAACAAAGTGTGAAAAGGTAGAAAGGTGGAATGTGAGAACAACTGTGAGATCCAGAGCAATTCTCTGGTCCTCCAGGATTTCCAGTAAAAGGGTCTGTTATGAATTAAAAGATAATTGTTATGCCCAATAGCGGCCGAGAGAAAGACAGCAATAGTCGTAGGGGGAGAAGGACTAGAGGCTAAAAGGAGCTTGACAGTAAATTTATGAATAGGAGTGGGAATCGAGGAGGGCTTACGGGAGAAAGAGATATACTCCGCAAAGGAAAATGGGGAAAGGAAAAGGCGCTCAACTTTAGTCCACAAAGGGCAGGGGGAGGCGGGATCTTGGAGACGAAACTAAGCTTTGCGTAACAAAAAGGTTTTTTGATGGGCTGGGAAGTCTGGAAAATTGACTCCGCCTTCAAGGGCAGGGCGAATTAGTCTGGCAAGGGACATTCTGGGTTTCTTGTTATGCCACAAGAAAGAGGATAGGATCGAATTCATTTTCTTAAAGAATTTGGCTGGGATAGAAACGGGGATATTGGAGATTGTGAAGAGAATTATAGGAGACAACATCTTAATGGTGTCAAGGCGACCCCACCAAGACAAATATAGAGGATGCCATTTAGCTGTAAGGTCGGATATTTTCTGAGAGCACTTGGTCAAACAAAGGGAAAGGGTGTCTGAGATGAAGGGAGTAATGTGCAAGCCTAAATATTTGATATGGGAGGGACTCCAGGCAAAATTGGAAGCACTGAAGTCAGGTTTAAAGGTGAACCTCGTCAGGGGCAAAATCTAACACTTGTCATTGTTAAGCTTGTAGCCAGAAATTGAGGAGTAATTCCGTACTTCCTCCAGGAAAGCGGGAATGGAGTCTGTGGGATTAGAGAGGAAGAGTAAAATATCATCTGCATACGCAGCACGTTTAATGGACGATTCCGCAGTTTGAAAACAAAGTATGTTGGGATTCTGGCGAAGCTTGGACAAAAAGGGCCCTAAAGCGAGATTGAAAAGGAAAGGTGAAAGGGGGCAGCCTTGGCGAACGCCCCTGCCAAGGTCAAAGTAAGAGGAGATCTGACCATTCGCGTAGACCGCAGCCCGTGGGCGAGAGTACAACAGTGAGACTAGGGAAGTGAATTTAGGGCCAAAGCCAAACCATCCAAGAGTGTGAAAGATACGGCCATTCAACCCTATCAAAAGCCTTCTCGGCATCTAGGGCGATCGCAGCAAGGGAATTCTGGAGGTGGGATGATTTTGACAATATGTTGAATAAAAGTCTGGTATTGTCAGTAATATATCGACCCTTAACAAAACCAGACTGCTCTTCGCCCAAGAGGTCGGGAAGTAAATGATCCAACCTTATCGCCAATGCCTTAGCGAAGAGTTTGTAGTCAATATTGACAAGGGAAATGGGTCTGTAATTTTTTCAATGCTTCGCATCCTTTCCCTCTTTGGGTATTGAGCAAATATGTGCATCAGAGAAGGTGCCTGAGGAGGTACCTAAATCAACAAAAGTGGTGAAGAGAGAATGTAGCTTCGGGATTAACAAATTGGAAAAGTGAAGATGGAATTCAACGGTAAAACCATCTGGTCCAGGGGCTTTATTGAGTTTGAGACGTTTGAGCGCGGTAATCAATTCCTTCTGCGAGATGTCATTCTCCAAGAGGGAAAGATCAAGAGGAAAATGTGCAGGCTTTTGGATATTAGAGAAGAAATGTGTGAGGGATTGGATAGTGGATTGGGTTTCAGAGGTGTATAGGGTTTTGTAGAAGCGGGAGAATTCAGTAAGAATGTCGGCATCTTTATGCAGTAAGTTAGAATTGGTGTCGTAAATAGATTCAATGTTTTTTCTGTTTTGCTTGACCTTCAAATAATTGGCAAGAATTTTCCCAGCTTTGTTTCTCCCACCATAAAACCTAGCACTAGACTTTAGCAAGTACAAGGAGGCATCTTCTGTGGACTTTTCAATAAATTTCATCTTGGCAGCGACAAGGGCCGTCAGACTATCGTTTGAATGTGAGGTGAAATAGACCTGTTCCAATCTCTTAATGTCACAGAGGAGATTTTTAGTGTATAGGCGGGCATTTCTACGCTTCTTCGCAACATAGCCAATAATAAAGTTGCGTGCTGCTGCTTTGAAAGCATACCAAATGGTGTGTTTCGGGAGGGAAGGGGAAAAAAGGAGAACAAACCTGCCTTAGGTATCGTATATGAATCAACGTTTATGCCTAGGCAATCCCTTTCTAATGAGGATAGCCAATCCTTGGCTGTAATTAGAATAATAGGCCATGTGTCAGTCTCTCACCCATCCGAACCTTAATCTTTAGTGTTTCCTCAGTAAGGTGTGGTTTTGCAGAAAACTGATATCTAAGGAGTGTTTCTGTAAATAGACAAAAGTCTGACGCACCTTAAGGCGATCATTTAAGCCTCTAATATTCCAGGTGAGTTCTGGAATAGACCCTATAATGTTTTACTGATAGTAAAGTATGACTGCAGGCGTCTGCCTAGAAGAGGAGCTGGTGGCTAAGAGATACACCAGCTGATTGATGTACAGGAAAGGAGCAGAAGAAACGGTTAACAGCCAGGGGACTACGTATAATCCCATAAACAAGTAACCCAACAACCTCAAACTTTCTCCCCACTATCCAGCCAAAACCACCATTCCCACCCAAGCTAAACTTAGGACATTGAAATTGGTCAGTTCTGGAAATCATCCAGTATGAGCGACGAGTAGAGTAGCTCACTGCCCAGCTACATGTAAGCTGGGTGGCTGGATAGGCAGATTGTGGAGTCATTGAAGCGCAGCATGTTATGTGGCCATCTGGACAAGGGCTAGCATTGCGACCAGAGGTCCACCCGTAGCGTGGGGGTGGGGGGTGTGAGTAGAATTTTGGAGCCACGTGTCAACCAGTGTCACAGGATCTTGTCCAGGATGCAGAGGAGCCCTGTCAGCCACTGTAACCATGGGATCATAGTTAATGGTTCAGGTGGATGAACGGACCCCCATGGCATTTCAGCGTGCGGTACAGTCTTAAGTTAATCAGCCTAGCTGAGTAGCGATCCATACTGTAATTCGTTCCTGGTGGATGACCTGTCCCCTTTAATGGGAGAGTATGGGTGTATTTTGCAGGCTTCTTTGGGTCTGTAAAGATGAAACTTTCGCTGTCATGATCTATGTGCAGTTTTGTGCAGTACGGTAGTGAGTATTTGGCATCACTTTGCTGCAAGGTTCACTTAATCGGCAAAAAGTCTCTCCGCACAGCCTGCACTGTGATCGGAAAATCAGGAAACGGGGAAATCCTGCATCCTTTATAGTGTAGAAGCCTTGTTCCCTGGCGAGGCACACATTTATATTACGGTCTCTGTAATTTAATAATCGTGCTATGATGGGGCAAGCAGGAGTACCCGGTGGTGGGCGAGGGCCAAGAGACCTGTGGGCTCTTTCAAAGTAAGTATGGGGTATAATGCAGAACTGTAAAGTATGTGTAGCATGTCTTCAACAAGATCCTCCATTCTGCCCATCTTCGTCTATTCCAGCACTCCAATAATGCTTAGATTGTTCCACCTTGAATGAGCTTCCAAATCTTAACTTTTATTTCTTATTACCCTGAGAACTTTTTCCATATGCAGGAGCTTCTCCTTATCGGCAGCACATTCATCCTCTGCATCCGACGTGTGGAATTCTAGTTAATCATGCCGGTCATCATGTATATCGACCTTTTCTTCCAGTCGATCACATTTGTCCGCAATCAAGTCAATTTTGGTGTCAATTGCCATCAGCCTCTGCTTCAGTTATAGAAACATGATGCATTTATCAATGTATGGGGCTTGGCTCTCCTCATGCAGCTGCGCCCCTTGTGGATCCCCAAGCGGCACTTCTATGGCCTGCGTTTGACATCAAATGATAGCTTAGATTGTTTGAGGTCACCCTTCTCTGTGTTCCTACAGAGTCTCACAGTGTGTAGCAGAGCATAACTTGCAGCATATGCGCAGATCCACTGGTAGAGTATCTGAATGAAGCAGGATGAAATGGTCACCTTGATGCAATGGCTGGTATTCTATGGAAAGATGGCGGCTGCCTCACAGATATTCCTAGCAGCCAGGGCTGTCCCCTAGAGCAGCCCATCAATGAGGAACAGGCCGTGCAGGCCCAAAGTAGTTGTTCAGCCTGCCACTCACCCAGACCAGAACAGGGTGTATGAGCAGGCAAGCGAGGTGGGGGTGTACACCAGTATGTCATGGCAATCCTAGCCCTTCTAATGTTTCTGTTTCACTATGTGAAAACAATACCTTGTCAAGTCAGAGCCCTTTCCTCCACCCTATCCCTCAGCGCTCTTGGATATCCTGAGGTCCCAAGGCACTTTTAGTTAGGATTACCTTTCCAAGATGTGCAAGCACTCACCTACCCAAACCTCAAGTGAAGGGGAATTCCAAGCAGGGGGTATCGAAAATGAAATTCATGGACTTTGGGAGGGTAAACCACTGCTTGCTCTGATTTGGCAGGTCTCAGAATTGCCTTTCCTGCGAGGTGGAGGTTTTGTGGACCACTGGTGAAGGAAGAAATCAGACCCAGAGGGATTCGAAGAGCAGTGAGCACAGTAACCTTATGGCACCAAATCCCTGAAAAAAAAATACCTAACATTGTCATTTTTGCCAGTGTACGCAATGCGTGCCCAGATGGCAGAATTAATTTTTTCCTTGAGCTTGGAAAATCAGAGAGTGAATAGAGGGCGTCTAGGCACTGTTTCAGAGGTTACTTCTGAGATTTAGTCTCTACTTGGTTAGCAGGAAAGATGCACAATATATTAAAATTTTAGTGACATTGGGTGCTTCTGTAATTTCACATCCCCAGAAACCAGCAAGATGCCTGCCCCCGATATGACATTCAATAAGCCCATGCCTATTTAGGTAAACCACCATCCCTGATTTTATAAAGCTCATACCGTGAATAGTTCTCCTATTAAGAGTGAATGGCTGGGGCAAGCAGAAGAGGGAAGAGTACTTTTTACCAGACTCTGCGTAAGATTATTAGGAAGATCCCAAACCCCTTCCTAATCGCAGTAACAGTTTGATTACCGACCATTGTGTGTCCAGCTGGAGAGAGTTTCACTTTTGGCCTACTGTCATCTTGGACAGTGACTTAAACCAGCTCTCTTTTTAGAATCGCAGAGCCATTCTTCTTTTACTGATTACAAGAGGCCGGTGGCAGGCATGGTTCTTTGAAGTCTCTGAAGGAGATTTTCACAGTAGATCACAGTTAGATAAAAGGTCGTTTTCGCAAAGGGTCTCTCTTTCATGAAAGGAGATCAGCAGGGTCGGATTAGAACAAAAAATAAACCCAGGCACCAACATAATAGGGGGCCCCGTTATTGAATTACAAAGCTAAACAAGCATTAAAAATGCAATATATCTTGCCTTTTATTAAGTTAAAGCCATTTGCTTTGCTATACAATACCATTAGCAAAGCAAATGGCTTTAACTCAATCAAAGGAGTCCTATTGCATTTTCAATGCTTGTCGTTAATGGCTTCTGAGTAGCGTTATGTACCACTCGAGAGGTGTCGCAGCACTGCAGTTGTTAAACAAAGGAGCTCAGGTTACCCACTAGAAGCGCACTGCTCATGGGATGCCAAAATACCTCCGTGGGTCGGAACTCTCCAATGGCTAGAGCAGTGCAGCATAAAATCGGGGTTTAGGAGGTGAAGAAGGGTGAAACTCCTACAGTGTGAAGTCTCTGTGCATGCGCTGTCCAGACACAGCGATTTATTTAATAAGTATATCTCTTTATTACAGTAGCATGCTGCAGAACTCCTATAGGCACAAACACACGCGGCAGGCCTCGCTTGTGCAACTCGTTTTAAAAAAAATATAAGCGCAGCTGAAGCTGACCGCACTTGTGCAACTAATTAAATAAATAAACTAGCGCAGCCGAAGCGAACTGCGCTTGTGCAATTTAGTAAATGAATACCTCCTTGGGTCGGAACTCTCCAATGGCTAGGGCAGTGCAGCAATAAAATCAGGGTTTAGGAGGTGAAGAGGGGTGAAACTCCTACAGTGTGAAGTCTCTGTGCATGCGCTGTCCAGACGCAGCAATGTATTTATACAGTGTATCTCTTTATTACAGCAGCATGCTGCAGAACTCTTGCAGGCTTTTTCAAGCGCGGACCATGCTTGTGCAACAAATTAAATAAATAAACAAGCCGCGGAAGTGGACAGCGCTTGTGCAATTTAGTAAATAAACAAGCGCGGCCGAAGCGGACCGCGCTTGTGCAATTGAAGTTGACCGCCATGACAATGAAAAGAGTGCTTACAGGCTTTTCAACATGACCTTGTAACTCCGCCAGTAAATCATCCAGTCCCTAGGGCTGGGGCCAAAAGTGGACAGGGTGGAAACCAGGAGGTGCTACAAAGCCTCACTTACAATCATTACACTCAGTTTAGCATACGTTATGACGCAAACCAACCAGTATACCAGGCGGAGCTGAAAGCACACTTCGGGAACCATATCGATTCCAATAAGCCTTCGCATGGCGAGGGCAGCGCATGCATGCTGCCAACACCAGGCGAGACCTAAAAAGTGAGCCATGTTTGAAAATATGGGCAGTTCTGTACTTGTAAAGATAAAGTGTAAAAGTGTATTGCGAGGTATGGCAGACAAGACTGACTGCCTGCCTGCAGCAAGCTCAGATCCATACATGTTTTGTTTTATATCAATATCCGGAAAATTAAAGTAAAACGAGTCCAACTCACCATAAAACAGGCCAACAAACAGCCAAAAATCTGGCCCACAGGCCACATACTGACCGGTCAGACCGGCCCGTCGGGCACTCCCTGAAAGCGCTGTAGGCCAGCCTGACCCTGGAGATGTGCGAACCCTGAAAAACCCCCCTCTGTGCAGCCTGACCCTGGAGATGTGCGAACCCTGAAATACCCACCCCCGTGCTGCCTGACCCTGGAGATGTGCGAACCCTGAAATACCCCCCTCTGTGCAGCCCGACCCTGGAGATGTGTGAATCCTGAAATACCCACCCCTGTGCAGCCCGACCCTGGAGATGTGCGAACCCTGAAATACCCACCCCTGTGCTGCCCGACCCTGGATATGTGTGAACCCTGAAATACCCCCCTGTGTGCTGCCCGACCCTGGACATGTGCGAACCCTGAAATACCCACCTCTTTGCAGCGTGACCATGGAGATGTGCGAACCCTGAAATACCCCCTCTGTGCAGCCCAACCCTGGAGATGTGCGAACCTTAAAATACCCACCCCTCTGCAGCCGGACCCTGGAGATGTGCGAACCCTGAAATACCCACCTCTGTGCAGCCCTACCCTGGAGATGTGTGAATCCTGAAATACCCACCTCAGTGCAGCCCAACCTTGGAGATGTGTGAACCCTGAAATACCCACCTGTAACGACTGGATTTTCGGACCAGATGGAATCAGCTCCTAGGAGCCCCTCTAACCCAGCCGAAACGTAATCACCTCCCTCCTTAGAACGTATTTACAATGAATATGGATATATGTATGTACATCTCGTACCTAAGGATGGGGAAAATAGCAATAAACATGCGTAGGTTTTCTACAATATCCTATTCATACCAACTAGTCTCGCGGCCACTTAGGCTCAGACTAATCTACCCTGGGGCAGGTCTGATTATGTACTCTTACACACTGATCTCCCTCAGTGCTCACTCGACACACAATCCGGCGTGTCTACACACGGGCCTGCAGTCCCAGTGCTCTCATACACACACGATCTACAATCCGGCAGATCTCCGCACCGTGTCCTTCCGGTGCTCTCATTCACACACGATCTACAATCCGGCAGATCTCCACACCGTGTCCTTCCGGTGCTCTCATTCACACACGATCCACAATCCGGCGGATCTACACACCGTCTATCTTCGGTGCTCTCATTAACGCCGTGTACCAACGACGATCACTTTCCTATGAACACTTATGGAAGAAATCTCCCATTGTCTACTCAGGATAAAACTACGATAATAGAAATCAGTATGGCTTTCCAAATTGAAATATGTACCTTCTGCTCTTGGCATCAAACGTTCCCTCTCTCCCTCATTGATAAGTCATTTCTTACCTGATCGGGAGTCGCATCCGTTCATGCAAACAATGTCTGACTAGAAGACCAGGTTACCCTGATTGAACAAGAATACAAGGCACATGTCGGTTCACTAAGAACTGGGGTATTTTTATTACAATAATTATAAACACAATACTACACGATAGCATAGATATATATTCTGCAAAGAAAAGTAAAAGGTTAGAATGCGCGCTCTATAAGGGAAAGGGCGGAGGTCACCTGGTTAACGTGAAGTCGGGGTTCGGCAGTCATCTAGGTTCCCTTCTCGTCTGTGTCTTGGCTCGTCTCGGAATCACACCTTAGCAGTCACGGGTACACGTCTGCACCGCTATGCTTGATCTCCTCTGCTTCCCTCCAAGTCACTGGAACCTCTCTCGTTATTAGCTGCTGTCTCTCTCTGTCTCTGATTGCTCTGCACTACTTCTCCTTCTCCTTCAATCTTTCTCAGAGAGTCTCAGCTTTCTCGGACTTCAAAATGGCGACTGTCCGCCTGGAAATAATTAATGACATAGATGCTAACGGCTAGCTGCCGCCTTCAGACTGACTGACTCATTGCCTAACACTTTCGCTAATATCAAAGCCTGTCCCTTCATGGAAAGTTACGGCCAGTAACCTGCCGCCCACCAAATTCTTGTACCTCCCCGTACCAAGGACACGTTCCCAGCCGGCCGGCCTGGAGTTGTGTCTTCGGAGTGGAGAAAAATACAGTCTTTCGATAAGGGCCAGCCTGAGCCGGTTCTCTCCAAGCGAACAACACCTCGAAACTAAAACATTACACTTCACCTAGAAAGCCTCTCTAGCTACCGGGCAGAAAGCAAGATGGAGTCTGTCCCGTTTAAGGCCTACAAGGCCCGAAATAAGCATAACTCCATAGAAGATATACTAACACTCTTGCAAAAGGATGGATCATCACTAATACTAATATATCTATCCCCTAGCTTAAGTTTATAAGCCCTGATCTAAAGAAAAGGGTACGAAAATGCACTACTGTGCCTCATGGATAAGTCCCGTTTATAGTCCTAATCCCTGTACTATAAGGGTAATAGGCTGGAGTCATCTTCCATCATCCTCCCTCCAAAGAGGGCCGAAAAAGTCGGTCATTACACCACCCCTGTGCTGCCCGACCCTGGAGATGTGCGAACCCTGAAATACCCTCCTCTGTGCTGCCCGACCCTGGAGATGTGTGAATCCTGAAATACCCACCCCTGTGTAGCCCGCCCCTGGAGATGTGTGAGCCCTGAAATACCCCCCTCTGTGCAGCCCGACCCTGGAGATGTGTGAACCTTGAAATACCCTCCCCTGTGCAGCCAGACCCTGGAGATGTGCGAATCCTGAAATACCCACCCCTGTGCAGCCTGACCATGGAGATGTGTGAACCCTGAAATACCCCCCTCTGTGCAGCCTGACCCTGGAGATGTGCGAACCCTGAAAAACCCCCCTCTGTGCAGCCCGACCCTGGAGATGCGCGAACCCTGAAATACCCAACCCTGTGCTGCCCGACACTGTAGCTGTGCGAACCCTGAAATACCCCCCTCTGTGCAGCCTGACCCTGGAGATGTGCGAAACCCCTCTGCAGCCTGACCCTGGAGATGTGCGAACCCTGAAATACCACCCTCTGTGCAGCCTGACCCTGGAGATGTGCGAACCCTGAAATACCCCCCTCTGTGCAGCCTGACCCTGGTGATGTGCGAACCCTGAAATACCCGCCTCTGTGCTGCCCGACCCTGGAGATGTGTGAATCCTGAAATACCCACCCCTGTGCTGCCCGACCCTGGATATGTGCGAACCCTGAAATACCCCCCTGTGTGCTGCCCGACCCTGGAGATTTGCGAACCCTGAAATACCCACCTCTGTGCAGCGTGACCATGGACATGTGCGAACCCTGAAATACCTCCTCTGTGCAGCCTGACCCTGGAGATGTGAACCCTGAAATACCCCCCTCTGTGCTGCCCGACCCTGGAGATATGCGAATCCTGAAATACCGACCCATGTGCAGCCCGACCCTGGAGATGTGCGAAACCCTGAAAAACCCACCCCTGTGCTGCCCGACCCTGGAGATGTGCGAACCCTGAAATACCCACCCCTGTGCTGCCCGACACTGGAGCTGTGCGAACCCTGAAATACCCCCCTCTGCAGCCTGACCCTGGAGATGTGCGAACCCTGAAATACCATCCTCTGTGCAGCCTGACCCTGGAGATGTGCGAACCCTGAAATACCCACCTCTGTGCAGCCAGACCCTAGAGATGTGCGAACCCTGAAATACCCATTCCTGTGCAGCCTGACCCTGGAGCTGTGCGAACCCTGAAATACCCCCCTCTGCAGCCTGACCCTGGAGATGTGCGAACCCTGAAATACCATCCTCTGTGCAGCCTGACCCTGGAGATGTGCGAACCCTGAAATACCCACCTCTGTGCAGCCAGACCCTAGAGATGTGCGAACCCTGAAATACCCATTCCTGTGCAGCCTGACCCTGGAGATGTGCGAACCCTGAAATACCCCCCTCTGCAGCCTGACCCTGGAGATGTGCGAACCCTGAAATACCATCCTCTGTGCAGCCTGACCCTGGAGATGTGCGAACCCTGAAATACCCACCTCTGTGCAGCTCGACTCTGGAGATGAGCGAACCCTGAAATACCCCCCTCTGTGCAGCCTGACCCTGGAGATGTGCAAACCATGAAATACCCACCCTTGTGCTGCCTGACCCTGGAGATGTGCGAACCCTGAAATACCCCCCTCTGTGCAGCCTGACCCTGGAGATGTGCGAACCCTGAAATACCCACCCTTGTGCTGCCCGACCCTGGAGATGTGCGAACCCTGAAATACCCACTTTTGTGCTGCCCGACCCTGGAGATGTGCGAACTCTGAAATACCCACTTCTGTGCAGCCCGACCCTGGAGCTGTGCGAACCCTGAAATACCCCCCTCTGCAGCCTGACCCTGGAGATGTGCGAACCCTGAAATACCATCCTCTGTGCAGCCTGACCCTGGAGATGTGCGAACCCTGAAATACCCACCTCTGTGCAGCCAGACCCTAGAGATGTGCGAACCCTGAAATACCCATTCCTGTGCAGCCTGACCCTGGAGATGTGCGAACCCTGAAATACCCCCCTCTGCAGCCTGACCCTGGAGATGTGCGAACCCTGAAATACCATCCTCTGTGCAGCCTGACCCTGGAGATGAGCGAACCCTGAAATACCCCCCTCTGTGCAGCCTGACCCTGGAGATGTGCAAACCATGAAATACCCACCCTTGTGCTGCCTGACCCTGGAGATGTGCGAACCCTGAAATACCCCCCTCTGTGCAGCCTGACCCTGGAGATGTGCGAACCCTGAAATACCCACCCTTGTGCTGCCCGACCCTGGAGATGTGCGAACCCTGAAATACCCACTTTTGTGCTGCCCGACCCTGGAGATGTGCGAACTCTGAAATACCCACTTCTGTGCAGCCCGACCCTGGAGATGTGTGAACCCTGAAATACCCACCCCTGTGCAGCCCGACCCTGGAGATGTGCGAACCCTGAAAAACTCCCTCCTGTGCAGCCCGATCCCTGGAGATGTGCGAACCCTGAAATTCCCACCCCTGTGCAGCCAGACCCTGGAGATGTGCGAACCCTGAAATGCCCACCCCTGTGCAGCCCGACCCTGGAGATGTGCGAACCCTGAAATACCCACCTCTGTGCAGCCCCTGTGCATGCTTGAGAGTTTATTACAGCACACAGATTTGCGGCCTCTGCGTCTTCCATCAGACAATATTCAACACACAGATGAGTAATTACTCTTACTTTAGAAAAAGCGCCTCTCACTAATACAGTAGTTTCATGAATGTGTGGCATTCTTGTTAGAGTTGCAGATTTATTTTTTTATTTTTTTTTATTTCCAAAACCTTTATTAGTGGTTTAAAGCGTCTGACACAGCTCATTGCCTACAACCATATTATGGCCGGCAGCACCTTATTATTGTAATCAAGCATCAAATCACGAGCAACATAGTCGGTGTGATTTGACACAGCAAGCCGCCTACAACCACTACGGGCCGGCCGCGTTTCATGAACCATTAGTTTAACAAACATCTATGCTGGTTGGTAGGTAATACAAACCGTAAAATCAATAAGGCTTATAATATGATTCATACTTGGAGCATGCAGTTCCCGCTCCCGATTCAGCGCTACATACTATGCATTGTATTGTAATGCAGCATACATGGCATTATTATTTCCTGTTAAGATAAAGCAACGTCAGAGAGCATTTCCAGGCCCCTCCGCCCCACAGTCACCTCTACATTCTCTGAAGACCATATCACTCAGACAGTGTCAACAATGTTATGAACCTTGTGGGTGACAGTAGATATTACCAATATAAGGTAATCCATATATAAAGGCTTTTCTAATGGTCATTCTCCTGGGGTCTTGTCAGTAAATAGGATGTTAGCGGCGACCAGATGTCTCTAGGCCTGGACTCGCTAGGCAACAGCTCGGCATAAATGGCAGACTGTCCTTGGCAATATATCATATCATTAAGCCAATCCTTAAATTTGGGCGCTCTCAATCCTGCTCCACCTACAGGCTACCCGTCTCTTGGCCATCAATAATGCAAGGGCTATATATCGGCGATGTGCCAGTGGCACATTTTTGACATAACTCCGCAAAGCCAGCAGTGGCGTAGCTTCTATATGCACAGTGGTCATCTGATGAAAGACTGCAAAGACGTATTGCTGGGCAACTCCAGGACAAGTGTAAGAAATCAGCCTGTGGCGCATGACACCTCTCGCACCTATCTGAGTCGCGGAGATGGTGTCTATGCATACTAACCGGAGTGTGGTATAGCCTGTGTAGATATTTGTAGTAATTCGTAGCCTGCTGCTGGCCGATATTCGCTCAGTCTGCGAGCAGCAGTATTCCCATTGTTCCTCTGTTAATTCAAATCCTAATTTCTTCCCCCATCTAGTGCGAGGCGGTGGAATCTCTACTTTTTGCTGTGTGTACTGCTCGATAAATCAGGGATACTAAGCGTCTAGGCGATGACTGTTGCAAGAGTGTCTGCAGTGGTGCAAGTATCGGAGGCTCATGTGGAAAGTCAGCATGCAAGGACCAAACCTCTTGCTTAAGGCGTAAATACAAAAAGACGTCTAATGGTGTGCGCTGTACTCCCTGAAAAATACAATCGGAATGCCGAAATTTTCCATTCTCATATAGGTCTCCCCAGGTTTTGAGGGACCTGCTTTCCTGCAATTTGTGGAAAAGTGTTTCTTGCAAGAGGGGCATGCTCAGATGATACACCAGCGGGAGCAGTGGGGAATAAAGCATGGTGGTCTCAAGGCGTCGTGCAATGTGCTTCCATGCCATAATCGTGGCATAGACAGTGGTCTGTGTGCGCTTCTGGGTATTCAGAGCCATATATAAGACTTCCATCGGTACTGGATGTACAAGTCAGTGTTCAGCTGCCAGTTGTGGTATGTACTTAGGCTGTTTGATCCAAAAATATAAATAGTGAGCCTGAGCACTAATGTAATAGAGTTCAAAGTTTGGAATTCCAAACCCACCTGCTGAATAGGGCCTAGTTAGGACAGTCCACTTTATTCTGGCCTGTTTGCCCCCCATACTAATTGAATCCATTCCGATCTAAGGGATTTTAAAAAATGCCGACCAGGAAAATACGGAATATTTAAAAACAAATAGAGCAATTGGGGTAGTATCACCATCTTTATCAGCGATGCTCGACCTGCCATCGAGAGTGGGAGTGTTATCCAGCGGTTCACTTTGTCTGTTATGCGGGTCAGTGCCACCCCGTAATTGAGCCTCATGAGTTCCTCCTTGTTTCTGGTAATGCCAATTCCGAAATAACGTAGTTCATCCTCGCACCACTCCAGTGGATAGTCCAGAGGAAAGCGCACAACTGAGTCAGTCAGTGGGAAGAGGCACGATTTCCCCCAATTTATCTAGATGCCCGATAGGCGACCAAATACAATGAATTCCCGAAGGAGTATATTCAGATTATCCTGGGATCTCGCATATCATCGGCATACATGGAAATCAATATTTTTCTCATGTTGCCCTGCAAGGCCATGCCATTGTGGTGTTGCCGCAGTCGTGCTGCCAGTGTTCTGTCTCCAAGGCAAACGGCAATGGGGACAGAGGGCATCCCTGTCGTGTGCCCCTAGTAATCGAGAAGCTGTGGGACGTTTAGCCATTATTGCGCACCCTGGCTCCCGGTTGATGATACAAGAGACTTATCCAAGACAGAAACAGCGGTGGGAACCCCATGCGGAGCATTATTGCAAAGATGTAATTCCATTCAATAGAATCAAAAGCTTTAGTGGCGTCCAAATATATTGCTGCCAAAGGCTATTCTGGGGAGACTTTATTCAAAATTGTAAAGAGAGTCCTCAAATTATGGGAAGTGGCTCTGCCCGGTACAAACCCGGACTGATCCGGGAGGATCAAGTGTTCCAACAATAGACTCAGCCTATTGGCAATGAGTTTCGCTAAGATCTTGGCGTCGCAATTGAGAAGGGAGAGCGGTCGATAAGATCCGGACAGGTGGGCTGGTTTGTCCGGTTTTAATAGTGAAATAATGAGAGCTTCTCTCATAGGAGGAAGGGAGCCAACCTCCAGAGATTCCTCGTAGACTTCTCGAAGTATTGGGGCCATTAGATCTACATAGGTCTTATAAAATTCTACCGGAATGCCATCCATTCCAGTGGCCTTCCCAGATTACAGGCCCATTATGGCATCTCGAACCTCATCTAGCTCGAACGGGGCACATAGGAATTTACGTGCACGTTGCTCAGCCAGCAGAGAGTGGCATCCCCAAGGTAGGTGTCCAAGTCTAGTTTTCGCTCACCGGTACTGGTATACAGGGTTGCGTAATGGCCAGTGAAATCTTCCAGTATACTTGCAGTGTCTCAACATCGCGTTCCATCCGGCCTTTCCAATTCTACTACGTAGTTGGAGTAGCGAGGTTTTCGTATTGTGTCCGCCAAGGTTTTGCCCGGACTTTTCCCCTCCCCATAGTGGCGGGCCCTCCAATGTTTACCCTTAAAATGGGCTTCTCTCTGCGCCTCCGTCGTGTATTCGGTAAGTTTGGTCCTGAATTCAATGTGTGTCCCGATAAGGTGCTGCCACTAGTGCCTTAAATTCCCGTTCTAGTCTGCAAAGTGTATTGGTAATGTCTTGGAGCACGCCCGGTAGAGTTGCAGATTCTTAAACGAATATGGCGAGAATATCACTCAGAGGAGCTCAGTTGACTGATGGCGCCAGAGTCGTGGTCCCTCTGACGCCTTCTAGGGTGATGATTATCTTGTATATCTGGTATGAATCCTAATATCCAGCAGTACATTGCGCAACAATGCTCATAAGTATTAAGGAAAATCTTTTAGGCCGATTACGTTAATTGTAAAATAAAACGTTTGTACAACGTGCTGGCACGCGGTCTCTCTCGGTCTCTCTCACACACAGGTGCCGCCCTCGTGCCTGTGCTCGCTTGTGGAGCCCCCTGATAAGTGGCATTCAATGGGTAGAGTGCGTCTGGATTGTGGACGCTTTCATTGATTAGGAGGTTTCCAGTCTTAAAGCCACGCCCGTCGGACCTGGGTGAATACCGGGTCACCGCTCTCCTCCCACCCTGCCAGTGACCGCACACACTCTCATTGAACAGACACCGAGAGGTTTTACCTCGACACGTCCTATTTCTAATTGCATCGGTTAAAATTAGCCGTGGTTTTGTTCCTGCTTCCTTTTTGCTCTCTCCATGAGCCGGAGGCTTGAATCGGCTTTAGGCGAGCCCTGCTCATGACGACTGCAGCCGGGGATAAAATGCTTAATCCTGCTCCGCGCGTTCAGGCAGAGCCGCACCAGCGTTTCTTTACTGTGACGCCTTTTAAAATAACGCTATTATGGTTACATTGCTTTGAGTAGAAATGCGCGCAGTGGTTACATAGTTCTAGGGGTGTAAACGGTGCTTCTAGGCAAAGAGAATGTATTACAGCTACCTTAGTAGGAAGACGACCATGTGATTGACAGGAGATTATTGTGTAGGCGAACTGGTTATTTAGTTTGTTTTTAGTTTGTAAATCTGACGCCTCAAAAACCACTGCGCTAGAAGTACGGGGCCTCCCCACCAGACAGTACCTCTCCCCTTAGGCCATGCACTTGAAGGCGATACCTCCTCCTCTAGATCGCACCTCTGGTGCTATCAATCTGATGGATGTATTTATACAGCAGACTTGGCCCCGGATCGGGGCACTTTATATAGGGCAGGGGATTCTGTGCCATTTTCTGTATGTGACTAATGCACAGACTGATGCTTATGTGAGTAGCAGTGGCATATTACATAACTGTGGCCTGAGTATCAACAGTGGAAGTGTGCGATTATACAGGCACCTTTTGTATATTGAGACCAAATGAAAGTCCTACGGGGGCATCCCAAACTAGTTCAACGGTGGAAAAGCATGGAACGCCCTTCCGCTCCACCTCAGACAGACAACATCGCTCCCCATCTTCGCAAGAAACCTCAAAACCTGGCTCTTCGACAGACCCCCTCCTTGATAAAATGGAACCTGAACCCCCCCCCCACCCCTACCGCCTTGAGACCCTTACGGGTGAGTAGTTGCGCTTTAAAAACTCCTGATTGAAACGGTAATGTGTCAAACTTGTGACAAACACTCACAACTGGTGATTTGAACAAGAACAACCAAAAGGGCTCAAACTTTACAGTTCAAGGCCTTGCTGGGTTAAAGACCAAACAAACAAATGGATGTGTGCAAGATTCGCTTGTATGAGGTCAGTGTCTTGGGTACCACTCCAGATTAAAAATTTGGCACAGTGCCTAGCATAGATAGATTTCATAGGGAGTGGCGGCTGGTGACATTTGAAAGTGATGATGCGTAAAAAATTGTTGTACTTCACTTTGGCGGGCGAGCGAGCCTGAACGTCCTATGTGGGCGTTCAGGGAAAGTTTTGAAAAAGGAAGAGCAGATGAGATCCTTATTAGCCGTAGGTGGGCACGCCCACCTGCTGACAGCAAGAACTTAACTGCGTTTGTTAAGGGAGTTGTAGTGTCTCTAATTAAAGGACAGTCGATGCGCCACAAGTCACAGCAAAAGTGGGCCAGCGTACCACAAAAACCTACAAACCAGGCTAGAGTACTGCAAGCAAAAAGTAGGTGGAAGAAGTAGACCAACGCACCTCAGGCACAAACAAAAGGAAGACACACAAAACGGACCGGACAGAGCCCCGCAAGATCAAAACCTATATTCAAATGACCTTTTCCTGCCTTCACCCCCAACACTAAACCCATGTCCGTTCAGAAGGCAACCAGCTCCTGGCACCGGAACTTAACAAGCCCCATCGGTGGAAAGCGGGTCTTCCGCTCCAGTTCCTTGCACTGCATTCTGGTACTTGCAGTCCTGGGTTTGTAGCAGGGCGAACAGATCAAATAGTACTGACAGCACCCGCATTTCCTAGGTCCATGTGAGTAGCACATCCAGGCCAGATTTGTTTCTTTGCATTGTGGGTTTTGCAGTCCCAATATAATGGGGTGAAGAGCACTAAAAACACCAGAATATAAATATAAAACCCCAAACTCGTGGAACTGGGAACCTCGAGAGCTCTGCAACGCAAACATAGTAAACGCAACTGATTAAATCATTTTAAACCGGCCGCAGCTCAAATTAGAAATATCTACAGTGATCTAGAGTTACCATGTGAGTTAACAGGAGTGTAAGCTCAGTAAATAAACACACATGCCTCTGCTAGATGCTGCAAGGCTTACCACAATCAGTGCATTTCAATACATCTGCAATTACTGGAGGTGATTTCACCGCCAGCTCATCTGCCTCGTTCAGCTCTGCACAAACATTCAGGCCGTTACTAGCAGGCATGTATATGTATATTTTCTGGCACTGTGACGTTTGCAGATGGACATTTTCTGAAGGCATCAAAGCAATTTAAAAGTAGAATGTTGTACTAAAAGTTGATAGAATATATGTGTTTTATAAATATCCCTCATCTATACATTACACACAGGGTCACGCATCCAGACCCCCTTCAGTCTCTCTCTTTCACACAAACCACATAAGGATTCGTATTTTAAATAGGACGTCCGATGGAGAGGATGGTATTGAGCACTTCTGACGGCAGATCAAGTGTAGTCAATTGTGGCTGTTTAATCTTCATGTGAGCCGGTATACGTTGTCGAGGATCCTGCTGAGGTAGGAGGTCCTCCCAAAATTATAGCCTTATTTTAGGACGGATGCTCCTGCTCGGGAATCTCAAGCCAGAACTTTTATTGCAGAGATTCTGATGGATTCCTCTTGGACAGCAGCCTCTGTAGAAGACCGGTAGACCTGCTTCCACTCTTTCTACGTTTATCTGCACTTAGCTGATTCAAGTGATGTGTTCCAAAGGCAACACTACTTGGTAAATAGTGCTATACCGGGTGTATGACCAAGGGCGGTTCTAGGCTCATGGCGGCCCTGGGCAGGGAGCGTAGGTAGAGGACCCCGGAAGAGGGGGTCTGGGCGGGGCAGAACGCGGAGGCCAGTGAAGAGGGGGGGTGTGTGTCAGGGTGTTTGGAAGTGGAACAGAGCCGGAGGCCGCCACATCCCTGCCAGGGGCGCCACGCAAATATGTATCCATCCTCCGAGTATTATTATATTAGGGATATATATTGGTGTCGTGGCCCCTGGGGTTTGGTATCCCTGTGCAGGTGCACAGCTTGCACATGCCTAAGCCTGCCCCTGGTATGACCGAGGCATGCATGGCTAAACCACGAGTGCCGCTACTACTCTGCCCAAACAACAAATGCTTCTGAACAACGCATGCCTTTACCATGCAATTTTGTGGTAAAGGCATGATTGGTAAAGGATGTGTGGTAAAGTTTGCGCCCTACCGCCCTGAGCCCCTGCCCTATAAACAGCCCGCCGAGCCCTAAAACGACCCCACCCCTAAAACTTAAAACTACCACGACCCCCCGCCCTGAGCCCTAAACCTAGGCCCTCGCCCTATACACACCAGAACCCTCCCCCCCGAGCCCTGAAAACTAGCCCACCCCTAAACCTAAAAAATACCCCGGCCCCAGCTCCAGTTACCAGTCTGCGTCCTCTCCCAATTCTTCCTCTTCCTCTTCCTATGCCCGTGCATCTAGACCACGTACTGCCTTAACCACGCGTATTCGTGGTTCAGGTATATGCGTGGTTAAGGCAAGTGTGGTTGTATTTGTGGGGAAACGGCATGCATGGCTCTGCCAGCGTTGTAAAGGCAGTTTCCTGTGCTGTATCATCAATATTGGACGAGAATACAGGACACATAGGCCTCCCCAAAAACAAGGGAAGAAGTCTTAAGATCCTAAGAAAATTTGAAATTTGAGAGAACCCATGGCCCAGACGGCTTTTATCCACAGTTTTACAAAGCAAGTGTTTTTCTGGAACTCTTAAATCTAATTAATTTTCCTCTCTGACCCAAACTATGACGGAAGCCTCTACAAGTCATAACCAGGCAAAGACCCAACCAAAAGTCAATCCTCCAGACTCCTCTCTGCTTGATCTAGACACAGAACTGTTGGCCATGTGAAATATAATTCAATGTCTTCACAGTTACTGGAAGTCTAAAACATGTTTATTAAAGAAAACTTATCACAAAGGAGCAGTCAGTGAGGGTGAGTTTTGCCATCCTGAGTTTGAGCATGCAATGTTAACCCCTCCCTATTGAACTTCAATCAATCAATCAATCAATCAGTGACACTTATAGAGCGCGCTACATACCCGTAGGGTCTCAAGGCGCTGGGGGAGGGGGGGTGCCGCCACTGCTCGAACAGCCAGGTCTTCAGCTTCTTCCTGAAGGAGAGGTGGTCTTGGGTCAGGCGCAGGTCGGCCGGGAGGGAGTTCCAGGTCTTGGCGGCCAGGTAGGAGAAGGACCTTCCTCCTGTAGTCGCTCTTCGGATGCGGGGGACGGCGGCGAGGGCGTGGTTGGCTGATCGGAGGTGGCGTTTGGGAACGTAGAAGTTGATCCGGCTGTTGAGGTAGCTCGGGCCTTGGTCGTGTAGGGCTTTGTGTGCGTGGGTGAGGAGGCGGAAGGTGATTCTTTTGTTGACGGGGAGCCAGTGAAGGTCTCTCAGATGTCCGGAGATGTGGCTGGTTCGTGGGATGTCGAGGATGAGTCTGGCTGAGGCGTTCTGGATCCGCTGGAGTCTCTTCTGGAGCTTGGCGGTGGTGCCGGCGTAGAGGGCGTTTCCGTAGTCCAGTCGGCTGGTGACGAGGGCCTGGGTGACGGTCTTCCTGGTCTCGGTGGGGATCCACCAGAAGATCTTCCGTAGCATGCGTAGGATGTTGAAGCACGCCGAGGAGACGTTGTTGACTTGCCTGGTCATGGAGAGGGAGGAGTCCAGGATGAAGCCCAGGTTGCGTGCATGGTCTGTCGGTTTGGGTGCAGTGCCCAGGGCGGGAGGCCACCAGGAGTCGTCCCAGGCGGAGGGTGAAGAGCCCAGGATGAGGACCTCCGTCTTGTCAGAGTTCAGTTTCAGGCGGCTAGTCGTCATCCACTCGGCTACCTCTTTCATCCCTTCGTGTAGGTTGGCTCTGGCGGTGGCGGGGTCGTTGGTCAGGGAGAGGATCAGCTGGGTGTCGTCGGCGTAGGAGATTATGCTGAGGTTGTGTTGGCGTGCGATGGCCGCGAGGGGGCTCATGTAGACGTTGAAGAGGGTGGGGCTCAGAGAGGATCCTTGAGGGACGCCGCAGATGACTTCGGAGGCCTCTGACTTGTACGGTGGTAGGCGGACTCTCTGAGTTCTTCCGTCGAGGAAGGAGATGATCCATTCCAGCGCCTTGTCCTGGATTCCGACGTTGCTGAGGCGCTGTACTAGGGTGCGGTGGCAGACAGTGTCGAATGCCGCGGAGAGGTCTAGGAGGATGAGGGCCGCTGTTTCTCCGTTGTCCATCAGGGCTCGGATGTCATCGGTGGCGGCGATGAGGGCGGTCTCGGTGCTGTGATTGGCTCGGAAGCCGGACTGTGAGGGGTCGAGGGATCCATTAGTCTCGAGGAAGGCGGCCATCTGCTTGTTGACGGTCTTCTCGATGACTTTGGCTGGAAACGGGAGGAGCGAGATGGGGCGGTAGTTCTTGAGTTCGGTGGGGTCTGCTGTTGGTTTTTGAGTAGAGCGCTGAGTTCGGCGTGCTTCCAGCTCTCGGGGAAGGTGGCGGTGTCGAAGGATGTGTTGATGATGTCTCGCAGGTGGGGTGCGATGACAGCGTCGGCCTTGTTGAAGACGTGGTGAGGGCAGGGGTCGGTTGCTAATCCGGAGTGGATGGAGTTCATCGTGCGGATGGTGTCTTCGGTGCTGATCGGGGTCCAGGCGTGGAGGGTGGTGGTGGGGGGTGGTTGTTCGGTCATGGTGTGCGTTGGTTGGTTGTTGAAGCTGTTGTGTATGTCCGCGATCTTGTTGTGGAAGTATGAAGCGAGGGAGTTGCAGAGGTCTTGCGATGGGGTGATGTCGTTGTTTCCTGCGCTGGGGTTGGATAGCTCTTTCACGATGTTGAAGAGTTCCTTGCTGTTGTGTGCGTTGTTGTCCAGCCGGTCCTTGAATGCAGTTTTCTTGGCGGCGCGGATCAGCTGGTGGTGCTTCCGAGTGGCCCGCTTGAGGGTGGTCCTGTTGTCCGGTGTGGGTTCCCTTCTCCAGACTTTCTCGAGGGCTCGGCAGTTCTTCTTGGAGCTCTTGAGTTCGTCGGTGAACCATGGGGCTTTCTTGCTTCACAAAAAGCTAACAAAAAAAATGAAAAGATACACATATTGTAAATGTTTCCAACACTGAGCTAGCGAATCCTTGTTTACAAGCACCAGTATGAAAAGGAAACTGAATATGTCAGAAGCACGAGTACTGTGCAGGCTGACGTATAACGTGGGCACTCAAAGTGGCTGCGTTTGAACGGCATGGTAGTTTGTTTAAAAAATATAAATCATTGAAAAGACAATTCAAGGTCTCAATCAAGATACCGGTGCTCAGACTGGATAGATTGCTGCTGCATATGATCCTCCCTAATTGAACAGGTCTCATACTGCGAGAGAAGCATGCAACAAGACAAAGAAAATACTGCAAATCATTGGCATAGCTGGGAGGGGAGGCAAATAATCTGTCTTACTTACTTTTGACGCTGAGAGACATTTGGCCAAGTACGTAGATCTTCCTGCAGGTTGTATTCATGTATGTATGTTTGGGGATGGATACCCCCTTTATGTAGGGAACTATGACACAATACCAGAACTCGGGCGCTACAATTATGGCTAATGGTAAACTCTGTGTCCAAATAACTCTGTGTCCAAATTAGTATATTAGAAGGGTGATAAGCCAGGTGTCTGTTGTCAGTAGGGGTTGTTTATCATAAAAGTATTCTACAAATATTCCTCTTACTCACATAAATTAAATTGCATAATCTGAGAATGTACCACTATAAATTAGATATGTCCACCAATGACTGAAATTTCTTGTCCATGTCTGTGTATTAGGTACCGATCTTAGTTTTCCGAGTTGATGACTTTTTCCTCAAAGACCTCTGCTAAAAGATTATGTACCTGGTTTAGAATTGGGTGGAAATGGAAAATATTTGTTTTTCTGGCAGAGGTGCTAAATCCCCCTGAGATAGTGGAGTATGGTGGTGGAAATTGCATCTCTAAATTTTCCTGCACATCATGAAGCAGTGGATTTTTCTTTGCCATCCAACCAAGGTATGCCTCCATGAGAGTGGAGTGAGAGAAAACACCTAAAGGCAGAATAGACCTATCACATTCTTACACTGAATAGCCAGGCCTTTGTAAAGGAACTGTTGACTCCTGCATACGCCTCTGTCTTTTCCAACAACATTCTAAACCTAAGGATTGCCCTTGACTAACTGAATGGAGTTTGCTTTTTGGAGATTGTCTTTTTTGTAACATTTAAATAATTAAACGGTGACTGTGGGAAAGTCATATTTTAAATTGTAGATTAGCCAAAAATCTCGATATATTACTCCAGAAATACGGTGAAATAATGGGAAGTATTACACACAAGAATATCCCCTTACCATAGACCGAGCATAGGCATTTGATTAAACGTGTGCTTGTGTATGCTTCTCCAATAAAAAGCCAGCTCTGCTTACTTCTATGTGCAAAACCTCTCTTTATATTAACATTGCTGCTGCTGCTGCAATGTCTGATGTGTTCTGACTCCCCAGAACCTTTGTATTCTATTTAAACGAATGCACTTATGCTGTTGATTCCCGATCCAGCTTTATAATTGCAGTATATTACTCCTCCTTAT
Organism: Lissotriton vulgaris; assembly: GCF_964263255.1. Classification (NCBI taxonomy): domain Eukaryota; kingdom Metazoa; phylum Chordata; class Amphibia; order Caudata; family Salamandridae; genus Lissotriton; species Lissotriton vulgaris. The sequence goes on along the minus strand of NC_141687.1, from coordinate 1,391,245,563 downwards.
TTACGGGGCGACATGGAATTGAAATGCAAACGGTTTAGACCTGGACATTAATTGTTGCAAACGTTACTTAACCCCTTCCATGCTGATGACGGAACCGCTCCGTCATCAGCTACAGTTGAGCTGTGCTGATGACGGAGCGGTTCCGTCATGGCCCGGCCGCCGCGCCTGCGCGGCGCTGATTTCGCGCCTGCGCGGGCGTTCTAAAGAGCGGGGCGGGTCATGACGGAACCGCTCCGTCACCAGCACAGCTCAACTGTAGCTGGTGACGGAGCGGTTCTGTCACCAGCATGCGGCGGCCGCGCGGCCGCCCCGCCCCTTTAGCGCTGCGGCGGAATAGCCGCCGCAGCGAAGGGGTTAATGTAAGAACAGACACATCGCAGAAAACAACCCACTGCCTACATTTTTTCTTTTATTTGACAGTGATCTTGGGAAAATAAGATACACCTAGCCAATTGCTAACAAATTAGCCTTCTTTTTTCCCCAAATAAATATCTAATTAATGATATTAGCCATGAATTTGATACCATTTATGGAAACATTTTGCTGTGTTTTAAGATTCTTCAGAGATCAGATATTAAAAATCTGTGGCAGCGATTTGGCTGCTAATATATCTGTTGTCTAGGACCGAAGACCTGCAGGAAATTTCTGATTGCATGTCTACATACTCTTGAAGTGCCAAATCCCTGATGTAAATGAATGCAAGAAAGGAACCTTCTTAAAAGAAGGCATGCATTTGGGTCTGGTTCTGGGTCCTTAAAATTGATTTGTGCATCCACCATTCATATATAAAGTCTGTCCTAGTAACCCTGCTTTAGCTGTTTCACTACCCATACGTATTAACAAAGTACATGAATACAATTACATGCCTATGGGAGTTTTATCTCAGCCCTCTTCATCAATTGGTCAGTTGTAGTGTCAGTCAAATCCTCATTCTGCCAATCACCACATATAATATAGTGCAAGGGGCTAGCTTTCTTCTGTGAATGGCTCTCTTGCACAGCGAGTGACCGTATTTTAGCCTGATCACATATGCACATTCACATAAAACTGTTCCACTTTAGTGTCGTGACTGGGGAGGCAATCTCTCTTGCCTTCTTTTTTTTTTTTCTTTTGCTTGGGGCCTGGCAGTGCCCTATTCCATTTTTTTTTATTCAGATGAATATGCTTGGAAAAAATGAATAAAAAAGACGTGCTTGCGAAGGCAAACTTATTAGTTTTACCACTGCTTGTTTGAAAAAGCAGTTTCATTCGAAAGTCAAATTGACTGCTTGGCCTTTTTATTTAATGACATTTAATGCCAGCCACAATGAGTGTTACAGTGAGAAGAAGTGCTAGTACTGCCTATGATTCATCATGGACAGATCAGGTATTGACAGTTTTGGTCCCATTGTGGAAGATTCACAGACTGCCATGCCTAATGAATATTCTTTAGGCAGGTCTAAATTTTTGACTCATTACGATTGGTCCCAATCGCAGGGATGGTGACCTGCAACAGTCAGCGGACCACTCTATTTAACCTCTATGTGAGGCCGCTGGCTGCGGTCGTCAAGCTGCGGGGCCTGACGATGGTCTCATATGCTGACGACACGCAGCTGGCGGTCACGCTGAGTGGGGACTCGGACATGGAGGCCCTCAGGTTCTGTGACTGCTTACGGGCGGTGGCCAACTGGATGAATACCAACTGTCTCCAGTTGAACACCAAGAAGACTGAGGTCATGGTAGTCGGCAAGCAGGCGGCACTGTGGGGTGACAAGTGGTGGCCTTCTGAACTGGGTGTGACTCCATCTCCAGTATCGGAGATAAAGAATCTGAGGGTATGGCTCGATCCGTCCCTCGGTTTCATCTGCCATACCAAGAAGGTGGCAGCTTCTTGCTATGGCATTATTAGAGGACTCAGGCAAATCTTTAAATTCTTTAATGCTCCCACCAGGCAGCTGGTGGTTCAAGCATCAGTGCTGTCTCGGCTAGATTATGCCAACTCGCTTCTGGCTGGGATCAACCAATCCGAACTTTCTCGACTGCAGCGAGTTCAGAATGCGGCAGCCAGAGTAGTGATGGGTCTACCAAGGCATAGTTTGGTTGCTAAATCTTTACACTCTCTTAACTGGCTTCCTGTACACCAAAGGATTAAATTCAAGGTTTTATGCCTGGCATTTAAAATTCTCAAGGGTACATCTCCCCAAATCTTGGAGAATTTGCTCACACCGTATGTCCCTTTGCGAGCCCTCAGATCCTTAGGTCAAAATTTGGCTGTTGTTCCGCGTTTTTGACTTAGTAGAGCTGGTGGCCGCTCTTTTCGAGACTTAGCGGCAAATTGGTGGAATTCTCTCCCGGTGCATATTTGAGCTATGGACAAACTTCTTCTGTTCAGACGGGCCATCAAAACTATTTTATTTGTTTAGCCCTCTTGCTGTATTCTATGACCCCTTTAGTCTTCTGTGGTGTTGTGTTGTGCTGATCTTGTCAAAGCGCCAGGACGCCCCTTTGCTGGGGCAGCTGTGCGCGATTACAAATAAAAATAACATAACATAACAATCCCTGTGATTGCTTTTCAAAAAAGAAAAGTTTTATTTTTTATTTTTTTAAAGATTCCCCCAAAATGTGTACCCCAATTTACAAAGAAAAAAATGGTCCAAAGATGAAAATTTTTCTTTTGCAAATAAGTTAACACTTCACCTTGGGAGTTGGTAACTTATCAATGGTTTGCAACTGGAATTCCATAGTGTGAGACATTGAGTTACTTGTTGACTTGGGTGTGAGTCCTGGTCAAGCAGCAACCACAATCCTTGCCTGGGGAGAGGCACAAGCCAACACTAAATTAATCTATGCTCAACCCTCTTTTAACTTGGCACAGAGCAGGCAGGCCAAACTTAGAGGCAATGTGTAAAGCATTTGTGTAACACTTCAAATAGTAATAAAGTAAAAACCACCACACAAAAAGGGTCCCACACCAAGTTAAGCAAATAGAGTAAAATTTACTAAAGTAAACATGACCAAAATGACAAAAATCCAATCACTAGAAGCGGAGTTATGAATTTGTAAATACGTTAGAGAAAATAGTGCCAAAAAGCACAAAGCACAAACTTCGCGGTGGACTGGGTCAAAGTCACACTTTCAGGCCTTCTACGATGGAGCGCAGCTACAATCTCTAGATTAAGCCCGCTGAAGTTTACCTTCTCAAGTCCGTGCCAAGAGTCCCGTTTGCAATGGAGGGGGCCACAAGAAGCTGGGAGAGTGTTGCAGGAGGCTGACGATATAGCACGAAGAGCACGGACGGGCGTTGCTGGAGCTTCGCTTTGGTAGTTCCCTGCTAGCCGTTGATGCTGTAGCGCACAGAGGGGGCTGCTGGAGCTTTCCATTGAATCGTGGTGTGAGCAGCGAGGTTCCGTGTAAACAGTCTGGTCACAGTTGGAAATAGCAGAAAAACCTGAATTTAGCTACCCGAGCCTCACCAGGGGCCAAGGACCTGTGGAGCACCACTTGGGGATCAGGAACTCCCTGTAGCTGGGTCTAGGTATTGGTGCAGGATATTGGCAAGCCTTTTATTTTCTTGAGCCTCAGTTCAGGAGGCCAGCAGACGTACTCTTGGAGTCACTCTGGTGTCCTGGGTTCAAGGGCGTATTTGCAGGTCCAGTTTTCATCTCACCAAGGCAAGAAGGCAGCAGGTCCGCAAACTAGAGCAGGCATTCCTCAGAGCAGCAGTCTAGCAGAGTGACAGTTCTTTCAGCAGCAAAGCAGGCCTTCTTCCTGGCAGAGTATCCACAGGTCCTAAAGTGTACTGAAGAGTTGGTGTCTGAGATCCAGTATTTATATCCTGTTGTGCTTTTGAAGTGGGGACAAGCTTCTAGAGGCATGCATTTGAAGTGCACAGGTGCCCTGCCTTCCTGGCCCTTGCTCCAGACTAACTATGGGGTATATGCAGCCCTTTGTTTGGAGACAGGACAGAGCCTATTCAAGTGTAAGTGGGTATGGGTCCTGCTCCTGCCTCTCCGCCAGACAGTGATGGCCTATTCAGTCACCCTTAACTCCCTATAGTGTGCAGCTGTCTAGGAGGAAAACATAGTCCAACTGTCAAATACACCCAGTGATGTGCCCCAGAGACAGGCCTGTAGATAACAAATGCCTACAACATAAAAATGCCAACTTTTTAAAGTGGCATTTTCAAAACTGTAATTCAAAATCCAACTTCACCTCCTCTGGGAAAAGGCTTACTTTGCCTGGTCGATAATCTCAGTTTAAAACTGCACATACCGAGGCTGCAATGGCAGGACTGAGGCATGTTTAAGGTGCTACTTAAGTGGGTGGCACAATCGGAACTGCAGGCCAGCTAGTAGCATTTAATTTACAGGCCCTGGACACAGGTAGGGCCATATTACTGGGGACTTATAAGTAACTTAAATGTGCCGGTTAGGTATAAGCCTTTCAAAACCATGTTTTAAGTAGAGAGCACAAGCACTTTAGCACTTGTTAACAGTGGTAAATAGCGCAGAGTCCCAAAACCAACAAAAATGAATTCAGAAGAAAGTGGAGGGCAAAGGCAAAAGTTTTGGGATGACCCTGTAGAGAGGGCCAGGTCTAACACCTAGGTTAACTACTCCCTATTTGGAAGAGATGGCCACAACTCACACCTTCCAAATCGTGATATGCAAACCATATCCAAGTCTATTGAACTTTTAAACTCCTAAAATGGAACATCTTACTGGTGGTAAACCCATAAATTTAGTGAACCACAGAGTTTGCAACTGCTAAAAAGTTTCATAATTTGGCCCTATGTTTTAGAAAAAGATATTTGTACAGTCTGGCTTTTCATATGAAACTTATCTGGTCAAATCCACTCATCTTAGATGTCTATTTATCTACGTTTATGTGACTTATTCTTGCGAGACCCTTGTGAAAAGGCTTGACTTGGGTGTTTTATGTCCTCTTTACCTACATGATGAATCTACATATTGCATGAGACTGAACTATGCTGCAAAAATAATAGACTGAGGTTATATCTCAGCCTCTATGGCAGCATGTTGCACTATTATTGGCGCTACTCTGCTCCTGTTGGAAATGCTGCAATGCCTTAGGTGTGCTGTAGGTTAGGAAATAATGATGCAGTCTCAGAGTTGCTGATAAGGTGTAGCATGTGGAATGTGATTCCATTGGAAAAGTCACCAGAATGAATCAAGGCTAGATGATGTGTCATTGATGGAGATGTGCAACAGCCTCTTCTCCATGTGTTCGGTAGTTGAGTGGTTGATTTTGTGCTTCTATTTTAAGATATGGAACTGGTTAAGGCCACATTACTTTGTTGTAGAGGCACGCTGCCTTCGCTGTGTTACTCCCAGTGTATATAATGAGCAAAAATGGGCTGAATTTGAAACAATCCGTGCAACTGTAACATATAAAATGATTTCTGCTGTCTTTTGTTTTTCTTAGACGGAAGGAAGCAAGCTTCAGAAGGACCTGAGGACCTACCTGGCTTCTGTGAAAGGTAAGGTCTGCCCTTAGCATCCACCAGCTCATCGATAGTGTGTTGGAGCTTAGGCCAGTCAAACATTTATCTCCAGAGGGGCAACCTTTCTACCAGCATAAGAGGTAAAGGGAGAAAACTATCACATAACATCTCATTTCAGTGCAACCAATGTGTTCATACAATAATCCGCTCAACAACTTAATCTGGGTTTGGTAGGGTTTCATTATAAATTTAGAAACAAATCAATTTAGACCAATCTCAACGTAATTATATAAAAGTACAGATAGACAAAGATCAGACCAAATCTCCTGAAGAGATTTACCCTAAATAATACAAAGCAGACAACTTGCTCTATGACGATGATGAAGACGATCAGAAAAAAAGAATTGTGTATTAAATTTCATCTGTTGATTCTTTAAAGTAGGCATGAGCAAGCTATCTCTCCTTACAGTACCTTAAAAGAGGCAACCCTAAGCTAAGAAGCATTCGGTAAGGGTGAAATCAGAAAGGTGTCAGCTGTCAAAGTCTTCCGTAGAGGGCACTTCAACCATGGGTCAAGTAGCATACAGCCACACAAGCAGAAGCATAGGTCTGCTGCATCTGAAAACCTAAGATGACACTCCCTTTCCTTGATTCGTCCAGCATAAAATATCAGTTGCATTCAGAGAAAACAGCCCCATGTGACCTTTGCTGGTGAATTTCCATAGCTCGAGTACAGTTGGATACTTTCACCACCTTTCTCACATTGATAAGTTGCAACTTCGCTCACCCATGGTAATTTATCTCCTCTCCCATGAGAACTTGCCTCCTTGCTCGTTACTGCGCTTCTCCTTGCCAACTTAGTCTTCTCATACCTTGCTATCTAAAGAAAAGTAAGCCCTTCTGTGCTAACTAATGAGTCTCTCTCTCTCTCTCTCTCTCTCTCTCCATATCTGTAGTGAAAACAAAATACAGGTACTTATTTTCTACATAGAAGGTTAAATAGGCATTACAGGTTAAACTCTAACCGTGAGCATGGACCAAACGGTTTCTCGGGCCCACTCTAGACAATTTAGTAGTGCACAGGGTAACAGAATATGTGCACATTTCTACACACATAATAAATGCAGCTCCTTAATACATGAAAAAGATTCTTGTTACACGTAAAAATGTTTAAACACTAGTTTACACATATTTGAATTTCATAAACTCACAATAGCATACATTTATGTTAACTTATCCTGTCACATTAATATGTAAGTGTCACATACACCTTTATTGATCACGTTCTATATACAAATATGTAATGTGGAATACTTTAAATATGCAACACTCCACTCCCATTAGTAACGTTAATTAAACAGGATATATTAAAGTGCTGACTACACATGAATACGATGCACTGCTACGATATCGCAGATGGGATCAAGATGACACTTATCCAATCCCCCCTCTGATGGAGAATCAAGTTATCTCTTGATTTTACCAGATTAACAAAGTTAAACCTTTGTTGTGGCAATTGCTGTTCTCTTGAACGCCTCCAGACGCTTCATGTCATTTAAATATTAGTTCTGTTTCCTCTCTAGTGTCCAGCCCTTTCTTTTTCATGATATTCCTTTCTTTTTCTTGTATCTCCGGTACACCTTCACACCCACAATCCGAATTACTGCACAAAGTGTAATAAATCAACAACTGTCTCAAAATATAACCCACTATACCACTTCCCAAATCTGCAAACCATCTACCTACAACACTAAATCCATGAACAACCGAGTCCCAAACACCTTCTGCTGCCAATCCACTCACTTCATCGTGTAAGTCGGTAATATTCTTTTTGAACTTCTGTAAGTGTTTACTTTTGTCTGGGCCGCAAGTACAGCACTTTTGGACTTTTAACCTCCAGCAGACTCGGCCTTCCTTTGCGAGCAGGTGGTCTAATGCAAGACGATTATGCAAAACCATAGCCCTAATAGCAAACATCTCCGAATCTTAGGCAAAAAAGATCCAGCTGTATTAGTAGTAAAAAACCTATCAACTATAGTGGAACGTTTTCTAATCTTGATGTCATTCAATATCACCCCTACTCCTGGTATTATTGCTCCAAAATATCTCCCTCTGTTTCTGCAGCCGTGGCACCTCGTTTAGACATTGGTTTTTTTTCTCCCACACAGGATGATCACAATTCTTCACATGATAGTTCTTTTGAAATACTATTCCTACATAACATGCGCCTTAAAATTTGTTCGGCAACTTAAAATAAGCATTCTCCCACAAATAAAATAAACTCCAGGAATCAGAGGGTGTGTTCCTTCCAGAAATAACTTCCAAGATCCTCGAACATCAAAAGTATGATCACACTCACTTTCCCCTACAGGAATAGTATCATAATCATTCTTATTGTGTATGCATAATTTCCCTTGGTGTTGTCAATGCTTCAGTGTTCCCTGCAGCTTGACGATCTACCGCTTCCTGTGACCAACCTTTCACACAAAACCCTATCGCTGCATTATTCTTTACTGCTCTATATCCATCTTTTACCTGCTCTATGAATTCTATTCAATGTCAGTAAGGACACACGTCAAAATATATCTTTGGGCTTTAGAAGTGTTAAGTGTTTTAATCAGGGCAAAATATCTGCTAACAGTTTCTGCATCCTGAGCATAGGAATGTTGGATCAAATGTTTGAACAGCCGGACTATTGAAAAGACAAAATCCTAATCAGAATATTAATACTGAAAATGACCCGGACCATAGAAAATACTCAACAGTAAACTACATGTAATACCATATGCCACTCCCTTGTGGAGTTATGCAGGGGTCATTTATCAGTCCAACTCTATTCGACATTTGTCACTAAGCTGTCCCAATAATGAGATCTTTTGGGTTCACGCTGACTACCTATGTGGATGACACGCAAATTGTTGTTTCCATCTCTAATGAAGACACAAATGTTAATAACCTCTTCCATGACTGCATGCTAGTAGTTGGTGCCTGTGTGGGCCAGAATTGTTTAAAACTGAACTCAGACAAAACAGCGGTTGTTCTGTTTGGTAACAATCCCTCCTTCTGGTCCCCCTCCTCGTAGCCGACAAGACCTGGTTTCACCCCTATCCCAGCCACAAAAGTAAGAAATGTAGGAGTTTCTCCTTCCTTTGTTGGACTCAAACATAATCTTACAATTCCTGCTATTAAACCTATTACTAATATGGTTAATAGTGTACCTATCGTATACCTATGTCTACAACTACTACATAATCTTGTGTCTGTCTCCACCTTTGCAAATAGCAAAACAATTTTTAATTGTGTTCAACTTTATTCACAATATATACAATCTTCGTGATGCTTTCTTAACCCGACCCAGTGTTCTACTAAATGTTAACCCAAATTTTCCACTCGGACCTAGATATTCTTCTGTAAGCACACTAACAAAGTTCATTCATCATCTCTAATAATGTGAGGACCAAGCTCATTGATAAGCATCTTCAGTATCATTATTCACAATCCATCAACAAGCCCAGGAGACTCTTCTGGATCCAGATTATGAAATTCAGTTTCATTCAACATTACATTTCTCAAAGTGCTCAGTGTTGTTGAGTAAGGAAGGAACATTGTGAAGAGATAGTTCAAATTAAGTTCCAGAAGTTTCAGAAGGAATTCCACTATTGTTCCAGTAGTCACTCTCATTGTCATTAGTATGAGATAAGTCCACTCACGATAAGAGTTCCTCCAATAAGGCACCCTTGATCTTTAGGATCTTCCGAGACTTGATCCTTCCCTTTCGTCTCCACTCACCTCTGATTCACCTGATGCTTCAGATATGGGTAAAAGATCTTTCAGAAGATAACTTCAACTTTCTCCTCTCTTTATTCTTTGGCTCGTTTTCTTCCACCACCACTGATGATCCCACAGCACTAGTTCCTTCTTTGAATTCCGAATCTGTTTCATTCACCAGCACAGCATCGGCTGCTTCTAGTTCAGTGCAAAAGGAGGTGTACACAAGTTTGCTGCCCCATCTGTAACATCCGCGTTCCTCACGACTCATCATATTTTTCGACCTATGATTAGAATCTAAATCTAGTTTGTGTTTAAGACCATGTGTCTTATTCTTTTAAGTTTCCTACATTTATGTTTCCTTTTGTATTAAGTATTTTTATTGGGTAAAATAGAGCAAGGGGCTGCTCCAATAGAGTAGAGAGGCTATAATACTCTATAACCCATCTCCTGTTTTTGAAACCTATTTGGTTAGCATTTTAATAACACTCAAACCCACCCCCCCCCTCCCTCCCCTTATATTATACGTAAACATTTCTTCTCTCCAAAAATCACTTTAGAAATACTGAAATCCCCAAACCCAGCCACTAAAAAGGTAAAAAGGACTGGAGGTAATTGAAGAGTTGAAATTAAAGTATGTCCTGTGGTAGTAATAAACTTACCCTGCTTTCTAATGGATACTTCTTACCGCAGATTCAGCACCGTGTGAATATTCCCCAGGCGTCAGACATGATCTGGAAACTTTAAAGCAGTACTCTTGCATATTGACATGTGGCATTGTGCCAATGTTGTTCTGCTCCGAAAGTGACAAACGGAGCTTCATTTAAGCGTCACCCATGTACAATGATGTCAGTTTGCTTTCTGAGCCTTCAGGTGCAGATCCAAAGTTACTCCTTGGTCTTTTCTAGACCCTTCTCAGCAAAAGTGTACCAGTGTACAAGAGAAAATGTCTCCCCTCCCCCACCATTAGACACCGTGGTTCAAGAGTGTATTTTGTCAAATTTCGAAAGTCTTGACGCCATTACCACCCAGTCGAAAGGAAGGTCCTGTTCCCACGGAAGATCATTGTCATGGTTAAAGTCTTCGGGTAAGTCTAAAAAGAAGCCTATAAAATCTTATTGGGAATTGGCCCATATCTACCATTCTCAGACTCCAGAGAGGGTATGAGGGTGTCAATCAGCACCGGGGGCCGTGTTACACATTATCACTGTTTGCGCCTGGCGCACGTTTCAAAGGGTGCGCTGGGCGCAAACCATGATAATGCGCCCCATAATGGTGTATGCGCTGCCCCCAGGGCAGCCGCAAACACACGCTGCCCCCAGGGTAGCGCATTCTGTGTTTTCAGTGCAGGCGGCACCCACCTGCACTTTCAAAGGGGTTTAGAGAACCCCTTGCAGGTGGGTGCAGTCAATGACTGCACCCACCTCCAAAGGGATGTCTGGGGAGTCCATGGGACCCCCTTTACTCACTGGAGAGGGCTACTGTCATGATGCGCACTGTCAGTGCACCACCTTTTAAATGGCACACAGTCAGTGCGCCTCCTGAGGGCTTCTTTGACTCTGCGCACGTCTGTAATATGGCGATGGCGCAGAGTCAAAGGAATTCCCTCATTTGCATAGGGCACACCTCTATGCAAATGAGGGAACACCGTCTGTTGATAGCGCTGGCACTTTAAGTGCACCAGCGCTATCGGTATTATAGAAGCGGATGCACAAGCATCTGCGTCCCCATCTATATTGCCAAAGTGCCCCAGGGGCACGCAAAGAAGGTGCAAACAACCATTGAGTCCCCCAGGGCACCATCTGTAATACGGCCCCTGGCCTTGCCCTGGAACTCCATTTGCAGTGATCCCGAGTCTATTCCCAAAGCACCAGAGTTTCCAGGTTGGTCAGAAAAGTTGCAGTAAGTAGAGGCCTACAGGGAGAATGCTGTGCATTTTTGGCACTTCAGCAGTTCTCTCTAAGTGGTGCTTGTTTGCGACTGTGCTCATCACTTTTTGAATGGAACCTCTGATTGGTCCGAGAAGGTGGGTATGGTGTGGTTGTTACTTGCCTACAATTTTTCAGGAACCTTTCCTGCCCTGCACACTGCTCCGTTCCACTCCATTTGAGCAATCTGTGAATGCTCCTCCATCAATGATGGACTGATGCTGTTGAATGTGTTTGTTTCATACCCATGTGCAACTTCTGTCTAATGTCCATTGTCAGATCTTAAGTTTGTCATTACACTTTGTGCTCATGGCAGTTTGAATGCTCTTTCTAGAAATGTCACATTTATGTAGGAAAAGTCAAACTAAATGAGTACTATAATGCCAAGCAATGAGCCAAAATGCCAGGACTAGGGCAAATTATCAGAGCTAACACTGGGCAACTACAGAATGCTCCATTTCTACACATTCTCAAGTCTGTGCTAGGCCCAGAAAGTGAACTGATGATGGTCGTATGTGTGCTCTCTGAAGTCTACGTTCTATATTCTGACTCCATGTTTTTTTGCCCTCACTAGCAATGCACGAGGCCTCCAAGAAACTAACAGAATGCTTGCAGGAGGTTTATGAGCCTGAATGGCCAAGGAGAGACGACGCAAACAAAATTGCAGAGGTCAGTTTGATTTTGTTGTTCATGTCTAATTCCGTATTACTATTCTTTCTACAGAACACATACACTTATGCTGCAATTCAGCTGCTGAGGACGTAAATGAAAATGTACACATCTGTAGTACCTAGGCTGCAACAGACGTTTCAAGTATTTGACTAACAGCTCAGTGTTTACTAAATAAAATGTATATTTCAACGTTTGAATTAGACGTGTGCCCTAATATCAAACTGGGCCAAGATTGTAGTCAAACACAGCCTGGCCAATAAAAATGGGAATTGGCAGAAGCAAAATTGATTTCACCTCTGACTTTTTTTCCGAACAGTGTTTGTGTGAATCAACACACAACTTGAGCAAATAGATATTGGTTCTTGATCAAATTTTGAGATCCTGAGGAAAAACTGTATCCTTTATCTGCATAGATTTAGAGTTATAAGAAGCCATAGGCACAACATTAACATTATTTTGAGCTTTATTACACATACAAGTAATAGTAGTTGTTTACAAATACTTGTGGTCTGCACACACAAAAAGACAGTCCGTTCAAGCAATGATGTTTCACACTGATGTGTTTTATCTTCAATCCTTATTTTCTTTTTACACTTCGCAGTAGCCAATGCGTTTTGTCCTTTTGAAGGACTTCTTCAGGGCTCCTCACTCCGTGTATCAATTCCACTAAGTATCCTTTCCTCCTTGTAAAAAGAAAATAAAGATTGAAGATAAAACACATCATTGCTTGAACGGACTGTCTTTTTGTGTGTGCAGACCACAAGTATTTGTAAAAAAATTCTGTTGTGGAAAGCTCTTACACAACAAAGAGAATCAAAAGGGTCTGGTTCTCTGTTGGTCGACGCACCAAATGTAAATAAGATTACCCAGTTGCTAGATACGTGCAGTATTGCTTTTCCTAGATCCTTTTTGTTCTTATCCTTTAAGAAATAGTAGTTGATATAGTTGGCCAATGATTGCTATTTTTTATGTTAAATCTTTGTATCAGATATTTGTGTAACAAAAGCACTTACACCCACCTACAGCCACAGGCCTGTGTGGCTAAATCATATGCCAAAAAAAGGTGGATAATACTATTAACGCCAAACAATCCAAACTCCTCTCCACCTCTCTCTTCCTCTGATCTGTAATCAATAGATTCGCTAAGGTAATCACTCTTTACTACAATACCCATACCCAAACTCACTAATTGATGAGTTTGCAGGCGTATGCGTCAGGTAGGATGTTGTGGAGGGGGACTGTACAAATTGAAGTATTCTGAGGCTGGAGTTCAGTAAAAAGGAAGTCTACGCACTGTCCCTAAATTTTCTCACATTGTAGTATGTTCTCCTCTAATGTAGTGGGGGTATGTGGGTGTGGGGGTTCGGATGGGGTCGGTGGGTGTACCGAGGGGGTCTCGAACAGATTCGCACACACGGGTTGTCTGGGTAGTGCAGGTTTTATTACTTTGTACAATCGGCGTTTTTGAACAGGCACTCTGTAAAATGGTAATGGCGGGTCCGCCTCCTCTGTCGTGGATCTTCCTCCTCCGGATCGTCTGTCCCAAGGTCTCCTGGGAGTTGTAGGCCTTTTCCCCGCCGTCTCGCTGGTCTCGTTGCGCCGGTACACCGAAACAAAAGGAAAGAGGAGAGTCCGTCTTAGTATAGGTGCTCAATAGAACTTCTCTCAGGGAAGGGAGTGAGGGAAAACACACGTGCAACCTTCTACCCTGACTTCGGGACGTGGGCCCCTTGTGTCAAACAACTTAACAACAAGGGTGTGAAGGGGTGTTCTCGTCTTTAAGAGGGCTTCCCTCGTCTATCGCCTCCCCACCCTGTGCTTTTGGACCGTACCTGGGTGAGCCACACTTCCGTGTTAGTGTGGCTGGGCGATGCGCGTCCCGCAGAGCCTCCTGGCGTCCCGCGGTAGTCACCCTCAGGTTCGTTCTCTGGTCCTGCCGCCGCCTTCCCTCCTGGAGTCGTCTCGTATCTCCGCCTCGCCTCCGGTTCTCTCCGGGTCCACGTTCGAGGTCTCTCTCCGCGGTCCCCGCCGTGCCTGTGATGATCTTGCACCTCCTCCACCTCCGTACTACTCTCTCCGTCCTCCTCGTCCTCCGTCCTCCGATCTTCCTCAGTCCTCCTCTCGTCGTCTTCCTCCGTCCTCCTCTCGTCGTCTTCCTCCGTCCACTCCGCTCCGCTGTCTCGCCACTCGCTCCACCAACCTCCTACTCCGCCTCCGGGTGTCTCGCACACCTGGGTGGACTCCGGGATGGGCTTTACCTCGTCGGGGAGGGTGTGGCGCCAATCAAACTCCGCCCCCTTAAAGGTGTAGTCCTGTCGGGTCTCCGCTTCAGGCCGTCTCCTCACAACATCAGGGGTGTTCCACGCCTCTGTATGCTGGACAAAAAGGGCAGACACGTTAATAGGCATACCAGGGGGCCCCTCGTCCGGGTCCCCCGTGTCACAGTGGGCAAGGTGGTGTATTCCTGTGATCAGGTGGTTAAAATGTAACAAGGGGTACCGGAATGGACTTTATTCTGGGGGTCCCCTGGCTACAGTTAAAAGGTGGGGCTAGTTTCCTAGGTGTCAACTAATTATGTTGTGTGACCCTAGAAGAGACTAGAAGTGCATGTGGTCAACATGTTTCTCGCTAATGGTATCTTAACCGCGATTCTTCAGGACCAAAGTGAAAACAACAACAAGTATCTACTCGAGCTCGGCGGGCATGGGTAGGTCACAACACGCGGACTCGGAAGACTCAAGCCACACCTTTAGGGCTCAGCTCTGTAGTCCTGCCCCGCCGATCACTCATGCGGCCTCTTACATATGACCAGTAGGCATAGGAGGATCCACTAAGGTAACAATACAACACATATGATACTAGCATGTTGTTGTTTTCACTTTGGTCCTGAAGAATCGCGGTTAAGATACCATTAGCGAGAAACATGTTGACCACATGCACTTCTAGTCTCTTCTAGGGTCGCACAACATAATTAGTTGACACCTAGGAAACTAGCCCCACCTTTTAACTGTAGCCAGGGGACCCCCAGAATAAAGTCCATTCCGGTACCCCTTGTTACATTTTAACCACCTGATCACAGGAATACACCACCTTGCCCACATACCCCCACTTCACCAAAAGGCAGTTGGAAAAAAGATCTCCGCCAAAGAGCCCCTCTCTGAGGTGTGCCCGTCGGGGATTGCACTGCCTCCCCGACGAGGAGCAACCGCCGATGATGAAGCATGACACTCTTCGGGGTGTGTGAGGCAAATACATCCAACATAATGGATGCCCCAGGGTACCATTAATCACCCTTGGTCACGCCAGGAAAAAACTCTCCCCACCTCTTCTTCCTTCTCCAGGAACAGTGCAGCAACCCCCCCTTTTTTTTTTTGATTTGAATCTCTAGTACTCAGTACGGACACTTAGCTGCTACTGGACCTTCCACTATCTTGAGTGGTTAACAGTGTCCTCTCGCCTCCCCCCTTTTGAAACCTCCTCTAATGTAGCCATGAGTTTTTCCATGCCCAACCTCTCCCACACCCTGTTAAGCCATAAGGTATAGTACAGTATCTTTTCCCCACAACGCTGTGATAGACGGTCTGTCATGCACAATTCCATGGTAGTGACATGCGGATCACTGGTGGAATGATAGCCTATTCAGACGTCTCAGTAAATTAAAAGTAGGAAATCGTGGGATATCAGTAAGGAACATGGTGTTGTGTGCAAGTGTCCCAGTACTATCATAGCCTCTCCAGCATTCCTATGATTTCCTTTTCGGCTACTTCTGTACCAGTTCTGGTATGTAGTACCAGTAGTACGCCATGTTTGCGGTGGCATGTTTTCCTCTGCTGCTCAAGTCCGAAATTTTTGTTATCGTGCATATCTAATTCCACTTCTCACCTATTTTGCATTAAGGACCGATGTTGGGAGGTTGACTTATGTAATAGTTCTTAGAAGTCTGAAAGGATGTACCTAGCTTGTTGACTTGTGAGAGAAGCCAGTGAAATTGTACTAAGGTAGGGCTGTAGCATATGAGGTGCAAGAGCTGATATGCTGTGTTGAGAATGGCAAAGAATTGTCTAAATGCGTTTGCTGTTTTTTCATTCTCCTGTAGCACCGCCTCATCTGCTGATGTTAATTGCTCTATGGTTCCCTTCTGTTGCTTGGCCAGTAGTTTGCACGCAGGCAGCTTGCCCGCTTAATTCCCCCCTTTCTAGTAGCATTGGTGCCAGCGTAGGAGCAATTTTGATTTGGCCATATCCAGCACTCATAATTGTTGCCGGTTCAACACAAGTTGGCACCAAGTTTTATGTGAACCATGTGCTTTAAGTGCATTTTCCAGCTCATTATTTACTTTCTAGTTCATGGCGCTTGTCCTTTACAAGAACTCCAAGAACTTTTTTGTTTAATAATTGCAATGGTAGTATCTTGTCTCAACATATTATCATTGAGCCTTCATAAGTGCTGGGAGGGTGCAGCATATCGGACTGGTAGATTCAGTAGATTTCGTGCTTCTGCTAAAGTACTTCTGGTGTGGAGCTTCTTATTCAGGGTTAAGATCAAGCCAAACAGTTGTCCCCAGCGAAATCGTTTGCCTTTCTCTGTGAGGTAGGTGGTCAGCGGACGGAGTTGCTGCAAACTCTGCACGATAGTTGGGGACAAATTTTGATACAGATGGAGCATTGCACTTTGAAAAGTAAATAAGCACACCACGATCATGATTGCCTCATTTTGATTGAAATTGTCAACACATGAGATTCTCAGCAGGGAGGTTGCTGTAACTGGCAGGGCCACCCACACAATGTGTTCCATCAAATTGTATGTTGTCCAGGGCATGGTCAAGTAATGTATAATGGAAGAGGCGTTTGACGAATTCCACATGTTACCCTTTTCAATGCCACATGATACACCACCTAATTTTGAGTTTGATCGATGGGACATATTCTCAACTATTTTACTTCCTGTGTGTTTGTGGAGTTGGGCTCAGCCTCCAATGGGTTTTCCTCCCCGGGCCCACCCTCAACGCCAGTAAGTCACAGAATGGCAAGGTAACCTAAAGCGGCTGGAGCCTGCCGTGCCGCTCCACCTCTATCTCAGATGGAACTTGTAAATCGCAGCATAGATAGGGGGTTGAGCCATTATTTCCCCTTTAATTATGAGCCCAGGTGCTGCAGTCAACCGTTAGGGCTGTGTCTTGCCAGGTGTCCACATCTCCTCTCCTCGACTGCAAGAGCCTCCGGTTGCCCACAGCCTGTTTACCCTTGGCCTGTTTCGAGAAGAAGAGAGAGGGGGTGGGTATGTAGCTCGGATTTCCAATGTGGGTTGGGCCCGTCTGTGTAAAGACGGTGTCCCTGGTGGGTGCCCTAGCAACTGCCTTATGTGATTGTATGCAGCTAGGTCCCTGGTTTTCTATCTCCGATAGGCACCCTTTGACATCAGCCAACGTCTGCCGTGTCTGCCTTGCTGCCGCATTCCTGCACCTTTAAGTCTGGCACCCCACCAGCTGGGGTAAAGTTGGCCTCGAGGGGGCTAATTAAGGTGGAGCCGATGGTGTCACTTACCCCCAGGTTGTTGTCGGGTCCTGTCCATGCTGCAGTCTCATCTGCGATGCACCTGGGCCCTGTCTCTGTAGACCCCGCCCGACCTCTTCAAGCAGCACCTGCTCAGATGTCTTCTGAGAACATTGTTTCTTGCTGCTTCCACTGGCTAAAGTGCCAGCAGAGTGGCACACTGTGTCCCCCGCTCTCTGGACCTGCAATTCAGGCCCTGTAGAGGCTGTGATGACGACTGGAGATGGCTTCACATTGAGCAAGCTGGGTGCGGAGTGAGAGGAAATAGCGCCCGATCCACCTCCATCTTGGATACGCCATCCTGCCATCTTTTCTTAAACATTACATCAGTGAAGTAGGGTCAGAATGATCTGAATAAAGTTTTAAAATTCTAGTCTCAGGAAAGACCTGCAAGTGCTTATAAGTGCTCTGCGACAGTGAATTAACATTGCATCCCCAAACAATCTGTTTCAAAAGAAGACTTCTTTCAGCCATGCCAGCTCCACGTATCCGTCCACCTGTTGGTGGTTGAGGTTTTGATTGAAGACGAACTTGACTTTGCAAACCCCTTATGCCGCAGACTGCCCATGCATCATCCAGTTCTGTTGAAAAGTTGAAAGCGCAGCAGTCTCTCATTGCCAGTGCTTACAGACCCTCGCTCTGCTTCTTACAAAGCCTCTGGTAGCGCTGAGAACGAAATTAGTACAAGTGTAAACTGCTGTTCAGAAATTAAAATGCTGGTCATGGTCGATATAGTGCGCTAGGCATCCAGCGGAAACCTATGGTCTGCCACCCATGGTACCTAGAGACTGGGCTCTAGATTCATGAACTGCTGCAGCCGCCATTCCAGTGCCAGGCCCTCTTTGGAGGTTAGGGCTGTGCCCACCCTCCAATTTCTTTTTAAAATCCCTGCATTGAAGGTAATGCTTTCACGTCCCGGTCGGTAGGCTTATGGGGGAAGGGTCTTTTTTTAAATGTATTTTATTTATTTATTATTATTATTATTATTATTATAAACGACTAGCCATTTTCAAGTGGTACATATAAGTACAGTAATATTTTTTTTAAATAGCATCTCATGGTCAAACAGGAGCAGGATGTCATTGTGCAAACACATAATATAATGGTTCTGTGCAAAGAATGCGAGTCAGCAGTAAGAACGTGTGAATACATTATTTCTCAAGAGAATGCCCACCTGGCCTTGGACAGGCTCAGTGCTGTTCTGATATGACCGATATTCTTCTTGGATCTTCCCATGTTTCTGGAAACAGTCCCTAGCCTGGTATATTTAAATTGTGATGGGCATAGATTGGTCCCCACCTCTGGCTGAATTGTCTAACCTGTTTGAGGAAGGGTTTCAAAGTCTCCCTATGTTTAGGCAGTATCCTCTTTGGATATAACCGTTCCAGTATGTGAGCACATTAATATATCCATTCAAGTACAGGTCTGTGAACACTTTTACTAAAGATTTTTTAGGAGTGAGATCAGTAGGATAACTCCCCTTTGCCCACATGGTCTGAGAGTTGCTGGTGGAGTGCTAGACGCCCCCCATCCCCCTCCTAAAGGAACATAATGCAGACGAAAAGAGAGCAGTTGGTGTCACAAGTGCTAGGTCTTTTTGCGCATAGGTCAGAGCCCTGTAGATACTGCTTCTCACTCGGTAAGGCATCATCCGGTAAGGCTGTCAGAGAAGCTTCTCTGGATTTCAAGAGGACGGGAAATGAGTCAGCCTGTTTATTATGAGGAACCCATATAGCTTCAAGACCTTATGCCCCTGTGAGGAGTAATGTGACTTTGAGGGATTTCTAAACCATTTGAGTATGGGGACATGCCATGAGGGAGCTGATGATATTGGGAAACAGTACTTTTGGGAAGTCCAGCTCTTGGTTAAGAAGGAACGAGGAGTGTTGCTGGGCACAGCATCTTCTAGTTTGCAGATTATGAAGGTTCATCTCTTAACCCGATATTATTTAGATGCAAAAAGGGTCATAGGCTGCCCCTTTATAAGTGCAGATCCTGGGATTTGAGTCATGAGAACTGTATTTAAAATGTGCATTATTATGATACTTTGCCTGAGGACTTCTAGTGAATACTGCTTCAGAAGTATGTGCAGTGCATAGTGGGGAAATAAAACACATTTTCTTTAGGTGTTACTCAAAGCATTGTAGTATATTTTATATCCAACCTGCAGTATGTTGATTGTGTTTTCAAAAGTCTGTTTTCATATTAAAGACCATTTCTAAGTGTACCTGCTTCTTTTCAGCAGGCCGCCCGTTGCCGTGTTTATATGTGGATTAACTATGCAGCAGTGTCGATATAATCACAAGGATGCGACATTTTTCCTAAAAGAATTCCCTAATGCCTGAGACGAGGCTTGTGAGTGAAAGAGCTGAACATTCATTCTGTTCAGAGAGTGCAGGGCTCGGAGGAGAAACACGGTACTCTGCCAAGTGAAGAACTATTCCTTTCGTATGATACTTCAGCTCAAAACCAGATTGTTCATCAGTCCAATTTAACTACTACGTCTACAGAGTGGAGACAAGGGCATTAAAACCTCTCAGAAAAACGACGTATGACTTCTGGCGAATAGGAGGGTCCGAGACCAAAGACTGCCACCTCCATATAGGGCACTAATAATTTTCCATACATACATTGCACTTAAATTGTAAATTTAAACAGCAGGGATGCCCAGCTAGTACTTTAACCTCCAAAATGTCAATGGTCTCAGCCAACCGAGTTAACTCCTCAGAATAACAGACCTGACTAGGAATATGTTAGTCCGATTATTGTTGGCACAACTTTTTACCAATTTTCACTTCTCAATACCAAACTCTTGACGATTTAATTCACATTAGAAGCACTCATTCGTAACAGTGGGGTTGTCCAAAATAAGAGTAGGTGCCTAAAAAAGACAGAATAAAGGCTATTTCCTGTGATCAAAGCTATGAATAATATTGGTGTATTTCTGGGACTCTTTACAATAATCCGAGAAACACTATTATGCACATTTATTCTGAAAAGCGTCCAAATGTGTAGATATTATGAGACTTAAGGTACACTCCATTGCACATAGTTTCACATTCCCCCTTCCTTGAAGTAAAGTTTGGTTCATGTTTCAGTGCAAAGAGATGGTTTCCCTTTTTCGTGAAGGTGCAGCAGAAGAGGCATTTTGGTGAACGATATTTGAACGTTGAGAATGACTACCCATTTGCTTGAGTAATACCTTGGGCACAGTGGAGGACCCCCTTATGAATAACTCCTCACTGACCAATGAGGTCTTTTAGTAATATTCTGTGGGTGGAGGGTATACTACAAGAGTGGCTGATAGAGCTGATCTCTGAGAAGAAATTCCATAAACAGACATTCGTACAGGTCTGTGTGAGCAGAAGATATTCCAGGAGTGACAGATGGGACAGATCTGCCAGTGGATACTCTGAGTGGCGGATGGTGATGGTCTTTTTAGATGACGTGTGTGGGTGACTGGTGATCTTTGTAATGATATTCTGTGTCATCATCATCATCTTTATGATCATCATCAGTTCTTTATTCGGTTTATATACTTAATAAACCATAAAAGAGCAACTGCAATATTAGTTCACAGTTTAGAAATATACAATCTCATTTATACTTAAGAAACAATCCTTAAAATCATAGTGCTGTCCAATGAGGTTATTTTACACCAATACATAAAAGGATCTTGATGTAAATATATTTAAAAAAAAAAGTTACATTCATAGCAATCGGGTTACATCACATTATCATCATACATACATACTTACATACATCAACAAACATTAAACGTTTCCTTTCACAAATAATATGAACAATAAAAGTCGCACAGCATTTGCACACTAAAACATCATTTAGTTTGCAAAAAAAACAGTAAAAGCATCACAAAAAGGCTCCATGCCAGTTTAGAATAAATAACTTTATAAATAAAATAAGTCTAAAACGACAAAAATCAAATTGGGAAATCCTGTGATATGCAATTTTAAAGATTTTGGTGACAGTAGCGTATAATAGCGCAAAGCGCCAATTGTGGTTATCTGGTCTTGCTAGACGGAGACAAAGTCACAAGTTCAGGCAGACCGCGATGGAGCACAGGCCGGCTCAGGGACCCACTAAGGGCCGCTAAACACAGTACCTTAAATCTGTGTGCACAGTCAGGGTGGCGTTGCTTTGTGTCGTCTGGCATCTGTTCTGAGTTGCTGTGCAGTGAGCCTTTGCATTGCTTTGTGTCACCGGTATTGCCTCTGAGAAGCTGTGCAGTGAGGCTTTGTGAGGCTTCACGTTGTCTGGCATAGTTTACGAGGAGCTGGCAGCTGTCCGGCAAGGTTTTGCAGGGCTTTGTGCTGATCTGTGTCGAGTCCGGTAAGGCTGGCAACTCTGCAGCAAGGCTTTGCGAGGCTTCCCGTTGCTTTGCCTTGGTTCAGATGAGGACCACAGAAGGCAGACCAACTTAGGCCCACTGCTAAGGGTTAAGGACTGGATTGGCCCAACTTGGCAGAGCAAGACTTGCACTAAGTAAAGTCCATGTACTGAGTTGAAGATGAACGTGAAGTTATTGGTATCACTGACACTTCTGAAACAGGAGGCAAGACAATACGCCCTTGGAGAGTACTTAGATTCTGGGATGCAGAGATGCAGGTCCAGCTCTTCTTGCTCCCAGGCAAGAAGCAGCCGGCAGCAGGCCAACACAGCAAAGCAGTTCAGCAAAGTATCAGTCCCACATGCAGCACAGCAGTCCTTCTTCATGGGAGAATGTCATCAGTTCCAGCAGTGTTCTGAGTTGGTGGTGTCAGAAGTACAGTACTTATATTCAGTTGAGCCTTTTGAAGTAGGGAGACTTCAGAGAAAGGTTTTGAAGTGTACAATACCCTGTCTTCCCTGCCCTGGCTCCAGGCTCCCTCCAGGAGAGTATGCAACTCTTTGTGTGGGGCAGGACACAGCCCATTCAGGTGTAAAGTGTCAGCTCTTCCCTCCCATCAATATGCAGATATGCAATATACTCAGTCACACCTACCCTTCCTCTGTGTTTGGCTGTCCAGAGGGAGTGCAGGAAGCCAGCTGTCATATACCCCAGGTGTGTATTCCAGAGACAGGCAGAAGGTGACAAATGGTTTAAGAAAATGCCAACTTTCTAAAAGCGGCATTTTCAAAACTGCAATGTAAAACCAACTGCGCCATAAGTGGTGATTTCAAATTGTGAGTCCAGACACCAAATGTGGAGTTCCCATCTCTTCCCAATTGGAAACTACACATATAAAATGTAATTAGACAATCCCAATGTTATCCTACAAGAGAGACAGGATTTTAAGGAATGAAAAGCGAATTTAAGAGTATTTCACTACCAGGACATGTAAAACTTAAAATATATATGTCCAACTTTTTAAATACACTGCACCCTGGCCATGGGCTGTCCGGTATCTACCTTAGGGGTGACCTATATGTAATAAAAAGAAAGGTTTGGTTCTGGCAAGTAGGTTAACTTGCCAGGTCAACACAGCAGTTTAAAACTGCAAATGCAGACTGTGTAGTGGCAGGCCTGAGCCCTGTTTAAAGTGCTACTTAGGTAGGTAGCACAATCAATGCTGCAGGCACACTGGTAACATTTGATTTCTAGGCCCTGGGCATGTGTAGTGCACTTATATCTGGTTTACTTATAAATCCCTGTAAGCCAATTGTGGATAAACCTATGTTAACTTGTTTTAGGTACAGAGAACACACACTTAAGCACTGGTTAGCAGTGAAAATGTGCTCAGAGTCCTGAAAACTGTGAAAACAAAGTCAGCAAAATAGTCAAAAACAGGAGGTCAAAAGACAAAGTTAGGGGTACTTTTATCAAGGATGCCAGGTCTAAAAGATGTTTACGTGAACCAGAGCAAGTTTTGTAAAACATCACTATTGAAAGCTTGTGAAGAAAAGACCATAACAAAAACTATGATGCCTTGGATACCTCAAGGTCACAATGATTCAGTACTATTAGGTTGTTAGGCATCACAGCAGCTAAGAAAGGCATTTGTACAATGCACAGCAAGTAAAAAGTCAGGCGATGTGCATATATATATATATAACAACAAAGTACCAGTGCCTCCTTGTTGAAACATCCTTTCCCAACAATTGAAGAGGAAAAAGGAGAACCAACAAAAATTGTGTACAGTGCAAGAAGCATATTATTCAAGACAAGAGTAAACCTGCAACAGAGTCTCACATCCCTGGAGGGGCCAAGGGTGGGATACAAGGAGAGGGGGTGAAGAGTGGGAAGACCTGACTTACATTAAAGGCCGCGTCTCAGTCCAAAAGTTGGAGAGCTTTAAGGCTAGGTGGTGTGAGGCAACTGTATTCCAAATGGGATAAATATTGTAGGAGAGATTGCTAAATGCGATTAAACGTCCCCTCTGTCTGGGTTATTCTGTGGGAAATCAGTTCCATGGGCAGTTCTTGCCACAGGGGTGTGAACTATAGGGTTGTGGAAGGGGCAGCAGGTTGTTTCCAATGTAATGCAATAAGTTGCTTGCCTGTTCCCAACATGTGAGACATTTAATGCCACACCACGTGTGTCATAGCCTGCAAATACTGGGGATGAATAGCAAGCAATCCTGTCGGTCATGAGTCCGGTATTGGGTAACCTACAGTCCCTCTAATGTGGCTAAGGATCTCCTTCTAGAAGGTGGTAATGCTGGGGCATGACCACCACATATGTAGAAAGTTTCCTGGCGCCTAAGTACATCGCCAGCACATGGGAGATGTTGAGGAAAAAATAGTGTGAAGTCCACTAGAGCAGGTTTTATCCCAACATTCTTTAGGTCTCGACTGGCGTACACTGTGCAGCAGTGTCGCGCAGCTCGAGAAATTTTGTTTTCAAGTGTATGGGGTTTGACCCGCCTCTCTCTTCCATTGGCTAGCTCCATAAATGGAGGCTAGCCATTGGACGAGAGATGTCACTCATTCTCAGAGCAGATTCTTGGGCATTCCGGTGTTTTTTTTAAGCTCCGCCCCTTTGTTCACGTCAGGCCATTGTGGGTGTTGTCTTATTTATTTTTTTGTCACTGTTTGCGGCTGCCATTTTTTCATGGAGCTGGGGCGGGCGAGTTCGATCGGGAGCATTGGTGCGTGTTCGCTTTTCTTGTTTCTTATGTCTTCATAATAGAAGACAGAAAACCGGAGTGCACCGTCACAGCGGCTTTCTCTAGTGATGCCTGCAGTTGATGTCCGGATTTGGTGGATAAACAGCTTCATTTAAAGCCTCAATATGTGCTGGCACCCTGCTATCAGCCTAGGTAGATGGACTGATGCAGTTCTACCCACACGCGTAGCGGACTTTGACACAGTTCCGTTTTACTTTCAGCACCAGAGCCTCCCCAGAGCCTTCCCTTTCCCTCCTCTAGCAACGCAGCCGCCGCTGAGCCCGCCCTTCCAGTTTTTCCTCTACCTCATCTCGCCGGCCCCCACCCTTACTCCCTACAGTCCCCGATCCCCTGTCCCTTTGTCCTTCAATTCCATCCGACGGAGTCTAGCTGTCCTCTGTGAGCCTGTCTGCCTTCATAGACATTCCCTCCCCCGTCCCGGGGACCGCTCTCGCCTCCCTGCCAGTCTAGCCCGCCTCCCTCCCTCCTTCCCTTTGATCTCTTTTATTTCTCTCAGTTTCACGCAGAAACTTTCTAGAAATCCTTCCTGTCCTCCCTTGTGATTCCAACATGGAGGAACTAACTGTGGAAGTGCACGGCTCAAACGGAGCCTATAACAAGGTACTCCGGCTGGCGGCGGGAGCTGGGGAGGGAGCCCACAGTGCGGCCTTAGCCCACACGGAGGTCTGCAGCCCCCGGCAGGCCTCGTGCTCTCCCACGGCCCCCTCGGATCCATCGGGAGGTCGGTGCTTGGCCCTGGGAGATCCTCATGACCCCCTGGTCACCCCCTTCACTTAGTGACACTGACCACCAAGCGCCCCTCCTCTCCCCCTTTGGCCTGTTTTGTTTACACCAGAGGCTTTCCGTGTGCAGGGGCTGGCACTCAGCGGAGCTGCTCGCTGCAGCCCCGCTTTGTTTTGTTTTATGTGTGTGTGTGCTTGGGATTCCCCTTGTGCCCTCATGAGGTAGTTTTGGGATGTAAAGTGTGCACTTTCCCATACAGGCTGTGCTCGTGTGGGGGAAACACTGCGATCGAAGGGGTTTGGAGAGGTCTCCCATGTGTTGTCTGATCACCTGAAATCAGAGCCTTGTGTTGTGTTGCTAGTCAAGCAGGTGATTCACGGAGTAAGCACGTCATTCTAGCCGCACACATTGCTAGATAAGATTGACCCATCAAGCCCACCTTGTCCGTTTTCGTAACACAATGGGAATTACATTAGAATCGCATACAGGATGCATGTGTGATTCAGACATGGAAGTCACGCGGTATCATGTATTCTCCTTTTTTCAAAACCATGAAGGTCCAGCTAATGATGATGTTGGTGCTGTTTTACTGTTTTGGACTTTAAATCCAATTGAGAATCTCCCATCCCCAAATCTTGTGAATGGGACTCACCATGTCTGCATCCAGGAGGTTTGTGCAATTAAAAAGATACCCCAAGAATGCACTTTTGAGGCGGCTCTATCGACAAGGCACGACCGCTGTAGCCTGTCAGTCTGGCCTGGATTGTCCGTTATGCCAGACATTCAGGAGGTCGTGTGTGTGTGGTTCTGTGGCTCTGTGTGTGTGGCTCTGTGTGTGTGTGTGTGTGTCTCTGTGTGCCTCTCTGTGTGCCTCTCTGCGTGTCTGGCTCTGTGTGTGTCTGGCTCTGTGTGTGTCTAGCTCTGTGTGTGTCTGGCTGTGTGTGTGTGTGTGTGTATGTGTGTGTGGCTGTGTGTGTGTGTATGTATGTGTGTGTGGCTCTGTTTGTGTGTGTGTGTGTGTGTGTGTGTGTGGCTCTGTTTGTGTGTGGCTCTGTTTGTGTGTGGCTCTGTTTGTGTGTGGCTCTGTGTGTCTGTGGCTCTGTGTGTGTGTGCAAATGCAATAGGCCTCGCATTTGCGACAGATTAAGCTATTGGCATCGTAAATGACAATGCCATTTATTTATCTGTTTTCAAAACCAACACATACATAAAATTTTTGTCATTTCCAATGCCAATAGCTCTAACTTTTGCAAAGGCGAGACCGTTGCATTGTAAATGCTTGTTTTAGGTTGCTTATGACCCTTCCCTCTCCTTGTTAGTAGTACGTTAATTGAGTGTGAGATATCGTCATGTGCCTCATTGATTCAACCGAAGTGTGCTTCCAGGTCTTGGCAGGTCATAACATTATGTTTATTTTCAACCAATAATGATTAAGTAAAACTGGATGGATCCACTTCTGACCATTTAGTTCTCACCCTTTTCTGTCTTTATACCACACTGTGCAAAGTTCTGGGCAAGTTTGCTCGCTGTCACGTATATATTAGCAGGATTAGCCCCTAAGGATTGTTGTCACTCGCACTGTTTTCATCAACTCTGAAATTGTCAGGTACTGTCACCTGATTGGTTGACACCAATATATTGTCTAGTATACTCGTAGCACCTCACCCAATAAAAATTTGCACTAAATTTCTGCTATTAGTGCAACATGTGTCAGTCATTGTTGAGTTGTGCTTGACCATCAAATGATTCAAAGCTTCCTTCCCCATTGGGGCTGTGGCTGATAATGTACTATACTCGCTCACTTGAAGTATTCCGTTAATCCACACACCTCTCTAAGGGGGAGGGAGCATCTAGTGACATTAAAATACCCACTCCAAATTATACAAATGTCTCTAGCTTTACGCATAATAAACCAGCCTAGATCTTTATCAAATGCATCAGCTACCCCCAAACGAAAGGCATCACATTTGTTATAGTACTTAATAATTAAGATATCCGAATTATCTTTGATAGATAACAATACACTTAGGCTGTAGCGTGATACTGAAAATGTCTTTACCACTTTTGTTGAAAGTAAGGCTGACACTAACACAAGAAACAACTCCCCCCGCTCTACCTGCAATAGAGGATATTGGGGGGGAATTAAATGATAGGAATCCATCAACCTCTATGTTCTCTACCAACCATGTTTTCTGCATACAGAGAAATTGAGCAACCTTAGTAAATGTTTGCCAATTATGGCAGATCCTGCAACATTCCATTACATAGCTCTGACCTTGATTACCCTGGGGTTTGAATAATGATTATTCAGGGCTGGAATTTTATACTTGATGTTCATCAAAAAATGTATTTTATAAGTCTTTACCCTTGGTTCACTTTTATATGGAGAGAGTTGCTCCCCTAGTTGTATGAGCCCCCCCCATATAAATTCATTGTATACGCACAGCTATTCAGACTTTTCAGTGGAATCTTTCTGTGCAGTTCTCTCTGTTTTAGCTATTGAGTTTGCTGACGATAGCTTTAGGAGCAAGTTACTATCCTCATCGTTGGTAACAGACCCTTAGATGGTAGTAGGACTATTGGAGATATTGTTTATGCATTCCCGCATATTTGCTACAGCTACCTAAGCAGTGCTAATTTGCTGTTAGCACCCTCCAAAGCAGATTTTACATAATTCTCTAAACCTCTCAACTGGGTACACAAGTTTTTCAGGAGTGAAAGAATGAACCCTGGTCGTTTCATTTTCTCTTCTCCCAGCAGTTTTTACTTGTAACCACTTCGTCTTAGCTGGTGGAGGGCAAACAGTTGGAGTGGGAGAGTTAGTAATGCGAGTCAAGGAGGCATTTGGGGCACATGAGTTAAATTTACGTTCCGAGGATGTCTTGACTGTATGAACATCCACTTGCACCACATTTGGCCTAGGCATCATCGAAACTATTTACTATTTTGCAGTGGTCTCGGTTACCAACATTTTAGTCTCCTCGAGCCTTTCCTCTGTTAACTTTTTGGTTGTTAATCAGTCCCTTGGCACTGGAAAGATAATTTATGATAGCTAGTAGTTGAGCTCTCCTTACCATTTCCTACATATCTTGTTTTCCTTTTCCCCATTGCTGTCAGTATACTTCTGTCTAGGTAAGTAAAAGAATTGTCAGGCGTTGCATAGGTAACCTATATCAAAGGTAATGCAAATGATAGAGGGGTGGCCGAGCCTAGCATCCTTCGGACTTGGATGGGCTCAGACTGGCGTGTCTCCTTTTATAGCACCACCCTGGTGTCTGCTTGAGCCCTGCTGCATGCTGGGCGATGTAGTCCTGCACAAGTGTGGCCCAAATAGGAAGAAATAATCCTTCGCTGCAGGAGAGCGCATTTCCTTTTATAGGTACCTCCCTGGTAGCAACCGGAGTTCCATAGCATCCTGGATGATGTAGTCTTGCACATGTGTGGCCAAAATAGGTAGAAAGAATCTTGGTGGAGATCTTTTAGTTTATATTTCATGTGTGGTGGGCAGTACAGAAATCAAAGACTATTGCATGAGTTGTTTACAGTGTGGTACGCAAGGGTTATTCTATAGGCTGTGGAGGTCTCTGAGGTAATGCTCAATGAACCACTAATGGAAGGGTTACTTTAAGGCATATTCCAATAGCCATTGATAGATGAGATATTTTAGGAAATGTCCTGTATGTGGGTAACAGTCGATATCTTTGAGGAGCTATTTGTGTCTGTGTAACTGTGTGACCAGTGAAGTGATGCTCCATGAGTGAAAGGTTCTATAAGTGTCTGATGGTGGAGGTCTTTGAGGAGTCATTCTGTGTTTGGATAGCAGTGAAGAACGCACAGGAAATAGTCCAACTGTGAGTATGGGACTTTGTGTATCTCCAGAATTAGTCCATGACTACTGGATATCTCAGGGACTGACTGGAGAAATTCCACCCGTGGAAGGCAATTAAGATATACGAGGAGCAACTAGAGTGATGTAGGAGATGTGCGAGGGGAGGGTCAGTGTGTCGGCCATGCGGCAGATCTCTGATGGGATGTTTATGGTGTGCTGGGCAATCGTGAAGGTCTCTGAGGAGCTATGCTGTGCAGGACTGATCGGGGAGCTCTGTGAGCAGCTACTCCCTGTGGATGATGGAGATATGAAATGACCGATTCCTTATCGATGATATTGACATATTTGAGAAGATATTCAGTCAGTGATGGAGTGGATTGGATCACTGAGGAGAGAAGAGCGATGTGGATAGATGTCGGTGACCATTGAGGGTATGAATTATGGAAATCTTAGAGGAGGCATGCACTTGTGGAAAGGAGAGAAGGGCATCCGAGTTATTCGTGGCTTGGGTGAGGCGAAACCAACTCTTAAGGGAAACGTATATATTTAGGATGGTATTTCGAAGTGTGTTGAAGAAAGACAGGATGGCGTCTCTTGCATTTCCACAGGGGCAAGTGTTAGGGGATGGAAGAAATCTGAGCGCGGATGGCAGTGCCCCAAAAAATGACGTCTCCTAAGAAGCCACAGTGCAGTGCCATAACTCAGAAAGGTTACTGCTCTTTCATGTTAACAGTCAGAACTAATTTCGCTTCTATGGAACATCCTCCTGACAGTTACTGATTTTGGTAACCTTGGCCCGCTTGCTGTCTAGACAGGGAGCTGTTTATACTTCCTTGTCTTCTTGTGAAGCAGTATCTTCCCTCTGTTTATATCTGGACCTGTGTGTGCCCTGTTACGGGTCCGTCCTGTGAGCCATAGAGAGAGATAAAGCAATCCTTATTTAAACAAGCCCCCCATTTCGAGGAACCTTCGCGCGATGACCATTTTTTATACGTGTCTGCCGAGTGTTTGCTTTGTAACTTTAGGCATTGCTTCACTAGAACACTTTTACGGCCTCCCCCCCCAATCCCTGGCGTGATGCATCACGCTCTTCCTCCTTCTTTCAAATTCACTTATCCTTTCTCATTCTTTTACTTATTGTATCAAACGTGATGCTTTCATAAAAAGAATGACTGGCCTCATTCCAGAAATAATGACCTTACTTATTATTTTTCAATTAACAGAAATGTACTACACATTGTCTGCCATGAATGTTTCCTCAACTTGCAGTGTCAGTCAATAATTTTTATTGCATGTTTAATAAAAATCTTTACATTGGCAGTGCGAATTCTCTAAACAGAAGCAATACATAAGGCATGGATAAGATAGCAGTATCTTCATAACATAAGTGCATAAAAAGAGTTAAAATGCCTTAAAGACTTTTAAAACCGTATTACCAGATTACATTTAATACACTACAAAGGATTTAAGACTAGCAGCAGACCCAAGAGTGCTCTGCGGATACTAAAAATGGCTGTGGGTGTCGAGGTTATTAAAAGTGACTTAGTTAGACCATAGCAGCAGCAATCACCATAGGACAGAGCGCACCCTATTTAGTAATAGCTAAAACACGGAGAGATGATAATAATTTCAGTAATATTCAAGTAAAGTAAAAGACTTACTATCAATATCAAACTGCTTTACGATAAAGGAAATGACTGTAATGTGCAAAAGCAGCGAGATTGGGCATGACACCTATGATGGCTTGCGTAGTGGTTGTTGAAAGGCAAGGAAAACAATGGTTTTGACAATGCTCAAATGCGGGTGGTATATTGCAAAGTGCTAAACAGAGTTCAATTAAACTGCATAGTCTTACACATGGTAAACACCAGAAGCTGCATGCCACTCCAAGCTTTCTGAGGATCGGTTTTACCTTTTCCGGGTTTAAGTTTGTACAGTTTTGCCAAGGGCTTTAAGGAGGTCACGCACCACTCTAATGTATTTAACTAATTTAACCAATTCAGTTGGCTCTATCGTAGTGAAAACTAAATTCATAGCCTCAATGCAGGTTCTAATGCTTTGGCTTAGGAAGAGTGTTTTTAACAGAATACGCCGGACATGGAACCGCGTCATGCAGCAGCATAAGTGGTTAAAAGATTCTGTTTTATAGCTACACAGTCTGCACTTCACAATCTTGGAAAGGGTGGGCCAGTTTGGGTGATTTTTTTATTTTAAAGGCCCATCAACCTTGCAGCCAATATTTGTTTAAGACATGCCTTCCTAATTGACCACTGATGGTATAATTGCGACTTCAAACAGGGTGGGTAATTATTAGCGCACAAACAGCCTAATTCATGAAAACCGAATTCTGCGAATTCCAAATAGCGATTGACAGCGAATCGCAATTCAGAATTCGCAGACCGGCATTCATCAAAATCTGCGAGAAAATAAAGTGATTCGCACGCGGCCGCAAAAAGCGTTAGCGATTTTTAAAAATCGGAGAAAAATCGCTATTTCCGTCAAAATCCGTGTAGGAATTGCGATATCGCAATTTGCGAGATCGCTAAATGCGATCTCACAATTAGCGAGATCGCAAAAACGGGAAGTCGCATTTCGAGCACAGTGATGACATCACAACCAGGAAGCAGGCAGTTCCCACCCCCATTCAGAACAGTGAGGCAGATCTCGAGGATGCATCTCACAGAGCTCCTTCCAGGACACCTCCAAACTTACTAATCCTTCACTTTTGTGACTGCAGCAATGGCAGAGGATGCAGCACCAGGGCCCAGTGACACCGGGCGCAAGCGGAAGCTCAAATTTTCTGAGCAGGAGTTGGAGCACCTGATAGATGGAGTGGTTGAAAACCACCCAAAACTATTTGGAAAGGACTCCAGGAGGGTGCCTGAGGCGGAGAAACACCGACTCTGGCTGGGGATTGGCACAAAAGTCAACGCTGTGGCATGACACACAAGTCGATCGAGGAGCTGAAAAAGAGGTGGTACGACCTCCGAGGTCGTGCCAAGGAGAGGGTGGCAGAGAGGCTGGGCAAGACCCTGGCTACTGGAGGTGGAGATCCTACAGTCCCTCCCAACACCCCCTTGGAGGACCGCGTGGAGGACACACTTGAGCGAGAGGCGTGCATAGGTGTCCTCAATCTGGACTCATCCCGACCCACCCAAGACAGCCAAGGTAAGTGGCATGCGACTGCGACCCTGTCCCCTAACAATGGCCATGACCCTATAGCCTCCCATAATCATCCCAAGTCATGCAATCCATGCACATTAGGTCATGCCCAAAAGCATTGTGGGACATGTAGTCTGCCCACAATGTACAAAAATCCCAATGCAGCCAGACATGTCCCAAAGTACGCAATGCCACAGCCAGTCGGGGAATGTCAGCCAGCATGCATGTAGCAACTGCACGTGTGACAGATACATGCAATTAATCTACGTCCCCTTCCCCTCACAGGTGGCGCTGATAACAACAGCAGCGACAGCGACAGGCTGCTCATAGACGAGGCACCAGAGGATGCAGAGGAGGTGCCAACAGCCACACATCCTGCACCATCAGGCGCTGCACCTATCCCTGCTGCCAGAGCAGCACCATCTGCGCCAGCACCATCAGGCGCTGCACCTATCCCTGCTGCCAGAGCAGCACCATCTGCGCCAGCACCATCAGGCGCTGCACCTATCCCTGCTGCCAGAGCAGCACCATCTGCACCAGCACCATCAGGCGCTGCACCATTGACAACCGCAACACCACCACCAGCGGGACCCTCTATATCTGGTGCTGCTAGTGCGGTGACAATGTGCACACCCACTGTGGCCAGCCAGCACAGCAGACATGGCAGGGATCGCCAGCAGAGCACAGCACGCAGCGGCAGGAGGGGGATGGCTGTGCGCGTGCCAGGGCTCAGCATAGAGCGCCGGATGCTGCACATCCATCAATTGCAGGCACGACGGCAAGGGGCAATCCAACTCCAGCTCCACAACATTGGCCGCAATGTCGCAAATGTGTCTGACAGGATAGAGCGCATGACAACTGCCATGGGGGCTAACACTGCGGCCCTCATCTCGCAGCGCAACACCCCCCACCGCCGCCACCGCCAGCTACTTACGCGGCTATCAGCCTACACGCGCTCAAACTATGTCATTGGGAATGCCACCTCCCAGCTCTCACGTCGGTCCCTGGCTATGCAGCAGCAGATGGTGCAATGCTGCGAGGATGTGGCACGAGTCTTGGAGCAGGTCACCAGTGCCGTACTGGCACTACATTCTACTGGGCCAGCCAATGTTGGTGGGGACGACACCAGTGAGGGCACCTCCAGTGTCAGCAGCCTGTCTGCCTCACAGGTTGGTGTGCTACGCCGCAGCACCAGGCCCACTGCAGGGTCACGTGCCGTCCCAGAGGAAGAGCCAGAGAGGCGATTGGGTGCCGCGCGCCGGAGGCGCACTTGACTTAACTGTACATTGGCAGGGACATGCTGATGATAGAAGCATGTCCTGTGTATTGTTTGGAGCAGTATGGCGCAATACGGCTTGCATGTAAAGAATAGCAAAATTACATTATTATTGTGCCTTCAACAATAATATTTATTCTAGCATCGTACATCGGCCTCCTGTCATTATTTCCATTGGCATGCAATTGTAATTGTTGGGTGAGGGGAGTGGGTGCACTAGAAACTGTTCATTGTGATGTGGTTGCGGCGTCTGTGTCCTTCAGCTGGGTTCTCCCCGCGTGCATGACGCACATGTGCAGGTGGCCGGTCGTCCCCTTCCGACTCACTGCCAGAGATCTCTACAGGTATCCGGCGCTTGGTAGCAATGTTGTGTAGTATTGCACACACAGCCAAAATGCGGCAGCACACATCAGGACTGTAGTACATGGCCCCACCAGTCTTGTGCAGTATGCGGAATCTGCTCTTCAGTAGCCCAAATGTCCTCTCAATGCAATTCCTTGTGCGTATGTGTGCTACATTGTAGCGCCGTTGCTGTGGTGTAGCAGGGTTGAGGTATGGGGTGAGGAGGTATTCACGGAGAGCGTAGCCACTGTCACCTGAATGAGAGGAGCAGAGGGTGAGTGCCTGTGCAGCGCAGCTACTTCATCACAGTGTAACATTGTGAGGCAAGTGTACTTACCAAGTAGGTGGCCTTCACCAAAGTCTCCCCTGGCCAGTCCTGTGTGGAGGCCGCTGTGCCGGAATATGAAGGAGTCATGTGTACTCCCCGGGTACTGTGCCACTATGTCCGTGATGTATGTCTTAGCATTGCACACCATCTGGATGTTGAGGGAGTGGTAGGACTTGCGATTGCGGTACATGTACTCCGTTGCAGCTGGTTGGCAGATGTGGATGTGGGTACAGTCAATGCATCCTATCACATGTGGGAAATGCGCTACATTGTAGAATTGATGCTTGGTCTCATCCAAATCCTGTTGGCTGGTGGGAAATTTGATGTGGTGGTGTAGCTGGGTCAGCATTGTGTCTAGGAAACTCCTTAGGCAGCGGGAAATGGTGGGCTGGGATATCCCCCCAGCAGCCGCAACTATCCCCTGGAAGCTCCTGGAGGCCAGAAGGTGCAGGCTACACAATACCTGGACATGTGTGGACACGGCATTGGTCTGCCTTGTTGGGTGCTGCATCAGGGGGTCAAGTTCCTGAATTAGCTTGATGATCATTGGCCCATTCAGGCGGTACTTTGCGTATATTTGCTCTCTGGTTTGGCCCAGCAGGGTGACCCGCTGGCGGAATATCCTCTCCTGGATTCTGCGTCTCCTCCGTGCTGCTCGCTGTAGCCTTCGCCGACTGACCACCATGTAGAGTCCTGGCATTGTGAGACTCCTTATGCTGATGCTTCATCTCCTTAAGTGGGTTTGGCCTGCACCTGTTACTGATTGGGCAACGGATTTTCAAAAAAAAATTCCAATGGCTTTGATGGTTACCACCTGCTTTGGGTTGTCCTTAAGTTGCGCCTCGCAATCAGCGATTTAGGGTTTTTTCGCTATTTGCGATTTTTCATGATTAGCGATTGCGATTCTGCAATTTTATTAGCAGAATCCGTGGTTTCTCGCAATTTCCGATTCGCTAATGGTCTACTGCCGGGATTCTGCGAATGTTATTGCGATTTCGCTATTCTGTGTTTGCGATTTCGCATTTTTTTTCTAGAATACCGATTTTGTCAATTGCGCTCGCAATAGCATTTTCGCAGCTATTGCGCTCGCAATTTTGCTTCATGAATCAGGCTGAAAGTTGCCAGTGCTTCGAAAATCAGTGTGTTATTTAGTTTGCGAATGTCGCTTGATTTTGACAGTGCTTTTGTCTACTTTTTCAAATAGTTTTAAATACTGTGTACAAGAGCAATAATTTGTTAAGTGCAGACAGGTCTACTTGGAGAGTATCAGTTGACTCATTTAGGTAAGTGGACCAAGGGCTACTTTTAATTTTAAATATGTTCTGGAGAACGGATTTCAAGGTATTAGGTGCGGCGTAATAAATCTATAGTAGTATTTTGTAAAAGACACCCATGTTGGCCCATCAACCCGAATTAAAATCCAATCAGACAATATCTTATATATTGGGGAAGCTTAAAGACTCTTTTACGCTTTTGGATTGAGTTGTTCCCTGGTTTTAGTAAGTTACCACGGGAAGGCTTCATAGCATGGGTGATCACAGCCAGTAGGGTTGCTCTGAGCACCCTACGTATTGGGACAGAAGAGAGGCTTTCTAATACAGTGTTAAGCTGGCTAAGTCTAGTAGTGCTTAGTGCGGTCTTTTCTTTAATGTGGCTCAGGTGGGTTTTAGTGCCATCGTTTATGGAACGCCACATTCCCAAGTGAAAATACGATTTTGTCCCAGCAATAGTTTGATTTCTTGGTCGTCCCCCCGAAGGTTATAACTTTTGTTTTTGACTCATTTGCCTCGTTGAACATCTAGAGGGCACTTAGGGCTTTCTGAATCCCAGTTTTGGAATGGTCCAGCAAGACGATGACGTCTGCGTATTGCTGCATAGTGATCTTAACTGCTCTGACTTTTGGCGGGATTAGATTAGCATATTTTAGGGCAGTTGACATGCCCGCAGTGTACAGATTAAATAGCAGCGGAGCAAGGACACAGCCTTGCTTTAAACCCATAGTGAAATACGTCAATTCACCCGATTTCTGTGCTTTTTTTTATCCCACCTTTCCTGATGCAGATCATTATTACTGCAACATTTCTTTTAAATATAGAGTTAAATGAAATAACACCTTAATTTAGAGGATAACAAATAATGGTAGTTAAATTGTCATGACGCATGATGCTCGGACCAGAGGACACTACACATACATTTGGATCGATTGACCCAAAAACCGGAAGGAAATGACAATGTTATGAACTTGTTCACTCTCAAGCAAGGCAATGGGAGGTTTCAGTGTATTTGCCTGATTTTGTTCATCATTGCCTCATTCTGATGTGGTCATGATTTTTTGCTGGACGCCGCAAAGATTTTGCCAATTCCAAATTCTTATACTCAAAAATATTACTTTTATGAAAATAAAACTTTTATACGATGAGAAACTTGTTTTTCTAAACATTTTCAACTTCAATATACTCTACTGCATATTTGTGGGCTGGGTGACCACCAATCGGGTGCATTCTGTCAGGGGCATTTGCATTTTCTTTTACTTTTTTATCAGATGATTGAATACGAGTTAATACAACGTGCTCATTGGTCACAGTATATCAACTCGGCATGGTAATCTTGTAAGGCCTAGAAATGCTTTCCTTTGAAAATCTTCTCTGTGTTTTTCCAGCTAATGTTTTCCATTGGTGACTAGCAGACCTACGTTTCTGAGTAGTTCAGTGTTCTTTTAATGAATTCTTCCCCCCTGCTATAGCTTTCAGGCCTCCATTAACATGTGCTCTGTACAAAAACCTACTATCAACAATAACAATCTCTTCAATCAACTTTGTTTTGTAATTTTTGCATTCTGGCAGATTTACCAGGCCCTCAGTGCTAGGCGCTTTTAAACAACGAGGGACTTCTTAGTCTGTGCTCGTCTGGTTGTATTGACAACCCTTAAATAAGGATAGCTGTACTGGTTGGTCTTCAGTGACATACCCATATTCACTTTATTGTTGCTAGCGCATCATCCCAAAGTACTACTTGTGGCCAGCATAACCTGCTGCCTTCCAAAATGGATAGTGCCCCATGAGACCCAGCCCTCTTCAATAACATACAGGCCCCAAGCGTACAAAGGACTTAACATGTTCCTCTAACTTATTAAGTGTCATTATACGTAAAACGTGCCACCTAATATTATGCCAACATGCCAGAGCTAAACAAGCCTTCAAAATAAAACATAGGTACTGTGTCCTTTTGTACATCCCCAGCGCCTCCAGTGAATAGGAAGCTTAGTTTTACATAGTGTTTTTCAGGAGTCCAGTTTGCTTACTGTGTATGTTTTGTTGCTTAACCCCTTCGCTGCGACGGCTATTCCGCTGCAGCGCAAAGGGGGTAGGGCGGCCGCACGGCGGTCACGTGCTTGTGACGGAACCGCTCCGTCACGGCTCGCGGGTGAGCTGTGCTTGTGACGGAACGGTTCCGTCACAAACGCGCCTGCTCAATGGAATGCGCCGCGCAGGCGCGCCGAGCGGGCCGTGACGGAATCGTTCCGTCACAAGCACAGCTCACCCGAGGCTTGTGACGGAACGGTTCCGTCACAAGCATGCAAGGGGTTAATCCTATGCTGCATGTTGATGTTTTGGGTGTGCCCGATAGTTCTGTTGCCCACCCAGTTGTAGAAATATTTCTTTCCATATCCTCACTCCTCTTCTCAGTCTCACTCTGTAACTCCTCTGGCTGACAAGTATTCCTTTAGGTTGCCTGGAATGTGATGAACCACATTCTTTTATTCGGTTGGGCTACTGTATGACTCTGGCAATAATGATTCTCTTCCTTTGCTTTTGCTATCAATATGTCCTTATGCTAGGGGGGCATGGCCAATGAGCCAGCATGGCGGACGCAACTTACTAGTGCCCCGTGCGGAATCCCTCTGTTCTCCTACATAATATCCTGCATCCGACCCATCCGTGCAAACAAATGCTGGAGACTCACTGGTGTTGACCTGCTGCTCCTGCTGATGCCTCATCGATACCCTGAACACGGACACTAGCAGTGGAACCGGCGAGAGACGCACTGCGGCCTACTCAGCAGGGAGGCTGAGTGCAGAGCTGCGGCCTGACTGCCACAATAACCGATCCTTGGCGGGCTAACACGCGGCAGCTGCTACTGCCCCGATATCAGAGGCATTATTCGACAGCCTCAGGACAACGACTGCTGCCCTCCTGCTTTTTGCTGGCACCTTCATTGAAACGCTGCAATCTGTGCCCTAGCTTCTCTGGTGAGCCTGACCTCTGCCACTCTACGGCGGGCACCTGCGACTTGCCCCACCGTGCAGCGGCCGCGTCGCCACATGGACTGCACTGCGGAGAGCCCCTGCAGAGCCCCTGAACACTGGAGAGGGGCTGCAGACTTGTCTGGGCTGTCACCTCCACGGAAATAATTAGCTGGAGGCCGCCACGACCCGCTCCCAGTCCTGGAGAGGCTTCTCAGCCATGATTGGCGGTGCGGAGAAGGCGGGGCTCTGAAGAACTGGAGCGACGCAGTGGGTCTCGGAGCGACCGGGCCTGCCTCTCCTGTACTGCGGATCAACACATTTGGGGGCACCTGAGTTGGTCAATACCTGCACTTGGAGGGGCCCAAGAGCCGAGGCACCTCCACCCTGGTTGCACGTCAACGGTGGATGGACCCCGTGGACTGCACGCTGCTGTCTGCACTGTGGCGCAGAGCAGATTGTGACTTGGCCGGTGTATAGTGGGGACCAGCCTCCGAAGTCTCCCATCGCAGACAGCCCAGAACGTGCCCACATCGCCAGAGCTGATGACCTTACCAGCGGCCTCTCCAGAACAGGTCCACTGCTGACAGTCTCCCTTGCCTCTGCTACACCAGCGCTGTACGGGACACCCAGGGCGGACCCCCTCTACTTGTGACCAGTTGGGCCCAACTCTGACCCTGGAGCCACAATCTGGACCGACCGGGAGGCCCGTCATGCGCCCTTGCAGCTACACGCTTCCCACTTAGCTCTGTGGCGACACGCACCTGGAGACTCCAGTTCGCCTGCACAGTGCCTGCTGTGATCTGGTTGCTCTCTCAGACCAGGGAATTCCACCTGTGACTGCCGTGGCTCGAACTGTGTGGAAGCACCCACGGTTGCACTAATACCCAATCATTGTCTCCGATTGCCTGGTAGCATGGGCCCGGCAACGTGGCACTGGTAGATGTGACCTGCTGGCCTGCGACTGCCACGCTCCCACCTGCGAGACGCTAAGGAAAACTGCTGGCCCTCCTACTGTCACCGCTCAGGCATCTACTGTGGACTCTACTGACTGTGGTCCCCTTCTCCTCTCCTGGAAGTGGCCTAGACATAATTGAAACCCACTCTCCTGAAACCGTGACCGACCGATACCGCAATATTACACTGGGACCAGTGATTGGCCTAGCACTGGCAAATTTGGACTGTGGCAATGACACATCCAGCACTTCATACACGGTAGTGGTTGTTGGCTGAGCGCGAGCTGCGCTCTACCCCATCGAACAACCGCCTACCACGGCTGCGATTGTACTGGAGAAGTGTGGCTCAATGGTTAGAGCGGCAGACCCTGATGCAGAGGTCTAGCCTGGGACCAGGGTTCAATTCCCCGCCTCGGCGGGTCTTGGGCTCAAAAATTCCACGGATCTGATAATTCTCGCCTCGGTGCCTATTCCAATAATGGAGTCCCACTCTACAACTCTGGGCAATAGCTTGCTTAATCTCCACAACGGCCCCCACAACGCTAAGGATGCCTGGCCTCCACCTTGGGGGTGCCCAGGAGTGGACGCCTCACAGGGAAAGCCAGGATGGGTTCCACAGCGGTATTCGTACAAGCGCCTTGAGACCCTTGC
Organism: Lissotriton vulgaris; assembly: GCF_964263255.1. Lineage (NCBI taxonomy): Eukaryota > Metazoa > Chordata > Amphibia > Caudata > Salamandridae > Lissotriton > Lissotriton vulgaris. The sequence continues at coordinate 1,391,205,563 of NC_141687.1, read as the reverse complement.
GGGTGAGTAGTGCGCTATACAAGTATCAATTTACATTTACAATTTACATTTACTGATAATCCGAGCCCTGGACGACTACAGGTGTGCTTTCCTGGGACTGTTGCGACACCCCGCTTAAAATGGAAGCTATACTAGACTGGACCTCGGAAGACCCTGGAGGGCAGGTCCTGGGTAAGCTACCCGGGGCAATTGCACGACAATCGCCTGACTTGATTTCCATTGTCACACTGCTGCCTGGTGTCTAGGGTCAATGCTCTCTGTTCACAAGCTAGCCATGGACCGCCTTCGCAACAATGCAACAATGTGCAGCAGAACGCAACACATGCTGCTACCTTGGAACCACCGAACACGGACGATGCTGCGCCTAGGGACACTCCGAAAGCGGCATTGGTGGCAAAACTGGACTCAGTGCTGGCGGCAGTCGAGAAAATTGGAGCCACGCTGGAGCAAATACGAGTGTCACTTGAAGCCAGAATAGACAAAGTTGATCTGATTTCACCCTCTTAAAGGTGGACCATCATAATTTGGCAGAGAAGGTACACTCACAAGCAAAGTCTTTATCTGAATTGCAACCTGTTACCCACAGTCATGCTGCGGCCCTGCAAGACGTTGATGACGCGGAAGGACGTTCTCCCGCAATAATTTCTGCGTGGTGGGCCTTTCTGAGGGAGAAGAGGGCCGCACCCTGGAACAATATGTGGATCACTGGCTGCAAGACCTCTTAACTCCGGGAACATTATGGCCACAATTTGTAGTGGAAAGAGCGCACCGTGTACCGGCTCAAAAGCCCCCTCCAGGGGCTCGGCCCAGGCCATTCCTATTCAAACTCTTGAATTATAGAGACAGGGACACAGTCCTATGGGAAACTCGCAAGCTCTCGGATCCTCAAGTTGGTGGCAATCCGATCATGGTGTTCCCGGATTACACATCCCAGAGGCGAGGTAGCAACTTTACTGCTGTGAAGCACCAGTTGTGCGACCTGGAACTTCTATACTCCCTACTATTTCCAGCCAGACTGAGGATGGTACTCAATGGTACTACCCGCTTCTTTGACTTGCCGGATGATGCGTGGGACTCGCTAGAGGAAGCATGCTTGTGGACGGGGACTCACCCCTTGAGTGTTGCAACAGTCCGGCCATTCAACAGGAAGTCCCATCGCAGTGGGAAGTGGGGGACTTGTCCTCGAGGGCGACGGCACCACGACCGGAACAGAGCACGATGGAACGCCGCAACGCCCTGGATTCAGTTGTAACACTGGGGTCTCGGGTCCATCGAGCATCCTGGGAAATCAGTTCCTCTGAATCGGCGACCGCCAGCGGCTCATCTACCCCTAGACTGAAAGACTGTGATGGGATGAGACTGCCTGATGTCACCCCGCAGACTTCTGATGAAATTATCTAGGAGTCTCCCATTGCTTAGAGCAACGAAGGAGACTGCACATGCAAGTACAAACTAATGTTGCCTTGTTTGTTAATGATGTTGATTGTCTATACCACATGCTCTGCTGCAACTACCTGTGCGAGTCTTATACACTTATGCTGTGTTCAGGCTGTAGGCATCACGCCGCGCTTTTAATATACCGCGCACGCAGCCCACTGATGGGGTACACGATGTTACTCCCCCGACATAGAGGGACGCATAATATCTATAGACCAACACACACTGCCCACAACCCCCCTTTTTCTTTAATCTTTGCATTAACCCACACCACATCCCCCACACCATAGGTTAGTTTGACACAGTTTAAGCCCTGAAAGGGCGTTACAGTTTGGACGAATAGCAGTTTGGAACTCGCCCTCCCAGTTATGCATAGTTTAGTTTACATCAGCACCCTGTTGTTAAAAACACTGAGTTGGAGTCCGCTCGCGCAGACCCAATCATGCCGCTCCATTGAGCTCAGATGGCAGACACGCTTCGTACTTGTGCAGGTAGAGAGATACCCTTTGACTGGCCTATGTACTTGTTGCACATGTTCTGTAGAACACGTAACACTAAAGTCACTTCTACATTCCTTGACCTGGGCATAGCGGCGGCGAAGTGGCTGATCACGAAAAGGTGGAAAGCTCCCGACCCCCACACGCACAGGCTTAGAGGCGCTCTATACTCGCATGGGCTATGGCTGAAAGTGTAGCGATACATCGAGAGGAAATCACAGGCCTCAGGAAAACACCTATTTCCACTTACTGGGATGCAATCCTGGTAGCGCTTCAGCTAGATGGAGATCAGCTAAATCAGCCCACACAATCACCTGAACCTTCGGTGTAGGCCTGCACAGGCGCCCATCACCTTTAGACTTGTCATAGACACTAGGCTGGTACTCCCTCAGTGCACACCAACATTTTAACACGCACACCCACTGAAGGGGTGGGGGCCCACCAGATGGCACTCGCACACGTCAACGGCTGCAGAAACACGACGGTACTCCAACTCAACTCCAAGTTCCATTACCCACCCTCCAGTTGTTGTTGATTGACTGGTATATCACGCATGTTACAGCAAAACCAACTCCAGTAGATTACTCGTCATGTACATTACGCACAGAGGAGCAGGTTGACTGTCTATGCACAGCACGGTCAAACAAAGACAACCGTTGATTCTTGCCCAGGCACCATGACTATCGCTCCACTACATGTGCAGCTATCTCCTTTGATAATGGAAGTATTGTAGATGAGGTTGTCGCTGCATGTTGCAGCAGTATGCATTGATTATTGCCGATAAGCATGTAAAACTAACAATCTATAAAAAACATTTAAGAAAAAGAAAAAAACATTTCCTTATGCTCGACTTTGTCCAGGATGGTGCTAACCAGTTAAATACTCCTGGTCAACACCGAACTGGCAAAAACAAGAGTCCCTGTTCAAACAGTGGTAGGCTAGAGTGGCCGAACAGAATAATGCTAGACGGGGTGGGAGACATATAAATGGTTCTCCCTATGCTCTCTCACTCATAACAACCTATATAAGCAGGCAAAGAATGAACATTCACACAAAATTATCCAAAAGTATACTCAAAGGGTCAATTATTGTTGGTTACAAAAAAATAATACACTTTATTACCTCCCAACATGGGTTACATTCTAAAACATAATAAAAACATTAGGATTAAAAACCACCAGCGGTGGTGAGACAGTGAATATGTAGTGAACAAAACAGTCGACGCGGCGTTTCGGTGTTTTCTAAGTCTTCACACCTTCTTCAGGACTTTTGAAACATTGACTCAATATCTATAAGGTTAAAAAAATACATTTTACTATGTGATTTAATATTTATAAAAAAACAACAACCCTAATGTAGGGTTGTTGGTTTTTTTTTGAAGGTGTGAAGACTTAGAAAACACCGAAACGCCGCGTCGACTGTTTTGTTCACTATTGATTCAACTACATATTCACTGTCTCACCACCGCTGGTGGTTTTTAATCCTAATGTTTTTATTATGTTTTAGAATGTAACCCATGTTGGGAGGTAATAAAGTGTATTATTTTTTTGTAACAAACAATAATTGACCCTTTGAGTATACTTTTGGATAATTTCGTGTGAATGTTCATTCTTTGCCTGCTTATATAGGTTGTTATGAGTGAGAGAGCATAGGGAGAACCATTTATATATCTCCCACCCCGTCTAGCATTATTCTGTTCGGCCACTCTAGCCTACCACTGTTTGAACAGGGACTCTTGTTTTTGCTGATACTAACACCCCCTTCCCTGTTATATACACCAGGGGTACCTCCTTTTTTGAATTCCAACACTGAACTGGAACACTTCCATGACTTTCCATTATGGCTGTTGGGGGTTCTTGACTATGATTTGTTTGTATTCTGTGCCTTTGTGTTAATATGCTTATGAGTTCCACAGTTGATCATTTTCTGGTGACAAACCTCAACTCTGATTCTAGGGATTGCACATGTTGTAATAACACAAAACATTTGCATGCCAAGCCTTCTCCAAATAGAGCATTCGTGGGATTTAGAAGAAACGGACTGCAAAACAGTGCTCTTTTAGTATGGGCACCCTCACACCTTTTCCCTGTTGCTTATGGTTATGACTCTGCACTGAAACCTGCTGCACAGGCCACAGTGCCTGTGCACTCTCCCTAAATATGATGTATGTAAATTGGCAACCCCAATTAGCAAGGACTCTGATTGAATGGGAGTTAATGGTTCGCCAGGACCTGAAGCACTGATTGTGCCACCTTGAGTGACCCAAGTAAACAGATGACAGCAGTCCTGCCTTTACAGACTGCATGAGCAGTGCACACTCTACTTTGCTTTCACCATGAGTGGCAAAGTCACAGTGCTATTTTTAAAATATGTCAGTCACCCCTAAGGTAGGCCTCCTGAGCCCAGGAGGCAGGGTGCATTTTAATAAAAGTGTGGACATATACATTCAAGCTTTTATGTCCCTATAGAGCCTCTTTGCGTTAAGGGCTACTATAGGTGTTCAGGGAGCCATAGGATAACACAGGCTGGTACCCCGAGGTTGCCAGTTTATTATGTTCCCACTGAAAAGCTCATGTTTGGTATCAACCAACTTGTCTCCTCACCCCTCACATGGTTCCTATGACGGTTTGATATGACATGCACGTAGGTGGTGACTACCTTAGAGGTTACTGGTTGCCTCAGCCCTTCCTGTGCCCTGGCTGACAGCCAGCAGCTGCTGCCCCCAAGAACATGATCTGCCCCCTGCCAGGAGGTGTTAACACTTCCAGGAGTCGGAAAGAAAGGCCTGACCCCTCCTACCTGATAGGATGGCTAGTGAAGTGGCACATCAAGCTGGTGAACTTCAAATCTTACACCGTCTTCCAAAGACGGAAACAGCCATGCACATTTGCACCCAGGCATATTAAAAAATTAGGTAGTCAGAAGGTGTACACCCCCAGAAGGCTAGCCATACTGTACGGTGAGCTACCTGGTTTGTAGAGCGAATGAAGGTTTCTAGCATTTTTAAAAGTGGTAAAGTGGCAGAACAGAGGGTTCTGGGTAGCAAAGGTGTCACAATCCCTTGGATGTGGTCACTATAGGGGCTGATTAACCGCTTGGGCAGCAACACCTTGGCTACTTGTACCCACACCCCCTAAATCTATGGGGCACCTCTGGCACCAGAACCTCAGATCTTATTTGACTTACAACAAAGGACAAAGAAGAGACCTGATTTTGTGACTTCAGGACCTGCAAAAAGCAGAGGCACAATAACCTGCACCAGTGGTATCAACCCTGCAAGTGTACAACTGCGACCCTGCCCCAATCAAAGACTGGTTCTCCTAGACAGAGGGACCCTGTTGAGAGCCACAAGAAACTCCAGTACTCTATTGGACTAGTGGCACTAGTCCCTTGCAATCTGCACGTAAAGCATGCTCCCAGAACCGAAAGATTCACTGGTCATTGGAAATGCCCAGAAGTAAATGGTCCAGTGCATTGAGGGAAACATAGTCCAGACCTTCAACAAGTTTTAGGTGGCTACTGTTTTCCCCTGGCCGTCATAGTAACTCCAAGCTGAACTTGCCGCTGCCTAAGCTTGTTGATGGCCAGTCCGGCTACCACTACCTATGTTCAACACTGTGCCTTGGGTAAATCCCACAGCATCTTCAATTTGCTACCTCAGTGGCCCCGTTGCCGACTTTTTGCATACATTTCCTCACCCGCCTCATCTTAGCGTTCAAACCAACTCCCACAGAGCTCCCGCTTCAGCACCAGGGACATCCAGGACAACTCTACATCAGGGCCCTACGTGCCAGGTAAAATTCAACTGACTGTCGTGGCCTGGTTCTGGGACCTACATCACCCTACCCACCAGTGGGTTCCACGCAACTCGTCCCGCAAGTGATCAATTGTCACTAGTGCTTTTTCCCGTTGACCGCAATATTAACGTTTTGCAGTAGTAAATTGCACGGATTTATTTTATTTCAAAATTTATAGCCCCGGTTACACTCATCCGATTGTGCTCATTTTGGTGTATAAATGTATACAAAAATTTGCTTTATTTTTGATAAATTAGTGTTGGATTTCTTTTGAGTCATGTCAGTTACTGATCTGTGCCACTCTACCAGGACTGAGCTACGGATTCAATAGTGTGAATCGAAATGACCGATTTTGCAGAATTGTGAGTTTGGATAGTGAAGCCAAACCATCCTCACTGCATAATACTTCACATTCCTACACTGACTGAATTTTCCAACACTGGTAGACATTTGGAAATCATGTTTTAATTACTTATGCCTCCACTCGCACTGTTTTGTACTCCCACACGAAATTACAAGTCAAGTTTTACACCACGTCTATTTTGAGAGTGCCCAAACACCACCAAACCTAGGGATTTCCTAGCTATGGTAGTGTTCTTTTTATTTCCCTTGGAACAATGAAAGTTGAGTGGAGTGACCAGGGTTCAAGTATAGAACCACAAAGGTAAACGCTGTAGTGACCATCAGTGACCATCAGTCCACTGAGCCACAAGAATGGCAATGTCCTTCATGAAGGCTAAGGCACTCAAGCTGTAAGGGCAATAGACCACGCGTTTTGACGTGACTGAGCATGACCTCCTTTTACTTAAATATGCATTAAGCACTACTTTGGATACCCTGGATGATACCGGAAGCAAATTTTAATACTATCTCTCCAATAAAAAGATAATAGTGGGCATTGGTTATAAAGAAATGGAGCTCCCTGCTTTTGGAAAGATTGTGCCAAGGGTTCACCTCTATTTGTTCTCTTGCTCAACCTTTATGTAAAGCTGTAACACTATAAATTAACTCTGAGAGGGCAAGCCTTCACAATTATGCAGACTAAACCAGTTTGTTTCCTCTTGCTAGATCTGTACTCTAGAGCAGGGTTCTCCAAAATGAGTCCTGGAAGGCCGGATTCATGCCAGAGTTTTAAGATAACTACATTTTACATTTATCTAAATGTGGATATGCTAAAAACCTAGCATGGAGCCGGTCCTCCAGGAGAACCCTACTCTAGAGACCCAGATACATTAGGTGAACATTTTCTGTCATTAAAAGAATTAAAAGTGGCAACTGGCAACCTCCTGAAGGCTGAGCTTATAATGGTAGGCACTACTACCAACTTGACTCCAGATTATAGCTACTTCTGGGGAGAAAACATTTTAACATTTCTAATTTTCTGATAGTAAAAACAAAGGTTTTTCTCTTTCAACCGTCTCGATCCATCGAATTGTAGAGAATGTCGTTGCTAGGAATTGTAACCAATACATACGTCTGGTACGAAGGCTGCAATACTTCCTGTAGGTAGATGACCAGCACACTAGCGAGAGTCATTTTTGGTTCATCAAACGACTATTGCTGAATATTTTATATTGGGTACATAAACTAAACAGTTCTTAGGCATGCACACCCTTCCTACATTGAAGGTAAGGTTCCCCGATGGTAACCTTCAAGGCAGCTACATTTGTTGCCTTGCCCCGTAGCCTGAAAGTTTTTGGCATCAGTGAAGCTTAGCCGATCAACAAGATCATTCACTTCAGCTAAGAAAGGTGTCTTCTCAACTTTCAATAGAGCCGTTATTGGCGGATATCTCTGGCAGTTCCCGATGCAGATATCCCCAATAAATGGCTCAAAAACTAGAGCCTTGGAAAATTGATCGCAATTCTGAAAAGGTTTAAAATTCATAATTGTTAAGTAGGTCTGGTAGTGTCTGAAGTATGGTAAATGCTTGAATGCCAGGGTTTGTTCATAGTGCTCTACAAATAAAGGTAGAACAGTTTGTGGCAGGCCATATGGCTCCTACGTTTTCTTGCATCCTTAACATGTTCATATTAAGTTTATTTTGTTGATTGAATGTTATTTGTTTTAATTACGATGTAAGTCTTTCTATTAAAGAATACCAAGCAAATCATAATTCATGGCAAAAGGAAACAAGAAAAAACAAAGTAGGTCTGCTAGATCTAACAACAAGGACCCTAAAATAACCTTTCATGTTATCAAGTCACAAAACGTTTAGCGTACTTAAGCACCACAGCCTCTCATCAAAAAGGGAATAAGAGGGTTTTGCAGGTCAACAGAATAAAAGGAGTGCTTAACAGGTACAGTTTAGGCATAGAATGTTGAATGTGTAAATGTAATGTTCACAGATTATGTAACCTTCATTCATATGAGTCCACTTTCCCCATTATGTGGGAAGTACATTCAAGCGTCCCCTTGCTGCTCAGCCATGCAGATCACATGTCCAGCAGCCGAATCCTGCTAGTCCCCTTCTTCTAATTCTTGTCACTTTTTTGCCCTTAAATAGCCTAAAGCTGCCCCTGGATTAGTGGATACGATTTTCCCCATTTTCTCTGACTCTCAGCCGGCTGTGAACCACAGGGATGTGTCCACATAGTAATAAAATTCATGAAGACGTAGGAGAGTTGCAAGCTTAAGGCTGGGGAACATATAGGCTCTGGCAGCCATGCTATAATTTTCACTTTTCTGGTCACCATTTTTGCCACCATTTCTCTCTGGCTTTCACATCCAACTCCGCAAGAAAAATATCTTTATCGTTCTTAGCTCCTTAAGGTGATGACTGAGAGTTTCCCCAGAGAGTTGGGATCCACAAAACACTCAAAGCCATCAACTCCACATGCAAGTAAGATAATACCTCTTTCTCAAGGTCACTACGCTCTGATATCTGCTGTAGGCCCAAGTTCCGAATTTGCTGCTCCATGGACTCCATTTGAGGAAGCTTGATATGTTTTCTGAATTTCTTTCTTGACCACGGCCTGGAAATGGGTTTTCTGGACTCTCTGGCACTAAAGACCTAGCCAATATGCCAACCTGAGACAGAAAACCTAGGGGACTGCACCCCCCCCCCCTCAAAACCACTAATCAAAACTCATAACTTAAGGTGTGTTCCAGGTAACATTCAGACCTGTGAGATTTCAAAGGGATGATTTGCGGAACCCAAATCTTCTTTCATCAGAAATAGGCATTTTCAAGAACACTGGGAAACCAAGAATATATATTTTAAATCTTTATTAAAATCAAAATGTTATCTTTGTGCACACAACATGGTTAGTACCTATTATAAAAATGGAGAAAATAGTGGCAATGATGCATATTATAAGGATAAATAATAACATATATTGTACAGTTTTGATGCTATCCTACGCCTCTTTAGGTCAGTATATCCAAACCCACCTTTCTCTCTTTTAATTAAGGTACATTTAGCACCAAAACTAGGCTTATTTCGAGTTCGAGATGGTTCACATCTGCATACCTCTTCTGAACAATACAACCGAGATGCAGCAAAGAAACAGCAGCTGATATATTTGCCTGCAAGCCGGCAGATAAGCCAGCGGAATGACAGATGGAACATAAGTTATGTGTGATCCGAAGACCTAAGTCCCTGGCGCGAACGTCCGCTCTATCTTATTATGCTCTATCCTAGTTTATATATTGTATGTGAACAGCGTTAAACATTTTCAGAATAAACAAATAGTAATAGCACCATTACAGCCTTTCGCTTACTTTCAATTTGTGAAACATTGCCTTCTATAAAAGAATAAATAAGAAGTCAATACATCAATTTCTGTAAAGCCTGGCTCATAATTTAAAAACAATAACTGGAAGAGAACATTTAGTCTGTATAGAAAAACATGAATATATTGAGCCTGCTTGATTATCACGATATTATTAAATGTGCATTCACTAGTATTTGAAACGTACACCTGAATAAACAGCACTTAAAAACTCAAGAACGAGGGATACCTAGAAGACAAAATATATAAGGATTATAACATGAGCTTTGCTCCTACTTTAACCATTGCAGCAATCTTGCAGTCCTCACATTTCTAGGTCCTGTGTGTCCCTTGTGGGTGAGTCTCCGCTGTTTTGAGGTAGGTAATCGGAATGTCCAGGCTTACAACCCTGTGCTCTGATCCTGTAATCTTCCTTTTGAATCCTCTTATGCCCTTTCCAAAGCACACTTTTTTCCTGCAGCTCACCACATGAACTCTGTTGGTTCGAGGGTCTATAATGATAGATTCCTTTCAAGAGAGGGGCACTCTGTTATTTTCAGATCACTCCCCATCATTTCGTCAGGCATCTATGTATCTGAGGATCTCATGGTAAATAGATCTGTCTTGCCCCGGAGACAAATAAGCAGAAAGGAACAACGGTGTAGACAAGTAAGCTGTCTTTTAATTTGCTGCTCATCGACACCAAGGAGCTGCATCGTGCAACAGTGAACTCGCACCCCACCTGGGGAAAGGACCTTTTTCCATGGGTCCGTGCTACTTACTTGCACCTTATGCTGCCAGTCCGGTAGAGACACTGTTCTAATGGGGGATCTCAGGTATTCCCTACATTCTATGATGTGCCTCTGCGGCAACCTGTCTTACCTAGCGGTTAGCTGATAAGACACTGTTCTGCTGCTGGTGAGCGCCACCATATTGTTCAGTGGAAGTGCACAAGTCTTGGTGTCAATCCAGGACGCAAGGTATCGTTAGGAAACTGCCAAAACCAACCCAGTAGCAGCACCACTCCATAAGTAATAAGTCACCCTTTTTCAAAAATTATCTCCCGCTATTAGTTAAAACATGGGCCTCAGGCTACATCAGTGTGGCCATCTTATGGCATTGCAAATCTCACGCCCATGTTAAGAATATTTCCTGCTCCAATTAATTAGAGTACGCCCTAATGCCAGCCTACGTAGCTTGATTTTTAAAAGCTGGTGATAAAGGAAAGACTTGTCCTGACCTCATTCCGGAGTCTTAGAACTCTCTTCGCACAGCACCATCTTCTAGTTATGCAGTCCAGCTTATCTCTCGCTTGACAAGCTCTCAACTTTCCTACCTCTGTGTCCTATTATCCATGAGATAAATGAATATAACCGGAGTCATCTAGCACTATGTGATTGACCATAGACATCAGAAAATGACACCACTTAGTTAGAAACAAGCTGCACTTTGAAAGATAAGTAAGCAGATGGTTCTTATTCCAAGGCTTTTAAACAGTAATATGTTTTTGTTATTGAAAGTTTCCTTTAGGAATGTACCTCCTTTATTGTTACCTATGAAACATGGTGTACACTTAAGTACATTGTCACCCACTCCTCTCCTTCTATTTGCAGCTGTACTCCCCTTCAGTTTAAGGTGACAGTGCTGTGTGGGGCAGAAGCCATCTCCTTCTAATCAAGCCTTACACATAAATTTACAATTAAGTGGAATGAGTGCTTTCAATTTGTTTATTTTCAAAGTATGTGTTCAGCTCCTGCAAAGCGAAATATACTGAGTTCTAAACTGGTGTAGAGCCAAAACTAATCCAAACGCAGCTTGTCTTGCAGCTGCCAAAACGATTACTCCACATTCCCATTGCTGTGAGTAATGCTTTGCGTATGTTACTGAAACGTTTATTTGCAGAAATATTTGCATTCCAACTAGGATACAGGTTCTGCTACAGAACATAGTTCTTACCCCAAAGACCAAATTTTCTTATGTTGTACAAGTGTTCACAAACCAGTGAAACGCCTCTTCAAATCACTACTTCCACAATCTATGGTCTCTCTCCAATTATCGCACTGTACCTCCATACCTCATACTCTCCAAGGGCTCTCCTCCATGCGCTTTGCTGACTGTCATCCACATGCTCCTCTCTAGCGCATGTCATTCTCTCATCTGTCAAATACAGAATTTCTTATCCCCTCCATGTTCTCACTCCTAACTCCACTCTTGCCTCCTTTCGCCTCTTTACTTTATCCCCTCCCAGCTTGCTTTTCTCCTTTCCAGCATGCCTTTCCCCTTCCCAGCTTACTCTCTCCTCTACAAACGTGCTTTCTCCTATATAACCTTGCTCTTGACCACATTCCCCTGTGATCTCTCATTGCATCTTGTGCACTCACTTTGAACCCTGTACTCTCCTTTTTCTCCTCAGGCTCTTCCTCTGCACTCTTCTTTCATCTCTGCCGTAGTTCATACCACATTCTCTTCCTTTGTACTCATGTTTCCCTATGTTAGCCTCCTATCTCTGGTGCATCTACCCCTTATGTTTTCTCTGAATGCCCTGTTTTCTACCTCCACTCATTTCTCTGTCATCTCCCCATGTCTCCCCTTTCTACCTTCCTCTTAAACATTTCTCTTGTACCCTCTCCTTAGCTCAACTTCCATTCCCTTCATTCCCTTCTTTCCTCTTTCTTTCACCTCTTCAACCTGCCTCCTCTTCTCATGCCTCTTCTCTTCATTGTTCCCCCAACTCACGACGCCCTGCCACTTAGTCTACTTCATTCATCTCCTGCTCACCTTCCTATTTCTGTCCTCTTCTTGTTTGTTGCTCATTCTTCATTCCTGCCCATACTCACCTCACTGCCTTAGACCACTGAAGGCAATGCAGTCCCCACCTCATGCTTCCTTACCCTGAAGATGCTGATGTAGATTTTCAAATGGCTCCCAATCAGCAGCCGTAAAACCATTGCACACGCATTGACAACAAGCAAGCTGGACTATGGCAAGTCCTCTGTTCCTTGATGAACCAAAAACTCACAAGAATGCTTCAGACTATAGTGTCCTGTGAGTTTTATGAAGAAATCGTTTTTGGCTCCTAACGGACTCTATAGAGCTGTGACATAGGTGTTAGAGCGGAGACCAATGAAAGTTTGTTTTGGAATGTTGAGTTTGCAGTTGCACGCAGACAAATAAAGACATGTAATACTATGCATGGAGGCTGGAGGTGCCCAGAGTAAAACACTCATGAGTATAAAAAGTAAGCCAAACTAAAAGACTGAAGGACACAAAGAGATGTCTACACGTGATTCTATTTGAATGTGGATTTTCATTTTCACATGAAGGTAAATGTCACGCCATTATACAGCTATGTAAGGGCTGTGGGAAAGAGAACCAGTTTGTGATGGTTCGTAAAGTGAAAGTAAAAGCAAGTGTGTTACAGCGCGAAGACAAAATAGCCATCAGACCATTTCGGAAGCAACATTCACACACCCACAAGGTCAACTGGTGACACCGATTGATGCAAATCAACTCTGAATGAAGTTGATCATCATCTAAGTTATTGTCAAACAGGTCTTGTGCCTCAAAATCAAGTGAAGGTGAGCAAGATGGTTGTGCAGTGTTGATGTTTACCTCCGAGAAGCATTGGACTGGCAGGAATTGAGGAAAAGTGTCAGTCAAAGAAAAGTCAACCTGTCCAAAGCACCAAAGCCTTCCAAACATTATCAGACGATTTCATTGAAAATAAATGGTGGCTTGATACCTTTCATCATCAACAGGTGGTGCATCAATAAATATAATGCCTAAAGATTAATACAATGAATTATCTCCGTTGCCCTGACTTACATCATTGAAAACCAAGGTGTACACATGTGCTGCATCAACGTCCATAAAAGTCATTGTTTATTTGTAGTGACAATGAAACACAAGAAAACTAAGGCACAAGCACCCCTTCATGTGCTTTAAGGTACAGTGTCGGGGGCCTATCTGCTCAGTGTAAATACAGCTGCTGATATAGGACTGATTTCTGTGAATTACAATATGCGCACCACGAAATAGTCTATTCCCCATGTCGTTTTATGATTTAGGAAAGCTTAAAAGTATGAAAGTTGCATATTAATGAAGATGTCTATTCTGTTGCTCGGGGGCATAGATTGCTTTTCATTTACAGGAAGCTGTTGAAAAAGAACTTGAATTGTTACTTAAGCTTGACATTATTGAGCATTCAATGGCTCAGATGATGTGGGTTTCTCCCATAGTGGTAGTTCCTAGAAAGGACAGTGAAGGAGCTGTGCAGATATGCGTTGGCATGCGTCAAGCACAAAAGGCAATTAAACGAGAACGACATCCAGGTCCACATATTGCTGACATAACTCAATAAAATGGTGCTTACGTCTTCTCTCGCTGTTGGAACTCGAAGAAGATTGCAGGTATATTACAAGCTTTTCTACAAATGTTGGTCAGCTTTGATACAAAAGACTCCGTTTTGGTGTGTCATCGATTGCATAACTTTTCCAAGATGTCATCCGACGTGTCATACAGTTTGTTGGGAATGACACCAATTATAGTGATGACATATTGATTTTGGGAGCTACACAGAAGGAGCATGATAAAGCTCTCACACAAGTATGTCGTTTACTCACTGATACAGGTTTGACTTTGAATGCAGGCAAGTGTGAGTTTCACAAGACAAAGTTAAAGTTCTTATGCCATATCTTTTCAGTTAGGGGAAATGTCACTGGATCCTGCAAACGTATAAGCCCTTTCAAATGATGATCACCCACCTGATGTTTCTATGATACCTTTGTTTCTTGGCATGGCCAATTACTGTTCAAGATGCATACAAGACTTTGCTACTACCAGTGCTCAATTATGAGAGTTAACAAAGAAAAATGTTTCTTTCAAATGGTCACAAGAATGTTAGAAAAGTTTTAAAAAAATCAAACAAGCCATAGAAAGGGTCAAGAAACCTAATTCTGGAAAGTCTGCAACAGAAAATAGTGGAAGTAGCTTGCGTAGGACATTTTGGTATTGTTGCCGCCAAAAGAGCTAGGTGGCCAGAATCACTTTCAGGCTTCACTTATATCACACCATACCTGCATATGCTCCACCTATTCCCCATTCACAAACAAGCACAATTCAAACTCCTCATCCACACTTTCAAGGCACTACTCGAAACTGGGCAAGCATACCTCACAATCGTACCTGCTTTCGCACACCTTTCAGACACTGCCGCTTGTCTGGACTTCTCCTTGAAATACTTCCACTCTTACAGCAAACCATATCTGGAGGTGCATCACTCTTAAAGCATTAAATGACATTAAGACGTAAGAACCTCCTCCTCACTTCTCAAATTCCTCAGGAAGCTAAAGACCTGGCTTTTTGTCGAGCCCAACAGGTCATAGATGTGCCTAGACTCACACCTGCCCAGCGCCGGGATAACCTCAATGGTGAGAGTGGGGTCTTCAAATCATAACATAACATACCTTCACCTCTTCCTGCCCTGTGTAATATACTCAAGGACCACACATAAGCGGACTATTACAAGTTGTTAGAACATACAGCACAACCTTCTCCACACTGCCATTGTCATAAAACATCACACTACCGGTAAATGCAGTCCAGCATTGAACAGAGCCTCGTGGCATCACCCTTCCATGCTGGAAACAGCTCACAGTAATGTGGGTGTGAGATTCTCAACTTGGTGTAATCCATGGAGGATAAAACAACTATCTGTTACGTAACAAACACATGGGTTAGTGTGGAAGGTTGCATCACTTCCCTCAATGCTGGGTTATGTTGTTCCTATTTAAAGGGCTAGCATGTCACTCAGGAAGGTATCCTGGCGCCTGTGATGGAGAAGGTGCTGGCCAGGTTATTGACCTACTGTAAGAGCCAGGGTTTCAGTCTCTTCTTGAATTAAAGAACAGAGCTTCCTGCCCTGATGATGTAGGGAAGTTTGTTCCAGGCTTTGGGGGTGACGTTGGAGAAAGTTCGACCACCAGCTCTACACTGGCACTGAGCACTACCATGGACACCACCAACATACTGCGCTCCACACCACATCACCTGCACTCACAATGGAATGGTGTGAGAACCTCCTCCTCTATGGGATCCTTGAGACAAAGGACAGTGGTAGGCTCAAATATATGACCTAAACCAAGAGACCTTTTGTAATTTAGTGCTTACTACATGAACCTGTGTAAAATAATAGAACATAACATAAGTTTAAAGTGGAGTTGAAAAAATTCCATGATATTTTGTCTTACTTAGCACATTTTACATGTATGTGTCTGTGTAACAATATATTTTTGCAAATCTGTTTATTTTGTCCTACCCACCTCTATCCTTTCTGCTTCCTGAATGCATTTATCCTCAAGCATTTATCATTTTTCAAAAAAAAAAAATATTATTGGAATTTCTTATCATGCAGTGTTTGTAACATTGTTGTTAAAAATATATATTTTTATTAGCTTTTTACAATACATAACCATAATTGGCATGTCACAAAAGACCAACAACCACCACCCTACGTCCCCCGCTCCTACTCCCTCCCACAAAATCACCCTTCCATCCAACTTTACATTGCTTCTCCAAGGACCCCCAGGATACTAAATCACAAACCCCAATAAATCTGCCCCCCAACAAAGCAGCCAAGCTCCCCTCCCTCTCCGGTTCACAGTCCTCCATCCAGGCCATGGTATCAGCGCTATTTCCCCCACACACTATGAAACTTTTTAGGGCACCCCCTTGCCTTATACGTGACCCTCTCTGCGGCCATGTACAGGTCCATACCCCTTCTCCACTCATCGGGCCCTGGCAGGATGGGGGCCCCCCATGTCTTCGCCACATCCCTCTTAGCTACCACCATAGCCAGAACTGCAAAGATCAGGAATGGACGGCTCAGGTGAATTTCATTGGTAATACCTAGCAGGACCAATTTGGGATCTAGCGGCAGGGTGACTTCTAAGACCACACCCAACTCCTTCTGGACCCTTGTCCAGTACTGCTGTATGGCGGTGCACTGCCAAACAATGTGAAAGAAATCCCCCCTCTCCTGTCCACATCTGAGGCACCGTGTGTCGCTGGCCCTCCCCATACGATATAGACGTACCCTATCGTAGTAGACCCTATGCAGGATTTTGAACTGGATAAGCCCTAGACGGGACTTGATGGCCACTTCCCTCGGGTGCATCAGGGCCGTGTCCCAATCCACTGTATCCATTTCCCTAACATCCTGCTCCCAGGATTCACTAACCCGTCCGGTGTATTCTTGATCAATGTTTTGTAGGTCAGGGAGACTGTCTTGCACTGAATATGTTCCTGTAGCAATCGCCCCTCTAGTGGTGCATACTCTGGCAAGGACCCCGTCAGCATCTCCTCCGCCCGCCAAGCTTGTCGCAGCTGCACGTATCTATAGTAGTGTGTGTGGTGCAGCCCAAATTCCGCTCTCAAAGCTTGGAAGGACTTTAGTTCCCCCCTCTTCACCCACCAAGTCCCCCAACAGGGAGACATCAATATCGTCCTACCTCTGGAACCCACGCAGCTTGTGTAGCTCCTTCAGCCAGATACAGTGCCATATTGGGGTCTGTTTCGTCGGTGTGCGCTTCCAGCCTATCGCCCTAGTCGCCCTTTCCCAAATCCCCAGCGTAACCCTGGTGTCCGAAAGCAGTTGGCCCCTCCCCTTGCCTCCATAAATACAGTAGAGGCAGGTGCGACGCGCCATGGTACTCCTCTCTAGGCCGTAGGTGGGATGCATTGCTGGGGCATGCAACCATTCATTGATGGGGGCGAGATGTTCCGCCCAGTCATAGGCTTCGATGTTTGGCAGTGAAATTCCACCACTATACTGGTTCCGCTGCCGAGTTCCCAGTGCCACTCTGCACTGTTTCCCTAGCCACAGCAAGGACCTCAACTCTGCTTTTATATCATGAAAAACCTGGCGGGGAAGCGAGAAGTATTTATTCTGAAGGGCGTACAAAAACCTCGCGTTTTTAACATTGTTAATGACGTTTACCTTGATCCATCTTATTTCCCCTTAAATACTTTATCGGACTCTTATTGATTCTTTCTTCAGTTGTTTTATCCACTAGCATGGAGTGTTGATCATTATCGCCTCAATACCAACCTTTCATAACTTAAGGCCTGATTAAGATCTTGGTGGACGAGTTACTCTGTCACAACAGTGAAGGATATCCCGTCCACCAAAATATAAATCCCTTTATATCCTATGGGATTTATATTTTGCCAGACAGGATATCCGTCTCTGTTGTGATGGAGTAAACCATCCACCAAGATCTAAATCAGGCCTGTTAAACTTCAATTTAGTCTCTCACTGTTGTCTCGCATACATAATTTAAGGGCTCACTTGCTACGCTGTTTGTCTATTGGAAATTACATCCTCCTAAATCGGAAACTCACAAAGATCTCAAGTAAATGGTAATCCTCACAATAAGACCATGCCCCTATCTCACGAAAATTGTGAGGCATTTGGGAGTCTTGACTGATTAAGATCTTTATTTACCCTCTATCCCCCCAGTTTCCGATTTTAGGAAAACCTTCTTCAATCTGCCCACGTTGTACCAGGTCCATTTTTCGTTTAATTTGTATTAAAGGATCAAGCTTGTGAATGCATTCAGTCTTTCATGGCTTGGTTATTGCTGCATGGTTTATCCAGCAGTCAAAACACTGTAGCTAGAGTAAATTTGATCACATATAAGCCAAATTCTGGGGACACTATTGGCTCCTTGCACATAATGGGATCTTCGTGAAGGTTTTATACATCAGCTTTATCACACAGCGTCCCCTGCTTTTCAAGCAGAAATAACAAGAAATAAATATAAATGTAAAATGCAGTCCACTCTCAAAATTATATTCTTTGGGCCCAAAATCAGATGGGTAAGATAGAGCACAGGAGGGCAGTTATTGATCCAGCCCTGGGCCAACTTCTTGCCATTGGTATTTTGACGGATCTTTCTTTGATGACTGAGAGGTGAAGAGAGTAAGCACTTTGTCAAACATTTCACATTAATAGTGTAACCCCTTTGGCTACTCAAAAAGGACCAGGAATCAGTAAATAAAGTCAAGAAGTTTATTACACATTACCAGTTAAGTTAATGTAAATGAATCTCAATACCATGCTACTGTAAAGATAGAATAACAACTGAATAACCAATCATCCTAAAGAAGTTCAGACGCTTCAGTATGAGGCAAGCAAGAAGTTTAGTTGCGTCAATACAAAGAATTAACAGCAAAATCTGATGCACAGAGAAGTCCCTTTGATCCTCTCTCTTAAACGAATATCTAATGTAAAGTCTGAAATCATTCATCTAGAGAAATCTCAAAAAGTTGGGGAAATGCAAAAAAAAAATGTTGGGAAGTTGTGGGACGGTGTCCCCATTTTAGAAGCTCCGTCAAGAGTCTTCGATTAGGGAAATAAGTGTTAGCCTAAGCCACACTCCACAAAGAATCAAAGGGGTAAGCATAGAGATCTGTACCTCTCAAAGTGCAAAGGAAAAGTGGCCAACATCAACCTGTGAGAACACCAGTTAATACCACACAAATCTGTTGGGCAACACCCCTTAGTCACACCATCAGTGGCTCCATTGTCCTTTCCATTCTCACTTTGCTAGCTGCAACATTAGTAGATTCTCCCAGGCCGGTCCTTGGGCACCTGCAACACCTCGATACATTACTACAATTTAACGCTCTGAGTCTCCATGTTCTTTGTCAAGGTATCTTCTCAGGTTCTCTATTGCTAGTATGGAGTTGCATCTATTCTTCACACCATCGCTGCTGCTGTTATCCATCTGCTGTGCTGGGCCATAATAAAAACGGGTGTGGTCATGACTAGCTCAGCTAGTCATGAGCACACGAGAGGTGTACCTCATGACGAGCTGAGCTCGTCATGAGCATCGAAGGGGTTAAACTAACAAACCATATGAACCTAACTTGCATATAAAAAGATATGCAAGCCAAATGGAAAACGGGTTTTTATGCAGAAAGAAATACAGGCCTACTTAGGACAATTTAAGCATACAATTCAATGGTGCACATTTATATTTGTGCACATAACCTACAAATATGACACTTATAAGTACATACATTCAGCATTAGATTCACGTTGCACATGTAAGACAACTAAATGCATGAATATAAGTAACTATGAGCTGCATTATGAATACTACTGTAAAAACAGTGCACACGTTTACATAACTTTCTCGTTCTAAAGTAATAGAATAAACGCTGCTGTAGAGGTTGCAAAAGGCTGACTGCTCTTTTCAAACCCTAGGAAACATTCTAACAGACATTTTGAGCTGCTTCTGCTAGTCTAGTAAAATGGGGAAAAGAAAGACAATTGAGACAGCAGCTGGTAGGAAAAAGATAGCTAAGACTAGTAAATCTGTCACATCTGCAGCAGATAATTGCACACTGGAAGCGATTGATGACTTAATTGAAGAGGTTGAATCCATGTTAGCAAAGGCGAACGGCACTGCACCTAAGGGCACTAAAATTATTACCACATAATTCAGTAAAAACGGCAAAGCAAGTACTACAAAACAAAGTATAATGCCAATTATAGCCCCAGTAATTTTACCCCATACCCCAGCGACCCCTATTGTTGGACAAGTTGATCCCTCTGAAATGGCCTCCCCAAGGCAAAATGTTAGAGAACAATTACAGTCCACTTAAAACTTCACAAAGAACATCACTACAGCTGGAGCCTAACATTTGTCCGAATAAGTTTACTCCCCTACTGGCCCTATTTGATAAAGTAGGGGAAAATCAACACCAGCATTGCCCCAAATAGATGGAGCTCGCAACTGTCGCTCCTAATGTCAAACTAGCTACGCCAAGCACACACCAGATTTTTGAGGATCTGAGGGCTGAAGTAGGGTCTTTGAGAACGATGATTGAGGGACTCACCACACTAGTTATAACAATACTCCAACATAGTTTGTCTTCCACACCTCTGGTTACAAGAGTCATGTGTTATAGCAGGGCAATTGCAAGCGGTATCACAAGGCACGAGTAACCACCTTCAGTCATATAAAGTAAACCCCACCCAGGGGACAATTTGGCGTCGCCTGCAACATCAAATAATCCCAGCAACTGCTGCTCATTCCAATCAAAAACCCTCTGATCTAAATGGGAATTCTGTTAATCACTATTCTACACGAGCAGGTGCACCGGATACATCTAATCATCAGAGGATCCACAATCTGTCTCAAAATCTGTTACCCCCCTCAGCATAGTAAGAACTATCCAGTATATACACACTGCACTCGACTGTCGCCAGCAAATACATTCGTTTTAGCAAATGTTCCAAAACCAAGCGCAAGGCAGGGACTAGAGGGGGAAGACTCCTTGATTAACAAAGCAATCCATTTGATTTGCCACGTCAGGACTTGTTGCTCGATGATCCAAGAGGATATAATCGGGGTGCACAGGTGTACATTATTAGAGCAAACAGTAGACTGTATAGAGTTGACACTAACAGGGCCAGAATTGGTAGACAACTTGCTCACTCTAGAATTCTGCACCTGCTCTCCACACTCCTTGTCCATCCAATTTAGACACTCTGTCCCCCACAGGTCTGCCCAGCCACTACTAGTTCAAGATAGAGGACATAGTAGTTCCAGCCTAGATAGAAATTATTGACTCTTGGAGGAAACTCACTGATGCATTAGATCTCAGCCCCTTCACTAACTCAGAGTGATACCAGACTGAATAAAGAACTCCTATGAACAGTGCCCAAATCACATACTAGTGGCTTTTAAACAGCTATAGAGACAAGGAGTGTTGTTAGTGATCTAAACAACTTAAATAAGCTGGAGGGGACTCCAAGATGGGAGGGTGTGTATTCGACCATAGATTCTAATACCCAAACAATTAAAACTATTGCGATAGGTTAAGAAAGTATGGCTATAGTATCCTGGAACTTAGCGGACCTAAAACAGAAGCTTGAAAATCCTGATTGGCATAGCTACATAAACAGATTTGATATCTGTCTCTTCCAAGAGACATGGCTGTTGATACCTCCACATACGTCGGGTTATAAAACATTTTATAAGAATGCAATTCCCAAGCAGAGAGGGAGACCATCGGGGCCTAGTAATATGGATTAAAATTACATTGGGGACGTTATCCACAAACCTTAGTATAGATTCCCCAGACCTGTTTGGCGATATATTTAAAAGATAATAACGAAAAACAGTACTTGTTTAACATCTATAATAGACCAACAAGGCAAACGTTAAATTCAGAGATTATCAACACACTAAGCAATTCCTTGGATTCCGTAGACCCTAGTGACTCTGTAATTGTATGTGGGGATTTTAATTGTGCCTACGAGCCACTAATTAGATTAGAAAGTGCCACAGAAGAAGAAGATATGGACCTAGGCCTGTCTCCACTAGTGGTTGGGCCTTCCAAACCTTGCACTAACGTAGCTCTACAGATATTACAGTTAGCTTTAGAATACCATTTAAGGGCATGTAATGGAACGGTACTCAATAATGGGGATAAAACTGCCTCTCTCAATACGTTCCAAGCGTGTTAGCACACAGTCGAGAATCTAATATATAATGCATAGCATCCATAGCTGGAGCAGAATAGTGAGCTTTAAAATAGAAATGAGGGATGACTGTGATCACTGACCTTTATGCTTCGAAGTAATTGGCCATTTAGCAAGGGATGACCAATTAACTATTGGTATACATGATGTGCAGCCCTTAGTAGGGAACAACCGAAGATCTATTGGGTGGCCGAAGATCACTGGTAGCATAGAAATTATGACTAACATCTATAATACTTTCGCAGAAATATTGGGTGCACATCTAGAGTCAAGCGATCTGCCTATAACATCTATACATGCTGCTCTGGTCTCCAAGCTAGAGCCCCTTTTCACCAAAAACAATAGGAAGAATTCAAAACCCAATCTTGGGGCAGGACTAAAGGTAAACCCATGGTAGACAACTGAAACTAGAAGATCTAAGTCCGCTTTTCTTGAATCAATAAAGCATGGAAGTGTAGATTCAGTGAGGAGTGCCAGGGATGCATACCGGAAAGCATTGGCTACTGCCGAGCGAACTGTGAGGAAAATAGCTGGCTGGATCTTCTGGAGGCAGCAAAAACAAATAACCAGGCACAGTTTTGGAAAATTATAGCATGGGGGGGGGGGGGTTGTAGTGTAAGGACCAAGTACGAAGAACAGAGCACTATCTGGACTCGGAGACTTGGACCAACCATTTTATTGAATTGTACTCAAGTTTTCGGCCCATTGTAGCCCTGAGATGAGATAGACGGCCTATTCACACAGAGGGAGACAGTGGAGTGATCATTTTCTCAATGCAAGAAACAGAGTACGCTATAGACTCCATTAAACCGGGTAAAACACTGGGACTAGATAGACTCTCTGGTGACCTATTTAAACATGACAAAAAGGTATGGGTCCCATATGTCAATGCTCTTAGCAACGTAATATCAGCCGGTGCCCCAATACCGGGAACATGGAAAGGGGCTGAAATCATCCCTATCCACAAAAAGGTCAGTAAACATAAATCCGACAATTACAGGCCAATTAGCCTGATAGACGTACTACAAAAAATGTATGCCAGGCAGTTACTGAACAGGCTTAACGACTGGATAGAGACTAATAGTATACTGTCCCCATATCTGGCAGGATTCAGATCCTGTACGAGCACAACAGATCAAGTCTGTTTTATCTGGAAATATATGTTAGACAGGAAGGGGCACATTCATGTGTCATTCGTTGGTCTGAGGGCAGCTTTTGACCTCGTACCCAGAAGCCTATTATGGGAGTCACTTGAAAAACAAGGTGCCACCCTAATTTTGTCACGCAGCTAAAAAGGTTACATAAATGGGAACTTCGCTAGAGTTCGCTGGAGTATGAATGGGGAACTCACAAAGCCAATTCTAATAGAAAGAGGAGTGAGACAGGGTTGCGTACTTGCTCCCACTCTATATTAACAATGTTGTGGATTACCTACAAGATCAAGTAAATGATCCACCAAAGCTAAATGGGAGTTTGGTGCTGGTACAACACCATTCTGATATCACAGACCGTAAAGGGGTTACATAATATGCTGAACAGTTTTAATAGATATTGCACAGAAAAGGGTTTAGAAATGAATGCAAATAAAACTAAGTACATGGCCATAAACCCACAATAGGGCCTCAAAAAGATCCTTGTTCTGAGTAATCAGAAAATAAAATACGCCACCAATTTTACTTACTTGGGCATATTATTGGACTCAAAACTAGCCAGGAATCAGCAAATTAGCCACTCCGCTTTAAGGTTAGCCCAAGGGTCAGGGGCAATCTTCAAGAAGGATAGCTCCACTACAAGTAAATATGTGACACCAGCACTTGAGATATATAAATGTACGGTCCAGGCAGCAGCATTGTATGAATCGGAGTTATAGGGCATAAGTGATATCAAACGACTGAAAATCTGGGAAAACAAATTTGTGAGGAGAATATTGGGATTACCCCAATCAGCACCACTCGTTCCAATGATCCACGACCTAAATCTGAAGCGAATAGGACACCTTGCAACCCTACGCCCACTGCTCTATTGGCTACGGCTATGGACAACTCCGGAATTACTAGTATATAGAGAAGGTGCACACAAATGATTGGATATTGATACATGTCTTACCTTTCCATGGTTAAGATTTGTCCGGAAATGGCTGATCGAGTTAGGTCTTGAATCGTATTGGAATAACCCCCACAGTTTAACGCCAAGCTGTAAAGGCAACCTGAAAATACACATTGAATGCACTTCATTGCCATCCAAGATTATGAAGGTTAGGGACTTGATTGACCTCCTTCTGACAGCTGCTGTTAAAACGATCCTTACTAACTGGAAAGACACAGGGAAAGCATCCTTCAAAAGTTGGTTCAACTGGATCACTTTCCTAAGGGGAGCGGACAACATAACACTAAATCACTCACCCAAAGGCTGCAAAAAGGGAGAGATGTGGCATACCCTAGACAACTACCTGGCCTCGCACAAACCACCTTAAGCAGCCCACACGTCTCATCAACCCTCACCTAGCTGCCTCCCTTCGCAAGCTCAGGATTCTTGGCTGCTAACTAAAACACCAATCTCCCTGTCTGCCCTTTCCTTTTCTCTTATCTCCCACTTTTCCTCTTATCTCCCACTATTCTTTTCCCTCTCACGAAAGCAACACACAAGAACATTACAGACTGCTAATGTCATAGGCCGTGTATGTGTACCCAACGTATAAGCGTACCATCATATCTATTGTATGCTAACTTCAACTAACGGTGCTATAACGAGACCAGTATTGCCTTCACTTGCTCTTTTCTATATATGTAAAGAAATTGTCTAATAAAATCTTATGAAATAAAAAAAAACTGAATTCCTTTTTATTAAGCCAAACCCGAATCACGAGGGTTTCCGTGATCAAGTACAACCGTTTCTAGCAAGATTTCTTGTACCTAAAGCTAAGATATACTACAGATCAAGTGCCATACTGCAGGGTGGGGGGGTGTGGGGGGAGGAGGGAGGGGGGAGTGGCGGGGGGGGTGCTCCTGTACTCTATGCACTACACGCACTTTAGGGCCTATAAATAACACCGAAAATATTGCACCTATTCTGTTTGCCTACTTGGCTTATGACAGGGCAAGAAGTAAATAGATCTGACCACTATGTAATTTGCTGGGATTTAGTAAACACCAATAGGCGCTGAGGGTATGGACAACAAGTGACCTACCACATGTTATATTTGCGTTGTCAAGATATTTGTTTATAGTGGGTCTAATCGGGAAGAGAATGGGGTTAAAACTGTGATGTACTAAAGATTAAGATATATGTGATCATGGAACTTCCCTTGGACTGTATAAATAATTAGACATCCATTCCTTGTATACTTCAAAAAGTTTTTTATTGAATGAAATTGTTTTATTGTGATCATTTGATCCTTTTACTGAAATCATGTAACATTTGGCTGGATATATTTTAGATTATTTTATGAATGATGTATTATAATGAAATCTTTTATGGCCTTTGGTCGAAATAAAGAATTTATATAATAAGAGTACCACCTATACATTTGTGTTATCTGTAGGCTACAATTTGAACACAATCTATTCCTACACGGGTCAATAAAATGAGTATCTTAGAATTGTAAATATAAAGACTTCCTAGTCAAGAACATGGAGACAATTCAGTTTGTGATGTACAGTTTTATTTATGGTGGTTGTTCTACTTAATATTATTGTAGCTGAAATGGAATCCAGCCTTTTTCTCATACATATGTGAGTGTAGTAACTATTTCTGATGAATTTGTTCCTTTGACTTTTTGTCTTCCAGAACAGTGACCTTCTCTGGACAGACTATCACCAGAAGCTTGTTGACCAGGCTCTGCTAACCATGGACACCTATCTTGGGCAGTTTCCAGATATCAAGGTAGCGTGCCAAACTGCAAAGTATTCAACCACCTTTATGTCAAATGTTAGAAAGAGATTGAGGTAACAAAGGGAAATAAGCCTTTCCTCAGATCCCTGGTCTTTGCTTGCCCTCAAGTTATAGAGTCCGTGTTTCTCAATAATTGACCAAGACATGCTTCCTTTAGGTTATTCTGAACATCCCTCAACCATACAAGTCACCCAATCCTTTTGCCTCGTCTCTAGCTGGCTGGTTCTAAATAATGCACCCTTGTTTCATATAGCATGCAACTTCATAATAAAAAAGCCAGCTCGTCATTCCAAAGATCTTACAAAACCTACCCCCTCCTCCATGTTACTTACTTCCTTACTACTACAACTTTTTCACCCAGCACGTGCATGTTGAGGATTTCTCACATTCCTGTAAATGGTGGAAGCCTATTACGTAGAAGTTGATGCCCCGATTCTCCTATAAAACACATTGTAAGTTTGATCTCCTGCAACACTGATATCGGTGTACTCTTAAGATCCTCGGGGACCTTGTCACCAGCACTTTTTTTTTTTCTTACACAAATTAGGCACTGTTAGTATAACGCGTGTGTGATGCAAAAGTGCTCTGACACCTTATGGATGGTATGAGTAGCAATATAAAACAAAAGAAATGCATGCAAGAAATGAACTGTTCACGTAACTTAGAACTTCTGTGCAGTTCTGAATCTTGATTAAATGGCATTTCCAGCTCCATCACTGATTATAAAGTTCCACACGTACTCCATCATCTGCAAGCACATGTTCTCTAACTGTTCCCCTCTGTATCCTTCATCACCTTTGAATGTTTTAAGATTGACATTGGTCGTCACCAACCGCTTCTGCCTACCTCCACATCTACCATTATCAAACAAAACAGTTTAAATGTGATGTTAAAGTGATGTTCCTATCAGACATTATCCTCCTACAACATATACCTGGGTACCTTTAACGTATACTGCAGAAATGAAAATTGCAAACGTTTCGAATGCCTAATATCATTCCTTGACTTCATGATCTCCATCGGCTCTTCAGTGCTCCCACTCAGTTGAAAGGATGCATCTTGGATCTAATCATCGCCATCCCACCTCTTATCCGCTGCAACCAGGCGTATACTTCTCATATCACTCTTCTCTCCATTTAATACTAGCTGCCTTTCCCTAACTCATGCACTCTTTCATGATGACATCACTAACCTGATTGTCACCTGCACAAACATCCATGATTAAACTACCAGCACTATGGCTTTCCTAACCGTGGAAGGGAAGCACCAACATCTGTCACAACTTTGATTCATTCATGAACTTAACACAAAAGGAACAATGAACATCTAATTTAAAACCAGTGGAGGGCATCAAGACTGGCCATCCTGCAAACCATACTTAAGGCACGGAGGAAACATGACGAAGTACTGAACTTGTACAGTCTAATCTCTTCCATTCTCAGCTATCACAACCACTAAATCCCCTGCAGGACCCTATATTATTTTCCTCAAGCTTGAAATCCACCACAATCGACTGCAATAAATCTAGACAACAATGAAGTCCTCTGTCAGGCCCACCTTGGCCCCTATTGACTCCACCCACATAGATC
Source organism: Lissotriton vulgaris (assembly GCF_964263255.1). NCBI lineage: Eukaryota > Metazoa > Chordata > Amphibia > Caudata > Salamandridae > Lissotriton > Lissotriton vulgaris. Next base: position 1,391,178,083 of record NC_141687.1, on the reverse strand, counting down.
ATTGCAAAACACTGTTGATTTTGGACGAGTTCAAGCTAGTTCTGTCTGAAGATCTAACAACTTTGTCAAAACCCTCAAACCAACCTCAGACTTCAGGAACCTCTTTCTGCCGAAAGTAATTAAAGATCACTGTCCCTTCTTCACTGAAGCCGGGTCCAAGAGTATCAATACCTCACTAAGTCATGGAGTTTTCCCTGACCTATTTAAACTGGGTCAAATCTCTTCCTTTACTGAAGGAGCCAAACCTCAACCCTAACTGTCCTTCGAACTACGGCCCTAGTTCCAACTTTCCTTGATTATGAAATGCACTTATTAAATTTGCTTGCTATCAACTTCAAGATCACATAAACAGATCCAATCTGCTTACAATACATGAATCTGGATTCAGTAATGGCTTTCACATTGTATTTGCAAATAAAACGGTTGTCTCACAGGCATGCCACCGGATTCAAGCCCCAGAGCTGAGCACTAGTCTGAGGCATTCTCAGCCGGAAGACAGCTCTGATATTGTCCTAAGGGTGGACAGTTTCATAGGCTGGATTAATAGGGCCTTAATAAATTAGCCTCCACCAAAACAAAAATCATTAGAAGAGTCAAACCTACTGTGCCATGGTTTAGTGACACACTCAGGGCAGTGGAAAAAATCTGCCGTAGACGAGAGAGTCTTGAGGAAGGACTATAACCATACTCTGGAGAGTGAGCAATATAGATCCTCTATTTAACAATATAAAAATATCCTCTCAAAGGTAAAATCAGCTTACTTTTCTGAACAAATAAAAGCAGTTACAAACTCAACAAAAGCACTCTTTGGCTGTTAACCAAACTCTTAACTCCAGCGACCCATAATTCAATGGAGGGCAGTCAGGTCTTCTGTGATGCTCTGGCATGTATTTTTTCAACAGAAAGTGGAATCCATCTTTAATAAATTCTCTAGCAGTAAGTTGTAGGCAGGAATAACAATGTAATCATGGCTGGGCCTCCTGATTAGGCTACCTTCAAGGAGTTTGTTCCAGAAATAGTGGATCAAGTCTTGCAGAATATCTTCAATTTAAAGTCAGGATCACCATTGGACCCCTGTCCACCCTGCATCTTTCATTTAGTTTCAGACGTAGTAGTGCCACATCTGACAAGCATATGCAACACCATGTTTAGTTCGGGTCTATTTCCAAAACAGTGGAAGGCCGCTTCCTTGCTCCCACTGTTGAACTTCTCTCTGGGTGAGCAGGATCTTAACAACTATCGCCCTATTTCAAGACTCTCTTTCCCAGCAAAATTGGATGATAGAATAATGAGTTCAAAGTTTTCTGTATTTGTGGAATTTAACAGCCTTTTAGATGACAAACAATGTGGTTTTAGAAAAGGCTTCAGCATGGAGTCACGCTTAGGGTTGCAACAGAAGAGATCAGCTCCGCAGTGGATAAGGGGAGGTGGGGGGATATGCTTCCCATATCCTGTTAGGTCTATCTGTGGTATTTGACACCGACAACTGTGACCTTCTTATCTCTCTGATACAGACACTGGGGATCCAAGGTGCTGCCATAAATATTTTGAGAATTTCTAACTCGCTGGATTAAATCAGTCTACTATAAGGGCTTCACATGGAATCCTTCACACTGCCACGTGGAGTTCCTCAGGTCTCAATTTGTTCGTAACCCTCCCCCCCCCCCCCCCCCCCCCCCCACCCCCTCCTTAGCAGCATTAATCGAATCCTTTGGGATGCCCATAGTTTCCTCTGCTGACGACACTCAAATAGCAGTCTCCCTACTGGATAACAGCACAGATGTAGATAAGACCTTCTGTAGCCGTATGAGTGCTGTAGGCCAGTAGATGGATCAAAATGGCCTAAAACGTAATTTATCAAAGACCAAAGTTATTTTGTTTGACAATAACCCAGCATTCTGGACACAGGACTGGTTACCTGAGGAACTCAGCACTTTACCTTCACCAACCCAGAAGGTAAAAAATCTGGGTGTCTTGCTAGACAACAGATTAACTTACAAAGCACAAGTGAATAGTCCCCTCTGCCTCCTTCTTCGCCCTGCGTTCAGTCAAGAAAAGCCCTCAGTTCCTTCTTGCCGATTTGTTAAAGACTGGTATTATTGCTCTAGTATCATCTGGAATAGACTATTGTAACGGTCTATACCAGAATCTACCAAGGAAATCATTGAATAAACTTCACGTCCTACAAACCGCAGTGGCTCGTATGCTGACGAAGGTCCCTAGATACGGATCAGCCTTCCAAGCCATAAAAATATTGCATTGGCTCCCGGTAAAAAAAACCTGATTGCTTTTAAAGGCCTTTGCACAGCCTATAAAGCTCTCCATGGCCTAGGACCTTCTTATATGAAAGATAGAGTAAGATGTTTTCCATCCAGGAAGAAATCTTCACTCCTGCTCAGCAAGATATCTGGGTGTGCCCACCTATAAACTTGCTTCCTGGGGAGGTAGGAGCCCAGTGTGTTGCACCGCCCGGAACTGGAATCGGTTACTGGTGGAGTTAACAATGGCCCACTTTTTGCTGAAGTTTTAGGAAGGACTTGGACTTGGCGTTTGAGGCAGGATTAATATCCCCGTTTTTCCTCCTGTTTATCATTTCATCTGTTTTTTGAGCAGTGCCAAGACGTCCTCAGGCATTTGTTTGCCCTTTATAAATAATAAAGTCATATAGCGGTGTAACATGCCTCCTTGTCCTCCCCGAACTTGCTAACACTTTTCATACCATTAACTGCAGACTTTTGATCTCCATACTCAATCAAAGCTTTGGTATCAGAGGTCCTGTACTTAGATGTTTGAATCCCATGTATCAAACCAATTCCAAGCTGTCGAATATGAGCACAAAATATGTAAACCTATTCCAATTGCCTGTGCTGTCCCTTGAAATTCCATTCTGGCACCAGCTCAACTTATATGTAGAACCATAGTGGGAAATCTGCTAAGGACCTCAGGTGTCCAGTGACTGGTATGTGGATAATATGCACCAAAAAGCTGCTTCCGTGCATGGCGTCTATGCCTTGGCACCCCACCCAAGTGATGATTCAAGTCTTGATGTTGGACAATTGCCTTACAACAAACCCGCAACAAAAAAAATAAGAAATGTGTTCTTAACTGAGGTTCAAGAAGTCCTTCTTCCAGACTGAATTACCACCATTAACGTCTTACATCTCAGGGCGTCTCACGGACAGCTCTATTGGGATTACATTAGATTCGAACCCCTGCATGATTCCCCAAATCAACAAGCTGGCCAGGTCAGCTAACCTAAATCTGCATACTCTAAAGACATTGAAACCACTATTATCCCTTGCCTCCTAAATTCGGCAGCTCATGCCCTCATTTTTAGTCTCGACTTTGGCATGCCATTTTAGTGGACATAACACAAAGTGCCCTCATGTCATGTAAAACTGTTATACATGCCACAGCAAGACTTCCTCCCCAAAAATCAACCACATACACTTATCCTGATTAAGTTGCATTCCACGCCACCAAAGCCATAATAAAGTTCATGTTGAGATGTTTGGCTTGTAAAGGTGCTCACCTTAACTCCACACGCTACCTTGCATCCGTTTGTAACCAGTCAGGCAGCTCCAGAGAAACAAGAAGTAAAACAATAACCTGATACTCAAATTACTTGCATTCAAAACGACACTCATTCAAACGCACTCCTTCTCTGGTGCTTCCTCACTCCTATGCAACTCACTGCCAACATATCTAAGATTAAAACCTACTCTGATGTCCTACCGCAAGCACCTCACATCTCATCTCTTCAAACAACAGTGCTCACGAAACTGTGGTAGGCCTCTCCCATATAATGCTGCTGTCTTAGCTCTTCTGATAGAAATCTGCCTATTGCATTGTTATCTTCAGATAATCATCCATTGTAGACTGTTGTAGGTTGCTTTTTAATGATACTTACCTGTTCAGATGTTATTACTATCCTTGGATCATGTTAATTATAGACTGTTTGCCTTGGTTGTTCTATGTAAAGTTCCATTGATACCTACATCTAAACGTTGCTGTTTTTAGATTCATTGAAACTCTGGATCTGGGATACCGGAAAAAAAATGTTGATGGGGAATGCACCAGATCACAAGCCTAAAGCTTCACAAAACCGTTATCAACAACACAAACTGTGTACCAGTACACACTTGCGGGCCTGATCCCCAAACGTGACCATCTTTGTCCATGTTTACATATTCCCTCTGCTAGACTCAAGACATAGGTGCTCAAAGGAAAAAAAAATCCAACATCAAATTCATTTAAAATACTGACATAACTGCTCTTTAAAACACAAAGCTGCAGTACAGAATCTTTAAACAAACTACACTAGCTATTCTAAAGCAGTTAATACATTTTCATGCAAGAGTTTCAGAACCATGCCACCCCCCTCTAGTGAGGTTTTAACTCTAGCCTTTTAAAGTTCTTATGGAGTGTCACCCTCTGTTTCCTAAGCTGAACTTGCCCCCACCTGTTTGCATGACCTGCCATGACAACCTACATTTACCTTTGCTGTCTAGGGAACCTACCTCACCTTAGCCAGTCTCCTGTTTGAAGCAAGTGGCTGTTTAGCAGTTGCATCACATTTTCAAACCCGCTCCATCCTGTAAAGATCAGATGAGCTTCGGCTTTAATCAGGCATCAAGAATAACCTGGCATCCATTAGAGATGCTATCCTGTATTTGGTATAGGAAATATTATCTGTTGCTCAGTGCTCAAAACATTTAACTACCCGAAGTGGTTGACTGTTTTGAGTATTGAGCAGCAGATGAAATCATCAGGCATGCAGGTTTTCCAAGCAGCTTTACTTGCTCAGAGGTTCTGAGTCAGAAAACGTGGCTATAGTACACTGAAAATGAGATGATAGTTTTCTGTCCCCTTCATTTGTAGCAACCACTGGCTTCAGGTTAGAGACATGTTCAAGTTCATATTGCTAAAGCGTCCAACTGCTTTACTACTTTACATTAAACTCCTACCCCATACATCCTTTCTTAAGCTTCTGTGTATGAACGACCTTTATTCCTGTCTCTGGATTTGTGTAGCAGAGAAAGTAAAACCCTGAAACCTGCCTGTTGGAGGTATGTGTGCTGTAGATATACATGCTTTGCACAAGTCCGCCATCTAGTGTTTTGGCTCAGATGATTACCAATATTTTTGTTCCAAGACGTTTTTTTCAAGGCACAAGGCTGTGTGACTCCTCCTCTTGTTGATACTGCGCATAGTTATCGACGCCATTTCCAGACTGTTTCTTCCACCAACGGGTTCGGATGTAATCTCAATTTCCTATTAATCAATCAATAGGATTACCAGTTTTCTTTCCGCAACCAGATTCAGTTGCAGAAAGAGATTTACATACTTTAGACATTAAAAGCTCTCTCATTCAGAAGGTCTAGACAATTATTTATTGCCTCACACCCCACATAGGAATGGCAATTTCTAAATCTGAAATTTCAAGATAGACAAATGTATCCAAACTTGCTATGCTAAAGCTAAAATACTTTTACCTCTTCAACCTAAAGCTCACTCCACTAGGAAAGTAGGAGCTTCTATGGCGTTTTAGGGAACATTCCTACTGCTGATATTTGGAAAGTAGCAACATGGTCCACTCTTCTCACATTCACAAAATATTGTTGTGTGGATGTCTTTGAACGTCAACAAGCCAACATTGCCCAAGCTGTTCTTAGAACTTTCTTTCAAACAACTGCAACCCTCACAGGTTAACCACTGCCTATAGGGAGGGACTCCTTTACAGTCTATGCAAAGCATGTGTATCTACAGTAGACATGCTTTGAATGGATTATGTTACTTGCCATGTAAGCATATGTTCTTGGCATGTGGTGCTGTAGATTCACATGCACCATCTCTCCTCCCCAGAAACCCTGAAAAGGTTTCAGTTTATGTAATTTACATACTTAAGTGATATTACTGCCTGGACATCACATTACTGATACATTGCTACTCCATTCTCACCTATCTAAGGCAAAACAATCTGGAAATGAAGTTGATGACCATGCGCAGTATCACCAAGAGGAAGAGTCACACAGCCTTGTGACTCAAAGAAACCTCCTTGGAACAAAAAAATTGTAATCAGCAGAGCCCAACACTAGATGGCGGACATATGCAAAGCATGTAAATCTACAGCACTAGATGCCAAGAACAGATGCTTACAAGGTAAGTAACATAATTCTCCTTCAAAAATGGGGCTTCTCCTGACTTGCTTAAGGTAAGGAAAACATTTATGGCCAGATGACAACTGTCTCTTTTTTAAAAAAAAAAGTAAAATAAATGAATACAAATTCCTTGTTTGAGCAGTTGATTTGATCTAATTGTATATGCACAAATAGCTGTAGGTGTTCTGGCACTGCAAACTGTAGGTGAAATACTGAAATGCAAATACAAAGGACAAAAAGTATTATTGAAATAGATGGATTTTTAAGGCTTTGTGGAACCTAACTAAATGTGGTTCCACAAGATGGAAGAGCATTCCAGGTCATGGTTGTAAATGTAAATGTAAATGTACAGGAATTTATATAGCGCAAATCACTGAGCGGTTTCTAAGCGCTTGCTTAGGGAACCCGTCCTGGTATTCCCCTGTGAGATAACCCCGGCAGGGTATCCGCAAGGTGAAAGCCAGGCATCCCGCCGCAAGGGGCCGTTGTGGAGATTAAGCAAGCTATTGCCCAGAGTCGCAGAGTGTGAACCCGAGAATCAAGTAGGCACCGGAGCGAGAATTGTCGAGTCCATGGACATTTTAGGACTCAAGACCCCGCCGAGCCGGGAATTGAACCCTGGTCCCGGGCTGACCTCTGCTTCCAGGTCTGCCTCCTCTAACCAGTTAGCCACACTTCTTGACATCACAGAGAAGGCACTACCTCCGAAGCAGTCTGTATGAAACCTTGGAAATAGAGTCTGAAAATGAAGGGGACAAACTCCGAGGTCATACCTCAACAACAGTGAGGATATGGACTTCTTGTGTAGACGATTGGACCACCTTTTTGCAGAATAGAGTGCCTTACCTAAATAGGGATCTCTTTTGAATGAGGAGCCAGTGAAGTGTTTTAAGGTGTGCAGAGATCTTAGAATATCAAGAAATATTCAGTAATAATCTGGCTGCCACATTTTGAATAAGTTGTAACCTCCGAGACAGATAAAGAGTAAGTCCCACAAACAAGGCATTGCAGTAATCCAATCTGTTAATGATCAGAAACTCCATCAACTGTTGTCTGAAAGCTGAGGGGATGAGTAGTTAAACCTTTATAGTATTTTCATAATAAGGAACCAGGTGGATGACTCCTAAGTCCCCACAGAATAAGTCCATCAAGATGAGGATGAACAAAAGGATTACCGAACACCATGATCTCAGTATTATCTGAGTTGAGTTGGAATGAGCTTGTGCTGATCCAATAGGCAACCATTACCATTGAAGACCTAATCCGACCCATTTTCCAGATGGAGAATGAGCTGAGTGTTGTCAGTTGAAACATAGATTTGGAAGCCAGATATGACATTTTATCCACTAGGGGCGCCAGATGGGTATTACAAAGGGTTGAACTGAGAGCAGACCTTTGGGTAACTCTGAACCCTGGACCATAAAAGATGAATGGTATGGGGCAAATAAAACTGCCAGTGACTGGGAGCTGAAAAGGGATCTAAACCAGCCAGGAGCAGACCAGCTAGGCAGAGACTGACAAGTGGGATGTTATGAGAGACTGTGTTGAAAACTGAAGAGAGATCTAATAAGATGAGGAACACACCTCCCAGAATCCAAGATCATACAGATCATTGCTGGAGGTGATCAACATAGTCTCTAAGCATAGTGTAGGTATAAAGCTGGATTGGAAAGTATTTAGAATGTTTTTATTTTCAATGTGTTGGGATAGCCAACACTTAATCCAACTTTTCAAAATCTTTTCCATCACTCGGAGGAGAGAAATAGGACGATCCATGGAAAGTGTCTTAGGGTCCAAGGTAGGTTTCTTCAGAAGAGGGACAACAAGTGCAGTTTTACAGAAAGACAAGACTACACTGGTGGTTAAGGATTGATTACAAATGGACGTCATCAATGGGGCAACAGATTGACATTAGTCCTGTAGATCTTGACAGGCTTTGGGTCGAATTGGCGGCCAGGATTAATGGAGAGAAATTTTGTTTAAATAATTTCCTTAGAAAAAGGGTTAAAATTGATCACAGCACTAATGTGCATGATTGGTTTCTGGCCATAAAATTGTTGGAATAGTAGGCAAAAAATATCCAGAGCAGTGAGATCTTATTGTGGAACAAGGCAGCTATGCCCAAACACAATTGTTGAGCAGATTGAATCTTACGAGTGAAGGCATCCCAGTTATCTAAAGAATTGTACACAGTATAAAAATCCTTTGCGGGATTCTGAGTGGAGAGAATATTGTTTTAATAATAGTTGGAACAGACCTCCGATAACAGCTCCTAGTATAGTTTCAATTTTGACTTGTAAACCAGTTTATCAGTGGTGATGTATGTGCCTTCAAGCCCTTTCCTCCTTTTTACATTTGCGTTTGGCTAAGATAAATAACACTCAGTACTGTAGTGGGAATTATCAATTTTCTTAGGGAGAGTAACATCAAATGCTTCAGTGACCTACGTATTGAAATATTCAGTATGCTTATTGATATTGTGATTTATACTCCAGGGCTGGTTGGAATGTTATTAGAGTATTGTTTAATTTCTTTGTATCCAGTTTGGCCGCTGGGTGACACTCCATGTGTATTCTAATTATAGGATGGCCTTGTCCATGGCCCTCATTGAGTACCCTAAATGACTGCTTTGTGGTCGATCCATAAAAGATCCAAGCAAGGGCAGATTAATAAGATCATGTCTAGCAAAGACGTGGTCTAACATGTGGCCATCCAAATGGGTGGACCCCTGCACTTGTTGAGTGAGATTGAAAGTGAAGAACGTGTCCAGGAGTTCAGTGGCATATATGTCCAATGTATTGACTGTATATGTAGAGATAATATAATCACCTAGAATAATCATATTATATTATATCATATCATAATCTAGTTCTCAAGGCCATCTCCCTTCTTCCTAGATTCTCTTGATCTGACTAGGCCTTCAAGTTATTAATGTCATGCTTTTCAAACTATGCACAGTTAATACCGTGGTACATTTGCCAAAAAGTTGAGTGACTGGTGGATAGGTTTTTTTTACTCTGATGCCCTGACCAGGCTCGTGGGGGTAGGTTGTGACGGCTGTGACCGCGCATATCTCCGGAACCTGACCATAGGCGCAGGTCCCACGAGAGCAGACTGCGAGGCGCCTTAGTAAATCTCTTAGGGTCACCACTCAATAGCAGTACCTGTCGGCCTGCCTTCCTATTGACCTCCTGGAATAAGGTTGTACATTAAGTTTTAATTTTTATTCACTGTGTAGTACTGAGCACTTAGGTCCTGAAGAATTGCCACTGGAGCAAGAAACATGTTGACCTGACCAGAGGGTCGTAGATTTCCTGCTGAGCACACTTCTTAGCACATATCTCCCCTCCCACCATTTTTACCAAGGGTGTCAGCCACGCTAATAAAAGTCCTTGTGGACTGACCCACCTTTTTTATTCACCACCACTTCACGACTACACCTTCACTTGCCCTCTCACCCACACGCACCATATGGCCGGATAAAAGGATCTCTGATAAAGAGCCCCTTTACGGGTGCCCGTCAGACATTGCAGCGCCAGTCTGACGAGGAGCAGAACCCATATGATGAAGCATGACATCTAGCTTGCTAGGTGTGTGAGGGTTTTAGGTCCAAAAAGGGAAATGCCCTTTTCCCTTTTTCCTTTCCTTTATGCTGCACACACTCTTGTCTCTTACACTCTTGTCTGGAAACTCTGTACCCTTCTTGTGTTACTGGTGGATAGGTACCTCCACTCTGTCGTGTAAAGTTGGTCCTTCTTTTTGTTGAGAAGAAATATAGCCTTCATATTGTGCACTAATGTTGTGAAACCTGAAGATGTCGACTGCTGGAGGCCTCTCTGTGGTCTTACTTCTGAACAGCTGAAGCCATATGTCTATATAAAGTGGATCTCTGCTTTATTGCTTGGTGATAAGGGCTAAAAGCCTTGTGTAATATTAGGTAATTTAGTAGTTTTACTGTAGAAGAGGTGGACTTTATGACTTAATGGGAAGGACAACAACCAGTTCCATCTCACCTCACCGTATTCCTATTTCCACACCACATTTGACTTCAATTCTTTATTTAGGATTTGGAACTTAAGAGGTCCACATAAACCATGACAAAAAATAATTAAAAAAAAAACCAAACTTTACAGAAATAGCAAAAGAAGACTTCTATATTTAAACATTTGCTCAAACTACTTTCATTTACATAGCAGCAACCTTGATACAAATAAAAATAAATACATGTAGGGTTAAAATACTTAATTATTGGTCAAATTATCGCATCATCATTGCAGCAATCCTAAACCCACATAAATAGAAATTTTTAAAAAATTACAAAATGTATAATCTTTTGTAAAGCATTACTTCATTTTTTGGGTGGAGGACGACCTTACATGCCATCTCTATTGATTTAATATCATTCTATAGAAACATCAGCCTTAAGAGGAGGGACAAACAAAGCGTGCATTATTGAGATCCTGAATCCCTACATTGCACAAATTACACTTGTTCCCCAGATTTCTACAAGAGGCCCAATTTGCAGTTAGCTAACTTAGCGGGAGCACATTCATTTGAAATAGTGTCCAAAATCTGTAGGAAAAAGGGTAAAAATTGCTCACAGCAAATAAAGCAGAAATCATTATATAGCAGAAATAGTCAGTTTGAATTGAGAGTTTTAAGAATATCTTTTGGTCTTGAAAGGGCAATGGTCCTTAAGAAGTGTTTGCGTCATGGGATTATGATTAAAAATGGCAGATAGAGGGGTAAGAATTTGTTCATTGAATGTGTCTGGCCTTAATAATTTTATCAAAAGACAAAAGGTAGCAGCTGAACTGAGATACATTTCCCCGGACATACTCTGCATACAGGAAACACATATTCCATGGTCTTAAAGGGAGGTGTTAAAGGATTTGGGATATTCATTGGTAGTAGCGACAGGGCAAACCAGCATGATAAGGGGGAGGCTATTTTTGTTAAACAAAATCTTGTTGAAACCGGGCGGACACTAATGGACAAAAATGGACGGTGGGCAATTGCAGAATGCAGCTTTGAAGGAAAGAACCTGACGCTTTGTACAGTGTACGGAGCTAATGTGGATGACCCGGGAGTATTAAATGAAGTAAATTTGGAATTGGCCACTTGGCGACAACCAGTGGTGCTATGTGGAGATATTAATATCAACCTGACGAACAGAGCATTGCAGGACGGGGTTGATAAATATAAGGGACGTAAACCAAAAGTATATAGGGCTTTGCATAATTTAGTGAGTGATCAAGGGCTGGTGGATGTGTGGGGTAACTTGAGGACACCGGATAATGGGTATACTTTTTATTCTTATCCCCACAAGAAGTTAGTTAGATTGGACTTATTTTTTGCCCCAGTGGCAATACTGGGCCCTGCTACAGTGAGTGTTTAACCCAGGGTCTCATCGGATCATGCTCCCATAGTACTGAAGATACAAGGAGGTTCAAACAGACTTAAATGCTCAAATTTTACGTTTGACCAGAAGCTGGGGTTAAACAAGGAGTTTAAGGCTCATATGGAAAGGTGGATTCGGGCTTTTTTTCAGAATAATAAAGGAACGGCCACTGTGGGCATAGTCTGGGACACCTTTAAAGCAGGCTTTCGCGGCGAATGTATGAGCTTTCGTTTCTGGCAGCAAATGAAATTTAAACAAGAACTAGCAATGTTATATGGACATTTAACTCAGTCTGAAATTTTATTAACCAATGCTGTTGTTAGAGGTTTGAATGATTTAGCAGATTTAGAGAACCAGGTGGCAATAGATAGAGCGAAGGTGGTGGGTTTCTGGAGCGCAGAGAACGCAAGAAAGTACTTAACATCTAGAATTGAAAACATGAGTATGGTGAAACAATTGGGAAGAGGCTGGCTGTTCAGTTACGGATGAAGGAGTTTGCCAGAAACATTCAGGTGATGAAAGATGTCATGGGTGTGTCTCATTCTGATCCTCCGCAGATCCTAAAAAAATTTCAGCAGTTTTATTCTGAATTATATGCACAGCAAAGTGGGACAGGAGATAGATTAGATTGGGTGGAAATGCTCGCAGTGGGCCTAAAAATACTAGACCCAATATTAGCTCAGGAACTTGAATCTTTAATAACTGAGGAGGAGTTGGAAATAGCAGTGAGTAGTCCTGCTTTTGGAAAAGCATCAGGCCCTGATAGGATACCTAGTGAGGTTTATAGACCGTTTTATAAAATTATTAAGAATGAGCTGCTAGTTGTTATGCAGACGGCCCAGGCGGGCTTCCCTCCGAGCTCATGGTCAGATGCTACGATAGCCGTTTTTTGCAAAAAGGTTAAGCCGCCGGATCAGGTAGGATCCTACCGTCTAATATCTTTACTAAATGCTGACAACAAAATTTATTCTAAAATCCTTTCCAACCGATTATCAGAATGCATGGTGTCTTTAGTATCACAACAACAGCATGGTTTTATACCAAAAAGAGGAACGGTAGAGCATGTCAACAAGGTTATCACGTTATTTGATATGGCAGCTGTGAATAAAAATGAGCTAGCGCTTATCATACTTGACGCTGAAAAAGCGTTCGATCGGGTTCAGTGGAGTTATATGTGGAGACTTATGGAGAAAATGGGATTCGGATCAAAATGTATTTGTGCCTTACAGGCCCTTTATTTAACTCCCACGGCCAAGATCCCTGCTATGGGCTTATTTTCGGATTCCTTAAATATTGCATGGGGAACTCGACAAGGATGCCCGTGTTCCCCCCTTTTGTTTGCCTTATATATCAATCCCTTTATTGAGTTATTGAGTCCAAGTAACCTGATCCCACCTTATCGTGTGTCTGAATATATTTTTTCTGTTTTCGGGTATGCGATGATATTGCTGTGGCAACGACTAATCCAGCTACTGCCATTAAAGAGATTGAGCGGTTGGCGAAGGAGTTCGGAAGTGTAGCAGGATATAAATTAAATGAGTCAAAAACTCAGATTTTATGTTCGGACTCATTAGCTTGGCAGGACGAGAGAGTGGTGAAAGAGGCTATGTATCTAGGTATTCAGTTAAAGGCTAATATGACCGAGTTAGTGGACAGTAATTGGAACACACTAATGGTTAAAATTAAGAACTCTTTGGATAGGTGGGAACGACTACATCTTACCATTATTGGACGTTCAAATATAAAAAAAATGAATGTGTTACCAAAGGTACTTTGCCTGTTTAGGTCAATACCTCTAGAAATCACCAAAGTTAGGGTACAGGCTCTACAGTCGATGTGTGGCAAATTTATTTGGAGCCCAGGAAGACCTAGACGGGCAATGAAATATATGATATTACCATCTGCTAGGGGAGGGATGGGGGTGCCTGATTTTTTTTTATATTATGTAGTTTGCTTTTGTACTCAAGATGAGGGTTTTGATAAGGGGGGAGTCAGTTGAGGATGCGGCTTTTGCCCCCTCTATTTTTGAAATGCAGTTAGGGTCAATTGCGAAACAATCATTATTTATTGAGCTAGATGGGAGTTACTATAAACGGACTCCTTTTAAGGTAGTCATTGCTGCATTTAAGGTCTGGAAATCGTTTGCCAATTCAATGGCAATTGGGAAAATTTCTTATTATACTCCTTTTAAAACTTTCTGGCTTCTCCCCGGGATATTCTCGGATGACATGGCAATAAAGTGGCAGAGGAAGGGGGTGAGAATGCTAGGTGATATGTACAAGGAGGATGGAATTTGTAAATCATTTGATGAGTTAAGGGATCAATTCTTTTTTCCCAGGTATTTTTTTTTCAAATTTTTACAAATACAGGATTATTTATCTCGGCGTAGGGTGGTTTTTCAGAAAAATAAAGTAGTTGGAGTCAGGAAGCTTGTAAAAATAGGAATGTTATATCAGTTACTGCTTACCGGGAAAAGTGATGACTTAGATAAAGTCAGGTTGAAATGGGGGAGCGCATTAGAGGATCCCGAAATAGTTATAGAAGATTTGCTTTTGCTATCCAAGGAAGCGTTAATGTCTGCAAATTTAAAAGCGACATTTTTTAAAACTTTGTTTGATTTATACTACACTCCGCTCCGAATGGCAAAATGGTGAGATGGGAATGATGGTAAATGTTTTCGTTGTAAGGCTGATGATGCAGTTAGTATACATATTTTTTTCAGTTGTCTAAAACTTCAATGTTTTATAACAGGAATTGAAAAGTTTCTTGCTTATGTAACTAAAATGCCTGTAGATATAACCCCTGCTATGATGCTGTTGGGGAAAATACTGAAGGATCGGCCCGTGAAGCCATTGTATCAACATCAGCATTTTTTTTTTTTTGCTATGACTGTTGCACGGCTATGTATAGCTACTGAGTGGCTTCAGGAAAAACCACCTGATTTTCATCAATGGCGTGTTAAAATGTATAGTTTATTTAAGTTGGAGTGGGGTCTCTTTTCTATTAGGGGTTTGACGAAAAAAATTGGGTATAAAAATCTGGAGTGCGTTTCGGGATTACTTTGAGGACTGATAGTGGATGTCGAAATTTACAGAAATATTGGTGGAATAATGAAAGATAGGGGTCCTAGTACCGTGGGCAGGATGAGAATCTGGAGTATTATTTGAACTCTCTTTGTTGCAATGAACTTGTAAATGTATATAAATTGGGATTTTCTGAACTTGTTTTGTGCTATTTGCTGTGAATGCAATAAAAAAATGAAATAGTGTCCAAAATCTGCGAAGTATATGTTCCAAATTCCAGGTAGGTTACTGCATAGCTACCTTAAGGTGTCCAGATTAAATTCTCCCCACCAGCCTTTTCTTAAGCATACATACCATAGAATCTCTCTGAAAGCTAACAAAGCTGACAAATGGCTGTTAAATTGTGTAGGAGAGAGGGAAGCTAGGACTTCTTCCTGCAAGTCAAAGTAGCTCAGGCAAAATCCCAAGAAAATGAATATTAACCCTGCTGTGAGCGAAATACTTCACTATTCATAAAACCTCTCATGGACTGTTTTTGCGTCGATAGCCCCACCGCATCACTCTGTTCAACCCCTGCACATAGGGGCTTATCAAACCAAGTTCCAACCTCATAGCAGGGGTCGACATAGAGAGTTACAATTAAATAATTTGCCTAAAAGTGTCCCTTATATTTTCTCTAAGAATTCAAATTTTGACACAATAATAGAATATAAATCATATAATGGGGTCAGGTGGATTTTTGCCTTAAAAACGGTTAACAGCTGAGTAAAATGTCTTCACTCCATTGCAATATAAAAAGCACATATCTCATTATCATGCGAGGAGGCCTTGGATGAACAAAATTCAATATGGGCTTTTTCCAGCATATTCCTTCAACAATTTCACCTAAATAAGGGTATGACTTTACAATCTCCAGCTTCTCTATACCTGAGCCCCAAACATATTTGCTAGTCTTCCCAGCCTGTCTACTTTTTAGAATCATTACCTTGCTTTTTGACATGTTGACCTTCAAATAGTGCAGAATGGAATACTGTTGTAAAGACAGCAACTTCTAGTTCAGGCCCATGGGTCCATGATCACAATGTCAACTTCATACATCAAGCAAGGGAAAGGACGACAACCTATCTTGAGCGCATGTCCCTTGTAGAATGCAAGGCATTCAGAAAGGTCCAAGACATACAATGAGAATTGTAAAGGGGCGAGGAGAGAACCCTTTTTCAGGCCATTTTTTGTTAAAATTGTAGAGGATACAGCTCAATCCCCCAAACCCGCCCTCCCCCCAATAACAGCTGGCATCCTTAAGTACATTAGTTCTTTGCCTAGTGTTTGACGTCCCCCCCTATCAAAAGCTGTAGAAAAAATCTATTAATGCCACATAAACATTTATCCCTTGTATTGAATTATACTTTTTCTACTATGAGTTTCAGCATACATATGTTATCAGGTGTACAGTGTTTCTTTCTAAAACCTGCTTGTTCAATCGGGAGAATTATTTCCTCTTCAACTCATCCCGTAGGGTGCTCCTAGATACTCTTGACAATATTTTCCCTACTGCATCCTGTAATGCTATTTGGCGATAGTTGATTGGAAGATATCTTGGACTCTTTTAATACAAGGGGATTAAGATGCTTCCAGACCAGGAAAGAGGGGTAACACCATACTGATAATAGTGGGCAAACAGGGGAGTAAAGTGAGAAGCCCACAACAAAGGCTCCCTTTGTTTGTAGTAATGGGCACTTCGTCCAGGCCCATTGGCCCAGAATATCTAATTCCCTTAATAATGTCCATAATTTCGTTCATAGAGGAAGCACTGTATACTGGGGAAGAAGGGGATGCAATAAAAGGATAATGCGGCAACACTGAATTAACATTGTCAGAATAGAGATCTTCCAGATACACTCCAAACTGCTTCAATTATAAGAACAGGGAGGGACTTAATCTGGAGCCGCAGCTCTCAGAAATAATTTCCCATTTTTTGTTGTCATCCTTGCGAGAGGCTGCTTCTTTTAGCTGTACCCAATTATAGTCTTCCTTTCTTTTCTTCAAGGAGCATTTTTTCCCATCTCTTTTCCTTTTCAGGAGATAGATTAATGCACTTCGTTCAGCGCTAAAAGACCGATATTGAAGCCTCACTAATCTATTTATCTCCCTGTTTAAACCAATAACCGGATTAGGATGTGGCCTCTGGTCGAAGGGTAAATTAGTTGAGTTACAGGCAGAGAGCAAGGCTATTAGACCAATTCCATGCTATGTTATTGGATCATGGAAAGAAGCTGTAGATCTTCTAACAGCGCTGTAAATGATTCTTTTAATTTTGCAGATGCTTTGGCATTCCAATACATTCCTGTATTGGGTCTTGTGAATCCCACAGATATATCTTTAACATTCTATAAGTTCCTACCTCCATTAGAGGTCATGTCTATCAGACAAGAGATCACCTTATGATCACTATGAAGGCTATCCAAGACTTCCATATGTGAGAGCATAGTGAACATTTGACCTCTTTCCTGCAAATTTCTGCTATTTGTGCAACCCCCTCTACTTTCTCTTCTCCCATACTCACCTGAAACCTTGGAGTTTATACCCTGCATGACCTCTTACTTTAACAAGTGATCAAACACCCTGTATGTCTCTGCCCACCCTCCTATTCAAAACTTAACTACTAAATTCCCCGGCCATTTTTCCCAGTCCCTAATGTTGCCACCAGTCACTTTTTGGGTTTTGGGTGCAGGCTGATTTGTTTAGGGCAGGTGGAACATGTGCTCCGGTGAGATATCAGTTAAGTCCTTGGCTGGATACATTTGTGCCCAGAATGATTGGGACTAACAATGTGTTGGAGCCTGGGAAAGCATTCGTTTATCTATGATTCTGGCATGAAAAAAGGTTGCAACCCTGTCAAATATCTTTATTTCAATTCCATGTAGACTTCCCCATGTCTTTGTCTTATAGGTCCTTACCACTTTCATCATCTCTAGAACATGGATCACCTGGTCCTTCACCTCACTCTAGCTTTCCACTCTTGGGGTCGCCTGATTTGCTTCTTGTTGTTTTTAGCCCATTCTCCTTCTTGCCTGGACCCTCTGGGATTGCACCTTGATGTACCAGTCCTCACAAGAGTCTCTGTTTCCATACTTTGTTCAACCTGCACGTGCCCTATTCTGTGGTGACTCGTACCACTCCATGCTTACCCTACCCAAATCTTTTGCTCCCTTCCTTTCTTAGCCTTCCTGGCCTAGATGTTCTGATCTTTCACCATGCCTCACCTCTCATGTAAAGGTGGGATGGTTTGCTACTCCACCTCCCTTGCCAGAATTCAGTGGCACTACATCCAGCTCCACTGGTCCCAAAGCAAATGCAAACTGGGCCTACTCCAATGATATAACTTCTACTGAAGTAATTTAACAGTTTAGAACTCTAATTTAGATACAATCTGCATCTTGTGTATCAATCCACATCAGACAAAGCAAAAATGTTCTGGCCATATCTTTTCTGATGGGGGTATGACACCAGATCCTACTAAAGTACAAGTGCTGTCAAATGCTGATCCCATACAAGAGGTTTCTATGGTGTATTCATCTCTTTGAATGGCCAGTTACTGTTCTAGATATTTTCAAGAAGTTGCCACTGTAAGTGCTCCATTGAGAGGCGATGAAAAAGAATGTTTGATTTCAGTGGTCACATGAATGTGACAACAGCTTTAAGAAAATCAAACCAGCCATTGAGAATGCTACTGAAATGGCTTACTTAAATCCGAAACTTTATACAGAGGTTGTTATTGATGCTAGCCCAGTTGGATTTGGTGGTATCCTTGCACAGCGAGCACCCGCTCGAAGGCATATTGTGGAGTTTGCAAGTAGGAGTTTGTCCCAACGAGAGGGTGTTTACTCTCAACCTGAAAATGAAAGTTTAGCCGTGCTATGGGCTTGTGAACACCTCCATGTATTTCTTACGTAAATCCTTTTACTCTGGTAGCTGATCATCAAGCTTTACTGACAATATTTGGCAATTCAAAGGCCAAGATGCCTCCTCGCATTAAACGTTGGGTACTACGACATCAAGAGTACAAATATGTATGACATTGCATCATCTAGGTAAGAATCATAACCCTGCGTACTACTTTTCCAGAGTGACCATTCAAGGCCATGGCACTCCATCTTAGTCAATTAAATCTTATATCAACTTCATCATAAAATCGAACACACCAACTGCCATTTCTTTAGTCCAGATTATCACTGCCATAAGCCACGATAGTGACTTGCTAAAGCTGAAGGATGTAATTGTACATCAGTAGTGTAACCAGCAAACTCAACCTCTCACCAGTGAAGGTGAATATCAAAAATAGAGAAATGTCAAAAATTAACTGTCCATAACTCGAGAGTTATGTTGCGAGGGTCAAGAATCTTGGTTACACAGAGTATAAAACTGAAAATTATTGAAGAGGCCCACAAAGGACATAGGGGAATCTTTGCCACAAAACAAGCTCTCCGAAACAGTCTGACTGTCATATCTAGATGAGGGAGTTTAGAAGGAATTAAAGGCGTGACATCTATGCAACTGCCTATCTATAAAAATTATTCAACACACCCTAAACATGTCAGAACACCAAAAGCATGCATGGGAGAGAATGGCCATTGACTTTTTTAGTACACAACAATGGACATCACCTGATTGTCATTGTGGACAAATATTCACGATTTTCATTAATTGAGGATTTCTCATCCTTTACTCAAGAATGAGGCGTTGAGAGACTGGATGGCATCTTTACGACATGGGATGTTCTAGCCATACAATTTGACCATGGCTGCCTTTTAATAGTCTGGAGTTCAAAGACTTCTTAGCGCATCTGAGTATAAATCATCAAAAGAACAGTCCTTTGCGGCCGCTGGCCAACAAACTGTTTGAAATATGTACAGTTCACTAAAGAAAGGTGCAGCGTTCTACCCTTGAGAAGCTCAGTTTATAAACTGTGTTAAACTTCCAATTTTTTACTGCGCACCAGTGCTAAATTTTATGGGGGTCAAAATAAAGCCGGGAAACTATTAGCAAATTATTTGAAAGTCAAGAAAAATAAGACTGATATAGAAAACATTTATGGCCAAGACTCTGTACTGAGACATAAAGATGATGAGATTTTGGAAGAATTTCTTCAATTTTATAAAACATTATATTTGTCTGAAACGGCTTCCTCGGCCCAGGTCATTAACCCTTTTCTCTCTGGTATTGAGTCTCCTTCCGTTACCCCTCATGATCTCTCTTCACTAGAATCAGACCTAACTCAGAAGGAACTTCTTTGTGCTTTGAAGTCTCTTAAAAAAGATAAGGCTCCGGGTCCAGATGGATTTACAGTTGAATTCTTTCTCCATTTCTCGAATTTACTTCTCCCCAAATTGCACGCTCTTCTCTCCACTTTTCTAGATTCCGGCTCTTCCTCCGGTTCCTTCTCTGATGCTCTCATATGTATTCTTCCCAAACCAGGTAAAGACCCACAGTACTGTAAAAACTAAAGACCCATTTCCTTAGTCAATATTGACTATAAATAATTTTCTAAGGCTTTAGCTCTGCGTTTAGAACCCTTTTTACCTGATCTACTGGGTAGGGAACAGTCTGGTTTCGTCAAAGGTAGATTGCTTTTAGATAACACCAGATTATTTTTTGATATTCTCTCTAAAACTTCACATTCATCTCAATCTCTCGTTGCAATAGCTTTGGACGCGGAAAAAGCTTTTGACAGAGTTGAGTGGTCATACCTTTTTCAGATGCTGAAGTGGTTTGGTTTTGGCCCAAAAATCTCTGCCTTAATTTCTCTCTTATACGCGCATCCCAGAGCAGCTATTGCGGCAAATGGTGGTATCTCTTCTTATTTTTCCCTTGGTAGAGCGGTTCGTCAGGGTTGTCCTCTTTCGCCTTTCTTATTTAATCTTGCCTTAGAACCCTTCTTGCTGCGGATTTGCCAGAATAATGCAATACATGGTTTTACTTTTCAGCAGGCAACAATTAAAATGGCGGCTTATGCCGATGATGTTTTACTATTCTTATCTAAACCCACAACATCTTTACCTGCCTTTTTGACTGAGGTTCATTCTTTCGCCTCTGTCTCTGGCTATAAATTAAATAAGGATAAATGCGAGATTTTACCCCTAACTAAATTTACTTATAAGTCGGATTTCACTAGTTCGGGGTTCACGTGGAATCCTAAATGTATTAAATACTTGGGTCTTCACTTTACTCCTACTCTCTCAGGCACAGTCTCACGATGTATGGATGATTGCTTACAAAAACTAACGGATCTCACCACAAAGTGGCATCCTCTATATCTATCTTGGTGGGGCAGATTGGATACAATTAAAATGATGCTCTCTCCCTTGGTTTTGTTCACAATTTCTAATATTCCTTTCTCTATCCCTCTGTATCATTTCAAGAAAATTAATTCTATCTTATCTTCTTTCCTGTGGGGGCGTAAAAAAGCTTGCATGTCTATATCTAAGTTATCGCGTCCAAAAGCAGAGGGTGGAGTAAATTTTCTGAACTTTTCTCTTTATCACAAGTCTTTTTTATTAAATCAAGCATCGAGATGGATTGAAGATTCTTCCACATTTTCTCCTTTGTGGTCAATTCTGGAACTGGCATACCTCTCTCCCTTCTCCTTCCTAGAATACCTTTCTTTCTCTCGTCCACCGCAATCTATATCTACCCCAATTCTCAAATACACTTCTAAGATTTTACCACCCCCTTTAATTTCCTCCTTTTTTGAACAACCTATATGGCACAATACCTCGATTTTATTAAATAATAAACCAATTTTTTGGAAGTCCTGGAGGAGTCGAGGTATCATTTTGGGTGCATCAGTTGTTTCAACAATCCCATACTATTCCTTTTTCAGAAGCTGCTACATCTTTTCATCTTCCTTCCTCTTTCCGTGCTAAATTTCTCATATTAACACAAACACTTAAATCAGTACATGATTCGCATTTAACTTTTTTCCACGTCACCTCAAGAACCTCTTATCATATCTCAATTACGTACTTCACTGATTAGAGGCACTAAAGCATCCAAGATTTATGCTCTTCTACACGCACCAGCATCATCACGTGCAAAAACCAAAGTGGAGGTAGCATGGGAGGCTGACTTAGGTCTTTCATGGCCTATTGTGTTATGGGACAAGATATGGGTGAAACTACGGAAATCCTCCAGGGCTGCGAACACCACTCAGACTTTATTTTTTATTTATAATCGACTCTTATTATCACCTCTTACACTCCGCAAAAGATGTTCTGACATTCCGGATACATGTTGGACCTGCTCCGCACCTCATGCAGATTTGTTGCACTTTCTCTTCGAATGTGCCCCGGTTCATTCGTTTTGGGTCAAGGTGTGATCTCAAATAAATAATATTTTTTCCTCTAAGCACCCTTTCCATATATCTCAAATTTTTCTAGGTAGTATCTCCCCTATATGGGACCACTGCACTTTCAGCATAAAAATAATTGACCTACTTATAGCAGTAGCTTTTCAATAGATCACCAAGGCTTGGAAGGATCTCACTAAAGTCTCCTATCAGGCATGGTGGTATGCTATATGTTACAACCATAGATTAGACACAACGTTTGTATACCCACTAGCTTTGGCCCCAAAACGAAAACGGTTATGGGATCCGATCACCTCATTCTTTGATATAAGTGCTCGCCGCTCACTGTCTCTAACTCCCTTTCAACAAGAAGTAGCCAAACCTCCATAAGTTCCCTTAGTTGATGTATCTATTTTTGTTAGCATTATTTCTATCATCTTCCTGTTGATCATTATCATTAATTGCTATGTAAATCATAATTGCTGGTTATGTCTGTAGTTCATTATCCTTTTCAATGACTATGTCACTTATGTTATTGTATACTTTTTTCTTTGCTTATTTACCCTTACTTTGTACACGTTCAATTTATGTTTTTCATTAAAAATTCTGAACTTATAAACTGTGTTAAACTCTAATTTGAGAGCTGAACATTCAACACCTCGTTCGACCACAAGTGAAAGTCCGGCAACATTGATGTTCGGCAGAGCAGTGACAACCAACATACTCCAGTGGATAAATCCGAGACAAAGAGATGAAAATGCAAGTTGTACGAGGGACTTGGTTCAGAAACAAAAGATGAAAGCATATGCTGACTAAAGACAGCATGCAAGTAACATTGTCTCGCAGAGATGAGGCAGAGTGCCCCTGTGCTTAATTTATAAAATAAGTGCCAGGGCCCTGACCAGGAGGATACTGCAGCTTACACCACTCATCTCCCTAGTCATCGCTGCTTAAACAACCAGTAATCGACTCTCTCACCTGCAAGTGCGACAGTTCAGTTTATTCCAGGCCCCCAAATCTAAAGGAATGGCTGGGAGGCAGGTATTCGTAATTTTTAATGTATATTTTATTCATAAACAACCGTTGCTCTGCTCATCTCTAAATTAGATGAGTAGTGCCATCATATGGCAGACTGTCATAAGAGCAGTATTGACCATTAAGTGCCAGTGCCAGTGCCCAGCACCGGAAACCACTGGCTCAAATGAAGCACTGGAGTGCTCGCACATAAAATGCAGAAAAGAAAATCCGATGCTCCCTTTGATGCAGCCCCTTTCCAAGTGGTGCTGACCAAAGGACACATGGTGACTGCCCAGCACCCTGGGAACTCTATTGCCAGAGACTCTTCTCACTTTGAGCATTTGGTTCATGGTTCATCAGATCTTCATGGTGAAGGGAAGCCTGATTCTAAAACACCAGTGACTGCTGCCGCTTTTTCACCATCCCAGCAGATCTTGGATCATGATGGTTATAGGTCTCAACTTCACACGACACTGTCAGATGAACAGTTCTAGCACCAAAGACATTACTTAAAAGAGATTTAAATCTATATATGTGTATATCTTTTGTAAAATTGGTAAGTTTTCATTTAATAGTGGAGATGTACTGTCTTGTGAGTTAACAATAAGGGAAATCTTTTGGCTTCTGGTGAACTCAGTAGAGCTATGATGTAATGAATTGAGTGTATTGCAGTGAAGGCTGCTTTTAATTGTGAGTTCATTGAGTTGAGTTGCATGTAAACAAATAAAGACTTGTGATACCATGTGCTGTGTGTGGCATTGTCACTGGCGGGTACCTTGGCTGGGAAGACGCTACACACGCATGGGCTCTTTTTATCAGGACCAACTTGTTGTCGATCAGAAATTGCCTCTTTGCGCTATGCTATGTTACTTACTCATCTCCCCTGCTGCTTTCCTTCGCAGTCTCGCATTGCTAAACGGGGACGCAAGCTGGTGGATTACGACAGCGCGAGGCATCACTTTGAGTCCCTGCAGAGTGCGAAGAAGAAAGACGATGCCAAAATTGCAAAGGTAAGGAATCTGAACTTGAAACATTGTTAGATGACTATGATGCTTATGGGAGAATATGGGGACTGTTGGGAGATTATGAAACCTCAATATATGCCAACCCAGGACTGTTTCTGTTTCGATTAATTTTTTTATTACAGCATGAAAGTATCTTAAATGAGCAGTAGTGTGAGAAAAGTTACTGAAACTGAGCCCTGAGGTTAGAGGGAATGTAGGCATTTGAAGAAGTTGCACTGTAGTCTTCAGAGGGGTAAATTGAAGAAATTGAATAAAACCAACACGGGGCACCAGTGGGAAGAAAGTCTGCAGGGGCATCTCTCAAGGACAGCAGGCAGACTGGTTTAGAGAGCACTGCTGGGAGGGAGAGAAACTGATTGAGGTCCTTGCACAGGAAAAGAGTGTTTCTCGATATTCTTGCAAAGTAAAGTCCAGCAGATGAACTAAGGGCAGTGGGCCTTCTAGATGCAGTGCTAGGTTTGATGAGGTGCATGGGGACGGCGAGGCTACTAGGTTTTAACTTGTGCTGAGTCACTGTAGTCAAGACCATGCAGTGCTGTCCAGAGTGGGGGGGCTGATTAATATTGTTGGCAGACTGATATGGGGTTACTGTTCATGGCCTTCCCCCTCGTTGGTCAACACCAGAGCTTGAAGAGTAGGGTGCCTAAAAGAATACAATGTGAAGGTGAGGTCAGGTGTACGACAGAGCCCCGGGCAAAGTATGTGAGAAGGAGCAAGATGGTGTATAGGTGTGCTGAGCTCTGGCGGCCGAGTACAAGGCATCCCTTGATGCTGGAGGGCTACGGGTGACCCCAGAGGCGATCAGCAGCATTGAGCGAGGAGAGCAGAGGAGAGGACTGACAGGAGCGTAGAGGTGAGGAGGAAGCCACAGCGACCTTAGAAGCTACAGGGGCAGGATGCCGAAAAGGGGTGGGGTTCAGTGTCGGATTGGTAACGCGGGCATTCGGGCAATGCCAGAGGGGCCGGTGTCAGACTTATGCAGTGGGCTGCTTTTTTTGAGCAGTCTGGGGGCCCATTTGGGCACTGTGTCTATTGTTCGAATACAGGCTCAGCCAGCAGCCGAGTAGGTGTCTGAGTGACCTTTCTAGAGGTAGACGGGCGATCATTACCTCTGTTTAGCAACAGGAAGAGGTGTCATTTTCTTTCTCTCGCTGGCCGGCCCATTAATGTGTGCACATACTGAGCGGGGGCAGGGGTCCTGAGTAGGAGTGGCCTCACTTGTTTCACCAGTGTAAACTAACGCATGCATTTTTTTACCCCCCCCTCCTAAAGTTTTTTTATAAAATCACGCCAAAGCAGTGATTTGAGGAGTGATTATGCAAATGTAGGCAGATTTTTGTTTTGGCGTGCCCGGGCCGATTTTCAATCCCAATCCAACCCTGGTGGGTTTGGTATAAGTACGTACCATGATTGGGAGAGAGATGAAAGCACACATGTGGGGACGAGGTAACTTGCAAGAGTTTGGGTGGGGACAACTGAACAGGCAGCAGAATAAACGGGTAGAAAGTAGGGGCAGGGTTGGAATAGCAGTTCAAGAGGGATAACAGTAGATAGCCTTATTTTTCAGTGGCAACCAACCTAATCCGCGGCAGATGCTTACACTGAACTGAAATGCAACCACAAGTGGACTCTAGGGTCTCCTTGGACATTCAGCCCAGTACAACCCCGGACGGTGAAGACGCGCTCTGCATAACTGAAATCAGTATCCACTCCTGCACTGCATGTGCTCGAAGAATTAGCCAGACCCCCGAAATGTTTTCTTAGCCCCCACCCCGAAAGTTGGCTCTAGTTGCGCCTCTGTATGTGGGTGCATCACATGGGTGTAAGCATCTCAGCGCTCCAGTCAAACAGAAGTTTACCTTTTCGAAAGCTCCTCACACACGCAAGCACCGGAAGAGGAAGACAACTGGCCAGGCCTTGGCGGGGGGCGAGGCGGGGCGAAGCCCTTTGAGACCAATGGGCGCTGCGCGCCTGCCCACATACATTCACTAGGTGTCTTGCACTGTGGGCTTGCCAAGGCCTGGCCAATTGTCTCCCAGTGCTTGTGTGTGTCAGGAGCTTTAGAAAAGGTAAACTTCTGTTTGACTGGAGCGCTGAGAATCGCTCAGAAGTGAGAAGATATGTAGCGTCCGACTTTGTATAAGGGACCCACAGAATCGATTCTGTTTGCCAAGAACCAGTGCTTAATTTGTAAAAAAAGAAGTGCAGGTGCTGAAAATTTTGCCAAGGAGGCCACCGCTCACGTCTTCCTCCGGTGAGCCCCACTTTCAACACTCTCAATGCCTCCGTCTCTATCTTCTAACCTTGATCTGTTGTCTGTCCCCTAAGTCTTTGCTCCAAGACTCTATCCTCTCCCCTCTCTAATTGTTTTCTATCATTCTTGTCACACCCTGTATTTCTGATTTGCCCTTTATTCATTTTAGCCCTGCACTTTTTTCTCTTCACTTTTATCCATGCTCTGCTCTCTCTCCCCTCGATCTTGGCTCTTTACTATCACTCTCTAGCAGTGATTAGCTGTGTCTCCATTTTATCATTTGTCTGCTTTTTTTTCCTCTGTCCTGTCCTCCACATTCTTTCATTCTATCTTCTCTCTTAATCTTAATGCTCTCTTCTTCACATCATGGCTGCTTTCTCTTTGTATCTGATTTGCTCTCCTCCTTTTCTTCTACTTTGCTCCATTTTATCTCTCTCCTCTCTTGTTTCTTCTCCTCTTTACTCTTGCTGTCTCTCATCTCTAACACTGCTGCTGCCTGTGGCCCCTGTCGTTAGCCTGTACATGTCCATGCTATTTTGAAATCTGCGTTTTCCTGTTGTCATTCTTAAAGAAGCGGAAGATGACATGTTTTACTTTCCTACCTACACCGAGTGCAAAAACAAAATGTACACCAAATGAAAATACTTTTTTGCATATATTAATCAGTGTAGTATGACTGGGTTTATTGCGGAACAGGTGGCTGCTTGAGCACAGCAGGTCATGTCACTGATAGTGCTGCCTGTAATTAGTAGGTCCAGGGATGACAACGACATCGGCATCAGCATCCCCTGCTCAGCTTGCTGTGATCCTGCCTACTACAGCACAGGTATTGTCCCCAGCAGTAATGCTGCCAATGCCGGTATGTATGGCTGTGGTGCCTACCGGACTCACTCACGCTCCGCAATTACCATTCTGGGGTGCAGCGCACAGATTCTACTGGTGACGCCATGGCACACAAAAGTTGTGTTGGTCCACAGCCGCATCGAGTACATTGAGGATAGCAGCAATGCAGGGCTGCCGGATATGGTACTTTGGCTCCGCAACAAGTAGAAAGTCCACACTTACTTTCATTTATTCTTCCTCAAGAGCCCTCACATTCAAGTTCCAAATGCGCTCTTGCAGCTTCCTTGCCTCAACTCCTTCATGAGCCAGCCCCCAGCTACAATAATCCAATGGAAGGTTTAGGTTCAGGCAGTGGCAGGGTGCAGCAGACTAGGGGAATAGAATGCAAGCCATAGTTTGTCAATGACTTCTTGGATTTGTGATCAGCGTGATGACATCATCACTAACGTGGTGATACACAATTATGCCTGCCTGGACAGGTCACCATGCAATGTATTTTATTCTTTTTATTTTGAATTGAACAATTAATATTTAGACCACCACCTGCAGGTTCAGAAATTGTAGCCCCGGCCCTGTGAAAGAAGTGCAGGTGCTGAGCACCTGAAAGCACCTGCTCAAATTAAGCACTGCCAAGAACAACGGCCGATGACCAGTTGCATCAAATATCATTTTATATTAAGCATAGAATGTTAAAAATGGAAGGGAATGAGCTGGGACTACTGAAGTTTGAGGGACTGAACTGCTCGAGTCTACATGGAAAAAAATGACGTTCCTTGTGTGAAGTCGCCCAGCTCCTACGTACTCTGTACTCGTAAAATATGTCTAAAAGGGAGCATGCATCGAAGTGGTATATGGGCATTGTCCGTTTAGGGAATTTGTGGGAAATGCACGTATATAAAACACGATCGTAAAAAATAAAATCATGCTTTTTAGGCCTCAATCCATATGGGGTGATTATACCCAAGCTATTTGAAAAGAGAAATTCTCTTGTTATCTTAAGTTTTATTTGCTCCTCGGGGGGCAGAAATCGCCAATTTTCAGTGCATTTTGCTAGACAGATGTAACCAAGGCAACTGATTCTCTCTCGGCAACTCTGCACCCGTAAAACCCTGATAATTATACCATTTCTCCTAGTCGGGGGTGGTGATGCAGACAAGCTGCCACCAGCAACGGCTCTTTGGTGCCAGTATGGAGGCGACCAGTTGTCCAACAATAATTATTACAGATTTTCTATTGAGCTACTGTTATCCTGCAGTTATATAATCTTGCTGTCCCTATAGCTTGGTTCTCTGTCTCTCTCTTTCCCTACCCCCCCCCCCCCACACACACACAAAGTTTTAAAGTAGAGTTAATGTTTGCTTTGGTTTTAACACCTCCGTGTGTGTTTAAAAAAGCTCAGATATTCATTTAAAAACCACACAGTTAAAGGGCAGTTATGTTTACATTTTGAACTGGAAAAAAACGCTGAAGTTAGCAAGTAGTAGTTCGTGCCACAGTTTATAACTTGCACTACAAACCATAACTCTTGTGTCTCATGCAATGCCCATGATCTCATCCTGAATGCGATTAGAAATGTTGTAAATGATCTTTCAGATGTGGTGGTTATATATCACAGCACTCTGAAAGAGACTTCTATGAGTGTACTATTATTTACGGGTTTGACTGTGTTTTTATTTCATTACATTTAGATTTTTGGTGCTCCTTTCTATTGGTGTGAGTATATTGAGGGCATAAGCATTGTATTATGTGTGTGTGATTCCTCCTCCTCTTCACTTGTTTCCGCTTTCTCCGCTGTCCACCTCCGGCCACCGTCTGAGACTGGTAGGAAGCAGGTTTCAGCATTGCCTCAAGGGCTGGCATGAGATGACTTCAGACCTGTGTCCTCACGTCTGGAGGTAGGATGGAGGTTTGGAGAAGTCCGATGGCGCCTCCTTCCACTGCTAAGGAGTGATGTAGAAACTTTTCCGGATCCAGTAGGGCACCTTCCGAGATTCAAAAGGTGACAAAGTATCCACCAGAAAGAGGGTTACCAAAGCTAACTTGGAGAACTTTAACACTTTTGCAGCGGAGCTTATGGTAGTCGGCCTGCAGCATGCCCAATACAGTACCGGCTCCAAAGTGCAAGTAGGTAACCAAGGGCGATGTTGTGATCCCTCTGGCTAGGAAATGAAAAACACAGGTTTTGTGCTTTATTCCTAGCTAACCGTTGAAAGTTAATTCAACACTCAACTGCAGTTATTTCATTCTGCTCATGGATCCTCTAACTTTTCTAAAATAGATTAGCAACCACTAAGTTGCTCATGAGAGCACTCAAGAAACCGAGGAACTAACTCCAGAAACTTTGGACTCATGCAACCAGAACTGTGGCTTGCTTGTCTAATTTCCATTACGTCTTCCCTCCCTCTTCATACCCTTGACTGGATTTCCATTAGTGAGCAGTGTTCTGAACGTTGGTAAAGGAACCTATGACGTTATTCCGCTGGCTTTTACAATGCAGGGAATCACAACACAGTCGTTACAACAACCGCATTGTGATTCCGCATACCATTACTCCGCAAGTCGGAACAACGACTTGCGGAGGGAGGTGCTGGATGTTGGAATAGTATAATTTACTAGTCCAACTCCAGTCTGTGCGGACACTAGGGAAGGTGTTGGATTTTAAATCCAACACCCCCCAACCCCTCCGTAAGTCGTTGTTCCGACTTGCGGAGTAATGGTAAGCGGTATCACAACGCGGTCGTTGTAACGACCGCGTTGTTATTCCCTGCGTTGTAAAAGTTTCAGGGTAAATGTTGTTTACCTTGGTAAATTTGCACAAGTTTTTGCATTGCGAAGGTCCTCGGTGCTAAACTAACCTCATTTCTTTGTGTTCTCCTGGCAAAGACTCGCTGTTTGTGGAGGCCAGGCTTGCATGTGTCCGCCCATTTAGGAGGAACTGCGCCCTCCACGGCCTGGTTGCCCCCACGCTCACCGCCTGCTCTGCCTGCCTCCTTACCTGCTGCCTGCCTGCTGACGCCGATCCGGCGCCCCAGCCGCCGCAGGGCCGCCCGCATAGGTTTTCCTGCCGGTTCCTGCCGCGACCCTGCCCCCCCCGACTGCCGATTGGCCCACGCGCTCCCCGCCTCCCAGCGGACCCTCCCTCCCGGCTCCCTTCTTATGACGCCCCCAGAGCGACCGTGCAGCGGACGCGCGCAGCAGGAGCGCCAACTGAGCGCCAAAGGTGCGCCAAAGGTAAGCCCGTCTGCGCCTGTCCGCGCCTGGACCGCGCCCAGCGCCAGGACCCCTGGCCACCGCAGACCCCAGCCCACCCGCCGGACGTACGACGCCGCCACCCTCAACGCACTCAACGCCGGTCGAATCCCAGGATGCTACCGAGCCACCCCGAGACGCACCCACGGACCCTTCTGCTGCAACTCCTGCAAGTTCACCTGCATCCGGACCTGCACTACTCCAGCACCACCCAAGACCAAGACGAGCAACAGCCACCTGAAATGCATCCTGCTCAACACCCGCTCCGTCCACAGACACGCCGTCGAGCTCTGGAACCTGCTCGACACAACTTCACCAGACGTCGCCTTCCTCACGAAAACCTGGATGAACGCCTCTTCAGCGCCTGACATCGCCATCCCAGACGGCGAAGGGACCGCATCAACAACACCGGAGGAGGCATTGCCATCATCCACAGGAACACCATCCACATCACGACCAACACCGACGACACCCTGGCACCCGCCGAGCACCTGCACTTCCAGGTCCACATCAACCCCAACCACCCTCAGAGGCACCCTCATCTACAGACCCCCGGGACCACGCACACAATTCAGCGAAGACATCGCCGACTTCATCAGCCCGTACGCCCTCCTCTCCGCTGACTACATCCTCCTCGGGGACCTCAACTTCCACCTGGAGAACAACAACGACCGCAACACCACCACCCTGCTGGACAACCTCGCAAACCTGGGACTCAAGCAGCTGGTCACCACCCCCACCCACTACGCCGGACACACACTCGACCCCGTCTTCTCATCCAGCAAGGACATCGCCTTCAGCCACGCCACCGGACTCCACTGGACGGACCACAGCTGCGTCCACTTCAGCTTCAGAAGGACCACGATCCACCATCACCAGCAACAGGTTGCACGCAGAAGCTGGAACAAGATCACAGCCGACCAGCTCGCGACCGCCCTGAGCAAGAACCCACCAGCGCAACGAACTCCAACCAAGCGGCCACCAACCTCACGAAGTGGATCAGCGACTGCGCAGACGACCTCGCCCCTCTGAAGACCCCGCCTAGCAGACCCGGTAGCAAGAAAGCCCCATGGTTCACCGACTAACTCAAGAGCTCCAAGAAGAACTGCCGAGCCCTCGAGAGAACCTGGCGCAGAGACCCAACACCGGACAACATGACTGCCCTCAAGCTCGCCACCCGAAAACACCACCAACTCATCCACGCCACCAAGAAAACCGCATTCAAGGAACGACTGGCCAACAACGCACACAACAGCAAGGAACTCTTCAACATCGTCAAAGAGCTCTCCAACCCCAACGCCGGAAACAACAACATCACCCCTTCGCAAGACCTCTGCAACTCCCTCGCCTCCTACTTCCACAACAAGATCGCGGACATACACAACAGCTTCAGCACTCAACCGACGCACGCCACGACCGAACCACGGCCCCCCACCACCACCCTCCGCGCCTGGACCCCGATCAGCACCGAAGACACCGTCCACACAATGAACTCCATCCACTCCTACCGACCCCTGCCCTCACCACGTCTTCAACAAGGCCGACGCTGTCATCGCACCCCACCTGCGGGACATCATCAACACCTCTTTCGACACCGCTACCTTCCCGGAGAGCTGGAAGCACGCCGAACTCAGCGCTCTACTAAAGAAGCCATCAGCCGACCCCACCGACCTCAAGAACTACCGCCCCATCTCGCTGCTCCCGTTTCCTGCAAAAGTCATCGAGAAGACCGTCAACAAGCAGCTGGCTGCCTTCCTCGAGACAAACGGATCCCTCGACCTCTCGCAGTCTGGCTTCCGGGCCAACCACAGCACCGAGACCGCCCTGATCGCAGCCACCGATGACATCCGAGCTCTGCTTGACAACGGAGAAACAGCGGCCCTCATCCTCCTAGACCTCTCCGCGGCCTTCGACACTGTCTGCCACCGTACACTAGTGCAGCGACTCAGCAACATCGGAATCCAGGAGAAGGCACTGGAGTGGATCATCTCCTTCCTCGCCGGTAGGACACAGAGAGTCCGCCTCCCCCCGTTCAGATCTGAAGCCACCGAAGTCATCTGCGGTGTTCCTCAAGGCTCCTCGCTCAGCCCAACCCTCTTCGTGTACATGAGCCCCCTCGCAGACATCGCACGCCAGCACAACCTCAACATCATCTCCTACGCCAACGACACCCAGCTGATTCTCTCCCTCACCAACGACCCCGCCACCGCCAGAGCCAACCTCCACGAAGGGATGAAAGAGGTAGCCGAATGGATGAAGAACAGCCGCCTGAAACTGAACTCGGACAAGACGGAAGTCCTCATCCTGGGATCCTCACCCTCCGCCTGGGATGACTCCTGGTGGCCCCCCCGTCCTAGGCAGCGCACCCAAACCAACAGACAACGCACGCAACCTGGGCTTCATCCTGGACTCCACCCTCTCCATGACCAGACAAGTCAACGCCGTCTCCTCGTCGTGCTTCAACATCCTGCGCATGCTACGAA
This sequence comes from Lissotriton vulgaris, assembly GCF_964263255.1. Classification (NCBI taxonomy): domain Eukaryota; kingdom Metazoa; phylum Chordata; class Amphibia; order Caudata; family Salamandridae; genus Lissotriton; species Lissotriton vulgaris. Next base: position 1,391,145,282 of record NC_141687.1, on the reverse strand, counting down.
AGATCTTCCGGTGGATCCCCACCGAGACCAGGAAGACGGTCACCCAGGCCCTCGTCACCAGCCGTCTGGACTACGGCAACTCCCTCTACGCCGGCACCACCGCCAAACTCCAGAAAAGACTTCAGCGGATCCAGAACGCCTCAGCACGACTCATCCTGGACATCCCCCGCCGCAGCCACATCTCCGGACACCTGAGAGACCTGCACTGGCTCCCGGTCACCAAAAGAATCACCTTCCGACTCCTCACCCACGCACACAAAGCCCTACACAACCAAGGACCAGGATACCTCAACAGCCGCCTCAACTTCTACGCTCCCAAACGCCAGCTTCGATCGACCGGCCACGCCCTCGCCACCGTCCCCCGCATCCGAAGAGCCACCACAGGGGGACGGTCCTTCTCCTACCTCGCCGCCAAGACATGGAACTCCCTCCCGACCCACCTCCGCCTGACCCAGGACCACCTCGCCTTCAGGAAGCAACTCAAGACCTGGCTGTTCGAGCAGTAGCGGACCCCCCTCCCCTAGCGCCTTGAGACCCTCTGGGTGAGTAGTGCGCTATATAAATGCTTTGATTGATTGATTTGGTATCCGAGTTCTGGCCACTGACAATAATGCGGAAATAGTGGCTCGACCTTCCCTTCTGTTTTGATGGACAACAGATCTGAACTTATTTCAAAGATGCTAAAATTCACACTCTTTCCTGCTTTCTAGATTCGATGTGCCAGTTTCTTAACTGTTTACACCTTTATTATTTACTAGCAGCCCGTCCCGACGTTGTCCGGGCACTTACATGCACACAGCGCGTCAGTGTCCGCTCCCGCCCGTCCCGACGTTGTCCGGAACTTACACTCCACACACAGCGTCAGTGTCCGTTCCCGCCGACGCCCCGACGTGATAGAACGCTATCCTGACGCTGATGCTACAGGCGTGAGTATCAGACCGCACACGCCCACAACGCTAAACGACACCCGCAAAACGCTATTCGCGACGTGATAGAACGCTATCCTGATGCCATGCTGCAGGCATGAGTATCAGACCGCACGCGCACACAATGCTAAACGAAATGCCCAAAACGCTATTCGCACGCTGTCTAATAGCTTTTCACACGCCCACCTCTGAGCTGGTATCACTCCTACAGACTGCTTTGCCCCACATTGTTTTTTCCCCTTACAAAGTATATGTTGGGCTGCTGTATAGCCTATGTCCATCTGCTGAAACTCCCCTTTACAATGCTGTATTGGGTGTTATGATTGGTTCTGTACTACTTGAGCTTACCTGCCTCAAACGTTTCAGCTCGATTTATAATAGTAGTATAGATTATAATGAGGAAAATAGTATTTTTATTTATATAGTGTTCACCCCACTCTGCCATTTCACTAGTATCCAATCTAATAATCTATTTACGGAGTTGCAAAGGATTGAAGGCACATGATTTGTAGATTATTAGCAAGTGTAAGTATGAAGCAGTAACTCAAGCCTTCTCCTGTGCACCGGAGGTTTCGGAGCACAGACAGAGCAGAAGCTGCAATAGATGATTTGATGTTTCATTAACCCCTTACTTCTTACACGTGTACGTTTTTGCTCATGTGTGTGCCTGCTGATGTCCTGACTTCACATTGAAGGTGTATATCCAAGTCTGTTTCTGCTCCCCATATTAGCTTAGTAACTAAATACATTGATTCACCCCACCTTCGGCATGGTCATCTTACTTTGTTTACGGTGCCGAATACTCAAGACTTTTATTTGTAACCCTGGTTTAGTGGAATGGCACAATGTGTAATCTTGGGCAGATTACTTCATTTATATCTATGATTATGTCTCCTTCCTCACTTGAATTTTAGTCCTGTATTGGGAGATGTTGATTGTCTAGGGAAACTCAAACTTCAAATTGAAGAGATTTTTCCGCTTTTGGCCAACGTTTCAACCAGAAATTCACTTCTGTTGACAATAGAGCCTGAAACTAGCACATTAGCCACGTCTGTTATGTCATGAGTAAAGGGATCTGTCACCCTCAAGGCTTTCTTCTCAATGTAAATTTAGCGACTGGGATCCCGAGACGACTCCAAAACAGGATTGCAGATGAAAACTACAGAAGAACTTTTCACTTTTCCAGTCTTCTGCTTGATGACATTTGATTCACAGGACATTTTCTTGAAGAAAGAGACTGTTTGTCGCATGTATTGCTGTAGCTGCACATTCTCTGCATGTATTCCTGCCATTCAGGGTCCGGCTCAGACGTGTTCAAGTTGTTTTTCTTCATCTTGAAGTTGTTTTTCTTCAAAGAAATCTTTAGTCATAAAGTATCTGACTCCTCCCTCAGTTGGCAATATTGATAGTACCAACCCCATGTTAGATGTATTTTTTTTTCTGCCATTGCCTTAGGACATGTACTGGCCATGGCTCAGTATTTGGTGACTTAGCTCTCTTTCTTTTGGGGGCAACCAGTCGTTTTGACTTAAGCATCAGTAGAAAAAACCCTTTGTTCTCTGGACGCTGTACCACAGACACATCTCTCATCTACGCCTAATCCCCGGGGCCTTGAACCCTTCCCTTGGCTCTGCACGCCTTGCCTCGAGGACTTTGTCTCAGAGACTGTGTGCAGAGTAATGGGTTGGGCACACTTCCAGTACTGCCCCCGCACCATGCGAAATTGCCATGGACCGACCATGAGATGTGCTAAATTCCCCCCCCCCCCCCCCCCCAAATCATCACCATCCCGATGACACCACATGTAAGGTCTACCTCGCCTTCCGGTGGAAGTAGGCATTTCAGTACTGACAGGAGTAAAGATTGGCACATCAGAGAATGCAGAGCCAGGACGACAATCACAACATCTTCGGGGAACACAATGACAAAGGTAAAAAAGCTGGCCGTTTTTGGCCCAGCCAGAGGCATCCTTCTCCTCTGACTCTGAATCTGAGGAGGGAAAACACTAGGCCCTCAGTGCCTCTTAGCTACTGGGGATCCCAGATAACTACTTGAATCAGGAGTTTGGTTGACAAAGAGCCACCTATCTGGCCTCCATAACAAACTTTTGTTGAGCCAGAGCTCTGCCCCTAAGGGGGTCGGGTGTTGAGTCCTTACACTAAGACAACACAAGAGATGACTAGGCTGTTCCTATGGGAAGAAAGGAGGAAAAGGTCACTAGGGTATAAGGGCTAGTGCTCAATGGAGGAGCATCCCTGGGTATCCAATTTGTTGGATATAATGGCCTCACACACCCTTGCGAGTGTCATGCTTCATCATCGGCAATGCTCCTCGTTGGGCAGGCGGTGCAATGCCCAACGGGCTCACCTCAAAGAGGGGCTCTTTATTGGAGATCTTTTATCCATCTGCCTATGGTTGAAGTGGGGGGGAGGGGCCAGGACAGAGTAGATAGTGTGGGTGAGGATAAAATGTGGCACAAGGTACCGGAAAACAATTTTATTCTGGTGGTCCTCTGCCACAAGTAAAATCAAAAATAGCCGGTGCTCATGGGAACTGTGGTTTCCCAGAGTGAACTTGGGCTAAAGTGCAAATGGTGTGGTCAACATGTTTCTCGCTTCTAGTACATGGACTGCGATTCTTCAGGACCTAGTAAAAAACTGCAATCTACAAAACATGACCTAAAGATTAGTATCAGTTCCAATACAGCACATAAGTTGTACTACCTGTATGACACTGCTCTTGCCTAGAAAGGGGAGATAAAGGAGAACATTACCACAGGTAAGTAACAACCTGGAGCGCTCTGTGAACATATCTCAGCAAATGCATCCCTAATCTGCCTAGCGACCTATGCTAAGTTCAGCCTACATCCGTTGGTTTGGCCTGATATCTGTTACTATGGTCATTATACAAATAGCGATAAAACTCAGGCTATGTCCACATACTTTCTTCTGCATGCAGTTCACCTCCCTTTGAGTGGACACTGCTAGCACTGCTGATTTTAAATGGTCCCAAACTCACATCAAGACGGCCGCCTGCATATGCGCAAGCGTAGGCATCCATCCTGGGAAGAGTAGGTTTTTGCTGTCCTTTATTTAAAACAATTCCAAGCTATCTGCTCATGGGTGTGCGTGCAAACAAACACACAGGCGACTATCACTTTTTTGTTCTACATTATAACCAGAATCCTTTCACAGTGGCCACCCATGGATTACTTTTAGAATGCTTACTGTTACAATTTTGCATTTCTTTACTGTTTCAAGATACCTGGCCCGTTGATTTCTTAGAATGGCAAACTAATATGAAACAGTATTTCATTTGCTACCCATACGATTCGTAGAAAGCAGCCTGCCAAATGTGAGTACAACCTAGAGGTACTTTATTTTGGGGCCCAAGTTACTGACCACTCTAAGAAGGCTGCCTGAAAATGCAAGAAAAACAATGCAGCTGGGATGACCAGATAACCATCCATATCACCTCCTTGGTAACCATCCATATCACCTCCTTGGTAACCATCCATATCACCTCCTTGGTAGTTTCCACTATTTATTTGTCAGACCCTGAGAGTGCGATGTAAACCTTCCTAGCGGCCCCTAGACCGAGCTAGGCACAGGACTGCCTCACACGATACTCATCATGGAAAGCTGGGAGGGAGTGCTGGGTCCGTTAAAGGTCACAGTTTAAGCAGAGTAAACTAATATAGTAGCCACCACAGGGGGAGTAACTGTGGGATCATTCCAATGAGCTATCCTGTTATTACATTGTGTCTTCTATAGTATGTAACTAACCTTTCTTGTTTGTTGCTCTTCGCAGTGGGCCTGCTGTTGATTTGTGCCGCCAGCTGCAGTGTGGCACCACCCACCTGGGGCATAACTACTAATTCCTCTGAGCTGCTCACAGGGGACTTCTGCCTGCCTTTTTCTTGCCTTGCTGTTTTCATCCCGGCGTGTGACGTTTTCCATGTGAACGGGCTCTTACATATCTCTTTCTGTTTTTTGTCTTTGTGGTGCTGCAACTTTACCAACAGCCTGTTTCGCTGCTCGAAAAGGCGGCGCCCCAGTGGTGCCAGGGAAAAATACAGGCGCATCTTGTTGCTCAGACTAATCTGCTCCGAAATCAGGTGAATGCCAACCTTCCCTAACAACAACCCTAACCTAAACCTTAACACCTTAAACCCCTCTGAACCATCACACCTACCATAGACTCAACCCTAGCCTCTAACCCTGCATGTGCTGTGGGCGCCTTTGTTGCTGTGATTTGGCATGCGACTTGTAACAGCATGTGACCATATTTATTCTGGCAAGTAACTGAGTAACGCGATACTATGATTATTTGATACAAGTTAGTAGTATAATATATTAGTATTTGTCCTGGAAATGTTAATGACATTTTCGTCTACTGTGAACGATCTAGGTGTAAAAAAAACTCTTTTCTTTTTATTCTTTTTCTAACTTTTAGCATTGGTTCCCCAGAGCTGGAGGGCAGTGACTTCACTGCTAATATACACTTTCTGCATTTTTAGGACAATGTTGCTGGCTTTTTTTTATTAACCAGGCTTTTTATCCTGATAATTTATTTTGTATTCTGCGAACGCGTTCTTGATGCCTGTCAGGATAATTTCCTTCTTTACTATGCTCCAATTGCTGCACATTTCATCTGCATAAAGGACATCAGTGGCTCGAATAGGGGTGGGCGATAAATTTAGGTCAGCCTGCAGATTTGGTGGGGTTGTGGTCACACAACAGAGTTCTGGTCAAGTTCCATCATTCACCTCGTGTTGGAGTTTTTTCTCACACGCAGCTCGCCAACGGTAAGTTAGCAAGCGTGAGCAAGAATTGATATCCTCTGGTGCAATTTTCGGGCACTAGGAGGGCACCCAGCGAGATTTTCCCAAGGCGGACAGTCAGGGCTGGTCAAGGTGAGAAAGCTGCTCCTTTAGTAGAAAATCTACTTGAGTGGCAGCAAAGCAGCATCGCCCTTTGGCGCATTGCGTGGTGCTGTTCGTGCTGATTTTGCAACGCAGAAGAAGCTGTCAGTGTTAAAAATCAGCCCGAGCGGGGGGCGTGGCCAGCAGCAAGGGAGATGGCCGCACATTAGAAGAGGTGCTGTAGCAGATCCGCATAATACACTTACACTTACGGCATTATCCGATCCCACCAACCTGTGAAGCTGCGGTGAGACGGTCCTCGACATTTGCGTCCCGCAGTGATCTGTTGAAGGGTGTTCCCGGGCCGCTGAGTGAAGGCAAAAGGGCGCGAGTCAGGTTGCGAGGAAATGACGCCTGCTGCTGTCATGCTCCGCGGCTGAAGCCCTTCGCCTGGTGAAGCTCCTAGTAATCTGCTGCAGGACGGCTGCTGTGTGCAGGGGTGGTGGCACACGAGGGTTACCGACGGCGAAGGACGTGCTTAGCAGTAGGAGTGATCCGCGTCCTGGTTGCTGTTGTACTACTGGCAGGGCCGGTTCTAGGATTTGCGAGGCCCTGGGCGGGCTAAAAGGGAACGTGCGAGGCCCCCTCTAATTTACATAAGTGGCCCCTTGCAAGGAGACCATTCACAGACACTGTGGGGGCCCCATTGTCCAGCATTTTGGCGCCCCCGCAGTTTTAACTTTTACTCTACAAGCATTTCTCACACCTTCATAGGTGTGAGATTTGATTGTGGTCTAAAAGTTAAAACTGTAGGGGCGCCAAAATGCTGGACAATGGGCCCCCCTCAGTGTCTGTGAATGGTCTCCTTGCAATTGAGGGAGCGTCTCCGTCTCCCTCCCCTATGCCTCCTGACACCATCCATGAGAGGCCCAGGGAGGGGGCCCCCTCCAAAGGACCTTAATTGCAGGCAACACCTTTCTTTGTGATAGATCGCCAGAGAAACAACAGGACACATCACCAGTGCGTGGCCCCATGCTGATGGGCTGAGTGCGAGGCCCTGTGCAGCCGCCCACGCTGCCCATGCCTAGCGCCGGCCCTGACTACTGGCATCGGCGGCCGTCGGGTGGCCTCAAGCGCCATTGTGGGCTGGGGACTGAGCGGGCCTGAGGAAGGCCGTGCGTACTATAGGTAGGTGCACGGCGGGCGGCCCTGGATATCAAAGCCAAGCGGGGATTAACTGCGGAGCCCGGGGGCACCGCGGGAAAGGCTGCGACTCGGCAGCACACAGACGTGGGGATGCCTGGGGGGCCAGACCAGACAAGGCCTATTATCAGCGTGGCTGGAGAGCATGAGGCACGGGCGCAGGGCCCTGACTGAGGCCTAGACCTGAGTGAGAGCGGCGGCGACATTTGTGGAGACCTGTAAAATGGCGGCTTGTGACAGAGAAGCTGCAGAGCCAGACAATACTAGAACTGCGGTGGGGACATTGGGTGTGTAACGTGCAGTACAGTCTTTACCACATCACAAGTCCCACCGTGGCTGCAGTGGCGGCTGGAGCTTGCAAAAACAACAAGTGATGGACTGAATGTGGATCAATGTCACACACTCCCCCAGTCAAAAGATCTGGGCCCAAATCCATCGTTTTTTTGCACTCCACACCACCCTGGGTTAGACAATGGCGATATGCAAATCAGCTCTGACCCTGTTGCCCCATGGGAACAGTCCAGTCCGAACTACAAAAGCCATGTCCTTCCCAGAACGGAATCAAGCATCCGAGGACCGGACCGGTTTCGAGGTAACACCTCTCATCAGCCCGGCTAGCTTGACTCCAAGTGGTGTGGATTGCCTGGGACCCACGTCTGGGCATCCCCAGCGCACTTAGGGCGGCAATTGCAAAAACAACAAGTGATGGACTGAATGTGGATCAATGTCACACACTCCCCCAGTCAAAAGATCTGGGCCCAAATCCATCGTTTTTTTGCACTCCACACCACCCTGGGTTAGACAATGGCGATATGCAAATCAGCTCTGACCCTGTTGCCCCATGGGAACAGTCCAGTCCGAACTACAAAAGCCATGTCCTTCCCAGAACGGTTCAAGCATCCGAGGACCGGACCGGTTTCGAGGTAACACCTCTCATCAGCCCGGCTAGCTTGACTCCAAGTGGTGTGGAGTGCCTGGGACCCACGTCTGGGCATCCCCAGCGCACTTAGGGCGGCAATTGCAAAAACAACAAGTGATGGACTGAATGTGGATCAATGTCACACACTCCCCCAGTCAAAAGATCTGGGCGTCCTGGAGAGAGCAGGACCTGGAGGGTAGCCCCCTACTGCAACACTCTTTTGGGTGCTGGTGCTGGTTCTGGCTCCTACGTATTCTGAAGCTTGCCACCCGGCGTGTTGGAACGTTCTGTCCCCCCTGCAGCAGACCTGGAGTCCCCCCCGCACAACAGGATCAGATCTGCACCCAGGTCTGCATAGCTGGTGCTGGCCTGGGATTGTGACAAGCTCTAGAGGCGTAGTTCTCCTCAAGAGCCGGGCGAACTGCGAGAAGTCCAGAGGTTTGGAGGTTGACTGGGTGGGGCTCCGAGCCATCCAACAGACAACAAATTGAACTCCAAGGGGCCTGGTGACAAACGGCTGTCTGCACCCTCGCGAGCGTTGTGGATAAGCCTGGACGCGAGGCACAGTGGGCCGGGTTGATACCCGGTCCGGAACGCGGTGCAATGGCTCGTAACAGACCACCAGTGCAGGGCCAGACTAATCATATTGATAAATACACAGTCCGCATGGGGAGAGAAGAGGATCAACTAGGTTGGGAGCCAGCACGGTGAAGCGAGAGACGAGGGGCCTGACCCATCGCTTACGGACATTATGTTGGCCATATAGGAGATGCGGGTGCCATCAAGGAGATGCGTGGCACCATGGAACCTAAACTAGACTCTGTAACGGAAGAAGTCCACTTGCTCCGCGCAGATTTTGGCAAGATGTCTGACAAGGTGGCAGAGGCGGAAAGCGGCATAGGCAGCCTACAGTCCAAAACGAAGAGGCTTGTAGAGCTGGTGGCCACTCTTACGAAAAATCAAGCCGATATGGCCGCCCGCCTGGAGGATCAGGAAGGCCGGGCTCTGCGCTGCGCAACAATATCCGTATCGATGGGGTTCCGGAAGGCATGGAGGTACCGTCCGCAGACTACTTTGTGGAGGATCTCATACTCCAGCATCTAAAGCCGAAACGCCTCTCTTCTGTTATGTTATGTTAATTTATTATGCGCACAGATACTCCAGCCAAGGAGCGTCCCGGCGCAGAGACAAGGTAGAACATAACACAACAGGGAAAAGGAAAAACATAAAAGCAGCTAGAACAGGAATGTTTTTATAGCCCTCCGGAAAGTCAAGAGGTCCTCCAGCAGGCGGATTTCAACAGGAAGGGAGTTCCATGCTGATGCGGCTTTAACACTGAACGAGCGGCCTCCCATGCGACTGAGCCTGAATCTGGGGACCACAGCAAGGGCCAAGCCCTGGGAGCGGAGGGTACGGGTAGGGACGTAAAAGGAGAGACAGCTAGATAAGATTTCCGGGCCTATACCTCTCAGAATCTTGAAGGCAAGACACAGAACCTTAGAGGATGCGCTTCCTTACAGGGAGCCAGTGTAGGGAACGAAGGACATTAGCCACCGAGCTGAATCTGGGCAAGCCCACAATCGCCCTTGCCGCAGCATTCTGAACCCGCTGCAAACGGGTCAGCTCGGCCTGATTGGCCCCAGCCAGAAGAGAGCTAGCATAATCCAGGCGAGAGATGATAGTTGCCTGGATCACTAGCTGCCTGGTCGGGGCGTCAAAGAACTTGAGAACAGGTCTCAAGCCCCTTAACAGTCCAAAACAACAGGCCGCAGTTTCTTTAGTGTGCCCTACAAAGGAAAGGCCCGCATCCAGCCAAACCCCCAGGTTTTTCACCTCCGATACCGGGGTCGGAGTGGGTCCCAGCTCTGAGGGCCACCATTGGTCACCCCACAGCTCCACTCCCTTACCGACAACCATCACCTCCGTTTTTGTGGCATTTAGCTGGAGACAGTTGCCTGTCAACCAGCTAGCCACCGCCTTCAGTCCAGACTGAAACCTAGGGGCCTCGATCTCCGCGTCCCCGCTGAGAGTAACCGCCAGCGGTGTGTCGTCGGCATATGAGACCAAAGTTAGGCCCCACTGCCTAGCGACATCAGCCAGCGGTCTCACGTAAAGATTGAACAACGTGGGACTCAGCGAGGACCCTTGCGGAACCCCCATGGCCAGCGGTTGGAAATTGGACTTGAAGGGAGGGATGGCAACACAGAAGGAGCGGTCATCTAGAAAGGAGCGGAACCATTGCAACACCAGACCGCCAATGCCAATCTCCTCAAGCCGATGCAGGAGGATGCTGTGGTTTACCGTGTCAAAGGCGGCGCTAAGGTCTAACAATATAAGCGCCGCCGTTTGACCAGCATCCAACCTTGCACGGAGATGTTCCACCATCACAAGTAACGCGGTCTCCGTGCTATGGCCGGCACGGAAGCCATTTTGTTCTCAGTGGAGAGAGCTCACCGGGCACTGGGGGGGGGGGGGAGGCCCAAGCCAGGGGCCCCTCCCCGCACCATCATTGCCCGTATCTTGAACTATAGAGATCGGGATGCTATCCTACAAGCCTCAACCGTGTCCGGTGACCTGCATCTGGACAATGCCACGATTCGCTTCTTCCCAGATTTCACGCTCAGTGTCCAGCGCCAGCGCAGATCGTTCAAAGGGGTCAAAAGGGCCCTCGGAGATCAAGGAATAAAGTACATGATGCTGTTCCTGGCGAGACTTAGTCCTGGATGGCGAAAAGGTGTTCTTCGACTAACCGGTGGAGGCTCACTACTGGATGGAGGGCTGGCGTACCATGGGCCGCCAGAGTGGTTTGCTCCGTCCGACACATAACCGAGCTGGTCCGGGGACCCAGAACAGTGGCACTCACCTATGAGAGTCCCAACAGTCCAAGCAGACATCACCCAAGTGACTATCTTAGTGGCCCTGCTGGGGTGTGTCTTGTGTATGGGAGCCCGGTGGGGGGGGGTTTGGGGGGGGGTGGGTGTCTCGCATGCTTTTGCTCGTTGGGAGTGGTTAAGCGGGAGACTTAAGGACTGTGTACTCCTCCTAAACTGTAAGTTTTGACCTTGTATGTGGTTTGTTGGCGATTACGCATAGTCTCTGACAATTGTTTTTTAAGATGGGGGGAGGGAGGGTTTGGTGTTGGGCTCAGGGTAAAGGGATTTATCCATGAGGTGTGCATTCAGTTAGCCAAGTATGTCTTCTGCGGATGCAGGCTTATGTTCCCTCCTTCAGTTAGTATGGGACTTTTGGAGCGACAGGCCCTCTGCGTGTTTCTTAGGTGGGTGGTTGGGGACCCACTGTGCAGAGAGACGGGGAGGGGGGCATGGGGTTGGGCAGGGGGTAGGAGTTGGGGCGGTTGTTTATGTTTTGCTCATGACATCTTGAACTCAGATGTTTTATTGGTGAATTGTAACAGCAAGCAGTGGCATACATCTGATCCGGGACGAGTTGAGCCTTTGTCTTTTGATGGGTGACCAGGCACGTATAAAGATTTGGTTGTGGAATGTTAATGGATTGGGCAGTAAAATAAAGCGGACGTTGGTCCTGCAGCATGTGAAACGCCACGCCTCTGACGTAGTGCTCTTACAGGAGACGTACCTGCGGGGAATACCTGCAGGGCTCTGGATCAGTTCGGTTATAAAATGGCGGTCCATTCCGGGTTCACGTCTGGGTCCAGGGAGGTGGGGATTATAGTCTGTAATGCCCTCCCAATGCTAGTATCGAGCACTTGGACGGAAGAATCGGGCTGTATGGCAGCGTGGAAGCCAAGTGGGAGGTGCACACTTTAGTGTTTAGCTCTTGTTACATCCCACCCGGTCTGCATGCCCCTACATATGCAAAGCTAGGGACCCATTTGGCGGACCTTCCCGGTGGCACTCTTGTTTTCGGGGGGGGGGGGGGACACTAATGCGGTCATGGATGCAGACTTAGATCGCTCTGGGGAGAGGCGGGGTAGTAGGGGGAAGCAGGTTTGCGGAGCTTTATTGAAGCTATGGGCCTCAGGGACATATGGCGCGAACATTACCCCTTACAAAGGCATTACTCCTTTTACTCAGCCAGGCACAGGTCCTTCTCTAGGATAGACCATCTTTTTGCCCCAGGGGGATCAACTAGGTGACCTCGCAGACTCCTGTAGCATGGCTCGGGGAATTTCAGATCACTCACCAGTGGGGGTCACTCTTGGAGGGGCGATAACTGCCAGGGGCGCCCTTTCCCAGAATAGACTCATGGCGTCTTAAGGATGATTCCCTAACGGACTGGATTCGAGATTGACTCCCAGGTAGTCCTGTGGGAAGCATATAAAACACAGGGAGTCTCCGGGGCCAGGTCCAAGCACTTATTGGCGCTCAAAAAAAAGAGGAGGCACTTACGGTCACGCAGTTGGAACGTGAAATTGAAGCCCTGGAACGGGACACCGGGGGACCCCCTCAGCGGAACAAAACATGAACTTGCCCTCAAGCAAAAGGAGCTCCGCTCTTTGGCGGAGTGTGAGGCACGTACCTCGCCACGCAGCATCTGAAGTACGATGCCGGGGACAAAAGCATGAAACTACTTGCTTGGCTTGAGCACAGAGACCGGGAGCGAACATGGGTAGCGGAAGTTAGGGATGAGTCTGGATTCTTGGTGTCCACTGGAACAGCCATAGCGGAGGCCTTTGCGTCTTACTATGAGGGGGTTTATTCCCCAGTCTGCACTAGATCAGAGTCGGATTGTGAGGAGTTCTGCGGGACTTCGCCCTGCCAGTGTTGTCCCAAGAGCAAACTGACAGCTTAGAGGCTGAATTGTCGGGATTGGAACTGGGAGAGGCCCTCAATTCACTTTAGGCTGGGAAAGCACAGGGACCCAATGGGCTCCCGGTGGAACTGTACAAGAGGCAAGCCAGCGTCGCGATTGACCCGCTGCTACGGATGCTCCTTGAGGCGCACAAGATTGGTAGACTCTCACCCGACCAGAGGGCGGCCACGATTATGGTCATACACAAGGCGGGCAAACCGCCGGACCAATGCTCGTCCTATCGCCCTACCTCACTCCTCAACGTAGAGGCTAAGGTGTTGGCCAAAGCCTTAGCGAGGAGAATGCTCTCGGTACTGCCAGACCTTATACACGTGGACCAGTCGGGGTTCATGCCCCACAGGAGTACTCGACATAATTTACGGCGGCTGTATGGCGTACTGTACATGACAGAGGTCGTGGGCGACACCCAAACGGCCTTGATGGTGCTGGACGCCTCAATGGCCTTTGAAAGCATTGAATGGCCCTACCTATTTATGGTGTTGCAGCGTCAGGGCTTTGGGCCGGTCTTCTGTAGCTGGGTGCGCCTGTTGAATGAACAGCCGGTGGCGAGAGTGAGGGTCAACGGAGCGATGTCTCGAACGCTTCCCCTGCGTAGGGGTACCAGGCAGGGATGTCCCCTGTCCCCGCCCCCCCTCCTTTTTGCCTTGGCCCTGGAGCCGTTGGCCCACTGGGTTCGAAGGGATCGGTCTTTCTGGGGCCTAGCACTAACTGACGACTGGGAGGAGCGTATATCATTATACGCCGACAACATTGTCCTCTATATGGCCAGACCTTATCACTCGATGGCGCGGGCGGTTCATTTGTTTGAACTCTTTGGCAGTTACTCCGGCTACACGATTAATGTATTGGCATTTATATAGCGCACTACTTACCCGTAGGGTCCCAAGGCGCTTCGACCGCTGCGAAACCCTTCCTGGCTTCCCTGAGAGATGGTCCCTTAATGGGTATCTCCAGGGTGAGACCAGGCATCCCCGGCGGTCTGGTGGGGCCGTTAGTGAAGATGAGGCAAGCTAATGCCCAGAGTTGCCGAGTGTGATCGCTGATCAGAGTGGGCACCGAGGCGAGAGAATTATCGAGTCCGCTGACCCTGGTCCAGAAACCTGCCGCGCCGGGAATCGAACCCTGGTCCCGGGCCGTCCTCTGCTCTCGGGTCTGCCGCCTCTAACAAGTGAGCCACACTACTTCACTAGATTAACAGTGCTAAATCTCTGATTTACTCACTTTCGCCCCCCGCGGATCCTGAGGGGATGTCCAGCCACGTTAGCTACTCTGGGATTTAAGTATCTCGGGGTATATGTCACCAGGGACAGAGCGGAGTTCTTTGTGAAAAATCTTGAGCCGCACCTGGTGCGCTTAGCATCGGACGTTGCCCACTGGCGGTCCATACCTCTCTCTTTGATGGGGCGCGCTGCACTCTTCAAGATGCTGGCATTGCCTCGCCTTCTCTACATCTTGCAAAATACACTGTACCCGGTCCCGGTGGAGTTTTTAAGCGCATAGCCCAAGCTCTGCGGATGCTTCTTTGGGACGGAGGGAGCTCGAGGATAGCGTTGCGCAAGCTCACGAGGAGGGTGTACGATGGAGGGCTGGCCCTCCCGGATGTTCAGCTATACTATTGGGCATCCCAATTACAAGTCGTCAATGATTAGACGTATGTGACGAGATCAGAATCTGCTTACAGGGTAGATAGATATGTCATGCCTGGGGGCAACTGCGACCCTCTTCTCTACTCACGAAAGCAATGCCGGGATCTGCCCTCGCACACAGGGGTGGTGATACACTGTTGGAGGGAGGCTAATAAGTATGCTGTAAATTGATCGGGATTGACTACCTGGGTGATATCTGGAAGGGGAACACGCCTAGAATCTTCGACTATCTCAAAAAAGAGTATCACATGGCAGACTCCCAAAACTAGCATTACTTGCGCCTTACGCATGCCATACACACCCACATAGCCACAGACACTTCAACCCCGGAATACTCTCCCATGGAGGACCGGCTCCTGCTGGACCCCATCTTAGAGTAACCCACGGCCACTATCTACTGAAAGCTTATAAACAATATGCTAGATCCCCTTGTATCCCTGAGGGAGAGATGGGAGGAGGACCTCGGAGGCCTAGAAGATGAAGATTGTCAGGATGCCCTGCAGAGACCCTGCAAAATCGCCATCCGGGTCAGGTTTTCGTCTGGTACAATTCAAAATCTTGCATCGGGTATACTACCCTCGAACTCACCTGTTTTTCCTGGGGCAGGAGCCTGTCTCCCCAGTGTGCGAGAGGATGCCAGGGGGAGGGAACCTTTTTCCATATTCTGTGGGACTGCCCCTGCATAGTGCCCTATTGGACCAAAGTAGCACAGACCATGTCGAAAGTGGTGGGATCATTAGTCCCGATGGAGCCCAAGTAGTTATTATTGATGATTAAGGGTCCCACAGACTGGTCCAGGTATGACGGAATCTGGTTGGCCATGGCGGCTGGGGTAGCTAAGAGAAATATAGCTCGCGCATGGGGGGCGCAGGCGCCCCCTCAGTGGGATCAGTGGGTGCGTGACCTGTACTGGTGCCAAAGAGCGTAAGAAACAATCTACAAGGCGAGGGGTTGTGCGAAGAAATGGAGGAGGGTCTGGGGGCCCTGGCGGAAGTATCTGGCCGAGGGGGATGGGGTCGGACAAGAGGGATGATTGTCATTGACCTACCTTATTGCCCGGTACGCATATGAATGTATATTGTACTGTCATCCTATTTCTTGCCTATTGAACACTGCTATGTATTGTAAAAGTCACTGAGCAATGTTAATAAAAAAAGATTTTTCCCCAAAAAAAATCAGCCCGAGCAGCACAAAGTGCTGATTTCATCCCGTTTGCGGAATTAGGCGGAATCTCGTGGAGTTTTAATGTAATTCCATGGAATTCTACGGAGTGAAACTCCTTAAGTTCCACCCACCCTTAATCTTGAGGTGGAGGAAACTTGTGGGTGTCACAACATTCACATCACATCTGCAGAATGTTTCAGAAAATAATTAGCGTTCAAAAATGGTGAAGGATATTGGTCTGGTTCTTGGGAGGCCATTAAGGCAGAAAATAGAATGCCTGGAGAGCTTCTGCACATTATAAAACGAGCATGGCAGTTGTGCTACCTTTACATGCAAACACAACCAATTGGCATTGTCATTGCTTGCATTTAGTAGTCTTCAGTTCCTGTCAAGATCAATGTTATTATATCGTCCGCATTTCTCTTGCAGGTCTTCTAGTGACCAGTAGGTGGCACTAAAATGCAGCAAATAGATGTTTAAACATGGCTTTGCTCAGTGCAGTCCGTCGTCGTCGGAGAAGTGTAGAGTAGAGTGTACTCTGGCACATTTGCAATTGAGTACTCTCTCCGCCAAGCTTCAAATAAGCCCCTAAATATCAGTAGTACCAGAAAGACAGTCATTTGCTTCACAAATTCAGGAACCTGGTTGATGCTCTGAATAGATCAATGTATAACACCAACTGTCCTTGAGGAATACAGTCCTTTATTCTCTGCAGGGGCATCAAGGACGGTGTGGGAAGGCCACGTTTCCTGTAATATGTAAACTGTTTTCCCTCTGCCCATTAATTATAGTGCAAGCGACAATCTGGAATGTGCTGTGCTGCCAGGGAAAATGCATAGCGTGCACATGCAGCCTTCTTTCTCCGGCTCTGTCATTGATGTTCTGGTTGCAGAAGAGGCTAGGCTCACTTCACACAGTAACATTCACAATTGAGTGGAAGGATCTGCTCACCCATCCCCGGTGAGTGCTCCCATTCTGCAGATGGTAGATCTTGCGTAACGGGACCAGGAAGGCCTTGCTGGTGACCCAATAGCAAAGGAGACTCACTTACAAACACATACTATGCATGGAAGCCGAAATAATCCTGTTGTGCCTTTGAGAGATGCATGTACGAACAGAAAGGGCTGATTTCTTTTTTTGTATGCTGAGAATATGATTGGATGGTCATTTCTTGAGGAGCAACCTACTTTAGGTCTTGGCCTAGGGGTCTGACTGTCTTTAACATATGCCTTCCGTTCGCTGGGCTTTCAAGGTTTTTGTACGATGGTATGTGCGGACTGGCACACACAGCTGGCACAAGCTTGCATGAGCTTGCAGTTATAGGGTCACTCACCGATTGTCACAGTTCTCCTTCAAGCAGCCAGTTACATCGGATATCCTGGTTCAAGCTGACCGAATGTGCTGCCTGTTGTCCACCTCTCACAGTTTGATGCTCCTCTGAGGGAAAGTTATGATGTGATGCAATGTTTTGGGTTTCCTTGATGATGTCCCATGTATTGTCGAGCATAAAGAAGACTGGTGATTAGAAAAGGAAGACTTTTTCCAGGCAGTAAACACAATATCTTAAATAAGCAGGTAGTTGTTATATTTAGGCCTCCCTCCGACTTGGTAACGTCCTCTGTTTGAAAAATGAATGCATATTGCTGTTCTGTAGCTTAATTCAGAAGAAGTTAGAGACCTATTTGGAAGGTTTTTCAGTTGCAAAGGATATCATAAAATGCTTGGAAAGTATTTTCCCTCCGTGTCCATGCTTCTGTTTGAAGCCTTAAGCTCGATTTGTGTGTTTTAGAGATCCCCCCAATGTGAACCGTTTAACTCCAAATAATAAAAAAAACATTTTGTCTACTTTCTTTGTGCCTTATACTCTGAATAAACTAGTCAGTGAGATTACGTTTATTTTTTCATCCTGGGCCTTTCTACACAATCTTCAGCTCTGGTCGATCGTTCCTGGCTGAATCCAAATGTGTTCTGCAGCAGTATTATCATTTTAAATAGTTCATTTCAATACCTCTTCTTTTGGCAAGCCCTCATTTGATCAAAGGGAGACTTCTTTAGTGGGTGTTTTGAATCGTCTTGGATTTTATGTGGCTTGACAAAGCCTGCAAGTTTGACACCTGGTCTGAGGGTTACCCTTGAAAGGGCCTTAATAAAAGCTGCCAATTAGAGCTACATAATCCTCTGTGGTAAAAATTGTAATTCAGTCCCAAAAAAAGAGTTTGTGCGTATCAGCATTATACTTTTGCAAACACAAGGAGATGATCGACGGAGCGCAGAAACTTTTCAGACACTACCCCCATTCACAGATCTGGGTTGAATCCATCAACGTTCTTTAGCTCACTTGGCCACCCCAGTTCTGACCCAGCCAAATGCAAATCAATCATGACCCTGTGCCTCCTGGGAACAGTCCAGCCTGGACTGCCAAGCCATGTCTTCCCTGGACCGTAAATAAGCATCGTGGGACAGGTTTCGGGCTAACAGCCCTTATCAGCCAATCTAGCTTGAATCCAGTGGCAAAGTGAGCAAGGGACCCACGTCTGGGCATACTCTGCCAACTTAGGGTAAACAAAGCAAACGCAAGGAGATGAAGGACGGAGCGCTGAAACTTTTCAGACACTCACCCCAAGTCACAGATCTGGTTTGAATCCATCATTGTTTCGGCTCTCCGTCCATCATCTTCTTGTGTTTGTTAGCAGTATACTTTTGACAGAAGTCTGTAAAGCTGTCCTTGTGCTTGGGGCCATTTTATAACCGTGAAACCATTATGGCATGGATAGTGGGCATTGGCAAAGAAGGATTGACTTTTTTTGTGGACACATTCTTTTTAAATGTGTTCATTTTCAATGTTCCTTTGTGCCTTGTGAGAATTACCTCAACATTGGCACTCCATTCAATACGTAAGCCTCTGCTAGTGAAAGTAATGACAATTACATGTATTCCATAAGCTCTAAAGAGTACCTTCACATGACTCATTGGAGTCACAGTGAAGCCCTCAACCTGCCCCTGTAGAAGTGCGATGATTTTACCGCATTTTCCACATAGGCCTAAAAAATAAGCCAACACAAATGAGTTGATGTGGAATGTTTCAAGTGGGATATTCTGAATAGGAATTTTGACTGTGAAAGTGCTGTCTTCTATGAACCAGCATTAATGGAAATAATTGAGTTATTGGGATCTTTCTTGGCCTTGTACTTTCTATGGGCAAGGCGATAACCAACTGGTTTTGTGATACCAATGCTGCTTCAGCGATTCATTGCTAATACTCATCAACTAAGTGTACATTAGCTTTAATGATTTTTCATAGACCTATTATAACCTAGCATTTATCACGTGGCAGTAAAATGTTATTTTAATGCTCTGTCTCACTTGTTGATAGCTTAACAGAGCATCTCAGTTTTATCCTGTAAGCGGCAAGGCCAAATACTTACCAGGAGATGCTTTAGAGACTGCTATCCTCTGATGCTGAGATGAACACTGGTGATTACTTTGTGATTCCAGAAGGAAGGTCATACTTACTTACTTATGAGGTTTTACATAAATTCCTCTAAATCAGAGTTCCTTGTTTTCTTGTGTGTGGCTTAGCACTGCTTGTTCTTTCTGTTATCTGTTTTTTCAAGACAAGTTTGTACACGTTGTTACATATACAAGATTCCCTGTTATGGGTTTTCACTCATGTTTATTATCTTTTACGCATTTATTTAAACATTTCCTTCTGACACGACTATTGTATTGGCCATTAATGGTTTGAGGCACAGTTCTGTGTGACCCATGTCCATGAAGCTTAAAATTCCTTTCACAGTATATAATTAATTCTCATCCAGGGGATACTCCTCAATAGTCCTAATCTGTGAATAATCCTTGTGTGTGTGTGTGTGTGTGTGTGTGTGTGTGTGTGTGTGTGTGTGTGTGTGTGTGTGTGTGTGTGTATGTATGTATGTATGTATGTGTATATATATATATATATATATATATATATATATATGTGTGTGTGTATATCACCTACTGGCGAAGTTAGGACCTAGTTACCATAGGAAATTCCGAACATTTTATTGGGAATAACTTTGGCGCCGATTGAGGGATCTGCCTGTAATTTCCCTTAAATTTGCCTCGCTGCGCTCCTTCCCTGAAAGTTTCGGGGGGATTCGTCAAGCGGGGGCCGAGAAAAAAGGGGGTTCCCAAAACGTTTTTTCCCCATGTTAATTTCCATAGGGAAGACAAGGCTACAGCTCGAACGGCTGAACCGAATTACACCAGAATTGGCAAAATGGTAGGGACTGGTATGCAGCAGTGCCTTTTGTATGTTTGGTGTAAATCCCTCCATTAGTTTTTTGAAAAAATTGAATGTGAAATGTAGCCCAATGCAATTTTCCATAGGACCTTTAGACACAGCTACAGCCCGAACGGCTGAATGGAATTACACCACACTTGGCAAAATGGTAAGCACTGGTATGCAGTAGTGCCTTTTTTATATTTGGTGAAAATCACTCCAGTAGTTGTTGAGAAAATTGACTTTTCCCAAATTATATATCTATGGGTGGGACACCGTGAGTGCACGTAAGCTTACCGTACTCTGTACCTTCCCGAGTATTAGCTGCATGCTGTTTGGCTGCCACGGTCTGTCAACACTCCAAAACAGAAATTGTTGGCAGCCACCTTGTGCCTAGGTAGACTGAGGCACAAAAGAAGCAGAAAAACAAACGTGTAGAATGCAAAAAGGGGGCAGGGTAGAAACACCCTGACCCCCTAGGGCTGCTCAGGTGGTCCCACAAGGATATTAACATATTTCAACGTTATCCGCTAATAGAATTAGCATTTAAAAACCTTGCAAATTCACTGAAAAAAACATAGGTTTCAGGCCTTATATAGTTAGGAATTAGCATATAAAAAACCTTTGAAATTCACTGAAAAAACCATAGGTTTCAGGCCTTATATAGTTAGGAATTAGCATTTAAAAAACCATTGAAATTGCTTCTATATAGTTAGTTGTAATAACTACATTTCGCGCACCCGCAATCCACTGCTGATGTCACATATTACATCATTCATGACATGGTCAGTGACATCACTGATGACATCACTGATGACATAATTCATATGATAATATGATGCACCTCCTTACACTCTAATATAACCTTTGATACACCCAGTGTTAAATTCAGACTACCATTCTTGAAACCATTGACATACCAATACCAGTTACTACATATGCACTCACTGATTGCTAGGTTTACACACACATCCACTTATTCACCCATAGAATCACTCATACATACAGTCACTCATCAATACAACACTAACATATGCACTCATACCCCTATACAGACACTCAAACACTGCCAGTCATCCATGGAGTTACTCACACACCTAGTCAGTCATGCAAAGAATCAATCACACTTCCATTTCCTCAACTATACAGTTATACACATAATACCTTACTCATTCAAACATAAACTAACACATACTTACTCTCTTATACAATCACTGATACAAGTGCACAATGATCCATACAGCCACTCGCACAATCACTGGCTCTCATGTATAGTCATTTATATATGCCAACTCTCACATGTACTGTGTTTTACATATGTACTTACTTGGACATGTAGCACTGAGATATCCACTCGCTCACCAACACACACATGCACACAGTCAACCGCCCATACACCTGTTTCCACATGCACTCTTGAACCCATACACCTAGTGAATCAACTGCTCACACATCTATGCACAGTCACACACCTCCCAGCCACCCACACACACACTCCGTCTCCCATACAAATACTTGGGCAACCAATCAATAATCCATATAGCCACTCATATAGCTACTGATCAACACATGCAGCAGCTTACACAACAACAGACCTACTGATGCACACATTCAGAGAGTTTAGTCACTAACCCATGCATTCAGTAAGACAAAATTAATCACTCACTCATACAGTCAGTCACGCACCTACTAAATCCTTCATCCAGACACTTATACATCCACTCATTCTTCAATATGTAAAACATATTTAAACTTTTCAGAAACATATAGTCACTCGATGATGTCATCAGTGATGTTATCAGTGATGTCATCAGTGATGTCACTGACCATGTCATGAATGATGTAATATGTGACATCATCAGCAGTGGATTGCGGGTGCGCGAAATATAGATAATACAACTAACTATATAGGAGCAATTTCAATGGTTTTTTAAATGCTAATTCCTAACTATATAAGGCCTGAAACCTATGTTTTTTTCAGTGAATATATATATACATATACATATATATACATATGTGAAAGCATATACATGCAGCCTAAAATGTTTTCAACGTGGCCAAAATGCAGAAATTACATAGTTTTGCATTGTAAGAAAAAATACCCTCCTAACCCATAAGGAAAAGAGGACATGCATTGAAAAGTTGTCATACAGCAATGTTTTATTATCACAAGGAAAACTTGTAATTGTACAGTTGCCTGTAGGCTGCATAGCAGAGCAAGAATGAATCGAAGAAAAAACTGACACCTTGCCTTTAAGGCATCCAAGGGTAGGGTACCGTGCCTTTAAGACCTGCAGGAGACTCTCTGCTCCCATCATGCACCACAGGTGACAGTTAGGTCAGTTATTTCCTTCTGGCTCCTTCTGTGAGGACCCTGGAGTTTGAGCTCTTCAGTTTTTCGAATGAAATTTATATATTCGACATTTTCTTTGCAAATTCGGCATTTCTTGATTACTAGAAGTATAACACGTGTTCATAGAGTTAGATGGGGAAATCAAGATGGAAGGATTCTGCTGTTGTATAGTCCTTACAAATCTATATAAGATCTGCATGTTTAGACCATATAATCTAAGGGCGGGTCGAGACTGGTTCCAGACACCCCCAGAGGATATGTTAGTCTTTAGACCAGCTAGCTCTCAGTGCTACAATGAGCCCCTCGTCATTTGTACCATCCCATGGCTACTGGCCCCTTTACTTCGAGTGTTACACAGTACGGTGCATGTAATTTAGACTGTGAGCACTACTTTGTCTGTGCCTTCTCGCCCCCTTCTCCGCCCTCCCACCGCCCGCACTCCCATTGTCCGTGCTTCCCCCTTTGTACGTGATGCAGTGCAATAGATCTTGCGTAAATGCGAGTCCTATTGCAATGCAAATGCTCGTTTTTAGTTTAGTCTTGCATTTTCACAGTTACACCTCCGAAAGGTTCACACCGTTTTCTTTCTCTCACTTGTACTTGCAGACTCACCTTCCAGCAGGATCCTTGCCTGCTCTCTTAGAATCTCTACGTCCCTTAATGTCCAAGTGTTATTTCCTTTTATTAGAAAAGTGTAACATTCCCTTAATGTCCTTTTGGTTAAGTGGGGCTTCTGAGGAGTAAGGCCACTGCTTACAAAGGGTAAGACGCAAGCACAATGGGTTAAACTTGATGTGGCTGAAACTTTAAAAAAAATGTTTTAATATTTTTATTTTCTGCAGTAATTATCTCCGCATTATAGCATTTGTTTTCATTACGTCGTGCAATATAGTCTGTACTGTGCACATAAATCTGAGTATACATAACATTGCAGTTTTCTTTTTCATAACATTACTTATAATTCTTAAACCCCCCCCCCTCCCGCAACTTCCCTTGCACTTAATCAAATCGTCTGTGTGTTTCTCATTGTACTGGGTCATTTCTATACATTACAGTAATATCATCTGTTCCTCCTACTGCCAACACTCCTGTCTTCAGTATTAACTTCCTCAGAGTTTGTCAACTACTGCACCCTTCAGTGTGCTTCCATTTCAATCAGGTGGGGGGGAGAGTGGGGGGGGGGAGAGAGATGGGAGGGGGGAGGGAGGGAGAGAGAGAGAGAGAGAAAAAAAGGGGGGTGAAAGGTCCTAGGTTTTTCATCCGTTATACATCATAACCATCATACTAGCAGCATTTGCCTATGCCAATACAGTGACATCACATGCTTCAAATTCTATGAGTATGGCTTGCCATTCCATTGAGATGTGCGTTTTACGGAGGCCTCTACGCTCCTTTCTCTACAGTTCGGTTCCTCTGCTTTCCCCCATCGTAGCACCTCCCCATTCCAGTCACCAGGGTCAGGTGGCCTAGCGGATTTCCACCTCATCGTTATCGTTCTTTTAGCCAAGAGGAGGGCCAGATTTACGAAACGTGTGGTGGTGCTTTTCTTCTTTTTGGTGGGGCCCAGAACTAGTATACAGTATGTCGGTGAGGAGTAAGGTCTTGCGGGTGCGATTGCTGTCAGAGCCTTGTGTATTGTCCCCCAGTAATGACCCAGTCTAGGGCAGTCCCACAACATGTGCAGGAGGCCAGCGTCACAGCCATGCATCGGGGCCACGTGTCCGCCGCTTTCGGGAACATAATGTGCAGTTGGTGGGGGGTAAGGTACGCCCTATGCATAATCATTAGTTGAATGAATTTAAATTTAGGGTTTTGTGACACCTTTTTGGGGAATTTCAATACCTTTTCCCATTCCTTATCTCTGAGAGCCCGTCCTAAATCTTGTTCCCAGCGCTCCCGGGTGGGTTGTAGGGAGGTTGCCCTTCCAGTTCGTATGCCATACGTCAACCATTTCGTTAAGTGGCTGCCGGTCCCCATTAAATATTGCATGGTGAGTTGTGGGTTCGTAGGTGGCTCTGTGCCGTCCCGTGCCCAAGTCATAGTAATGTAGTGTGTCACTCGTGCATGCATTAAAAACAATGCTTCAGGGGTCTGGTGCGCTCGTGCGAAGTCCACGTGTGTCATGAGATTACCGTCCGTAAAAAAGTCACCTATTTGCATAACACCAGCTTCATGCCATGTTCGGAGCTCGTGCTCCGTCAGTGTCCCTGTCCCAAGGCGAAGTCCTAGCAAGGGTATTGTGGGTGCGTAAGAGGTCGTCGCACTCGCATATTTGACAGCTTTCTTCCAGCACCTGATTGCAAGACGTAATAGGTGTGGCGTCGATCTGGGTATCCTGACATTCGGTAGCAGTAGGCGGTGTATGATGCCGCAGTCCCTATCGGTCGTGGTCATGTCTAGCTCGTGAAGGTTACGGCCCGCCAGCCAGTAGGCCAGCCATTGGAGTTGGCAGGCGTAGCTATATGCGGTCATGTCTGGGACCCCCATACCGCTCTGAGATGTTGCCAATTGTAACTTAGCGAGAATTATACGTCGTCTTCCCGATCCCCACACCAGTTCCGTCACCAATGTGTTCAGCAATTTAAAGGTGCTCATCGGTACGAGGAGCGGTAGGTTCGTAAAGAAGTATACCATTCGGGGTAGGACCACCATCTTGGTAATTGCCACCCTTCCTGCTATTGACAATGGCAGGGTATTCCAAAACTGTACTTGTGCTTTAAGGGTTGCAAGCGCTCTACCCAAGTTACCGTCTAGGAGGTCTTGGGTGTCGCTGTATATTTGTATCCCTAAGTATTTAAATGTCGAGGGCTCCATCTGGAACCTATGTGGGGGAAACTGTAACTGGGTATCACCTGAAGTATCAGCAAAGCAGTAGCCGTATGATTTAGTTTCATTTATAGCAAGGCCTGATATTGCTCGGAAAGTTTCAAAGATTTCAGGCATAGGATCTAGGCAGCCTGTCATGTCCTTGACGTATAATATTATATCATCTGCATAGGCCGATACTACGTGTGGCACGGAATTGCGCAGTATCCCCCGGGGTGTGGCTAGGGCTCGGAGTTTGTGTAGTAAAGGTTCCAATGCCAGTATGAACAGCAGGGGCGACAATGGGCAGCCCTGTCACGTGCCTCTAGCTATTGTAAACTGTACCGATATACATTTATTAGTGCGGACACGTGCCATTGGATGCAGATATAAGAGATTCACCCATGCCAGATATTCAGGCGGTATGCCAAATCTCGCCAGGGCTGCAAACATATAGTCCCATCTCAGGGAATCAAATACCTGCTTTAAGTCCAGAGAGATACATCCCTCTGCCCACTCCTTGTATCCTCGTGTAGCATTATCTGACTTAGTCTCCTTAGATTGAGCGCCATGCTCCGACCGGGCACGAAGCCACAGTGGTCCGCATGTATGAGCTCCGGGATGTATTGGTTCAGTCTTACCGCTAATATCTTGCTAAGAATTTTGTAGTCCGTATTTAGTAGCGACAGCGTTCTGTAATTCGCCAGCTGTAAACCGTCTCTACCAGGTTTTAAAAGGGAGACTATCAGTGCCTGTAGGGTCGTGATTTGTAGGGCGCTGGTCTCCATTGATTCTCGGTATAGGAGATGCAGCTGTGGAGCTAGTAAGTCGACATATACTACATAGAACTCGGCTGGTAGGCCGTCAGTCCCAGGGGATTTATTCCGTGGCAACGCCTTAATTGCCTGTCTAATTTCTGCGGTCGTAATGGGTCACGCTAGGTCATCTCGCTGCGCAGTCGTAAGTTGTGGGATGGGTAGGTCTGCCATAAAGGACTCGAAAGTCATGTCCGTCATTGGTGGATGCGGTCCATATAGTTGCGTATAGTAGTCCTTAAAGGTGGTATTGATGTCTAATTGTGTCTCTATTGTTTTCCCAGCCTGATCATTGACCTCTACTATAGGGGCGCACATGGGTGCATTTCGTACCATTCGTGCTAGTAATGGCCCGACCTATCGGCTTGGGTGTGTTGTCTAGTCGTATATTCCCTGTAGTAAATTACCCTTAACTCCTCAAGTAACTCTGCATGCTGTATATGGGCCTCTTGAAGTTGTGTAAGGTGGACGTTCGTGCCCGCAGCCTCGCTTTCCAGCATCACTAGTCTGCCCTCTAGCTCCATAAGTTTCTCCACCACAGTCTGCCTGATGCCTACTTTTGTGCCCATTGCCGCTCCCCGTATAGTCGCCTTGAAGGCGTCCCATTCTATTTGTCTGGAGCTAGCTGTGTTCGCTTTTTCGTTAAAGAACGTGGTTATGGCGTCCAATATTGTTGACTTAAAAACTGGATCCTCAAGTACCCCCGGCGGTAGACGCCAAGTTGGTATCGGGGTTGGGACCCTTCCCCATTGCATTTTTAGTTCTACTGGGTTGTGGTCGGATAGCGTCTTTCCCATATGTATAGCGGAATCGATGGACCCCAGCAATGTATTAGAACAGAAAAAGTGATCTATTCTGGTATGTAATTTGTGTGGTGGCGAGTAGAATGTATACTCCCTATGTTCTGCGTATTTGATTCGCCACGCATCTGACATGTCCCAGCTTTCTGCCCAGTGTGCAAACACCTCTGCCTGCTTTCTGCTATCGGCTGAGTGTAGTGGGGGGTGGGGATCTATCAAGTGAGAGATCCAGGACCGCATTGTAGTCCCCGCCTATTATCCATCCCTGTTCAGACCAGTCTGATATTACTCCGCTAAGAGTGGTAAGGAACTTCATCTGGTCCTTGTTGAGGGCGTAGACTCATCCCAGTACTACAAGGGAGCCATCTAAAATTCCACGTACAAAGACATATCGTCCCTCCTTGTCCACCCGCTGCTCTAGTAATTTAAAGGGGACTGAATTTCTTATCCATATAGCAGCCCTCCTAGAGAAGGCTGAGTAGGTGGTGGCAAATAATTGGCCCTTCCATTTTTGGTGCAACTTGGAGCCTTCTGCCCCATTTAGATGTTTTTTTTGCAGATAAGCTATAGCGATCTTTCTTCTGTTCAATTGTGCCAGTATTCTGTGCCTCTTGTGCACTGATCCCATTCCATGCACATTCCAGGTGCAGAACGTATGTGTGTTAGGTGTCGTCATAGTGGACTCCTAGTGCCTCCGTCAGGAGATCCTGTGAGGCGTTCGGCGTGAGTGTTATCTCCATCCATTCTGACGCCTCCTCCGGGGTATCGAAAAAATAAGTCTTGTGTCCAAGCATGATTTTTAGTCATGCCGGGAAGAGGAGGGCGTACTTTAGGTTACAATCCCGCAGCGCACGTTTCACTCCCATGAAGGTCGATCTAGCTTTCTGGACTGCTGGGGTGATATCCGGGTACAGTGATATTGTCCTATTTTCATATTTCACTGGGGCGCTCTCTCTGGCAGCTTTGAGGATCCTGTCTCTATCCTTGTAATGAAGTAGGCGCGCAATTAAGGGGCGCGGGGGTGCTCCTGGTCTGGGCGGCCGCGAAGGCACCCTGTGTGCTCGTTCCACACTGTAAAGTGGGGTAAGGCCCGTTGGTGCCACAACGTTTTTGAACCAGTCTTCCACAAACTGGGTGGGGTTTGTCCCCTCGCTGCATTCCGGAATGCCCAGGATGCGGACATTATTGCGGCGTGAGCGCCCTTCCGCGTCATCCACTCTGTCCCGCAATCCTCTGAGTTGACTCTCTTGCTTCTCCAGACGCGTGAAATGTTATGTCTGCTGCGGTATCAAGTCATCAAGTGCCAGTTTATGCTCAGTTAACTTCTCTGTAAGTTTGTTATGGTCCGCCTTCAGCAGAGATAGTCCTGTGGACATCGCGTTCGTGCGTGTTTCCAGCGCCTCTCTAGATGCCCTGATTTCGGACAGTATTAAGTCCAATTTGGCCTCCTTTGAGCCCATCCCTGTTGGTGGTATCACTTCATTATTGGATGAGGCTAAGGGGTCCTCAGAGCCAGTAGACTGCATTGTAGTGCCCACCACTGGATCCGGCTGCCTGGTTCAGAATACTCCCTGATGTAGCGAGTTAGTCCCTCCTGCTGCTGGCGGCGTACCCCTCTCTTGCATCTCTGGGTCTCTATGGGTGGGCCACTGCAGGCCCAAAGGAATGTTCTCAACGGGTGCCAGCCACTACCCGGGTTATGGGCGCCGATACGTGCCCCTAGTCGTTCTCCCCGTTGTATAATTTGTGTCAAGGTGCCGTCTTTCGCTATTAGGCCGATTTATAATTCCGCCCTGCGGGGGGGGGGGGGAGGATGGGGGCGGGTCGGGGGGGGGGGGGAGGGGGCGGCGTGCGCTACCGGGTGCTTCCAAGATCGCACTGCCACCTTAGTGCGTTTCACTTATCTGCACATTTGTGGCACTGGCAGTTCCCCCTCACTTGCTGATTTAATGGCCACTCTGTGCTTGCGCTCAGGGATGCAGCTCTTCGTCCCTCCCGGGGTGTTGTCTCCTGTCCTGAGGCCGTGTCATCCCCTCTGCGCCTGTGGATGGGGAGGGGCTCTCTCTCATCGAGCGGCAGGCAGCCTTTGATTCTAGCGCTTTTCCGCACTTTACCTCTCTGTCTCGGCACCCCAGGCAGTTCTTCCGGCCCGACACCGTCTGCTCCGTTGTTTAGTGCGCAGAGGCCTCACCTCCCTGATGCATGCAGGTCGACGGGTCTTCCAACAGGAGCGTCCGCTCCGTTCTCTGTCCCGCTGTTCGGCGGTAAGCCTGTGGGAGGGTGGAGGGGGGTTGCGCACTCTGCGGTGTTAGGCGCCGCAGTTCTCAGTCCGTGATCAGCGGGGAACGGCCCGGCAGCCGGCAGCCGCCACCCTCCTCAGCCGTCCTCCCGCCCTCACCGTGGGCCGCGGCTTCACTCCGGCTACGGCCTCGTTAGGATGTGTGCTCTCCGCGCAGTTCCTCTGTCAACCTGCTATTTCGGCTACGCACCTTCCATGCATGTCCCGCTGCTTCGGTGTGGAGGTGGGGGTTCAGTGGAGTCTGGTATTTCAGGATATTAAGCTAATATTCAGGGTGGTGGATGGAGCAGTCTCAGCTCACGTCCTCCATGTTCGGCCGGTAGCCACGCCCCCCGCATGTGGCTGAAACTTGAATTTTAAGGTGTCCCACCACTCAGATTCAGTGTTTCCTCATTTTGTACCATTCATTTCCATTCTGTCCAAGGATTTTGCTACATGGGAATTTCGCCTCGTCACTAACTTCAAAAGGAAATTAAAGGACCAGCAATTTTTTAAAACTAAAAACAGAAATAAACTGTGCTGTCTGAAAACCAGACTCCTGGAAAAAGCTTGGACTTTAAATGAACGTTTAGTACTTTACCAATATTATTTATATCTACAAAATTCAGCAACACCTTCAACCACATCTACACCTCCATCAAATCTGCCACACCCGTACATAACTAGAAGCATGCAGCATTCAACACCCTCGTCAAAAATCCAACGGGCGACCCAAGTGGGTGAGCAACTTCAGTCCCATCTCTCTGCTCCCATGCACAGCAAAAGTGATGGAGAAGGCAGCCAATTCACTAACCACCTTGAACACCATGACCTCCCAGATCACAGCCAAGATTTCAGAGCAACTACAGCACCGAATTGGCACTCATCGCGGCCACCGATAACACCTGTACTATACTGGACTGTTGAGAAACCGCAGTCTTGATCCTACTTGACCTCTCCGCAACCTTCGGTATGATCTTCCACTACACCATTATCAGAAGACTGCATGACATGGGCATCCAGGGATTTGCCTGTAACTGGATAGGCTCCTCCCTCACAGGAAGAACACAGCAGATCAGACTACTATCCTACACAATGGAATCCTAAATTCTTTGTTGCAGAGTCTCTCGAGGTTCATCTCTCAGTCCCAACCTGTTCAACAACTCGATGACTCTACTAGCCAACATTATCTGATCCCAAGGCATCACCATCATAATCCTACATGGATGACACCCAGCAGATCCTTTCTCTGGCTGACAAGTCCACCACCTCCAGAGCCAACTACTCCAACTACATGGTGAATGTAGGAAAGTTGATGAGATCCAACTGCTTGAAACTCAAATCCAACAAAGTGCTGTTCATTGAGAACAAGAAATCTCTACGAGGCTCCACCTCGTAGCCATCATAGCTTGGTCCTGCACCCACACCATCCGCCCACTCCAGAAACCTAGGAATCATTTTGGATGACAAGCTGAACATGACCTTGCAGGTCAACACAGTCCGTTCTTCCTGCTTCCACATTCTTCACATGCTTGCAAGATATTCAAATGGCAACCCCTGAACACCAGGCACAGCATCACGCAAGCCCTCATCACAAGCAGACTAGACTATGGCAACGCACACTACGCTAGGCTGTCCAACTATCTCCTTCAACTCCAGATCATCCAGAATGTTGCAGCAAGACTTGTCCTCAACCTCCCATGGTGCGCCCAGATCTCACCACAGCTCAGAGAGCTCCACTGGCTCCTAATCCAGAAATTAAGCCAATTCAAACTACACGCTTACAAGGCAGTGTACAGCATTGAACCAACATACCTGAACAGTTGCCTACACTTTCACCAACCCTCCAGACACCTATGTTCAGCCACATTCTCACTTGCACAGGCTCTCCACATCCACAAATACAGAACGGGAGGTTGAGCATTCTCCCACATCACACTCCAGATCTGAAACAACCTCCCTCTGCTTACTAGGGCTTCTTTCTCACTTCTTGAATTCCGCAAGAAACTTCAGACCTGGCTCTGCGAATATTTCTGCTGGGTCTGACGCCCAACATCCTTCACATTCCAACACATTCCTCCGGCATGCCTGATTCAGAGCCTGAATACCTCACAGGTGATTAGTTGCGTCATACAAATCTGCATAACATTACATATTAGCACATAACTAACCTATCTATTCGATAAGTAATAGAAGAGGCATACATAACTCAACTAAAACAGGGAAAAAGAATGATACTAGTTGTTGCCCAAAAGGATAAGAAAACCTACCAAACAAGCAGAGTGAATTGAGCAATACGAGGAGCAACAGCAACGAAAGACGTTATTTTGAAACGTCTGTGTTACTTATTCAGAAAAGAATGCAGGTTCCAAATTATTTTACGGATACTAGTAGTGCTTCTTTGCTGCACCGTTGGAGGAGCAATTAAATACTTAACTTTGGTATGTAATGGCAGCCTATGGCCTTTCCATAAATCACAGGACGGAGCGAAACACGGTAGCAACGCAAAGGCGTTATTTCAGAAAACAAATGGCCGTCCGTGGATGCAGAATATACACAACAAGCTGCTAATTACACTCTAGCGCGCCCTTGGCTCCCTTGTTTTACGTCAATGTCCGCGTGCTTGCGTCTGGTGCTCTGCGCTCGCGGGAGCCAGTGGAATGGCCCGCACCTGGCTCCCAAACGTTCCACTTGCTGACGCGCAGGCCGACCTTTCCATGGAGTGCTCTTCTTTCCGGGGGCGCGCAGGGGAATCTTTATTCAGAAAAAAATATTTCGAGCATTTTAGTAACTATGTGAGTAACACTAGGGCTGAACACGAAGTTTTATTCTTATGCCTCGTTTGCTGTTATGCAAGAAAGCATTTCTCTCTGGTGCTAAAGTCAATACCTGGAGTAAACGAATTCCCTGATTTTCTGGGACCTGCTTTTAAGTCCTAGCCTAGTGCGCAACTTGAGGTCATCGTTTGCTCAAAGAACATTATAGCAACTATTTAAAGGGCCTGTTTATGTTTTCTGTTGAAATTGCTGTTGTGGTTAGGGTATATGTTATATTTCCCCTACTCTCAGCGTGAGAGGAGCAGTCACAGTAAATTGGGAAATAGTGTTTCCACCAACATAGCTGAAGGGGATTTAGTTAAGGTGAAACCGGGTGGGAATCAAAATATGTTTAACAAGTTCAGAGGACCTTACCAGGTAAAATCTGTGCTTGGTAACTACATTAGGCTGCAGAATGGGCAAACTTGGAACCTCCGCAGGGTTGCACTTTACCAGAAAAAGGCCAAGCCTACCACTCATATGCCTGTCACCAAAAAGGCTGTCATTGAAGAAGTGTGCAGACCGGCTAGGAAAAGAGTTGCTCCTGCTTATTTGAAAGATTTTGTATAAGTTTTTTTTTCCTTTGTTTTTTTTTCTCTTTCTTCGCCTGCCTAAGGAAGGGTGTGGGGTTACATGGTCTTATGATACTTGAAAGTTTCGTGATAAGTTTATGTTCTAGGTAATGCCACTTGCCAAGTCTCATGTTACTTGGTACCTTGTTTCAAAAGTGAAAACTGCGTGTTCTAAGCAATGTTCTTTTGTGTTCTGCTGTGCTTCCTCTGTTTGATTTACTTTAGTGCATTCCTCTTTTTTCCACTGTTTAAGGAAAGGAGATGTGTTATATTTCCCCTACTCTCAGCGTGCATCTCGCGCTGAGCTCGAGCTGCCTGCTTGCACTACGTGGCCAGTGTTCGGTCCCAACGGTGATTATTGCCCGTTTGGTCCCGGTCTTGCTGGTCGGGTTTTTCTACCCTTTTACTCGAATAAACCTGGTAACTGAACTAACTTCACTACGTTGCTTCTTCGTTTATTTACAACAGTATAGTGAGGTATTTTCCAGATAACAGGCATGGTAATTGGTTCAGGCATTGTATGTTTGTCTAGTTGGTGAGGATGCACTAACTATGTCTAATGAGTGCCTCAAGTGATTTTTGTTAACGCCAAGAAACACAAACAAAAAATAGTCCCAGTCTTTCAAAGAGTACATATCGGGGCTATGGTTACCAACTTTTGTAAAATCTAAGAAGCCCAACTGCTTGGTGTACAGGGCCGAGGCGGTAGAAACGCAGAAGAGGTCTTATGTCCAAAACTTCAAGCATTAGAAAGTCTATGGAGCATTACAAAAGTGTCACTCGTCATTTCTTTTCACGCCACAGAAAAATAACCATTGCCCTTGTGTGCCTGAATGTGTTTGGTGGCTATGAAGTTTAATCACCAGAAAA
This sequence comes from Lissotriton vulgaris, assembly GCF_964263255.1. NCBI lineage: Eukaryota > Metazoa > Chordata > Amphibia > Caudata > Salamandridae > Lissotriton > Lissotriton vulgaris. The sequence goes on along the minus strand of NC_141687.1, from coordinate 1,391,112,193 downwards.
TGTTATCCATGAAATGCACACCATTTTTAATCTGGGGTAGGAGAAAAGCAATTCATTACTGCGACATTGCTTCTACACTGGGACTTTTGGTATGCTTGGCGTAGATAGTATAGCATACAGTGTGCCTTTTTAATCATTGCAATCTTAGCTGCCATGCCAATACAAAAGTGAGAATCTGTGTACCTTTCTACTTACTATGCTGTTGGTGAGAGGATTCTTAGATTGGTAAAGAATAAACTTACCCCAGTACCCGAGCCAACGGAAAGGTAAAGAACACACTTACCCCAGTATCCAAGCCAACAGAAAGGTAAAGAATACGCTTACCCCAGTTCCCGAGCCAACAGAAAGGTAAAGAATACACTTACCCAGTACCCGAGCCAACAGAAAGGTAAAGAATACACTTACCCAGTACCCGAGCCAACAGAAAAGTGGACCTAAAACATTGTGCTAACACACTCTATTTCTCCCTCATTTGAAACGGTACGCAAGAAAGATCAGCTCTGTGTCACTGAAGTCTGCTTTCCAATTGATCCCACGTGTATGGGTGGATGAATTTCAGACCTTATGGTTGAAATACCCCTTCTATAGATTTCAAAGAAGTTTGCTGATACCAAGATGACACAAAGAATTTACACGTAAGATCACTTGGAATTTTCATATCAATTGAATTACTGTGGTACCAGTATTTGAAATGATGCTGGTGCAAAGAAATTTGCCTACGTTACGTGCCACAAGAGTCCAATAGCTTCTCATAAGTAAGTCTGAGAATATAAGGAGAAATGACTAGTTCATTCGTTGTTTGGCACTCGACAACTGGAAACAGTAACAGTTTGTCAAATCAAGTAAATGAAAATATATATTGTTCAGTCCTTGTAACATTACTTAGTGACACATACCTGTGTGTCCAACATGGTTGTAAGCAGCCACATCCGCACTCTTGCTATAAAACACCCAAGAAAAAATCTTGCGACAAAGGGGTTGTGAGGTGGCAAGTTTTTTTCCTAAGGTGTTTTATAACAAGAGTGCTCACAATCCAGCGGCACTGGATTGTGAGCAAACTAACAGTTAATTCAGTTCATTTTCTTTCACAAATCAGAACATTCACCTAGTCATGTGTTTACGATTAAACTGGACCTTGAGTCAGCTGTGGTCTGTACTGCGTGGCCAGGTCTACACGTTTTTTGCCTTGACTTAAGGATGACATTTATTTATAGCTGAAACTTTATATGGAGACTAAAGATGCAATAGACACTTTAACCTGGTTAAACTACACAGATTTGAAGCAGACAATATATACCTGCATATTAAAATGCTCTGTATAGACTGGTTATCTTTGATGTGAATATTTATTGTTGTAAAGCACTCCGATACATTCGGGGCTTGCTGGCGCTATATAAACTCTCACAATAAATGAATACACCAATAAAATGTGAGTTAAGGAATGTGGCCACACACTTTCCGATGTACAGCTCTATAGGGTATCACAGAGTGAAGAGACTGTCTTAGCTTTAGAAAAGTATTCAAGTGTACAGATGACCAATATTTCTATCTCTGTTGTCAAGGCGGAGGAAGAGTTTCTAAAAAGTCAAAAGGTCTTCGAGGAAATGAATACAGATCTGCAGGAGGAGCTGCCTTCACTGTGGAACAGGTGAGTAAAGCATGCTCTAATAGCACTCTTATGTAACCTTTCCCTTCTACAGGTTCGATGAAATGAAATTGTTCCCATGTATGGCCCTATAGATGAGTTAATGTGCTGTATTGCAAGTTACCATATTTTGACTTGAGAACATTATATAGTTAAAAAGATTCTATTCGGAACAGCGAGTGGTTGATTAGATTTACTGTTTTTCTGTACTTTTTAACACCTTGGCTGCTAGGCGTTTTCCCCCTCCTGTGCTGTAAATCACTAAATCTCCTTTATTCATGACGAGCTCAGCTCGTCATCAGCACAGCTCAACTGTGCATCATGACGAGCTGAGCTCGTCATCAGCATCGAAAGGGTTAATAAGCTTGTCAGTTTAGAAAATCAGTTTAAAACGAAAACCTCATGTCAACCTGCCTCAGAGGTCCAACAGCAAGAGCCAGCGAGCCTCCCATCTCACCCCATTCTCATTTTATCAAGCAGAACACCTCACTTCCATCATACATGCAGAGCAATAGAAAGATCACCAACTCAAAGATGCACATTACCATAGCAACTCTTCTGACATCACAAGCCATAACCCAGCACCCCAACTCTGAGTCCATCTCAATGGCCATAATGTCTTGGAGCAGTAAAGGGTTGAAGCTGTCATCTGCATGTAGTACATAAGCAGACACCATGTAGATTCAAAGCAGGAACCCTTGCCCCGCAAGCCATGTGTAACCCTCTCCATAACCTTAAGGGACCATAGGCTGCTTGCCCACTGTGTGGTGTCTGGTGCGTGTGTTTTTTTCAGTTCACCAAAATAGTCTGCCTTTGCAGCTAATAGCATATGAATTATGACTGTCCAGGTGCACAGGGAGGTGCCTCCCAGTGCTTGGATTACCTCTGTAGAGTAAAGCACACAACTCCCTAGTAGGACTGAGAATTTCTTTCCAGTAGATTGTGAGATTTGAACATGAACACCACACAGGTAACATTGTCCTCAAAATACCTTAGCCCATCCAACAACAGTCATCACAGTTAGGGAACACCGTCTTGAGCCTTCTTGGTGTCTTATACAATTGGAACATCACATTGTAGCTTGCTTCTCTGCCCTATACACTATGCTTCACCCCAGGTATAGTAGCCCAAAGCGATTCCCAATCTTCTTAAGGGATCTCCTTCCCTCTTCTCCCTCCCACTCTTTTATATATGACAATTTATAATCTTCGGGAGCTGCGATCATTTTATTATAGATATATGAACTCACCCCTTTTGGAAATGTGTAGAGAGTAAAGAGCTTCTGAATCTCGTAAATCTGTGGTAGAAGCCCGTTGATTCTGAGTTCATTGACAAAGCTAAAAATGTCTGTCACTCTTCCTCTCCCAGGCCAAATTCCTGTTAACGTTCTGAGAAGGAATTAATTTTCAGTTTTTTTAACAGGTCTTGCAGCATTACAGTCGCTCCTCCGCCATGCTGTGAACTGTTCTTCACCAGAAGCCATTGTGAAATCTAAATCACTAGGCAGTGGCGTAAACCGAGTGGGGAATGTAGTAAGACTCCCAGTTTTAGATATCATGTCTCATACTTCCATTGTAGGTCTTAGGAGATTGAAACTTAGGCTTCCTCTGGACGATCTCACCTAGGCAGCCTCGGCACTTACCTTAGGTGTCTTTGCAGTATTTTCCACTCCATATATGCCCTCTGTTTTCCTGAGTGGACACTCAAAAGCAACCCTTAATTGTGCTCACCTGTTAATATTTCTCTATGTCCAGGAGGTCCAATCTCCCCGACCCTCTTCTACTCTGGAGGACCTTCCTGTCTATTCATGGTTGGATATCTTTCTATTTGTGCAAGGGAGGATAATTTCCTGATGACTATGGTTTGACAAGTTTCTAAATGTTCTTGCAGTGCAGTCCTTGAAATCAGTTCTTGATTGGTTGTTTGATAGATGTACATACCATTCTTTTTCGAATTATATTAAATATGCTACTGTGTAGCAGATGGCAAGAGAGTTAATCAGGAGAGTCAATAAGCAAGTGATGCATGTTGAGGGATGCCGATAGGAGCAGGCGAGCATTTAGGAGAGCTGCAGAACGCCTTGCGGCCAACATTATTTCTGTTGTTCACCAGTGTGCACATTTTCCAGAATCTTATGTTACCTGAAATACCTTCTTATGCTTCCATCCTGTGGAAGGTAATTCTGACCACTTATACGTCTACTTACTCACTAAGTGAATATAACCTTGCCAACGTTCCCTGCCTAGGCCTATTATTATTTATGATTCTGAATAATTTTTTTAATTTCTTTAACAGTCGTGTTGGTTTCTACGTCAACACATTCCAGAGTATTGCCGGTCTAGAAGAGAACTTCCACAAAGAAATGAGCAAGGTAGGATGTGTGAAACTGTTTTATCAAAAGTTTATTAGCTACATTGATTCATCACTTGAGTCCCATATTGTCAGTGTTATCATGGCCTTATTCCCAGAGAGTGCTCCCCTGCAAGCCTGGGTCTGTGTAGTCCTGTGGCTGAAGACAACCTTCCTCTTATAGAAGAGTTCCTTTGTAGCTGTGGGAAGAATGATGATCTCTACCCAGATGAAGACCTTTTGTGGCCTTGGTTGTCTTGTGTGTATTACTTGAGACGGAGCAACCTTTATCCCAGGAAGAGTTTATCTATAGCCAAGGCTGTGTCCTTGTGTCTCATTTGGGACAAGGATGGTTTCTCTTCCAGAAGGAGTGCCTTTGTAGCCATGATTGTGTCTTTGTGTTGTACTGGGAAGTTAGTTTTCTTTTGAGTTCATCTGTGGTTTCTCCTGAAGCATGAATTGTCTCTTTGTGATGACGTAATAATCTAATGTTTTATTGCAGTCACATGTCCATAAGTCTGCATGTAGGAGCTTGTCCTGGGCACTAAATTTCTCATGCTTCCCACCTTTGTTTTTTACAGTTGAATCAAAACCTTAATGAAGTTATGGTGGTCCTGGAAAAAGAGCAAGGATCAATTGTTACCAATACTTCCCCAGTGAAGGCACAGCCCAGGTGAGTAGCGGCGGTGTCACACTAGGAAAGAGCAGTGCATGGCATCTTAAACCTTCCCTATGTCTCCTCTAAACACGTCCCTTTTCACAGACTACCATCATCATTTATTCTTCTGTATGAATCGTTAAAGTAGCACTGCCTCCTAACAACCACCTTCTTTTGGTTTTGTCAGTAGGCTGCCCACCAGTGCTGCTGGGGGGCTGCTTTTGCTCTTACCATCAGTGCCCCTTCACATAGTCATTACTGTTGGAGAGATGTATGCATGTTCAAATGGAGGCTCGTGTTCTGATGAAAAGGTGGTGGCCCTGATGTAATTGTAGTGAGACCCCTCCCACAAAAAATTATTTGAGTCACTATACACCCTCCACCCTGGGCATAACTAGTTTTTTTTTTTAATCCAAACTTCTGATTGGTGTGTATTCCTTGATGGTGATAATGGGGCTACTTCTGGAGACCAAAGAGATGCTTTGCAAACCAACCATCAAAGAATTTGTCCATAGCTCATAATTTATGAAGACCGCTAGGCTTCATTACTGTATCCCTAATCAGGAGCCCTTAAGCTTGGTCTACTGTATCCCTAATCAGGAGCCTTTAAGTTTGGTCTCAACTCCCCTCCACCGGGACAAAACATATGGAGAGGGGGTGTGCAGCCCCCTGCCCGAACCTTAATTGGCCCCAGGGACCCCATTCTCCAGTTCCTTAAAAAGGGGGAGGGGGGCTTCACACTCCCTCCCCTTCAGTAATATGCTTGGCCTCAGGTGATGTATCCCGGGGCCCAAAATGGCCCTTAGTCACGCCTCAACTCTCCATGTATACCTAAAAACATGGCAACCACCATTTTTTTTAGCTGTGATTGTTTGGGAATTCCACAGGATCATGGCAAAAAACGCTGATAATTATTTTTTTATTTATATTTTTGGCCTGGACTGCCCTGTGGGTCCCCCCACAGAGCATAGGCGGTACGGTATCTTTACCCTACCCCTTATATTATTCATTTTTTATACGTCAGGACAGCGGACTAAGTCCCCGAGTCCTATAATTGCTGCCAGCAACATTTTTCTCATGTTGCTGGCAGCCAAACCGAGCGCTTGCTCCCGCTGGGGTCTAACACCAGTGGGAGCGAATTGACCCAACTGGAAAAAAGCTCCCTGAGCCAATCGGAATGCTCTTATTTTTAAATTAGCACTCTTGCGGACTAAACTGTCCAGCTATGCAAATATTTTTTAAAATTCATTTTTCAAAAACTACTGAATGGATGTACACCAAATCACAAAAAGCACCATCTGCAGACCAACATCTATCTTCCTTCCAAATTTGGTGTAATTCCATTCAGCATTTTTTGCAGCAGTGCTTCTTACAAAAGTCAATGGATATTGTATCTGAACTTTGCTTTTTGGAACCTCCTCCCCTTTTTCCATGGCCCACTGCCACTGGGTAATATAACTAGTAATTTTGTATATTCCTTGCTTATACTGTAAACTTGACTAGTGCAGCCCTCGATGATGATTTCCAGTATCCATGTGCTAGGCATTTCTCTTGTTTGAGCTCAGCAAGGCAACAAGTGGGCAAGGAAATCCCCGAGGCCCAAAGTATTTTGTCACTAGTCTGAAAATAACTGGTGAGTCAATTAAAAAAACAGAGACCGTGTTTACCATGGCTGTGTGGCAAAAACAATTGGCATAACACTTCTCTCAAAACAAACGTCTTTCTCAAATAAACAAAGTAGTCGTTTACCGAGTGTCACTTGGTACTGCTGAAGACATGTGCAATTCAGTGCTTAATTTGTGCCGGTGCTTTCCGGGGCTTAGCACCGGCACTTATCGGTCAGGGCCGGGTCTACACAGGATATCAGCTGCTGCCTGCTCACTGACTTCACACAAATCTTCCCAGAGGCGGCGAAGAGCTGATAAGCGTTAAGCCATAATGGGACACTCCGCATACTGCTCCGAGACGCAGCTTCTTGCAGGGCTCAGTAAAGTCATAAATAGTTAAAAGATTTCTGCTCTCAGCTCTGGACCGGCTGAGAGAGCAATGTAACAAATCTGCCCAGCCAGGCTACCACATATATATTCCTGCGGATGACACACTGCTACAATGTTGCAATTCCCGCACGTTTAGCTCTGGCTGTCACCCTGACGTCACAGGCGGGCCCTTCAGGTATTGTGCTAGTACTTGCTGGCGCCATGGTGGACCATCGTCACATCCTGTCTATCTGAGGTAGGGAGGGAGATGGCTGGTTGCTAGATTTGCCGCCTGCAAACCATTCATAGATTTCGCAGCTTCCTGCTGCAGCTTGCACCGGCCAAGGGACGCAAAGGAAAGAATCAGTGACTCGAGTTGCACCAGTTGTTGCAGGACAGCCTGTCACTGGACAGACCCGCTCTGGACTCATTGAACAGCCTGGACGACTCGCATCTCAATTAGGGAACATGAGTGATAAAAAGCAACTTTTGCATTTACTTTCATTTGCCGTTTTTTTTTTGTGCTAAATGTCAATACAGAGACATTTAAATACTTCCTGCCAGATTCATGTGTACTAAGCGAGGGAAAAAAATAATCTATTCTGAATCCCCACGGAGGCCTGGCAGAGACAGGCAGGGGTCATAGCGAGAGCTGGTTTCACAGCTTCCCCCTCCCCCTGCAACCAGCAGCACACGGTTTATTAATCCAGCCTTTGCAGAGGTTAGCACCCCTGGAATTGCCGCTCGCATCCTCAAAGTAAATCAGTGCCTCTAAACTCTAAAGTAATCTCTCGCTGCTGAATTAGCTTGATATAACTCCAGCCACTGCCTTTCCAATATACACGTGTATTTTTTTATGGGGTGTTTATGTTGTTTCACACTCGTGAGCACACCTCTGATGCACGACTGCAGAGGTACTGAGTGTTTACCTCCCCACCCGCCTGCTAAACATACAGCGGGCTCGTAATAGCTGCAGGCAAGTATTTGTGAAAAACTCCTCCTTAACCCCACATCACCTTCTGGCAGAAATCTGTTTATTTTTAGAGTCTGCCTTTGATTGACGACAGAGTCCCTAGAGTGTAAAAGAGCACGGATGGGCGCAAATCCTGCTAGAATGTTCTGCAGGTACGTGTGGACAAGTGGTGACTAATGTAAATATGCCCATAAAAGCTCTTATTCGCCAATCGGTTCACCCGATGACCTGGGATCTCTACTACCTTACCCTGACCTACTCACTGCTTAGGGGACATCCTTAGGCTGCTTGAAAACATATGAGATTAGATTCAGAGAGATAGAAGGGAAGAGAGGAAAAGGGAATGTTGGGAAAATGTGATGTTCATATAACAATATGTCATGTTACGTTTACTTTGAAGTGCTGGTGGTGAACAGAATTGTAAGGGAGTATAGGAAAGAGAGGAATGTTCTGGAATATTTGGTAATGAGACATAGGGGTGGCGCCATAGGCGGCTGTTTCAAATTGCCTTTCCTGCACTGCCTAAGGACGATTCAGTATGCAGAATTGTATATATAAGTGTAGCAGTAATTGTGAACGCACCATTTTCGACATTGACACACAGTATTACTACACGGGCCGGAAGAGATATTTGTAAAGCTTCTCCTCTGCCTTGTAATCCCACGACCGGACCACCCGACAGGTGGTCCACCGGAGGAATTATTCATTGCCCTGCTGAAGAGGACACATAACGGTGCCAGAGAATGCCCTTTAAATCAGCTGGGTCTCGCCCTGCCTGCAGAAACTAATTTAAGTGTTGCAGCGAACTATTGTATTGTTTTAGTTTGGAGGGGTAGGTGCTGTGGACTCGCTGACTCAGGCTGGCAAGGTTGGCAGCCGGGCTCAGAGCACGCAATAATAGAAGTCATTACGTGCCATTACCAGCCAGAATACAACACTTCTCGCAGACTTCTCGCATGAAGACATGCTGCTTAGCTCCGCTGACGTCTCTGCTCAGGCACACACACGCATTCTGTAATTCAAGTTCACTTTTAAGTTGTTATAGGCTTCTGATATTTTATATTTTGGTATATTGATTATTATAGTGCACTATTCACCCAAGAGAGTATCCGGGTGCTTGGGCAGTTGTGTAGGTGTGAGGTACTCTAGGTGCTTATGTGAAGAGCCAGGGCTTCAGCTTCTTGTGGAACTCAAGGAGTGATGAGGTGGCTCTGATGTGTTGAGAGTTGTGGATGTCAGTAGACCCAACAATGGAAGTGGGTGGAGCGGGGAAGTGGGTGTGGCCACCTAGAAAAATGTTAGCACCTGCACTTCATATTTTACAAATTAAGCACTGGTGCAATTGTTTTGTTTTCAGCAGTGAAGGCCTCCAATTACTGACGGGCCAGAAGTTGTAAAACATCTGCGCTAATGTGGTAAACAGGTGGGGTCCTACACAAATTGTTACTGGTTGCAGTAGTTTTTTTTATCCAAGTGACATCACAGGAAACAACAATGCTTGGCCTTATAAATGCAACTTTATTTTTTAGCAATCAATAGTCCGCTCCAAGTGACAACAAGCTCAGACCGTTTAATAACTAGTGCAGAACCACTATGTACTACAACAGTTGGAGGTCACCAGCTTGCGTATATTTAAAGGGTATTTTTTTGAATAAGCAAACTCTGTGGCTGTAAGTAGGCAGCAGCAACTGGCTGAAGGAGCAAGTACCCCTCTTAGCTTAAATGACGCTCCTGGGTTCTCCTGCAGGCTGGAACTAAAACCATATAATTTAGCTGCACTTGCGGGTGTTGGGCAGTGGACCAGTCCTGCACTTTCTATTGGCTCCTCGTTTACTTGACATATAAGCTCATTTGTCACTGGCTATACACAAGGGGGAAAGCTCTGTTCCAGCTGGCTCCGTGCCACAACCTGTACAGGGATGGAGTAATAGCAACGTTGAGTGCATACATAAAGACCTTTGGACGATTCACATGAGGACTTCCTCCCCTCGAAAGAGAAGCACATGACACATTTTTGTAAGGCAAAAGGTCAAGCTGTGTTTTGAGCCCACCTTTAATGCGCTTCTCATTAGGTCATTTGTGTTCCTAATGAGTTTCCAAAAATATTGTGTCGAGGGTGCTTTGATATTTGCTGCAGAACGCTGTTCACAGGTCAGGTTCAGGTCTCAGAGCTGGGTAAAAGTGTGGTAATTCTCTCAGTGATTACATTACAGCAGAATATGGAAGTGTCAATGACTGGCCAGGTTTGTGCTCTTAAACGGTCCAAATGTTTTCTACATTTTCTTTTTAGTTACTTTCATCTCAAAGGCGCGATCATGTTTGTTAGCGTGCCAAACAAAAAAGTCTAAGATATAGCTATTGACTCCTTATGCCTCTGTATTATATACAACAATATTGGATTATATACAACTGTATTATAGACACCAAGGTCTGTGCTTAATATATTGTTACCTCAAGGGGATGATGGACGGAGCGCTGAAACTTTTCAGACACTTGCCCCCAGTCACAGATCTGGGTTAAATCTTTCATTGTTTTTTAGCTCACTTCGCCACCCCAGTTCAGACCCAGCCATATGCAAAGCAGTGTGTGTAGACATATATATTGTATTGTAATGTTTTAAAATCGTATTGTTGTGTATTCTTTTAAGGTTGTTTAACCGAAATAAAGAATAATGAAATGAAATCAGTCTTGACCCTTTGCCTCATGGGAACAGTCCAGCCCGAACCATGGTTTTGAGCATGGGCTAATTTTAGTAGTCAGTAGAATGAAAGTGTGATATTGGGGCTTAGTTTAGAGGTTTGCAGACATGGGGCTCCTGCCCAAAAAGGGTGGATGCCCATCCACCAGCCTCGGGGATCCTCCACATCACTTAGACATGGAGATATCACAGGCTTTATGCCAGCATAAAGGGGGCGAGAATGGAATCTACCATCACTGGATTCCTGTGTTGGACTGGTAAGGAAGGCGTGTCAGTTGTACTCCTACAGAGGGAAAACTTCCTGCACTTTAGGGCCTTTTACTTTTACTTTTTTGTCAGATAAACTCTCTAAACTCCGTCCGCAGACAAAGGCACTGACATCTTCTCCAGGTAGATGATGATCTCAAACTGTATTGGGCTGTCCACCCCAGTGGAGTAAAGGTCACGGCCTGCTTTAAGGGAATTGAGGCCCTTATTTATGTTCTCATTTTTTGTTTTGTCGGTTTAAATTGATGTGCTGATAGTCCGTGTCCAGGACAAATTCTAATTTGCTTACTGGAGTGATCCGGCAGTGAATAGAATAAGGCTATGGATTATTTCCAGAAAGCGTTTATAATACTTCTAATTGAAGGGCCAGTAGGTTAATTCAAGGCATGCACATAGGTTGTTTCCTTTTTGAACTGGATTAAAGGAAATCACTTTCATCTGGAGTCTGTTATTTCATGGAGTTCTGTCTCATATTCTCTCATGAAGCAACAATGATGCGTGTCCTGCTCCCTGCTATAGTCCTCGCACAGTGAGGTAGATGGAGTTCTCTTCAAGGCCATTTTTGAAGCTTTTTTCAATAATTTGGATTTGCCACCAGGTGATATGATAAAACTTCCCCCTTTATTTGCCTAATGGAAATGCAGGCTGTTTGTAGGTTTGCCAAAGGTCTTCTATTTGTTGTGGTCGTCACCACATTTTTATTTATTTGTTGGTGGCTATGTGTATGTTTGTGGAGGATCAATGCAGAGATGTAGAAATTGGGTTATTTGGGTGAGCGTGCCAAAACCTCAAACTTGCTAACCCTCCCCACCCACGTTCAGAACACGGCATCTCACACAGGTTCATCCACAAGTGCACCTAGGCTCATTATTAAATTTAACGTGCGTACAATTATGAAGCAGAGCTTTATGCACTATGCAAAAAGAAAGAGGGGCAACAGGTATAGACAGTCACATAATAGACAAGCACGTTCTGGAGTCTTCAGTGAAGTACAACATTCTTCTTTAATGGTGTCCGTTCTTCACATGTGCAGCCAACACGTTTCTCCCCAAACAGGCTATTTTCTGGATTGTGTAAGGTATTGTCAAAAATAGAGGACACACACCTAAAAATGTAGTCTTTGAGTTAATCGATCATGCACTTCCTACAAAAGGAACTGTCTACTATAATAGTAGGGGTAACGTATCCGAAAGTGTGGTCCATCAAAAGTATCCATTGAATGCTTAAATACGTGGCATGAACACCCTCGAATACGAGAGATGTTCTTGATAATCTGAGCCGTGTGCAGCTCTCTTCTCCTTACGCTGACAAACGGAGTGGAAACGCTGTCAGTGGCGCTTTAAGCACGGCTGCTCTTGTCGGTGCAGGGCACCTCGTCCTCATAAATATTTTTGCACAGAGTTCTTAGAAGAGTAACAACCTTTCTTTTCAGGCAGAAACCACCACTCCAGTCAGGGCAAGGAAGTTACACGCCAAGATAACCCCTGCTCACCCCCTTGGTAGCGTGACACGAGCAGCAAGGCTTACCCCGGAGGCAATGTGAGTTAAGTATTTGCGCACGCACCCACCAGCAACAACATCCCAGGCCCCCCACAAAAGTAACTCCACACAAGGTTATATATAAAAATAGCCTTTGTATTACACCAAACACATGAGATAAAACACACACTTTACAAGGTGCCTACAGGCACGGGCAGAATTTACAAGGGATATATGTACAGGACAGGGCCACTTGGATCACTGCCAGGAATATGCACTTGTAGATTTAGAATACTTGTTAGAAATAGCACTTTGTAGAACATAGAATAATAATCACTGTAGCAAAAAAATAGAAAATAGAGCACACAACCAGTAACTACTGGTAACAGTTAAGTACCACCTACGCAACCCTAACCACCTTAGGAGAATATTACGCAGGGAACCAGGACCGCACTAGCAACACCTGTACTAGGAAGAAAAACCACCTAAGTATCACTATACATTTAGGGGTTTAGGCATAAGAACATTACACATGATGCATCACAACATTCAGAGGTGTAGGGAAGAAAACGCATGATGCATAAACCTACATTCAGCGGTGTAGGGAAAAGCACATGACGCATAAAAGCACATTCAGAGGTGCAGCAAAGAACAATTGCGCAGAAATTGTATGAGCCACAACCTGTGACTGTCCCCAGGCCAACTGGCCTCTCTGGGGCTAGGACGCCCTGTATCCGCAATGTCGGGGGGCCCAAACGGAGCAGCTGCCCACTAAGTGCTGGGCAGCTGTAGGATCTCTTCTGGGCTCTAAACAAACAATGGGGCTCAAGACAACGTGGGAGCCTGGAACCTCTCGTGGGCTCTGCAACAAATATGGCCCCCTTAGTGCCTTGTGGGCTCGAAAGAAATGTGCCAACACTGGGGGAGAGGCCCGCTGCCAGCTGGGGCTGCTCTGCCACCCTTAATGCCCCTCAAAACGTTGGAGTCCCTCTCGGGGGACTCGAGAAGTAACTATGCCCTCTGAGCCTCGCAGGCTCTAAATTAACAAAATGCCCCGGAGCCCTCATGGGCTTGAAATCATACTTCGCCCTCAGAGCCTCGGGGACTCTGATCGAAGATGGCACCTGCGTTGGAGTCCCTTCTCTGGGGACTCAAAATGAACAATGCCCTCGCTACGTTGGAGGCCCGCTCGGGGGACTCAAGACCAGCAACTGACCCAGAGCCTCCGGGGCTCAGCACAAAACAATGCCCGCACTCACCTGCTGCTTCATGACAGCTCCTGCTCCTCGGGGTTCTCTCTCCCAGCAATACTCCTTCGCTCTCTGGGGCTCTCCCTCGCTCTTGGGAGCCCCGGGAGGGGGAAGGGGGGGGAGAGACGCCGGCTTTCCTTCTCTGGCGAAGGAGCACGGGGTAGGCTCCTGTCTGCTTCCTGCTTGGGGGCCAATCACTGCGCGAGTCACCCGGCGAGCCTCCCGCAGCCTCCACCAATGGCAGCGCGGCTCCAGGGTGATGTCAGCGGCTGCTCCCTCTGCTTGCTCTTGGCCCGGTGCTGCAGCAGTGATCTTGGGGCTACAACGAGGGGTAGGCTCCCTCTTTAATTTAAATATGCAGCGAAAAGTGCACTCACTATATCAATCCTGCTAGGAGCGGCACAATTGCGAGGTGGCCACTCGATTGGGGGGCACAAACGACAGGGTGGGCACCTGCTTTTTCCTCACGCAAAATGCAGGGTAGCACCCGCACCGATGTTGGCAGGCAGGAGATCCCCATGCCGGGGAATCCCTGAGGAGGACGATCGCCGCCCTCGGCTGCCCTGGGAACGTGAAGGGGATCCTTGGAAAAAAGGAAACAGCGTTTCCCTGGCGCTGAGAGGAGAAATCCTGGGACACCGCAGGGCAAAGTCCAGAAACAGTGCTTCAGCAGGTGGGGGGGGGGGGGCAAGGCTGGGCCCAGGTGCCAGCTCACAGGGTCCTCCTAGGCAGGGAGTCAATCCTCTGTGGCGGTCCTCCTGGCGCCCAGCAGCAGCTGGCCCCCCCTCTGAAGTAAGATCAGCAAGAGAACCCATTCATGGGGACACCCCCCCCCCCCCCCCCTTTTTATACACCATAATCCTTTGTCTGTGTGCAGGGTAGGGAAAAAACCAGTTGCAGCTGGTTTTGTAGCACTTTGTTTTCCTCAGCCACCCTTTCCATTCACTAGGCAGGCGAGGGTCATTAGATGCACCACAGGGGGCGGAGCCAGCATTGTGTGGGGAAAGCCCAGCCCTATTCAGGTCCCAGGTGTACTCCTCCCTCACATCACTCATGGTAATCTCCACTCTCACCACCGAGGCAGACCCATCATAACTCATGGAGCCAGGCTCACCAGCTAGCTCCAGCCAATCGCAAGCCAGACACAAATTACACAAACATGCCAACTTCTAGAAGTGGCACTTCCACACTAGACACAATCACACCGCATGCATCATTGCGCAGCATTTAATCACACAAGTCCGCACATACCAAACTCGCACCTGCACTCCCCACGTATCAGGAACTACCAGGGACACATACATTCCCCATGCATTCCTATGGGAGGGCAGGACAGCCTCACCACACGCACGCACTTTACCCTGGGACACAGTGGTAAAGTGCGCAGAAACCAAAAATCAGTATCCACAGGTCACATACCAAAAGCAAAAAGTTCAGGGGTGAACCTGCCAGAAGGGCCAAGTCCAACACGTGGCATGAACACCCTCGAATCCGAGAGATGTTCTTGATAATCTGAGCCGTGTGCAGCTCTCTTCTCCTTACGCTGACAAACGGAGTGGAAACGCCGTCAGTGGAGCTTTAAGCACGGCTGCTCTTGTCGGTGCAGGGCACCTCGTCCTCATAAATATTTTTGCACCTAGTTCTTAGAAGAGTAACAACCTTTCTTTTCAAGTAGTTTTCATCGGAGTTCATACAGTGCATGAAACGTCTGCATAGATATTCAGCCAGAAGAAGGGTGTGATTGGCCGCTTCATGGCAGGATGTTCTTAGTTAATAGTGGAGTTGGAAACAATGCACTGCTGTAAATAAATCACATGCTTGATCTTTAGAATAAGTGAACAGCAACAGGCGGGAGTTAAGTCAGAACTCACTAAACACCAGCTTTTCGCAGCATTTTAAACTTTGTTAGAGGAAAGAAAGCTTGAAATACAAAGGGGGGCTTTCAAGTTAATTGAGGAGCGGTTGATTCAGTTATTCATGTATCCGTGTCCTGCCTGTCCACTGTAGGTTTAAGTGCCCTACACCTAGAGGAACATTATGTCCAAGGACAAGTTGCTGTCCAGTGCGGCAAAGTCTAGTTTGGTTTTTAAGATCTTTTCAGGCCGTCTCGGCATCGTGTAGACTTCCATCCCTCAGACTGGTGGTGGAAGAAACCAGGTAGGATTCTTCATCACAGCACATCATCCATTAAATATCAACCTAGTCTTGGTGGTCCTAGACTTCAAAGTACCCAAAATACTGGATATTTTTCAAGCAGGAGATTTAAGGTAAAAATTTGCTTGTATCCTGTCCTTTGCCAAAGGCCTGCATCCAGATGATGTGCAGGTAGGTTTGCTGTCTATGAGCTCTCAGGTAGATTTTTTTCTTCCTAGGACTGCCCTCGTTCTTGGGTTATAAACAAGGGTTTATGAAGATGATGGGCCCAGCTTTTGAATCAGTCATTCAAGTGAAATTTGATGCATTTTTTGTATTGCTTATATTTCAGTTTTTAACGTTTCCTAAGCTTGATTTGTGAGATTCTAGTCCTGCAAGAGTGAAAAGAGGAGGCCCTAGTGACTTATGGCCCACGTTATGGGGCATGGGCATGACCGAGAGGGACTTGTGCTTTGACAACTGTGCAGGGTGCAGATGGGGAAGGTACCTATACCAGGGTGCTTAGGAATGGGACAGTTGGAGACTGAGAACTGGGGATGTAATCTTCCTGATAGTGGAGAAACAAAAGATCTTTGAAGTGAAGCTGGAAAAGGAAGGCAGAGGGACAGGGGAAGAGTGATTAGAAAAAGGAATGACAACAGAACTGACGGAACCTGGAAATGGGAAAACTTCAACAAGACTTTCACATAACATCTTAGACCAAACCGAAACTACATTCAATAGCATGAATACAAAACGTAGCTTAAAATATTTATTTTAATTTGGCAACAATATTTCTGAAGTAAAATGTTTTTGACGTTCACAAAAGAACAATGTGAAAATATTTTGGAATGATGAATGGATATCTAAAGATTAATAGATAAACTAAAAGCGCAAAATTAGCATTTAAAAAACTTTAGAAATTCACTGAAAAAAACATGGGTTTCAGGGACGTTATAGTTAGCTGGCCATTTTACTCTTACAAAACCATAGAAATTCGTCAGTTCTAGTTAGTTCAGCTAACTATAACTCGCGCACCTGCAATGCACTGCTCATGACGTGTCATATTACATAATTCATGACATGGTCAGTGACATCACTGATGACATCTCAAATGACATTATCCAGTGACTGTGTGTTTCATATGTATTATATATATTCCAAGGTGTATTGAAGAATGAGTGGATGTAGAAGTGTCTGGATGGAGGATTTAGTAGGTGCGTGACTGACTGTATAAGTGAGTGATTAAATGTTTCTTACAGAATGCATGTTTTAGTGAAAAAACTGTGTGAATGTCTATATCAGTCTATCGGTTGTGCAAGCTGCCGCATGGGTTGGTCAGTAGCTACATGAGTTATTGATTGGTTGTTTGAGCATTTTTGGGGGAGATTGTGTGTGTGGGTGGGTGGGAGGTGTGTGACTGCATAAATGTGTGAGTGGTTGATTCACTGGGTGTATGGGTTCAAGAGTGCATGTGGAAACAGCTGTATGGGTACATGAGTGTATGTATGGGTATGTTGGTGAGCGATTGGATGTCTCAGTGGTACATGTCCAAGTAACTACATATGTAAAAGGCAGTGTATGTGAGAGTTGAAGTATATAAATGACTCTACATGATAGTCCGTGATTGTGAGATTGGCTGTATGGATAAGTGTGTACTTGTATCACTGATTATATAAGAGAGTAAATATGCGTTAGTATATGTATGAATAAGTGAGGTGGTGTGTGTATAATTGTATAGGTGAGTAAATGGGAGTGTGATTGATTCTTAGCATGACTGACTAGGTGTGTGAGTAACTGCATGGATGAGTGGTGATGTGTGAGTGTCTGTATAGGTGTATAAGTGCATATGATAGTGTTGTATTGATGAGGGACTGCATGTATGAGTGATTATATGGATGAATGAGTGGATGTGTGTGTAGCAAAACACACAAGATGATGGATGGAATGTTGCACAATGGCAAAACATTCACCCACAGACACAGATCTGGGTTGAATCCATCGTTATTTTGCTCACCAAGCCACCCCAGTTCAGACATGGCCATATGCAAATCAGTCTTGACCCTGTGCCTCATGGGAACAGTACAGCCCGAACTGCCAAGTCATGTCTTCCCTGCACCAGAATCAAGCATCCTAGGACCGGTTTCTGGCTATCAGCCGTCTTCAGCCAGGATAGCTTGACTCCAGTGTCTTAGTGAGTCCGGGACCAACGTCTGGGCATACCCTTCCCACAAAGGGTGAACAGCAAAACAGAAAAGATGATGGATGGAATGTTGCACAATGGATGTGTGTGTAGAACTAGGAATCTGAAAGAGACACGTTAGTGATATATTCCTTACCTTAGAATATCCCCAGGTGTCAGACTGGATCATGAAAGTTTTTCATCAGCAGTACCCCTGCGCGTCGGTAGTTGGCGTTCTGCGGCTCCCTGTCCTTTGCTGGCGTTGTAAGCGCCGAGATGTCACGGAGCCTACTTAGGCGCCACCCATGTGCGCTGACGTCCGTTCTTTCTTTTTCCGCACCAGCAAGCACAGATCCGGTTAGAGCACGTACCCTATTCACTTTTTGACTAACTTTTTGAGACTTTTTGTCTCTACCTCTTTTGAGTCTTTGACGCCTGGTGCCAAGTAGGCATGCCTGGATTTAAATCCTGTGGGCCTGTTGCTGTACAATGTCTGTGGCCGACCCCCATGGTGTTTGTCTCTACTGTCCGGAGCGCGACCATGACTCACGGTCATGTCCTGACTGCCTGGCCAAGGCTCCAATGGCTTTGCGGGAGCGGTCCCGAAAGCTGGTGGAGGCCCGGCAGTCGTCTCCGTGCCGTTCGAGGTCCAGGGGTCGCCCAAGGGACCGTCTGCGGAGCCATCATCATCGCTCCTCGGGGTCGAAGTCTTCGCACTCGAAATCAGGTAAGAGACGTCAACAGAAAAAGTCAAAGAAGCATGTTCACACTCCGATGTCCCCCCGTCGATCTTCAGATGCAGACAAGGGGGCCAGGGGTCCTTCCCCTGTGGCTCAGTTGGAGCCTAGGAGTCCCGTGGCCTACCCACCTTATCCGGGTCTTTCAGCGACTCCGGCCCAGGAGCAAGAGTTTCTTGCTGCCATGGATCGCCTTTTCAGGCCTAGGTCTCCCGCCGTTGTGCCTTCGGGCTCCGCGGTCCCTATGGAGGGCCCTTGCTCGCCACCGGCTCTGCCGCCGGCGGCTCCGGCCCCAGCGCCGCAAGGTCCTCCGCTGATAGCTCCACCCTGGCACCCCAGGGTTCTCTGCTGGTGGCTCCGGCCCTGGCACCACCTGCGGCTCCCATCCCAGCACTGGCGTGGACTTGGTTCCGGCTCTGCCCTTGCCCATATTCCCGGGCAATTTTGCCCCGGCTTTGGACCCGAATTGGGACATGGAGCCGGATCGGCGCCGCCCGGCGCCAATCAGATTGGAGCATTTGTTTACCCCTGTGCCTTCCCCCACCGCTGCTGCCTGTGCCTCGGGACGTGGAGGAGGGGAATGACTGGCAGGGTTCGGAGGACCCTCTTGCACGGCAGTGCGAGTCCGAACATAAGTGGGCATTGGAATATGAGGACACAGGTGGCCTTGACCTCTCCTCTGAGCTGGGTTTTATGTCTCCTCCCACTGTCATGGAGGAAGGCCCCAGTTATTCTGTGGTGCTCCGTAGAGCAGCTGAGGCTCTTGACCTCGATCTGCCTACTGTCTCTCATAAGACGAACCTCCTTACTGAAGTGCTTCAGCCGGCGGCAAGTTCCGAAACCTCTGCTTCCTTTCAATGATGCCTTGACGGACGTTTTGATGGGCACCTGGTCTAGACCAGCCACTGGGGTTCCTGTGGATAAGAACGTGTGTTGAAAGTAAAAAATGGTCAGGCGGTTGGGTCGACGACTCTCAAGTATTTGCCCGGCGTTAAACGCCTCTAATACCATACAGGGGATATCAAACAAAGAGGCAGGCGCTGGAGACAGGAAGACAGGAAACAAGTTTTATTCCGACGGAGCAGACCACGTCAGATCGGACAACAAGGTATCGTTTCGAGGTGCTCTAACAGCCTCTCTGAGGCCTGGCCTCTTATACACTGGTTTATGGCATGTGACCATTCTTTATTACAATAAAGACACTGTGAAGCAAGGAAAAGACATCCCCGGAATCCCCGTTTCCGGCCCATTCCCACACGTAGCTACAGTAGAGGTCCTCACTCACATACAATAGGAGGGGGCTATTCACGCAGCTGGATGTTCCGCCGATTCTTTAGAATGTGTGCGCCTGATCGGATCTCAGGGGGTGGGGAGGCCATGATCAATAGTAGCTCCTTTGAAGAGGGGCGACTTCATACAGTAGGGGGGCAATAAACTGTATCCTCCGGCTAGGTGATGACCTGGGATCCGTGCAGACAATCGGGCTCAGAGGAAGGGGTCATCAAAGGAGAGATTTCATGAAAGCAAGGGTCGGCGTGGACAATCGAGCGTAGAGGAAGGGTTTATCAAAAGAGGGGTATTCATGAGTGAAAGGAGGTGTTGGTCAGGCGCGGGGTGTGACTCTCAGGGACAGAGTCACGCGGAAGGGGAGGGTTTATGACTTGTGCATGTGAGAGCGGGGGCAGCCAGAGTGCGTGGGGGATGCTTGCAGGGTCAGGGGAGTGCGCTAGCGATCGATCCTGAACAGGGAGACCATGGTACCTAAAAATGGCTGCCGTGCATATTCGTGCGTGAGTCTGGGGAATGGGCAAGATGGCGCAGATGATGTTCAGTTCGCAAACTAAAATTCCACAGTCCTCCCTTTTAACATGTCTCGCCAGCTTGTCAATTCGGATCTATCCCCATAAGACCACGTATTTCTATCTCATAGAGGGGACTCATGTGCTCAGTTCTAAAGTCCAAAGTCTTAGAGCACATGCAGTTAGAAATTAGTGAACACAAAGGTGGCAAGCATTGAATACCTAGGCAACACCCACACAGTATCACGACTGGTATCTATATAAATGTAAACAACCTCCATCCCCAGTCCTTCAAAGTATCCCAAAACCAGCTTCCAAGTGACCATCCTTCTTGTTCTTGATGAACCTCTGAGGAAAGTCTGTGGAGGCGTTCAATTGCTTTGTAGACTGAGGGCGAGTTATCTGGTACGTAGGTGCAACAGCTGGATCCGATGATGCGGCATGCCCCTCCACGGTCGGCTAGAACCACATCTAGAACAAGGCTGTTTTGAAGAGCCACCAGGCGGACTGCCTGAAGCTCAGCTGTGTTAGCGAGGATGCCAGCCGTGATATTGATGGTCATTTCTACTGCCTCAGTCAGATGTCGGATGGCGCGGCTGTTTGCCATCGGGCCCCACAGAGGAACAAGTCCCTTCACCGCATCCAGGAACTATGCTCCGGTGAAGTCGACTTGTCCAATGTCTCCGGCGCGCTTCTGCCGGTGATGGTTGGCTGGGGCCACATACGTGGGGGGGAGAATGAAGGCGATGTAGCAAGTACCCCCCCAACCTTTCGGGAGCCAAGTGTAAGCCTTGGTGCCGCAAACAAAGTACATATTCGGAGAGGAGACAAAGGAGGGGGGGTCAGTTGAGTCCAATGACCTGGTGATGTGGCAGGAACTGTGACCCACCAGCTGTGTTCCCAGGCCTTCGAGGCACACATGACCCGTGACATTGATAACAGACAGAGCCACAGTCAGAGTGGCAGCCGTTCGCTTCCGCAGGAAGGAGAAGGTGGGTCTAGCTGGATTATGGAGCACTTGCATTTCAACTCGTTCTTTGGCAGGGATGTCCATATGGAAGGCGGAACCGGAGATTACAGGACAAAAGGGAGCAGAAGTCCTTCCGGTTTTATTCAGCCAGAACCCATAGTAGAAGTGCGATACGTTTTGACCAGAAGTGGCGTTGTCCTTGTGGCTTTCTTGCAAGAGGATCAACCAGGCAAGGCAGGAGCCGTGAACTGAGAAAGGAGAAGGGATGAAGGGGATGGAGTGCCCGGTGGCATGCGGGAGCAACCCGCAGATCCAGCAGTTGGTGGCGTTGGCAGCAAGGTTGTGCTGGTGCAACAGTTGCACGAAGGAGTTGTTCCAGAACTCCTTACGCCTTTCTCGGAGCTGAGGCGAAAGGGAGATCAGGTGATGCTCCTTCATGGTGGTTGGCTGTGCAGTTGTCAGCAGTATCTGATGAGCGGGTGTGCTTTCTTCCAAGATCCAGAAGGAAGTCATGAGGAGGAGGCAAAGGAGGAAGACAATGAAGAAGGCGATTGTCTTTGATTTGTGCATCATGTCACTCTTTGGGTTCCTGTAGTGGGTATTTCCGGTTGCTTCCATCATCTTCTTATCTGGCGCTTCCATCATCTTCAAGGTGCTCGGTAGTGGGCAGAACCACAGACTTTGTTTAGCTTCTCTCCGGGTAACCCTTGGCTGTGTTCAGGCCACCGTTCTTAGATTTAACTTAGTCCGTGGTCTACTTAGCCGAAGCTCCCTCCTTTCGACGCAGGAAATACCCTTCCCTGGATGGCACAGTGGGATCAGAGAATTTTGCAAGTTCAAGTGCCTCGGTATCTGGATAGCAGTTCAGTGATGGCCGATCTTTGTTCAGAAGTTCTTCCTGGGTGTCGACGTTTTCTGTTGTGGCCAGGGTCGAGGAGACCTTCTTGCAGTGGTGTGCATGCAGCCAGTGCCGTTTCCCCTCCACTCGAAGGGCCGTCCGGGTGGTGATCAGTACTTGCCAGGGGCCCGTCCACCGGGGTTCCAGACTCTTTGCCCGTTGAAAATTCCGGACTAGCACATAATCCCCCGGTTGGATGTCATGACCCGGACCCCTGGAAGCATCGGGGATAGCCTGCTGCACCTGCTGATGAATGACAGACAACGTTTTAGTTAATTTGTACAAGTAATCTGACAGCAGGACGTCGGGGTCATCGTGAATGGAGGTCGGTTTGGGGGCAGTCCAGAGGTTCATCGGTCGCCCAAATACAACCTCGTAGGGGGTCAAATGGTGCTTAGTGGGAGTGGAACGCATCGATAGCAACGCCAGTGGGAGGGCATCTGGCCACTTAAGTCCTGTGGTGGCCACTATCTTTGACAATTTTAGTTTCAATGTAGCGTTGTGTCGCTCGACTAAGCCAGCGGATTGGGGGTGGAAGACCGCATGAAACCTCTGTTTTACACCCAACCCCTTTAAGATTAGTTGGATAACTTCAGCTATGAAGTGGGGGCCGTTGTCGCTCCATAAAATTCGACAAAGGCCGTAGCGAGGGAAAAACTCTTTCAGTAGTACTTTGGCAGTAGTCATGGCAGTGTTATCACGGGTTGGATAGGCTTCTACCCATTTGCTAAAGGCACATACAATGACTAATACATATTTCAAGCCTTGGCATCTTTCTAGCTGGATGTAATCCATCTGGAGGACCTCAAAGGGATGGTCGGGGACCCCAAACCCTCCCCGGGGTACCACAGTTCCTTTCCCAGGGTTGTGTTGCAGGCAGATAAGGCACTGCTGGACCAGGCGTTTGGCTGAGTCGGGGATTTTGTCGTTGTGCCAGACTTTGGAAATTAGTTCAATCATGGGGGCAGATCCTATGTGTGCGGGGGAGTGTGCCATAGTCAGTATGGGAATCCAGTATGAGTCGGGCAGCAACCATTTGTTTGCATCTTTTGTCCGCCAGCAGCCTTCATCGTCCTTTAAACCCACCCGTGCCCACTCAGTCAGTTCGTGAGGGGTGCTGGCCGACTGGATGTCCCTAATCGTCTCCCTAGCGTCAGTTTATTTTTCTGCTTGCGACCTGGTCACATATATGCATGTCATCGTCCTATTCTCAGCTGTGGTTCGGGCAGTGATGTCGGCCACCGCATTTTCCTGTCCGACTAAGTCCGTCACCTTCTTGTGTGCCTGACATTTGATCATCGCTAATCGTTTCGGTAGGAGAACTGCTTCAATCAGGGCGGAAACTAGATGTCCGTGAAGGATGGGCGTGCCGTGGGACGTCAGGAATCCCCTTTCCCTCCACAAGAGCCCAAAATGATGAACCACCCCGAAGGCATACTGGCTGTCCGTGTAAATGTTCGCCGTGGTCCCTGCCGCTATGATACATGCTTGTGTGAGGGCAATTAGCTCTGCCGCCTGTGCGGATCGTTGTGTGATGCGGGCTGTCTCGACTACTGTTCGGGCTGTCGTTACCGCATAGGCAGCTGAAGTGGTGCCGTCTGGGAGTTTGATGCAAGAGCCGTCTACCCATAGCTCTCCATCAGGATCTGTAAAAGCAGTGTTTCGGAGGTCAACTCTACTCCTGGTCTGTTCGTCCGTGCGGGTCACACAGTCGTGTATAGGGGGCACATCGGGGTCATTTTCAGGCAAGAGCAACAGTGTGGCAGGATTCAAAGTCGTGCATCTCTTCAGAGTGATGTGGGGTGCAAGTAGAGTCAATTCGTACCCCGTCAGTCGTGCACTAGTCAGGTGTTGTGTCTTGGTCTGGTTCAAAAGGGTGTCGACCGCGTGGGGTACTAACACCGTGAGGGAGTTCGAAAGTACGATTCTCTCACTCTGACGGATAGAGACAGCAGCGGCGGCTACTGCTCGAAGGCAGGCAGGCAGGCAAAGCTCTGGCGACAGGGTCAAGAGTGGCAGAGAAGTAGGCACAAGGGCGCTGCTTAGAGCCGATGGGATGAGTTAGAACAGACAAAGGGCATCCCGCAACTCTTTAAAGGACGTTTGACATTCAGGGGTCCAAGGGAGTGGGAAGGGGACATCTTTGGCCAACAGGGAAAGTAGGGGTTTGATAATGAGACTGAAATTTGGTAACCATTGTCGGCAGAAAGAGGTAAGACCCACTAAAGAACGGACTTGCTTCTGTGTTTTTGGGACAGGGGTATCTAGGATGGCTTGGATTCGGTCGGGCGTAAGTTTCCTCCCTTCTTTGGACAGGAGATGGCCTAGGTATGTCACTTGAGACCGGCAGAACAGCAGTTTCTTTTTGGAGACTTTGTGGCCATTTTCCGCAAGAAAGTGCAGGAGTTGGATAGTGGCCGTGATGGCAAGTGGAGTGGTGTCGGCCGCCAAAAGGATATCATCGACATATTGGATCAACACCACTCCATCTGGTAGCTGGACGGCGTCCAACTGTCTTTTGAGGGCCTGGCTGTAAATGCTGGGACTTTCAGTGTAGCCCTGGGGAGCTCTACAAAATCGGTACGAATGGTTTTTTAGGGTGAAGCCGAAGAGATAACGGCTGTCTGGGTGGATGGGGATAGAGAAAAATGCATTCTTAAGGTCAATAACAGTGAAGGTGGTGGCAGTGGATGGGAAGAGGGTCAGAATGGTGGTGATGTCTGAGACTACGGGGTACTGTGGCACAACCACTTTAACCTCTCGTAGGTCGATGATGAAGCGGTACGCTTTCTCATCTCCCTCACCTTGCTTCTAAACAATGGGTAGGATAGGGCTGTTACAGACATTGCTAACCACTTCCTCTACCACTCCTGCATCTACCAGGGACTGAATAATCGCTACCAATGCCTTCTCGCCTTCGGGTGATATTCGGTACTGTGGGAGTTTCGGGAGCGTTGCGTCTTGTCGAACAGTTATGTGCACAGGGTCAATCATCATTCGTCCTACATCAGAGTCGTTTTTGGCCCATAGGTACGGGGGCAGGGTGTCGAGCAAGGACAGGTCAGCATCAGTTATAGAATACATATGTCGTGCGGGGCAGCATCTGGACATGCTCGGGTTGTCGTATAGGATGACTCGGACTCCATCTGGGGAACACCTAATGGTAGCTCGGAAATGTTTTAGTAAATCAATACCCATAATGGCGTCGGGGGAGTTGGAGGAGAGCAGAAATGTTGTGTCAGTTGGGTTGTTTCCTAAGTCGAAGGGGATAGGTGCAGACAGGGGATTAGTGGAGGGCGTTCCATCGAAACCTATCGATGTAATGTGTGAGCCAGACAAGGGTGCCCTTGGAATCAGTCGTTTTGATAACACTCTACGTGTCGCCCCACTGTCTACCAAGAATGGAGACTTTGTACCCAGGACCTTAGCGGTGACGTAAGGACCTTGCTGGTCAACACAGAGCTCGACTGGATCCCTCCCTTGCCCCTGGCAGTCCTATGCAAAGTCGGGGGCGTTCTCACTGTCAAATAGTTGGTACTGGTTCTGTCGGGGACGGTCAAACGTGTTCGGTCTTCCTGGTCTGTCGCTGTTGGTGTCATTTGTGTATCCTCGCCCCTGCCCTCTAGTCCTGGGGCCATTCGTCATATCCCTCTTCTCTTTATTTTTAATTAGTTCCAGAAGAACCGGACATTGAGACTTCCAATGCCCGAATCCTTTGCAAAATGCACACTGATTATCCTCTATGTCCCTACGTCCAGAGTAGGGAGTGGGAGTGCGATCCTTCGGGGGTGGATTTCTAGGAGCGGCTGATTGGTAGTTCCCCCTGTGGGGTTCTCTTCTGACCGCCACCCCTTGTATCTGGGCTATCATCACCCTTTCTTTCAAATCTTTCTTCTTTCTCTCGGATGCCCTATCTTTCTCGTTCTTTTGGTGTTCGTAGTACTGAGCCATCTGAAGGATAGCTGCGGGTTTGGAGGCCCCCCAACTACTCTCGCTCGTCTGTAATTTTTGGGAGACTTCTGGTGATAGCCCCTTTACGTAATTTTGCACGAATAGGTGTTGTCCGGTTGCAGTGGTCATGTCTTGGCCACTGTAGTCGGAGAACACCGTCTCAAATCGGGAGAAGTATTCTGATACGTCTTCCTGGGGTTTCTGATGGCAAGCCGTGACTATCGACCAATCTACCTTTTTCTCTGGGATCAATGTCTGTAGCTTCTGAACTATTTTGTCCGGGAGTTCCAGTATGTCTTTTACTGGTTTCTTTCCGGGTTCCCGCCGTCTATCTAGCTCACTGAGTTGATTCCAGGTATGGCCGAACAGATCTGTGTGGTCGGTTTTCCGGATTTGCTTCCACACATCCGCCGGCAGACATAATCCGAAAAACAAGTCAATGTCCGCTAGAGTCATTATCGTTGAACCCAAGGCTGTGCCTAATTCGGTATAAAATGCTGTCTGGTTCTCTCTTAAATCAGGCAGGGTTTGCCGAAAAGTTAAAATATCCTGTCGATCCCATGGTTGATAAACCCAATTGTACACAACCCTCCCTTTTGCATCTGCGTGGTTGATATCGTCGTTCGTTCCCTGACCTCTTGGGGGAACCCAGTAGGGGGCGGCTTCTCTGATAGGCATCATAGTGTTGGCTACTTCTGATGAGGACCCAGCCGTTTCAGGGACTGTTATCTTAACCTCTGGTTTCTGTTCCGTGAGGTGGCGGAAGACCTCAAGCGTTTGCATGAAGAGGTCCGCCACATCGTGCTCAGTCCCATCTCCAACATCGACCTTCCTATATAAAGTTGTCAGTTTAGCAGGACCCTGATTCTGATACCTATCCTCATATGCGTTCAGGGTGTGGTAGCTGAATCGTAGAATGAAATGCCGTCTGTGGCTACCGGCATGTGAATTGTGCATATCCATCGTATATTCTTCGCTTTCCTTCCGTTCTACCAGTGTCTTTGCTATCTTGTCAATCCCATCCCGCTCATCTTTGCTCAACCTATTTGGTCTGGCTGGTGGCTGTTGGTTGGTCTCGAGTTCGTCTGATGTTGTTACTAATGCGGCCGGTGCGGAGGCCGCGAGGGCCGGGGCACTAGCGCTAAGGTCACTCTCGTTCGCACTCAGAACTGGCAGGTGCTGTACTAGAGGCTGGCAGGGGGCATATGGGGGGGGGGCATGTAGATAATCGGAGGACCTAGCAGTAACTCGTCGTTCGCCCGTTGTTTGGAGGGCAGCTCAGGGTAGAGCATAGAGGGGGTCCTAACAGGGCATTGGCCTGCCGACCCTGACTCTTGCTTTTGTCTAGCTTCCTCTCTCCCTTTTATTTCTTCTTCTAGTTTCTTAGCGGCCAGGTGGGCTGCCTTTCGTAACTCTTTCCCTATTTTTGCTTCTTCTCTTTTCTTTCGTCGTTCTGCTTCTTTGCGCCACATGCCGATACTATCGAGCATGGTGGGCGTTGTCTTATTTTTCCGAAGGGCTGCTTCTAACGTTTCTATTTTATGATCATCAAAGGAACCTATCAGTGGCCACTGACTTTCGGGGTCCTTCTTTGTATATTTATGCCATAACTTACTATAAGCTACAGCGACTAGTCCATGCTTAGTGAACATGTCCTTATTAGGGGTGCCTTCCAATGGAGCTGGATGGTTCATCTCTAATAAGCAGGTCCGGGCTGTACCAACTACCAATCAGTGGGGAGAAGACAGGCATGACAGATTACAGCGGGGGACAAAGGTCCGCACTACCTATCCTTCACTGCTCGCAAAGACTAGACAGAGTATTTCTGTTCTCCGTTATTTGCAAGCAGAGAATATCTCAAAAGCACTATACTGCAAACAATCTATGTTCAGCAATCAATCAGTGGGGAGAAAAATAGGCACGACGGGTTACAACGGGGGACAAAAGTCTGCGTTACCTACCCTTCACTTGTCTGCAAAGGGAGACCGAATATTTCTATTCCTCCCCGTTTGTAGTCAGCGAATGTCTCAAGGAGCAACCGGGTATCTCAGGTATTGAATCTAACGAACCAGAGAACCCATGGGTCCAACAATCAATCAGTGGGGAGAAGAGATAGGCACGACGGGTTACAATGGGGGACAAAGGTCCGCATTACCTACCCTTCACTATCTGCAAAGGGAGACAGAATATTTCTATTCCTCCCCGTTTGTAGGTAGCGAATATCTCAAAGAGCGAAAAAACAAATACTAGTATTTCAATTAGTCAAACAATCAATCAATTCGTAATTCGTCGTGTTTCACGACCTTAGCCGGACCGCATGGACAGTTTCTCGTCTTCCGTTTCCAGCGCCCGATCGTCCTCTATTTTCTGTTGTTACTGCGGCACTCCTGATGGTTCCCAGTCAGGACCGTAGATCACTCGAGAGAGGTCTGCTCGGAATCAGTGAAGTTCGGATGACCGGCTGCCAGACGAGGGTCTATCGGGCAGGTGCACTTCCGATCGTTGCAGTCGTTCACTCTGTCGTCGGGACCTCTCCCACTGGATCCACGTGTCGCTGATGGGCCCCACGTTTGGGACGCCAATTGTTGAAAGTAAAAAATGGTCAGGCGGTTGGGTCGACGACTCTCAAGTATTTGCCTGGCGTTAAACGCCTCTAATACCATACAGGGGATATCAAACAAAGAGGCAGGCGCTGGAGACAGGAAGACAGGAAACAAGTTTTATTCCGACGGAGCAGAACACGTCAGATCGGACAACAAGGTATCATTTCAAGGTGCTCTAACAGCCTCTCTGAGGCCTGGCCTCTTATACACTGGTTTATGGCATGTGACCATTCTTTATTACAATAAAGACACTGTGAAGCAAGGAAAAGACATCCCCGGAATCCCCGTTTCCGGCCCATTCCCACATGTAGCTACAGTAGAGGTCCTCACTCATATACAATAGGAGGGAGCTATTCACGCAGCTGGGTGTTCCGCCCATTCTTTAGAATGTGTGCGCCTGATCGGATCTCAGGGGGTGGGGAGGCCATGATCAATAGTAGCTCCTTTGAAGAGGGGCGACTTCATACAGTAGGGGGGCAATAAACTGTATCCTCCGGCTAGGTGATGACCTGGGATCCGTGCAGACAATCGGGCTCAGAGGAAGGGGTCATCAAAGGAGAGATTTCATGAAAGGAAGGGTCGGCGTGGACAATCGAGCGTAGAGGAAGGGTTTATCAAAAGAGGGGTTTTCATGAGTGAAAGGAGGTGTTGGTCAGGCGCGGGGTGTGACTCTCAGGGACAGAGTCACGCGGAAGGGGAGGGTTTATGACTTGTGCATGTGAGAGCGGGGGCAGCCAGAGTGCGTGGGGGATGCTTGCAGGGTCAGGGGAGTGCGCTAGCGATCGATCGTGAACAGGGAGACCATGGTACCTAAAAAATGGCTGCCGTGCATATTCGTGCGTGAGTCTGGGGAATGGGCAAGATGGCGCAGATGATGTTCAGTTCGCAAACTAAAATTCCACACGTGGCCCGGCATCATCGCCCGGCACCGGGTGACCCTGCCTTTTTAACTAATCATCCAACTCTGGAGAGCCTGGTCATTCAGGCCTCCATGTCCCAAAGTGCTTTTCCTACTGCCCCGCCTGATAAGGAATCGAAACGGCTGGAGCAATTTGGCAAAAGGTTTTTTTCCTCTGCCAGCCTGGGGCTACGGTCGGTCAATACCGCCTGCCTGTTGGGGCGCTACTCTCACACGGTGTGGGACACAGTGGCGCAGGCACTGCCCCAGTGCCCAGAAGAGGTTCGGCCTGTCCTTTCCTAAGCTGTTAACGAGGGAAAGGATGCCGCTAAGTTCGTCATTCAGTGTGGGCTGCACACCGCGGCCTCTTTAGGGAAAGCGATCTCCACAACAGTGGCCCTACGTCACCATGCCTGGCTGCGGTCCACTGGGTTTTCGAGGGATGTCTAGAGTTCCCTCATGGACATGCCTTTTGGTTGTACTGGACTGTTCGGCGATAAGGCAGACAGTGCGCTGGAGCGTTTGAAGGACTCTCGGGCTACGGCCAAGTCCTTGGGTCTCTCCACCACATGGCCGGCCACGTCTACCTTTCGTTTCTTTTGTGGCCACGGAAGGGGCGCCCTGCACATTAGTTCAGCCAGAAGCCTGCGCAGAACCAAAATCACTGCGGGCGTGGAGGCCGCCGTGGAGGCCGCCGTGGTGGCGCAGTGGGCCAACGGGCGGGTCAGTCCACCTCTGCTCCCGTGGCATCCACCTCAAAGCCTTTCTAGTCCGAGCTTTGGGGTGCATCCCACGCCAGTGGGCTGCAGGATTCAACATCACCTTCCCCTCTGGTGCTCTGTCACTTTGGACAGGTGGGTGCTGCAAATTGTCCAGAGGGGTTACTCCCTTCCCTTCGAGTCTGCTCCCCCCAGCCATGCCACCTCAGGTCCACCGCATGTCAGGGGATCACTTTGCGCTTCTCCAACAGGAAGTTACGGCCCTCCTGGGCAAGGGGGCCATTAAGCGCGTTCCTGGTCCAGAAGTAGGGTATGGTTGTTATTCCTACTACTTTCTGGTCCCAAAGAAGGACAAAGGGTGTCTGTGCCCCATCTTGGACTTCAGGAATGTCAATCACTTCCTATGGAAGGAGAAGTTCAAGATGTTAATTCTGGCTCAGGTCTTGGCTGCCTTCGACCCTGGAGACTGGATGGTAGCGTTGGACTTGCAGGACACCTATTTTCATATCTTCTTCCTGCTGGCCCACCGGCATTACCTGCGGTTCACGGTAGCCCAGGAGCATTTTCAGTTCGCTGTGCTCCCCTTCTGCCTTACCAGCGCCCCTCGGGTGTTCACGAAAGTGATGGCGGTAGTCGCAGCACATCTGCGCAGGTCAGGAGTGTCAGTCTTCCCCTACCTCGACAACTGGCTGTTGAAGGCGGGCTCGCCCCAGACAGTTGTCACCCACTTTCAGACTACGGCCGACCTCCTGCATTTGCTGGGGTTCGCCATCAACGTGCCAAAGTCTCACCCGAGTCCCTCTCAGAAGCTCCCCTTCATCGGAGTGGTTCTGGATTCGACGCAGTTTCGTGTTTATCCTCCCGAGCAGCGAGTCCGGGATATTCAGGCTATGATTCTGATCTTTCAGCCTCTATCTTGGGTTGACCCCCCGGCTCCTGGGCCTGATTGCTTCCTGCATCCTGCTAGTGCAACATGCCAGATGGCATATGCGGGCTCTGCAGTGGGACCTGAAGTTTCAGTGGGCACAGGATCTGGGCAACCTGTCCGATCACGTCCAGATCTTGGAGGGCACTGCACGTCGATTGCAGTGATGGCTCACTAATCGCGATTGGGTCAATGGCAGATCCCTCTCCCTTCCCCAACTGGAGCACACAGTGGTGACGGATGCATCCCTCCATGGATGGGGGTGCCACTTGGGAGAGGCGGAGATCAGAGGCCTCTGATCTCCAGCCGAGTCCCGGCTCCATATCCATCTTTTGGAGCTTCGGGCGATCCGACTTACACTGAAGACATTCCTTCCCTCTGTCCGGGGAAGTGTGGTGTAGGTGTTCACGGACACCACTGCCATGTGGTACTGCAACAAACAGAGCGGGGTGGAGTCGTGGACCCTATGTCAGGAGGCTCTGCGCCTCTGGACATGGCTAGACCAGAAAGGCATTACCTTCGTGGTTTAACACCTGACAGGTTCTCTGAACGCCAGGGCGGATGAACTCAGCCACAGGTGCATGATGGATCACGAATGGCGTGTGAACTCTCACCTGGTTCTAGGTCTCTTTCTGCCGTGAGGAGAAGCTTGGTTAGATCTATTCACCACCGAAGAGAATGCGCAATGTCATCAGTTCTGCGTGTTGGAATTTCCAAGGCGTCACTCGCTCGGTGACGCTTTTCATCGCGAGTGGAGTTGCGGTCTGTTGTACGCCTTTCTGCCTATACCACTTCTGCCCAGAGTGCTGAAGAGGATTCGGCGCGACCGGGCCCAAGTCATCCTTGTGGCTCCGGATTGGGCACGAAGATTCTGGTATCCCAAGGTACTTAACATGGTGATCAATCCCCTAATGCGACTGCCTCTTCGGGAGGAGCTTCTGTCGCAGCAGCAGGGGACGGTCCTCCACCCGAACCTGTTCAGCCTCCACCTCCCTGCGTGGAGATTGAGCGGCGACAGTTGACAGCTTTCGATCTTCCTCCTGAAGTCTGTGATGTCATTCTGGCAGCCAGGCGTCGCTCCACTAAAACGGTATACGCCTGTAGGTGGAACAAGTTTGTGGCATGGTGCACAGCTAAATCCAGTAAATGTAAATCCAGTACTTGTATAATGCACAAATCACCCCCGAATGGGTATCTCGGCGCTAGGAGCCTGTGGGAAGATTAAGCGAGGCATTGCCCAGAGTTGCATGGTGCATCGTGATCGCCCTGGCCTCAGCGCCACACCTTTCCCCTCAAAGCTGTGGACCCCCTTTCTGCCCCTCTTTCTGAAGTCCTTCTGTTTCTTCTTTCTTTGGCCCTGCAGGGCTCTGCTCTGGGCACTATCAAAGGTTATCTTTCGGCCATCTCTGCCTGTCTACAGCTTCCAGATCAGCCTTTTCTTTTTAAGTCCCTGGTTGTTAACCGTTTTCTGAGAGGCATTACGCACACGTTTCCTCCCGTGCCGTTCATCATGCCTCAGTGGGACATAAACCTTGTCTTGGCATATCTGATGTGTGCTCCCTTTGAGCCCCTTCATAACTGTCCTTTGCGTCTTCTCACTGTCAAGACTGCTTTCCTGGTAGCTATCACCTCTGTCAGAAGAGTGAGTGAGCTCGAGGCTTTTTCTTCTAAACCTCCTTTCCTTTCTGTTCATCCGGACAAGGTGGTTTTAAGGACCCGTCCTTTCTTGCCAAAGGTTTTCACGCCCTTTCACATCGGGCAGACCATCACTTTGCCCACCTTCTTTCCATCTCCGCATCCTTCAAAAGAGGAAGAGAGGCTCCACCGTCTGGACCCAAAACGTGTGCTCTCGTTCTATCTAAAGCGCACACAACAGTTCCGGGTGGATGACCAACTCTTTGTTGGCTATGTGGGCACCAAAAAAGGTTGGGCATGCACAAACGGACCATCTCTCGGTGGGTTGTTGGCTAAGAAGGAGCTTCCTATGGGGCTGCATGCCCATTCTACCAGGGCAACGGCAGCCAATACTGCCTTGTGACGCGGCGTTCCTTTGCAGGACATTTGTCAGGCAGCTACGTGGGCCTCGCTTCACACGTTTACCA
This sequence comes from Lissotriton vulgaris, assembly GCF_964263255.1. Classification (NCBI taxonomy): domain Eukaryota; kingdom Metazoa; phylum Chordata; class Amphibia; order Caudata; family Salamandridae; genus Lissotriton; species Lissotriton vulgaris. The sequence continues at coordinate 1,391,078,981 of NC_141687.1, read as the reverse complement.
AGCATTACTGCCTTGACAGTCAAGTCCGGAGAGACAGCTTCTTTGGCTGTTCTGTTCTCCGTGACTTTTTATTCGCAGACCCCCCACCTGGGTTGGTATTGCTGTGGTATCTATTCTAAGGTAAGGAATCTATCACTAATGTGTCTCTTTCAGCTGCACAAGTTACTACTTGTGTAACAATATATCTGTAAGAGACATTAGTTAGTGATAGATTCCTTACCACCCCACCCATCCTCCCCGTTCTGCGAACTGATTTCTAGGGTTAAGGTGATCCCTTTCAGGGCCCTAGTTTCATGGCACCAGTGGTCAGTTTCTTGCATGGCTCTGCTTTCCTGGTGTAGAAATTCGTGTACAGAACTGACGTCAGCGCGCATGCGTGGCGCCCAAGTAGGCTCTGTGATGTCATCTAGGCGCTTTCGACGTCAGCGACTGAGGCGGAGCCGCACAACGCCATCTACCGATGTGCATGGGTACTGCTGACGAAAAACTTTCCGTATCCAGTCTGACGCCTGGGGATATTCTAAGGTACGGAATCTATCACTAACTAATGTCTCTTACAGATATATCGTTACACAAGTAGTAACTTGTGCATCAGTGAGTGCGTATGTAGTAACTGGTATTGGCGTGTGTATGGTTTTGAAAATGGTAGTCTGTATTTTACAGTGGGTGAATCAAAGGTTATATTAGATTGTGAGGAGGTGCCTCAGATTTTCACATGGATGAGGTCATCAGTGATGTCATTTGAGATGTCATCAGTGATGTCACTGACCATGTCATGAATGATGTAATATGTGACGTCATGAGCAGTGCATTGCGGGTGCGCGAGTTATAGTTAGCTGAACTAACTGTAACGGTCCAGCTAACTCTAATGTCCCTGAAACCTATGGTTTTTTCAGTGAATTTCGAAGGTTTTTTTAAATGCTAATTTCTAACTATAACGTACCTGAAACCTATGTTTTTTCAGTGAATTCCAATGGTTTTTTAAATGCTAATTTCTAACTAGGACATCCATATTAAGTCCCCTTGAATCCTGAATGTCCCTGGTGGCCAAGTAGCCCACCAGGTACATCCTGTAGGCACCACAGACCTGCGTTTCAGAGAGGTGTTCTGAGGCAAGCCCCTTTTTACAACACGCTGCAAACGTGGCTTCTGGCGCATTGCTGCTCAGAGGATGAAGTCCACTTGTGTCTTGAGGTCCTCAGGGCACAAGAGGACCTCATCCCCCCCCACCAGAAGTGCACCAGAAGCCGTGTTTGCAGAGTGGTGTAAAAAGGGTGTGGCCTCATGACACCTCTCTGCAACACAGCCCTGTGGCATTTACAAGAGGTACCTGGTGGACTAGTTGGCCCCCAGGGAACCCGAAGGATTGAAGGGTAATTAATCCCTGACTTAAAATGTGCGACAGGGAATGTTTGCACTGTGGTGCAGGGAGGGGAGCGGGGCCTATGGCGTATTTTAAGTTGGGTTATTAAGTCTCCTTGAATCCTGAGGGTCCCTGAGGGCCAACTCGCCCACCAGCTACATCCAGTAAGCACCACAGAGCTGGGTTGCAGAGTGGTATAAAAAGGGAGCGTGGCCTTGGACCACCACTCTGCAACGCAGCTCCCTGGTGCTTACCGGAGGTACCTGGTGGGCTAGTTCGCCCCCAAGGACCCTTAGGATTGAAGGGGACTTAATCCTCCAACTAAAAAAGCGCCACAGGGCGCATTTGCATGCTTGTCAAATCAGGCCATGCCCCCTCCCTGCACCACTGTGTAAACTCGCCCCTGGTGCGTTGTAAATTGGGGGATTAAATCCCTTTGACTCCTGAGGGTCCGTTGGGTCTAACTAGTCCACCAGGTACCTCCACTAAGCACCACAGAGCTGCGTTGCAGAGAGGTGTAAAAAGGGGCATGGCCGTGGACCACCTCCCTGCAAGGCAGCCATGTGGCGCATACTGGTGGTACCTGGTGGGCTAGTTGACCCCCAGTATTGAAGGGGAATTTATTCCCCAACGTAAACTGCGCCCAGGGCGCGTTTGCGGAGTGTTGCTGGGAGGGGGCAGGGCCTCCGGCACGATGCCAGTCTTTTTTTTTTTTTATTTCTTTTTTTAGAAAGGGGCTGTGTGGCCCCCCTTTTTCCTTTTTCGGGCCCTGGGGACCCCATCCCCCAGGGCCTGACCCCTTTTTAAAAAAAAAAAAATCTGAATGGGAAGGGGGTTGCGTGCACCCCCCTCCCGTGGCCAATCCCAGCCCGGGGACCCCATTCCCTGGGGCATGGCCACATATATTTAACTTTTTAAGGGGGGGGCTGCATGGCCCCCCTCCTGAGGCCTCTATTGGCCCCGGGGACCCCATCCCCTGGGGAAGGCCTTTATTTTTAAAAGTATTTATTTATTTTTGGGGGGAGGGCCACTTCCAGCCCCAGGGACCCCATCCCCCGGGGCCGCCCCTATCCGTTGGTGACCGTGGGGGGAGCCCCAATGCTCCCACAGTCCCTCTGGCTTCCTGTTGACAAGCAGCTCCCCTTTTGGAAAAGCAATCTGCTTCCAAAATCCAAACCAGAGTTTGCAGTGACAGGGCGGGACCTGTTGTTGCAAAAAAAAACAGTGTCCCGGGGGTGGGTACCCCGGGAACCTGCAGAAGCTGGCCCTGGGGGGTGGCGGTCCCCAGGGCCATTGAGTGCTCCTTCGGGGCTCGGGGGTTGATAACGGACACCCCATTTTACATTTGTAATGCCCCGGGGAGGTGGCGATCCCCGGGGCGTGTGGGGGGGCTCGAGCCCCCCCCCCCCCATACAAGTTTAATAATTATTTAAAATAGAAGCCCCAGGGGGTGGCAGGCTGCGGGGGCGGTGTGCCCCAATGAATATTTGAGAAAAGCCACGAGGGTTTTGGTCCCCGGGGCTTGGGGTGGGAGCCTTTGAGACCCCCCCACAAATTAAACTAGGCCAGGGGAGGCTGTCCGTGGGTCTTGAGGGGGGCCTTGGAGTCCTCCCCCCCCCCCCCTCCACAAATTAAACAAGCCCCGGGAAAGTGACGGTCCCCGGGGTGCGGGGCCCGATAATATTTTTTCACAGTGCCCCTGGGACCTGGCCCACCCGGGGGCTTCAAGTAAATGAAGCGCGGGAGCCTGCGCTTCATTTTTAAAAAACATTTCAGTGGGATTCGTGACCCAAGCGCAAATTTCGCTGAAATGTAAAATAAAAAAAGGCTTTTTTGGGCCATGGGGGTCCTTGTGGACCCCCTGAACAGGCCTAGGGGATCAAGGTGTTTCTACGCTGCCCCCTTCTTTTTTTTTTTTCACCTTTGTTTTACTGTTTTCTTGTGACTCGGTTCTACTGAATCACAAGATGGCTGCCAACATTTCCTGATTTGGAGTGTTGGCAGCAAATCACAGTGAAGCTCTTGCTCCGGAGGGGTCGCGACTCCACCGCGTCCCTAGATATCGAAACTTTCTTTTTCAAATTTCTCAGGACCTACTGAACGGATGTACACCATTTTTAACAAAAAAGGTCTCTTTCTGAACCAAGGGCTAATTTTTTGCGAAATGTGGTGTAATTCCGTTCAGCAGTTCGGGCTGTAGCCGTGTCTAAAGTTTCCGACGGAAAATTACATGAGAAAAACAAGTTTTGGGACCCCCCCTTTTTTCTCGGCCCCCGCTTGTCGAATCACCCCGAAAGTTTCAAGACAGGAGCTGACTGGAGCGGGCCACTAGTTTTGGAAATTTTGCGAAGATTCGTCAACCGGCGCCAACGATATTAAGAAAACAAAAAACGCTTTTCCTGTGGAAACTAGGTCCTAACTATAACTACCTATAGCGACCGCCAGTAGGTAATATATATATAAATATATCAAGATATGGAAAAGGCTTACCTGAATTAAGGTGGTTTTGGGGGATATAAAAGTAACTTTAATCATAATAAAAGCCAACTATTTGTGTATTTTAATGTTTTTAACTTTTGCATGTATATTTAAACACACGGGGAGAGGGACGTCAACACACGCACAGATAAGACACCAATGAAAAAGGGGATTTGGAGGGGTTAGAGGGTGAAGTTACATAAATGCTAAGTGGAGGTCAAAATTTATCAAAAGTTGTTTTGGTCAAAAATGACTTAGTAGAAAAATTATGTATTTATGCAAGGTGTTTTTAAAAGTAATGTTTTCAAAAGATGTTTTGGAAAACGATGTTATTACCTGGAACTGTTTGCTGTTATGGAATCGCAGACTTGGATGCACCATGACCCCCAGACGTTGAACTAAGAGTTGATCCTTTCCACAGCGAAACATTCGCTGGTAATATAAAATATTTGAACAAATAATATTACATGTATTTATTTTCTTTGCTAAAAGAATCTTAACCTCCACAATCAACCAAGATACTCAAGAGCATGCCTCGAATTAATTTTTTTTAAATATATTGAAAATCCTGGCTGATGTCTTGGTTGGACGTGAACAATTAATTGAACTTCTGAAAGCCACTTTTTATTTGTTGATGTCATACACGATGTGGTCCGAGATGGTTGCACTGTTACTTCCCTTTGTCTGTGAATTGGTTGACCTTCGAAGCACATATATGCTATCATTAAAGAAGGCATGCACAGTAGAGAAGCAAGGATGAGCAGGTGAGTGCGGTTTTTGTTGAAGATGCTTCCAGTGAATTACTCCTGAAATCTAGACTCTGCTGCATTGAGAGAAAAAAAGAAAATGAATCTCTATCCTGGTGTCTTACGTGCTCGCCCCATCCCCACAGAAAGAAAAACAAACTCTTCTCGAGACTACGGCTAAAGAGGAGCAGGTAGTGTCCCACCACGCATCGTGCAAGGCTGTGAAAACTAACAAGAGTTGTGTTTTAACCCTTTGAATGGAATGAACGTTAGTGCATGATTTGTGGTTTTTACAGATTTGGAGGGCTCGGACTGAGGGAGGCAAACCGAAGCTGTAGAAAAGCTAGTGCATTATTCTTATATAACCACCAGTTTTGTTTGTTGGTTTTGGATTGTTAACTAAACAATGGTATTGAAATAGATGAAGTGCGTGAGTTAAGGGGAGACTAGGAATAGAAAGAGTTGGTGTGCCTTTGGAACTTTTCCATCGCCTCCTTTTGTTTTATCGATGCTCTTTGTCATTCATTGGGCAGATAGAATAACTGTAATGGCCAGCCTCCTTCCAAAACACATACCCTCAGGGATGAACTTGCCACTGGCCCACCATCTTCTCTGCAGTGTGGGTCTCGAAGACTCATCCTTTGTAAATGCCGCTCTGCCGGCAAGGGTGGGAACAGTAATAGTAGATGTGGAGGGGCTCTCCAACTAATGCCCTGACACACTTACGCACACTTACTATAGTAGAGTCCTAAAGCTGCACTAGATAGCCAATGTGCCAGCATTACCTCACAACATTTTAGTTTTAGTAGCTAAACTTTAGTAGTAAAGGGTTGGCTTAAAAATATGAAATTAAATTAATTCATTGTAATCTGTTTAATGGTAAGCCCCATGCATCAACGAAGGCCAAGTTTTGTGCCACTTTGTGTATGTTTATGTACAATAATACTTACATTTATCATTTTTAAAGATTGAGCTAGCCAGGAACACTTTTAACAGTGGCAATTATACCCTAGGAAGGGTTGGCTTAAAAATATGAAATTAAATTAATTCATTGTAATCTGTTTAATGGTAAGCCCCATGCATCAACGAAGGCCAAGTTTTGTGCCACTTTGTGTATGTTTATGTACAATAATACTTACATGTATCATTTTTAACCCCTTCGAGGCTAATGACGAGCTGGCCTCGTCATGGCGCTTACCTGCCGTGCGCGGATGACAAGGCCAGCTCGTCATAAAACAATAAAAAAGAATAAAACCCAGCGCAGGACGGGAAAACGCCTAGCAGCCATGGGGTTAAAGATTGAGCTAGCCAGGAACACTTTTAACAGTGGCAATTATACCTTAGGCTTCTCAGTCCACTAAAGTGCTAATATTTCTTGTAGAATCGAGGATTATTGTATTAGTAATTATTGCTGAAGTTTATTAGAACTCCCGAGCATTGCATCCGGCTCCTGGGTGCTACAGTAATTGATAATGACCCCTACACAAATGATAGGCTAAGTTGCAGGTCAGGGTCTATAACGATGAGAGTTTTAGCAACCAGCATAAGCTTCGACCAAAAGGGCTTCAAACATCATATATTTCTTTTTATTTTTTATTGACATTGTTTTCTTGCCCGGACCAGGCCTTGATGGGAATGGATCGCTGTATATAAAAAAAACAATTGTAATAGATAGGAAGTAGATGTACTGCCCTCCAGAGGAGGCATGTTTCTATGTTTTGTGTTTCAGAGTTTTTGTGGCTTTAAAACGTAGAGCCTTTGGTTGCTGCTAAAGCAAGCCCTATTGGGACATTCCACCCTTGAAGATGGAATGTTCTAAACTACTCGTGGACAAACGGAAAGACCAGCATTGGAACAAATGGAGAAACGGGTCTATACCAGCCATAATAAGACCTCTTCCACTCAGTCTCCAGAGAAGTCCACAACAATACTAGTCTGCTAACGACGTGATAAAATACGAGGATTCACAAATTGGTTGTAAATTTTAAATGTCAGTTGCTCAAGTGCTCATAGGTGAAGATTTTCAGATAAAAAAGTGCCAAACCAAAGCGGATCTCAAATTTACTAAGGTGGTAAAACCACTTCCAGCTAATGATAATCGAAAGGTCTGAGACCCGCGTCTCAGTGGCTAAAGATTGAATATCTTTAAAGTTACAGCAACAGTTTCAGAATCTCAGTGAACCGTGAACCTTTTTGGCGACAGCTGCACTCTATTTAAGAACATGTCCTTCCTTAGTTCTTAGCTCGGATATTCTTGGTTTACAGATGACAGAAGTAAGCACTGTGGGGAAGAGTACTTGAGAAATCGGTGACTGTCCAAGAAATTACATCTTTAGGCAAACCCGTTCACTGAAGAATGAGAGGGTTACAAAGGTATACCTTGGTGCAGTAACATGTCATAGATCTGCAAAGCCCACAATCTGTCTATATAGATTATCACAAAGAGCACAGTCAGTCTGTGAAACATAACATAAAAGTAACTGAATATGTTAAAAGCAATTAATATGCTTGTGACTGACTTCATTCAATCTTCCTTCAGTCTGATTAGTGAGAACGCTTTCAATAGAGTCCTGACCAGGGTTGGATTGGTAACGCGGGCACTCGGGAAATGGCCAAAGGGCCGGTAGCCGAGTTCTAGCTGTGGGCTGCTTTTTTGGGCAGCCTGGGTGCTGTCTGTGCTGTTAGGATGCCGCCAGCGGCCCAGTGGGTGCCTGAGTGGCCTTTCTGGAGGCAGATGGGCAGAGGCATCACTCCCTTTCTCTCGCTGGGCCGGTCCATTAATTTATACTGATTAAGTGGGGTCAGAGGACCAGAGCAGAAGTGTTCTCACTTGCATTCATGTATGGCTCAGCAGTGCGAACTCATCTGTGCATTGTTTTTATCTAAGTGAAGTTAATGAAACATGTCCCCCTCCCCCTTTCTTTGCAAAAAAACTTCGCTGAAGCACTGTTTTGCGGAAAGGTAATTCGCAAATGTGGGCCTCTTTTTTCTGGCATGCCTGGGCCGATGTTTTTATCCCAATCCAGCCCCGATCCTGACGTTGAATGACCAACACAGCTTCCAATAAGGGCCGGCTATTCTGCCTTTGCCACCCTGATACCATTCATTCCAGAGGAGACTTGACAGACTTGAGAGGCCGAACAACATTTTCTCAAAACTGGGATAGAAAACAGGAGAGAAACATCTGAAAATCAGCCTTCTACAGCAAACTCCGATGTAACCTTGTATCTCGGGCTGCATGGTGGTTTGTGCTGAGGATATTTCATTTTGCTGAAGCATTTGGAAAGTCTGGGATCCCATGAGTCCCCACTGCAGTGCCAGAAAGAGGCTGAGTAATATGTATTTATTCCTGTGCACAGGTGTGTGACATGGAGTTGATGTCCAGCTCATAGTTCAAATCCATTCCCAGCTGGCACTGCGGCTCACATCCCTGGCCCACACAGGTTCTCTGGAATGGCTCTCGCATTTTCTCATCACAGCAGCCAAGCTGTTAAAGGGCTGCACAGACCGCACACAGTGTATCCGCGCCTCCACCCTAAACAAAAACGGAAAGCCATATTTTGTGCTACATCAATGCTTTTCACTCATCAGGTCTGAAATCGCAGTGCTGTGAGCTCAGTGCTGCTCAGAGTAAAGAGAATTTGTTTTTTGATAATTCAAAAAATATTTCCTTTTGAGAGTTTGTTTGTATTGCACTTCTATTGCTGTTGGAGGGTTTCTCTTCACCTACTATGGCTGCCACGGTAAATGTGATGTGTGGGCTGGCGAGGGAAAACTCCCAACAATGCTGCCATTCCATTGGCTGGGAGGGTTACCTTTTGGGGGTTTTCCTGCTCACAGTTGTCTATCTTCCATGTCCATTTGCTGCCCGATTAGTCTCTCTTCAGCATCCACACAGAGAAGTCTCCTCTCAATCTTCCTTCTGGGGGGTCGCATTGCAACAAATCCTCAAACTTCTGTGATGACTTTCTTGCCACAATTGCTTCCAATCCCTGCAGACTGCTGTCATGGGGGGCAGGAGCTCACGCATCATCGAAGGTTTGTGGCATTCATGAAGGAATCAGAGTATTTAAGACATAGAAAAAGTCTTGATTCATTTTCTATTTGTATGAAAATGAAGTTTGTCTCTGAAAACTCAAAGCATAATGCAGTTTATTTGCACAAAGTCGCCTAAAAGGCTTCCCTCTGCCGTCGTAAATATTTATGAGCCGTAGGAGCTCTTTGGCCCACTGCCTGGATCTGATTAGTCAATTGCGCTATAGTTCTAGTGCCTACCACCAGGCAAAGATGAGGCAGGAATACTTCTGTACCCTCACCCACATATTCCTAATACAGGCACAAATACACCACTAGCCACTGATTCCCAAAAGACACTTTCTGCAAAGGAGGCATGTGGAACAGAGCAGGATTCAGGTCCCAACCGGCATGCAGTCACCTCCCCGCCAAACAAATTTCCCATCACACCCCCATTACCGCAGTTTTCCCTGCTGTTCCTGCCAAATTGCCCATGATCACATTTGAAGTTTGAGCCAGAGACACCTGTTGCTATGCTTTCCTGCAAGCAGTAATGGGATTCAGTTGAGTTATTCCGGGGATACGCCCAACCCAGCAAGAAATCAAACGGGGCTTTGATTTACTACAATGTGACCGACCATGTGCAAAATGACCAAAGTTGTACTTAGGCATTGATGAGCATTGAAAAGGACATGCGCAATGTCGCACAAACGCTGAGCTATTTGATGCTCGAATGATATCTGGAAAGGTTAAACCGGCAAACCACCTTACTAATTAGCAAAACCTACCACCCACAAAGAAACGTACCGACGACATCAAGTTGAAGTTCTATACGCTGAAACCTGCAAAAGAAAGAAATGTGTTCCTAGGGAGACCATTGTGGTGGCAGGAACAACGTCATGACAGAAAAATATAAGGACCAATTTGTTGTGAATGTTCAAATCCCATTACATCTCCAGTGTCATCTAAACTAAATATGTAATGTAATGTCATTTTATTTTTGTAAAACGTGGCTTACACTCCACGGAGCATCTTGGCGCTGACCACTCGTGTCTGGGAGGTGTTTGGCCAGGGAACTAGTGAGACACTGGTAAGACAATATTCGGTCACTCTAGGGAAAGGGTTTAGACTAGGGCTAAACTGGCTGTGTCTGTAAGTTTAAAAATCCATGTCTTTAGAGCCTTTCGGAAAAGGTTCCCTGACGGGATCTGGCGTAGTTGGAGTGGTAGTTTATTCCAGGCCCTAGCACCCAGCACTCCAAGGGATTTTCCTCCTTTCGTAGCTAGTCTAAATTTGGGAGTAACCAGCTGGTTCAGGTTGGAAGATCTGAGTGAACGAGAAGGCACATATCTTCCAAACCTTTTTGACAGGTAGGTAGCACCCAGCTGGTAATAGGACCTGAAGGTGATTACTAGGATTTTGAATAGTACCCTTTTTTGGATGGGCAGCCAGTGCAGGATCTTGAGTGCAGCTGATGCAGATGACTTCCTGGGCCATCTCAGCACAAGGCGGGCGGTGGCATTCTGGACCATCTGCAGTCTATGCAGTACTGCTTTACTGGAGCCTGCATATGGAATTAAAGAGTCCACACACACAACCCTCGAAAGTCCTATCCATTTTTTCTTTAGACTAGAGCAGGTGCAGGCACTGATTAATCTTCACCCTCCAGCCTAGGTTTGTTTTAAAACATTTTCTATAGGGGTTTCAACTCGAATTATGTGCATATAACCTCCCTACCTTGTGGATGCCTACAGGTTTGAGTTCAAGCTTGCATTATTTCCGTTTAAACTGCGGGAACAAGGAATCATCTATGCCTGTGGGGTGAAATGATTTAAAAAGATGAAATATTCCCAGCTCACACCGCCGTGCAGTATCACAGATAAAATGTTAGATCTAGATTTGCAGTGGAAGTCTGATTTTATAGACTCTTCTCCAATGCTTTCATTCATAGTTTTGAAAAGGCATAAGAGATCAGTTTGACAAATCCAATCTGACGTGTACTTATTTAGAAAATTGTTCGGTAAGCTATATTTTTATACATTCACATTGATACTGTTTGGCGTTTTTTATTTATTTATTTTTTTTGGTTGGGGAGGGAGGTTGGCTAAGAAAGATTTTGCAAAAGTACTAGTGGTTTTCCTCCATCCATCTGCCAGGATATGCCACGACCTTGCCTGTCTGCATCTCCCTTGATAAGCAGTTTGTAACTTTATCTGCCAACTTTGTTCTTTTCCCCATCTCTCCTTACCTTCCTTCCATTGTCCCTCTTAATAACATCCATTTCAGCTCTGTCTCAGACCATGCTTGTGCCGGCCACAGAACGCCTGCTACACAAACATGCACACAGGAGCAGGAAGGATTGATTGCTGACTGGAAATTGGAGGCATAGATCGCTGGAGTCGGTGGCAGTAATTATCAGTGCTCAACAGATTCCCGCCCATCCCCCCTAATGATGGTGTGGAGTAGGAGGAGGGACAGCGGGTACTGTTGGTTGCTGTGCAAAGTGCATGCATACGCCAGATTTTGTTGCAACCGGGGGAGTTCTCAGGCTGAATGGCAGTAACCGCGTCGTCCTACCTTTGGGAGCCAAGGCAGAGCACAACGTGCAGCTGTGCAGCCTGCATGTCCCGAGCATTCCTGGCGTCCAGCTGCCCTCGGTTGCCCTGTGGTCATAGCCCCCTATTAATCAATATGCCCAGCATTGAAGGCAAAGAAATACTGGTGTGCCACCTATTCTTACGGAGCTGGTGAAGTGAGCTGCTTCATATGCAGCACAAGATTGGATTATGGTAGGATACTGGCATTGTGACGTTTCTGTGGTGGTGGTAGTGGTGGTGGTGGCGGCGGTCTGGGCAAGAAATTAAAGATTGTCACTTGTATTTTCTGTATACTGAGGAACTATAACAATAAAAGGCAGCCTTGGCCAGTTAAGTGTAATAGATGGATGTTCAGGGTTAGATAAGAACCCAGAGGTGGATGAAACCAGGTCCACACCATCTCCCCTGGTGGAATCAATTATAGAGTTTGTGAGGAAGCACTTGAAGTATTTCATCCAAAATGAGAAAAGAAAATCCATCCCTCGCATCTCCAGTTCCATTGATTTCTTTCCCTCCACAGTCAGATACGAAGACTGAAGAGCTACATCCGGCACAATCCCTGCTCGATCAATATGGAGATATAGAAGGACATAGGAACCAGGTTGCCCTCCTCTCAACTAATCCAAAAACACACAAGATTTGTTCCTTAAGGCTTATCTCTTCTCTAATGTGGACGTAGACTAATTTTCTCCTTATATCTACGTAAATTACTCCTTCAAATTTTTGTAAGGTAGTATCAAACCACTTCCTTCGCCTATTTTTCTATCTAAAAAACTGTTTCTTTTGTCAAATGACTGTCAGAATCCATCCATTAATATTTAGATGGGTCACCTTGGCATATTTACCAAAAAACAAACCCATCCATGTATTTTAATGTTCCAAAAGTGAAAAAATAGTGAAAAAAGCAAAATGGCACCTCACGTGCGCACCACCAGTTGAGCTTTGCTGATTGGTACTCACCAGTTATGCTCACTTTTATCATCATCTGCAACCATTTTGCTGAAACTCATAAGTGTCCCCCAAAAAAGTGATCAAATGATTCAAAAACACACCCTATGTGTTTTATGAGACTACCACCACAAAAACAAGACCCAAAATAGTAAAAAAGCTGAAGTAAGCCGCACAGATTTACCAATTTTATTCTTTCCTTGTGCGCTTACTCAGAAATTTAAAACCGGTTGCATACATGCAAAGTTGGTTTGCATGTATGCAACCGGTTTTAAATTTCTGACGGCTGCTCCTCATCCAGTCGACAACTGCCTTCATTCCTTCATGGAGGTTGATTTTGGGAGTGTGTGGGTCCTTGTTGAGGGAGAGGATGAGCTGGGTGTCATCGGTGTAGTAGATCTTGTTGAGGTTGTGATGGCGGGCCTCTAGTGCGAGGGGGGCCATGTAGACGTTGAACAGCGGCGGGCTGAGGGATGAGCCCTGGGGGACGCCGCAGATGTCAGTGGCTTCGGTTCGGAAGGGTGGGAGGCGGTCACTCTTGGTTCTGCCGGTGAGGAAGGACGTGGTCCAGTCAAGGGCCTTTTCTTGGATTCCGGCTTCTAGGAGGCGTGTCTTTAGGGCTTGATCTATCACCGTTATTTAGCTCACTGCATCACCCCAGTTCAGAACCTGGCTATATGCAAATTAGTCTGACACAGTGCCTCATGGGAACAGGGCAGACCAAACTACCAAGCCAATTCTTCACCGGAAAGGAGACAAGCTTCCGGGGACCGGTTTCTGGCATTTCAGCCGTCGTCGGCCAGGCTTGCTTGAATCCTGGTGGTGCAGTGAGCAAGGGACTCATGTCTGAGTATACCCTGCCACACTTGTGGTGGCCAAAAACGATTCAAAAAGGGGGTGGTGATGAACAGAGTGTCTGAATTAAGCAGACCACTCTTACCCAGTCAAGAGATCAGGGCTTGATCCATCACCGTTATTTAGCTCACTGCATCACCCCAGTTCAGAACCTGGCTATATGCAAATTAGTCTGACCCAGTGCCTCATGGGAACAGGGCAGACCAAACTACCAAGCCAATTCTTCACCGGAAAGGAGACAAGCTTCCGGGGACCGGTTTCTGGCATTTCAGCCGTCGTCGGCCCGGCTTGCTTGAATCCTGGTGGTGCAGTGAGCAAGGGACTCATGTCTGAGTATACCCTGCCACACTTGTGGTGGCCAAAAACGATTCAAAAAGGGGGTGGTGATGAACAGAGTGTCAGAATTAAGCAGACCACTCTTACCCAGTCAAGAGATCAGGGCTTGATCCATCACCGTTATTTAGCTCACTGCATCACCCCAGTTCAGAACCTGGCTATATGCAAATTAGTCTGACCCTGGCCCAGTGCATCATGGGAACAGGGCAGACCAAACTACCAAGCCAATTCTTATACTGGGAAGGAAACAAGCTTCCGGGAACCCGTTTCTGGCATTTCAGCCGTCTTCGGCCCGGCTTGCTTGAATCCTGATGGTGCAATGAGCAAGGGACTCACATCTGAGTATACCCTTCCACGCTTATGGTGGACAAACAACCGCACCCACTGCCTGAACTTAGGTCCGAAGCCGAATCTGGACAACAGTCCTTCGAGGAAGGGCCAATGTACCGCGTCAAACGCCTTTTCGGCGTCCAGGGATAAAAACAGGTGGGGGTCCCACCTAGCACGTACCTCCATCAACCAATTAGGAGTCCTTCTAAGATTGTCTGGTGGCCCTATCGGTAGGAAACCCGTCTGGTCCAAATGGACCAGGTCGAGAGCTAAGATTGTTGCGAGGAGTTTAACCTCCACGTTCAGAAGCGATATAGGGCGGTACAACGCGCAGTCCTCCGGGGGTTTACCTGCCTTATATATCGGGACAATTGTGGCCATGCGTAAGTCAGGCAGCAGCATACCCTCCTGTGCTGCTCCCTCAAACAGTACTTGGGAAAACCTTGTGAGCACAAGGTGATTGACCTGAGCACTCCTGTGTGCTTAAATGAGCAATAGGGTAATCCAAAGGTAATGTTCCAAAAGTTTTATTCACTTTTTCACATTAAATGTTTTCACCGTGAATATCCAAGGTACTCCTCGAAAATGCATACTGTAGCAATCTTTTCATTTATATAGACTGTTCCAAAAGATTCAAATGCAAATAACATCAGATGCGTGTAACTTCACCCCGATGCATTTCGAGCCGGGAGGCTCTTCGTCAGGGGGTATATATGACTGTGGAATAAGTAAAAGGAAACTCTGTCAGGAGCCGGAAGTGTTAAAAAATAAGTTTACACCGTCTAAAGTAAAAAGTGCAAGTGCCACGAAACTTAAAAGTATAAGATTGTGTGCCCATGATCTTCCATAAGATCGAGGAAATGTGCCCAAATGTTAATCAAAAGAAAACGAGATGGGTCCGAGGGATGATAGATTGTGCAAGGAGATCCGAAGTGAGTTGGAGGTCGCCGTTTCAAATAACTATAAGTGATACATCTACCACCGTAAAGCAGAAATTATAGAATGGTGCGAGCCAGACGTCTATTCACCGTGACTAATGTAAACAGACTATGCGGGCGTGTTAAGAATCAAGTGGCCAGGAGTTCTTACCGGTTGTTACATGTAGAGACAGCTGTTCTGACAGGTAACGGCTGACGGACGCCCTCCGTGAAGGTGATTAGAAAGGCCGCGAGTGCGTTTAAGTGGCGTGTCAAGAGCCAAGAAAAGCGGACTGAAGGTGCAGAGAGTGTAGTAAAAATAAACGAGAGACCAAAGCGGACTGGGAGTAAAGTGTACATAGACATAAACGAAAGCCGAAGTAAACCGAGCCTAAAGGGGTGTGGAAAAGAACGTGCCGAGCGGCGGAAATACAGAGAAATGAAAGTTGTGACGGAAGAAAAATTCAAAAATCAAATGTGAGAGAGGGTGAAAATGAAAAAGAGCCTGTGCGAAACAATGAAGAAAGTTCTAACGGAGGGGTGTGTAACAAAACCAATGGAATCAAAAAATGTGTACACAGTAAAGGATGTCAAAACAAGACTAGGTAATATACATGTGTAACGAAGAGAAAAAACAGTATAAACACATAACATAAATGCATACTCAAAAAGTCGAATAACCAGCAGACAAAATGTTTTCTGAGAAAGTCATTGAATAGTGTCATAGGAAGCTGCTAAATTCCAGACGTTCGTTGAGTCCTTGTGGCACTGTCGTTCCCAGTTTGAAAATCCAAAATAGTTCTCTTTGTAGAAGATATTTCTTTGGGTCCATGCCCTCTGGTTTAATTACAGTTTCAAGAACCATAAACCGGATTTGACTATTTGTGTGGTTATGTTGCGTAAAGTGCGCAGACACACAAGATTTTAGGTTTTTGTTTCTAATGTTACTCCTGTGTTCATTCAGGCGTGTTTTTATTTTGCGCTCTGTCTTGCCAAAGTATGGTTGTCCGCAAGGACACTTTAGCAGGTATACCACATTTGTGGAGTCACAGGTAGCATTGGTTCTTAGTGGAATCAATTTTCCGGAACTTGGATGATTGATGTTTGTCCCTGGAATGATGTTATGACAGTTTTGGCAATTGTGACATGGTATTGTTCCTTTGTATATTGAGGGTTTGATATTGCGTGATTTAATGAGTGACCGCAGGTTTCTTGATCGTTGATAAGCAAATATTGGCATTTCTTTAAAGATGTTATTGAAATCTGGTTCTACCTGTATTATTTGCCAATGAGTTTTGATGGTTTGTTTGATCAAGTGACTTTTTGTTGAAAATTTAGACACGAACACGTTGGGTTGAGTATCCGAAGTAGTCTTCATCTTGGGTTGTAGTAATGTGGAACGGACAATGGATGTCACGCGTTGGTACGCTGTGTTGATGATCCTGTGTGGGTAACCTCTTTTTGAAAAAAATTTCATGATAGTAGCACTGTCCTTGGTAAATGCATCTTCAGAAGAGGCTATTCTTTTAGCTCTTAGGAGTTGTGAATATGGTAAATGAGTTTTGAGACTGGGTTGGTGGAAACTGGAGTAGTGTAAATAATTGTTGCGATCGATTGGTTTGATGTGTATCGATGTTTCGAGTTTATGATCTTTCAAAGTGATGTTAACGTCCAGAAAAGAGATGTTGGCATTGTTGAAATTGTGGGTAAACTGAATTCTTTCATCGATATTGTTCAGATTGGTGATAGCAAAGGTCAATTCTGCTTCCGTGCCTGTCCAAATTAGAAAAATGTCATCAATGTATCGATGGTAAGTTTGCAAGTGGTTTTTCCAGTGAGGTACAGAAGGGATATGTTCATTTTCAAACTCCTGCATGAAAAGGTTGGCATATGCCGGAGCAGCACAGTTGCCCATGGCTACTCCGGATAGTTGGCTGTAAAATTTGTTGTTGTATCTGAATTAGCTGTGCATCAAAGTGAATTCAATGAGCTCCATCAGGAAAATCTGTAGATTGTGTGGTGTCGGTTTTGAGCAATGCAGCCTCTGCTGCCTGTATTTCTAGATTGTGAGGAATGGAAGTGTAAAGTGAATTTACATCTATGGTACACAGCAGTATTGGTGTGTGTGGATCAATGGTCACCTGGCTGAGTTTAGCCAAGAAATCTGTAGTGTCTTGTAGGAAGCTGGCCATTTGTTTTACAGAAGGTTGTAAGTGACGGTCAATGTAGGTACCAACCGGTTCGTGAATTGAATTTATTGTGCTGACAATGGGTCTGAATGGAGGTTTTGTCAGATGCTTGTGTATTTTGGGAATCATGTATAGGTATGGAACACTGGGATAACTTTTGATGAGGTAGCTGCGATCTTTGGTAGTAATGGTTCCGGTAGACACTGCTTTATCAACGATGGTCTGGAGGATGGCAGCGTATTCTTTGGTTGGATCCGAGTGAATTTCTATGTAGGTATTAGTCTCTGTCAGATGTTTTTGTACACTGTCTAGGTAGAATTGAGTATCCATGATGACTAAGGATCCGCCCTTGTCAGCAGGGCAGATCTGAATGTTATCGTTAGTGGCTAATTGGTTCAACGACATTTTTTCTTGTTTAGTTAGATTTTGTTTGTGTCGTATGGGCACTTTGCGGATCTTTTCAATGTCTTTTTGTACCAATGCTTCAAATAGATCCAAAGCTTTGTGGCTCACTGGGGCCAAAAAAAATGCTTCTGGGACGCAGATCCAAAATTGTATGCTCCTCGGTAGTGGAGGGAGTAGGACAAATGTTCGAGAAAAAGTGTCTTAAGCGTAAATTCCGCATGAATTTGTAAAAGCTGGTTTGGATTTCTAGGTCCTTCATGTTGTAAGTGGGGACGAATGAAGTCCCTTTCAGTAGAACTTTGTTTTGGCTAGAAGAGATAGTTGTGCTCGAAATGTTTATGATCAGGTTCTGTGGCTCCTAGTTGATTGAGCTATGGGACGTTGTTGCTCTGTTGTACTGTGTTCTCCAGGATCTCCGGTTGCATCTGTGCCTACCCCTAAAAAAGGCACCGGTCCAGTAATTTGTGTTGTAGAATGACTTGTAGATGCTGTACTCTGAGATAGTTGACTGGCAGAAGTCCCTCCTTGTTGATGTGCAGTTGGACGGGATGGTGGTCTTGTTTCTTGTCTTAACTGTCATAACATCATTCCAGGGACAAACATCAATCATCCAAGTTCCGGAAAATTGATTCCACTAAGAACCAATGCTACCTGTGACTCCACAAATGTGGTATATCTGCTAAAGTGTCCTTGCGGCCTACCATACGTTGGCAAGACAGAGCGCAAAATAAAAACACGCCTGAATGAACACAGGAGTAACATTAGAAACAAAAACCTATAATCTTGTGTGTCTGCGCACTTTACGCAACAAAACCACACGAATAGTCAAATCCGGTTTATGGTTCTTGAAACTGTAATTAAACCAGAGGGCATGGACCCAAAGAAATATCTTCTACAAAGAGAACTATTTTGGATTTTCACACTGGGAACGACAGTGCCACAAGGACTCAACGAACGTCTGGAATTTAGCAGCTTCCTATGACACTATTCAATGACTTTCTCAGAAAACATTTTGTCTGCTGGTTATTCGACTTTTTGAGTATGCATTTATGTTATGTGTTTATACTGTTTTTTCACTTCGTTACACATGTATATTACCTAGTCTCGTTTTGACATCCTTTACTGTGTACACATTTTTTGATTCCATTGGTTTTGTTACACACCCCTCCGTTAGAACTTTCTTCATTGTTTCGCACAGGCTCTTTTTCATTTCCACCCTCTCTCACATTTGATTTTTGAATTTTTCTTCCGTCACAACTTTCATTTCTCTGTATTTCCGCCGCTCGGCACGTTCTTTTCCACACCCCTTTAGGCTCTGTTTACTTCGGCTTTCGTTTATGTCTATGCTCACTTTACTCCCAGTCCGCTTTGGTCTCTCGTTTATTTTTACTACACTCTCTGCACCTTCAGTCCGCTTTTCTTGGCTCTTGACACGCCACTTAAACGCACTCGCGGCCTTTCTAATCACCTTCACGGAGGGCGTCCGTCAGCCGTTACCTGTCAGAACAGCTGTCTCTACATGTAACAACCGGTAAGAACTCCTGGCCACTTGATTCTTAACACGCCCGCATAGTCTGTTTACATTAGTCACGGTGAATAGACGTCTGGCTCGCACCATTCTATAATTTCTGCTTTACGGTGGTAGATGTATCACTTATAGTTATTTGAAACGGCGACCTCCAACTCACTTCGGATCTCCTTGCACAATCTATCATCCCTCGGGACCCATCTCGTTTTCTTTTGATTAACATTTGGGCACATTTCCTCGATCTTATGGAAGATCATGGGCACACAATCTTATACTTTTAAGTTTCGTGGCACTTGCACTTTTTACTTTAGACGGTGTAAACTTATTTTTTAACACTTCCGGCTCCTGACAGAGTTTCCTTTTACTTATTCCACAGTCATATATACCCCCTGACGAAGAGCCTCCCGGCTCGAAATGCATCGGGGTGAAGTTACATGCATCTGATGTTGTTTGAATTTGAATCTTTTGGAACAGTCTATATAAATGAAAAGATTGCTACAGTATGCATTTTCGAGGAGTACCTTGGATATTCATGGTGAAAACATTTAATGTGAAAAAGTGAATAAAACTTTTGGAACATTACCTTTGGATTACCCTATTGCTCATTTAAGCACACAGGAGTGCTCAGGTCAATCACCTTGTGCTCACAAGGTTTCCCCAAGTACTTATTACGTTTTGCTCTTCCCGGACAGCAAGAGCATCTCCCTGAGCACCCTAAGAGACTACTTTCGCTGGGAAACCCAACTTGAGAAATTTGATTAACTTAGGAGTGCAGCGGAATCACTTTGGTATTCACGTCAGTCTGCTCCCTCAAACAGATCCAGGAGATGGCGTGCAAGAAGATCTGCTGTTTTTTTAAAGAATTCTGCGGGGAACCCATTTGGGCCAATGGATTTCCCCAGACGAAGTTTAGTCAACGCTCCCTTAATTTCATCCATAGTTATCCCCCCCTCCAAATCCCTCTGGTCTTCCTCCGAGAGCACGGGGATATCAATTTGGGCCATGTACCGCAACGCGTCTTCTTGCGTACCCTGGTTCCTAGCCTCATAAAAGGCCCGTAATAGTCAGCAAAGGTCTGAGCTATCTGCATGTCTGTCTGCCGCATCTTCCCTCGTTCATCCATCACCTGCTCCACCCACCGCGCATCCCTCTCTTTCCTGCTCAGCCACGCCAAGAGCCTCCCCGACTTATCCCCTACATCATACAGCCGATGTAACGTCGCAAGCGCCTGCGTTTTTGCCTCTCCCGTCGCCAAATCCCTATATTGTCGCTGCGCATCTAGAAGTCGTCTAAGAGTCTGTGGGTCTTTATTGACCACTTGGTCGCGTTCCAAGTCCAAAATCTGGGTTTCCAGAGTTCAGACCTCCTCCTGCACCGTCCTCTTTTCCCATGCCAGTCTGTTCTGGGCCCTGTCCCGCAGAACCGCCTTAAATGCTTCCCAGAGGACTGTCCCCGACGAAACCGTACCCTCGTTTTCGGCTAGGTAGACCTTCACATCCGCTCTTAGGCCCTTCAGTAGATCCTTGTTTTGTAAATCCCAAGCCATCAGCCTCCAATTCTTTGTCCCCACCCCCCGTCGTCCCCCCCCACTTGTGCCAGGAGAGGTGAATGGTCCGAGATACCTCTGGCCTGATACTCCGCCATATTCTCCACACTAGGTGCCCGTCTTGACATAAAGAGTTCACCCTATGAGCCCCCCAGAAGTACGAGTAGATGCTAGCGTCTGGGTGGAGCCACCTCCACACGTCCACTAATCCCAGGGTGGAGACAGTTCTGGCCAGAGGAGTTGGGGATCGAGTGCCTGGACCTGCATCCTGACCTATCCTGCGCCAGAGACATGACATCATTAAAGTCCCCCCCCACCACCTGTAGGGTCTCCGATGTGTTCAGTGGAATGTCTGTGACTCCCGACAGTGTCCCGGCCTGCAGTTTAGGCGGCGCATAAACGAAAATGATTGTACATTCCTGTCGTCCCCACAAGCCCCGCACCCCTACATAGGTCCCCAGAGGGTCTATCCATGTCTGCGTGACCACAAAGGGAGGAGTCTTCTTAATCAGGATGGCTACATCCCTAGAGCCCCTGGTGTACACCGTATGCGCTAGCACTCTGTAAGGACCCCTCGCCAGGAAGCCACACTTGGTGCCCTGAAGGTGTCTCCCCTGCATCAGGACAACATCAGGCCCTACTCGTTTCACGTAGACTTATACTCGACCCCTTTTAACTTTGTTGCCCAGGCCATTCACGTTCCAAGTTAGAATTTTGGTCCCCCCCCCGAGCCGGGGCCACTGTACCATGACTAACTGGCAGTTGATTGGCATCGTAACATAAGTCTCAGTTGTGAAGGGAGTAGGGCTCCGGGATCCCAGGTGTGAATGACAGTTCCCATTGTGACATGCTGAAACAAGAACCCCCCCCCCCCTCCAAACCAACACCCCCAACCATAGTGTTGTCTCATGTAGATCCACCTCCCCTCCCAACCCCAATAAAGGAGTAATTCCCCCCAAACCACCTCCCTCTCCCCTCCGGTCCCATCCCATCGCCATCCTAAGACCGAGAGTAGGCTTTCCAGGTGAAGGTCTGTCGCCCTCCCAATCTTACCCCCAAAAAACCCGCTCCGAAACTCTTAACTTGGAAACATACAGAAGTATACTCTCAAGCAGATACAAACAAGAAAGAACATTAGATCAGAGAATAAAGCAAATTGTAAGGTGTTGTCCAACTTGCGTGCTCCCCGGCCACTGAATCCATACGTGGTCAGTCCAGCATGTCCCTGCTTCACAAATTAGAGTCCGGGGGATCCCCTTGCGATGCTCCTGCTTCCCGAACCGATTCCTGCTCCATGTCGTTGATCGCCACTACCAGGGGATGCAGTGATTGCTCCTCCGCGTCATCACCCTCCGAAGAAGTACCACCAGGCTCTTCCTCTCCCTCTGACAGTGCGTTCCCACTAGGCAGCAAAACCTGGAACCCAGCAGCCGACCGTGATCCAGGGAGGCCGTGCTCCGCCGCCGTATTGATCCTTGTACAGGGTAAGGAGTGGTCGCCACATTTCTGCTTCCACAAGTTTGCCTCAGTCTCTGTGGCTTTGGCGATCCCCTCGAGATCTCTGTGGACTTTCCAGCCTCCGTTGCCCTCCTAGCCCCGGCCGCAAGTCTGGTCACAGGGGGCGCTCCTCCAGCCACTGCCACGTGTCTTCCGGGTGCGAAAAGAAATACGTTCTCTCCTTGTAGATGACTTTTAACTTTGCAAGGAAAAGAAGCATGTACTAAATACGTTGATCCCTCACTTTAGCCTTAACCGCGTCAAAGGAGCTTCTGCACTTCCTGGCTATAAGCCGGAAATATCATGATCTGTGCGTTCTTCAGACGGATTTCCCCTAGATTCCGAGCTTCCCTTAAGATAATGTCTCTGTCCAAGAAATTCAGGAAGTGGGCAATTACTGGCCGCAACCTAGCCCCCACTGGCGGCTTTGCCATCAGTGCCCGATGTGCCCGTTCTATCACAAATCAGGTCGAGAACTTATCTTTCAGTAAAGTGCGCATCAGCCAGACGTGCAGGAACTCCGCCATATTGGCCCCTTCAATTCCCTTCCTTAATCCCACAAAACGGAGGTTATTGCGCCTGGCACTGTTTTCTGCATCATCCACCTTCTGCAGGAGCTATTTATGTGAGGTTTGGAGCTCTGCCATACCCTTCTTCAGGTCCTGGATGGTGTCTTCAGCCTCCCCCAGTCTAGTCTTCGCCACTGTCACGCGCTCCGTTAAGTTTAGAAAGTACTGTGTGACCTCGGAGCCCACTTCCCCGTTCTTGGTTTCCAGGGTCACACGGGATGCCTGTATGTCCTGCTGGGACGCTTGTATGGCTCCCATCAATAGTGCCATGTCTGTACTCACTCCCGGTGAGTCGGTCTCCAGGGGGAGGGGTGCCGCGGTGAATCGGTCCAGAGTCCGTTGTCGAGGGTTCCTAGGGTCTCTATCTTTCTTGCCCATGTTGCGCTGTCCACTATCCGCGCCTCGGCAGGGACGTTACTATCCGCTGGCCTTTCCGGTTCCCGCCGCTCCTCCACCCACTTCAGCCATCTTCTTAGCCAGATAGAACGGCGGGGCAAAGCAAAGCAGGCCCGGTATAGATGACCCTGCTGCGTCCCGCTAAGAAGTGGCGAACTGGCTGCCTCCCCCACTCCAGCCACAGTACAAGGGATATGTGCCAGCAGAGTAATCAGGGCTAAGGCACCTTCCTTTCTCACAGGCCAACCGGTTCTCTATGCCTCTCCTCACCTCAGCTGGGCCTCCAGGGCCTTTCCACTAGTCGGGCACGGTCCACACCCTCCTTACTGCCGTGGGCCCAGATGGCCTCTCAGGCGGCTAATGTCTGATCAATGATAAAGGTCCTCAATGGCCCCCTGCACAGCTCTCTCCCGTCTCCACCTCCTGCCTCCACCAGGCCGTGGTCTCTTCAGCCTCTGTGTCACTCACCGCCGGGCCAGTCTCCCAGAGCCGATACCAGCCCCCGGATGCTCCGCGCCTCTCACCACGGACTCGGAGGCAGAGCGGCAACACAGCTGTGGGCCCATCTCGGATGAGGAATCTCCTTGGTGCCGCACTTCTCTGCCGCCTCGCCTTGCCCCACACTCACTGCGCTCTCCTCATGCCGCCCGGGCCGAAGTCTGTGGTCCGACCGGCCGTCCCGGCCGCCGCGGCTCCACCCCCAAGTATCAGGTGTGCAGTCCGGAGCCTAGCCCGAGCTCCGCAGTCGCTCCTCACTTCACTGCTTCCCCGTCCGCAGAGCGAGGGACACTCCGCCGGACACTGTCAGACCCTCACTGCCGCTGACGTCCTCGGCCGTGCCTCTCCTCCCAGCACCACCGCGGCGCCATCTTGGACGTCTCCTCAGGGCCTTTACTCCAGCCTCCGTCACCACCAGTGACAGGTACTTCGCGCCACTGCCTTCTGTCGCCAGGGTATGTAGGGACCCTCAGCAGTAGGTTTTCGCCAGATATAGGGACCGCTAGCCACCATTAAATACGTCGGATCTCTTCAGCTGGCTGGAGCAGCACAGACACACGTCCTACTGGGCCATGCTGCTGTCCACGCCCCCAAGATTTCAGCATAGTTGGAAGTGAGTGGCAATCAAATTTATATATAAAAGGTGCGTCTCCGGAAACTACTGGCAAATAAACCTGTTGGACATAAATGGCAAGGTCTTGAAGGAGTGGGAAGAAGTAAATTCAATTACCCCACAAGCACAAGGAGGTTTTAAGGAGGGTCATTTGACGATAGACCACTGTTTTAGTTTATGGGCCACTGCTAATATATCTATAGATCAGTGTTGAGTACTGTATTTTTGTTTTGTAGATTTTAGTTCTGCATTTGATTCTGTTGACTGGGTCTTGCAATGGAAGGCATTAAAGAAATATAGAATTCCCAACTATTTGCTTTTAATCTACCGGAACGCCATAGGGACAATTGGGCCCAAGTAGAATTAGACAGTGAGTAATCCCTCTCTAAGAGGATCAATATAAGAACTGGCCTTAGGCAAGAGTGAATTTTGGCACTGACACGATTTTCCCTTTTTTTGGCCGATCACCCTAAAGTATCCAGCCAATTGAAGAGTTTTAGCCCATAAAATGTATGGCATGCATGTTAGCTATCTTTTTTAAATGGACAATTTAGTTTTTTTTATGTGACAGTAATTGGCCCTCAGAGAAAACAAGACGTAATCACAAGTTACTGCTAGAAGAAAAAAATAAACATGGAAAATACCAAAGTGCTCCCTATAAGAAAGATGAGGCAAACTTTGTGTTTGACAATAAACAAAGTCAAAATCAAGAGAGTTAATATATATAAATATTTAAGGATGTGGTCATCTAGCCTCGATGCAAGACAAGGCACTTTTATCAGTGGGGGGGACTGAAGAAATTTGACAGCTGCAATAGAGGTCTCTCCTTATGGGCAGTGCGGGCAGCATATCAGGACATGATAAGGCCGTAGTTTCAGTATGGTGCCCAGGTGGTTGGCATAGAAGGCAAGAAAAGATGTGACCTCGAAGAAGGAAGGTGCCTAGAAAGACTATTCTATCTCCCATGTTCTTCAATGGTGAAGGCAGTTAGAGTATAAATAGGCCTGACTAGGTGGACTCACTTAGTATATGCAGAGATAATTCTGGGTATGAGTAGACTGCGAGGAATTTTTCAGAATTTCTCTATGTAAAAGGGAGATGTTGCAAAGTGATCTAACCTGGGCCCATGGAGCTAGAGGGAGAATCCTAAATTGCTGTAGTGAATTAAAAATAAAAATAGCAGATGGTATTGACCAGATGAGGTCAGTAAGGCGGAGCAGAAAAGAATAACAAAACAGGTCTCCAAGGAGGAGGATTCAATATATTTAAATAAAAAACAGTCTGTCTCCCACTTGATAAATTCATGGATGGGAGACGAGGCAATTTCCTATCTGGAGAAAATTCCTTATGTAATGATGCGTTGAAGGCTCCTGAGATTTAAATGTGGGTCAACCCAAGGTTTGATATCCGAAGGGCATGGCATTTTGATAAATGAAGATAACATTTGTAAATGTGGCCTAAACATGAAAGGTGATCTAATTCACAATCTTGTGGATTGTCTGTGGATTCAGCACAAAGGAAGTCCTTATTAAAACATGTTTTTATAAAATACGATATTAAGGATAGGGGGCAAGCAATTAAATTATAGATAGAAATGAGATTCTTTGAGGTGATGTGCACTATGGGGTGATTTTTTTTTCGTCTGTGGATACATATTTATGGTCAAATTGATATATTTTTTAAGTATTTTTAGGAACAGTTACATTTTTATGTGATTGTTTTAATTGTGTTTTCCTCTGTTTCTTATTGAGTGTCGCTTATTTTGGATTTCCTTTGTTACTTGTGCTTTTAAAAACTTCTATTTGAAGACTAAAGTCTAAATAAACATATGTGTTGACTGACTGACTGAGTCTTATCCACTCTCCCTTTTCATTCCAACCCATCTCACTCCAGTCCCATACTTTGTATTTGTTTGAATAATTTGATATCATCTCTTTTACTCCTCTCTTCTGATCTCCCATCTTTTGTTATTCTTTAAATTCAGGCACTGTTAGATTCATTAGCCAATCAGGGAGTGTGAGGGGGGGAGAGGGGGCGGTGGGTCTCCCTTCCAGCCAATCAGTGTGTGTTCCTGTCTGGCATCAAAGGTAGCAGAAAAACTGAAGGAAAAAAGTGGTGTGACCCTTGCACTGAAATGATCAACATGCTATTGCTAAATACATACCAATGCCCTCGCCTGAGAAAACCCCCACATTATATGCATCATGACATGCACTTTGCCAAGATCTTTGTCTTCCTTCTTCTAAAAAGCCTTTTTTGACAGCTGAATTCATGCAGTGGCATCCACTGCAAAGGAAGACAGAGATATCACATTACCCATTAAATTGAATTAAAATTGCATTCATATAGCTCTTACTTGCCCTAGTGAGGCGGTAAAGGGCTTTATGGTGGGGAGCACGCTACCAGGGAGCCCAACGTTAGTCGTCAGTCCATTGGTTATTTGAGTTAATACTGCATGCCAAAGAAAACCATTCCATGAATTATTTTCTTTGTGGTACGTTGGTGAGTTGGTTGTGATCAGTAGAGGGGGGTATGTGAGAAGCAAATGTTTTTTAAATGGATTTAAGACAGGTTTGAGACTTGAGAGTAGTTTATATATAGAAGAGTCATACACGGTAAGCAGATGTGCATTAAAAATAAGAGGGGAAGAGTGACTCAAGATCATGCAGGATTATAAGGATAATAGCATGAAGGCCTTTTGCGACAGCATGCAATGTGTGGATGTAAACCTGTGTGAAGAAACTGTTTTAAGTTCTGCTTTAAAGAAAACTGTCTTTCTAAGGATGTGGCAGATAGTCACTATGGTTCAAAAAGCAAGCCCATGGTTCAAAAAGCAAGCCCAATCCTTGCTGAGACTCCTTTACTAGCGACAAGGCAGAAGTGTGACATTGAAGCACAACTCAGTACCCATGATTACAATTTGACACCACCTCCCTTGCCCCGCACTATGCAATACACAAAATAATACCTAGAAAGAACACTGTGTACCTACTACATCAGTGCATTCAATATTGTAAAGTATTATTATAGTTTATGTAAATTGTTTGACACCATACTTAAACAACACATCTAATATAAACGTTCTGTATAACACCCACCAACTAAAAATCTAATAAGCCAGCTGATCAACATGGTGCAGCAATCAAAATTCAGTGCGTGTTTATGTGGCACATTCAGTACATGGTTCGGAAGGTGCTGTCCCCTGCGTTCATCTGAAGAGCACCCTCATGTCCAGTAGAATGGATGTGCCTGTGGTCACCTAGACACTCCAGCATCCCCCTTGCCTTCTAGTGGATGTCACCTGGCTCATAAATCAGTGTGTGGCCAATGTGATGATACCCGACTTGCATCCCACAAATTGATGGCTTTCCACCTACTTGTGATAAAAAAGAACACCAGTTATGGAGTTTGGTGTCAAAAGCCAAGCTATTGGAATCTGAGCATGCAAAATTCCTCTTTAGTTGTTGGCTACTGTTCATTCTTTTGTCAAGGCTCTCACACAAATTTAAAAGCACATTGATTTGCATTCATTCATAATCTCTGTTCAACAGCTGTCGGCACAGGCGGGCTTTCCACAACCATGTGTATAGCTAAATCCTGCGTTCCCCAGGGAGGGCAATTTCCTTCCATCAGCAAAACGTTCACCTGAGGTCGGCCTGATTTATAGGTAGGAATCTTGCCAATCTAGTGGATGTAACCTTGCTCCACCCCCCTTTTGGATCCTACTCGTGCCATTTCTAAACTTGCGGTCCTCTAAGGATAATGAAGGGTCCATCAAGAGCTCAATAGGTTCTCATAAATACCCGACAGGCCCTGGAAGCAGGGTAGGAGAGGACCGCCAGTGACTCCCTTAGTCCACGGCAGGGTGACAATACTCCATCTGGCTTCTGCACCTAGGGGGCAATGACCGCAGCATGCAAAGAAACCCTAGTAATTCAGTTGACTTGGTTGGTGGGCCAACATTTGGAAGATATCTGCAGGGTGGTAGTACAACTGCATTGCACCTATAGAGCACTGACCAGCCATGGATAAGCCTCCTTGGTAATCAACCCATATCCCGCATTTTTTATCCCGCATACCATTAGCCCGCATACTATAATCCCGCAATTGCTTTCAGCCCGCATACCATTATACCACATTTTTTTGTAACGCATGTGCTTTTATCACGCATGCCTTTACAACGAATTACGTTGTAAAGGCATGTATGGTAAATGTATTTGCGTTGTAAACCACGACGATGAGAGAGGTAAGTGGGTTTGGGTTAATTTTTAACGGTGGGGGTCTTGCTGGGGTAGTGATTGTGTAGTGCAGTGTTGTGTTAGTGTAGTGTTGAGTTGGGTGGTTGTTTAGTGTAGGGTCGTGCTGGGGAAAGTGTAATAGTGGTTGGGAGTAGTGTTTTAGGGGGTAGGGTAGTGTTGTAGTGTTTGCGTAGTGTAGGTTCATGCTGGGGGTAGCGTTTTAGGGTTTAGGGTAGTGTTGTAGTCTTTGCGTAGTGTAAGGTCATGCTGGGGGTAGTGTTTTAGGGTTTAGGGTAGTGTTGTAGTGTTTGAGTAGTGTAGGGTCATGCTGGGGGTAGTGCTTTAGGGTTTAGGGTAGTGTTGTAGTGTTTGCGTAATGTAGGGTCATGCTGGGGGTAGTGTTTTAGGGTTTAGGGTAGTGTTGTAGTGTTTGCGTAGTGTAGGGTCATGCTGGGGGTAGTGTTTTAGGGTTTAGGGTAGTGTTGTAGTGTTTGTGTTGTGTAGGGTCATGCTGGGGGTAGTGTTTTAGGGTTTAGGGTAGTGTTGTAGTGTTTGCGTAATGTAGGGTCATGCTGGGGGTAGTGTTTTAGGGTTTAGGGTAGTGTTGTAGTGTTTGCGTAATGTAGGGTCATGCTGGGGGTAGTGTTTTAGGGTTTAGGGTAGTGTTTGCGTAGTGTAGGGTCATGCTGGGGGTAGTGTTTTAGGGTTTAGGGTAGTGTTTGCGTAGTGTAGGGTCATGCTGGGGGTAGTGTTTTAGGGTTTAGGGTAGTGTTGTAGTGTTTGCGTAATGTAGGGTCATGCTGGGGGTAGTGTTTTATGGTTTAGGGTAGTGTTGTAGTGTTTGCGTAATGTAGGGTCATGCTGGGGGTAGTGTTTTAGGGTTTAGGGTAGTGTTGTAGTGTTTGCGTAGTGTAGGGTCATGCTGGGGGTAGTGTTTTAGGGTTTAGGGTAGTGTTGTAGTGTTTGCGTAGTGTAGGGTCATGCTGGGGGTAGTGTTTTAGGGTTTAGGGTAGTGTTGTAGTGTTTGCGTAATGTAGGGTCATGCTGGGGGTAGTGTTTTAGGGTTTAGGGTAGTGTTGTAGTGTTTGCGTAGTGTAGGGTCATGCTGGGGGTAGTGTTTTAGGGTTTAGGGTAGTGTTGTAGTGTTTGCGTAGTGTAGGGTCATGCTGGGGGTAGTGTTTTAGGGTAGTGTTGTAGTGTTTGCGTAATGTAGGGTCATGCTGGGGGTAGTGTTTCAGGGTTTAGGGTAGTGTTGTAGTGTTTGCGTAGTGTAGGGTCATGCTGGGGGTAGTGTTTTAGGGTAGTGTTGTACTGTTTGCGTAGTGTAGGGTCATGCTGGGGGTGTTTTAGGGTTTAGGGTTGTGTTGTAGTGTTTGCGTAATGTAGGGTCATGCTGGGGGTAGTGTTTTAGGGTTTAGGGTAGTGTTGTAGTGTTTGCGTAATGTAGGGTCATGCTGGGGGTAGTGTTTTAGGGTTTAGGGTAGTGTTGTAGTGTTTGCATAGTGTAGGGTCATGCTGGGGGTAGTGTTTTAGGGTTTAGGGTAGTGTTGTAGTGTTTGCGTAGTGTAGGGTCATGCTGGGGGTAGTGTTTTAGGGTTTAGGGTAGTGTTGTAGTGTTTCCGTAATGTAGGGTCATGCTGGGGGTAGTGTTTTAGGGTTTAGGGTAGTGTTGTAGTGTTTGCGTAGGGTAGGGTCATGCTGGGGGTAGTGTTTTAGGGTTTAGGGTAGTGTAGTGTTTGTGTAGTGTAGGGTCATGCTGGGGTTGTGTTTTAGGATAGTGGTGTAGTGTTTGTGTAGTGTAGGGTAATGCTGGGGTGTAGTGGTTTAGTGTAGTATTGTAGTGTTGTGTAGGGTCATGCTGGGGGTAGTGTATTAAGGTACTGTTGTAGTGTTTGTGTAGGGAAGTAAAGTGCTTAATGGTAGTGTTGGGGGGTCGTGCTGGGTAGTGTAAATGTAGTAAAAGGACTGTAGTGTAGGGTAGTGTTTGGTAGTGTATGGTCGGGTAGTGTACTTTCACTTACCTTTTAAACTTTTACAATGAGTATACCTTTAACATGCATGCTTTTGCGTTGTAAAGGCATGCGTGCTAAAGGCATATTCGTTCTAAAAGTTTTAGTTCTTTTAGTTTGCGGCCTTATAGTATATGCGGGATGAAAAATGCGGGATGATTGTATGCGGGATTTCGACATATATTCGCCTCCTTACCAGATTTGGAGATAGCTCACTGGAGATTCTGTCAGGATGGTGGTTGGTTGAAGGCAATGTCTCCACCAAGGTTTTACCAGGGCAGAAATTGTATTGAAGTGGCACTCCCAAATGTTGGTTTACTTTTCTGTGGTGCAGTGCTTCATTGTATTTTTGGTCCGTTTTGGTATCCATCCCTAGGTTCCACACCTTCCTACGTTTACTCCCATCTCCAGTCCAGTTCAAGTTGGAGGCCCTGTGAGACTCCTCCTGGAAGTACTGCCTTCTTACCTGCTGGGGAACTCGGGACTGCAGTCAACCCGTAAAACAGATATAGCTCTGGTGTATAAAATGATGGGTTACGATCTGGTTGTAGCCCAGCTGCCCCTTGTGGTGTGCTGCCGCAGGTCCGACCAGATCCAAAAGGAACCAACCGAGCAGCACTGGTTGCAAGAGTGTAAAAGAATCTCTTTTCGGGATGCTGTGCTCCCTACTTGGGAATGCATTTCGCTGGTATTCTTCTTACCTGAAAGAAATAAATTAGATTTTGAGTAGAATTATTTGGACATGGTGATCACTTGCAAACACATCCTTTCTTTGCTAGAATGTAATTGCAATCAATCTTTCTTTATCCCAATTCTCATTCTGTCCCTCTTTCATTCCCATCTTGTACCCTGTCCACCCACTGTGCACTTACGCTCTTTACTTTTGCCGATCTGGAAAGAGGCAATTTTGACTATGCTTTAGGGAAAATGTTCTTTTCCCCTCAGTCGCCTTCCCCTAGTATGTAGTAAACTGCTACATCACACCAATCTGCAGCCAATACCAGTATTTGTTTGTAGAATTATGTAGCGCGACTCATCACCAGTGAGAGAATCCAGGCGCTGTCCATGATGAGATTAAACGATCTGCCCAGAATCACAGGATGTATGTAAATGTAAATGTATTGCGATTTATATAGCGCACGTATCACCCGAAGGCATCAAGGCGCTTGCCTTGGGAACCCGTCCTGGTATTCCCCTGTGAGATAACCCCAGCAGGGTATCCACAAGGTGAAAACCAGGCATCCCGCCGCGAGGGGCCGTAGTGGAGATTAAGCTATTGCCCAGAGTCAGCAGAGTGTGAACCCGTGAGTCGAGTAGGCACCGGAACGAGAATTATCGAGTCCGTGGAATTTTTGAGCCCAAGACGCGCCGAGGCGGGGAATTGAACCCTGGTCCAGGACTGATCTCAGCTTCCGGGTCTGCCGCCTCTAACCCCTGAGCCACACTTCTCCACATGTTGTGCCGACGCCGAGTCGGCATTTAATAGTGCATATCTATAATTCACAGAAAAATATGATCTAAATAAATGAAATCCGATTAAAGGGGACCAGGCTAAGATAAGCTGGAGATACTAAACATAATGGCACCCACCGCTTGTGGACGTTAGACTTCACAGCTTATGCAGTAGCTTTATAGAAGAGGTACGCGACCAATGCCTTGCATGATACGGACCTTTAAAGTTTGGGTTTGATTGGAGCATAATCAAGAGTCCTTACCAAAACTCAAGTTCTATATAGAAAAAAGGGGTACTTATTCTTATCTTTGAAACATCAGAAGTATTATTTTTAGTAGATTCTCTCTCAATACACATATTTCTGTCCACCTCGCAGTCATCTACATTGCAATGAACCCAGTGGATAGCAAGTACTATTTCTTCCGTATTTGGGGCGTCAAATTTTTGCGTTTGCAGGAAAGCGTATTAATAAAGTATGGTGCCCAGTCTGATCCACTGCTGTGCTTGTGCTCTCTCTTCACTCTCTAAGTCTTTGAAATATTTTTTTGTTTGTGTAGTGAGACGAGCTCTGTAAAAGTAGGCAAACCCCCATCGCTTCCTTCAGACGGCTCTCCGCTCACCAGCCCAGAGACCAAGGCTGCCAACCACAAGCCTGAGGAGGACCTTCCAGCTGCCGTCACCCCATCGGCCCCCGCAGCTCCTGCCACCCTTGGAGAAGTGCCCGCATTGACATTAACCAAGTCACCATCGCAGGTAATCTAGAAGTATTCTTCCTCCTTGCCCCAGGTACTTCATTCGGTGACATTAACTGTTCTTAACGTAATTGCGGTTAATACCGCCAATCATTTTCAAATGTGGTTGCC
Source organism: Lissotriton vulgaris (assembly GCF_964263255.1). NCBI lineage: Eukaryota > Metazoa > Chordata > Amphibia > Caudata > Salamandridae > Lissotriton > Lissotriton vulgaris. The sequence continues at coordinate 1,391,046,593 of NC_141687.1, read as the reverse complement.
TGCTCTTTCCCTGCCTTGCATTCCCCTTACTGTTATCTTGCCTTGATTGTTCTCTTTTTCACGCTTTTCTTTTCTCTTCATATTTTTTCTTTTGTTTCAATGTCTTATGGTTTCTTTCGGCTTCTCTGCCTTGCGCAAATTGTTAAGCCCCATCACCATCTTTTGCCCTAGCGAACATTTTCTCCATTCCATTCCTTTTTTTACTGCTCTTCCTATCTCCCACCTTATTGCTCTCCTTGCTTCACTCAGCCCCTTTGCCTCTTCTGATGTTTTTTCCAATTCTCCTTCTCTAACCCTCTTCTAAAAAGTCTCTCTTCTAACTCTAACCCCGTTTCAATCTTTATTTCGGTATTTAATCAGTTTTTCACTTATTTTCTTTCACCTCTTGTTTTGTTATCTTTTGTCGTTTATTTTACTTCTTGCTCTTTTTTGTGTTCTTCCTGTTCCATCCTCTTTCCTGGGTGCTCTTGTCTAAGAGCTATTGCTCTTTTTTTTCCAAGCAGCCCTCGTGCTTGCAATACGAGCTCCTTGTTTCTTGATGAAAAACAAGGGTTAGGGAAGGGATAATTGTTTTACTAAGTACAGAAGCCGAACTGAGGCAGCTTGCTTCAGTGACTACATGATCCACATTAATAGAAAAGTATTTTCTGAAATCTGGAGTAGCCAGATCTGTTGGTGTTTGTTTGGCTTAAATGTACTAGATTTATTGATGAGTTTCTGTGGAGCCCTACAAATCACAAAAATGTGCAATGGGTTGAAGATATGAAAGATGGCCAATCTCGGCAAAATTCATCAAAGCAGTGACTGTGCATCTGCTTCTCGGTTTCAAAAAACATAATATTCTATGGATCTTTACTTTTATATTTTCACTCTTCTGTAACAATACATCTCAATCACAGTTCTAGTTGACAAATGATAACAACATAAATACAATGCAGGTACATAATACACAGTTGTCACATGCTTAGAAGTTGGAACACAAGCATTGACGCCCCTCCGTTTATTAACATGGGATCTCAGAACAAAAGCCCTGCAAGTGTTTTGCAACACAAACCTGTTACCACTCAGTTCTGATACTAATTCAGTGATTCGCATTTGTGCATTCAAGAATTCGAGTTAAGACCTTCAGAACACAAGCAAGCTAGAATTAACAGAGGCATGCATGATAGGAGCACCTGCGACACAAGCCAATTATTAGGACTGAGAATTCTAGAACACTGGATTTATTATATCTCACCTCAAATTGCAGCATGGCAGTTTTTCAGTTCTTTTGAACTTTGAGGTATCTTCAAATATCATTCTAGATCTGTTTGCCTCTGAGGAGTAATTACTGTACTTTCAAGTTGATAATGTGACATACCCACACTAGTTGTGACCCCAGCTCTAGTAGCCCACACACTGTGAACACAGATGTACACTCCTGGCACCAGGAACTATCGTAAGCATCTGACACTTAAGCACACTGATCAATGCCCCACTCATGACAAGATTTAGTCCATGCTCAAGAAATCTGCATTTTGTCCTATCAAAATATCACAACCACAGTAAACAGAGACACAGCTACTGACACAGTAAAGCAAGAAGTATTAGCTACACCAAAATTGTGATCCTTTAGTTCAGCATGTCATTTAAACACTTACTCCATGTGTCTTGGAAAGCATTGCAACTCCTCCTAAACCTTCAAAGGCTTCCACAGTCCGCAACCAGCTTTATTCCAGTCTGCCACCCTCCATCCCTTTCCACTCCATTAACCAGCACTATCCTTTATAAATCCCACCATGGGCCTGATTCTACTTGCACAAAAACCCATTTCCCCAACATCTCCTCACACTACATCAATTACCCCTTATTCATCTTAACTGTAAATCTCACTCTCACAACCTTTCCCATTTTGACGCCTTTTGCCTCTACACGCTCCAATCCATCATACCTCATACCTTTCATCTGACTTTCCTCAGTCATCTCCATAGCTCTTTATTTCTTCCTCTGAACTAATTCCTTCTCTTCTCTGGTAGGGCTGTTGCTTCTCTACCCCTGAGATCCTTAAACCGAGTGGTCTCCGGGCATATTTCAATAAACTCAGAGCATCTATCTTACATTACCTATGAGAGAAAATTCCTCTCGCTATCCCCAATCTCATTTTGCCCACAACCAGTTTTTTTCACTCTCTCAGGTGTATATTGTTTGGGGGATGATATATGCTTCATCTTTAATGTTGTATGCCTTTCCCTAAATCATTGCATCCCCTCTGATATAAACCAGACACCATTGTCTGATACAAACGCTTTGTTCCTAGAGAATCCATCCTCCAGTAATTTTAACACTCATTACATTTCAGATTTAATTTCAGGATGCCTAAAAAAGGTGCTTTTGACCGCTTGGAAGTATGATCCCCTAATACAATGATAAACATATTTTGTTGGCAACACATTTCATGGTCTTAAGAAATCTATGCCCAAACTCTGCCAGAGATCTGGAAACCTCAATTTCTTCATTGATGATACTTTGCATTTCAAAATCTTAAATCTTGTTACTGTTTCTGCACCTGCCAAAGCTTCCCACTTTGCAATACACCTTATGGTCCCTTGCCCTTAACCACAATTGTTTTTGTAATCTTTCTTTATTCAAAATCATTCTAAGGTGATACTTGCGTGCTCTGTTGGTCAACCTGGGCATGAGACAAACTTGTGGAAATTCTTTTTTGCCAGATTATAGGCTAATAATTACCACAAATCATGGGTTACGGAAGCTCCAGACAGGCATTTACCTTGGGTTTTTGACAGTGCACCACAGGAGCAACAGCAAAGAAGCACAACGTTTGGGCACATGAATGGAGAAATATGCCTGATGCTGCACTGGTTCAGAGTAATAGAAAAGGGACATGGCTGTGTCACTTCTGTGCCATGCAGTTCCTCAGATCGGCTGCTCCACTGCTCCCCGAGCCTTCAGACAGAGCAGCTTGAAAAGACTCTTGAAAGATGTACCCTGGAGGGTGGAGCAGGTGCTATAGCCACTCCATTTGTAAACAGCATTTTTAATAAATGTCTTAGTTCTTCCAAGTACCTTTGAAAAATTCTGAACATAGAACTTTTCCCTTTCATTCTAAAAACCTACATAATATTGAGATGTCTAAGGGGCTCAAACCTGTGATCTGTAATTCAGCGACAAACCAATGCAAGACATTTAAGAGACCTGTCCGTGAGCTGGTGGCGCTACAGTGCTTGTGTGCGACACATGTTTGCCCTTGTTATAAGATACATTTTTGACCTGATTATAAGATACTTGTTTGACATCGTTATAAGACACATATGTTTGACTTTATGAAGCGTGCTGCCCCTCTGTACCACAGTGCTTGCCTTGATTGCAAGTGAATAAGATATAGGCTTGATCTGAAATTCCGGTCTTCAACAAGCAAAGGAGTCGCTCTGACCCAACCAGCAGCTGAGGCTTGGACAGCCGTGGCAGCCTCTCTCCGGGTTATGTCCATGCTTTGGTTCCCACTTCCACGTGTCTTGTTCTCTTCATGATTATAAGGCAGCACATGTCGTCTATGACATTACCTCCTCGTTAGTCTTCCTTGCCACATGATTAACAAAGTGAGCTTCAGCTCCACACCAGAACCCTCCAAAGCAAAAAGTCAGCCTCCCATGCCTCCCATCCCTTCCCAATATGGCCGACCCACTACACACCTGACCTCTATAAGAGGCGGGCGGCCCAACCCATCAGCCTGTTTTTTTAGTTCTGCGCACGTTTACTCTCCAGATGCGCCTTCAGGTAGGTGGCTCCTGCTGTAGCGGGAGCTTGGGTCCTTGGTTGGTGGTCTTGCGCTAGTGGGCTCTGTGGCCTTTGGACCCCCCCCCCCTTCCTTCCCCTGGTCTCTTCTGGGACTGTTTAGGCTCTGCCTTAGCGGGCCAGGGGTCAATAGAGGGGGAGAGCGGGGTGGTCTGGGGCTCTGCTGTGCCTGCTCCCTGCGACCCCTCGCCTCGCCCTGTCAGGGTCATAGTACCTCTGTCTCACCGGTGCTCTTTCGCATTGTTCGTGTGTCTTTCAGTTTTGGCTGTGACGCGGTTAGTTGTTGTTTAATTTTTTCCCGGGAGGTGCGTTGAGCTCCTGTAGCAGTGCTTCTACTTGGGGGTTCCCGGTGGGGTCTTGCCCCCCTTCTCACTGTCCTTGCACTGGTTTTTGGTGTGACGGGGCGCTCCTTTCATCAGGTTTACACTGCAGAGTAATTTGTTGGCAGTGTATTCTTTCAGTTTCCCCGTGTACCCCTGCCCTGTTGCGGGGGTGGGTCTGCCTTGACCAGCCCGTTTCTGCGGCCACGCCACCATGTGCACCCCGGCCTTTGTACGGCCTGCGCTGTCAGCCCCATGGGTCTGGCCTCCGAGCTCTCCCCCAGCAGCTCAGCTCGTTCGGCGCTCTGACCTTGGTCCCCTGAGGCAGGATTCGAGACCTCCCCCCTGCTGGGTCCCGCTTTTCACAGACTCACCTTCGGCCGGGGCAGGTGCAGTCCTCGGCGCTGCCTGGGGATTCTGCACGGCGGGAAATGGCTTGCTGCCTCAAGCTTCGGTCTGTCCTGCGGGAGTTTGCGGGGGTCGACTACGCAGCCGGGTGCCGCTTCTTCCCACGTTTCTTTCCCGACATCTGTCGGGTGGGACCAGGCTGTTTGCTCTTGTGAGCCTCCATGTTTCGGCTCCTCGCCTCGGACCAGGGGGCGGGGCCAGGAGCCTTCGGCTTCACTTCAGAGGTTCATGTGAGTCAGCAAGTGACTGGTTACAGCTATTGCCAGTTCGTGGATTCGGCATATGGTAAGGACTGATATTCATTTGTGTGCTATTTCGGTGTTCGTTTGAAAATGCTTGCACGCTGTACTGTAAATAATATCACTGATGTGATATCTGTTGGGGACATCTATTTGTACTTTTCGTTGCCAGGGCTCTGTGTATGTGTTTATTTACATTTCCTCCCTGGTTGCGGGCCCCGGTTTCCCTCCATGTTTTCACGGGTTGATTGGGGGGGCGCGTCCTTTGGGCTCTATCAGTCTCCCTTGTTCTGTCTGATTCTCCTGCTCTCCCTGCGCTCACGGGCTCTTTGCAGGGTCTATGTTTTGGTTTGGATGTACTTGGTTGGGGCCTCTGTTCATGTTCATTGTCACAGGTTCAGTTCTCGTCTGGGCCGCTCGGTTGAGCGTGGTCCTGTGGGTGTACACATCTTTCGTGCCGGCATGCCTTTCGTGGTGTGGGTGCTCCTGGTTTTCCCTGTTAAGCGTGCGCTGCTTGTCGCGTTTTGGGTCCTTTCTGGAATGTTTTTTTCTGCGATTGCCATGTGGGATTCTGTGGAGTGGTCATCCGCTCTTGCTTTTGGGGAAGTGGTGTGGTGCAGCGGCCAGCGCATCTGGCCCTGGAACCCAGGGGCTCGCGGTTCGATCCCTAATGGCAGCCGATCAGCCCAGCACCACGTGTCTCTGGGCAATAGCCGGCTTACTCTTCCCGAGAGCCCCCAGCACCTTGACGCCTTTGGGTTTTTGTTAACAACCTGTAGTTTTACCATCACTAGGCTATTGGTCACTCTTGCGGCGTCCTCTTGCCTGGTGGGGTGTGTGTTCCTGGCCTAGTGTGTTGCGAGCATTGTCCTGCGGTTCCTCCGTACTATATGCTGTGGCACTCAGTGGGGGAGCATTTGACTGCTGATCAAGAGGTCCCCTCCCAGGTATTGTTCTTGGACCCTTTTCCTTTCCGTTGGGTACCCTCTCTAGGTTTGGATTTCCGAGGGCTACGGTATGTCTTATGGGGCCGTGCCGCTGTCTGCCCCATGCGTCCTTCCCTGGGCCGCTTCAGTGGTCTCCGGGTGGGCTTTTTCTTCTGCTGCTGCTCTTGTAGTCTGGCCTTTTCTTTTCCAGTCCATGGCGGTTGCGTCCCCGGTTGCCTGTCTCGATTGGCGGCCTTGCGTTACTCTCCCGGTCGTGGTTCCCTCGCGTCCTGGGGGTTGGGGCCTCTGCTAAGGGGGCCTTTTCCATGGCTGGGTCTGATGGCACGGTGATCTCATGGGTCCGCTGTTGAGGCCTGTGTTTGTCCTCATGGTCGCAGGTTCTTCTCCTGGCGGGTCTACTCTGTCTTTTCCTCCATCTTGGGGCGATATGAGTTCCTTTCCACTAGGTGACCGTTGCCTCCTGTGATTTAGCCCCTTGAGGCCCTTGGGTGATTTGTGTGCTTTGCACTTACACGTTATGTTTCGCCTCTGCTGGGTCGCCGTCGGTTGTTGGGCTCCCAGGGTCGGTCCGTCGAGCTGTGGCTCTGTGGTGGGTCTCCTCCCTTGGGTGGCTGTCCCCCTTAGTCTGTTTTTTTGTGGCCCCCGCTGTTCCTGTCCGGGTTGTTCCCCTAGTCTGGGCCCTTCACAGGGAGTGTTTTGGGTGCTTTTGTCTCTTGTTGTGCTTTCAGTCTGTCCGTTGGGGACCCTCCCCTTTCGGTTGGTCTTTGTGCCCTGTGGGCCTTCCCGTCTCCGCCTGTTCCCGTGGGTGTCCCTTTTTCTTGCCCCGGTGGCTCCCTTCCCACCCAGTCTGCCAGTGGGTCAGGTGGTCTTTCTGTTCTGGTTTCCCCTTCCTGGGTGTTGGCGGCCTTTGCTTCCTCTCTGTGACACCCTCTCGGGTGTCTTCTGTGCTGATCTGTGGCTGGCTGCTGCAGCCTTTTTGGTACTACGCCTTGCCTTTGGTCATGCTTCCCGTCCTTGGTCTTCCTGGGTCCCTTGGCCTACTTGCCCTGTGTGCATCTGCCCTCCTCTGCTCTGGGTTACTGACTGGATCTGTACTGGTTTGCGCCTTGGTGTGTCCCAGCCTGGGTCTTCCTGGGTTTGGGCTGCCTCTCCTGAGGGGTCCGTGTCCTTCCCGGGTGCAGGGGGCCTTTGCCTCCCTTTGTGGCGTGCGGGGGTTACCGGTCGGTGCTGGGTCGGTTGGTAGGTTTTCTGTCGCCCATTCCTTGGCTTCTCTGGAATTTGCCCTGGCCCTGTGGGGGCTTCTGGTTGCTCACCTAGGCGGTTTCTCCCCTGCTTCGTGCACCGGGGTGTTTGCGGGGTTCGCCCCCTGTTGACCTTTTGGCGCAATGGTGCTGTCCTTGCCTGGGTCTCTTTTCTTCTGGCTCCGGCAGTACCGCCCTGTCAGCTCATGTTCTCGTCTGCTCTCCTACGGTACTGTTGGTCGGGCCTCTTGGTGCCTGGATAGGGGTTCTCCTCGAGCCCCCTGCTTTGCACTTTCCTGGGGTCCTTTTACTTCCAGGGGTTCTGGATCTATGGACTCTGTGGACTGGCCAGGGTTTTTGTCCGGTTGGTGGTGCTCGCCTGAGTGCGTCTCCATTGGCGTCCGCTGCTACGATGGTTGGCTTGGGCAATGTTACTCTTTGGTCCGTGTTGGGCCTATGTGGGTGCAGGTTTTTTGTCCTGCCCCTGCTTTCTGGCTTTCCCTTTCTGGTTTTTGTGTCTGGCGGTGCTGTTGGGTGCCCGGGGGTGCTACTCCCAGTTCTCTTCTCCCTGGCGGGGTCCTGCGCTTTCGGTGTGGCTTTGTGTCCTTTTTTTTTTGTCCCTGGTTTTGGGGTTCTGGGGCCTGTTGGCTCGGTGGCTCTCTGGGAGTATTGACGTGGCTTGGGCTTGTTTCGCCCTGTTTCTCCTGGGTGCTCGCTTCCTTCTTGTGGGGCGTTCCTGGGATGGCGGTCTCGGCCCGCCGCGCAGCGTGTCCCTTCCTTCGGGCTCCATGTTTTTTCTTCTGCTTAGGGTCCTCTGGGTGAGTCCCTGTGGCCTAGTGGATGTGGTCTTATACTCTTCCCCTCAAAGTTGAGTGTTCAATTCCAGGTGTTTTCGATGTTTCTTTTTCCTCATGTACGGACGTAGGCACCTCTGATTTCTTTTAATGGCCGTTCGATTCCTTTCTGGTAGCTTGCCCTGGTCCCTTCCGCCCTACAGCCTCCATGGGCGAGCCTCTGGGCCTTCCGCCTTTCTCGGTTGGCTGGTTGGGTTCCCTTGGTAGCCGGGTCTCTTCAGTGTCATTTCCGGCTCCTTCCTGGGTCTTTTTTGCTTTGTGCCTGCCTCTGTTCTCTCGTAGTCCCGATCCTTTCCGGGGGTCCCTTTGTGTTGGCCTCCCTTGAAGTGTTGCTGTGTTTTTCGGACTGCGTCTCTCTTGCTGCGGTGGCTTTTTTGTTGGTTGCTGTGGTGGGGTTGCCCTCTGTGTCATGGGTTCTTGCCCCCTCTCACTTTTGTCTGTCTGTTGGGCTGTCTTGGTGGGTTGCTGCTTTCTCTTTTGGTGCCTGTTGCTGTTGCTTTTGGCTCTGTGCAGTCTGGTGCCGTGCTTTCTCTGTCCTCCTTCGGTCTTTCCTGGGACACCTTTTCTGGCGGCACTTCGTGTCTAGGGGGTCCGGGTTTTCAGCCCTTCTGTTGTCTTTCAGTTCCGGGCTGGTTCTTCTGGCTTGTGGTTGCCTCTCTTGGGTGGTTCTTCCGCTCGTCTAGCCTGTTTGGTTTGTCCTGTTCCGTGGGGGTCTCATTCTGGTCCATTGGTTTCTTGTGAGTTTCCATGAAGCCGCTTGGCTTTGGTATGTGCTGACTTTGTTAGTCGTGTGGCGAGGAAGACTAACATGGAGGTAATGCCCCGATTACTTACCGGTAATCTTCATTACTCAGAGTATAGTCTTCCTCGCCACATGAGTTCCCATCCCTCCCTCCCTGTCTGGCTATCGGCTTCATGTTTATGCTTGGTAGTTTCAGGCTGATGGGTTGGGCCGGCCTGCCTCTTATAGGGGTCAGGGGTGTAATGGGTCAGCCATATTGGGAAGGGATGGAAGGCATGGGAGGCTGACTTTTTGCTTTGGGGGTTCTGGTGTGGAGCTGAAGCTCACTTTGTTAGTCATGTGGCGAGGAAGACTATACTCTGAGTAGTGGAGATTACCGGTAAGTAATCGGGGCATTCACAGTGAAGTGTTTCGTGCCTGAGACAAAATGATATTGGCCCTGTATCAATGTATGTATAGGCATTTATATAGCGCACTACTTACCCGTAGGGTCCCAAGGCGCTTCGACCGCTGCGAAACCCTTCCTGGCTTCCCTGAGAGATGGTCCCTTAATGGGTATCTCCAGGGTGAGACCAGGCATCCCCGGCGGTCTGGTGGGGCCGTTAGTGAAGATGAGGGAAGCTAATGCCCAGAGTTGCCGAGTGTGATCGCTGATCAGAGTGGGCACCGAGGCGAGAGAATTATCGAATCCGCTGACCCTGGTCCAGAAACCTGCCGCGCCGGGAATCGAACCCTGGTCCCGGGCCGTCCTCTGCTCTCTGGTCTGCCGCCTCTGACCAGTGAGCCACACTACTTCAATAGTTCGATGTTCCTGATCCAAAGAAGCCAACGCCTGAGGCAGGCTGATTGGTCGCTGCTTACAGTAAGTATAGCATTTAATATGTGCGCCGTGGATGGTACAAGCACCCTAACAGGTCTAACCTAAAAAAAGGAAAATAAAATGCTAAATTGTTTTCAAAGGTAGCAGTAAGTTTCAGAAACGGTGCTGGGAAAGGCACAACATTCTACGTTTTGACAATAATTCTCTAGTTTAATACGTCTGACGTTTTTCTATCTAATATATACAGTATGTGTGTCGCCATGGCCCATTAATGCTTAGGCAAAAAATGCTCTAAAGTGTAGTTTTTTTACCGATAATGTTTGTGTGTTTCAAAATGTTGATATCCATTGCACTGTATCAATGCGAATTTGGTTTTGCAAACATTAAGAAGTAAACGGCATATGACTCTCGTAAATTCTTTTAGTGGCTGGCGTCTGACATTTGTGGGATTACTTTTTTATTTCTACATTTACTGTTTCTTCTGTATGTATACATGCCCACGTTGTTGCTACATCTTCCAAATTTGATTATTTTTTTTAAAGAACTGCAAAGCCAGGTAGTCACTTGGTTGTTTTTTGCGTGTTCTTGTGCAACGCAGTGGAAAGCAGAATCGTTCCCAACCTGTTAACCTCACAGATAGAGTACGTTTTATTGGGCGTATGCGACCAAGATCCTAAAATGGATTGATCAAGCTGAACGGTATTGGGATACGTTGCTCTACTTGTTTACACTTATCTCAAACAGCCAGGTACTACCAGCGTCCGCGCCGGTGGCCCAGTACATACAGATGTAGCCAGCTGTGGCAACAGAAAGGACGGGTGCCTCCCTCTCCTTTTACTAAAGGGTTCCGTGCCCTGCATATGTTGCATCTGTCCTCTGCTTTATGCCCTCTCTTGAATCTCAAGACAGGTGCAGTGGCTGGATCATGAAGCTGCGAGCTGTGCTGTGGTGGCTATAGACATTTATTTTAGGAGCCATGGGTCATTAACGTGCTGTATACTTCCGCATTGCAGCCGTGAGGTTCGATGCTCTAGAGAAGGTGTCCTCCTGTGGGAGTTAGAGAGTGGAATGGCCGAGGCAGCAGTGAGTATGCGACTACAAGAGCGAGGACCAGCCTGCACCTCCCATCATTCACTCTCCTACCGTGGAAGTCTGCACACTTGCAGACATGAGCAGTCTGAAACCCAGCAACTGCTAGAGTGAGAGGATTGGAGAGAAACCACCTGTCATGGAAGAGACTCCATTCAGCGCCCCACTAGGGCTCATTGATCTAATGCCCTGTACTTATTGCACTGTAAGATCAGCCTATATTAATATGGAGATGTCATCTAGATACTTTACCACAATAACTACTATTTATTAGCCAACAACAGGCGAGCTTTCAGAATAGACCTTTTGCACAGTCTTTTTGGAAGGCTTAACCAGTTGAAAGGCCTTCATGTTCCATAGCTAGATTTCTCGGTAAATACAGAACTTGCTACCCGCACCAGCCTCCAAATAAGGATGAAGGTATAATCAGACACTATTTCGTATGTCTGCAAACAGGAATGAGGGTGCTGGCCATCTTGCATAGAGCGGGGAACGTGGAAATGCATTTTGATATATGCTGAAGAGTTGCTCTTGGGTCCCTGACCTCTCCCAGCTTCCAGGCAGGTTGGTGATGCTGAGGCATGAAAGGCTGTGCTTGATTTCAATAACTACAGCACCAGCGAGGAGGTCAGCGCTATGGTGCCCTGTGAAATTTGTACTGTTAATTAAGTACTCAGATGTTTTGTTGCCCCCAACTTACCTCCAAAAATGCTGAAATGTGTTTGTTTTATGTGTTAATAACCAAATAATTGTGTTTAATTCCTCTGCACAGAGACCATGCACCCTGCTGCCATGTATGAACTGTGAACCCTTGTTTGACGATGTGTACCTGACCCTCTGTTCCCTGGTGTTGCTGACTGGTTTTGTCTCTCTGTTTCTCTCCTGGTGTGGGTATGGCTTTGGTCCTGTTTTGCTTGCATGTAGCTGAGAAAAGGTCCGCCAGTTCCGCCGCCTCCCAAACACACCCCGTGCAAGGACTTCCAGCAGGAGAACATCCTCAGCCTGTTTGATGACAATTTTGTGCCCGAGATAAGTGTGACAACCCCATCTCAGGTTAGCTGCTCCTTCTGTCATTCTGACATCAGTTCTCCACCACCATTCACTGACCCGCATTGCTCTACTCCCCGTGCAGAGGTGTCACTCCACAGAGCCGCCACACGGTGTGCTGGTTAGATGGAAGGCTGGCGGAAAGCCTAACCGCTCAGAGTTGTGCTAAGAGCACTGGGGGAATGATGTATATTAGGTTTGATGCTTGAGGTTTTGAATATTTTACGCCTAAAATTACATTTTTTTTATTGTCCCCAAAAAAGCTTAAATGGCACCAGTCAACAAGCTTATGAGTTATTTCTGGAGGTGTAGTTATAGAGGTCTGTGTGCTTCCCCTTGAAAACATTTGAAATACATACAGTTGTTCATCTCTGGAACGGGTGAAATGTAGCGCAGTAGCTCGCAAACTCAGTGGCTGGAAAAGCAGACCATTTTTAACAGAGCTGTAGACTAGAAAATGCTGATTGTGTGAATGCCAGGGGTTCACCTTACCTGGAGGTGTCTTTCCTAACTCAAGTGGAAGAAGCAATTTCTCCAAAGTCATGTAGAGTTGAACTGGCAGGAACACATGCAGGGACTGCTCTGTTTTTTATTTTCATGGTGATCAGGCCCTCATGTGACACCTCTGCAGGGCTTCTCTGTGACACCCTTCACTGTGACTCCTCTGACGCAGCCCGAGGTCTCTGGCTTCTTTCACATGGGCCAAATTAGATGTTCAAGCACATACCCCAGAGTCTTAATGTGGCGGAAGAAAATGACTGGCTGGTCTGCCATTGCATAGCCGACGGCCTGCAGTCGTAAACTATGCTTCTGAAATGTTCTTCCTAGAGCAGATGCATTCTGTCATATTGTAAATTATATTTCTTGTCATTCCTATCTCTCTGGACGACCAGTAGGGCTGTAAATCAGTTGGCGGTATCTGAAGAGTTTTGCCGCTTATTAGCAAATAGTGGCACTGAGTGTGATAATATGAAAGAAGCCACAGACCACCGAGCTGCGTCACCTCCCTGTCTGTGCTTACTGTCTCTGTCTGCTTTCTGTTTGCACCTCTCTGTCATTCCCCTCAGTCTAACCTTTGACATTGACTTCTGCTCGGGCTATATTTCTGCAGCCACCAATAGTGTGCTTGCATGCTCCATCTGCGTGCACTTGAAGGATACAGTGGAATGCCACAAACATGTGTATAGCCATCACCATTTCAACACAATTTGGTTATTGCATCTGTTACGAGCATGGCGTAATGAAACATATCATTGTCCTAGGTATTGAAAAACACACAGCTTCTGGTTATATCAAAATCCAGCATTACTTCCTTCCATCAGAACAACAGCCGAGCCTATGGCGATGCATCGATCAGCACGTTGACTAAGACTAGTTTTAAAGGGTCCATCGGGGAGTGATATCACAGTAGTTCTCAAAACCCCAACAGACTTCGTCAAATAAAGTGACATTCTAGAATGTTTATTGCTGGGGATTGTTAGTGATGCAGAACTGAGTAAGGAGAACTGTTTTTCTCTTTACTGTGTGGTCCCTTTACAGGACTACATTAGATTGTCACTGGAGATTTATGGTGATAAGTTCATGTGACTTCTAGACTCATGTAAGCCATTATGGGAGCCTCTTAGCCTACTGCCACGTATAGCATCAGAGACTTTTTCAGATAAGTGTTGAAATAGGTGTACCAGAGCAATGGCAACAAATGGGCATATTCAGCACATCATTAAAACTCATTATAAATGCTAATAGAAATGTGCAAACAAAATAGGCAGATTCTTACGCTCCTGCAATTATTGAAAAGTTTACGTGTAAATGTTCAAAGCAGTGTGAAAAAGGGATTTTGCTTTATTACAATTCCTTATTTTTATAGAACAGATCTGTAGACCGCTTGCAAGGGCTAATAGGCCTCAGATATACAACCAAATGTAGAGCACACCTCAATCAACATTGTACTTTAGAACCATTTTGATTGATGACCATGAAAGGGCCAGGCCCATAACTTCTGGACCTATTCTAGAATCACAATGCAATGGTTCTTTTTAGCAGCATGAAAGCGTTAAGGGGAGAAAGTCGTTAATATTGTCAATCGATTCAACAGGAATTTCTCTGGACGAATAGTACTCACAGACAACTGCGCAAGGTAAGTTAATTTATTACAAAGCCAAAAACAACTGGACATCAAGACACCTCAAGAAGAGAATGTAGAAGTACATTGGAATCAGCCTAAAGCCAAACCTGTGCATCCAGTTTAAACGGTGCAGCATAAACAAAATAATTCAATAAGCAGGATACAGAGGATCAGAAAGCAGAAGTCCAAATTGCCCTTCATCGAGGGTTGATGAATATAAAGCATTATTCTTTCCGTACCCTAGCACTAAGATGACACCCCCTACTTAAGCATCTTCAGGAAAAGGAATAAAAGGTGTCAGCATGTGGAGTCTTCTTCCTAAAAAGTCTCTCTTCCATCGATGGGTCACATAGAATAAAACTTTTGAGACAGAGCTGTTCTAAAGTGCTCTCTCCCCGAAGGCAGAATGAGAAGTCTTTCCCTACTCCTAACGAAACAATATGAAGCGATGGCGTGACCTGCAAAAGATCTTGGTCATTTGCAGGTCACGCCATCCACTCTGGTTACCATCTTAAAGGGACAACAGTGTTTTTCTTCTCACCACATTTGTCCTGGGTTCCCAGGCCTTCTCCTGTGCGAAGGACAACGGCCTTCGGTTATCGATACCGATGCAACTTTTTCTCTCCTTGCCTGACAAATAAAACAAATACATTATTCTACCTAACGAGCGCTTCTTTCACCTGCAACACAAAACGTGAGATAGAACAATTTCCACAACACACATGAAATTCAAACTGTAATTCTAAAGCAAGTGCTTCCCGGGACCTGCATTTCAGGCCTACAAGATTTGGCTAACATAAGGAAATAACGTGGGAGCTTTCCTGAACTGCATAGGAATATATGAGGCACATTTAATTAATGCATTTGCCTACATTAAAATGACATGATTAATAAACACATGTAATAAATGAATGAGGGACAGTTACTCAACACAAACTCTTCACATGTATCTTTTCTGCTAGTCACTTTCACTGTAACAGTGCCTACTCCAAGATGGCCTCCTCTGGATCCTTTACTAATGTCTATTTGGGTAAACACTTCATTTGGTAAGAGCATCTTAATTTGCTATGTTACCCCAAGAATTGCCCCATTATGTTTGTTGCCACTCTGCAGGTGCTTAGGTGCTGCCAGAGTCCCTGTGCTATTGAAGCTTCTTATTAAACTTTGGTTCTCATAATGCCTCTTATTCACTCATATGTGCTGTAGCAACTAAAGCTAATACCATTTTGCCTGGGAGGTGAATATCACCACCTTTATGGGATCACTTCTGCCATTTCTATGGCTGACTTTGGTAGCGGATGAGTTCATGAGATTTCATCTGAGCATTCATCTTCATAAACATTTGAGAATGAGTTGAAGTTGTGAGATCCCTTAACACCACCCGTAAGTAGCTACCTTAGACCTATGGCCAGGTGAGCCATTCCCCTATAAACTAAATTACCTAGGGCCTCCCAAAATAGCGCTGGTGCAGAGCTTCACGTAGAAGTTCTCTCTAAAAGTGCAGTCAGCGACTTCCCAAAACTAAAAAAGTAAATGTTAAGCGCCCCATGGCTCCACCCACGAGTTTCATGTGAAGGGAGCATATGGTCGTGGAACCTGGGAGAGTGAGCTCTACCCAACATGGGGAATGATGATGAAATTGGAATGACAAATTGCACTGTGTACGTGGAAATACTGGCCCAATACAGTTGCCCCAATATGCAAGAGTATTTATTTATTTTGAGAGTTTTATATAGCAGCCCTTGAATAAATGGCAGGAGGGTTAGTGTCATTCACAGCGCCCTTTGATCCGTGGGAGAAGGTTTGTGTCACTTCACCTAATCAAATGTTTGTTGGAGAACAGAGGCATTCTATGACCTTGACCCATGTACGTAGTTGAGTTTGTCTTTCACAGTATATTTCCAAAGAATGTATATCTCAGCAGATTGCAATTTTCCAGGAATTTTTAACTATTGTGCTCGGGGAAAAGGTCACCCCCCCCCCCCCCCCCCCCGGGAAATGGATGGAAATATTAGCAGCAGCAATGGTACATGAAGAGCTTTTTGAATGATGACAGCATATCTTCAGTTCTTCATTCAAAGAGGATATTGAAATGATCCTTACAAGTAATAATTCAGCATTTGGTAAGTTTGTCGAAGTCAAACACTCTTTGTTTTGTTCCCTTTGTGATAACCGTTACAGGCTATCCCTAATGTGGTGGGTGCCTGTAGCTGCTTAGCCTGCGACGTCTACAGGCGAGGTTCACATCACATGGACTGACTTCTTGATGGCAAATGTACAAAAAAGTGATCGTAGGAGTAGAACAAGCTGTCCCAGCAGACAACCCCGAGTTCAAAATTCCAGGTCCAATTAGTTGGAGTTGATAAGTTTTGCTTCCTCTATTTTTCCTAGAATTACATGTCCGTGCACCATCAGTTGTGGTTAGCCCATTTATTCACCCCACCCTTCCTGCAGCCAGGCTATGCAACAAATCACAGCTACAGTCTTTCAATATTGAAGCATTCTACACCCCTGTAAAGTAATTTTCCAAGAATGTTTCTGTTTTGCACTCGTTACTGTAAAATCTGTGACTCAAATGTTCATACACTCAGGGGAGAACTGCCCATCTGAGGACCAGAAAATAGCAGGCTGACATCAAATCCACAAAGAAATAGTTGTATAATTCTGTAGGTGAGCTAAAGTGCACCTGCCGAGATCTTGAGCCAATGATGGAAATAACTGCCAGATAAGGTAGCAAGAAGCACAAAAAGGGCGATTATTATAAAGCCATTAGGGTAACCTGAAAGGCCTACCTTGCCAAATGCATCAATAAAGCCCAAATCAAACAAGGAAGGTTTTAGACATGTCCAGTAAATGTCAAGGCCGGATGCCTTGAAAACACTTCATTTGTGACGTTTTCCAAACTGTTAAGATCTCCTTTGATTTTTTTGAACTCCACAATCCTTGATTCCAGTAACCGTGAACGGTCATCTTACCCTCGTGTAGCCTCTGATGCAGTCGCACACCCAGTGACCCAAGAGGAGGTAACAAGGTTCACACAAGTGAAAGCCCCCAGCCCGCCTGCAGATCCCTGTGGCGTGGCATACATGGAGAACGGCCACTGTCCCTTCTCTTTATTTATTTATTTTAAAAGTTTTATATAGCGCTAGCTTAACCCATAAGTATCAGAGCGCTTTACATACCCACAGTAAACAGCGGAAGGACATTACATTACATAGTAGGCCGGCAGTAAGGAAGCAAAACCACAGAAACAAAAAAATACAGCATGGGCAATAAATATGTAGTGCAGCGGAGGAGGAGAGAGCAATACAAGAAAAGGCGAGAGTGACATAGTCCGGTCACCCACTATCCATGAATGTCCAGAGAGAGAGGAGACAACTCAAATAAAGAAGACTAGGTTAGTTGACGTTGGTCATGAAAGTATTTGTTTAGGAGATGGAGTGTCAGGTCCCTTTTGAAACAGGAGAAGGAGGGGTTGCATCTGAGGACTCCAGGGAGAGGGTTCCATATCTTGGGAGCGTTGCCTGAGAACGATCGGTATTGGGTGGTTTTCTTTTTCAATTTTGGAGGAATAAGGAGTGAGTTGGAGCTTCCTAGTGTTCTGGATTGACCTGCTCTACTCAGTTTATTATTTAAGTAGTTGGGGTCAGGAGAGTGAAGGGTCTTGTGAGTGATGCAGGCCTATTTATAGATACATCTACCTTCCATGGGAAGCCAATTTAGGCAGTTGAGAGCTGGAGTGATGTGTTCAAATCTTTTAACTCCAGGTACGAGTCGAGCGGACATGTTCAGCACTGCTCTTAGAGGGGCAAGGTGAGCTTTCGGTGTCCCTGTAAGGATGGCGTTCCCGTATCGAGTTTAGAGAGAACTAGAGATTGGGCTACTGTCTTGAGGTCATCGTGGGGGTAGAAAAGGTTTCAGTTTCTTGAGGTGTTTTAGAGAGAAGAGAGCACTTTTTGCAGAGTTTTTGATGTGAGCCTCCATTGATAAGTTCTTGTCAAGGGTGATGCCAAGAGACTTAACTGAGTAGGATAGGGTAAGGGGGCAGTTTAGGGCTACCAAATTCTTGAGCCACTCTTGGATTGGACGATGGTTTCTTTTTGGAGAGAATAGGATTAGTTCCGTTTTGTCTGGGTTGAGCTTTAAGTGGTTAACGTAGAACCAAGTTTGGATCTCGGTTAGGGTGGTATTGAGGAGTTGGATGTCGCTGGGAGACTTGATCTTTAAATAGATTTGGGTGTCGTCCGCGTAAAGGTGGTAGTTCACTCCGGCTTTTTTTAATATGATTGTGAGGGGCTCCATGAAGAGATTGAAGAGGGACGGGGAGAGGATCGAGCCTTGTGGGACCCCAAGTGTGACTTAAGTTGGCTTTGAGAGACGGGAGTTAATTTTAATTTGTTGCGAGCAGTGTTGAAGGAAGGAGGTGAACCATTTTTGTACTGTGCCATTAATGCCGGACCGTTTCAACAGGGTCTCCAAGAGGGCTGGATGGTTTACTGTGTCGAGGGCCGCAGATAGGTCAATAAGGATGAGTAGGCAGGCATCATCTTCGTCTAGGGCCTTGTGAATATTGTCTGCAACTTTCAGCATTGCAGTTTCCGTGCTACAGCTTTTTCTGAAACCAGATTGAAAGGCATCAAGGAGGTTGAACTCTTCAATGTGCTTATTGAGTTGGAGGAGAACACATTTCTCCAATGTTTTTGCAAGGAATGGGAGGTTAGAGATAGGTAAGAGGTTGTTAAGATCATTAGGGTCAGCCCCAGGTTTCTTGAGAATGGGTGTGATTTGTCCTAGTTGAAGGGAGTCTGGGACACAGCCAGAGGTGAGAGAGGCGTTGATGATTTTTGTCCAGAAAGGGGAAATGGTGTGGTTGAGTTCTTTTATGATTGAGGAAGGGAGGGGTCCATGGTTTGGGAGGAAGGTTTTAGGTTGGAGATTATATTGAAGACCTCGTTTACCAACATTAGCTCAAAGTTAGACCAATGAGCATTGTTTTTTAGCTGGAGGTAGGTCTGATTGTCCTTGTTAAGAGCTCTTTCCGAGTTGTCCTGGGAGGTTGAAGGTGGGCAGGTTAAGGGGGAAGGAGGGTTAGCAGATGTAAAAAGGATTGATCAATTTTAGAAACTTTATTGGTAAAGAAGGTGCAAATTTCTTCACATTGCTCATTGGTGGCTTCGATTTCTTGAGAGGGAGTGCAGTTAGTTTGGCTTTTAACAATGTTGAAGAGTTCTCGTGGTCTATTTTTTGCCAGATCAAGTTGGCTGCGGAAAAAAGAGGCCTTTTCACTGAAGATGTGTTTTTTGTATGACCGTCAAGCAGATATAATATGTGTTAGGTGCAGGGACGAGGGATTTTGTCTCCAGGACCTTTCTGTTTGTCCGAGTTGGCGCCGTTCTTCATTCAGCTCCACGTTAAACCAGGGTTTTGATTTGGCTCTCCTCCGTTGTTTGAGTTTGAGAGGAGCTGCTTGGTCTAAGACCTCTGTCATTCTTGAGTTGAAGTGAGAAGTGAGGTCATCAGCCGTCCATGATGAGGGATGGAGTTGAAGATGGGGATTAATCATGGCTTCAAGTTCGGATAGAGGTATTTCTTAGTTTCTGGTTAAGATTTTAGGTTTGACAACACAAATAGGTTGGAGGCTGGCAAGTGTGTGATCTTGAACATAATGAGGTGGTGGGACCAGTCATTGGGAGTGATCTCTCTCTCAAGGAGATCAGATCGTTGTTTGATCTTAGAGTATATCCATTTGTATCCCTTCCTTATGTATATAGAGAACTCTAATCACGAGTATATGCAGTAGACCTTTGTACTCTCTACCATTCCTATGTGACTCTTAGAGTATATCTATTCGTATCCCTTCCCTATGTATTTAGAGATAACTCTAATCACTAGTCTCTTTGTGTTGCTTTACATCTTGTACATTTGCATTTTTTTCTGTTTGTTTCTTTTATGTAACGCATGTAATTTTTAGTCCTTATGTTTTGCAACTGGTTCTTATGTAAAGCGCTCTGACACCTTCGGGTAAAGTTCGCGCTATATAAAATCGCATTAAATAAATAAAAATAAATATTTCTCTTTACGTGATCACAATGAACCCGTCGAAAATCCCCCAGAGGATAAGCCAATGAGTATTCTCTGTATGCTCCAATGCTGCCCTCTCGTGGCTTTTTGACGGGTTACCATGAAAGGAGGCTGATTGGTAAATGTGCATTTTTTTTTTGTAATATACGTTTGAAATAATCATATCTCGCAAATGTATAGTTTTCTATAGTTATATACTAAATGTATTGAATTGCAGGGACCCTTGTCACAAAATTCTTGAAATAACACAGCGGACTTTTTGGAGGAGAAATTAAACTCTAAAATAATTTATTTTACATAGGATTCCTTAATTACGCACTAGCGCCTGAAAAGTGCTATCGTTATTGTTTGGCATGTATATGTATTTATTTTGAGTTTTTTATCCATATATATTTGGCTTTTCCATATAGTCCTGTAATAATGTGTAACAATGTCTTTGTACGACTGTTTTGGTGTTTGTCCGAAAAAGGGGCTGTCGATTTCATGCCTACCAATTATTACATTTGTAATGACGAAACTTGAGGCGCTTTGAAGCATAGCAATAGAGAACTGATGGGCCAGTTTCTCAGCTCACCTATCACAGTTATTGTCCGATCATCAGCCCTCTAGCGCCCTAAAATAGAATTAAACTATTAAGCAGGAGTCTGCCGTTTTTCTCCAAATTCATGCAGGCAGCAACGCATTATGTTTTCGGTGTGTTTTTGTAGTTTGTCCACTTTAGGGAAGTTTTGTGAGCTATAGTCCATTTCATGAAGCGGGGAGGCGGCGATATTTTTTATGTTACGAATTGCAAAGGCGCGTGAGCCTAGCGATCCGAGAACGGACCGAGTTTGCATACTTGACTTTCAGACACTACGAGCTGTAGGGAAGGCTCCCTGATTTCCTGGCTCACAGGTGTGCCCATGAGCAGACGACTCTGGACTAAAATCAGCCAATTGATTGTGCGGATTGGGCCGAGGTACCGCTGATCACATTGTATGCCAGACCGAATATTTATACAGAGATGGATGCTTATGTTTGTCTTTCTCCCACATCCCTGCCTCGTGTATCCTGCCTAGCTAATGCTCCGACTCTTTTTTTCCCTTTCGCTGCTGCAAAGTTTGAGGCCCCTGGAGCCCTCCAGGAGGAAGCCAGCTTGCTGGATCTGGATTTTGACCCACTCAAACCAGATGCCAGCACCCCCGTGAAGGCTTCTGCGTCGGTCTCTCAGGTTTGTTTATCATGTTTATGGCTCGGTTTCATGGATCGGCGACCAACTGGTTCTCGATTGGTTGGTGGGGCAAACATTCCAAACTTTTTCAACGTTGCAGCTTTGGTAATGCCTGCTTACTACCCGGAAAGTGCTTTGAACCTTGCAAGGTGTAGGAAAGTTCAAAACCAATACCAGTACAGTACAGCTGTTGCATCTCATAAGGCTGTTGTAGGTTAAGAGATTGGGGTAATGGAACGAGGATGGGTGAGGCTCACTCTGAAGCACCCTACATAGATCTGGGTGCTTTTTCCAGGTAGCGTCAAATTACCCTAAGTAGGTCCAGGGTGATCTTCGCATAGAATAATTTTACATGTACTGTATGTATTTGGAAATCATTTACTACGTCAGTGGTTAGAGTGGAAATAGATAAAAACGTTGACCTTTCTGTGTTATCTAAAGCAATAAGAAACGTGTGTGATTTCTAATTATCATTGCCTTAATTGGTGTTTATGCTTAGGAAAGTGCAAGTCAAGACAAAATAAGAGCGACTCATATGGCTTAGAAATGGTGGGACCTGTTTTTTGAAACATTTTTTTATTGTGAAGTGCTCTGTAAAAGGTAACGCCCATTGGCGTTAGGTTTGGTGTTGGGTGTGAATTGTGGTCCCCTCTGTGCTTGTTTGCACCATTCTAGTTTCAATAAGCCACCACAAACCCACTGCTTAATTTGAGCCAGTGGTTTCCAGCGCTCGCCACCAACACTTAATTACCAATACCAACGATTATGACAGCTGCCACATGGTAGCGCCGTTTGTGTAAAATTTAAAGATAAGCAAAACAGTTGTTTATTAATTCAATATACATTAAAACAACTAATACCTGCTCCCAAGCCATTCTTAGAGCTGTGCGGGCCTTGAACACTCTGAATCATCACACGTGTAGGAGTGTGACGGTTAGTAGTTGTGATGGCACTGTAATTGGCAGCACTACCAGAGGCAATCGTGGTGCAAGCTGCAGTGGCCTCCTGACGAGGGTCCTGGCGCGGGTCCTGGCGCTTATTTTTTCTACAAACTAAGCACAGCACAAAGCCCAAGTATGATTGAAGTACTAGGAAGCTATTGTTAAAATGGGACTGGTTGCTGGCTGAAAGCCGCAGAGCAGCTGCAAAAGCAGAGAAGCAGGCATCAATACCGGGGTGGTGGGAAGGCCAGTGTGTAGTGCAACTGAGAGAACCATCTGAACATGCTCCCAGCCTGCCCTTCTGTT
This sequence comes from Lissotriton vulgaris, assembly GCF_964263255.1. NCBI lineage: Eukaryota > Metazoa > Chordata > Amphibia > Caudata > Salamandridae > Lissotriton > Lissotriton vulgaris. The sequence goes on along the minus strand of NC_141687.1, from coordinate 1,391,024,431 downwards.
CACCTCTTAACCTCTCACCTCTTGCATGAGTGACTCAGGTGTTCATGACAAATTGTGATTTTTGCTGGTAAACTATAAGGGTGCTGTGATGTGGTCCCCCCTCCTTCGAGGCTGGATGGTTGAAATAGAAGGGTTTTGATATTTTTCCTGAGGATGGGGGTTTGTTTTGCTTTAGTATTGAGGGATGCTCAGAGCAGACTTACCCAAAAGTATTACCCTTTTAAAATCTTTGTCCATCTGGTTTCCTCAGAATGCCACGTGTTTTTAAAGTGGGTGTTCAGTAAACACCGTATGTTAACATGACCTTGAGCTGCACAAAATATAGAATGGTCTGCAACATTTTTTGTTTGTTGTGCTATCGTGCTATTTCAATCTAAATACTTTGGAAGACAGAACAAGCATTCTAGCTCAGTGCAATATATTGTCTCTAGATGCTACTTCGCCTAAGCTTGTTCAGAGCTAGATGACTGGATATATTCTACCATTGTAGTTGGTGAGCATCCTCGGCAGCTAGACTTGTCGAAATCTGGCGAATGTTCTGACAGGCTGGTACCTTTGGGAACCTCTGGGAACCATGATAGCTGCGGCAGGCCGTCAAGTGACAGACATGGTTGGTGCTTGACTGATTGTACTCCAGCCCTTGGCCCTTTTGCTATGAAATGCTACGTACCTTATTAGATGACGTTAGTCAAGTCAAGTCAGGAAAAGGACTTAAAGTCTGCATTGTTTGGGATGCGCTTATGAACCAAATTGAAATCTGTTTTTCTTTTCTCACCCTTGTGCTTTCACATGCTAAGTCCTTGCCGTGGGATTTATGGGAGGTAAGATCCTCAGCCGTTGCATACTAGTAAACTATGACTGCTTTGCAAGTCTCGGGCATGTGTAGACTCTGATCTGTCTCTTCAACCTGGAATGTTCTTCTGCCATTGTACTTCTTTATAACACATTTTCACTTTCCAGAATTTTGTGAATTGCGTGAGACATGTGTATGCATTTTCTTGCATCTCATATTGCAGACCTACGAGCAATGTTTATCTCTTCTTCCTGCTGCTGTATGCATTACATCTCCTGATACAGTTTGCGCGGCTTCCTCGCCCTTCTCATCTTATGCACTATCCCTGCTGTGGCTCCATACTGTGCGGTCCTTTACTTATTGTTTGTGCCTTATGTGTTCTTCTCTCAAACCTTGCCTTGTTTTTATTGCCTATGTATACTTTGCTTGATTTCATTTGCTTCACCTCGTAAAGATAAATGTTCAGTACATGTTCAGTACAGTTCATGTTCGGTATAGTACATACAATTGTTTTGTGTAATAACATTATTATTTGTCCTAAAGCAATAGAAAAAGAAAAGAGCTTGCATTTTTATCATGGTACTTGTAAAAGAGTAGGAAGTGGCTAAACTCAATAGAAGGGGCTTTAGAAAGGTGGTTCAAGTAAGGATGTCTGGTTTTCCCAATCACATGATCTTGGGAATTTTTCTGAAGATTTTTCTCAGAAGGCAGTAGGCAGACTTGCCATGCCTGCCCTGCTGGTAACTGATTTCCATAGACCTGTGATCCATACAGTCGGGGAAAAGTTTATCATGCCTCTAAGCTTCTAAAAGAAGTCACCCCTAGAGGCACCAGATATTAATCATTACCACGTTGATTGAAAATCGCAGTGGCTGTTTTTGTCATGTTAGTGGTTTAATACAATTGGTGAATTTAGGTCCTTTGCTGTGTATCGCTGCCAGAATTTGCAGTATTTACATCTCTTGTCTGAAGCCTGAAAGAGAAATAAACTCTAGAATTCCCCTTAAGGCGGTCGGCGGAGCGCACTGATGGGAGAAGGAGCACAGCTTGATTGACCACTGAAAGCTTATTAGTTGTAAAAATGTTGGTTACATGGAAGACCCTAACTCCAAGCTAAGGTCTGATGACTTTATAACCTTGCAACTCTTGATGGTCTAACACCTACTTACCCCCATGAATTAGTTTTCACATTTTGGTGCTTCTTTTAATATTTGATGAAGACTAGGGAAGAGCAGGAGAGTCTCAGAAGACTGATATAAAAAGTAGTTTTGTGCATTGAATGCATTTTTCAAAAATATGCACGTGCATCTCAGTCCAGTTATAAATCATTTACTGTTAAAAGATGTGTAAAGTGTGGCTTATTGTGAGTTTTGAGATATTTCTGCCATTTAATTTGAGCTCCAAATTGGTAATTTGTCATAAAGTTGCCCAAATGTTCCCACAAACAAGAATCATGGCTGTGTGAATAGAAGCCTAGGTTTGTGGATTGTTATAGATACCCCCTAAACACTGGTTTAACCCGAATCTTTTCTTGATTATATAAGTGCCACTCAAGATTGCCATTTAGACAAATGCACTTTTCCGGTGCATTTTTGACAGTGGGATTTGCAAATCCTGATCTTGTATTCCCTACACATTGGAAGAGTTAAACTCCAGAAATTGAGCCCCGAATCGGAGGTGGATTTGCAGGATCGATTCACATCTCCGTACCATTTAATCCTACTCCCACAACCAGCATGATTGCAATTGTGCAGTAACGAAATATATAGTAGCCGTATTTTGTTACCTTTCACATCTAGTTCTTTCAGAAAATGAATGAATGAAACTTTTCTAAAGTGGGTCACTAATCCATCCAGGTGTGCTGGTGATGAAGAAGGGTATAGAGATAGAATGCCCCATTCCACTGTCAGGCCTCAGTCTAACAAAATATGGACTTTTACATTTTCATAAAAGATAAATATTGTGAGCCTTGTGGGACCCCGAAAGGTAAAGGTTTAAAGTAAAAAAAAAAAAGAGGACAGATTGCCTTCTCTCTGTTGTTGAGAAAAGAATGGAACTAGTCAAGTGCACAGAACTTCAGCACCCTCCAACGTAGTGAGGAAGGATGTTGTGGGAGATCATATCAAAGGCACCCAACAGGTTTAGAAAGATCGAAGTGACTGAATTCTTAGAGTCCAGCCTTAGGTGGATTTATTTTAGAAACAGATTAAAACGGATTCTGTACTGTAACGTGATCAACATTTTAGTTGATCAATGTCTTCAATTCAAGTCTTCAAGAATTTTGGTCGGGTGTGCATCAATATGCGATTTCAGAATCAAAGAAGGGCCCAAGAAGTAAAGAAATAGGTCTGAAGTTGGAAAGCAGTGTAGGAGCTGCATTGGTTTTGTTAGGAAAGGAAGTACAGTTGCATTTTTCCAAGTATAGCGAAATGTTCGTGCAAGGAGAGGTTAAACTGGGTTCTAAGAGCAGTGATGATTGCATGCATGCGAGAGAGAGAGAAAGATGTTTAACAGGTTTTGCAGAGGTCTTGCGGTGATCCAGACTTTTTTTTTTTGTTTTGCAAATTTTTTAGGGTAGGGTTGAAGGGGCACTCCAGCGATTTATAACAAGAAAATGAATTATCAGTGGAGTTCTTGACAAAATCATACCGTTTGTATTGGGACTTCCCCTTCAGAATATGTTCTCAAGTCTTGGACTAGGATTTTATTACAAAAGATGTTCGACAAATCATCTCACAAAGTCTTAGAACGCCGAAGTGTGATTTGGAAACAGTCTGGATTGTCTTCATTTTTCAATGTTTCCTGCACACCCACATGAGTGGCAAAGGTGTTCCTGTGAATGAGAATGTCTTTCCATTGGTTATCATCTAGATTGATCTGTAATACTTTCTCCCATGTTTGCTTGAACAGACCCCCCCCCCCCCCCCATTGTGCTCTTGACTGGATCATATATGTCTGACGTGGCCCACGTGCATCTCAACATCACAAGTCCACAAACAATTCTCAAAGGGTACCTGACCTCGACATGCCCCAGACCCCTTGTTTAATTTGGGGGTACTGGAGACGGTGTCTTAGTTCTATATGTATATATGAAGCGTTCAGATTTCAGCAAACTAAATTCCTCTTCAAACTGTTCAAATCATTTTACTTATCCAACAGTGTTTTGCATCCCTCCTCTAGTCCTGTGAGGGAAAGTTGACAAAGCAGAACGTTTTTAGGAGGGGCTGAACACCTCAATGATGACAAATAATGAACAAACCAGATGCCATAGAGACCCCTCCCCCACCACCCCAACAAGTTTGCTGTTCATGCTGCATTACTTTGGGAAAATTGTGGCTTCAGAGAATCATGGTCTGCCAGCGTTTCATCTTCAGTTTTCACTCCAAAATCTGTGTGGGATAAATCGTCAGATCAAAACTATACTTTTTAATGAAGTACTCTGTCCAGCTTTTAATTCCTGAGTGAATACTCCCAAAGTAAGTAATTCCTTGATCATTGTAAGCACAGGAAGCACTGATTATGAAAAGTGGGACATCCCTAGTTTGCTAGTAGAACATCACTTGCATGGAGTGTTGGTTTCCTATGACTAAGAATTCAAATGATATCAGCAGATGATAAAGGAAAACACAGTTCAATTGTGCTGTGGGTTTAAGTTATTAAGGGTGACTTGTAAGGGAGAAGGAGGTAATATTCAGTGTAAATCTGCACATTTTTAGGAACAGAAATTAGAATATTATGCACATGGTAATACTGACTGCTCAGTTGGACGTAGCCAGATGGATTTTCTTTATACATTTGAATAAGGAAAGCATATGTTTGGTCCTATTCTCTAGCTAGTTTAGGAAATGACATTAACAAGGATTTTTTTTACATGATTGAAATCTAATTATTAGTTGAGTCAACTTTTGTTTCACCACATTGCATGTCTTAAATGTATCATATGTGTTTGCATTATTTTTGCAGCCTCATAATTTACATACTGCTGTAGAGTTGTGTACATAACTGCATCCAGCATTTTTTCTATTCATTCTGTAGTAGGGGATCTCTGTGATAGTCATAATCTTGTGAATAGTCCCGCCCATGTGCGTGGACCCCAGAGCAATCAAAATAGTCTCTTAAGTTGTTTTCTTCTGCAGACCTGCAGAGACACTTAAGAGAAAATCAATGACACATAATGCAGCCTAAAACTACAAGGCTACATTGGCCAGCACTTCATCTTGAAGTGAAAAGGATAGCCAAATAATATTAAATGTAACACACTTTGTTAAGTTTCACACTCAGAGAAACTCCCCTTCACAAAAATCATGTGTAATGATAGAGAGGAAGGTTTGGACAGACAAGCCCCATAGGCTGCTGTTAGAAATGGGATTTCTGGCTGGCTAAGGCTTGCGCCAAAGCCAGGCAGAAACCACCACTCTAGTCAGGGCAAGGGAGTTGCACGCCAAGATAACCGCTGCTCACCCCCTTGGTAGCTTGGCACGAGCAGTCCGGCTTATCCCGGAGGCAATGTGTAAAGCGTTTGCACAACACACACACACAGCAGCAACACACTAGGTAAACCACAAAAAGGAACTCCACACAAGGTTATATATAAAAATAGCCTTTGTATTACCATAAACACATTAGATCATAATCACACAATTACACAGTGCCAACTGGCACTGGGCAGTATTTACAGGGGATTATATACAAATGACAGGGCCACGTGGGCCACCGTCAGAATCAGCACTTAGTAGAAATAGCACTTCTAGAACATAGAATAATTGTAGCACAAAATAACAATTGTAGGACACAACCAGTAACCACTGGTAAAAGGTAGGTGCACACTACGCAATACTAATCACCTTAGGCATAGATCACACAGGTACACATAAACTCACTAGTATAAACTATACTAGGCTAAACAACATCCTAACCATAAAACTCATTTAGAGGTATCACAGGCATAACAACATTGCACATTACGCATAACTCACATTAGGCATAGCATAAACACAAATCACCCATCCCCTTGCATAGAATCATATTAGGTACTGTCCCGAGACCTACTGGCCTTCCATGGGGCTCAAATGCCCTTAGTCCAACAGTCAGGGCGCGCTGCCTAGACAGCCAGAGTAGTGTGCGCAAAAGGTCAGGCCAAAACGATGCAGCTGCTCACTACTTGCTGGGCAGCTGTGAGATCCCCATGTTCCGCACAGCCTAAACGTTGGAGCTGCTCACTAATTGCTGGGCAGCTGTGGCAGGGGGGCATGGGCATCAGTGTGCCTCCTGAGTCCCTCACTGGGACTCTAATGGAAGCAATTGGGCCCCCAAATGTGACAACTGCCTGTGCGCTCGCAGGGCAGCTGGGGGACTGGGGAAAACAAGCACTGGTACTGCGGGGGTCCTTAGGCGTCCTCACTGGGACCCTGTAACTGGAGTGACCCCCAAGTCAATCAGTTCGGGCACCACTGTGCCCCTGACCCCTCACTGGGGCATGAGAAGACAAATGCAGACAAAAATAGGTTAGCGCAGGCACCACTGTACCTATGGAACTCCCACTGGGGCTCCTAAAATACCCAAGGGCAGTCGGTACAGTAAGCTGGGAGGGGGCTGGCACTGGCAATGTGCCCCAACGCCCCCTCTACAACAATGAGCCTAGGAGCCCTGCTCGCCGGGCTCTTTCTGCGTAGCAATCCGGCCCACAAGCCTTGTGAAGCCCCACTGAGGGGGGCCTCTCTGGGAGAACTCCAACCCTCACTCGTGTTCTCCTCCGATCTTGCGGCGGCCGTAGGGAAAGCTCTCTTTCCCGGCCCTGCAGCTCTTCTCCGCCTCCTCTGCTGGTCACCCCGGGCTCTGCCTCACTCTCGGGAGCCCCGTGGGAATGCCGGCTTCTTCCTCACTCCACTGCCTCAAAGCGCTCTAGCGAAGGTTGGGCTCCCTGATCGGCGCGTTTCTCCCGGGCCGCTCTCAGGCCCCGCCCGCAACCTCGAGTTACTCGCTGCTCTTCCGCTGCTCACCACGGGGCTCTCCCTTACTCTCGGGAACCCCGTGGGAAGCGCTGGCTTCTTCCTTGCGGCCTTCTTCTCGCTACAGGAGTGCAGGGTGGGCTCCCGTCCGCTTCCTGTTTGCTCTTGAGCACTTCCAGGTTGCCACAGGCAGCGCGGCGGCCCTCAACGTTACTCCTGGCTTCACCACGGGGTAGGCTCCCAAAAAAAAACCAATGAGAAGCGCCACTTAGGCAGGGTGGGCACCCGTTCTGGAACCACACGCAGAGAAGGCACCACCAATGCGGGGTAGGCACCCGCGATTAAAGGGGCATAAAGCGGGGTGGGCACCCGCTCCCTATTAAGAATCCAAAAATCGGCAATTGCGGGGAAAATCTCCTCAGTGAAGTTCCTCGAGTTGCAGCTTCGCGCTGCGGCCACCAGTGCTCTGTGAACCAAAAGTGAAGAGCGCTCAGGACTGGGACGATTTAGCGCTCCTCAACAAAACAACAAACCAAACGCCATTTAAAATAAATGAAAAAGCGCTCCCTGCACTAGAAGTGAAGTCCTCAGTCCAGGGAAAGTCTATTTTTAAAAATGGGGGGGGGGGCAAAGGCTGGGCCCAGGGGCCAGCTCACAGGGCCCTCCAGCAGGGAGGCAGCACCCAATGGCGGTTCCTCCTGGCGCTCAGCAGCAGCAGGCCCCCCTCAAGTCAGGAACAACTTGCATGGGGTCACAGCTCCTTTTTATACACATATTTCCATTGTCTGGAGGGTGCAGGGTAGGGGGGAAAACCAGACACAGCTGGTTCCTGAGCACTTTGTTGTGCTCAGCCCCTCTCCCCATTCACAGGACAGGCTAGGGACATCAGTTGCACCACAGAGGGCGGAGCCAGCATTCTGTAGGGAAGGCCCAGCCCTATTCAGGTCCCAGGTGCACTCCTCCCTCCCATCGACATGCAGATCTCTCCATTCACCACCGGGGCAGACCCTTCCTGACTCCTGGAGCCAGGCACACCAGCCAGCTCCAGCCAATCACAAGCCAGACAGTCAATTCACATTTACTACACAGACATGCTAACTTCTAGAAGTGGCATTAAATCTGCGCACACCGTCGCGCAGCATTTAATCTCACGAGTTCGCACGTACCAAACTCGCCCCTGCACTCCCCACACATCGGGAACTACCATGGACACACACATTGCCCATGCATTCCTATGGGAGGGCAGGCCAATCTCACCACACAATCAGACTCCGCACGCACTTTACACTGGGACACAGTGTTAAAGTGCGCAGAAGCCAAAAACAACTAACACCAGGTCACATATAAAAGCAAAAAGTTTAGCTGTGAACCAGCCAAAAGGGCCAAGTCCAACAGCTGCCATTATGTGTCTGGAAAAGGGATACCGTGCCTTTAAGGAATTCTCCAGAGACCCTCTGTATCCCAGGATGCACAGCCAAAGGCCTTTTACTTTCAGTTCTTTTTTCCGGCTCCTGCTAGCAGGACCCTGGAGCATTGAGCTCTACCTTTTTGGGTATATCTTCAATTTTGGAGCTTTTCCAGTGATTTGAGTGTTTCACTCGACATCTGGGGTCTTCCTCTTCCAGTTGCTGTGTTTTTTGACCAGTTTTACCACCTCTTTATTGTCGAAATGCCAACTTTATTCGACAAGTGCCCTGAGTGTGGTAGGAAGAAGGCGAAGTCTGACCCCCACAGAGTATGCATACTCTGTCTCCCTTCCACCCATGTCCCTGACTCTTGTGATATCTGTCACTCTTTCTCCAGGAGGACCCTGTGTGACAGGGAGAAGATTTCTCTCCAAGGCCTGGAACAGAGGAGACATCAAGAACCAGGTGGGACTTCTGGGCATGGAGGGACTCTGTCTTCATCCTCTGCCCGTGCTTCGGCCTCTGGGGGGGCTCACCAGTCAAGAAAAGGCCCAGAAACTGCACCGGTCCCGGTCAACGCGATCGGCGTAGAGAGGTATGACTACCATCTGTTCCCAGTCGACCAAGGGCTTTGGGTCGAAGCGACGTCTACGTTCGGCGTCGAGGGGTAGGACCTTAAGACCTCAGATGAGGTCGACGTCTAGGACTCCACCGGCATCGACACACCATCGACGTCGGGATGAGTCCCGAAGAAGCAGGCACTCGCCGTCGAGATGACACCACCGTTCGTCATCAACGTCGACGAGACATTCGACGTCGAGGAGAGAAAAATCGACGTCGAGGCGAGGACGTTTGACGTCGAGGAGTTTGTCGACGTCAAGGAGATCGACGTCGAGAAGAGTGATGTCAAAGAGGTCGACGTTGAGGAAGGATAAGTCGCGTCGAAGGGGAAGTCAGGGCCCAGGTCAGTGTCTAGTGCCTCTGTGGTGAGCCTATCATCAGCATTAGTGAGTCCCCGGTCGCGGCGGCACCGGCGCTTGCCCTCAGAGGTCTGCCTCCAGGGCATCCTCCCCGAGGCCTGCTTGTAAGAAGAGGAGCGTTGTTAGGTCACCGGACTCAGATTATTCCCTGACCTATTCGCCCTCGAGGCCCAGGATGCCTACACCTCCTTCTCTACCGCAGCAGATTCCTCCACCGCAGCCTCCTCCACATCTACCTCCTCCGCCATAGCCTCCTCCTCCTCCAGCAATTCATTGAGCTCCTTCCGATGGACAGGAGAGAAGATTTCCAAGAAATTTTGAATGAAGGCATGATGGTCTCAAATCAGGTCATCAGTTCAGCGTTGGACGTCTCTCTCCTGGCTGCTCATGGGTACTGCCATGGCATAAATTTGAGACACCACTCCTGGTTGCGCCTTACCTCTCTTAAGCCAGAGGCACAACAGCGGATTGCTAATTTGCCCTTCTCTGGATCTACCCTCTTCGGGACTCATGTGGATGAGGAGATGGCCCGTATAAAGGCGGAAGTAGAAACGCTGAAAGCGGTAGGTTTGGAGAAACCTAAGGAACAACGTAAATCCTTCCGCCCCTTCCAGAGGCGTTACTCTTCCCAGAGATTTCATCGAGGGTATGGTCGCCAAGCTGGCCAACAGCAGCCACAACAGCAATACCAGCGGCAACCCTTCCAGAAGCGTCATCGGGGAAGAGGCAGCCGGCAGGGCTACTCGGCGAATAAGGGCCCAGCCGGGTCTAAGCCCTGAGGAGTTACCTGCTCCGGTGGGGGGAAGCATACAGAATTACTTGGCAGAGTGGAGAAAAATTACTAAGGACAAGTGGGTGCTGAATATTGTTTGTAATAGATACAGTCTTCGGTTTGTCAGCCCTCCTCCAGCTAGTCCACCAGTTCGTTCGCAATTCCAGCTGCGCGAACTTCAAGCTGAGGCCGATACCCTGTTAAGAAAAAAGGGCGATGGAAGACGTCCCTATATTTAAAAGGGGAAAGGGACTATACTCAAGGTTCTTTTTGGTACGCAAAAAGGACAAGAACGAGTTCAGGCCCATTCTGGATTTGCGACAAGCAAAGAAATGGGTTCGCAGGGAGAAATTTCACATGCTATCCTTGCACCAGATTTATCCTCGGCTGCAAAGAGGAGACTAGCTATGCGCAATAGACCTGCAGGATGCGTACTTCCATGTGCCCATTGCACGGAAACACCGGATGTTCCTGTGCTTCCTGGTCAGCACCAATCACTTTCAATACACCGGACTACCGTTTGGACTGAAGTCTACACCCAGGACTTTTTCAAAATGCATGGCAGTGGTGGCAGCGCACCTGAGAAAGAACAAGGTGTTTGTCTACCTGTACCTGGACGACTGGTTGATCAAAGCCTCCACCTTCCAGAAAGCGCAATTGCACTTCAACAGGACGGCCGTTCTGTTGAACTAGCTGGGTTTGCACATCAACATGTCCAAGTCCGTCCTGACTCCGGTTCAGTGCCTGCAGTACTTGGGAGCCTCCATCAATACTTTCAGAGCAGCGTGTTCCCTTCGGAGGAGCGACCCTTATAGATCCTTCGGAAGGCTCAGGCTCTCATGTCCGTTCCATCAACGACAGTGAGGACGGTGTCTTCTCTTCTGGGGTCGATGGCCTCTTGCATCTTCCTCCCATCGCATGCACGCCTCCATATGAGGCCGCTGCAGGAATGTCTGGAGGACCAATGGGACCAGAAACGAGGGAGCTGGGACGACATGATCCAACTGTCGCTACATGCACAACAGTCCCTGAGATGGTGGTGTTCAGCAGAGAATCTCCTCAAGGGAAGCCGTTCCACAAGGACATTCCCACACATACTATTGTGACTGATGCTTCTCTCTACGGCTGCGGAGCGCATTCAGACCATCTATAGTTCCAAGGAACGTGGTCCCAGGCGGAATCCAGGTACCACATCAATTTTCTGGAACTCAGAGCTGTTCATTTGGCCCTGAAGGCCTTTCATCCATCCTTCCAGACTAACTCCCTGCTTGTACAGACTGACAATACGACCACAATGTATTATCTCAACAAGCAGGGGGGTTCGAGATCGCGCACACTGTCCCGAGAAGCGCAGGGGATCTGGCACTGGCTGCCAGCCAGAGGATTGACGAGAACGGCTACCCATCTACCAGTGTGCAGAATGCTCAGGCGGACGCACTCAGCAGGCTGGTCCAGGAAAACCACGAGTGGGTCCTAAACGACGAGGTACTAGGAAACATCTTCGAAAGATGGGGCACTCCAGAAATAGATCTGTTCGCCACCGCCGAAAACAGAAAATGCAGAGAATTCGCCTCCAGGTTCTACCAACCGGGGACGCTGGGGAATGCGCTATGGATCAGCTGGTCGAACAGCCTTCTGTACACTTTTCCACCCATTCCCTTGATTCCGGTGGTACTCATCATATTGTCTCAGTCCAGAGCACGGATGATCCTCATTGCTCCGGAGTGGCCTCGACAGTGGTGGTTCACGGACCTGCTCCACCGGTCTCTCCAACCTCATCTGCGTCTTCCATGTCGGCCGGACCTTCTCATGAAGTTCGGGGGCAGATGGTGCACCCCAACCTCATCGTTGAGTTTGGCAGCATGGCTCCTGAGATAGTGCAGTATGGACACTTGAACTTGCCAGACAATTGCAAGGAAATACTCAAGGAGGCTAAGAGACCTTCCACAAGGACTTCCTTCGGCTACAAGTGGAAGAGGTTCTGCATCTGGTGCACGTCTAAGAACTATGATCCTACCTCCTGCAAAGAAGATGTCATTCTTCCATACCTCTTACATTTGGCTCAATCTGGCCTTAATTTCCCTCTAAGGTTCACCTCGCAGCATTAACTGCATATAGGAAATGCCCTTCACAAACATCCTTCTTCCAGATTCCTGTAATTAAGGATTTTTTGGAGGGATTGAAGAAAGTATTTCCCCCTGTTCGGTGTCCTTCGCCTTCATGGGAGCTGAATGTGGTGCTGTCACAGTTAATGAAGGAGCCTTTTGAACCTATTCATAAGGCTTCTCTATCATTTATCCGGGAAGGCGGCCTTCCTTGTGGCTATTACATCGGCCCGCAGGGTGAGTGAGATTCAGGCCTTGTGTTGTCAAGAGCCTTCTACTGTATTTCATGCTTCTAAGGTTGTCATGAGGACTCACCCCAAGTTCCTTCCGAAAGTCATTTCTGATTTCCATGTTAATCAGACGATAACTTTACCTACGTTTTTTCAGCATCCTTCCTCTCCAGCGGAAAGGTCCCTTCATTCCCTGGATGTAAGAAGGGAGTTGAAATTTTACTTAGATAAGACCAAGGCCATCCGTAGGTCAGACCAATTGTTTGTCAATTATGGTTCAGTCAGGACTGGTCTTGCCACTTCTAAACAGTCCATCTCTTGGTGGATTATGTCCTGTATCCAGCTAGGTTAGCAAAAGGCTAACAAGAGCTTAGGGGGTAAGCCTAAGGCTCATTCCACCAGGAGCAAAGCGGTAACAACAGCTCTGTTATGTGATGTTCCCATTGCAGATATCTGTAGGGCTGCCACTTGGAAGTCGGTCCATACCTTTGCCAAACACTACTGCTTGGACTCTGATGCCAGGGCAGATGCTCAGGTTGGGCAGGCTTCATTGAGAAATCTGTTTGCACAGTAGTGGTTTTTGTCTGTTTTCATCCACCGCTGGTTAATTTGTTGGGATGGGCTTGCCATTCTATTCACACAATTATGACTATACACAGAGATCCCCTACTACAGAAGGAGTAGTTTCTTGCCTGTAACTCCAGTTCTGTAGTAGGGGTATCTCTGTGATAGTCATAAGCGCCCGCCCTCCTCCCCGGTGGATGAAAAGATAAGGTACTGTATGCTACAGGCCTGGCTTTATACACCTTCAAAAAGAACTGAAAGTAAAAGGCCTTTGGCTGTGCATCCTGGGATACCGAGGGTCTCTGAAGAGTTCTTTAAAGCAAGGTATCCCTTTTCCAGACACATAATGGCAGCCTATGGGGCTTGTCTGTCCAACCCTTCCTCTCTATCATTACAAAGGATTTTTGTGAAGGGGAGTTTCTCTGAGTGTGAAACTTAACAAAGTGTGTTACATTTAATATTATTTGGCTATCCTTTTCACTTCAAGATGAAGTGCTGGCCAATGTAGCCTTGTACTTTTAGGCTGCATTATTTGTCTTTGATTTTCTCTTAAGTGTCTATGCAGGTCTGCAGAAGAAGACAATTTAAGAGACTATTTCGATTGCTCAGGGGTTCACGCACATGGGCGGGACTATTCACAAGATTATGACTATCACTGAGATACCCCTACTACAGAGCTGGAGTTACAGGTAAACTACTCCTTTTCCCACATCTTATATATACTTTCTTGTCCATTCGTCACTGTGTACTCTTGTGAATTTTAACATTTTTAATAAAAGCATGAATTCAATACCTGTACTGTTGTGCTGCTTGCTCTTAGCCTCAATAGGTTTGCGTTTCTTTTCACCTTTCTCTGAACTTCTTAACAAAGGGATTGGCATTATTGGCTCTGGTCAGCACCCTCATCTGCCTTCTCTTTCTCTTGACTTCTCCCAAGTCGCTTTCCGCCTTCTACTGGAATTCTTTGTACCACCAAAATGCAGATAATTTTCTTCATTTCTGCTACTGTTAGTAAAATAGCACACATTTGCTTCCTATTGGTAGAATTTCTGAACCTCTGCAATGAATTTATTTTGCATTTACCCATATCTATTCCACATAATGAAGTAAAGAGATTGCTCAAACCATTTTTTAAACTTTATTTTGGAAAAGTTTCCTTCATGATAGCTAGGATTGTTTTTGTTCTATGTCCAGACTGGAGGCAATGATTAAGCTAGGCCAAAGCTTTCTCACAACCAAAGAGTCCACATCCACCACTGGTTTCAAATATAAATGTGTGAAGATGGGTTCAGATGACCAGTCTGCTGCATTGAACAAAGGTTCCAATCAGGCCCCTCAGGCAAAGACTTTGTACCCTGTAGATCCCCCTAGCCGAGTAAGCGTCACATTTTGAAATGTCAGTACCTGCTTTCTGCATAGTCCCTCTTACGCTTATGATAATTATGAGACCGGGCACTGGTAAAAAAAAAAGGATTCCAAACTTGGAACTTGAACTTGGAACTTACCCAAGACCACCGTTTATTTGTTCGAGCCAGGACTTTTCTTTCACTTTCTCAACGGAGACCAAACTAGCTAGACAAATGCAATATTCTTTCATATTTTTATCTGCACAATTTTCTCAGCTTTATTTCTTTGATTACTTTAATTCAACTGAATTAATTTGTAATCCTCATTGAAATAATAAGCAGAAACGGTCTCTATCCAAGCACTTGATTATACTTCAAGAACAAAATAGTATTAGTTCCTTAAGTTGAGTGGACATTAAAGGGCTTCTTTTGGATCAGGAATTATGACTATGCTTGTTGATCTTTAAACAATTTCTTGCGATCGCCAGGCGTGGAAAGCAACATCTCTGCTGTATTACGTTTTGAGTCTGATTTTTCTGATATAACTTGTTTAGTTGGGCGCAAAAACTCTTTGGAACAAAATTAATAATCTTCAGGTTTACTAATCTGCTCTGTGACTCTCATTAGCATTTCCAATGTCTATCAAACTGTTTCTTATTTCGTATTTCTTTCACTTATTTAAGTTTTTCTTTCTCTTTGTGCCTCATGTCTCATTTTGTCTTCTGACTAGAAAAAATGGTTAGGGGTTCTGCCCACCTCACCCTCCCGTACCTGAGCAGGAGACATCCACGGATGAAAGAAGTAGAAAAAAATGGTACTGAAGGGATCAATCCACTTTTATTTCTCAAACAAGAAACAATTAATTTTCTTGTGAATAGTAAATTAAATCAAAGAAACATATCCATAAATTCACATATATGGGCGGGCAGCCAGAGAGGCACAACAGAACACATTATATATACACATCACATCACATGTACATTCTATACAAATTTACAACATATATAGTATCAAAAACACTTTTATGTACCCTAAGGAAAAGAATTATATATATATGAAAAAATTATATATATACATACACCAATTTACAAATGTATCTCCTCTTACGATCTAACGGAGTATACAAACAAGGTAGTCCCAACAGACAGGCACCAGGGGGTTAACACATATACCCAACCTATATTTGTATAGGTGCATCAATGAATAAATCAAAATTTTTATTATATTGAACTAAGGGACTCCGTTCAAAGCCAAAGGTGTCGACGCAGTCGCGTTTCAGCCAGATGATATAGGCTTCATCAGGACATGGGTACTCTCATATGCACGGCCCTGTCCAAATCTAGGGCAAAAGTACTTGGTCAACCCACAGCCAACCCAACCCAGAGGGGTGGGGTGGGTGCCACCGGCTCGGCTCAAGTCTCGAGAAATCTTAATCTCTACAGTGTGTCCGCCCAACACAATCTATAGATTCCAACTCGTAAGGTTCACAGGAATGGCTCAATTCACACGCTCTTCCTGCAGTCTCCAAGAGTTACACTTGCGCGAGGAACCGGTGTCCGTAGCAGCGTCTTCCTCCAGGCATTTTGTCTTCTGGTGAAGTTTTAACCACTTCTACATTGAACCGTCCCTTTGTTTTTCTCTACTTGTTTGCTAAATGTGATCCTTCCATTGATTTCCTTTGTTTTGCTAAATTTAATCTTCTACTTGCTTTTCTTTTTGTTTGCCATATTTCTGTTACTCCATACTACGTGTTACTTGTTGCACTATTTTCTCACTGCGGTGGGGAAATATGAACCCTTAAGTTCCGACTATTTTGCTCCTTCGGCTGTTATTATTTATATTTCTTTTGACATCTGTGATAAATCTGCTTCTGTATTCTGAAAGTGTTGCTGCTTCCCTTGACAGCACAGGGCATCTGTTCCTAACTGATGGACTAATACCTTTTGTAGGCTTCTTTTGCTATCTCTTCTCTGCGTTTCAAATGCAGGTGGCATTCTCTTGTTGTCAGCTGTCGGACTGAAGCCAGCCCATTCCATTTACCCGTCTCTGTTGACACTTCACTTAGAACCTGCGTCAAAAATATGTTTTTCATCAGTAGCTGTGACCTACTTGTGGAAAGTTGGAGGCAATTAGGAAAGTGTTCCCCTTTTGCAGACAAAACATGTTAATTGGGCCCTTCTACTCCAGTCTTACGGCTGTGAAAATTTCCATAACATCAACATAACCTTTAAATAGATTGTATTGTAATTGCATTTCTATCGCTATTGCTAACCCTAATGAGGCATTGAAGTGATTGCTGTAGAGAAAGCACACATGTAGCATTCTTGTTAATCCGTCCACATTTACTACAGAGTACACTGTTACCAGGGAACAAGAAAGCACCTTATTTAAAAATGCACTGATGAATGTTTAGTAGCCAAATCTTTTTCTTGCTTATGTGGAAGGAAGATCGTACCTATCACCCCAGTTAGAAGAACCCTACGTCTTGTGCCTTATTCCACGTCAGTAAATTTGCCATTCTAATGCTTCGGGCCCTGTTTGGGCGATCAGGTTTTGTCTCGAAATACCATACTTGGACACATGGTTGGGGAGACTTCATCAGTCATGCTTCACACAGGAATGTAGCCTGCTCAACACTTGCTACTCTACCTACCTGCAACAGAAGCTATTTGTATTTAAATGGAGTTTACAGGTCCCTTCATATTAATTTGTCTTAAACAATAGTATCTCTTGGGGATTAATAGGGGGTGGCTGTTCAAATCGAGGGGACCTTCAGCGTGAATTCTTTCCTACCATTTAAGTGTAGTTGCACAATTTGAGCCCCTGCATACCATCTGCTTCCAGGAATTTTACTTCCAGTTTTGTCCAGGGATAGATGTCATAACCTTGCCACCCAAAACCTTCTGTTTTTTAATGCATAGAGCAACTTCTGGTGTATTCCACGAGGCTACAAACACGACCTTGTATCAAAGTGGTACTTTGATGATGCTGGCATTTTTGCATTCGAACTTCTGTTATTTGCTGAGTGATGTCTTATTATTTGCACCAGTTTTCTTGTTTGTGTTTGGCCATTGCTTTCCTCATAGTCTGCATGTGCCGTTTCAGGTTGCGCAAAAAGTACATTTGTTTATTCCCCCTTTACCATCCTCTGATATTGGTTTTGTCACTACTATCTGTTTTTGTACACCTTTGTGGAAGAGTGCACCTAAGAGTACCTGCAGATGTATGGAAAATAAGGAACCTCAGATGCTATTGTCTCAGGGCTGGTTCATCCACACTGTTTCTTCTGCTGAATTTCTTATCGTACTCTAATGGTCATCAGTAATGCCCTGAACAGAGTTGCCCCCGGGTTTGAATGCATTTTCCTAATTTAAGACTACTACATCCTCCCATATGTATAGAACCTGGGTAGTCTGATTACATTATCTAAACGAAGGACCTACACAACTGTAGGATCGGCCACATCCTCTTATGGAACTCTTGTTTCTTTTTATCTTCCCCATCCTCACCTTCTCTTCCCCTCAAATCCCTTGTCCAGCCTGAAAAAAGTGCCTCTTCGGACATGCAGTCTGTGGACCCTTTTGGTGGTGATGGCACCAGTGACTGCGCATTTAGTGCGTCGTGGCCCAGCCATGTCACGGAGGAACCTCAAGTAAGTGATTTCACACTCAACAGCAATGGATTCATACACGTGTGAGGCATGAATCCATGAGTGGGGAAATGTGCAATGCAAGAACTTGAGTACAGTCATGCCACCCAGTATACATTGCATACAGAGTATTCAAAAGTGCCTGGAAAACGACTTTTCCTCCAATTTATGACTAGGTATGGAATATGAAAATACCTTTGAGCTTATGTATGTCTCTTCTGTACACATTAGTCTACTTGCATCCCGTAATTGATGTGTGTAACTGAAAAAGCACATTGTATTGTATAGCTAGTGGCCCTTACACCATTCATGCTATATCCCTTGTGACAGAGAGGAGAATTGTATAATTTGTACTAGTTTATATCATCATATATAACTTTATTTCAATCACAAAGATCTTAAAAGTACACAGCACAAGAAGGGTAAAATACAGAATAATAAAACATTTTCATAATGTGATTTAAAATACATAAATGCCATACAATGGTTTAAAAGCTGGAAAAGTAAAAACAGATAAAACATACGGTGTGTCATACAATACATTTGGAGCGCTTAATCCACAGTGCATACCAGTATCTGGAAAGACCATAGACCAATACCCTGCATGTGACAGTGCACAAAATTCTAAGCACCTCAAGGTAATGGCCAGGGCCAACCAATCAGCATAACGGAATTATCAATTTTTTCCTCAATGATATATAGTATGGGCAGAAAAAAAAGTACGTGCACAATGGATTCTGGGCTGAATTTGCACGAGGGGCAAAGGTCATCTTTAAGAGTATTGCAGCGCCACTTAATACAAACCAATTTTGTGTGTAGGGTTTTGTAACAGAACTGGATAAATGGTTTACATGCCCGGGGGGGAACAATTTCATCAATAGTGTTCTCGAAGCGAGAGACAGGTTTAAAATTAAGGAATTCATGTGTCAGACAACCCTCAGATTTTGCCAAGTCCTTTTCTGATGTAGCTTCCCAGAACATCGCTTTAAGCTTAACCCTCGTTGTGAGGGCCAGACTTTCCGAATTTGACCAAATACATCCAATACCAAGCCCCCCCCCCCCAATAGATCCCTAAGAGAGCTGAACCAGAGGATAGAGGTTACCTGGGGGAGTTTCAAAAGGCCTGACTGAGCCTCACGATAAGATGTGAGCTCCAGCATTGTACCACAGCCTGTGCCAAAACATACGTAATTTGTAATTCAGCTTGTGGGCCATTTGTCTAAGGGCAAGGTCCAAAAGGAGAGGGGTCAAAGGGGTACTAGAGGGGAGTTCTACCAAGGACCTAAGAAAGCAGTTTTCAATACTAGATAGACAGTTTGTTTTGCCCATGCCCCAAAGTTCTGCTCCATAAAGGACCCCCCCCACCTAAAACCTTGATGTTGTAGATTTCAAGAGCTGGTTCTACTTGCCTGTACAATGTTGTCCTGTGTATTTTACTAATGTGAGCAGTCTGTTGGATTAGTTGCAATTTCACTTTCTCGATGTGGGCGGCCCAATGTGTTGTCTGGGTCAAGCGAATACCTAAATAATCAAAGACATCTACTTGCTCCAATTTACAACTTACTACTACCAACAAACACAGGTCTTTTAGAAGGTTTGGTAGTTCCTCTCGTGAAAATCATGTATTTAGTTTTCGCCTCATTTAGCACCAGGACCCACTCGTCACAGAACTTTGTAAAATCATTCAAGAGTTGTTGGAAACACTGCAGAAATTTAGAAATTAGGAGGGTGTCGTTGGCGAAAAGAAGAGCAGGAGCTCTTCTTAAGCTGATTTTAGGGGCATTACACCCATCTCTGTCTAAAGAGTCAACCACCTCGTTAATAAAAAGAGTGAATAATCTGGGAGCTAACACACATCCCTGTCTCACTCTACATTGGGCTGGGAAAGTTTCTGTAACTTGATTGTTCTCCCCCCACCTCACTTGTGCTGTATTCGATGAGTGTAATCTAATTAAAACATCTAAAAGATTTCTAGGTAGGCCCATCTCTTTTAAGACTCTCCAAAGGCTAGCTCGGGGGACCAGGTCGAACGCGGACCGTAAGAAGACAAAGGCCACGTAAAGCTTCCCTCCCTTAACAGCTACTTCCTTTCAATAAATGAAGAGGAGACAAAAAGCCTGATCCAGAGTACTAGTTTTGGTGCGGAAGCCGCTTGATAATCCCTTAAAACACGCGACTCTGGGATCCAATCCTGAACCCTATCTAAAATTTGTTTGCAAACAATTTTCTGAAGAGAGTCAATGAGAGTTATGGGCCTATAGATAGCTGGCTTGTCTCTATCCCCTTTTTTGTAAATGGGGACTATTTCTGATATATTCCACGAAGGGGGAATGGCCGCACCAGACATATTGAGTTGGTAAGCAAATTTATATAAGAACCCCAGAGAGTTGTCCTCTCTGTATAAATCGTTAGGAATTCTATCAGTTCTGGGGGCACGGGCTGGGACACACAGGCAAATTGCAGCTTGCGTTTCCTCCATAGAATAAACCAGAGCATCACCCTCTCCACCAGGTGCCTCCCTCCTCCACTCACTAACGTCCTCGGTTACTATGTTGCCGGATTCATAAAGGGAACCATAGTGCGCTACTGAGTCTTCCCACTGGACTGTGAATTCCAGGGCTGTCTTGTTCCCCTGAAGCCAGTACGCTGCCTTGCTCCAGAAGGTCTTGGAATCTTTGGATATCAACGCCCTCTGTTGGGAGGAGCACAAGGAACCCTCCCACCTCTTCTTAGCTATCTCCATTGCCTGCCTGTACTTGGCTCTACAAACCGCCACCTCAGGTCATGCTTTCAGCTTTAATGCACGTACAAGCACCCCCCTTTGCAATTGTGCAGTCCTGGTTATACCAGTTGTTCGATGTAGGGGTCTCTATTTGGTAGAGGTAGGTACCTTTGACCAAATAGGGACCCTTGCGTCTAGACAGGGTAAGGGTGTACACTCCTAAAATAACCCCTGCTCACCCCCTTGGTAGCTTGGCACGAGCAGGCAGGCTTATCTCAGAGGCAGTGTGTAAAGCATTTGTGAACGCATACAGTAACCCAGTGACCATACTGCAGATGGACACCACACAAGTTGTAGTATAAAAAGAAGTATTTCTATATAGACTTAACACAAGACCAAAGACGACAAAAATCCACAATACTGTACTTTAAAAATGGTAGAAATCGCTTAGTTCTCTTTAGATGGTAAATGCGACACTTTATGCTCAACGTACCTTTGGATGCATAACACTGTACAACGAAAGTGTTGCAGGGAAGGTGATGTGTCGGTTCCTTACACCCAAGAACGGTGATGCGTCTGTTCCCTACTGCTGCGTATGGGACGATGATGCGTCTGTTCTTCTCGGCGTGGGGAGGTGACGCGTCACTCTCTTACTCGGCTTCTGTGGCGATGCGACCAGCTGTGATGCGATGACGATCCGATGCAATGCGACAAAATGGCGTCTTCTCCTTGATGCGACAATGACGAGGCGATGCGTGCACGCCCGACAGCCGTTCTGCGACTCTGTGAATCTTCTGAGCCTTGACATGCCCTGTGATACTCTTCTTCGTGGATGCAACGGTGTCTGCTGCAATGGCGACACTTCTCCGGTGGTGTGAGGTGCTTCGGTGATGTGATGGGACAGTGGCAGCAGCGGCACCCTTCTTCTGTGATGCAACGACAGCGGCTGCGACGGCGACACACTTCTTCGGCGATGCGACGGCATCTGCTGCGATGCCGAGACACTTCTCTGGGGATGCCAGGCGCTTCGGTGATGCGATGCGACAGCGATGGCAAGCATCAGCGGCTGTGGCAGCGTCACGCTTCTTCCCAGTGAGTCGCGCGTCCAGCTCTCTGAGACTCAGTCTCTTAGAAGGCCCAGCACAACAGAAGGCAATTCAAATTCCCAGCAGGGGAATGCAGGGGAGTTGGTTGGTGAAGTCTGTTGTCCCCGAGACTTCAGCAGGAAGCAAGCTCTATCTTCAAGCCCATGGAGATCCTTTACAAGTTGATGAAAGTAGCACAAAGTTCTGTTCTTATTTCTTTGGCAGTCAGGCAACCACTGCAGGCCAATCCCCCAAACAGCACTCAGCTTAGGGATAGTCTCCTCCTTCAGTTTCTCTCTCGTTCCTCTCCTCAGCAAAGGTTCTTCTTGTTTTCCAAAAGTGATCTAAAGTCTTGGGGTCTGGTCCCCATATTTAGACTAGCAAATCATTTGTCCTCTGAAGGCAGAGGGTCCTGTACCCAGTCCAAACCAGTTCTGTGCAGTCCTGGCGCACTTTGTTGACAAGACTCCTTCTTTCCTTTGACAGTGTGGGCCAGGGACATCAGCCGCACCACAGGAGGTGGAACCGGTATTGTGGAAGGCAGGCACAGCCCTATTCAGGTCCCAGGTGCAACTCCTCCCACAACTCTGCATGCAGATGGCTCTATTCAGCCCTGTGTGGACTCACCCTGTCTCCTGGAATCCCCCAGCCCCTGTCACTCAAACTCCAGACAAGGAATACACCACCTAGCAGAGGTAGGCTTGGACAGTTAGGCAAGAAAATACCTACTTTCTAAAAGTGGGATTTTCAAACACAGAATGTTAACACCAACTTCACTAACAGATGTGTTTTATCATTCTGAGTTCAGGCATACTAAACTCTAATTTCTACCTAGTTTCGTGAGTCAGTTAGGATTCTAAGATGTTATAATCAAACTGCCCATTCTGACCTATGAGGAACAGGTAGCCTTGCAATAGTGAAAAACGAAAATGGCTGTAATTCACTATCAGGACATGCCACACACATCAGGGTATGTCCTACCTTTTACCTACAATGCACCTTGCCCTTGGGTCTACCATAGGGGTGAATAATATGCATAATGGGGAAGGTGTAGGGCCTGGCAAGTGGGTGCACTTGCCCAGTCAACATGGCAGTACCAGACTGCACACAGGCTCTGCAATGGCAGACCTGAGACACACTTTACAGGCTGCTTCTGTGGGTGGCACAACCAGTGCTGCAAGCCCACCAGCAGAATTTGTATTAAAAGCCCTGGGCACCTCCAGTGCACTGTACTAGGGTCTGACCAGCAAACCAAACTAGCCAATCATGGAGTCACTAATGCATACATCAATTTACCATAGGGAAGACTTGCACTGTGGCACAGTGCCCAAAGCATCTATAACCAACAAAAACACATGAGGCAAGAGCAAAAAATGGAAGGGAGACCCACGCCAATGGTGCCAGGTCTAACACCAGGCAGCCTGGAAATCCAACCTCAGATGGGTGCTGTTTCCTACCTTTCTTTGAACTTTCTGTGGTTGACTTAGCATGTCCCTAATTTCCTTGTATAGTAACTTGTGGCAGGATCTTAGGATCTTCACAACATTGTTAGTGGAAAATTTAGCTAGCTCCTCTAGTTCCAGTCGAACTTTGCCCTTGAGCGTCAAGGGCCCCGGATGTTCCTCCACCCAATCCCATTTGGTGCATCTCAGATTATTTGTAATAGAAAGGACTCCCTGGTCAGGACTACCCCTAATGTCAGGTTCTAGTGTGCCCTACTTGATAAAAGTAAGGGCAAGGGCATTATGGTCGCTATCAGCTTAAGAGCTAGTATATCTTGGGGTTCGACAGGGAGGAGCTTGACTTTGGACCCCAGTGCAGTTTTAACCCAGACATGCCAGACTTCCTGAGGGTCTACCCAGCTCCTTCCTAGTGGCATTAATGCCATAGGCAGATAAACCACTTCTGTGTGGAGTACACAAACTCCAGCTTTCCTGAAATCAGATCACATTATGGAAGTCCATGAAGTAGCACCATTCTGGGTCAGCTATTCGCTTTTAGATACCGGACACATTCCAGACGAGAAACCTTAAAGAGTGATCAATAGATTCCCCCTTCCGTATTCCCAGGAGAGATGGCAGCCATGCTCCTGCGTGTATCAACTGCCTCAAGAGGGGATGCCAGGCCTAGAGGGGTGGGACGTCAAATAAGAGCAAGTTTGATAATGGCCCTGAGAGCCCTCAGTTATTGACTTTAGTCATCTTTGGCCTCTCCTTTCACCCAAATTGCATGTAAAAAGTCTTGCCAAGGTGGGTTTGGGGGACACCAAATATGGTATAGCTGGGGGTATATATCTAATAGAAATTAGGGAATTCACAAGAGAAATCATGCGTGAATCAATAAATAACCCAGTAACCATATTCTCAACAAAGAAACGGACTTCGATTGTATCCCATGGTGACCCTGGAAGGGACAGTCTTTCTACAGACTTAATATCATATCTAATAATTTAGTAGCAGTGTCTGGTGGACCTGATCCAAGGAATGACCTTGTTTTTAAGTGACTCCTGGTCTTTGTGTCCGACCGCACGGAGCTTGGGAACTTCTGTGAGGTAGACCACAGATTGATTACCCAGTTCACTGAATCTAGCCAGAAACCGGTCCTAGGATGTTTGATTTCGGTCCAGGGAAGACATGGCTTGGTCGTTCGGGCTGGACTGTTCCCATGAGGCACAGGGTCAAGACTGATTTGCATATGGCCATGTCTGAACTGGGGTGGCTTGGTGAGCAAAATAACGATGGATTAAACCCAGATCCGTGACTGGGGGTGAATGTTTTGCCATTGTGCAACATTCCGTCCATCATCTTGTGTGTTTTGCTGTTCACCCTATGTGGGAAGGGTATGCCCAGACGTGGGTCCCTTGCTCACTAAGCCACTGGAGTCAAGCTATCCTGGCTGAAGACGGCTGATAGCCAGAAACCGGTCCTAGGATGCTTGATTCCGGTCCAGGGAAGACATGGCTTGGCAGTTTGGGCTAGACTGTTCCCATGAGGCACAAGGTCAAGGCTGATTTGCATATGGCCATGTCTGAACTGGGGTGGTGTGGAGTGCAAAAAAACAATGGATTTAGGCCCAGATCTCTGTACTGGGGTGAATGTATGACATTGTTCTGCATTCTGTCCATCAACTGTTGTTTTGCATTTTAACCTCCATGGGAAACCACCCCAACTCGGCAATTTGTGTGCTTGGGCGGAATGATCTATTTCGGGCGCGCCTCTGAAAATAGTTAGCAGCACTTTCTTCAAAGCGCTGGACAGAACGCTCTCCTTCCTGGAGCGGACCTATTTTGATGGGAGGACAGGGTCAACGACCTGAGGATTTATTTTCACCCATAGCGCCCCCCCTCTCTCCTTGGGCTGTGGAGATCTGCGAGCAGGCAGTTGGGTTAGGTGGGGTTTGGTGGCCCCGAGCTGTCCTCATGAGGGTGTACGTCACTCTGTGTTGGTGGCACTGACTGGGCGGGCCCATCATACAAGTTTTGGAGACGGTAGTTTCAGTTCAGAAACTGCCTGGTACCAGGCACACAGACATACCCCATACCACACAGAAACACACACGCACCAAAAATTGACAGACACACTGATACGAATGAGCACAGACACGCAACAAAGTCAGACATGCACGCCCACACACAGGCGCACCCCACATAAAACACCCAAGCACAGACACGGACAGACACACACTGCACACAAATACACCTCCTCCATTAACAACAAATTAAAGTGCCACGCACAACACAAGTGCATGCAGTTACACCACAAAGACACACACACATACACACGGACAAATACATACCGTCACAAACCATGCCGAATCACCCACGCACGCAGGCATCCCTCATAGAAACACACCGCAAACATCGACAACTGCTAAAATACACAGAGCTACAACAGGTTCACATATATATCACAAAGACAAACAAACAACACGCACAACAACATTTGGCGCACACCTCGCCAAATCTAAACACGCGCACACACCAGGTACATACCCACGTAGCCAGGCGTGACAAAGGCACGCACTAGAGCGCGCTCACGCACTTCCAACATGTCCACGTAGACTCACCAGACGGTCTTTGTACACCTGCAGACACATCATACACACACACACATATCACACACTGCACAAAAATACACAAGTACCTTGGGGCAGATGCGTGTCTATACATGCACGCAAAGTGCACGCACTCCAGTGCAGGGTCTTAAAAACACGGTCACTAATAATCAAATATAAGTTGTGTTTAGTTATACAGTGAAGAACACACTGGCACCTATAACCATATAGTCTCTTCCTTATATTAAGGGAAGACTCATGCATCCCTATAATTTTTAATGAGGCAAACACACGTACACAAATAGACAACCCTGCAGGGCCACAGGCACGTATACGCAATCACGTTGACTCATGGACAGACACACAGACATCACACTGACAGACACGCACACACACGCATCCCTGCAAAAGACACACAGCCTCCTGGTAAATGCCCCCTGCCGCTCCCCTTTTGAGGACCTCACCACTCTGCCCCTCTGGGGGGAGCAGGGCAGAGACACACAGCCCCTCCCAGACCGGTAGAACTGTGTCGGGGACCCCCGAGTGGAGGCTGTTTAAAGTGACCTCGCACCTGGGTCCACCGCCGCTGTAACCCACAGAAGTCACAGTCCGGCCGGTCACTCTCAAGAAATAGACCCCGAAGAGACGCGCTCAATAAACTGAATATTACACCCTTTAAAACACAACACAGGCACTCCTGGCCTCATTGCCCTGCTCAGCCTATCAGCAAAGCCGCGCCCCGACTAGTGAATTCATTTCGCAGCCTCAGCAGCCATACAGGGGGTGCAGACCCCAGCCATCGCCCACTCCCCTTATGGATCCGTCCCGCCCTGCTGAAGAGGGGTGCTGGCCACCCTGTTTGGGGCATCGGAGACAGGGCATGAACATGTCGTGGTTCCAGGCGTTCCACTGTAACTTTTTCATGCATATACACAGTCAATTTATTAAGTGAACACAAGAAAGTGCAGCAAAGACAATAGTTCACCAGTTGAGGATTGTTCTAAGAATAATTTAGGAATTCCACCTATCTATGTGAAAACCGAAGCAGAGGGGTGACTAAGAGGGACGGCAGAGGGCGGTACAGATGTAGTAATCTGTATTTTTTTGGGTGGAAGTCATCTTCTGTTATGCAGACTTGGTGCTTTTTTTAGTGCCATATTAAAGTTTACTATTTTATGATTGGTTTTATATGTAGGATCTAATTTTAACACTTTCCACCGGAAATTAGATCAACTGTCTCTTAGTTTCCTTTCAGCCGGTTCGCTTCTTGCCGATGCGCAGACTAAAGAAACGAGAAGCTCCAGCCCAGTCTACGGAAGCTGATACCCTTATCCACATTAAAAGCACGTTTGTTGGCACGGGGGAGTATCTTCCTCGTACTCTCCAGCACAGCAGTTTCACTTTGTTTTGCCGCAAAATATGGGAGGCTACATGGTACAGTACACCGCAAAACACTAGAACAGGGGTATCGGGCCAAGGGGCTGCACTTTATCCAATCTAGTGTGGTACAGTGGATTGATTGTGGGTGCTAAGAACCTGGAGTCATATACCCCTAGACGCCCAACATAATTACAAACAGCACAATGGTTAAGCACCCCACACAATGTACATTTAACAGTAGTAACGAATACAATAGTCCGAAAGGAACACTTCAGTAGGACATAGAGTTCTTTTCTTGCTTTTATTAACAATCTTCAAGTAAAAAAACGTAGCCAACGCGTTTCGTCCGTAGGACTTCTTCAGGGCGAAAAGTGTTCATACGTTTTAAAAAAAAAAAAAACGTATGAACACATTTTCGCCATGAAGAAGTCCTACGGACGAAACGCGTTGGATACGTTTTTTTACTTGAAGATTGTTAATAAAAGCAAGAAAAGAACTCTAAGTCCTACTGAAGTGTTCCTTTCGGACTATTGTATTGATTACTACTGTTAAATGTACATTGTGTGCGGTGCTTAACCATTGTGCTGATGGTACAGTACACAGTCACCGTGGAATGTCCGGGTTCTTGAAGGGGAGGGAGGGAAAATTTAAGTGCGCGATGTGTGCGCAGTGCCGCCGGTTTCTCAGCTGAAAGGAGAAAGGAAGTGGCACGCGCGGACAGGAGATGTGCACGCGCACGGAGTGCAAATCTCCTGTCCGCGCCTGCCACCTCCTGTCTCCCTTCGCGCACCAAAGCCACAGCAATAGAGTCTTCGCTAGCGAAGCAGCTCCGCTGCATTCGTAGCGAGAGCTAAAAAGAAGAGGGCCAAGGCTGAGTTTTCAATACCTTTCCTAGCAGGCGGCAGCAGTCCGAACAACCAGTACCAGCTGCTGTGGAGAGAGAAATTAAGACGACTTGCGGCAACAGCCAAGGGGGGGAGGCCCTGCCCCGCCTCTTCCTGGCGCTGACCGGCACGCCTGCACACATCCTGCACCACGGGAGCCCCGTGCAGCCTTTGAGCATCTCCTGGCGCGATCGGAGTTCGTGAGCAGTGCCTGGCGCAACGTCAGGTGGGGGCCGTAGTCCCTAGGTAAAGTGGCAAGTGCTTTTGCGAGCGCCGAAGGGCTCCCGCGCAGCAGGAGCCCCGATTAGCCTTTGAGGGCCTCCTGGCACGAACGGAGGTTGTGGGTGGCACCTGCCGTGATGTCAGGTGGGGGCTGTAGTGCCCAGGTAAAGTGCCATGTGCTTCTGTGAGTGTTGAAGGGCTTTTGGCCATTGCTTTCCTCATAGTGTGCATGTGCCATTTCCTGTGGCGTACAAGTACATTTGTTTATTCCACCTTTACCATCCTCTGATATTGGCTTTGTCACTACTTATCTGTTTTTGTACACCTTTGTGGAAGAGTGCACCCAAGAGTACCTGCAGATGTATTGAAAATAAGGAACCCCAGATGCTATTGTCTCAGGGCTGGTTCATTCACACTGTTTCTTCTGCTGAATTTCTTATCATACTCTAATGGTCATCAGTAATGCCCTGAACAGAGTTACCCCCGGGTTTGAAGGTATTTTCCTAATTTAAGACTGCTACATCCTCCCATATGTATAGAACCTGGGTAGTCTGTTTACATTCTCTAAACGAAGGACCTACACAACTGTAGGATCGGCCACATCCTCTTATGGAACTCTTGTTTCTTTTTATCTTCCCCATCCTCACCTTCTCTTCCCCTCAAATCCCTTGTCCAGCCTGAAAAAAGTGCCTCTTCGGACATGCAGTCTGTGGATCCTTTTGGTGGTGATGGCACCAGTGACTGCGCATTTAGTGCGTCGTGGCCCAGCCAGGTCACAGAGGATCCTCAAGTAAGTGATTTCACACTCAACAGCGATCGATTCATACACGTGTCATGAATCCATGAGTGGGGAAATGTGCAATGCACAGAACTTGAGTACAGTCATGGCACCTAGATTACATTGCATACAGAGTATTTAAAATTGCTTGTAAAACGACTTATCCTCTAATTTATGGCCTGGTATGTAATATGGAAATACCTTTGAGCTGATGTATGCTTCATAACTTTACACATTAGTCTTCTTGTATCCAGTAATAAATGGGTGTAACTGGAAAAGCACATTGTATTGTATAGATAGTGGCCCTTACACCATTCATGCTATATCCCTTGTGACAGGGAAGAGAATTGTATAATTCGTACTATGTTATATATTCAGAATGTTACTAGTATCCTTCCTCATGGTTGGTGAATTTTCTGTTGTGGGCCGCAATAGCTGTTAACCCTGTAGTCCTATACTATCTTCCAATTTTCTTAAATCGGTAAATCGCACGACCGTAAACAGTCCTAAGGATGTAATTAACATGCACAGTATCTCAGAATGCTGTTGTCCCAGATTGTTTCTGGTACCACCTTCTTCTCCTCCTTTTCCCATTACTGCTGCTGATGATCATGGCCAATTATTTGAGGAACACTGCCCCAGTTAGACCCTATCTAACATTACGTATTTCTAGCTCACGGTTGGGTCAGGAAATGCTCTTCTATGTGTCAAAACCTGAGAAATCTGAATGTATTTTCATGGGAGCAGGTCTGTACATGCGTGTTTGACTACATTCTCTCCTTGCTTCTGTCTGTCTCATCTTTCCTACACAACTTTTTCTACTCCCTTTCCCATCCTCCCATGTTGCTTCCAATTCCACCACCACAGCCTGACAAGAGTGACTCTTTCAACATGCAGTCTGTGGATCCTTTCGGTGGAAATAGTACTAATGATTGCGCATTTACTGTGGAGTGGCCCAGCCAGGTCCCTGTGGCTGCTCAAGTAAGTGATTTCGAACTTGCCTTAAAATCTTACAGTTTATGCAGGTATGAGGCACCTTTGCTTTTAAATGGGAGAGCTACAATAGGTATGCATTTATCCCACCCTGAAAATGTTGGACAAAGAGCAGTCACCAATGGCTGAATCTTTTTTTATATCACACATTTGTTGCCTGCTACATAAATAGCTTATCGCAATTTTGTGATTAATTATCGACTTTGTTTGCTACAATCCTTTTCATTTAAATGTTACTTCCTTTACCTCTGTGCAATAATGGCTGTTAATTACCCTTCCCGTAGTTATGAACCTAGGAAGCATAAAGGGGCACAAAACAAGGTGTGGGTAATTACCCACTGTTTTTGCTATGCAGGCGAAGGAAGAAGATTATTAGCACTAACTCACTCTTCTTCATCAGAAATAGGAGCACTGAGGAGAAATGAGCAGTTTCTCACCGATTGTTTGAGTGAAAAGTCTCCATTCTCCCACAGCACATCCTCAGCCATTTCTGTAGAAACTTCTGGCTTATATACCACTGTCTCGGCTCATCCCCCGTTTTAAAAAATGGTGTTCTGCAGTTGGCAGTGGTATACAGCATGTACAAGTAAAGACCCTTACTTCTTGTCAGAATAAGGGGATTACACACCCAAGATAACCCAAATTGCTAGAGAAATGCGTCCACAAACGGCTCTGCAACCATATAGAGAAATTTTAACTACTTACCCTCTATCAATCCGGTTTCAGAGCAGGGCATAGCACTGAAACTGCACTAACTGACATTGTGGATGATGCCCTAAAATCACTTGATCAAAATGTTCCTTGTCTTTTGATCCTTCAGGACCTGTCTTCTGCATTCGATACCATCAAACACGATAACTTGATTAATCTTCTTCAACTTAAGATGGGTCTCTCGGGACCAGTTCTAAAGTGGTTTGCCTCTTTCTTACGTAACCGCACACAAAGGATTTAACTCAACCAGTCCCTTGCATCCAGTACCCCGGTCAGGATTAGAGTTCCGCAAGGATCCACGCTCTCGCCCACGATCTTCAACCTTTTTATGGAACCTCTCACTGTCATTCTGAACCATTCTCACATTCATTCACAAGTACGCGGATGACACGCAACTTTACCTGAAGCTCTCCTCTGTGTAGGACATTAAAACTTTAAATAAGGCTCTCTCGCAAACTCACCAATGGTTATCCCAAAACCATCTTCTGTTGAATACCCTCAAAACTGAATTCCTGCTGATTGCCCCACACAAACACTCTGCGCCCAACCTGGAATGGCTAAAACAACTCACAGCCCTTAACTGCACCCCTCACATGGTTGATTCCGTTAAATCGCTAGACATTACCTTTGACAAATACCTTAATATGCAAGCTCACATCAATGCCACTATTAGGTTGCCACTTGCATGTTACACCCTTAAGAAAATCAAGCCTTTCCTTCTGCCAGAGGACTTATAGCCTGTAGTACAATCCTTGGTGATCTCACAACTTGAATATTGTTTGGTGACCCTTACAGGGCTTCCTAAAGCGCGCTTGGCCCCTCTCAGAGCCACACTCAATGCATTGGCCAGGCTCATCACAGGCTCCAAAAAACACAATTGCATCACACCTGACCTTGTGCAGCTTAACTGGCTGTTTATTGAAGCCAGGATTTGCTTGCCTCACGCGTAAAGCCCTGCATTACGACACTCTGGCCTATCTGGCGAACAAGCTTGCTCTTTCTGGCTCCGGTCGGAACTTAAGAAGTACGTCCACACTACCCATGAAACCTCCTAAATTAAAAAAAAAAGTACGTACAAATGTGCTTTCTCTGGCCTTACGCCTAGAGTTTGGAACGCTCTTCCTACGGAGATTAAAGCCAATCCTTCCACTAACTCTTTCAAGAAACAGGCCAAATGGCTTTTCCTGAGTGAACATTAAATGTAAATGTAAATGTAGGTATACTTATATAGCGCAACCTGTCACCACAAAGGGCATCCTGGCGCTTGCCTCGGGAACCCGTCCTGGTATTCCCCTGTGAGAAGCCCCGACAGGGTGTCCACAGGGTGAAAGTCAGGCATCCCGCCGCGAGGGGCCGTTGTGGAGATTAAGCAAGCTATTGCCCAGAGTCGCAGAGTGTGAACCCGTGAGTCGAGGAGGCACCGGGACGAGAATTATCGAGTCCGTGGAATTTTTTAGCCCAAGACCCGCCGGGGTGGGGAATTGAACCCTGGTCCAGGACCGATCTCAGATTCCGGGTCTGCCGCCTCTAACCCCTGAGCCACACTTCTCCACTTAACTGCATCATCCTGTACTCTCAAGTCCCCTTGCTGACAGATTTAACATTTATCCCAACATATCTTTCTCTATTTATTTTTGATTGGTTGGTAAATTGTTATTTTGCACTTGGGCCCTGCTGGAACTATACTAGAAGAATACTTCTTGGACCGATTACAGATTTGACATTTATTTTACTATGTTGTGACGAGCCACTCTGATTGTTTTGCTGAATGTTACAGGAAATATAGTGCACTATATAAGAAACTGAACTAGCGGGGCCCACTACCTGGCACTTGATCTTGATTATTTACTCCTTGTCGTTTTACAGTGTTGACCTCCATTGTACTGAGTTTATTCATGCTTTTGCCTCGCTATACAGCGCTCTGATACCCGCAAGGGCCATATTTGCGCTTTATAAAACTTTTCAAGTAAATAAAATAAAATAACCGTTTCTCACCCCTTGGTAGCTTGGCACAAGCACTCAGGCCTAGCACAGAGGCAATGTGTAAAGCATTTGCACATAACACACACAGTGAAAACACTACAAAAGGACAACACAGTAGTTTAGAAAAATAAAGTATCTAAATCTAACCAGAACAAACGACAAAAATACAACATACACAACTCAATATATGAATTTTTAAAAGGTTTCAAGCAATTCGGTCCATAGAAATCTATGGATACACAAAGTGCCTCAAATGCATCAAAATCCACAAGGCAAAACAGCTGCAGGAGAGGGAAGAATCGGAAAACACAACGATGCTTCAGTTTCTGAGTCCTTGGAGAGGCGATGCAACAGTTCTGCTGTACGTAGGAGAAGTGATGCGTCGAATCTTGACTGTAGGGGAAGGTGAGGTGTCGATTCCAAAACGGTTCTGATCTGCGGGAGCTGAGGTGGGGTGCCGCACAGACTCGATGCGTGGAAATCTGGTTGATGCAGTATCGACAAACAGGCACTGCTCCGATTTCTCCATTTGCAGTCACACAATGCCTCGTTTCTTGTAGTTGCACAGCAGGACCTGCGTCTGAGTCGGTGAGGGGGTTTCGGACTTCCGAGACTGGTGTGTTCGACCCGGCATGCAGCTGTTCTTTGGGCCGCTGACCGGCGCTGCGTGGGTTTCTTTGGCCGCCCCCGGGGCTGTCCGTCGGGAATTTATCCCACACTGCGGTGCTGCATTGGAAAATTCAGCCACAAGAAGGTCAAAGTGTTGAATTTGTAGGTTTCTTCAGTTTGATAGTTCTTTTCAGCAAAAAGAACCTCCAAGGGCCCAGAACTGGATTTGGCACTGGAAGGCATGTCAGAACTTCCAGCAGTGGAGTTCAAGGAAGCTGCAGGTGAACTTGAAGTATTTGTGCTCCTGAGACTTCCTGACGGGCAAGATGTACACCAAGCCCTTAGAGAGTCTTCTTAAGCAGGATACCACAGCAAAAGTCAAGTCATTTCCACTGCCCACAGTCCGAAGCAGCAACTGCAAGCCAACCCAACAAAGTAAAAACGCACAGTAAAGAGGAAGTACTCCTCCTGGCAGCTCTTCGGCTCTTCTTCTTGACAGGGTCCTCTTACTCCAGAGGTAATCAAAAGTTCTGGGATTTTAGGTCTTATACTTATTTCTCTTTTCCCTTTGAATTCTTTGTTCCCAAAGTCTCTTTTTCTCATTAAAACCAGTTCTGTCCTCCCTGGTCCAGCCAATTACAGGGGGGGGGGGGGGCTGGAGACAGCATTGTGCAGGGCAGCTAGTGCTAGTGACTACTCCTCCCACCACACTATCCCAGGATGGCTCATTAGCATCTCCGCTCCCTTTCTGACAGCCCCTGTCAGTCTAAACCAGGCGGTGAACCCATAAGCGGGCAGAAGCACACAGGACCATTAAACAAGAAAATGACCGCTTTCTAAAAGTGGCATTTTCAGACACAC
The DNA here is from genome assembly GCF_964263255.1 of Lissotriton vulgaris. NCBI lineage: Eukaryota > Metazoa > Chordata > Amphibia > Caudata > Salamandridae > Lissotriton > Lissotriton vulgaris. The sequence continues at coordinate 1,390,990,357 of NC_141687.1, read as the reverse complement.
AATTTAAAAGTTGTCTTTACTAAAAGCTGTGTTATTAAATTCTGTGTCCAGAGAGCCCAAACTCCAAATCTCTAGCTCTTCCAAATTGAAAGTTACACTTGTAAAATGTTACAAGGCAACTCCAATTATAGCCTATGGGAGAGCTAGTCTTTGCAGTAGTGAAAAACGAAATACACAGTATTTTACTATAAGGACATGTAAAACAGACCAGTACATGTCCTACCTTTCACATACACTGAACCCTGCCCATGGGGTAACCTTGGTGCACTTGCCAGGTCGAAATGGACACATTTAAAAGGCTACGTGCTGCAGGCCCACTAGTAGCATTTGATTTACAGGCCCTGGGCAACCATAGTGCACATTACTAGGTACTTACTAGTAAATTAAATATGCCAATCATGGAAAACTAATCAGAATTACAATTTACACAAGGAGCATTTGCACTGTGTTCAGCAGTGGCAAAGTGCCCAGAGAACCTAAACCAGCAAAACGAAGTCCAGCACACAATCAGAAATGCAAGAGGTAGAGGCAAAAATTCAAAGGAAACAAAGCCAAGGATGCCAGGTCTAACACCCTTGCTTTTGGTGAAGGGAAGCCCAGTTAGTCAGCAAAAAGTAGAAAAGGTTTCTTTTACTTTGCTTTTCTTACTTTTCTTTGGCTGATTGAGCTTTTTTTGACTAAAATCAAGGGGTTAAACCCAGACAGTCGTGTCGTGTGTGAACTGGCATCACCTAAAGGAGCACTGTGGGAGTGTGCAGCTATTTTCCTCACTCAGACATTCAGGAGAGAGGATGTTAATGCTCCCACAACACGCTCGGTTTCCCCCTAACAACCAGGAGGGATGTTGGCAGCTGGGTTCCAGCAGAATGTCCCCTTTGAGGGCCTGTAACGTTAAACCTAACCAGCAACTGGAGCATTCAGATTGACTGATCAGTAACCAAAGTTGCACTACAGGTGCTAGCCTTTGTTACAGAATCCTTTGGATTTTAGGAACAATAGTCTGTTGTATCTCACTCTTCCAGCCCTAGCTTCCAGAGTACATATGATGGGCACCAATTTTATCTCCTTATATTTGCTATTTATGCTTTTTGTTCTTGTGTTCAGTTTCATTTACTTTGATCTGCTAGTATATCTTGGTCCCCTGTTGCATCTCCATTCGCTAGAATAGAAAAATTAAATAAATGTTTGTTCAGCAGGGAGTTGCGGGTACTCCTCATGTCGGTTTTCTGTTTTCACGTTTTCATTACTAAGAGACTTGGTTGAAGTTGACATCAAGTTTCAAAGTTCGTTTACTGTTCCAGAATAGTGCCATGAATTGACTAATTCCACTGTGTGCCAATAACCTGGCAAATATGATTGTGTATTGTTGGCCACAGCTCTGCGTACATGCATGTTTGGCCACGTCCTCTTATGGTGCTCTTTATTTTATCTCCCCTCCACTGCTTGCTTTCTCTCCTGCCCTACCTTTATCACTGTTCACTTCAACCTTGCAGCCTAAAGAGAGCGCCTCCTCTGACATGCAGTCTGTGGATCCTGTCTGTGGCGATAACACTAGTGATTGCTCTTTTTCTGTGAAGTGGCCCAGCCAGGTCACTGAGGCTGAGCTGATCCAAGTAAGTGATTTCCCACTTATTACTGTTACAGAACCTAGCATCTCCTACTTGAAGGCATACTTCCCTCCTACTGGAGAGTTACAACACAGTACAGTATATGCTTCATGTACAGTATTCTGTGAGAAGCACATTGCACACATGGCAGTCACAAGTGACTGGAATACGTTTGTATAGCACAGTTATTGCCAGTTATATAATATGCAAAATAATCTTGAGTGACTGTGCCACCTAAATCCTATTGGTTTCTCTGTGGATTTACATGCTGCAAACCTCAAGGTGCATTTACAGTGATCATAATAGAATTTTGAACATTGACTGTTTGGGTCTGTTTTGAAGGCAGGTAGAGACAGATGGCCAATAGTGGATGTTAAAGACCTTGTCAGACATGTTCACTATTCTGTTCCTGGTGGATTAAACTTCTTACTGCATAACACCCCTTCTGCCTTGTGTTATATCAGTATTTCTGATGGATGCTTCTAATCACAGATTCCTCACCTTGCGAATATCCTCAGGCACCAGACTGAATCCTGAAAAATTCAGAGCAGTGCTCCTGCTCTCTAGCAGGGCTGTAGTGAGACTCTGCATTAATGTTATTCAGCTCCCCAGTTACAATCAGAGATCTATGTAAGCACCACCGACTTGCACCGTCCGTTCCTTTCTTTCCATGATTTGAGACACAGATCCGGAGCACTGCGCCTTCTTTTTCTTCATTTGTGAAGCAAATTGTTCCCTTCAAATATTTCAAGTGTGCTAGGGATGGCCCCACTAAGACTGCAGAGATTAAGCATTGTAGGGACTGTTTCATACAGATTTGTATTTTCATTTTATTTTGACAGTTTTGTATAGCGCAAACAAGACCCTTGCAGGCATCAGAGCGCTTTACAAGGCACATAAAGGTGATTTGACAAATACATAAGAATACGATGACTTAAGCAAATACATTCCTGGTGAAAGTTATCGACTAGCACATATCAGCAGGTATCTATAACGAAGTTCAGGTGAATCTAGCTAAGAGGATCGCTTTCACTTCTTTTTTGAAGAAAGCAGCGGATGGATTCAGTCTTGTTTCTGTGGGTAAGGCGTTCCAAATTCTTGGGGCCATTCCTGAGAAGGTACAGTTGTAAGTTTTTTTTCTTGCTGAAACGTAGTTTAAGTAGAAGATTATCAGAACTCCTAGATGTTCTGCTAACACCCGATAGTACTAGTTTCTCCGCAAGGTATCTTGGTGTTTTTGGTGCAATGCCTTGTGAGTCATACAGGCGATTTTCAAATGGATTCTGGCCTCAAAAGGTAACCAGTTGAGGGCACGAAGGTCGGGGGAAATGTGGCAGTTTCTTCTAGAGCCAGTGATGAGTCTGGCAGCAGTATTGATTGAGGCTCTTAGCGGAGCGGTTGTTGATCTGGGAAGGCCGCAGAGAGCGACACTCCCATAATTCACTCTGGGGACTACTAGGGCTTGGACTGCCTGTTTAAAGTCATTCGCGGGTATGAATGGTTTTAGTCTTCTTAGGGTGTTCATCTGGAAATGGGCTCCTTTAGTTGCAGCGCTTATGTGTTTCTGCATGTTTAGATTATTGCCCATAGTTATTCCTAGGGATTTCGCAGAGTCAATAATGCGAGGTTGGCCATCGAGTGCAGTTAGGTGCTGCATCCATTCTCGGATCGTGTCTGTTTGTTTGGGGGGAGCGATGAGTAGGAATTCTGTTTTTTGTGTGTTAAGTTTTAGATGATTATTTGCCAGCCAGATCTGTGTTTTTTGGAGCTTTGAGTTAAGGGACTTGATGACTTCAAGAAAGTTGACCTTAATGTAGAGCTGTGTGTCGTCAGTATACATGTGGTATTGGATGTTTGAGGAGTTGAGAAGCTCAGTGAGTGGTTCCATAAACAGATTGAAGAGTGTAGGGGAGAGGGAAGATCCCTGGGGTGCTCCCAAGGTGACTGGGGTGGGGTTGGATAAAGATTGGTTGATCTTGAATCTTTGCATTCTGTCTTGGAGGAAGGAAGTTAACCAGTTTAACACTGTTCCAGATAAACCCATTCTATGTTTTAAGATTTCTAGTAGGTTGCTGTGTTTGACTGTATCGAAGGCTGAGGATAAGTCATGTAGGATTAGCAAACAGGCTTTATTTTGATCCAGTATTTGTGGGGTGTCGTCTATGATGTGGGTCATGGCTGATTCAGTACTATGCCCAGATCGAAAGCCTGATTGGAATTGATCTAACAGATAGAAGTGGTTGATATGGTTGCTAAGCTGTCTGTGGACACATTTTTCAAGCAGTTTCGCCAGGGTCGAAATGTTGGATATGGGGCGATAGTTGTTCAAGTCTGCCGGGTCCGCTGGAATTTTCTTTAGGATGGGGGCTACCTGACCTGCTTTGAGGATGTCGGGGATAGTTCCTTGCACAAGAGAGGTGTTTACAATCCTGGCCCATAAGGGCACTAGCTGTGTCATGAAGGTCTTTAAGTGGTTAGCAGGGAGAGGATCTGTGAAATGGTTAGAGGGATTCAAAGCCATAAACGTATTCAAAATAGCTTCTTCACTGTAGAAGTTGAAGGTGGTCCTAGACGCGTTGTTCTTGAGTTCGAGCTTTGAAGAACAGTTAGGCGGGATCACTGGTGTAGTCGGCGTGGTAATGGTGTGTGTGTGTGTGGGTATGGGATAGTTGGTCGTTCGGTAGGTCTGTCTTTAAATTCTCAGTCTTTGTAGTGAAAAAGGCGGCAAGCTCCTCGTATTTGGGGAGTGTTTCTGGACTAACTTGGGGGGGGAATGGGAGACCCCCTTTGATTGAGTTTTGATTATATAAAAAAGTTTTTGGGGGCGATTCTTGGCTTGGTCTAATTGTTTACATATGATGTCAGCTTTTGAGCGTCTAATCTTTCTGTAATATGAGTTTCTGGTACTCCTTAGTAGTTTGAGGTGGGCAGCGGATGGAGCGGATCTCCATTGTCTTTCAATTGCCCTCAGTGATCTTCTGTCTTCATTTAGCGTACCATCGTACCAAGGGTTTGAATCTTTTGTGGTGACTCTTTTCAATTGTAGGGGTGCTATGTTGTCGAGTACCATGTTCATAGAATTGAAGTAGTGATCGGTCAAGTACTGTACATTATCTAATCTGTCCAGCGGTGTCGTGAAGATGTGGCTGCCGGTTGCGAGTGTGGAAGGATTGAGGTTATCTAGGTTTCTCCTCCAGATTTTTTGTTCTCTTGGGTTGGATAGAGAGTAATTTCACTACCTCATTGATCTGGAAAGGGATTATTTGATGGTCGGACCAATCGCGAGGTAGAACCGATTCAAGCTGAATAGAGTCTGCTTTGGAGATCACTAGATCCAGGGATGAGCCCTATCATGGGTGGGGCTATCACAAATTTGAGACCGGTAGAGATCGGACAGGAAAACTTTGAGGCTATTGACCTCTGGGTCGTTTAAATCGTTCCAGTGGAGGTTGAAGTCCCCATGGAAGATCTGGGTAATCTGTTGACTGACATTTGTAGCTAAAATATCCATGATGTGCTTGATGAAGGTAGGGTTGTTGCCTGGAGGATGGTAGAAAGAGTGGAGTGAGCATGTTGGTTTGTTACTGCTCGAGATGTCAAAGCGGAGGTATTCATATGAAGAGAATACCGGGGAGATAGAGCTATTCACAGAGAGGTTGTTCCTATGAATGCAGGCAATGCCACCCCCTAGCTTATCAGGTCGATCAAGCCTTGTGATGTAATAGTTGGAGGGAACTAAAATGTCTAAGATGGGTGAGGATGAGTCGTTTAAACAAGTTTCCGTCAGGATGATAAGGTCAGGTTCATTGGTTATATAATGAGGTCAGTTATCTCGACGGCATGACGCAATGCCGATCTACAGTTTAGTAGGATACATTGAAGCTGGGCCTTGTTCAAGGTGGTGTTCTGGTCCTGGGAGATGGGTATTCTCTTGAGATTATTTTCATCAATACCTCTGGGGGCGATCATTGGGTTGGATTAGGGACCGTCTCGGTTGTTGGTATGAGTTATGGGAGGAGGGACGGGGAGATTTGTAGTTCGGGGAATTGGAGAAGATAGTCCTGCGGACGGATCTGGAGTAAGTGTGTTGGCGGCAGCGATTGGGGCGGTGCCTGTAATGGGATGGGTGAAGGTGCTATTGTGGCGATGGGTAGGGGTAGCGGTGGGGACGTGAGGGAGTTATGGGGCAAGGTGATGCGAGTGATAGGCGAGGTGAAGGTGCGGTTGCTGCGATGGGTAGGGTGTAGTGGGGGTTTTGGGGTCGTGTGTGAGATCTGGGGGCAAGGTGATGCGAGTGGAAGGCGAGGTGGATGTGGTAGAAATTGTGGAGGGGCTTGGGAAGGGGGATGGGGCGTCAGGTGAGGAATCTGACAGAGGGTTCGGAGAATGGTTTGAGGGGGGAGTGGATCTGCAATAGATCCCCCAGAGGGGTGCCTTTGGTGCTTGGGTTCATCACATGACTCAACTACTGCACCAAGAAGAATCCAAAAGCCATACAAGATGGAAAGTCAAAGGTCTGTGTGGCGAAGCACAAAAGGCTTTGTGCAAGTCCCGCTCATAGTTTAAATTAAGAGCGCAGACCCACTACCGAAGTCATTTTACTCCAGACTCATCCTTGATCTCCCACTGTGACCAACATCACACCTCAAGTTAGGCAACTCCACTAGTTCTCCATACAGAAGAGATGCCAATTCAAGCTGCTTACTCACCCACACAAGGCTCTGCTCAACCAAGGACTTTTACCCACCTCCTGAAATTCCACAGAGAAGATTACGCTCCACCTCCTTATCACCTGTCCACACGCTCCGCATCCACTGAAGTGGAGGAGGCTCCTTCTTCTACATCACAGCAAAGTTCTGGAATAGCCTTCCCATGCAGCTCCTGACCATCACCTCACTTCCGGAATTCCGAAGAGCCCTCAAGACCTGGCTGTTCAAATGAGCCTTCTGGGACCTGCAATCGCATGTATTCCCTACTGGGTGATTAGCAGCACTATAAAATCCCTGATTGATTGATTTCCGAGGCCGATCTTCCTTGTGCTCGCAGTCTTCTAGTTAGTCAAAGGGACTTGGCCCCTTCCCTCCGCTTTTCAGAGAAGATGTGAGGTTGTCACCCTGTCTTTTTGTCTCCCATTCCACAGAGGAACTGATTTCTTCTTTCTTCCGATGCACCCTGAGTTTCCAGGTCCATCAGGGAATTCAAAGCCTTTTGTGAGGCTTTGCTGCACAACTTGGGCATGCTGCCAGTTACGTCTAGTGTGCCTATTGGCCTCAAGGATCCACAGGGCTCCCCAGTCAGATTACTACTGGGTGTTTGGCCGTCGGCGAAATCTAAACCTCTAAACCCCCCCTCTTTTTTTTGTTCCAGAGTCTGTCTTGGAGTCAAAACCTGCAACCAGACCCTCCATCAATGCCAGCGCTGATGCTGCTGGCACCGGGGGAGGACCCCAAGCCCATCTTTGTCTGCCTTTGAGCTGGCTTTGGTTCGACCACAACTGACCCCATATCCAGATCTTGACGTGCCACAACTTATACTGAACCCATCGTACTAAGATACAGCCATGTACATGAAGTACAACTGCTTTTCGGTTTGGACTCTGATCGGAGGCAGCCATATGGAGATCACAGTAGAGGGGGCAGTGAAGAACTTGCCCCTCCTAATGAGGCAGAGGATAGGTACATAAAACTACAGGAAACCAGTGGACTGGACATCTCACCGACTCCTGGTTGGTTCCCCAGCAACAGAGACCGAGCAGAACACTTATTATGCAACAGTAATTAGAAGGGCTGCTGGGGTCCTTGACATTCACCTCTCGACTATGGAGGTTAAAACAAACGTTCTTAGAGAGGTCCTACAGCTTGGCCAGGCATTGACCAAACCTGTTTTGGTCTTTAATCAAGCCCTTACTGACACACTGTTGGGCACATGGGCTAAGCCATGCTGTGGAGCCCCCTCCCCCAAATCAAACAACAAGTCATCCATTGCCATTAACCTGCTCCAGGTGACCCAGACTTTTTGATCCAGCATCCAGCTCTGCTGAGCTTGGTGGTATGGGCGTCAATAAGTGAAGTACACCCTAACACCTTTCCAACAAATACCCTTGACAGGGACTCAACAGAGTGGTCACATCTGGCAAGTGCATGTTCTCCTCAACCAGCTTAGCCCTGAGGTCAGTTATTGGCATCCGCCTATTGGGTCTTCATACCCACTCGTTTTCAGACATAGTTGGTTTAACATGTGGTCCTAGATGACTTATGGCCTTCACTAACCAAAACCATTGAAGTGATTGGATGTGGCCATATTTGTTTTCTGCTCATGCCTTAATTCAGCAGACTCTATAGGCAGGGCTGTGAGAACTAGTGTGATGTTGCAGTCACACACATTGATGAGGTCCACAGAGGCTTCACTGTGTTTGTCCATTCATCCTTAACAGACATGCTGTTCGAAGGCTCCTGCCTCTTTGGCAAAAGGTGGAATCAGCCCTGGAACATTTTAAGGAAAGCTGAGCAATGGCATGTTCACTGGGCCTTTTAGCTCCAGTCTGGCAGTACTCCCAGTAATGTTGTCCTTTTATGGGATATGCCAGGGGCCAGCATCATAACATAAGATCACCAGCCCCAACCGTCCGCACAGCAGGCTTTCCATTTCTTTCAAGGTCTTTGCTTTGGGTCAGACAGTCAAAGGCCTGACCATCAGGGACAGCTTTCCTCCAAATATTCTGCACCCTCCAGCAATGACTGGAAAGCCACATAAGGGCACACAGACATCCAGTGGGAGGCAGGATCAGCCACTCCCTGCAGGGGTGACAAAATATCACATCTGAAAAATGGGTCCTGCAGGTTGTCCGACAGGACTATGCCCTACCATTTCTTTTCGACCCATTACATCTGCCACTGACAGTGGAACACCTGTCGGAGGATCACCTGTCTGTCTCAAGCCAGGAAGTGCAGGCTCCTTTGGCCAAATGTGCCATAGAGGGGGGTACCCATTTTGAAATGTGGTACTAGATGTCATTTTCACTACTTTCTTGTGCTTAAAACCTGAACCGCTGCAGCAATTCCGCCGCGGTGCAGGCATTCTGATGAGTGGGCGGGGCTGCGTTGGCCAACGGACCTGCGCAGCACTACAGAGGTAGTGCTTGCGACTGCCGTTGTCAGACGAGCGCAACGAAAGTTAAAGATGGATGGAGGCTTCTGCCCTTTCCTCAATCTTCGCTCTCTAAACATTTTACTGTGCAAATTAAAATTCAAAAGGCTAATCTTGGCCCAGGTTCCATCTGCCCTGGATCCCGGAGACCAGATAGTGCCAGCGGACTTACAGGGCACTTATTTTCACATCCTCGTCCTGCAGGCTCATAGACTTTACCTGTGGTTCAAGTTCGGACACAAGAAGCTTCCTTACCATGCTCCCTTTCGGGCTCACAAGTGTTCCTCAGGTGATGGTTGTAGCTCATCTGTGGAGGTCAGGAGTGTCATTCTTTCCCTACCTTGACAATTAGTGATTAAAGGTGGGCTTACCACAGTCAGTTGAGGACCACCTCCAGATGATTGCAAACCTCTTGACATCCTTGTAGTTCTTAGTCAACCTGTACCTGACTTCTGCACTGAGGCTCTCCTACATCGGAGCCATTTTGGATATAGTGCACTTTCAAGCCTTTCATTCAGATTTACACCAGCACATTCGAGCTATAATCCCAATGTTTTAACCTCTGTCCTGGGTCTCGGTGACGATGGCTCATGAGACTGATGAGTCACTACGGGGTTAGGGAGGTCATCTAGGAGAGGTTGAGAACAGAAGACTGGTTTCCAAGGAAAACCTGCCTCTACATCCACTTGTCGGGTTACAAGTTATTTCCTTAGCTGTCCACCATTAATGGGATGCTGGTGCAGGTTCTCACACACATTTACAATGCCACTTGATACTGCATCAGCAAGGGTGGGTGGGGTTCAGAGTCCTGCGCCAAGAGACTCTACAAGTCTGAATCTGAGGGGCTTACCAGGCAGGGGATTTCCCTGGTGGTGCACCACCTGGCAGAATATTTTAATGCTAGGGTGGATGAAATCAATCGGCAGTGTTGAGCAGATCATGAATGGCAATTGCATTCAGAGGTGGCATGAGGCATCTTCCAAAATTACTAAGAACCTTGGCTGGATCTATTTGCCACTGTCAAAAACATGCAATATCAGCACTTTTGAACTCTTGAGTTCCCCAAAAAGCTCTCTTGGAGACGCATTCTCCATAGAGTAGAGCTTGGGACTCCTGTGTGCCTTCCTGCCAATACGGCTTGGGCATGAGTTCTGAAGAGGATCAAGAATGACCAGGTCCATGTCATCCCAGTGTTACCAAATTGGGCCAGGAGAGTGTTTTATCCAGTACTTCTGGCCTGAGCATCTGCTGTCTGTTCAGGCTTCCTCTGAAGGAGGATCTCCTGTCGCAGAAGCAGGGCAGGGTCGTACTCCCAAGCCTGCGCAAACTGTACCTCCATGCATGGAGCTTGAGCCATGTTACTTGAGTTATCTACCTGAGAACGCTGAAGTCATCCTGATGGCTAGATTCTCTTCCTTGAAAGACAAGTTTGTGGCGTGGTCTTATACCTGGCAGAGAGACCCGTTGCAGATGATATTGTTGAATGGGATGCTTTGTTTTCCACCCAGCAAGGCCTTGTTCGAGGCACATTGTCTGCTCGTTCAGCCTTTTTATGCTTGCCGGTTCAAATCACTGATTGTGATATCTTTTAGTAAAGGTTTGCAGGATATGTTTCCACCCATGCCCTTTGTAGTGCCACACTGGGACATGAATTTAGTTCTCACCTGTCTGATTGTACCCCTGGCAAACTAGTGCAGTTGTTCAGTGCGTTTGCTCACCCAAAAACTGTCTTCCTGGTGATAATGAAGAATGCACACCGGGTGAGTGAAAGTCAGGTAGTAATGCGTTTTCCTGTCTGACAAACCTTTACTTTGCCAATCTTCCTTGCTCTGCCTCATCCCTCGAATGAGGAAGAAAGACTCCATTGTCTGGATCCCTAGAGTGCCCATAAAAGTTAAATTGATCGTACCAAGGAACATCAGGTGGACAATCGGGTCTTTTGGGGGCAAAGGCCAAGACCTACAGACACAAACCATCTTTTGGTGGATAGTCCTCTGTATTATGATCTGCTAAACATTAGGTAAGAAGCAGCCTCCGAAAGGGGGATATGCTCATTCCACCTGCACAAAAGCGGTTATGACTGTGTTGACATACGACATGCCTGTCTTGGATATTTGTGGTCATCAGCAGTGCATTGTGGGCTCGCGAGTTATAGTTAGCTGAACTAACTATGAGGAAACTTCTATGGTTTTGTACGAGTAAAATGTCCAACCAACTATAACACCTCTGAAACCTATGTTTTTTTTTGTGAATTTCAAAGGTTTTTCAAATGCTAATTCCTTACTATAACGTGCCTGAAACCTATGGTTTTTTAAGTGAATTTCAAAGGTTTTTCAAATGCTAATTCCTAACTAGAACCTGCCTGAAACCTATGATTTCTTAAGTAAATTTTCTAAGGTTTTTTAAATCCTAGTTTCTATCTATGCCTACAGAGGTAGGACATGTGAAGAAAGAAGAAAGAAAGCACAGTAAGAAGCAAAAGAAATGCAGAAAGAAGCAACAGAAGTCCTCAAAGACGAAGAAAGAAGAAAGAAGCAAGACATGTGCAGAAAGAACCAACAGATGAGCAGAAAGAGACCTTGTTACAAAATCATCCTGTGCCCAAAACTTTTTCAGACAGGTACTGGTGGTAACTGACTCTGACTAACCAGGCCTAGAGCCAGTGCTATGCTAAAAGACACTTTTAATACAGTGAAAACACCTACTTACACTAGGGAACACTATGCGTTGGGGTACCCCTGTGATTAGCATGACCTCCTCTGTTAGCCCCTAGTACATATTAGGGCAGGGGGATTAAAACTATCTCTTAAAACGCACCACGGGGCGCATTTGCACACTGGTGAAGGGGGGCCTGAAGTAACATGTGTGCAAACACGCCCTGTGGCCATTTTAAGTTGGGGGATAAAGTCCCCTTGAATCCTGAAGGTCCCTAGGGGCCAACTAACCCACCAGGTATGTCCAGTAAGTGCCACAGAGTTGCATTGCAGAGAGGTGTAAAATGGGCCATTGCCTCGGACCACCTCTCTGCAACGCAGCTCTGTGGTGCTTACTGGAGGTACATGGTGTGATAGTTGGACCCAGGGACTCTCAGAATTAAAGGGGACTTAATTCCCCAACTTAAAATGCGCCACAGGGCGTGTTTGCACATGTCAACTCTGGCCCCGCCCCCTCCCTTTACCACTGCGCAAAGGCACCCTGTGTCACGTTTTAAGTTAGGGGATTAAGTCCCCTTGAATACTGAGGGTCTCTGGGGTCCAACTAGCCCACCAGGTACCTCCAGTATGTGCCAGGGAGCTGCGTTGCAGAAAGGTGGTCCGAGGCCATGCCCCTCTTTCTGTTCTTCACTTGCTTCTTTCTGCACCTCTCTTGCCTCTTTCGGCACCTATGTTGCTTCTTTCTGCAATCAAATTCCTTTTTTTCTGCACCCCCTGTGCCTCCTTCTACACCTCTGTTGGTACTTTGTGCTCTTGCTTCTTTCTGCACCTCACTTGCCTCTTTCTGCACTTCTCTTGCTTCTTTCTACACCTCTGTTGCTTCTTTCAGCAATTCTCTTGCCTCTTTCTATACTTCTCTTCCTTCTTTCTGCACCCCTCCTGTCTTTCTGCACCCCTCTTGCCTCTTTTTGCACCTCTGTTGGTTCTTTCTGCACTGCTCTTGCTTCTTTCTGCACCTCACTTGCCCCTTTCTGCACTTTTCTTGCTTCTTTCTAAACCTCTGTTGCTTCTTTCAGCAATTGTTTCCTTTTTCTGCACCTCTCTTGCGTCTCTCTGCACCTCTGTTGCCTCTTTCTGCACTCCACTTGCTTCTTTCTGCACCACTCTTTCCTCTTTCTGAACCTCTGTTGCTTCATTCTACACCCCTCTTCCCTATTTGTGTATCTCCTGCCTCTTTCTACACCTCTCTTTCCTCTTTCTGTCCTACTCTTGTCTCTTTCTGTACCTCTGTTGCTACTTTTTGTACTACTATTGCCTCTTTCTTCGCCACTCCTGCCTCTTTCAGCACCTCTGTTGCTTCTTTCTGCACTTCTTTTACTTCTTTCAGCACCCCTTGTGCCTCCTTCAGCACCTTTTTTGCCTCTTTCAGCACCTCTGTTGCTACTTTCTGCACTGCTTTTGCTTCTTTCTGCACCTCACTTGCCACTTTCTGCACTTCCCTTGCTTCTTTCTAAACCTCTGTTGCTTCTTTCAGCAATTCTCATGTCTCTTTCTGCACTTCTCTTGGTTGTTTCTGCACCTCTCGTGTCTTTCTGCACCTCTTTTGCCTCTTTCTGTACTTCACTTGCTTCTTTCTGCACCCCTCCTGCCTCTTTCTGCACCCTCTTCCCCATTTGTGCAAATATCATGCCTCTTTCTATACCTCTCTTCCTTCTTTCTGCACCACTCTTGCCTCTTTCTACACCTCTGTTGCTTCTATCTGCACTTCTCTCGCCCCTTTTTGTAACCTTCGTGCCTCGTTCAGCACCTCCGTTGCTTCTTTCTGCACTTTTCTTCCTTCTTATTGAAACCCTCCTGCCTCTTTCAGCAACTCTGTTCCTTCTTTCTGTACTCCTCTTTATTCTTTCTGCACCCCTTGTGCCTCCTTCTGCACCTCTGTTGCCTCTTTCGGCACCTGTTGGTTCTTTTTGCACTGCTCTTGCTTCTTTCTGTACCTCACTTGCCCTTTTCTGCACCTCTGTTGCTTCTTTCTGCACTCCTCTTCCCTTTTCTGCACCCCTCATGCCTCCTTCTGCACCTCTGTTGCCTCCTTCTACACCTCTGTTGTCTTTGTCTGCACCTCTGTTGCCTCTTTCTATACTTCACTTGCTTCTTTCTGCACCCCTGTTGCCTCTTTTGGCACCTCTGTTAATTCTTTCAAAACCCCTGCTGCCTCTTTCTGCACCCCTCTTCCCTAGTTGTACAACTCTCCTGCACCTTTCTACACCTCTCTTCGCTCTTTCTACACCACTCTTACCTCTTTCTGTACCTCTGTTGCTTCTTTCTGCACTTCTCTTCCTTTTTTCTGCACCCCTTGTGCCTCTTTCAGCACCTCTGTTGCTTCTTTCTGCAATCCTCTGTTGCTTCTTTCTGCACTTCTTTTACTTCTTTCAGCACCCCTTGTGCCTCCTTCAGCACCTTTTTTGCCTCTTTCAGCACCTCTGTTGCTACTTTCTGCACTGCTTTTGCTTCTTTCTGCACCTCACTTGCCACTTTCTGCACTTCCCTTGCTTCTTTCTAAACCTCTGTTGCTTCTTTCAGCAATTCTCATGTCTCTTTCTGCACTTCTCTTGGTTGTTTCTGCACCTCTCGTGTCTTTCTGCACCTCTTTTGCCTCTTTCTGTACTTCACTTGCTTCTTTCTGCACCCCTCCTGCCTCTTTCTGCACCCTCTTCCCCATTTGTGCAAATATCATGCCTCTTTCTATACCTCTCTTCCTTCTTTCTGCACCACTCTTGCCTCTTTCTACACCTCTGTTGCTTCTATCTGCACTTCTCTCGCCCCTTTTTGTAACCTTCGTGCCTCGTTCAGCACCTCCGTTGCTTCTTTCTGCACTTTTCTTCCTTCTTATTGAAACCCTCCTGCCTCTTTCAGCAACTCTGTTCCTTCTTTCTGTACTCCTCTTTATTCTTTCTGCACCCCTTGTGCCTCCTTCTGCACCTCTGTTGCCTCTTTCGGCACCTGTTGGTTCTTTTTGCACTGCTCTTGCCTCTTTCTGTACCTCACTTGCCCTTTTCTGCACCTCTGTTGCTTCTTTCTGCACTCCTCTTCCCTTTTCTGCACCCCTCATGCCTCCTTCTGCACCTCTGTTGCCTCCTTCTACACCTCTGTTGTCTTTGTCTGCACCTCTGTTGCCTCTTTCTATACTTCACTTGCTTCTTTCTGCACCCCTGTTGCCTCTTTTGGCACCTCTGTTAATTCTTTCAAAACCCCTGCTGCCTCTTTCTGCACCCCTCTTCCCTAGTTGTACAACTCTCCTGCACCTTTCTACACCTCTCTTCGCTCTTTCTACACCACTCTTACCTCTTTCTGTACCTCTGTTGCTTCTTTCTGCACTTCTCTTCCTTTTTTCTGCACCCCTTGTGCCTCTTTCAGCACCTCTGTTGCTTCTTTCTGCAATCCTCTGTTGGTTCTTTCTGCTCTTGCTTCTTTCTGCAGCTACCTTGCCTCTTTCTATACTTCTCTTGCTTCTTTTTACACCCCTGTTGCTTCTTTCAGCAATTCTCTTGCCTCTTTCTACACTTCTCTTCCTTCTTTTTGTACCCCTCCTGTCTCTTTCTGCACCCCTCGTGCCTCTTTTTGCACCTCTGTTGGTTCTTTCTGCACTGCTCTTGCTTCTTTCTGCACCTCACTTGCCCCTTTATGCACTTTTCTTGCTTCTTTCTAAACCTCTGTTGCTTCTTTCAGCAATTGTTTCCACTTTCTGCACATCTCTTGCATCTCTCTGCACCTCTGTTGCCTCTTTCTGCACTTCACTTGCTTCTTTCTGCACCTCTGTTGCCTCTTTCAGAACCTCTGCTGCTTCATTCTGCACCCCTCTTCCCTATTTGTGCATCTCTTGCCTCTTTCTACACCTCCCTTTCCTCTTTCTGTCCTACTCTTGCCTCTTTCTGTACCTCTGTTGCTACTTTTTGTACTTCTATTGCCTCTTTCCCCGCCACTCCTGCCTCTTTCAGCACCTCTGTTGCTTCTTTCTGTATTTCTTTTCCTTCTTTCAGCACCCCTTGTGCCTCCTTCTGCACCTCTGTTGCCTCTTTCAGCACCTCTTTTGCTACTTTCTGCACTGCTCTTGCTTCTTTCTGCACCTCACTTGCCACTTTCTGCACTTCCTTTGCTTCTTTCTAAACCTCTGTTGCTTCTTTCAACAATTCTCTTGTCTCTTTCTGCACTTCTCTTGCTTGTTTCTGTACCTCTCGTGTCTTTCTGCACCTCTTTTGCCTCTTTTTGCACTTCACTTGCTTCTTTCTGCACCTCTCTTGCCTCTTTTGACACCTCTGTTACTTCTTTCTGCACCCCTCCTGCCTCTTTCTGCACCCCTCTTCCCCATTTGTGCAAATATCATGCCTCTTTCTATAACTCTCTTCCATCTTTATGCACCACTCTTGCCTCTTTCTACACCTCTGTTGCTTCTATCTGCACTTCTCTTGCCCCTTTTTTTAACCTTTGTGCCTCGTTCAGCACCTCTGTTGCTTCTTTCTACACTTCTCTTCCTTCTTATTGCACCCCTCCTGCCACTTTCAGCAACTCTGTTCCTTCTTTCTGTACTCCTCTTTATTCTTTCTGCACCCCTTGTGCCTCCTTCTGCACTTCTGTTGCCTCTTTCAGCACCTCTGTTGCCTCTTTCAGCACCTCTGTTGCCTCTTTCAGCACCTCTGTTGCCTCTTTCAGCACCTGTTGGTTCTTTTTGCACTGCTCTTGCTTCTTTCTGCACCTCTTTTGCTTCTTTCTGCACTCCTCTTCCTTTTTTCTGCCCCCTCATGCCTCCTTCTGCACCTCTGTTGTCTCCTTCTACACCTCTGTTGTCTCCTTCTACACCTCTGTTGCCTCCTTCTACACCTCTGTTGCCTCCTTCTACACCTCTGTTGCCTCCTTCTGCACCTCTGTTGCCTTTGTCTGCACCTCTGTTGGCTCTTTCTGTACTTCACTTGCTTCGTTCTGCACCCTTGCTGCCTCTTTCTACACCCCTCTTCCCTAGTTGTACAACTCTCCTGCCCCTTTCTTCACCTCTCTTCGCTCTTTCTGCACCACTCTTGCCTCTTTCTGTCCCTATGTTGCTTCTTTCTGCACTTCTCTTCCTTTTTTCCGCACCCCTTGTGCCTCTTTCAGCACCTCTGTTGCTTCTTTCTGCAATCCTCTTCTTTTTTCTGCACCCCTTGTGCCTCCTTCTGCACCTCTGTTTCCTCTTTCTGCACCTCTGTTGGTTCTTTCTGCTCTTGCTTCTTTCTGCACCCACCTTACCTCTTTCTATACTTCTCTTGCTTCTTTCAGCAATTTTCTTGCCTCTTTCTACACTTCTCTTCCTTCTTTTTGCACCCAACCTGCCTCTTTCTGTACCTCTATTGCCTCTTTGTGCAACTCTTCTACCTCTTTCTGCACTTCTCTTGCTTCTTTCTAAACCTCTGTTGCTTCTTTCAGCAATTCTATTTCTTCTTTCTGCACCTCTTTGCCTCTTTCCGCACTTTACTTGTTTCTTTCTGCACCCCTCTTGCGTCTTTCGGCACTGCATCATCCTGCATCCCTCCTGCCTCTTTCTGTACCTCACTTGCCTCTTTGTGCATCCCTCCTACCTTTTTCTGCCCTCATCTTGCCTCTTTTTGCACCTCTGTTGGTTCTTTCTGCTCTGCTCTTACTTCTTTCTGTACCTCACTTGCCTCTTTCTGCACCTCTCCTGCCTGTTTATGCACCTCTTTACCTCTTTCTGCACCTCTGAGTTGGAGGTAGTTTTAATCCCCCTGTCCTATTATATACTAGGGCCTTACAGGGGAGGCCATGCCAATCACAGGGGTACCCCAACCCATAGTGTACCCTAGTGTATGTAGGTGTTTTCACTGTTTCTAAGTGCCTTTCTGCATAGCACTGGCTCTGGGCCTGGTTAGTTAGTCAGTCAGTTACCACCAGTACCAGTTAGTAAAAAGTTGGGGGCACAGGACGACTTTGCAACAGGGCCTTTTTCTGCTTCTCTGTTAGTTCTTTCTGCATATCTCTTGCTTCTTTCTGCACTTTTATTCGTCTTTCTGACCTTCTGTTGCCTCTTTCTGCATTCTTTTGCTTCTTTCTGTACCGTTCTTCCTCTTTCTTCACATGCCCTACCTCTGTAGGCATAGTTAGTAATTATCATTAAAAAAACCTTAGAAATTTACTGAAAAAAACATAGGTTTCAGGGACGTTATAGTTTGAAATTATCCTTTAGAAAACCTTTGAAATGTACAAAAAGAATAGGTTTTAGGGACATTATAGTTAGTTGAGCTAACTATCACTTGCGCCCCCGCAATGCACTGCTGATGACGTCACAAATTACATCATTTATGACATGGTCAGTGACATCACTGATGGCATCACTGATGACATCTCAGATGACAACACTGATGACATCACGGATGACATCATCCACGTAATAATCTGATGCACCTCCTCACACCCTAATATAACCTTTGATACACCCACTCAAAAATACAAACTACCATTTTCGAAACCATAGACACACCAGTACCAGTTACTACATACCCGCTTACTGATTCCTAGGTCTACACACATGTCCACTCATTCACCCGTACAGTCATTCATACATGCAGTCACTTATCAATACAGCACTATCATTTGCACTCATACACCTATACAGACACTCCCACATCGCCACTCATCCATAGTTACTCACACACCCAGTCAATCATGCAAAGAATCATTCACACTCCCATTTACTCACCTATACAGTTATACACACACCGCCTCACTTATTCATACAGATGCGAACACATATTTACTCTTTTACAATCACTGTTACAAGCACACACTCTTCCATACAGCCACTCTCACAATCACTCACTCTCACATATAGTGATTTATATACTCCAACACTCACATATACTGCCTTTCACATATGTAGTTGCTCACACATGTACCACTGAGACATCCATCCGTTCACTCACCAACACACCCATACACACACTCACCCACCCATACAGCCCTTCACAGATGCACTATTGAACCCATACACCCAGTGAATTACCCACTCCCACATCTATGCACAGTCACACCACCCACCCACACAGACAGTCAGGTACCCATACAGATACTCAGACAACCAATCAATAACCCATATAGACACTCATGTAGCTACTCACCAACCCATGCTGCCGCTTACACTCCACCAACTGACAGACTGATACAGGCATTTATACAGTTTACTCACTAACCCAGGCTGTCAGTAAGACACGTTTAATCACCTATACAGTCAGTCACGCACCTACTAAATCATCCATTCAGACAGTCATACACCCACTCGTACTTCAATAGTCCTTGGTATACACATATATATATAATATATATTCTGTACTCGTCAGTTTTGTTTCATGAACGATGGAGTAAGGGATCTGCAAAAGATACAGGAGACACTTCTGTCTTCATTGCTCCTTCCCCTGTATTTCATGCACAGAAAATGTGCACCGTACTTCATGACAACTGGTGTGTTTCTATGAAGAATAAATTTTTCAATTGTTCCCATTTAGCATTCTAATGTTTGAGTACAAATAGTCCTTTCAACTTATAGTTTTAAATCTCAATTTGTAATTTTGAAATCCTGGAATAATAATCCTACAATTCAAAATTCAGGTTTGTTTTTTTTCCATTTAGGAATTCAAAATCATAATGTTCTGCAGTAGGACATGCATATTTCTGAATAACGTTGGTATTTGTGACAGTCTCCCTCTAAGCTAATTATCCGGCTACAACTCCAGTGGCTGTCCTGTTTTAATTCATTTTTTTTTAAATATCTTTTAATATTTTTTTCTTATGGAATTCCATATACAGTTACACACATTTTGTAATATGCTGAAATAGAGGCTTTTGTGATCCTGCAAACATAAATACAAATATTACCATCACGCGATCTTGGCAATGGATATAGCGATTACACATGTGTTTAAATGCTCATATACAATATTACAGTCTACGTTATCATGCGCATTGCGACATCTCTATTACCGAACAGCGTTTACTTATTTAGAATGCAGAGTCTCGCCGATTACTTTAAATCTTCAGATTCACGCATTAACGTACAGATGCTCTTTACATTTATATCACATATCGGAGCATTACAGCTAGTGACACATATGTGATAATCATGCTTTGAAAATGTTAGCTACTATTATTTTAGTGAGTAACTCAATAACTAAGGGAACCAAATAGAAAATAAAAACGGAGAGAAAAAGAAAGAATAAATATGATGCCATTAACAAAAACATTATGTAGTGTGCCGTCTAGAATATACTATAGCTAAATCGCTTTATTTGTGATTGGTGAAGGCCGTATTTCGTGCCCTGCTCATGACCGAATGGGTGCCAAAGCAGTGCGTGCCAGAGTTTGTATTCGTGGAATGCTCCCAAGGCATGTAACGTGAGATTGAAGCTCGAAAGATACTCTAGGCTTCATCAATACGCATAGCATGGTGAACTCGCTAGGCGCTAATTCCGTCTGTGTCGTCTGGCTGCTGTGCCGAAGGTGTGTCTACTATAGCGTTTGGATGTGTAAGTGCTGGGAGGATGCCATCCCAGGACTGCGCTATTGGATATTTGCGCAGGAAACAGCAGGTTTCTTCCCTGTGAAGAACGGTACTGTCTGCCTGTGCCCACATCTCTAGGGACTTCGTCCAGCTGTTCGTCGTTGGGGGATCCTTATGTTTCCATCTTTTGGTAATCAGTCTTTTTGCAGTTATGAGGCCCAGATCATGGAATCTGTAGCTCGCCCTATTTTCCTTAGTGCGAGTGTAGAATCCCAGAAGACAGACTTCCCACGTGCGGGGTACCAGTGTGTTAATGCACTTCATGAGTGTTTCTACGATTGTGCACCAGTATGCCTGGATTATGGGGCAGGACCACAACATGAGCAGAAAATCAGCACCATTTAGCTGACACCGCGGGCAACAGGAAGTGTTGATGTTGAAATATTTGTTTATTTTGTCCGGTGAAAGGTACGCTCTGTGCAGAATATATGTCTGTACTAGTTTTAAATCTGGAGTTACGCGGTATGTATGTAGAGCTAGCTGATATTCGTTCCCATTCCTTGTCAGACCAGGGTTGACCTCGGTCTTCAGCCCAACGTGTACGGAGACTTGCTAACGGTTTTATTACATGTGTGAGCAAAGCTTGTACTAGCCAGTGGATCACATGCGATCCCTCCCCCATAACATGTAAATACTGTATCAGTAGGTGTGTCGGTGGCTCAACTGTGAAGTCTCCCCACGCTAACTTAGGAGTCCGCGTCACAGCCGTATGTAAAAGGAATTGGCCCATCTACATGCCATTATCTGTTGCCAGAGTTTCAAAGGGTGAAAGCCTTATGCGTATAGGTCTCCCAATGTTTCTATACCTGCTTCGTGACGGGGTGTCAGCATTGCCTCTGTCACTGTGCCTCTACCTCTGGGTGTTCCGGCAAGCGGCAGTGTCAGGGCATAAGGGATCGTATCTTTGGTTAGTTGTAGACTTCTACGGGCCAGCTCCACATGTAACTGAGGGGGGCGAGGGAACTTTGCAAGTGGATGAAACAATCCATATAATTGGAGCTGTGTCCATGGAGGCAATTTGGCTGCCGTGTCCGCCAGGTTTTTGCCACTCATCCACTTCGTGACCCATTGTAGCTGGGCAGCTAGATAGTAGAGTTCCATGTTCGGAACTGCCAGGCCACCTTGTGTTGTTGGCGCATATAATTTCTGTAGGGCTATTCTGGGCCTTCCTTTATTCCAGATCAAGTCTCTGATCAAGCCCTCCATCTCTCGAAACTATTTTGCAGAGACATATACCAGGAGATTCGCGAAATAATACAGCAATCTCTGTAGTATTATCATTTTGACTAGCGTGATGTGACTCGTCACATTTAATGGGAGGGTCTTTCAGAACTGTATCTGCGCTCTGATAGAAGAAATGGCTCGCATCAGATACCCGTCTAATATATCCGCTGGGTACCTGTGTGTATATATATATATACACCTAGGTATCTAAACGTGCTTGGGTATCAGGGAAGAGCAGTCTCATTATTAACTATGGCTGTTTCTGCCACACCAGTGTTAAAGAGTAGACCCTCGATTTGTGACCAGTTTACCCTAAGCCCTGACATTGTTTCAAAAGTACGAAAGAGTTCAGATATAGCTGGAGGAATATTATGTAGGTCCTTGACATACAAGAGCAGATCATCTGCGTACAGGGAAACCGTGTATAGCCCGTCTCCCAATGGAATACCCCAGTTTGTGCCGCTCTCATGAAGTAGAGCAGCCAGCGGTTCCATGGCAAGAGAGAAGAGCAGTGGAGATAGCGGGCCCCCTTGTCTGGTTCCCCGCCTTACTCGTCTGGTGCCAGAAATTAACTTTCCCATGCGAGCTCGCACAGTAGGGAGCTTATATAATAATTGCACCATTTGCAGATATCAGTCTCCCAGCTCATATTTGTTTAATACTGCCGCAAGATAAGGCCACTCCCAAGAGTCGAAGGCTTTTTCCAGATCCAACACTAGGTAGCCAGAGCGTGGCCAGCGTTCTACGGCATATTTTTGGATTCTGAACAGCCTGCGTATGTTTAAGGAGGTACTCGTAGTTGGAACAAATCAGTTTTGATCCTGGTGGATCAGTGCTTTGACCAAGGGGGCAACACGTTTGGCTTAAATAGAAGCAAATATTTATTTTATAATCCATATTTAGTAATGCCAATGGGCGATAGGAGCCAAGGGATTCAGGACCTCTGCGGGTTTTAATAGGGAGATAAGTAGTGCCACATTCTGCGTGGGTGTGAGTGCTGTGTCTTCAATTGCTGCATTGTAGACGGGCAGCAGCTGCGGTATTAATATGTCCGATAATACCGCAGGATACAATTTTACCGGCAATCCATCGGGGCCCAGAGACTTGCCGTTTGAGAGGGAGAAAATGCTTTCCTTGACTTCCTCCGGCAGAAGAGGACCGCTCAGTTCCTGTTGTAGGTTTGGCGTTAGGTGTGGTAATGTGAGGTTGAGGAGGAAGTTCTGTATTTCCGTGCTCGTAGTCCATAAGTGAGACTTGTACATATCAGTATGGTGTTCTAAAAAAGCACTATGTATGTCTTTCTGCGCATGTACAGTGACGCCTCACGCTGTGTTTATGGATATCACAGGTGTGGTCACAGCATCTCGTCGTATTAGCCATGATAACAGTTTACCCGGTTTGTCCCCCATTTGATGTGTCAGCGCTGAGTGTGCCGCATAGTTTATATGGCGGATCTGTTCCAGCAGCCGGGAATGTTCCTTTCCATCTTGCGCCAGTGATGCTGTGGGGCCTCTCACCGCCTCGCCCTCTTTCTGAATCAGTGTGTTTTCAAGTACTGTTAGATCAACGTCTAGTTGTCTTTGCATACCCACCCGTGCGCTCACACAATCATCCCTGACCACTATATAAAGGCATCCCACTCTATTTGTGGCGTAGTGGCTGTGCCTACATTATCCTCAAAGTAGTGCGTGATATTGGTGGCCAATAGTTTACTGAATGGCACATCTAAGAGGACATCTGGTTGCAACCGTCAGGTGGGGATTGGCGGTCTGGTGTGTTCCCATTCCACCTCAATCACATGCAGATTATGATCAGAGTGTGTCCTACCCAGATAATATGCTGCAGAGATATGTGGAAGCATCTCTTCAGAAAGCATCTATCGGTCCAATCGCACATGTAACCCGCAAGCACCTGAGTAGTAGGAGTATACTTTGTCGTGGGGGGTGTGGTGCCTCCACACATCACTCAAATGCCATTGTGTTGCCCAGTTAGTCAGTGGTTTCATAGCAATGTGTGTGCTTGTACCCGGAAGAAGTGGAAAGGATCGGACCAGAGAGACTTCTAAAACACTATTGTAGTCTCCTCCAAGAAACAAGGGAGTGTCATGCCACGGTGCCAGTAAATGCGACAGAGTGTCTAGGAAAGCAGCCTGTTCCGTGTTGGGGGCTTAGAGCGATGCAATTACAATCTGTCTGCCATCCAACATGCCTCTAACTGCAACATACCTGCCCCCTGTGTCTATCAGCGATTCAGTGACTTTAAAAGGAACCCCTGGTCTAACCCATATGAGTGCTCCTCCGGCAAATGCCGAGTATCCAGTTGCGTGGAACTGTCCACGCCAGCGACGTTGGAGGTGTGCAATTTCAGATTTAGCTAAATGTGTCTCCTGAAGGAAAGCTATCTGTATTTGGTCTCGTTTAAGATACGAGTAAATCTGATATCTGCGTAATGGTGTGTGTATGCCTCTCACATTTCACGTGCCAATCTTAAGCAAAACCATAATGTTTGTAATATATGAATATCACATGTATATACTTCCGCTCAGTGAGCGCATTTGATGCAATAGATATAGCAATGAACAGCCTGTCCATCTTCCTATATCACGGCTTTATGCATAACATATTTCGGCATATTAGAAATGGTACCTCAAAAAAATACCACAACTTTCTCTTAACAAATTCCAAAAGGGTGAGAATGCAGCTAGCAATCGTCCAAACCATCAATAGAGATGACATTCAAAAAATGACTATGGGGGGTGAGCTTCGCACTACGTTATATTAAATTAGGAAGTGCATGCACTGTTACGTGGAGGCTCCCCATTTCCAGGCTAAAGTTAGAAAAATAAGGGCTGCATTAATCAGCTCAATAGTTTCTTTTGGGCGAGCAATATAGGCAGGATCACGATGTTTGACAATAATATATATGAACTGAAGCTTGACCGCCCAGACCCAACCCAGTTTGTACCCTGAACCCATTTCTATTTATGTGTTCTTGTTATTAATTACCTCCGGGAGCTGTACCGTAAGTGACTGCGTACACCTGCATATAAACTACAATACCTCTAACAGCAATACATCCGATGGTGATATCCTTCAATGTTCATACTATATCATCGGCCGTTTGCGAAGTAACACTTGCCAATTCGCATGGGTCTTGAGAAGTCTGTAGGCCATAGGCTCGATCATCATCACTTGATAGTTAATTATTGCTAGAATTGGAAGCATCTGCAATCGCCAAGGAGCCACTAATTTCAGCTACTGCCTGAAGTGCTTCTCGTTGGCCACTTAAGATCAGTTCAGTGTGCAGCCCCACAGCGGGTGGTGAATGCTGCCTCGCTCTCGCAGATCAACATGACTTTATTGTTGTCTATTTGGATATCTTGTGACCTAATGGTTTCTTGCAGTATAGAGTCTCTGTCCCTGTAGTTGAGCAGTCAAACAAGAAGGGGCTGGAACTCTATGTGCTCGCTCCACTATAAAGTGGGGTGAGAGGGTTCCTTCAGGCAATAGATCGCGAAGCCAACTTTCCATGTAAGAGGTGGGTTCTCTTCCTTCCTTGCCCTCTGGTAGACCCACTATGCGTACGTTATTTCGATGTGCACGTCCTTCGGCATACTCGGCCCTTTCCTCCAGAAAGTCCACTCGATTTAGCACATTTTGCACATGTTTATCTGTTTGCGTCACCTGTGGTTTTATATCAGCAAGTGTGGTTTCCAGGACGGTGGTGCGATCCACCAGTTTCCGGTGATCTGCGTGTAGATGGGTGAGGTCTGTAGCCACCTTATCTATTTTGGTCTCCAAGGAAGTGCGGGTTTGATTCATGGTGTCTTCTAACTTCTCCACCGCAGCGAGTACCGCATCCATTTTACTAGAAGTTTGGTCCGCAAGCCCCTGTTTCGCCATCTTGTCCGACTTGGGTTTAGTTATGGCAGGTGGTGTTTGCACAGTTTATTTTGTGGTCGCGTTGACTGGGGCAGAATAGGCAGCACTCTGTGATCAAAGACACCAGCAAATGGTCCGTTTGTACGCCATAGTGTTCTCTTGCTGCGCAGCAACCACCACTCAGTCCAGGCCTGAAGAAGTCCACAAAGCAGCTCCCACGCTAAATGAGACGATGTAAGGCCCGCTGCGAAGGTGGCTGTGAACTCACAAGGTTGTTGTCACCCCCCAGTCAGAGGCAGCCACGCCCACAGGCAACCTCTCAGTGGCACCAGTGAGTCGCTATGAGGTTGGTATGTCTGATGACGTGTGATAGGGCCTTATTTCATAGTCCGGGCCATCTGTCACATCTCAACGCTAATTTGGCGGTACACCGTCAGCGCCGCATGTCCCGGATGTCACTAGTCTCTACAGGCGTGATTTCCGGCGGGATCAATCCCTGGATTTACATGACAAGGCCCAATCAGTACTTCTGTGAGCAGCCCACTGCTGTAATAAGGTCCGGGTGTTGAGTGCTGCGCAGGGTACCTTGTCCGTCACAGCAGGGTATGATGTCCCTGCTCCGATTGAGCTGAGGTTGAGTCTTCTCCCTTCTCGTTAACCATGCTTAGTCTCCCGCTCTACATCATCAGTGGGCTCCCCGGCGCATTAATCACTGTCTGTGGTGGCTGTTGTGGATCGCACTGCGTTGTCTCATGACCTATGCAGCAGCACTGGTGGCTCTATGGGAAGAGTGGAGCCCCAGGCGCATGGAGACAGCCCTGCCTATGTCTCCGCTGTCGATGAGGCTCCCCATGTATCAGGGAGCCCTGGCGCTATAAGGAGGATTCAGGGAAGCTTATAAATGCGCTAGTTCCCCAATAAAAAGAAATTAAATCCTCACAGTTATGGTTCGGTGGTGCGTTTCTGTTCTCTAGGTGAACCACAGGAGTGTGCCGGGCCCGGAGGAGGTACTTTCACTTTCTCTCAGTGGCATTTGGCCGGGTCTAGGCAGCAAAGGCATCAGATCAGCCCCTCTCCGTCTGTGACAGGGATCCACGGCCTCACCGCTTACTCCGGTGCAGCTCTTATTAGCGGGGACTGCAGTTGCGTGCTTCAAAACAGCTCTGTACGAGCTTCGCCATAGTTCGCGGCCCAGTGGGCGGAGCCAAGCCGCAGGCTCACATTGATGATCTCTTCAACGCTGCCGCAGCTCGTCGGGCGGCCCAGACGGTCAGATGCCTCCAGTGCGGCTTGCAGTGTGGTGGTGAGCCTCATCAAGGCCTACCAGTGCAAGGGATTTGCCCTTCTCTGCACAGAGTCCTCGGACCAATAGGAAGAAGTTGGCATAGAAACTGGAATAGAAAAGACAGAGTTTATTAAACCTCATGAGGTGGAACTACATTCACACAGCACCCTTCGGTAATGCATGAAGTAGCACACTGAATGGAAGGAGCTTGGTCCTTTTATACCTACAAAGGGGCTCAAATGAAGGTGGTACAAGTACAGAATGCTGGTTGTAAGTACATATAAGGTCATACAGAAAGTGTACAAGCAACAAGTGGGGTGAGCGAACAGTTAGCTAATTCTGGTGGACACATCCTGACAGTTACAAGTTGAGGACAGCTGTAAGCTCAACTGAGCACGTGCGAAGCAGAAGAGGCTAAATATATTGTCTCTATCGCTGCTAAATTACAGCAACAGGGTCCGCACAAGTCGGGACCCGCAACGGAGCTTCAGATTGCATTCACGATGGCATGAAGTAGATTGGGCGCCCAGGCGGATACCTGTGAACGGAGAATGGAGCCTGGTGAGGGGAGCCTCAGTGGGAGCTCTACCCAGGCATGTCCGCCGAAATCGTAGCCACACACCTGTCCTGTGTTCATTCATGACTGTTATAGTCTGTTAGTTATGCCAGGTGCACATCTCAATGTACTTTCTGCGCCTGCAGCTCTTCCTTCACATCTCCAAGTTCAGACCTAATACTCTGGCAGATAAATCTGCTTAAGGCAATTTGTGCAAGAGCAGTGTGAATTGTGAACACTGACTTTGGTCTTGGAATCTCTGCACTTGTGCAAAATGTGATATATTTTTACCTTTTCACCTGGGCAATAATGCCAGTAGGTCTAAACGGTGGAGGTGAGATGGCCACTTAAAAAATGAATGTAATATATTATAAATACATAAGGATATAGGTATCTTAATAAATCGAGGAACTTCTAACATACTGTGATTTCACTTGAAAAGGCATTTATCAATAAATTATTTTAACATTAACAAGAAATCCGCCAACATGCCCATCTTACTGAAATAATGTTTCACATCATTATGATAATTAATTTTGGCGATAGACAGCTAACCAGACTCGCACCCTTGGCTTATTGGTAATGGGCCTGCTGTATAGCCTGTTGTTATCTGCCATTTAAACTGATACTGCAGTTTAATGGTTGCCAGGTTTTGTTCTGAGGCCAGATCAGGTCCCAGGCCCAGCTCTTGTGCCGCTGCACCTCTCTGCCTCCTCCCAGTTTTTCGGAGCGGTTTCTCTTGGTTTGCTTTTGCCTCATTTTTCACTGATTTCTTCCTTTCCCCAGTTTTTATGACTGCTTTCCCTGCTTTTGCTTCGTTTTTCACTACTTTCTCCTTACTCTACCCTGTTTTTCTGAGTGCTTTCTCCTGCTGTCTCATTTTCCCATGTTTTTTACTGCTTCTTGTTTTCCCCTTGTTTGTTGCTCCCACCTAGCCCGCCCACCACCTCCCAGCACCCCACCTGTTTCCCAGGACCTACTTAATGGAGGCCCCAGCACGACTCCATTGAGCAGGTCTCAGGCCCAGCTCTCCCATGCTGCTGTCCCACTATGCCTTCTACCTGTGATTTCTCCTGCTTTTGCCTCGTTTTTCACTGCTTTCTCAGCGAAGCAGCTGGCAACTACTCACTGGTAATTTGCAGCACTTTATAAATCCTGATTGATTTGTCTTACTTTTCGATTTCTGAGCTGTCACTCCCTTATGTATAGTTCCCTGCTCTTTCTTGCCCTGTAGCACATGAAGCTCCTCATTCAGAGAAGGTTGATATAGTCACAGTAAAACATTAAAACTGCAATGTTTATATTCATAATAATGCATTGAACCTTTGAAAAGCATTGGAAGCATTGAAAGAAAGGTAGCCATTAGTTTTTGGGAGGGCTTTAAAGGAAAGAGTATTTGTCTTCCAAGATTTGTATGTGTGAAGGGTTTCGCTATCTTGCATGAAATGGCAACTGTGGTTGTATCTTGTTTTGTCACTGCTCCGATGTATGAAGCTGAAGTGAAAGTGAGTAAGGAATAGGACGTTTAAACGTGATGTTGGGGTATATGGGCAGTGAGTGCCTCATAGTGTGGTGCATGAGGGAAGAGTTTTTGTATTGTGCTTTTACAGCAGAGTGCTCAAGGTGAAGTCACTAGAAATGTGTGGGTGCAAGTACAGAATTGTTTAGGAAAAGTGTGAGCCAAGATGCAAGCATGCCAATATCACCATGTTTGGAGTGCTCGTAATAAAACATCGGGGGGGGGGGGGGGGGGGCGACAAGGTAAGGTAAGGAGGTCGCTAGTACCCATTCCCTAACTGCCTTGGTGCTTCTGAGTGTTTTGTTTGCAACTTGCCAGGCCAAAGGGCCCCCCTTTGAGGTGGACGATATGGGGCCACCGCCCACAGCGGGGTCTTCTGGTACGCCCCTGGCCCATTAGTTTAAACCACGAAGAGTATAGGCAGACTCGTGAGGTGAAGGATGCTAGCCTTGGTATTTCATGGGTTCACTAACTCTGTTATAAACTCTGTGGTCATCAAAGATGTGTCACAGGAGCGGCAGATGAGCAGTCTATTACAATCTGTACCACACAACCAGCTGCAGTTTCTGCTCTCCGTGTCCACTCAAGGGTAGCAGAGACGCAACCTATAGGAATCTTCATTCTAAAACGAGCCGGAGTATATGCTCTGGGAAGCCTACCAAGCAGCAGCAGAAGAGCAGCCAGTAGGAATGGGCTTTAAAAAACCTGCTGTAGTTTATGCTGTGAGTTGTCTACCTAGGAACAGCAACGCACCAGATTGTATGATGTTGGACTTAATGAGGGTTGTTTGTTCACTAAACTACTTAAGACTACAAACATGCAAGGAGCACCAGAAGTTCATGGCGGGTGGGGGTATTGAGAGACTAGTGCAGGGGTTCCTGCCCTGGTCCTAACAGGAAAAGGCCACAGGAAGAAACCTTTAACATCTCTTCCTTCTACCCATATGCCCAGCCCTGTCTCCCTAGATGAAGTTGTTAAGGAGGGTGCTCCCGTGGCTAGATCAGTGGGGTAACAAAGACCCCTCAACCACCGCGGTGTGGGCGGCCCACTGTGGCACTGGCATGTAATTTGCAGGTTTTTCAGGTTTTGTTACTCCACTCGGGTAGCGGCAAACTAATCACATAACCACAGGGTTGGTTTGCAAACGAAAATAGGCCTGGGCCCCCATTGTTGCTAAAATGTGCCCCAAGGTTGCATATTTTGTGCTGTTTTGAACTTGCAAAGACCCGCTGTATAACTGTTTTGTAGGGTATAGAAGATTGCTTGGGTTTGAGCTTGCTCCAGCTGATGTTTGTTTTAATGTCGGGGAGATTTACAGTGAAAATCAGCCCAGCAGACCATAAAACAGGCCCACAAACAGCCCACAAATCAGGCCACATAGTGACCTTTTAGGAAAGCCTTTTGGGCAATTCCTGATTAGCCTGTAAGCCAGTCCGACCCTGCATAACCGTTCCATTGCCCGGTGTACACCCTGGAAGCACTAGAGTGACCGCCTCAGGGAGAACAAGCATTAAAAATGCAGTAGGTCTCGCCTTTTATTAAGTTCAAACCATTTGCTTTGCTATATAATGCAATTAGCAAAGCAAATAGCTTTAAGTTTATCTAAGTCTAGACCTATTGCATTTTCAATGCTTGTTCTCTTTGGCTGGTGCATCCTGTAAGGGTGATGAGAGCCAGATGGGGTTCACACTTATTGTGCTAAAGTAGTGGGTACTCTTGTTTGGATCCAGCATTATTACTACAAGCTGTTCGCAAACACCTGTACTTTTGAGGTAAATGAACTATATAAAGAAACCATATCAAAATAGTTTCTAAACCCAGACTGTGGATCTGCATCCTCGCTCTGAAAATACAGTGTAAACATGGGCCATAAATGGGGGCATGACTTGTGAGCCGAAGATGGCGGACGCATGAGCCTGCTTCTCCACGCCGGTCCAGCATTCATCTAGCATCATCTGGCATCATCTGCAGCCTGGCCTAAGGATGACCATCTCCCGGCATTGCGGACCCCCTAGGTGTCTATTGGGGACCAAAGACGGCACAGCATTTACACATACATGGATTACCAATATGTGCAGAGAGCATCAGTATGCATGCACATACTGCCAAAGACATGGTGTAAGTATTAAGATTTGGGTGAACAGAGGACTCAATGTCACCCGGACAGCGATTTTCAGTACGGCGATTTGAACAGATTGGTGCAAGAACATTATTATTATTATTTATTTATTTAAAATATTTATAGAGCGCGACTGTCACCTGGCAGGTATCCTGGCGCTGTTGGCTACTCCTAGAGGTTCTTAGACGGGGGTTGAACTGTGGTTGGGGATTTAAAGGGACGGAGGAAAGAGCCAGGTTTTAATTCGTTTTCTGAAGGGAAGGAGGTGAGGGATTTGACGAATATCGACAGGCAGACTGTTCCACAGCTTGGCAGCAGCTACTCTGAACGATCTTCCCCCAGTCCTGGCCTTCTTGCATCTGGGCACTTTCACAAGGCAGGCAGTTGTGGACCTAAGTGTTCTGGTGGGAGTATACCACGAGAACAGACGTTGGAGAGGCCTGGGTCCGGCACCGTGTAGTGCCTTAAAGACCAGGCAAAGGGCTTTAAAGGCAATGCGTTGCTTCAACGGCAGCCAGTGCAGCTCGGCCAGTGCTGCAGTGGCCGAGGATCTCCTGGTCCACCCAAGGGCCAATTTGGCTGCTGCCGACTGAACTCGTTGGAGTCTGTCCAATAGTGTCACAGGGGATTCAAACAGCAGCGCATTACAATAGTCTAGGCGACTAAGAATAGTGCACCTGACTATCAGTGCTCGGGCAGAAGGTGGTAGTAGAGGCAGGACTTTGCGCAATGAGCGCATAAGGCCTGAGCAGGTAGCGACTGTTCTTGAAACCTGCGTTTCCATGCTTAGTTGGTGGTTAAGCATGACGCCCAGGTTGCGAACACTGGTGACCGGTGGCGGGTTGTTAGTTTTCCGGGGGCCAGAACTCAGCAGGCAGAGGGCGCGGTATACGGCTCGCGGGGCAGAACAGAACCTCTGTTTTCGAGGAGTTAAACTGGAGGGAGTTTCTGTGCAGCCAGCTTGCGGTGTCTCTTAGACAGTTGTGGAAAGCTTCTAAGGGGATGGAATCTTCGCCCTCCCAAGAAAGAAGGAGCTGAGTGTCGTCCGCGTAGTTTACTGTGGTCATGTTGTGTGATTTAATTAGAGTCACCAAAGGTTTCAAGTAAACATTAAATAATATCGGGCTGATGGAGGAGCCCTGAGGAACACCGTGAGGGACAGGGGAGAAGGCCGATTGGAAAGGGGGGAGGGATACAGCCTGTTTTCTGTCACTGAGGTAGGAGTGGAACCAGATCAGGGCCGTGCCGTCGATCCCTGCCTCTCTCAGCCGCTCGAGCAGAATCCCATGGTTGACAGTATCGAATGCGGCAGACAGGTCTAATAGGATCAAGGCCACAGCTTGGCCCCTGTCTGCGCGCATTCGAAGCTCCTCCATGGTGGTGAGCACAGTGGTTTCGGTGCCATGGGCTGGGCGAAAACCAAATTGGAATTCGTCCAGAATGTGGTGCTGCTCGAGATGGGTTGAGAGGCAGTTACTGACCCAACGTTCCATTATTAACGTAACCATTATTGGTTTGACTCCAGTAACCATTATTGGTTTGACTCCAATAAACCAACTATCGTAACATACCTGAAAGAAATTACTGTCTAAAGGAAAATCTGTGACTGGAGAACTGGTGGCACACATTGCCATTATAATAAAACACGCAAGGCGCTGTAATTGCCACACACAAGGTGGTGACAGTGACACACGCATATGGCACATATACTGAGTGCATAGTGTTCACATCATGTAAACGGAGCATGAAAACTAACAGATTCAATGTAAGACCGTAACACTCAGGGTACATACACATGGGAGTGAAATACAATGACACGCTAGTTGCATGCACACGATATAGACAGCGACACAAAATTGCACATGCTGTATTACAAACACATCGGATGCACACACTGAAACATCCAAATCCACGCACTTAGTCGAAGTGAAGACCAATATATATACATGTAGTGCAGTCAATCAAATACATGGGCGTTGACATAAACAGGGTGAAGAACGGTGAGCTACAGGACCCTAGATCTCAGTACCCCATGGCTGCCCGTACATATGGTATCCCTTATAACTCTGTTAGTAGCTGCTCGTGGCACAATTGCACTCACCTCTGCCGCCCTGGGAGAGATGTTAAGGGCGTTGCAGGGGTCTTCTTCCTTCTCCTCCCCCTCCTCTTCCGGCTTTTAAAAACAAAGGGCAGTAAACGCTGTGCCAGGGCTGCTGTTGCCCCTGGGGAGGGAGGTGGGGGCTTGATTCCTCTGTAGGAGGTTGATGAGTCCAGCACAAATGAATGCAGATCATCAGAATACCCCCGGCTGCTTTTTTTTCCCCCCTTTTCCTGGGATCCAAAGCCCACAAAATCATGGAATTTCCTCTTGCGCATGCGTACTGTCTACCAAGCAAAAAAGGGGCAGCCTTGGGGATTCCTTACCCACCATGCAACACGAGCGACTCTTGGGAGCCACAGGCAGAATGAGGAAATAGGAGGAGGAAGAGGTAAAAAAGCAAGAAGACACAGCCAATGTTAAGCTTACATAGCTGTGCGGGAGGTACACTGCTGCCTGAAA
This sequence comes from Lissotriton vulgaris, assembly GCF_964263255.1. Classification (NCBI taxonomy): domain Eukaryota; kingdom Metazoa; phylum Chordata; class Amphibia; order Caudata; family Salamandridae; genus Lissotriton; species Lissotriton vulgaris. Next base: position 1,390,957,210 of record NC_141687.1, on the reverse strand, counting down.
AGCAAATTTGATACTCTTTTAATGTTGTAACGTATTCAGCGACAGAAACATGAATTACATGTTAATTGAATAAGGAGTTTTTTGTGTGTCCCAGTTTTATAATATTTTGAAATATATCAGAATTTTAGCTTGTTTCGTTGTTGAACATTGTGTTGCCATCGTGACAAACTATAAGTCGCAATCTGTTTTTTAAGACACTCGTTTTTTTTCCATCGACAACGTAGATTTCTGTGGACTCGAAGTGATATGATCTGTCAACCACTGGAACTGTGATACTGCAAAGATGTGTAAAGATGATAGTGCAAAGATGGCATAAATATTTTTTACTTCGACCACATTTAATTACGCTCTTAGTTTGTGTTTTACATGGAGTTCTACATCTAAAGGAAAAAAAACTGAGAAGTGTGCATACCTTAAAACGATTCTTTTCGCAAATGAAAACGGGAATGTTAAAATCTTCACTAAATGTCTGATAAACATACTTTTTTGTACATGTCGTTTTAGCCAGTCAATAAATGGCATAAACCGACTAGGAGTTTTCATTTCTTTAGTGAAACTATTTTAAAGTAGCTCTAAACATAAAAATTGTTTACGTGTTTTTTTGGTTATGTTCTTTACTATTGGCTCTGTTATAAAAAAAATATGGAGCTTGTGGTCCCGAAAATTAAAGCTTGGAGGAGGCTGTGTCCCTCCGCAAGTAAACGATCCAATCCCGGTGGGCTGATCCAAAAGCAGACAGGATGGCAACCCTCAGTGTAATAATTGCCTCCGGTGCAATCATTACACTGTGTTTGCATAATCCATGACGTAAAACGTCACGCACAAATCAAAATTGCAGACGGAGCAGTGACACGACTTCTGGAACCGTATTGATTCCAAGAAGCCCTCGCATGGCGAGGGTAGCGCATGCGCTCTGCTAACGCCAGGCAAGACCTAAAAAGCTGCAATTTCCCAAATGTTGTTTACAAGGTGTCCTGGTGAGCTAACTGCTAAGGTGGTGTGGGGGCCAGCTGCACACATTTCTCAGGACTGGCACTTAATTGTATCCTCTTCAGACATTTCCGAGAGCAAGGGGGAAAAACATTCATTAGGGAATGAGAGAGGAAGAAAATATAGCAGGACCCTGCAGGAGTGAGATAAAGGGAGGGGGTATATGGTAGTGGATTACAGAGGGGTGAGGGGGATTCAAGACTACAGAACCTTGGTATTCAGCATGCCTGAATACTATATAATAGTGTAATATAATATATATATATATATATATATATATATATATAAAATATAATAGTGCCGGCCGCAGTCTCCGGGGCATTGCTTTGGGCACCTGTACTCATTCTTTTAGAAATTAGGCATTGCCTGCTGGGAGTAAATGGAGGATCACTTTAGGGGAAAAAAAGAGATTCCGAGCCAACAAGCTCTCTTAAGACATTCTTGAACATTTGTTCGAAACTATTTCAAATACTTGAAGAGATTAAACCTATTTATTTCTTTAGTGGATTTATTTTACAGAGTAATAAAGTGCTGTGTACCCTTTTGATGAGATCAAAGCACTTGCTAGAAATGTAGAGCACAGTCTCTGGAAACATGAAGCACTCTGTCTACTGGTTGAATGAATCATCAACCAAAAGCAGTGGGCGAATGGGGGCTTGTGTGCTGTGAAACCGAGGTACAAAAGGGGGTGGTGATGGATGGAGCATCTGAATCAATCAAACACTCACACCCAGTCAAAAGATCTGGGTTGAATCCATCACCGTTCTTTAGCCCACTCAGCCACCCCAGTTCAGACATGGCTATATGCAAATCAGTCTGACCCTGTGCCTCATGGGAACAGTCCAGCCCGAACTGCCAAGCCATGTCTTCCCTGGACCGGAAACAAGCTTCCGAGGACCGGTTTCTGGCATTCCAGCTGTCTTCAGCCAAAAACTGAGGGAGGCACGGACAAATAAGTGAACCTTTTTGCCAGGGTGCCTTCTGCCTTAAAGAAATGCAAATTTGCGCAACTGGTTAATCCGCACATGTAAAGGTTGCCTGTAAACTGTACTGGCTTTAATGGGGGAAATCACTTGAAGCTTTATGATGATACACGTTTATTTTCTAAGAGGTACTGTAAGGAAGCTACCGGCTAAGCTGTGAAGTTTTTACTTTTAAAAGCCAGTCATTAAAAAACATTGTACTATATACAGTTTGGGTATTACTAAAATGTATATTTTGAAAGCACTTTTTTCATCTTAGATCTTTTTGCGCATTTTGTAGCAGCCCGTCTTATATTGTGAGTAATGCAAAATTTAAAAAATGACTTACATTTTCACAGTGCTTTCTGTTAAAAACTTGGACCTTGTATCACTCAATATAGAGTCGCTATTCTCCAATTGCACCAACCAGGATTCAATTCTGTGGCTCTATGGTGCAGTACATTAACCAATAGAGGTTTCATACTGTCTGATAGTGAATTTCCCACTGATGAGCATACCTTGCATTTTTTTCCATTTAAGCTGTGTGGTGTTATTATGTAGTTACCTGAAGGTGAAAGACCTAAAAAACAAATTACAGAATATTTTGTTTTTTAGCCATACCTTTGACCATGCTCACTCGCCCCGCCCCATTGCACGCAGCATCACAGTTCCCATACTTTTTTTTAATGCATTTTGGCCACTGGAGAAAAGCAATATAGTGGAGTTAAAAGGGCGTCACTGCTCTATCGCATTCACTTGTGTTTCACTGGACCTGCTTTTGGCTGTCTGCGAGCAGGGCTGCTGTGGCGTTGCTGCCGACCACGAGGCATGTGTTCAAGTCTTCTGTGGTTAAGGCTGGGTTTTGAAAATTCACATATTTACAACCTGGACTGCGAAAGTGGAATGTAGGTACCAACGTGCATCAGTGTGAGAGTTACATATCTCTCAGCTCAGTCAGTTGGCAGGTGTGTCTCCTTTGATTCATCTTCACCCTCCAGACACACAAACTGTCCTTTGGAATTCATTATGATGTCCTGCTCTGAAAATCTCCCTCTCCCTCCAAAAAGTGTTCTTCATCGATCTGAGTTCATTCACCCTTAAAAACCACTCTGTTCCACCTTCCCTGACGAGTCCGAAAGGTTAGGGGATGTGAAGATGAAAAACCTTTGGTGCTTTGAGTCACCGTATCTGGAGGATATGGAGGGTTTCTTCTATCGTTGGGGGAATGTCTTCTAGATCAGTGGCAGGTCTACTGAGTGTCGATTAGACAACATTAGGAAATAATGTACCTTAATTAGACAATGCGTTTAAGGGATCAAGATCGCACAAACTATAGCTTCATGTTTTTTCATTTCCAGTGGTCTTTCTCTTATGCTTCGAATGCCATCTTTGCCTTCTTGGTCGCTCTGCATGTACTCACCAACTTAATCTTCTGCTGTATTGTCTTAAAATGTTGACATTTACCAGTGTGTGTCTTTGTTGCAGCCAGTGGAGGAAGTCCCTGCGGGTACAGAAGCAACTGGAGTGGAAACTGCAGAATCCAGCACCTCTGATGTAGTGCAGCTGAACGCTGACACCTCTGCCCCAGAACCTGCTACAGTAAGAGCAGTAAAGACTTGATTGCTAGCCATAGCTATGCACTGCACATGCAGATTTGTTTTACCAGGAGACCGTGTGATAGCTTTGTTAAATGCACACCACCAAATGCAAGCCGCGTTCTTCTCAAATCTATCCCGATTCATTCCTTAATCATGAAAAGAAGCACAGGTATCTCTAAATGTGCAGATGAGGGAGTTGAGTTAATTTATTTTTTCTTTAATTTTCATTATAATGTCCTTGTTTTGATTCCCATAGTATTGCGTGTGCCCAAAAGTTATGAAAAATGTGCCCCCCCCTGTTTTAGTCCCTTTAATTTTTTGGATGGTTTTCAATTTCTTTTGGCCATTTTTCAGACTGTGCACTATACTACATTTCGGTGTCTCTACCCATTTGAATCAAAACCTATTTTGTGTTGTCTTATTTCATGTACTCCGTAATGCATGACAAATGGTGTGTTTGTATTTAGAATACATTTTACAAGTGATCTAATCTAGTATCATAAAGTTTGAGTACAGTTAGTAATTTGAACTTCCAGTTTCAAATCTCAATTCGTAATTTTAGGATCTTGACCATTTATATTTTGGAATCAAATTAGTATTTGTCCTTGTTCCTCTATGCTGGGAGCTAGCTAGAACTCTAGTCACGTGGGTGCTGCATGTAATGTTATGTAAATAGGCTTTTATATCGCGCAGCTATCACTCCAAGGAGCATCTTGGCACTAGAACTGAGACACCTGGGATGATGGAAGACCTGGTTAACTGTTCTTATAAGAGGGACAGAACATTCAGATCAAGGCTTTACACAATGTATCAGGACCACTGTAAATCCAGGTCTTGAGTGTTTTCCTAAAAAGTGATTCAGAGGCAATTTTGCGGAGATGGGGGGGAAGTTGATTCCAAGCCTTAGATCCCATGACTGCCAGAGAATTCCCTCCCTTTGAGATCAGTCTAAAGGTAGGAATGGTCAGCAAATTTGCATTAGAAGACCTTAAGTTGCGGGACGGGAAATAACGTTTGAAACTCTTTTGAAGATATTTAGGACCCTGTGAGTGAAAGGCCCTAAAAGTGATGATTAGGACCGTAAACAGAACACATTTATGAATTGGCAGCCAGCGAAGGACATCCAATGCTGCTGTGGCAGAGGATTTCCTGGGCCACCTCGATACCAGCCGGGCGGCTGCATGCTGGACCATCTGCAACTTATGCATGACTGCTTTGTTGGTTCCCGCATAGAGGCTGTTACAGTAGTCCAGCCGAGATGTTATAAGGGCAACCCCCACCGTTTGTTTGGCTGAGAGTGGTAACCGGTCAAAAAAAATTCTTGGGCTTTTAATGATGTTGATGCAGGTGCCTGCCACAGCCAGGGACTGTTGTTTAAAAGACCGAGTGGTATCAAACTTGATTCCTAAATTCCGGGCGGCATTAATAGTGTAGGGGGGAGGGGTGGCATCTTCAGGCCACCATTGTTTAGGAGTGAAGAGATTTCGTAGGCCAAAAGGCAGAATTTCTGTTTTTTCCGAATTGCACCTCAAGTGGTTGTTGTTCATCCATTCAAAGGTGGCTGAGAGGCAGTTTTTAAGATTTTCTTCTGCATCCTTCGAATCATTGTCTAGGACCAGAATAAGCTGTGTATCGTCCGCATAAGAGATTGTATTAATCTTGAAGGACGATATTAATTTAATCAAGGGGGCCATATATACATTAAAAAGAGTCGGGCTCAGGCTGGATCCCTGAGGGACCCCTGATGTGAGCGCTTTTTCTTCTGAGCTGAACTGCCCTAGAGTGATCACTTGGCATCTGTTTTGCATAAAGTTCTTGATCCACTCCAGTATATTCCCCGCTATGCCAGATGTTGCTAGACGGTCTATGAGAATTGCATGTGAGACCGTATCAAAGGCTGCGGACAGGTCTAATAGTACCAGAACTGCCTTCTTGCCCTGATCCATAGCTGTACATAGGGTTTCTGCGGTGAACAGCAGGGCGGATTCTGTGGAGTGATGGGCTTTAAAACCCAATTGATTGGGGTGCCAAACATTGGTATCCTCTAAAAAAGTAGTGAGTTGCCTGTTCACATATTTTTCAGTAAGGTTGCACAGGGTGGGAAGAGCGAAATAGGCCTTAAGTTGGAAAGGGTTGTGGGATCTGCCAATTGCTTCCTCTGGAGTGGTTTTACCGCCGCAAGTTTCAATTCTATGGGAATCTTTGCTGTGCAAAGTGAAGAGTTTATTATATTGTTAATGATGGGGTTGACAATATCAATGAGGGCCTGTAATAGAATGGGGGGCAGGGGTCAAAAGGAGAGCCTGATTTAATAGACAGTATAGCCCGGCGAGTTTCCTCCAGGTTAATGGGCAGGAAAGTTTTCATACAGGCTATATTGGTGCCTGCAGTGATCCTCTCATCTGAGATCGATGGCATCGGAGGGGGGAAATCTTTGATAAGTGTCAGAACTTTTTCTTCAAAAAAGTGTGCTATGTTGTTGCAAAGACTCGGGGGGGGGGGGGCGGGCTTAATCGATTCGTAAATAAATGTACTATCTTGAAAATCTCTTTCTGTTTATTATTAGTGGTTTTTATGGCTTACGTGTAGTAGTTTATTTTAGCGGTCTTGATCAGGGCATGATATTTTCTCTGTGTGGCTTTGTAGATGCTAAGATCATTGCTTTCGTAATTTTGGCGCCATCTACGTTCTAGTGCCCTTACTTCACCTTGCTTTTCTTTTAAAAGATGTGAAAACCAAGGTGCGGACAGTTTCTTTTTAAGTGGCCTATGACTACAAACTGTGGGACCCGACAGATCATTTAATCCGAGTATCCAGTGCCCGAAAAGCTGGTTGTCAGTAATAGAGTTTCCCGTCATATTGGGTCTGCTTTCGAGGGCTTTGGGAATAAGATCAGGGAAGGCCCATGATTGCTTTCCAGCAGGGTTTATCCTGCTGGGAAATTGTAGTTTTATCTTTGCCAGTCCAACTATCCTTAATCAAAAGTTCAAAGGGGATGAATTTATGGTCAGACCATATTTGCGTGAGTGGGGGCTTAACTTTGAGAGATTCCAGATTGGAACAGATGCAGTCCAAAATATGGCCTGCACTGTGTGTGGTGTCAAGGGTGAGTTGTTGTAGGCCAAGAACATTCATTAAATCCTTGAAGCAGGTTACCCCGGATCTGTGAGGGAATCAAGGTGAAGATTTATATCGCCTAGTAGCGAAAAATTGGAGACCCTGAGAGCCAGGTTACTGACCACCTCCCCAATGCTTTCCAGGAACTCATTGTGCTGTCCTGGGGGTCGGTAGACTAATGCCCCTGCAAAGGTGAAGGAATCATGAACCTGAATGCGAAAACCAATTCTTTCCGCTCCTTTTAGATCAGGAAGCTGATCTATTGTGCATTTCAGGGTATCACTATAAATTATTGCGAGGCCACCTCCGCGTTGTTCTAATCTGTCTGCCCTTTGAATTAAATAGGGTGTTCACAATATCTGGGTTACACCAGGTTTTTAACCATGTCTCAGTTATAAAGAGACAGTCTAGTTCGCCCTCAACTATAAGATCAAAGATATGCAGTGCATGTTTGCACATTGATCTTGCATTTATAAGCCCACCACGTAGACCTCTGAAGGGACCCTTTTCCAGTGGTGTACGTGCTTGAGTAAAATTGAAAGATCTTTTACAATAGTTACAGCTAATCGCCCCCTCCCATGTGGCCACATTTATGGCCTGATGGCATTTATTTGCAACATTATTTAAAAATAATATAAGGTCCCTAGGGAGAGATTGTTTCGGGCTTGGAGAGGCAGCATGTCTGGCCCTAGGCCCGGTCGTGGCGCAGACGGGCTTGCCTTTGGCGCGCCTGCTGCGCGTCGGCCCCATCTGTGCTTTAAATAGGAGGCTGAGATCGGTCCTAGTGCGAAGACTAGACTGTCACCTTAGCCAAAATGGCCTCCTCTAATGTGCCCCAGGAAGTGAGTATTATTCACTCACAGTGAGTCGCGCTTTAAACCTCCCTCCACACAAACAGCACAAGCTGCGGTGGATTGGGGAGAAAAAGCTGCGCCCAACACTGTAAGAGTTTAAAAATTATTGTTGTGCACACAAACAGAACGTGAATTAAAATAACTGTACTGAATCATAATCATTCAGACAAACAGTCATAAACAAGGAGAAAAACGACCTAAAACGGTTTCTTAACGTGTGTAAAGCTCAGCAGAGTGCCAGGATTCTTGAAAGGCATCACTGCCTTGCAAGCATGGCTTAGGAGCAGACCTAATCCAGAAAGCCTGTTCCAAGTTAGACGGAAGCTAGAGGTACTGCGGATGCCAAGTTTTGGTAGAGTCCCAACAACATTTGCAATTCGGGTTATTGGTGCAGGTGTGCATGCTTGCTAGATTCCCTTTCACCAGGAGAATCCCTTTCACCAGGAGGATCCCTTGCACCAGGAGGATCTCGTGCACTTGAAGAATAGGTGCTTGGTTGGTCATCCTTCACTCTCCGGTTAGGGGTATGGGGGACATGTTAGCTCTGTGGTGAGCTTCTCTGGATCTCTTTGAGTACAGCAGGGAGTGTTCTCTGTCACAAGGGACACATTTATATCACTGGGCGGAGCACTAGAGGTCGTGTTTGGAAAGGCCTTTCAAATGAAGCTTACAAGAAAGAATACAGAGGAAATTCAGGGGCACAGAACGTAAATTATGGGATGGGTATACATAGCTCTGGGCTTTTAGTCAGACAGTTGGGTAATGGAGGAAGAGCAAACTGATCTAGAAAAGGTGTAGAGAAGGACTCCCGCAGACGGAGTAGATAAAACAGTATTCAAAAGGGTGCGTGAGGCGGACTATAAGAAATCAATGGAGGATTTGACAAAAGGTCACTGTGCTGCCTTCTGCTTCCTCCTGTGAGCTGAAAGTGACACGTTCATATGCCAGCTGAGCACGGTCAGCCTATCATCCTTTCCGTGTAGTACAGTTGTTGTGTCGCAGCTGTTTGGTAAAACATAGATTTATTTTCTCCTGTCCTCTCCCTAAGTGATTGACAAACTCCAGTTTAAGAAAGAGATTTGAGGGCTTTTTGTGTTTTGAGGGAAAGTGGAGAAAACAATACTTGACTTTACGTGCTATTTTCTTAAAGCCTTTTTTTCTTTTTCCTGCTCCAGCCTCAGAGCTCCCTGCCTGCTGTTGTTGTTGAGACTTTCCCCGCCACGGTGAACGGTACGGTGGACAGCAGTGCATCTGCAGACAGGACTGACATGCCCCCTGGATTCCTCTACAAGGTAGGCGGTTTCGATTAACTCTGTTGCTTGTGCAATCACCTTGTTGGGATGCATATTGCATTTAGTGAATACAGTTTAAAACGGCAGGCTGCCATTGTATTGTCTAGACTTAAAAAGAAAGAGAGGTAGAATGAACTGTGATCATATCAATATATGAAATTTTAACTTACTAATGAAAGGAATTTCTCTTCACATTACCACCACTTTAGTTGTCAGGTTCATGTCTTTGCTCCTCTGAATTAAGGAGGACACGAAAAGAAAAGTCTTTTTCTAGGGCCACCGGTTAAGCAGAGGCTACTGCAGGAGAGTGCCTTCTGCATAGCTTGTCCTCCCTTCTGTCCACGGCATTAGATCACATGTAAAGGGAAGCCTGCTGGCTTGGTTTTGGCTCGTAACTGGTAGATAACTCTTCTTCCAGGCATTGCCCTTTGTGATGGACCGAGGCCACATAGCCCTGTAATGCCCCGGTTACTTACCGGTAATCTTCATTACTCCGAGTATAGTCTTCCTCGCCACATGACTAACCAAGTGAGCTTCAGCTCCACACCAGAACCCTCCAAAGCAAAAAGTCAGCCTCCCATGCCTCCCATCCCTTCCCAAGATGGCCGACCCAATACCACCTGACCTCTATAAGAGGCGGGCCGGCCCAACCCATCAGCCTGAAACTACCAAGCACAAACATGAAGCCAATAGGCAGACAGGGAGGGAGGGATGGGAACTCATGTGGCGAGGAAGACTATACTCTGAGTAATGAAGATTACCGGTAAGTAACCGGGGCATTACCTCCTCGTTAGTCTTCCTTGCCACATGACTAACAAAGTGAGCATATACCAAAGCCAAGCAACTTCATGGAAACTCACAAGCAACCAACGGAGCAGGATGGGACCCCCACGGAAGAGGGCAAACCCAACAGGCAAGACTAGTGGAAGAACCACTCAAGAGAGGCAACCACGAGCAGGAAGAACCAGCCTGGGACAGAAGAAACCGGAAGGGCCGAAAACCCGGACCCCCGAGACACGAAGTGCCTCCAGAAAATGTGAACTGACTAAAGGAGGACAGAGAAGGCACAGCACAAGACCGCACGAAGCCAAAGCCGCCGCAAACAGGCCAAGCTGGGATAAGCACGCCAAGACCGCCCAAGGACAGGCCAAAGCGAGAGGGGAGCAAAAACCCAAACAGGATATGAGTCACCAGGGCACCATAGGAACCAAAGAAAACAGGGCAACCCCACCACAGCGACCCAACGAAAAAGCCACAGCAGCAAGAGACACAGTCCGACCAAAGCCCACCCAGACTGTACGGTGGACCACCAACAGCGAGAGAGCCGAACCACCTCCAAACCAAAGACCAGAGGGGAGAAGAAAACAAAATCCACCAAGCTCAGAGGGAAACAAGGGCAGAAGCAAAGGAACCAGACGGAACCAACCCAGACCGGCAGGAGCCGCAAGAACGGACGAAGGCGCAGGAAAGGAAATCAGCACCCCACCCGAACAGCAAAAATCAAGGTCACCCAAACCCCACCAACAAGGAGAGGGAGGCGGGACACGGACCACAGTTGCCCAAAGGAACCCCAGACGGGAGCGCAACAGCAACAAAAGAGCCCAGGAACAACAAAGCCCAGGCAGGTGCAAGGCAAAGGAGACCCGGAGGCCGCAGGAAACCCCAACAAGCGACCCTGACATCAATGGCACCGAAGAGGACCAGGACCAATGCCAAGCCCCAAACAGGTAGGCAAACACCCACCAGGGGACCTCAAGCACAAGAAAGCACAACGAACCCTGAAGGAAGGGGAATGCAGAACGAACAAGTGAGACAGCCCAGCGCAGGGGACAAGCAAACCGCCCCGCAATGCTCCACATGCAAAAATGTGCCGCTGAGGCAAACACCCAGGAGGCCAAAGACACACCAGGATGAACCAGCCGAACAACGGAGAACCGACTGGAACCGGAGTGAACACAGGGGCAAGGCCACAGGCAGCAACCCACCAAAGGCGAGAAGACAGAAGAGCTGGGCGGAACGAGCCCGAGAAATGTCAACACCCCCAGGGACCAAACCCGAGCCGGTAGGACCCAGCACCCCAAAACCAGGGACAAAGAAGAAGAGGATCCAAACCACACAGAGAGCGCCGGTGAGAAATAAATAACTGTGGCAGGAAAAGAAACCCCAGACCCGAGTGAGCCAGTGCCCACAGAGGCACAACACGGGCCAGAGCCACCATCTGCAGGAGCAGAAATGGGAAGCACCCAGGCGAGCCCCCCTAACAGGACACATATCCCGTCCAGGAAAACAAGCCCAGGCGCGAAGCTGCAAGCCCGGATAAGAAGGCAGGAAAAGCCAGCACCGGGGACACAAACTGGAAAAGAGCGACCGAGGCAAGCCCGCAAAGCCCCCGGAGAATGAGGCAGTGAACAACCACCCAGGAGAGCAACAAGAAGCCCCCGCGGGGCAGGGGCAAAAACAAGCCAAGAAACGGCCAACAGAAGGCAGACGAGAAATCTGCCAAAAAGCATACCAACTGATCCAGCACAGATCGGGAACCCATGTACGCCGCACAGGCCGGGAAGGGGAGACCAGAACACAAAGACCACTGGCCGAACTGGCAGACAGGGCAGGAAGGGGGCCACCAGGGCAAGAGAAGGGACACCCACGGGAACAGGTGAAGCAGGGAAACTCCACAGAACACCGGGACCAACCAGACGGGGGACCCCCAATGGACAGACCGGGCAAGCACCACTAGGCACCCAGGCCCAAGGAGCCCAAAACTCACCCTACGGAAGGGCCTCAACAGGGTAGACAACCCAGACATGAACAGCCGGGGGCCACATAAAACCAGACGAAGGCTGACAGCCACCCAAGGAAGGAGACCAACCACAGAGCCACAGCACGAGGGACTGGACCCAATCAGCCAGGAATGCCCGAAACCAGCAGCAAGGAGTGCATGGGACACACAACAGGGCAAACCCATCCCACTCAGGGAGACAATGCAAATAAAAAACAAAAGATGGACAGAAAACAGAACAAAGTCATGCCTGCACCCCAATACAGAGAACTGGGACTAAATCCATTGTGTATCTTTGCACACTATGCCAATCCAGTGTGGACCCAGGAAAAATACCCCCAGGCAATACATGCCACACCATGTGCACGGGTGCGTGCGGTGAATACAACATAGTACACTACTGTATCACCAGAGCCCTCAGAAATGAGGCAGGAGAAGTGAACACGAACCACTTGCACCAGCTGAGATCCGTGACAACACGACGACGAGGAGGAGGGTGCAAGGGACGCCCGCCGGTCCAAGGCAAGAAAGCCAGACTGCAGGAACAGGAGCAGACGCCAAAGCCCACCCGGAGACTACAGAAGCAGCCCGAGAAGCAGCAAACAGAGGACCACCCCCATCAGACATGCAGGCGCCCAGAGACCCCGGAATCCCCGAAGGCCACACATGCCACTTAACAAATGTGCGATGCCCCATTAAAGTAAACGTGTGCAGCACCACCCCCCATCTCCCATACCTAGAGTCACAAACAGCGTGAACTTGACCCGAAGGTATCAGAGCGCATTACAGGAGCACCAGGGAGAATCAGAGCGACACCCAGAACACAAGATGTTGAGCGCCCCTTTTTTTTTTTAGTGTTTCTTTATTTTTAACCAAGAAACTAACATGGAGCACTCACTATAAACCCAAAACAACGTAAACGTGGAGCCCCTGCACACCACCACTGCAGCCGCCAAAAAGACAGACAGGCATGCTGGATCCGCTGCACATGAAGGACACAGCCCGGTTCCGGTGAGCCGGTAGAGCGACCAACCAGCACCAGGATAGAAAAACCCAGCCATAAAAAAACAGCGTTAATAAAACAGAATTTGAAACCCAACCACCATTGGATGTGTGGAGAGTATCAGCAGGATTCGAACACCAGGCCCGTGAGAGCTTCGCCACCAAAGGTAGAAGCCTTGCCACTGAGCCATACCCCCGGGTCGGGAAACCGGACGAGACCAGACCTGCCCCCAGATCACAAAGCCGCCGAAAGGGGCACCCCGCCCGGAAGGAAGAGACCCATCAGAGGCGCGGCGAGGAAGGGGGGCCGGGGAGCTCAGCAGAAGACACAGCTCACAGAAGAGAGCCCCGAGGGGCAGATGGAGAGCGGAGAAAGGCAAACATGTGGTCAGTGGGGAACGACCAAAAAGTACAACAGCCGCCGCAGGGATGCAGCCGTGCAGCCAGGGCCGGCGGCGCCAGCGGGGAATACACCGCGTAGAACTGCTGCAGCCCTCACAGTAGCCAGTGAGCAGAGCCCATGAAGGGATCCCCACACGCCTAACTGGCGCACCATTGGAAAAGAAAAGCCAGTCGCAGCGTCTAAGGACAGGCGGCGCCAGCGGGAAACACTGACACCAAACACAACAGCCTCCGCCCGCCGTAGTCCGAAGGGAAGGTGGGCGGCGAGCCTGCCTAAAAATAATGTGTGGGCTCAAATTCCCCAGTCAGCATGCCTGCGGCTGACGGCAGTAACCCCTTGAAAAGGGAAAAGAGGGCGAGCCACCGCCCGCCGTAGCGCCACCAGGGACATGCAAAGCCGCCACCCGCCGCAGCGCCGTGAAAGGCAGGCGGGTAGAGACATCCGGGCATGGGGTAAAGGGATATAATTACAAAACACTGAATGAAAAAAAAACAGAAGAGACACGGCAGCGCCGGCCACCATCCCAAACAGTACCCCGGCCACCCCCCTCCCAGGAAAACCTTTGCCCGCTAGAGCAGATCCCAACCGGCTCAATACAGATACCTGGGGAAAAAGGGGGGGGGGGGGAATCCAAGGTCCTAGGGTCCGCTAGAGCAGGACCGCCACCTGAGACCCATGCACCTGCTAATGCAGGCACCACTTACCTGACGCATCTGGAGAGATGTGAGCAGAACTAAAAAAACAGGCTGATGGGTTGGGCCGGCCCGCCTCTTATAGAGGTCAGGTGGTATTGGGTCGGCCATCTTGGGAAGGGATGGGAGGCTTGGGAGGCTGACTTTTTGCTTTGGAGGGTTCTGGTGTGGAGCTGAAGCTCACTTTGTTAGTCATGTGGCGAGGAAGACTAACGAGGAGGTAATGCTTCGGGAACTTGGTGTTCCTTTCTGCTCACTACACCCTGAAAGAAAGCGTGAAAGAAAGGATGGTTGAAGTTTGCCCTTCCTTTGTTTACCTGTAAGGTCGATACATCTGCTAATTCACTTGTTGCAAAGAGTTTAGAATCTAAGTGGGTTGGTTCAAACTTTTACTTTTGAGAAACAGAAAAGAAAGTACAATAAAGTTAAGTCAAAGTGATGTAATAGTGCTGTAAAATCTTAAGACTTTGGTAGGGAGTGCTGTATCATAAGCACAGTATTAAGTAGGAGGGTTGCATTATTGAGTTTTATCTTCTACCCTTCATGATCATTGAGTACTTACACAAAAAGTATACATTTGTGTTTTTTAAAGGTGCGCTGCATAATTTTTCCTGTTGCTGTGTGTTTTTGGTGAGTAGCTTTTCACATCAGATACTGCTCTGCCTCCACCTCTCTGTGGATTAAGAAAAGTGCAGCACCTAGTCTCACTTGGCCAAACCCTAACTGGCCAGAACTCTGAGGAGTTGTAGTTTAGTACGTTAATATTTATACCACGTGTAAAACCAACAAATTGCCACATGTAGACTATTTTATGTAGCATTTTGTTACCTCCTCGACACATTTCTTGTAATACTACTTACTACATGACGTTGATTATCTCCTCTCAGGTACCATGTGACCCAGTTAGGGCCAATCAAAAAGCAAAACAGCCATACCCTCCATGTCCCCTTTCTTACTCCTCCAACCATAACATTAATAAAGGAGTAAGGAACCCTGACGGGTCTTCTGCAGCTTTCAGACCATTTGGATGTACAATGCGCCCAAATATTGACCTACACCATAGTGCAATATTTCAGTACTGGGTCACACAGCATGCTTCAGTGGTGCTGCTCAAACTAGCACTGCCCACCTATCAATTTCTTTACTAGGACCCACATACAAATCATCTGCTACTCTTCAGACTTAATCTTCAGCATCCATTACTATTCTAGTAGTGAAGACATACCTGCCAGTGCATCTTAATCCTCTACTACAGCGACCACTGTGAGTTAATGTCCTGGATGGATCTATGCTCCGTCGTTGAGCAGCACTCCTGATCTGCAGAGTACGTTGCTATATCACAAATAGTAACAGCATACATCTACACCGGTGCACCTGTATTCAGACCTGCAATACCCACTGCTGTGGTGTTATTAGTGTCTTGGAAATGTTGCACGGGAATAGGTGGTTTGTGATTAGGTGGTTGAAATGAGTGTCATTACAGTATGTATTGTATTGCGGGGGCGGTGTTTGGTGGTCTCATGGCTTGATTGAGATTATTGCTGGTGTAATTCCATGATGGGGGAGAAGTTTATTTTAATAAGTATTCATTGAAGTTTCTAGATTTTCGTCCTGCATGTGACATGGATGCTGGTGGGGTAGGGATTTTGCTCTGACTGACTGCTTTCACCAGTCCTTTATTTTCATTGTTATTCAGTGAATGTCTCGACGCAGGAAACTGCTTCAACTTCGATGAGTGCGTGTTTGATGCGGACTGATTTCAGAGTATTGTGGTCAGCATTATGTGTTTGTAGCGTCGTACACCAATGCTTTTAAAGTCTGTGGATCTCCTTTGGAGAGTTTCTGGAAGGATCAGAAAACTGTTTGGTTGAAGTTGTTTTTGGGTGGAGAGGGTGCTGATCTGCTGTGTGATGGGGTATCTGTCACAATTTGTCAGTGTCTTAATGTGCTGGTTGTTACCTTTTGTCAATTGGGACGTTCAAAAGTAACTTTGTGGTTCTTTGTGTACGGTTTGGTTGGATTTATTGGGTGGTTTATGATAGTGTGTGTGAATATGGCACAGTGGGGTGGAAGGGGAGCCAAGTGCTTTGGGTCTATGCAGCTTGGGAATATGGAGGCAATGTGATCCATTGTGTTGCCTCTGGAATGGGTCGAGCCAGTCACACGCGAGGGGAGTTCGAGGGATGCAAAAACATTTTGAAAGACTTCCTTTATGTTTTTAATTGGTAAGTAAGGTTCTCTAACGGGTGTGTTGGTGTTTCAGATGCTAATGTGACTGCAGAGTATGGCACTTGGTTTCTTATGTTCTCTGCTGAAGCCTGGCCACCTATGGATGAGGTTGAAAATTGATAGTACGTTTGGGAGTGACCCAGAGACACAACACTGCTACCATCTGATTTTCTTTTCAAGTGGCCAAAAAGCAATATCACGCTATCCAAGCCGAATTTCTTTATCCATTTGGTCAAGAAAAGGGGTAAAAGGGAAAGTGTACTGGATGCACATTTGAAGTTCACTCTGGGAGTATGTCACTAAAATATTTCTCTATCCAAGATGGGTGAATGAAAACAAAATCACCCTCTAAAAGAATCTACACAATAATATTGAAAAGGTACGTTGTACAATGAGTCTAGTCAGAAAAATGTGTCTTTATTGTGAACATTTTTCAGGAAGACTAAGTGATCAGGTGAGGTGATGGACCTCAGATCACCCATATCTATCTACGTGTTAAAGCTGCATTTTGACTCTTTCCCCCCCCCCCCCTTAATTACCACATGTTCCTTACACCGTTGGATGGAAATATCGACTGACCCAGATCTAGACTATGGGAGAAGGGAAGAGAAGATAGATGGCGGCCTTTAGTGCTGACTGTCAGCTGCCTGTAGCCGAAGCTCAAAGCCTACTGCCCTGCCTGAGCTGCCCCTCCTGCAATAAAAAATATGTATTTTGTGTGTTGATTCCCTTTGCCCAAAATCCTGCAAGCTTACGGAAGTGGCAGCGCGTGAATGCTATGGGCTGCTCACTTCCATGATATGGCCAGGTATTGCTGAGTCCCCTTCCATCAGGTTGTCCTGCCACATCCTATGTAGTGTAGTTCCTATATTCCAATAGGCTCTGCGCATTGGAATAACATATCCTGTAGATTTGACGTAGGACTTATGTCGACTAGGTCTCTATCGAATATATTAGACTTAATTGTGAGTGCCAGCTAGCTCAGAGGTCACTAGAAACGTTCTCGAATAAACAAGAAGGGATTCGTTTCTGACAACTGCCTAAACATGACTACTCTGTTTCCCCAAGATAAAACGTATCTTGAGAGTCGTGGAAACAATAGATAGATATTTTACTCAGTCAATCGTGCATGCTTCGTTTCATCAGAGTTGCAGGGAAAATAGAGACGGGCGTTTTCAATAAAAGGATTTATTGAACAGTCTTCTTTCTTATGCGAGTAAAGTGAACCGCTACAATCGTTATGCAGGTTGCAAAGTATAATGCGAACAGCAAGAACAATATTATAAAAAATACCGTAAAAGCATAGTATGGTTTCTAAGCCATAAAATACATACATAAATAACAAAGCTAAAAGTACTCAACTGGTGATTCTAAAATACGCCTACCCCAATGTACCTAACCTGAGTCTAGTAGATAGTCGAGCTGCTCCGAACCACTGTGTTTGCTAGGGCAAGTGAAGGCATATTTATACCGTGAAGGTGCCTAGTTTGACGTAAAGTCGGACATAATACCGTCACCAAAGAACCCTAAGGGAGTGGTAGTTCTTTGAAAACTCCATGATTTCTAGGACAAATCAATATTCAAGCAAGGGGATGTCCCTGACTGCTGAAGCTGAGTTTTCCAAGAAATCGTTGTGGCTTTTTGGAACGAGTGGAAGTAACCATGCCTGTATGTGGACTGCATGGGTTATGTCTAAATATGGTTATGATTTCTATGCCTATATAAGGGCAATGTGAATTGTACCTATATAAGGGCATAAATTGGTAAATTACGCTTGGATTCTAAAATGCTACACAACACATCTCCCCCTTTTCCCCGAGGCATAGCCAATAGATAACTTTCCTGTATTCAGTTTCGTTTTTGGGTAAATTCTGTTGGGTGTTTTCAGTGTTTTCCAGTGATTTCAATAGCTTAAAAAAACAGTGGTTATCAGTAGTTACACATTTTCGCGCCATTAAAAACAACAGGAACAGTGTTTTTCCGTTGTTTATGGAACTTTTTGCTTTTATTATTGCTTGCTTTCTGCACTGATTGTACGTAAACTGTCTATATACCATGCACAATGTATATGAGGTCGAAGTGTAGTTTTTACAAATCAAACTTATCGTAGTACTTTATACAATACTTCTTCAATGAGTCTTTGGGCATGCGGGCTCGCTCTTTCCTTCTCATGTAAACTTTCATCTGTGAAAGGGCCCTCTCAACATTGGCACTTGAGACAGGCAACGCCAAAATAGCCAGTACACAATTTGCTAACTCTGGCCACTGGCATAGCTTTCCATGCCAATAATGATGCACCTGAAGATTGTGATTCTCTGTGGCAGGTTCTAAAACATATGCGTTGAACTGGGCGCATATGCCCCCAGAGTTATTGAAGCGGTCAGAAATGAGGCAGCACTTTTGAAACTCAGGAGAAAATTTGCTTTACGGAAGGGATCTATAACTTGTGCCGAGTACCACAGTGAGGCTTCATTGACTTCAAATGCCATGGTTGGTGAAGGGCTATTTCTCATACATTGTAAAATAAAAGTTACTGAATTGCTCCTCAACATTTCTTTGCTTACCAAGTGGCAAGCAATCTAACATGTAGCAGTGCCAAAGTCACTAAAAGTGTCACCCAGCTTACTGTCAAGGAGATGTTTCAGATCGACACAAATTATGCTGAACACTTAGCAGACAAAGGTGTTTTCAGACTTTTTTATCAGGTCCACTACAGCAGTCCTGCTTTTTTGTAAAAATCTAAGAATGCAGTAGAGTGTACTTTTTTTCAAATCGCCATCAATATGGATCCAAAGACCCTCACATTTCTTGCCGTTTTCATCATCACTCAGCAAAAGTTCTGTAAATGGTTGCCTCATGGATAATATAGCATTCATGGCCTCTAGGACTGAGAACTACCAGCTAAGTGACACAGTTGGGATGGCTCTTTCTTTGATGCCACACAAGGCTCAAAATGAGACCTATTTGTATTTTAGTTCCCACGCATAACAAAACAGTGCACCAGAATGGACTAAAAAGTCAATAGCATTAGTCATTAACTCTGAAGATTGTAAAGATGCCTTCAGATTGTCATCTAACACGTGGCAAGGATCTCTTACAGGGAAGCTCTTCAGCTCAGGTATTGATTTTGACAGGTCATCACACACATTTTTCATTTTCATATACATAGCTGAATCACTGTAAATACAAACAATGCCACTCTAATGTTTGTAGAACTTGATAAGAACTTTTTGCAGCAGCATTCCAAGTGACACTGTATTCCATGTTTTCCAAAAGTATGGTGTCATGGTTTCACCAGGATCCCAGATGCTTTGTGACTGTACTCTTTTCACATATGCCTGTCACTATACCTTGCATTGAATTTTTAAAGCCTGGGGTGTTTGGCGATTCACCTACTATCAATACTGACTCACTAGAAAAGGGGGCTGTTGTATCAAGGGTTTTTACCCATTCTCTGTGAGTAAATGTGAGGGTACATATTGGAAAAGATTCTCATGAAACCTACATTTTTCCTATCAGTAAAAGACTCAAACGTAGCCAAAAAATATAATATGATTTAGATATTTCCTGAATCTCTACAGTTTATAAAATAAACAACACCTAAAACATACTTCTAAACCTTGTATCTTCAAACCAAAGACCACAAAACTGAAAAAAGGATGAAGAAACAATATTTTAGTGACATCCCTAAATAATAAAATTCAAGCAGAATAATGTTAGCCCAGTCTTACTGCTACCTTACATTACATAGTAACATTGTATTGGCCCATTCAGGAAAAAATTAAAATGACTCTTTCACTCTCCTTTTCCTTTCTTTGAATGGAATTCAGTTTGTGGGTGTGCAAGGGTTTTTTCAGTGTTTATATGTTTTCACTGGTGATGGCTATTTCCCTTCCGGTGGGGTTTTATCAGTTATAATAGGGTTAAACCTAAAGCCAGACAGCCTACCAATAGATCAACATCCACACAGGTCTTGTCTTGGAATAGGGGTCGGATAACCCCAGACGTATTTTATTAAAATAAAAAAAATATTTAAAAATTCAAATAATTTCAATACGCAGAAAACCCGCACATATTCAGAAGTTTAAAATTTTTCATAATCAACGTATTTACAACTTTTTTTATGGCTAACCTTATCACGTATCTAATACATAGCCATACCTAACCTAAAGCTGAAATCTGATCAATTTGTTTTCTGCGTATCCCGGGTGAGCCTACGTGAAAGGTCATGACTGGTCCCAATTACTTGCTAGGGCCCCCTTCTTACCGGAGTGACCTTGCACAGGAGGCCCGTTGCTGATCAGATTCCTTCCCTCGGGCACCCCTTACGCCCTCCAATACTACTTCCAAGGGACTGACTGTTCTGCCAACTTGGCGCCCATACACCTGTGCAGGGATTGGCCCAAACTGCCTACCGGAAGCAGAACGTCTACCCCCGCACCCTTCAGGCTACCGGCCGTAAACACCCCTTGGAGTGTGATGAGGGACCACTAGCCATTCCCATCCCCTCAGGCATCCCCATTAATAATGGGATGCCTTCTAAAAGATGGAAAAAAAATGAATGACCAATCATGACCTTACCGCCACAGGCCAGGATAGTTGACCGACTATCTGTCCCCCTCCTTCTGCCTACTGACAAAAGGTGATGCTTTGTCCCTTGCCCCTATCATCAAGGCTAACACGTTCTCATAGAAATGCTTATTGCCCAGTTTAGAGAGGCGAACCCCGTCCTGGTGAACAAGCATTTGCAATGCAATAGGTTTCGCATTAGTTATGAGCTACTGGCATTGTAAATGGGTGTGTTCGTTAGAATGTGTTTCTCAAAAAATATCCTAGCTGTAGCTTAACAAATAAAAGAAAATCAATGAAGCAAGGAAAGGGTGCAGTACCTTTGCTTGTTACAAGGTGTCCCTTTGGACGTTTATTAGCCATATAAGGTACGGCACCCTCCAATAATGAAGAATACAACTCATCCACAGGACCGTGTTTGAGGGTTGAACTGATAACCCAGAGTGCAGACGATGAGTGAGCCGTACCAAATGACCAGGCACACTTGACTGTAATGATTAAGCTGCTATTCCTGTATATCTGTTTATGGTTTACCCTGAAGCTAGAAAAAATATTCCATGATTTGGACGATTAGAGCATCTAATTCATGTAAATCATTTGGTGTCCCTGCCTTAGTTACTTTGTCCTCATTCCATTTAGAAGAATCACAGAGGAACACAGTGGCGATCAAGAAGGTGGCCACTACATTTTATGTTGTTATGTTAACTCCTACAAAATCATCAGGACGAAGGCAAATTATATCTTCATTAAATACTGAAGGCATCACTGGCTAAAACAGGACACCAGAGGACTGTCTGCAAAACCCTGCTTATGCCATGTACAACCAAAAAAGCACACACCATGCCCATAAGATTAAACAAGCAAATACTGGGAGCTGAATGGGCACAGAATGTTGTTTAGAAGATTTAATTTATTTTCTGTGTTTTGATTGGTGCTAAAAAGCCACCCTCTTTTAGAACATATATCCTCATTTACACCTTGATAAAAACTGCATGCGTAAAAAAACACCCCGAATCAAACAATTAACATGTGTTATTTTCACCCAGTTAAAAAGTAAGTGCAAACAAATGGTGAATAATACAAAGAAATTGGGTTTCACGCACTGAGGGATCCCTCAAGAAGTCCACGGATGCCCTCCAGAGGGATCGCAATTCTGAAATTGGGGCTGCCGCACGAGAAATCCACCAGCCCCCTCCAACTGAGCCGACATGTTATAAACTTTGTGGTCTCACAGTTCTGTTCTCTGTTGCGACTTTGCTCCTAACACTTGAAAAACTGAAATCTAGCAATAAAGCAATTCCAGAAGACCACTTTAATGAATTAGCTTGCAGGTTACATGCGAGCAGACAATGGAAGCCCTAGCTCAAGCCCAGAGGCCATTAAGACAAATGCAATTAGCTGTGTAAACTGCTTGAGATGAGTGCCTTGGAAATGAGATTCGAAGAGAATACTACATCCAAAACAATTTACCAGGGTGGAACTGCCTCCTTCAATCTCTGCTCATAATCCCGCAGGAATGCCACTGCACCACTGTAGCCCAACATCGGTCATAAATCACACAGACTGGCACAGCAGGGCACGGTAAAGCATTTCTGCTTAGCTGCTTCACAGAATAGATAGCACGTGTGAATGGCTGCGACGCCTGGTGCGGCCGCCATAACAAACGTTCACGCAGGAGCCAGACTAGTGCGTAGGCAAGAGCTCGTCATGTTTATTGGAAAGGTGAAATAACAAAAGGCACAGTGTGCACCATCTCATCCGCGCTTGTTCGGCTGCTTTGGCCTTGATGTCACTTCTAAAGCAATATCGACTTGATCTGAAGTCTGTCTGCCATAGACGCGGAGTGCTTTTGGCATAAAAAAACAAGTGGCGCGCACGTCGCGCCTGTGTGGGCACAATCGTAGCTCCTCCCATGGCCTATTGGTGTCGATTACGCGCTTGGTGCACGTAATAGACACCAATAGGCAATGGGAGGAGCTATGCGCGTGCTTCGGGCCAATTGTGTGTAGTCTTTTCAAATAAGACGCACGCAAAGGCCAATGGGGTACCACAAAAGGAATCGCACATGCACAAGCGTGTCGTGTACGATTCCTAGGTGACTGCTAAAACCCCGTTTTTAATTACAAGATGCCTCGCGCTGCGAAGCACTGCTTATGCAGTGCAACACAGGGCGCAAGCCCTAAAAAACAGCCCCCCCCAGATGCACCCATTCGCCAACACCTGCAGTCTTGTGGACCGAAAGAGCTTATCAATCCTGTTATTGATTCTCTTCACGGAGTGATTCAAAACCCTCACCGACTCCACCCCCCTGCTATTGAAACCTCAGGATCATGTGGGACCACACTATCACTGCCTGTGGGCACTACATGGCCAACCACCCCATTTCCGTGATCAGTGACCCCAACTACTCCCTTCCTGCCCAGATAAACCAGGTCATCACCTCCCAAATGCACTATTACTACAGCGGGTACTGTGGAGTCCTAGGCAATAAGGCACCAAAAACAGTCCATGCAGTGCCATCTTGAAACCCGCCTGCTGGGCCATTTCCGCGAAATTGCCTGTGAAAAATTGTGTTTCAACCTGCTCACCTATGAATGACCTATAATCCAGACTTCTCTTTTGACCTGGAATGGGCGAGGCTCCGATGACCGGCAGACAATGGCTAGCCCCCCTCCTACAGCACAGGACGTGGGAACTGCGAAACATTGACACAAATAACCAGCCATTCGCCAATAATACTTTGAGCAGGTGTTAACGCACATATCATTTGTAACAGTCAGAAGACCAACTCCTTATTCTCTGAACTTTCTGTCCCTGTAGTCCCCTAGCCGTGGCATGAAAGAATGGGTACCAAATGTGGATGTATCCAAGCCTACTGCCCCCAGCGTTAATGTTAATATCCTGCCACATTGAAATTTCGTGAGAGGAGTCCCATCCTGATGAATGAAGATTGGCCCTCCAGCTTCTTGAGGCCTGTAACCTGTTCACACACGAATGCCCAACCATCATACTTCTACCTCACCTGGCCCCCAGGTGGGTACCTGGGCTGGGCTAGAATTCTGCGACTGATGCACGATTGCGAGCTTCCTTCCTGCGGCACAGGACATGAAAAACTGAGAGAAACCAAAAACAAATGCAAACACCGTCATCAAACATAGCAGCATTCAGAGCAGGTGAAGACTCACATAAACGCTTGTAACCATCAGAAGACCACAGGCAATCCTCAGAACTGCATGCCCCGACATGCCTCTGGCCGTGGCCTTGGTGGCGGCTCCAATCCTAAAAAGAATGGGTACCAAATATGTATGGGTCCAAGTCAGCTGCCCTGAGTGCTAAACCCAGAATCCGATCCACACACCCTTTTTAATGCCACTAGTACCGCTGACAAAATGTCAATGCTGATTGGGAGTCTGGCATCAGGTTGGGGACTTGTGAACGCTGACACCCCCTCAGTGCTCTGTGCAAGTGCTGGCGCGATCGCAATTTAACATTGAAATAACATCATCTAACGATCTTCAGAGAGGGACGGGCGGAAAACGAATCCAGGAGGTCTTATTCGTGGATCAATGATGGGGTGATTTTATTGTCAGTAAACAACTCAAACAAAACAGGTAAGTGTCTTTGAGGTTTTTTCTGGGTGGTTGGCGTCCTTCTTCCTTCCTTCTGTCTCCAGACAAGTAGTGGTAACGTCCCCGGGTACCCTGGAAAGAGAAGAAATAGAAGACAGCAAGTTTGACTGTCCGGAATGCAGCTGTTTTCATAAAAAAGGAGAAGAGTACCGTCACCAAGTCCAGAGGTGAAATGAGAAAAAACTGTGTGCTCGAAGCAGGGTTAAAGTGCAGGGTGGGAGAAAGTTTCAAAGGCACGTGCCCAAAGAAATTAGGTTATTCAAATTTCCTGCCCCTTAGCTTCAGTTGGCGAGGAGAAAATGAACATGGACCTGCAGATCTCAAAATAAAGCAAATTTTCACCCTAGTCAATGGTGGCTGCGTAAGAGGTCTCAATTTTAGGGATGCGAATAACCCTCCAAAGCCCAGAAGGCAGTTAACGTTAACAGAGAAAGAAGATGGTCCTGTGCTCCCCCAACAAAAACAAAGTAAACAGACCCGATAATCCCATGCACCCGTTTCCAACTACACCCTCCCTTCACTCTGTTTTCCCGGGCCACATACAGCAGGAGCGTAAATCTCTGGTGTTACAGCCGTGTGAAGGTGTCCTCTGGGGACGTCCACCAGGCCTCTGACCAGGTCTCGGGCTCTGCGTGCACGTTGTCTGCTTCTTCCTTGATGACGGCGCCGGCTCTGGATTCGTCGTCCTGGTGTCCCAGTGAGCAGGGAATCACTTCTTCCGTTGCAGCCCTCGACCTGCTCCTTCCTTCAGGTCTCCGTTCACCTTCCTCCTCCGGCACAGCATCTTCCGGGTTCTCTATTCGAGGTGGATGCCCCGCCTCTGTTTCCCGGGTCCTCATTCCATTTGCTCTTTTCCTAGGGTGACCAGGCGTCCCCGTTTTGCCAGGACAGTCCCTGTGTTTAACCAGCTGTCCCAGCAAATTTCAAGAAATGTTGCTCATGTCCCCGTTTTTTGAGAGGGTCGACTGAAAACGGTGGGAGGTGTTTTTTACGTTTTACAAAGCAGGGATAGTTAGCAGTTGTTTCAAGAAAGCAATTTAATTAACAGGCAAGCTACTGAGCTTACAAAATGCATTTTATGTATGTTCTTATTGCCTGTTCTGTAATTCTCTGCTGAGGAGCGCTCTCATCGCTTGAAGTAAAATTGTAGTCCTTCTTCTATTTTTGTGAAATGTCCCAGTTTTTGGCTTTAAAATTCTGGTCACCCTATCTTATCCTCCTCTGAGCTTCCTGTTGGGGAGAGGAGTCCTGGTTAGTTAACCCTTGATTTTCTGGTTTGTCCCACACAGCAGATGACGGATTGGACTGCGAGTCGGTGTTAGGGTTCATGATGGGGGTAAAAGCAGGCTCCTCCTCACAGATCTCCAGGCTTTTTTGTTACAAATCATTGTTCACATGTGTGTTAGTCCAACTGGTTGGCAGCTCCTATCTCGTACACCTTCGTTAAAGGAAATATCGCGCACTGAAAATGCTGTGTCTGGTTGCATTGGCATGGTCCGCAAACCCTATACCCATAAGTCGGCCTTCAGCACTTGCTGACAAACTGGTGGGTCTACCTGAAAACGCTATGCACCACTCCACCGAGGCGTGCATCATGCGCCCTATGTTGCTGCCTTTTTGGCTATGTTCCTACTATAGAAATACCATATAAATACCATATAAATGTATCCATACACATGATCTTGGGAAAGGAAACTCAGAATTCAGCCAACTTCCCTTGGGTGGACACAGAACTCCCTGTAAGATTACACTATACTAACAGTGTACTACAGGGGGTATTGCACCTTGTATACCTCCCACGCTTTCTGGCTAATGTTTTTCTGAATACTAGTCTCTGCGCCAAAATAACTCATGCAGGCCGCCTACTGTCACCTCTCTAAGCGCTCTATATTAAGTGTACCAGTATAATTCCTGTGATTGGTTTTGGTGAACCTGCAGCTGGAACTATTTCTGTTGCTCTACCTTTGTTCCTCTCCGATTGCATTTTTGGGCTGTCATCGCCTGACTGTGCAGAACCGAATGACCGCTTGAGTACGTAACCAGAGCCACCTTTGTGAGTCTCCCTAACGCCGAGGTCGTGGTTTCTGGCAGCTACCACTAACTGCACTGCAGGGCAGTGTGTGACAAACTATCTCTATATAATTGATGCTGGCTCGTGAGCCTAATGACCATGAAATACTGTTAACATGCGTCCACCTTGAGCACGTCTACCAATCTAGTACAGTATGATCTGACAGCCGCCACCATTAAAGTAAAACGTAAAGAATGTTCATTCTTGTTCCCCATTGGAAATTCGAGCAGAACTTTAAATGACCTTGGATCCTATTATTATTATTATTTAATTATTATATTATTATTATTATTATAATTATTATTATTATTATTATTATTATTATTTCATTATTTAATTCCTGTAACTGAATTTGCATTCAATTCAATTCAATTCCTTTATTCGGTTTTCATGAAATTACAAAAACCATAAAAGTACATCTTTTTATAAAACATTAAAAAAAAGTAGTTAAAAAAAATGTCATCCTCTGATTACAATAAATAGATTTAAAAACTTTTACAAATTCTATCAAGGACAGTGCATACTAACGATATGAAGTGTCAAAATACCGGATCAATTTTAAACAACATCAAATGAGGACATTAAAGTGCAGAAGGAAAACCACTGTATGCTTATGCAGAATATGCAGGACGAATCCTATTCTAAATTTGACCGGTGTCTAACACAGTTTCAGAAAATGGGCTATATTTTTTTGCAAAGAACTCCACTTCCAGGTATTGCATCACAAGGTAAGCTGGGCAGCATTGTCGTAAATTTGCATTCATAACTACGCTTGTACTGCTAGATTTAAGCATGTTAAACCAAATAACCCATCTCGGGGTAGGTTACATTCTGCCACAGAGTCTGACTAATCCCTGCAGTAAATGTAATTATTGAATGCATTTGCCCGCAGCTAATTAAACATTGTCCTTCTGCGTACATCCTGGGATTCTGAATATTCTACACATCTTGCCTCATGCAGCATACCAAAACATATACAAGTTTACCTGACCCAAAAACAGGAATCTCAACAAGTCTGCACAGTGTTTTATAAATAACATTCCTTAAATCCACTGACACCAGAAAAGGCTGAATCCTGAGACAATAATTTGCGCTGGGAGGCCTAGTGTTACGAGCGTCAACGAGGCCACGAATAGATAAAAGCCTGTTCCTAAAGGTGGGGTCTAGGACCGTCCTATCAAACATAGATTATTGATCCGTTTCGACCCAGCACTGGAAGCCCCCCGTGCAGGTGACCCTCCAGAATGGCCGCAGCGCTTGAAGTCTCCACATTTTTGCACGGTTAAACCACAACATAAAATTAAATGTGGGGAAAACCATATTGTCACAAGGCTTGTTTCCCGTACATGGATTTATTGTTACTTCTTCCATAGTACACCACGCTGCGTAAAATTATTAAAGTAACTTTCCATCAGCTTACTACAAAATGTGAATATTGGATGCAACTCACTGATTGCTAACGAACATGAATTACGCCGGCCTTAATTGCTTTAACCTTTATTCGTGTATAAACATGCAGTTATGGTGTTTTAGGCCAACCCAATGTAGTGACATTCATTAAACCACGCTAACAACAAAACTAACAATAACTGATTCCTGCTCCAGTTTGAACAGACTTTAGTAACTTGAGAGTTATTACCATAACTCATGCTTCCTAACCCACTTGACCCGGAGGCTTGCAGTGTTTGCAATGGTAGGCCGTGTGACTGGATAACCCCTCAACAGGCCAGGCCGTCTGTGGCTTGGTGGGGAGTGCAGCACTACAAAAGCGCCAGTACGGGCCTTAAATAAATGTCAAATAGTCGCAGCTTGCAGGACATGCCTGGGCATGTTATCAAATCGGCCACCTCGAATCAGGAGGTTTACTCAGTGGTGGCTGGTGACCTTTGATATTGGTGAGGCGTAATTACTGTACTGTGGCGAGCGAGCCAGATCCACCTACAAGGCGTTCCCCGAGAAAATTTTGAAAAAAAGAGTGTGCAAATGGTGCATTCTCAAGCAAATTTGAGAAAGAGGTGGCTTGGCAAACATCTCTGTGAGTAACCAGACAAGTCTCTTTGCACTTGCACAGATACATCACTCTCCCTGTATTCACATAGACACACTATTCACCCTGCACTCATAGACACATTGCGCACCCTTCCCTGACACATCACTAAGCCTGCATTCACCCATCCACATCACTTACCCTGGACTCAGTCAGTCAGTCATTAAAACTTTATTTAGTTTGTTACAACCATAAAAGTATACACTATACACTTATAAAACTTTATAAAAACACATAATATGGAACTTTTGTAAAATTGCAACTCAATCATTTCCTGGAAGATAACCCCGACACCTTTGTTATTAAACAGTATCCTCCTAGGTTGTTAAAATCACGAGTTAACATGAGTAAACACAATACATACATTAAAATGCAATCTCATTTTTTTTGTTATAAAAGGTGGGTTACATACACCTATAACTCTGTACTCTGGAGAAACCCCTTAACTCTACTCATGTATTTCCCCAAAGCACAGGCTATATCCAGATTTGACATTCCCACCAGAAGGTCTGCAGCTTGCTTTCTATTCATAGTCCTGTATTTTTTGAATATCGTGCCTAAAATCTCCTTACGTATATCAAGGACCATCCTACAGTCTAATAAAATATTAATAATATCACAGGAGGTACCTAACGTACAAGTACAGTTGCCATTTCTATTTATCATGAGATTTTTAACCCTGCTATTTACATAACCGGGATTTATTCCCATTCTCAATTTTAATACCTCTCTTCTTAAGTGCTGGTTCGGCAACCTGTCCAAGTAAGGGTAGGAATGGTCTTCAGTAATCCATACTTGGATCATATGGGACACTGACATTTTTTGCCAGAGATACTCTTGATCGCTTATACGGGACGCGTCCGCTCCCAATGACCGTAGTTCCTTTTTACCTATATTGACGTGTCCTAGCTGCGTATCTAGTCCTATTCCTAGCTTCCCATATGCTTCATTTAATGAGGCTCTTGTTTCTTTTGCCCAAGATAACTCGCTAGAGGCAATTTCCTCTCTACACCACTGTGATATTTTTCTGGGGGGCTCCCCTTCTCCAGACGCTGCCAAAACCGTATTAGTGCCATCCTAGTTATAATTGCCCAGAAGGTAATTCCCAGCTCCAGTCTTGCTGCTTGTACCATTGTTTGATTTTTATAAATTGTAGTCCAAAAAAAATGTGTATTTATTTTTGTATCAATGGTGGCATCAATGGTGGCATGCTGTGCTTTAGATGAATGTTTGGCAGCAAAACCCGGAAAATCACGATTTCTATGCTGTTGTGCTAGTACAGGGGTATTGTATTGAATTGAATTGCACCTACCTGACTAGCAGGCACCAGAGTCCGCTTTAGAGGCAGCGTGTACATATTTTAAAAACTGTTCGTCATTTTAAATTGTTTCTGTGTGTTATCTGCGCTTTGCACACTGCTCGTTCTTTGGTTGCTGGTCCCCGGTCCGTCACGGCTTGTGCCGATTGAACAGAGGGACAGGCAACCGGTTGAAGCCAATTGACTTCGGATTGGCTAGCGTCATCACAACTGACCCGCCTCCCTCCCCATTTAAACGTACCCTCAGCGCGGACGCGCGCAGCGGCGCTCCAAAGGCAAGCCCGTCTGCACCCGTCCGCGCCAGGTTTCCGCCCGGAACCTTGTTTCTGTCATACTCTTAATCCCCTGGTAAGCTCCCTTGCAAAATGCTATGTTACACCAGCAAAGAGCTGAAATCTTTAAATATCTCAAGGACTTTTAATACTGGCATTACCACCATGATGATTCAGCCCCCTATATATCATTACACAACTCCCCGGACTGAATCCTCAGTATGCCTTCATGCAGCCACCGTTAAAGCAAATGAGACCTCAGGACATCTGAATACTACTATAGCTAATGAGATATTGAACAAGGTTTCCAAATCAGACAATATCGCAACACCGCCTATTGAAATGAAAGAAAATGTCAAACCTCTCACTGCAATGTATCTTAATACACAATCTATTCCTCAACATGCAATAGAGCTATGGAGCATCCTAGACACCGATAAACCTGACATCTGTTTTTTCACTGAAACTTGACTCCATAGCTAAGCCTCATCTGACATAGCATCTGCTTTTCCCCCAGAGTATTATCTAACCAGGTTAGACAGAGAGGTGAGAAGAGGGGGTGGCATAGCAATCGCGGCCAAACCTCCCATACAGATTGAGTTGCAAGAGTCTTTCTCCAGCCCAACCGCGAAAATCATGGTTGTCAATATTAAAATTTCTAGCTCCGAAACATGGAGAGGTGCGTTAGTCTATAGACCTCCTGGTCCTAAAACCAAATTTGTTAACCATCTTTTAGAAATCAAATTCTCTCATACACTGGCAACTGATAATTTTGTTTTACTTGGTGATTTTAATTATCATGCCGAGCTCCTATCTGATCCTGAAATAATCCATTTAATTAGAACAATGGAAAGTCTAGGATTGACCCAAAGGGTAACGGGCCTGACCCACCTAGCAGGCCACACGTTGGACTTAATCTTCACCAACTCATCCAAAATGAGTAATGAGATCCCGATGCCCATGATTTGGACTGACCATTATCTTCTAAGGTTCAGTCTTCCTAGACCCACTCCGGCCAAATTAGTAAGTAAAAAAAGAATGCTTATACGACCTTGGTGCAAATTGACATCTGAAGCTTTTCTTAAACATTTTAAACCTCCAATAAATCAGGGGGCCCCACTGGAACTAAGGGTAACCAACCTAGAGATCTCTATCCTGCAAACCCTGGATGAGATTATCCCTGAGACGATGTCAATGTGAAATCCGTTGCTTCCCCATGGTTCACCGCAGCTCTAAAAACTGACAAGTAGTCTAGTCGAGCAGCTGAACGGCAATGGCGGAAAACAAAAAAGAAGGAGGATCATACGAAATATAAATTGCTGCACTCACTTTATGTAAAAAACATCAAAATGGATAAAAAGACCTATTTAACCGCGCACATAAACAACGCAGCTACGGCTTACGGCTTTAATCGAATCCCATGGGGTTCTAGACCCCTCACAATCCGGTTTCCGTGCCACTCATGGCACGGAGACAGCAGTCATTGAGGTCGTAGATAACATCAGGCTCGCGGTGGATAGAGGCGATTCAGCTATTCTCATCCTTTTGGACCTATCCGCTGCTTTTGATACTATCTCCCACAGCATCTTGAAACATCGACTGTGGGAGATAGGTATCAGAGGAAGGGCCTTCGGTTGGATTGAAAACTATCTCACTGACCGCCTCACCACGCGCGAGTAGATACCCTGGTCTCAAGTAGCCGCCCGGTAACTGTGGGGGTACCCCAAGGATCGATTCTCAGCCCTCTACTATTTAATGTATATCTAACTCCATTGGCAAAGATCATCAATTCATACAGCTTTGTAACCGTATCGTACGTTGACGATACCAAATTGCTTATCACATATGGTACAGACTACTCTGGTTCCCGCTCTCGTTTTAAAAATCTGCATGATTGAGATTAGTAACTGGATGAATAACAACAAATTGCAATTGAATGCTAGTAAAACCGAAGTCCTTCTGTTTGGCAATGCTGAAAAATCCTGGTCGCAAGACTGGTGGCCTCCTGAATTGGGAGCATGTCCTTCTCCAAAGCCAGCTGTACGCAATCTCGGAATAACGATTGACCGCGCTCTATCCCTTAAAAACCATGTCAACCAGGTCACAGGAACCTGTTACGGTATCATGCGCAATCTTCGGTAGATCTTTAAATGGCTTCCTATTGAAGCCAGAAAACCTCTGGTACAGGGCCTGATCATCAGCCATTTGGACTATGGCAATGCCCTGTACGCCGCACTCAACGTGGACCTGCTCTCAAAGCTGCAGACCCTCCAGAATGCTGCAGCCAGATTAGTTCTGAATCTCCCTCCCAGAACAGCTTCTGCTCCATGCTTGAAAAAGCTCCACGGGCTCCCTGTCTGTCTGAGAAGCCATTTTAAGATCCTTAGTATGACACACAAGACTCTGTACAATACCGGTCTCGATTACCTTCGAAAAAAACTCAACTGGTATGTACCCAAAAGACCCTTAAGGTCCAGTAACAAATCACTCTTAATTCAACCTCGAATCCGTACCTCCCGTTATGGCCATCTTGCTCCTTTGCTTTGCTTTGGAACAAATTGCTCCCTCACCTGTTATTCATCACTGAACACAAACCATTCTGTAAAACTCTCAAAACCTGGCTGTTTCCTAAATAATCCTGACACATCCCTCAATAGCTATTAACGTTGTCTACCGGTTTGCTGCAAGCTCCTTGAGACCTCACTGTGAAAAGCTGCGCTATATAAAAACATGTGACATGACATGACAAAAGTAAAGTGTGCCATACTGCGATTGCTACAATAGTTAATTGTGGATGCGTTAACAATTGATGTGTGCACTGATGGCTGGTGGTGTGTGTGCCTGTAGAAATAGTTCACTGATGGCTGGGGGTGTGTGTGCCTGGTGAAAGTGTGCACTGCCGGCTGATGATGTGTGTGCCTCGTGAAAGCGTGCACTGATGGCTGGTGGTGTGTTTCTGGTGAAAGTGTGCAATGACGGCTGGTGGTGTGTGTGTGGCTGGTGAAAGCGTGCACTGACGTCTGATGGTGTGTGTGCCTGGTGGAAGCGTGCAGTGACGGCTGGTGGTGTTTGTGCCCAGCGAAAGCGTGCACTGCCAGCTGGTGGTGTTTGTGCCCAGTGAAAGCGTGCACTGATGAATGATGGTGTCTGTGCCTGGTGAAAGTGTGCACTGATGAATGATGGTGTCTGTGCCTGGTGAAAGTGTGCACTGACGTTGTGCTTGTGCTTGTGTGTGTGGTTGTGCTTGTGTGTGTGGTTGTGCTTGTGTGTGTGGTTGCGCTTGTGTTTGTGGTTGTGTTTGTTTGTGGTTGTGGTTGTTTGTGGTTGTGGTTGTTTGTGGTTGTGGTTGTGGTTGTTTGTGGTTGTGGTTGTGTGTGTAGTTGTGTGTGTAGTTGTGTGTGTGTGTGGTTGTGTGGTTGGGTGTGTGGGCTGGGTGGGTGTGGTTGTGTGTGTGTGTGTGGTTGTGTGTGTTGTGTGGTTGTGTGTGTGGTTGGGTGTGTGGGATGGGTGGGTGTGGTTGTGTGTGTGTGATTGTGTGTGTGGTTGTGTGTGCCTGTGTGTGTGTGTGGTTGTGTGTGTGTGTGGTTGGGTGTGGATGTGTGGGTGTGGATGTGTTGATGTGTGGGTGTGGATGTGTTGATGTGTGTGTGTGGATGTGTGTGTGTGTGTGTGGTTGGGTGTGTGTGGGGTTGGGTGTGTGTGTGTGGGTGTGGTTGGGTGTGTGGATGTGTGTGTGTGTGTGTGTGTGTGTGTGTGTGTGTGTGTGTGTGTGTGGTTGGGTGTGTGTGTTTGTGTGTGAATTTTACATTTTTTAATTTGTATTAAAGTTAATTAAAACTGTAACATACTAACGATATATTGATACTCGATAAAATATTAAAATATATAATTCATAAAAATTATGTACACATTTGTAAATCTGGAAATACAGATACATTTTAAGGTCCAAAGAGCAACATTTCAAGTTAATTTAATATATCACAATTGGCAGTTTGATCCAGAAAAGGGTGTCACAATACTTGTTACTAAAGGTTTAGCTTCCATCGACATGGAATTATGCAATAAGAGTGGGGCTTGTCCGTTTCTTAATCCTGGGCATTATGTAGTGCAGGTAAAATAATGTTAACAAACTTCCCAGCTCTTGCTAGAACTTGGGTTGAATTGTTACAGAAGCACAAATCAGATGCTTCCCTGCAATGTCTCAGTAACTTTTCCCGAAAAACTGGAAGCAGTAGGCGTCGGCGATCGTTGGCAAGATGAGGGCAACAACATAACAAATGTAACCAGGACTCATGAGGATAACTGCAGAGCCTACATGTTAGTTGGCCATTCCTCCGAGCCCACAGCGGGTTAAAGTCATGAATTGGAAGGGCTAACTACCTCATATAAATGATTTTATTGCAAGTCTGTGATTGAAGAGAATAGTTAAAATATGGTTGCGGTTTTCCCAGAATATACGAGTCGTTCAAAGCTGCATGGAGTGGTTTCTTGGGACGCCGAGCAACATCTCTCTCGAATGACACTAGAGTAATTTGTTTTTTTATCGTTTTTTTCCACATTGACAGGGAAACGATTGGATTAGAAAAGTTGATAGTTTCAATCTTCAATGTGGAGATGGCCAAAGGCAGCTGTCTGTGCCAAGGAGAGAGTTCATCCGTAAAAATTGCAATTGCTCTTTCATGGATTGAGCTGGAGCACGTAGGATGCAGATGTAGAGTTTTATTAAGTCTCCCAGACAATGAAGATCTGCGCTTGCCAGGCCCAGCTCAAGTCTCAGCCTCGCCCTCCATGCATGCTGGGCAGCCAAAAATATTTTCTTATAGGCCATTATTTGGTAATTCATTAAAAATGAATCCATTTTGCCAGGGAAGGCCAGGTGACCATAGGACACTGCCAGGAGCAGTTTGGCGCGTAGCACCCTTAAAATTGGCTCAGCTGTCGGACTGTGCAATTGCCGATGCAAGCGCCTCAGACTACGAATAACCCTTGCTCCCTTGGGACGAAGATGTTTAAGATGGGAAACTTGATTTGCCTTTTCATTAAACCACACTCCTAAATAATTGTAGCTAGTACAGGACACTATGTGCAGATCGCCTGCTCGCCAGGACAGATTTTTCTTTTTTTTATGTTTGACTTTGGTTTTTGATTCATTCATCAAAAGATTGTTTTTTATGTTATATATATTGAGGGCAGTGAGCGCTCTTTGTAGGCCTGTTTTTGTATGGTCCATGATAATGTCATCAGCGTATTGCATGACCTGTAAACGTGTGCCACCCAATTTTGGGGCGACCAAAGTTGCACCAGCCAATTCTTTAGGCAAATCGGCAGTATAAAGGTTGGGTGTGGGTGTGGTTGTGTGGGTGTGGTTGTGTGTGTGTGGTTGTGTGTGTGTGGTTGTGTGTGTGTGGTTGTGTGTGTGTGTGTGTGGTTGTGTGTGTGTGTGTGTGGTTGTGTGTGTGTGTGTGTGGTTGTGTGTGTGTGTGTGTGTGTGGTTGTGTGTGTGTGTGTGTGGTTGTGTGTGTGTGTGGTTTTGTGTGTGTGGTTGTGTGTGTGTGGTTGTGTGTGTGTGGTTGTGTGTGTGTGTGTGGTTGTGTGTGTGGTTGTGTGTGTGTGTGCGGTTGTGTGTGCGGTTGTGTGTGTGTGTGGTTGTGTGTGTGTGTGGTTGTGTGTGTGTGTGGTTGTGTGTGTGTGGTTATATGTGTGGTTGGTTGTGTGCGTGGTGTGTGTGTGTGGGTGGGTGTGTGTGTGTGTGGTTGTTGTGTGTGTGTCGTTTGTGTGTGTGGTTGTGTGTGTGTGGTGTGCTTGTGTGTGTGGTGTGCTTGTGTGTGTGGTTGTGTGTGTGTCGTTTGTGTGTGGTTGTGTGTGTGTCGGTTGTGTGGTTGTTGTGTGTGTGGTTGTGTGTGGTTGTGTGTGTGCTTGTGTGTGTGGTTGTGTGTGGTTGTTGTGTGTGGTTGTCTGTGTGTGGTTGTGTGTGTGGTTGTCTGTGTGTGGTTGTGTGTGTGGTTGTCTGTGTGGTTGT
Organism: Lissotriton vulgaris; assembly: GCF_964263255.1. Classification (NCBI taxonomy): domain Eukaryota; kingdom Metazoa; phylum Chordata; class Amphibia; order Caudata; family Salamandridae; genus Lissotriton; species Lissotriton vulgaris. Next base: position 1,390,921,367 of record NC_141687.1, on the reverse strand, counting down.
CTGTGTGGTTGTGTGTGTGGTTGTGTGTGTGTGTGGTTGTGTGTGTGTGGTTGTGTGTGTGTGTGTGGTTGTGTGTGTGGTTGTGTGTGTGTGTGTGTGGTTGTGTTTGTGTGTGTGTGTGTGGTTGTGTGTGTGTGGTGTGCTTGTGTGTGTGGTTGTGTGTGTGCTTGTGTGGGTGTCGTTTGTGTGTGTGGTTGTGTGTGTGGTTGTGTGTGTGGTGTGGTTGTGTGTGTGGTGTGCTTGTGTGTGTGGTGTGGTTGTGTGTGTGTTTGTGTGTGGTTGTGTGTGTGTGTCGGTTGTGTGGGTGGTTGTGTGGGTGGTTGTGTGGGTGGTTGTGTGTGTGGCTGTGTGTGTGTGTGGCTGTGTGTGTGTGTGGCTGTGTGTGTGTGGCTGTGTGTGTGTGGGTGTGTGTGTGTGGTTGTGTGTGTGGTTGTGTGTGTGGTTGTGTGTGTGTGTGGTTGTGTGTGTGTGTGGTTGTGTGTGGTTGGTTGTGTGCGTGGTGTGTGTGTGTGGGTGGTTGTGTGTGTGTGTGGTTGTTGTGTGTGTGGTTGGTGTGTGTGGTTGTGTGTGTGGTGTGCTTGTGTGTGTGGTGTGCTTGTGTGTGTGGTGTGCTTGTGTGTGTGGTTGTGTGTGTGTCGTTTGTGTGTGGTTGTGTGTGTGTCGGTTGTGTGGGTGGTTGTGTGTGTGGTTGTGTGTGGTTGTGTGTGTGCTTGTGTGTGTGCTTGTGTGTGTGGTTGTGTGTGTGCTTGTGTGTGTGGTTGTGTGTGTGGTTGTGTGTGTCGGTTGTGTGTGGTTGTTGTGTGTGTGGTTGTTGTGTGTGTGGTTGTCTGTGTGTGGTTGTGTGTGTGGTTGTCTGTGTGGTTGTGTGTGTGTGTGGTTGTCTGTGTGGTTGTGTGTGTGTGTGGTTGTGTGTGTGGTGTGTGTGTGTGGTTGTGTGTGTGTGTGGTTGTGTGTGTGTGTGGTTGTGTGTGTGTGGTGTGCTTGTGTGTGTGGTTGTGTGTGTTTGTGTGGGTGTCGTTTGTGTGTGTGGTTGTGTGTGTGGTGTGCTTGTGTGTGTGGTGTGCTTGTGTGTGTGGTGTGCTTGTGTGTGTGGTTGTGTGTGTGTCGTTTGTGGTTGTGTGTGTGTGTCGGTTGTGTGTGTCGGTTGTGTGTGTCGGTTGTGTGGGTGGTTGTGTGGGTGGTTGTGTGGGTGGTTGTGTGGGTGGTTGTGTGGGTGGTTGTGTGGGTGGTTGTGTGTGGTTGTGTGGGTGGTTGTGTGTGTGTGGGTGGTGGTGTGTGTGTGGTTGTGCGTGTGTGGTTGTGCTTGTGTGTGGTTGTGGTTGTGTGTGGTTGTGGTTGTGTATGTGTGGTTGTGGTTGTGCTTGCTTGTGTGCTTGTGTGTGTGGTTGTGGTTGTGTATGTGTGGTTGTGTATGTGTGGTTGTGTATGTGTGGTTGTGTGGTTGTTTGTGTGGTTGTGTGTGTGTGTGTGTGTGTGTGGTTGTGTGTGTGTGCTTGTGTGTGGATATTGTGCTGCATAACTAAATATTTACAAGGTCCCAAAAGCAAGACCTATTGGTTATGCCAATGCTTGTTCTCTCTTGGTGATAAGGACAATAAACATCAGTGTCAGACTGCAGAGCAGGCTTTTTCATTGTCACTAAAAGAATAGCACAGAAACAACAATGTTAAGTGGTGTCATAGTAACAGCTATTATATACAGTGCTTAGAAAAGGCAAAAGGGAAAAGGCGGGGAGCTCTGAGGGGGTAAGGGTGTTAGAAAAGGCACTCCCTTTAGCTTTACCCAGGGTGCTGTCTGAGCAAAGACTGACCCTGAATATTCCGCTGGCTTAAGCCAGACTTTGATAAGGTTTCAAGGCAACAGCTGAAAGAGATTTGTTGAATAAAGTCAATGGTTGAAAAGGGCAGAACCACAGTCACTCTATGTATATTGTAAGCAACCGGTCTGATTGATACTGAACTGTAAAAACCCACACCTAATAAAATAAAATACTGGTGCACAACGTTTTTATGTGCATCTGTTACACTTCTAAATATAAAATATAGGAGCATTTGAAAACAGTGTTTTGTTTCATACTGAATAGCTTAGGAGCAGCATGTATGCCTATGGATATATTACATTTCTGGCTGTCAACAGAATTTGGGCTCCATCCCATAATGTACAGTAACTTTCAGATGGTGAATAGAATCAGAAAAGCACATTTCTATCTCTAATAGTTGTCTGTCTGATATTAAAGAGCAAATGAGCATCCTGCCTTTATAGAAAGGTGTCATGTGTCTGATATAAGATAGCCTAGGTAGATGGAACTTTCATCAAGACATTTTAGCTTTCAGAAGTAAGCAGCTCCAAGGCAGAACGCCTTTCTGTATAAAAACTGTATCACATGTCGGATATTAAACAACGTAGGGTGTTGCATGTCTAATATCAAAAAACGCAGGAGCACTACTCTTAAGTGAACAATTAGATGCCTGATATTGCATAACACAGGAGAACAATGACTAAATGGATAATAATCTCTTTGTGATGTAAAACTGCACAAGGGCATTGTGCTGTGCAAATGTCTTAGCTGCCTGAGTCTCACATCACAAAAGATGCACATGTCGCCAGATCACCGCTCTCAGCATGTCTTCTTAGAAGATGGCCGCAGCATCCTGTTCACAGAATGCATCTACACTCCACACCTACACAATGGAAGCAGTCCTACATGTGCTTGGGAAGGGTCCAACCCAGGAATAACATTGTGCACTGTGCTAGAATGCTTCTGTTCGGATCCTGGGAATTGTATTACCATTTATTGCGTTCTCTGGTTCACTCTAGGCGGAATAACCAGAAGTGACCAAAACAGGGACATTGTTTTCATCGATCAAGAGCACAGTTAGTGAGTGGGTCCAGAATATTCGTAAATTGGAATTTTAATGAACTGTGTGTTTGTGGTGGCACGTGCTGTTTCAAAGCGGTGATGTGTAGCTCCTGCCCTGAGTCAAACAGATTAAATAAGAGTCCCATTTTCCCACTTTGAGGTTTGATGGAGGTTTACCCTTTTCCCCTTCAAAAATCTAAGAGTAGAAATTGTCTATTTTATAGGGCACATCTCAACAAAATCGGTTTAAAGGCCAAGGGTGTTTCAGGCCATTGTGAAAGAGAAACTATGAAACATTCCAATTCTTCTAACCGAACCGACGTCAAGAATGTTTTAGGGAGTCCTTGAAACACTTGAAAATATGACACATATTTGTGCATATTAGAACAAATGTGGTAAAAAGTCCTAGACTTCACATGCTGTTAAAAACCACACCAAAGTATAAAGAAAAACAGATAACTCATTCCCACCTTCCACTTGCTTTCATTTCCCATAAAAGTATTAATGGTTATGCAAAGCTCATTAGTCCTGGCATTTGATGCAGAGCTATACCTAATGTTTGACATCAGAACTATTCCCTTCGTTATATGAAACTTGCAAACCTAGGCATCCATCCATCCATGTGTTATGCGATTGGATGCTTGAAGTATGGGAAAGGTGCGGTCATTTGTGATGTGCACAAAAGCGACTTTGTGAAAAAGAATTTGTCCTAAATCACACAGTGCGGAAGCAGAGACGCCGTGATTAAGTTTGGATTTTTTATTTTCACACTGCAGTTCAACTTGCCCAAAATCACACAGTGCAGAAGCAGAGACGTCGTGATTAAGCTCGGATGGTGGAGGAGGTAAGGGAAGGGAAGTGAGAGGAGGGAGAAAGCAAAGGGGAGGCGCGGAATAGGGAGAGAGCGAGCAAGGCAAGGGGGTGAAGGTTGGCGAGCTGTGGCACGGTGAGGAGGGATGCTGAGAGGTGGTGACTCAAAAAATTAACACGAGGAGGCAAGGCAAGTGGAGTCTTGAGGCAGGTGCCTGCTCCGGCCCCCGAGACTACGGCATGTAAATCGCACAAGCATTGGCGCGCAGCTCACTGAGAAACTCAAAGCGGCCGAAAGGGGAGAACGGAGGGATGAATGCAAGCTGAGGTGACAATAAGGAGGACCGCGAGCTGCTCTGTGGAGGAGGAGGGGCGAGCAAGACAGAGGCAGGGCAAGCGAGCGATGCGGAGGAAGAGCTAATAAAAACAAGTATTTCACTTGGCAAGCCTGGGCGAGTCCCTTCTGAGGAACCGGTGGGATGTGCCAGTGTTTGTCTTACAATGACCTCAGGGCAAAATTCTTTGGCTGGTCCTACTGCCTTCAAAAATGTTTTTTGTTGCACGTTTAAAAAATGTCAGATCGAACGCGCGTTCATTTACCGGATTTGGCATTAGCGTGCTAAGGCTCTTGCTGTGCAAACAGTCCACTCTTAATTGCAGGATTAGGGACTCAGATAAGCCACCACAAGGCAGAGATGTTTTATTTTTCCAAGAAGTAAAGATAACCAGACGTTCATTGCTCAATTCAAGGTTTAAACATGATTCTGGACACCCTGGTGCCGGTAAACCAGTGCGGTTCAGTTAAAAAACAAACCACTGGAGGAAGGCACCTGAAAATAATGCTTTGAAAAAGTAAATGCCTTGTTTGCATAAGTTATGTTATGGTAATAGGGGGTCTTATGGTGACCCTAGTACTGTTTAGAAATCTAGAACAGTTGCGACTGAAATCGCCTTTGCGCTTTAAGCAGGACATTTCATATCATAAATGCAAGCTGAGCATGAATTCAAACTGCTTCCAAAACGCAAGCAGGATATCGCGTTAGATAAAAAGTACAGTTAAAAAATCTTTTAATACAGTCAAGTAGGCACGTCATGCATCGCGGCGGAAAAAATCCCCAGGAGGACTGACAGCCAAATGGAGACAGTGCGTGGTGGGTGCTGCAGACGGCTGGCTGCCCACAAGGGCAGCGTGTTTCCATGACTCGAGGGTCGGGCGGGTTCAAGCCCTGCTGCCATCACGGAACCGGTCAGGACCCAAGCCACTGCTGGAAGTGTGGGGGCGTTCGGCAGGGCGAGGGAAGGAGGGTCACAAGGGACCTCTAATCCACAGCTGGCACCAAAGCCAAACAATGTTTGGGTAGGAAAAAGCAAACACAAACCTCTTATCTTATTGCTGATGAAGCCTTTAAATGGAAAAAAAGGCACAAGCATTCCTTGGAAAGCAGATATGAAACAATCCAACTAGAGCCAGTCAAGAAAAAAACCGTGGTCTTTTTTATTCTCTTCAATAAGTAAAAGTAATTATTTTATATCCCCATGCTGATCGGACCCCGGCTGAAGAAATGTAATTTTCTACACAATTTTTGACAGATGCATTCTAGTTACAAGCTCTCGGCATTGCGTGGCGCGGGAGCGGCTTCCTTTAAAGTCTTATGGGGGGGCGGGGGAGTGGCTTCCTTTGAAGTCTGATGCCGAGGCCGATGGTGTTTGATGTGCATGCGCCTGGCTCACATGAACTGTACGCGAGCCGACCTGCAGCTAGGTAGACTTTTCGGACCGCTTACTATAATCTCGACAAACATGCATTGCTAAAGCAATGCTTTAGGTCGAGACCTAAAAAAGGGTACCCCTCTATCTCTGCAAGACATCGGTCGCACCAGACGACCTGGAGGCTGGGGGCACCCCGCCAATACAGAGCAGCTGGGGCTCTCCCTCCCGCGAGATCAAGAGAGCTGGGGACCAACCAACTGAGCTGGGTGCCAATGCTTGGCAAGTGAAGGACAGCTGTGCATTGTGTTTGAAACATACCACAAAGTTCCATATTTTTGCACCAGGCATACATTTGCAGTTCATATTTGGCATGAACTCGAGCTGAAAGTAGTGGAGCCCTTTACAAGAGCACCAGCTACCTCACACGATGAGAAATCTATTTTTGGTAGGCACAGGAGATTAAGTGATTTGCCCAGAATCTCACCTGTTGCACACAGTACTTATGCTTGGCTTGGGGGAAGTTAAAATGATCTGATTCAGCAGCTGATACTCCACAATGGTGAGGGAGCATTGCCCTACTGCCTGGCTCAGAGCCAACAAATGAAAAATAAAACTATGTTGTAGCATTATTTAATTATACATTTGCTGGCTCTGAGCCAGTGCTGTTCAGAGGGGCGGGCCGAGGCATGGAGGGGGGGGGGAGAGTTCTATGTGCACTCCCCAAGTGCACATATATTTGGCCGGCCATCTCAGGCCGGCCAAAACACACATGCGCACTTAGGTTTCTCCAGCCCGACTGCATTGAACAGCTGTGCTGGAGAAACCCCACAGACTCCCTGGTCTGAGCGGAGCGTCTTTTCAGCCCACTCAGGCAAATCCGGGGATTGGATGGGAGTCTGTCCTAGGAGAAACCCCACAGACTCCCTGGTCTGAGCGGAGTGTCTTTCCAGCCCACTCAGGCAAATCCGGGGATTGGATGGGAGTCTCTCCTAGGGGCTGCTGGGACCCGGAAGAGGACAGGAGGTGCGATGCTGGAGGTGGCCAGCGGCTTCAAGTAAATTCTTTAAAATATATATATATATTAATACTAACACTCCAGCTCAACAATCCCTGCCCCCGCCCCCCCCCCCCACACACTCTCTCCCTGGGGCATTCCCTCCACCTGCCCCACCCCATTTTGTGTGTTGCAGCCTTTACTGGTCTAATTACTGGTTAAAATAATGGTGTAAAAAATTGAATTATGTGTATACCACTTGGGCACTGTTGCAAAATGTCTCTGTGGAGTAACAGTTGACCTCATTATGGTCTTCTCTGTCACCCTGTATGTCATTACATAGTTAAGAGGGCAGGTGTTGATGTTCACATTAGTGTCTGGACTGTGCTTTAATGTTATTAGTTTTGTGGGTGAGTTCTACATTTTGGGGGAACAAACCAGGCAGGAGAGAGAGAGAGAGAGAGAGAGGACCAAAGGTATGAAATTTAAAGGGCGAGGAGACTCATTGTCTGCCATAGGTCTAGGAAATTACACTTTTTATTGGGAGAGGCACCACCACCTATGGGTTTGCAGATGATCGATTCTGATTGAGTCTAGAGGTACATCCTGTAGAATATTCTATGCTAGCTTCAGATTCTCTAGGGTCAGAAGTTGAGGTTAGCTCCTTTACATGCTACTTCCAGCACAGTGTACCTAGTGTAGGGCTTTCTTCAAGGTCTATGGTGCTAATACGGAGTGTAATAAAGCATAGGGCAGAAAAACTGCAGACATGAAAACTTATAAGAGAGGGAGGCTGCTTGGGTGTGGGGCTGCAGGCTGAAGGGAGTATTATATAATCTCTTAAGGAATTGGTGACCAAAACAATTTACTGTTGGCTTTGCAGGTTAGGGCCCAGCATGACTATGCAGCGACTGACGGAGATGAGCTTGACCTGAAAGCTGGAGATATAGTTCTGGTGATTGAGATTGATAACCCTGAAGAGCAGGTAAGAACAGCTTTTTACCCTTTTAACTCAAAACCTCTTTCATGACTTCCACATATTCCAGCCAAAACCTTCACTTATATTCTCCACTCTTGTTGATTCAGCTCGATAGCTTAATTTGACTGTTGCCTGGAAGGGTGATAACTGAGGGGATGAAATGTCTCATTGAAAACTGAATATGGTGCTTTCTCAAACTGTAATATTGGGACTCTGGATATGTGTTTTGCTCAATTATTCTTTATATGCTATTTATTGTTGTTCTACAATGCAGACCTCTAGCGGTATGTCTCTAAAGCAATATGTTCGTAGAATGTGTTGCATACTCCTGCCATCTTGTGTTCTGCACATTTTTTTCTTCGAAAAAATTATTTTGAGTCATGAGATGAACTAACTCCAACCTTAGTTGGAAATGCACATGGGTACTGACTCCATGTGAGATTGTTCGACTCAATGTGAGGTTGTCTTTTTGCTTGCCACCATCAGGTTCGGACGTGGACTTGACAGGGTTGATATTCAAAGCTTTTGTAGCTGTAGCATTCAATTCAACACCAATGATAGAAAAGCTTTCGTCATCCATGCTTTCGTCAGTACACTTCAAATACCAACCCTTTAGTCGACCGCCTCTCAACTGCTAGATTGGGAGGTACTTTCCATGGCTGTGTGCTCATCATCTTCCATGACACCTTTGGAGAGAATTTACATATATGCAAAGGATGTCTTTATAGGACTGCCCCAGTGCCATGCAAAGTACCTGTGATCTGACAGACACAAGGTTTGTAACCTCTGCCTCTTTTCCAACCACCATAATACTGCGTGCAATGCCTTCCTCACCTACTGGTCGGGCGGAGAGTGTTGGCATTTCAACAGCTCTTACCTCTTTCTCATCCCACCCATCAACTCAAGTCATAGTTTTTATGCAGCTCTTAGGCATTACAGCCTCTTGTATTGCCATTGTACCCCATGCCTAGCTGCTTATCCGTCCACTACAGGAATGTCTTTAGGGTCAATGGTCACAAGTGGAGGGTAACTAGGAAGATCTTGTGTTGGTCACGGCCAAAGCCCATCACTTTCTGCAGTGATAGAACAGCAAAATCTATCACCATCACCACTGACAACATTCTAGCAGCTTAGGGAGCACATCACAGCTATGACCATACACAAAATGTGGACCCCTCAATACCAGGGGCGCCGCATCCAAGCAACCGTAAGCTCCTTGCTATAGACCTCTCTTTCAAAGTCTCCCTTTCACTTTTCAGTTAAAACCAGTCCTGATCAAAACAGACAATGTGACTGCAATGTATTGCCTCCAAAAACGGTAGCACTCCCTTTCTCTCTCTCTCACACAACTAGGGCAGAAAACCTGACTTTGGTCACCACATGCACCTCCTGGCAGAATATCTTCTGGGGACGTACAGTGACTTGGCACATTTACGCAGCAGGTTACATCTGTTCAGTTCATTAAACTTTGTTCAAATTTAAGGTATAAAAGTGTACAGCACATACAACAGCAGTAGATCTAAAAGTAGACCGCTCGATATATAGTAGCAACAATACATAATAATATCTTAGATAAATTACATCAAATATAGAGAACATTTTAAAAAAAGTTGAAATAAGTGGAACTAAAAGGATCCATATTATCCCAGCGTTAACTAAATCCCTGCATTGCAGACTTATTGGATAATCGAAAGGACACCAGAAGAAAACAAGAAACAAAAACACATACTTTTGGTGACACTAGCAGCTGTAAATAAAGATTTGCCAGTCGGATTTGCCTAAAGTTTCCCGGGATCAACAGAGGCCTAATATACTTGCGACGTAAATTGGAGTGAGTCACAAATTGAAATATTATCACAACCAGAGACACGCAGATTGGGCAATTAATACCAGGCCCCCTTTGGGAGCAAAAGCTGATGACAAATATCTAGTCTTAGAAATGCTAGAGGGCGTAGTTTCCTGTTAGACATATTCAAGAGGTGATAGGGCTCTAATCCAATTACAGATTAAACCAGGGCTTACTTCTGAACAGTCTGCTTTTGTCACGGCAGAACTTTCCCTTTCAGTATCCACCCTTTGGCAAAAAGTCTGTTTAACCCATGGAAGGTCTTTTTTTGTTATTCCTCCAGGGTTGGAATATAGGCCTGGACTTCCTAATTCCATAAACAATTTTATTGGGTATTGTAACCATGGAATATGAGCCACATTGTCTAAGAGAAAACAATCCTAGAGTATGATCCTCTTTATATCAAACCGAACACCACATTAAGGGCCTGATTCACAGAACTAATTTTCAACAAAATCCTAAACTTACTATTTTTGGTATTCACAGAAGGCATTTAATAGTCTTAAATTAGGATTTTGTCTCAAGTTATGATTTGTCCTAAATTAGGATTTTGTCCTAAATTTGGATTTTGTACTAAATTAGGATTTTGTCCAAAGTTAGTTCTGTGAATCGGGCCCTAAGAGATGACAAACCCGAATAAAATCTGCAATATATGGCATGCTTAACTCTCCATGTGCAATTTCGTTAGGGATTCCTTGACCAATTTCTAGTAGATTTCTCAGGAATTTGTTCTCTATCCCCTGAATACAGTGCGTATTTGCAAACCCCCAAATTTCTTTGCCGAAGGTGTCTATCGGAACCTATTTGGCCTTCTAAACATCAAGTAATAATTTCGGGGACTTGCGCCCAAAGCGCCTTGTAAAATCGTGAAGGCTAGAAATTACACGTTGGAGGCCCCCTCGATTTTTAGATAAGAGGTTTCCAGCTGAGACCCAAATTAAGGAGCAAACCCAGGTAGGAGAAGATTTCCACCCTGGGTAAAACCTGACCTATAGCTAAAGGGATTACGACATATGACATTTCTGAGACCCACCACCATAGAGGGCTATACATTTTTTTATGGTGGCCAACCTTCATGGTCGCGGGGACGTGATCTTGCTTTGCTCCGCACCAGAGCCCCCTCAGAGTGCCTTTTCCTTCACCCAGTCCCGGACCTATGGAGGAGTGACTGGCGGGACTGGACTTCTAAGAGAAGGAGATCTCCCTGCGATCAAGATTGCAAACTGGGACAAGCCCAAAAGTGCCCAGAGGAATCTGGCTGAGTTTGTGTCAACCTAGATATCATGGCAACCGGGCACCGCCGTAACTGAGACCTCCCCAAACCTTCGAGCGCCCCCTCACCTAATAGTCATAGGGGGAACGAGAAGGAAACCAGCACGCCTAAGCCCTCTGAAGACATGATACGGACCTGGTGGAATTGGGTCAGTGCCACCAGCCCGGGGGCAGCAAGAAGCTGCGCGGGCGCATCCACAAAAGGGCGGCCTCGCGTGGTGAGTGAGGCAGGTCAGGAAACTGCCCCCCCCAGCGATAAGAAACATACTGAGCATACAAGGGCTGCCAAACAGGCATTGCACCCCTAGAGACGTCTGAGATGCAGAGCAGTAGCTCCCAACACGAATGAGGAGGTGAGAGCAGCCTTCCCCCTCTCCCTTCAGCAGCGCGCTTGAACACCTACAGGATGCATAGGGAGCCCCCATTTTAAAGCAAGCATACTGCGGCAGATCCCCCTGCAAAACACTGATGGGCCCTGTGGTGCGGTAGAGGAGAAGAGACTACTTGAAGGAGGTGTCTGACCTTTTGCCTGACCTTAAGATGGCGCCCGTAATCCCTACAACGGGCACATGATGACTGCCTGAAGACACACACTCCATCCAGCTGAGGAAATTAACTGCTGAGGCACACCAGGGACCCAGTTAGAGGAGGAGGGTGCAACCTCATCAAAAGGTCTGCGAGCGGAGAATGGAGGAGGGCAATACAGAGCTGCTCATAAGTCACCCGAAAAAGGTCAGCCCAACAAGGTCTCAAGTTATTTTGGGACCCCTAAGCAGGAGAGGCTCAGGTGACTGAGACAAATCAGGAAACGGGGGAGATGGTGCTCACAAACTCCAAACCATCCAGAACGCCGCAGACACTCATCCTTCGGGACACCACGGCACGAAAACATGACCCAACACCTCCGAGGCCTCCACTGGCTCCCCGTCGACAAGAGGATCACCTTCAAACTCCTCACCCACGCCTACAAATCCCTCAACAACATCGTACCCAAATACCTCAACAAGAGAGTATCCTTCGACGTACCCAAGAGGAACCTCCGCTCCACCGACCTCGTCCTGGCAGAGGACCCCTGCATCCGCAGAAACAGTACTGGCAGGAGAGCTTTCTTCTACATCGCAGCCAAGACCTGGAATGGGCTCCCTGTGAACGTCAGACGCTCCAAGACCCTGCACACATTCAGGAAGGACCTCAACATCTAGCTCTTCGACTGACCTGGAACCCCCCCAGCGCCTTGAGACCCTCACGGGTGAGTAGCACACTTTACAGCCCCTGATTGATTGATTGATTCGCGAAGACCTCCCGGCGACTCTAAAAGAGTTCAAAAGGGAACTTCAGGAGAACATAAAAGCAGACATACGTGCCTCCTTCGACACCTTCAAATCCGAAATGGCAACAAAACTTACTAAGCTCCAGGCTGACGTGGACTACATTGGGACGAGCACCCTCAACCTCGTGGTGGAATACCACGACCTGGAAGATCGCCTCCAGTCGCTTGAAGAAGGATCAGAGTCACTCACGGCCCAGCTGAATTTTGCGCTTGCCAAATGTGAGATAATATAAGGTTCCGTGGCCTAGAGGAGGGACGAGAAGGAAGGGATCTGGAGACGTACATGGTGGGCCTGTTCTCCAGCATCGTGGGTGAGGGGGCACATGAAATTCTTCTGGAGCGTGTCCACAGGGTGTGGGTCCTGCTTTACAAGGAAAAAATCAGACCAAGAGACATTAAGCCAAATTCGCCTCCTTCAAGACTAAAGAATTGGTGCTCCAGAAAGCTCGAGAAAGTGACAAGGTGGACTATCGAGGCGCGTCCTGTGCACTTTTCCAGGATGTCACCCAGACCACGCTGATAAGGCGCAGAAAATTCAGTCTAATCACAGCCTCTTTGAGGGAGCGCCACATCAAATACAGGTGGACATACCCATTCGGCCTTGCCTTCTCACTGAATAGTAAACAACACCATGTTATTGAGGTCGAGGGAGCAGTAGCCATACTCTGGCTGGGACGAACATCACCGCAAAAGAACACAACACCAAAAGACGCCACCGATGGAAAGTAATCGGGACTGGGAGCCCTCGGTACATGGAAGACTCTCACTAAGGCTAACAAGAATGTGCTGTGATAAGTGTGTGTAAAAACTCGGTCTTTCGAATGAGCAACAGAAGGATCTGCCTTGTGGTGCAGACCGTGGACATTAAGGATCCCCCCTCAGGAAACATGACGGCCCCCAAAATGGAGACTAACGCTGTTAGGGGAACGTCTCCCCCTCAACGGCTTTATGTGCTAATGGGGGAATGCTCTCCAGTTCGCACTGGAGGACAAAAGCAGTCCAGATGACTTAAACTAATTTTGACGCCTATTGGGGTTAAGACTCCACATTGCGCTTCTGCGGGGCTCTGGGTGCAGGAATGGTCCTGCCCCAGCAACCTACTGAAGTTAGAGTCCTTTAGGACTATGTAGTACATCGCACAGTTCATGTTTTTTGTTCTTCTTAGTAAGATACCACATGTTTTACCCAGGGATCACAATCTAAAGATAAAGGGGGGGGGGGGTTGGGGGAGGGTAAGCTATTGCATGAACCAGGATGAAGGGAGGGATGGCTGTTAAACTACTTTCATGGAATATTAGGAGCCTCAACTCCCCCAACAAACGGCAATGCTTCTGGAAATTTCTGGGGGACCAGGGCCCGCAGGTGGTGGCGGTGCAGGAGACTCATCTTGAAAAGGGAGAAGAACACAGGCTGAAACACAGCCACTATCCCCTAATATATCAGGCCGTTAGCCCCCAAAAACAGAATGGAACCGCCCTCTTGTTCCACTCCTCCACCCACTTTATCCACAAGGCTACGAAGTGCGACAAGGAGGGAAGATTTATCATGGTTAAGGGGCTACTACTAGGCAGGGCCTGCACAATAGCAGCAGTATATGCACCTATTGTAGGACAGACCGATTTTATCTCCTCCTTTCGGGAATCTTTGGCGGGATTTGCATCAGGGGAAATCGTCATAATGGGGGACTTCAACCTCGTCTGGGACCTGCAAATAGACAAAACACACTCAAAGAGCAGGGGGGTGTTCTACAGAGCACTGAAGCTGTCCATGCAACAATTGGGTCTACTAGATATCTGGAGGACCCTTAACCCTACCACGAAGGATTATTCCTTTTTTTCACACACCCATACTCGAGGATTGATCACATTTTCATTAGCCAGTCAGTCTTGCATGCAACCACAGCTGCCCTTTTCCTTCCTATGGCCATCTCATCCATGCACCCTTGACCTGCATACTAAGCTGACTGGCTCCGCTGTCTGACCCGATTGTACTTTCTGGAGGTGATATGACAGGTGATATGACAGGATAGATCAAATAGGGATGACCTCCGCAAAGCGATTAGGGATTGTTTCGCATTAAATGACCCTGCAGACACATCTCTAGCAAATCACTGGGATGCGTTTAAGGCTCACATTAGGGGCCACTGCATCTTTCTAGCTACCTTCCTCAGAAGACTCCAAACCAAAGAGCGGTTAGACTTGGAACAGGAGTTACTCAAAACGGAGAGCACACACAGGAATACACCTTCAGCCCCGAACCTTCAAACTGTCACAGCGCTTAGGGGGAAATTAAACACCATCTACACTAACAGGGCAGAAAAGACGATTCTGAGACTCCAAATTTGCAGATATGAGCAGAAGGACACAGTAGGTTCTGTGTTGGCCAGGCAACTATGGGTCAAACTGGAGAAAGCCTATATAAAACAAATTATTGGCGAAAACGGGGTTGCACACACTAGCGAAGAGGTGAAGGCAAGAGCTTTTCACGACTTCTACAGCACACTGTATCAGGCTGACCCTCCCCGGGCGATTGACCAAACACAATACTTAAACATCCTAGATCTTCCCCAGGTCACAGAATCTTCTAACGAGGACTTAAGCTGAGCCATATCCCCAGAGGAAATACAGGCAGCCATCAATTCCCTCAAACAACACAAAGCCCCAGTCCCCGATGGGTTCACGGCACAGTTTTATCGCACCTTTGCAGCTGAACTGACTCCTCAACTCACTACCCTTTTTAACACCATTGCGATTAACCAAGCAGTGTCCCCCACTATGGGTGAAGCTCTAATCTCACTTCTCCTGATAGCAGGCAAAGATCCACAAAAATGTGCCTCTTATAGGGCCATCACTCTGCTAAACCTGGATGCAAAACTCTATTCCAAAATTCTGGCTCTAGACTTGAGAAAATCCTCCCTACTCTCAAACACCCCGATCAATCAGGGTTCATTAAACTGAGCCAGACTCATGACAATCTCAGGAGGGTATTCCACCTTATAGATAAGGTCCAGAAGAAACGAATACCAGCAGCCCTGCTGTCACTCGACGTAGAGAAGGCCTTTGACCGAGTCAACTGAGCTTTTCTTCAGCTTTCTCTGCGTCGATTTGGGTTCAGTGAGACCTTCGTAAGGATGGTACAAGCTAATTTTAGCTCCCCTAGAACTAGGGTCCTGGTGAACGGGGTGGCCTCTGACTTTTTTACCCTGGCTAGAGGGGCTAGGAAGGGCTGCCCCCTATCCCGATGCTCTTCGCCCTCAGCATCGAGCCTTTCGCAGCGAGGGTGAGAGCAAACCCGAAGATCAGCGGGATTCGATTCGGAACCGATCGCAAAATATCTCTATTCCCTGATGAGGTTCTCTTACCGATAACCAATCCAGTTACCTCCTTATCCGAAATTAGTCCGGAACTAGAGCAGTTCGAAAAGGTGTCTGGCTTCAAGGTCAACCTCTAAAAATCTTTCCTACTAAACCTAACTCTGCCCCCTGAGACCCAGAGAGTGATAAAGGAGATGTCTTCATTCAGCTAGGCTCGTAAAGCCATTATGTAATTAGGAGTGCAAATCACCCCTAAATTGAACGATTTATACAGAGCCAATTTCCCCCTGCTGCTTAGACAGCTTGTCACTGACCTTAAGAAAGTGTGACTTATATCTCTTGGATCGGTAGGATTAACTCCATAAAGAAGAACGTGTTACCCCACCTCCTTTATTTCTTCCATGGTCTCCCTATCTTGCCTGAAAAGGGACTCTTCACCGAGTTGAAAACCATGATTACCAAGTTCATCTGGCAGGGTCAATGGGCGCGGCTCTCTCACTACCTCCTGACGAGGTCACGAGCCAAGGGGGGGTCACACTCTGCCTGACTTTCTAATATACTATAGGGCGGCTCAGCTGCGGGTCTTCAGTGAATGGTCAATTCGGGAGTCGGAAAAATTGACAGATAGGTGACAGGCAGAATCATATGGGATCTACCCTGGAGACAGAAGGAGGACAGGTCAACTAACGCATCCCTACAGCAACAACCCTCCAGGTATGGGATATGGTGACCAAGACTATGCCTCTGACCACATTCCCGTCATCTTATACTCCCATCCATCTATCGCCTTCTGACCCGCGGGGGGGTATGGGGGGTTCCCGCCCATCCCCCCTCCCCACATCAGCATATTAGCTTATGAGCCTTTCTCTGTATGGTTGTTAGTGGTACCCTTTTGTTTTTTTATCCTTTTCCCTTTCTTCTCTTTTATTCATGTTGCCTCACTTCCCAGTGGGGGTTGGTTGGTTTACCACTGAAAGCGTTCAAATATTCCAGAAGCTTATAGAGGGGGTTTGCACCTACTCCTTTTTTTTATGGTCAATTTGCTTACTCTCTGAAGCCATGCATGGTCTTCCTCTTTGAACTGGCTCACAGGAGCTGTCCAAATGTATTATGAAACTGTGTCTATACTATAGCTACCTAATGTCCGGACTACGCTCCTGTTAAGAAAGCTTGAACGCAATATAGGCTTGGTTTCCTATGAAATGTTTGTACTCTTTGAATAAAACTCAATAAACGGAATTTGACAAAATTTCCATTTGTGGATTAGTCCAAGCTACACATAAAATCAACATCAGCAGATGTTACAGGCTCCTTGCCGTACGGGCAATTAAAATCTCATCGTCAGCGTATAATAAAACTGGTTTGGCTCTGCCCCCTGCTTGAGGGACTTCAGCTTCAATCTCAGTTAAGACCTCCTCTAGGCAATTAATATACATAATAAATAAGAGGGGGGCAAAAAAACAGCCCTGACAAACACCTTTATTTGTTTCAAAGGGCTGAGTACATTCCCCATCTTCGACAAATTAAACCACCTGTGTGAGATCTCTGTGTAAATCTCTCATGAAATTGAGAGTGGGGTCCACCCCCAGGCACCCCAGCTCAGCCCACAGTCTGTCACGATTGACACAGTCAAAGGCTTAGCTGAGATCCATAAAGACTAGATGGACCGAGCCCCCCTTAGACCTTGTGAGTCAAAGGGTACAGATTTAGATTGTATTCTACTGTGCTACGCCCTGATTTAAAACCATATTGCAAGTCTGAGAGGGTCCCTTTCTCATTGGCCCAATTGAAAGGCCTCTACAATATAACGTTCCCTATTACCTTCACCTCAATATTGATTAACGATATTGGTCTATAACATGTGGGATCCTGCCTGTCCCCTTTTTAAAAAAAAATTGTGATTATAAAAGTACACTTCTAGGCCTTTGGGTGCGGACCTCTAATGGCCACATTTATGTGTAGTGTTAAAACACGAGCCGATAGATCAACCAACATTTTCAACAGGTCACCGCGCACACCATAAGCGCTTAGGGCCTTGCCTTGAAGGAGTATTAGTGTGACCTCTTTGACTTTTGCCCTCTGAAGTTTAAGTGCATCAGAATCAGGAGTGGGGTTTGGGGCAGATGGTTAAGCGTCACACTCAAAGAACTGAAAAGTGATTTATCCAAGCCTGTGCCAGCACTGAAATGGCCTCGTCTTAGAGATGAAGTTCCTTAAGGAACGAATGGTTTATAATACCCAAATGTTGATGCTATCTTTGGAGACACTATCCTCTACTAGGTCTGACCATAACTCATCCTTAAGTTGCAGTTTCCTAGTTGTAACTGCTTATTTATTGGCTGATCTGTACTTCTTGACTTCATTCCAATCTCTTGTGGTACATTTAAGAGAGAACAAGGGCTCTCTCTTTGCCCTTGTACAATTTGTATCAAACCACCTACAGGGCTTTGGACCTACTAGGCGAGTGAGGGCCTGCTTGACATACTCACACAGTTATAAGCGCTTTGTATATTTGAATCTGGGGTTGTGTCATCAAGAGAAAGCCTAAACATTTGACATAACTTTACCATATTTGCATTAAATCCCCCTGGATGATGTGTCCCTCATTTGATTCTATGCCCTTTATCCTTGGTTTTGACAAAAAAACGGTACAGAGCAGTTGTACCCCCCAGGCTTTTTCCCCCCACATAAAAGAAGCAGTCAAAGGATTGTGATCACTTTGCAAATTCCATGTAGGGGCCAAATCTATCAGAGTAAAAGCACCCCCTAGATACGAATATATAATCAATAAAGGATCTTGCTCCCTGACTCTTAAAGTTAGGGACACCATCCGGTTGCAACAGTGCTCGCACAAAGTAAGTTACATAAATTAAAATTTGCAACCAGATCATTTAGGGTAGTCCCTTGGGGAGTGTTTAACATGCACCTGATCAACTAGGAGCCCCTTCAGATCATATAAAAACAGTCCTTACATATGCGTAAATTTATCTCCAGCAAAAATAAAATCAATGTTTTTAATGGAGGAAGAGGAGAGAAAAGCATCAAGAAACCTCCCAACCTCCACTAAAATGTCTGGGTCCTCATTGCCATACAGGGGGTTATATATATTTATGAGTAAGATATTTTGCTAGTGGTAAAATATTAATAGAACTGCCAAAAAGTGTGAAAAGTCGGTAGGGATCATCTTAACTTTGCTGGCTAAGCCCACCCTCACGAGTGATCAGGCCCCCTCTGGCTTTACCACTTAGAGAGGGTATGCCCTTGATACTAAAGGAATAAAGCCTTCCAGAAATAATTCCCCTTTTGAGTCCCATGTCTCCTCCAAGTTGATAATATCGTGGGCTTCAAAGAAGTCTACAATATTGGAAAACCCCAATTTTACCCTGAATGCCAGCAGTATTCCAACTCAAAATATTCCTGTGATTTGAGGGGTATCTGGGGTTCGCACAAAGCAAGGTAATATCAGCCTCAGTCTAGACCAGTCAATCCAACTCATTCAGTCCCAATAGTGCTTCAAATTGATTTTGCAACTAAATAGGAGCACTAGTGAACGGAGCTGTGTGCGTATTATGTATTTTTGCCCCCTACCTGGAAAAAGGTGTTCCTCTTTGGCCACTCCCTCTCTTGAAATGGACTTATAGCAAAGACATGGGGCAGAGCCGCTATTGATCCAAATGAAAAAGGAAGGGATACAAATGTACTAAGGATACAACCTGGTCTCTATGAGTTTGCAAAGTTAACCACTAGGCAATCACCATCTATGCCCTTGGGGCTGTTTCAGATTTACCCTGTTTGCCTAATCATAAAGATTTCCTCAAATAACCACTGGGATTGGGACGTAGAAAGTTTCTTGGTTAATCAGTGTACCACCTTGTTTTTTATTTGCTCATATGACTTGGTTCCAGCCTTTTTTAGTGGGGGTTCAGTCACCTGTTCTAAAATGTACGGTGTACATGCTGGTGGGAGTTTTAAAACTGCCTCATTACACAGGGGACTCAAACATTCTACCTTCGACCTCCGAAGAATGGTTACTAATACCCCAGACCTGATGGAAAGCTTATTCCCTAGAAGGGTTGGATACCCTTTCCTACCCTTGGAGAGTGCAAAGAAAGCAAAGCCCTCTGACCAGCTACACAATGATTAGACCCAGCAATAGAATTGCCAGGGCATTTACCCTCCACCCTGGGCCACTCTTCATGAGCTGATTGGGCCAAAAGATTCAGGATAACACGGGTACCCAAACTAGTAGATACAATGGGGCCCAAAGAGGTGGTTTACGGGGGCGGATCATTGGGTAAGGAGTGAGATTCCAAGTGCACTCGCAAGAGCCCAACTTCTTTACTAAGACCATCTACAAGTCCTTCTAATATATGACCCTATTTACATTTGATTTCAACTTTTTTAGGGCATCTATCGAGTTGCATGATCCAGTTACTGATGGCAAATTCCCCCTTCTCCCACTACTCCCTATGGTACTAGACTGACTACAATATGAAGTATATATCACTCTAGTTGTTTTTGGGTCTTGCCCTGCCGTTTTTTCTAGTATGTGCAGGCTTGTGGGAGTACTGGCCGCCGACCAGTGCAAGAGCGAAAGCGGTGTTTGCTTGGGCTTCGAGGACAAGATGTGTTTTGCCCTCAGATATGGATTGTGTCAGTATCTGCGTGGAATTCGCATCTAACCCTTATGTGGGAGTAAGGGGGGCAAGGGCTGTTGATTTAATGTTCGTCCCGATTATACCTCAACATTGAAGATCTCTTCTGAGAGGATTCCTATTGCATTATTCAAAAAGGACAACATTATGCTGTTTGACCTGAGGTGCTTACCTTTCATATTAACAGTTTCAGCTTTCCTTTTCCCCATGGTTTATGCAACCAGCAAGGAACAAACCACTCAATATAAGGAATAATAAACAATAATCCAAAGTCTCCTGGTTGATGGCATGCTATACGCCTCCCAGAATTGGTGGAAAGGGCACTCAGGGCCAAAAGAGTCTCACCAGAGGGGGAGAAAAACAACAACCAAGGCTGCCTCCAACCAGCAGGGCACAGGCAAGAAAAGGTCTGAACAATGGAGATGATGCCTGGGTGCTTGAGGACTTGGGCAAAGAAGTCCAACAAACAAGGTCCACAGAGCAGTACAGTTCCAACTGTAGCAGTGGCAGTATCAATAATGTTGCCCATTTATTTCCTCCCTCTTGATCCTGTTGTAGGAGTGGGAATTATGATGATGGCAGGTCTGTGGGATCACTCCTTCACTACTTCAGACCACTCAATTGAATTATTATTGCTTGCGTGCCTGCTTGGTTGCTATCTGTGAAGGTGATGACGATGGCATTGTGATGGTGTGGCCTTGGTTATAGTATTGGTGTTAGCCTCAGACTGCTCCAGTCTAAACTGAACTCCCAATGGATTCCAGTAGTCAAAAAAAGTAACAACGCTACAGGGTGTAGCAGTCTGCCCTCTCCTCTTGCGACTGCAGAAGGTTTTCAGAGACAGTTGGAATAATTCCAGTCCGAGATACTGTGCTAACCCTCTATATAGCTTGTAGCCCAAAACCCACAACCACATCAAGGTAAGCCATATACCTGTTGCACCCACAGCCTATCACGAGCCTGTCGCCCTGCCGTATACCAATACCTGCTAGTCTCCATGCGCAGGTTGGGCGTTCTGACTACAGCTAGGGAGGCAGCAAAAGTAGTTATGCAAAGTGGCAGAAGAACTGTAAACTCCATTTACCTTTAAATGTGTGCTCCACTGGCCCCTTACTAACAAAGACGAAATTTACCAGCGGGGTGGTGTGCGGGTCCGCAGGAGAGGGATGCTAATGCTGTGAGGCAGAAGAGATTAGAAATCAAGTGGTCTCCTCGTCGGGCCTCTGGAACATCAAAATGCCAACCCCAAAGTGCTCCTTGTCTTCCCTTCATGGCTGTGTCGTCCTCGCACTGAATTGCATGTGGGTGGGCACAAGTGCAGCATCAGGGAAAGGGGTCTGATCACATTTCTTGATGGGTTGCATCAGCAGAATTAAGAGTGGGGACTCCTCCCCCAAGTCCTACTCGCTTACTTCCAACGTTGGCGCATTCCACAATAGCTTTGTTTGCCGCCCTCAAAATACTCAAACTTTGTGCCTGTTAGACCTGACAGCCTTTGGGTGGTCTCCCCCCCCACACTTATGCCTACCTCCTCCACTTTTCTGACATCGTTTTTGCTGGCTTTAGGCCTCTGGGCACTTTACAAGGTTAACTAGCACCAGTTCATATGTCACCCCTAAAGTAGGCGCTGGACAACCCACAGGGCAGGGTGCAATGTATTTAAATGGCAGGACATGAACATTTAAGTTTTACATTCCTTGGAGGTGAAAAAGTCTCTTTTGTTTTTCACTACTGCAAGGCCGATCTCTCCCATAGGATAACTTTGGGATTACCTTACTACATTCTATAAGTGTAATTCCCAGTTGCGGAGAGATAGACTTTTCGAGTTTTGTGTCTCTGGACTCCCAACGTAATATCACAGCTTGTGGTAAAGTCAGACTTTGAATTGCAAGTCTGAATATGCCACATTTAGAAAGTTTGCATTTTATTACTTAGTCCATTTGGTCCCTGCTCCCTGTTTGTGATGCATGTCTGGGGAGGGTGAGAGGTGGGCTTTGTGTATTCCCTCTAGACAGCCACACACAATAAGAGCTTCGGTGTGACTCGATGGGCCATCCTGGGAGGACGGGAGGGAGCAGTTGGTCACAGCCTCACACTTACACCTCAGTAGTCAAGGAAATTATCTTATTTAAGAACTCCCTCCATCGGGATTACTAGGATGTCAAGTCCACTCTGGTGGTATTGTCCTATCAGGGTGAGGAGTGGTAGCCTATGATGAAGCATGTCACATTTAGTGAGTGAAGCTTCCTCTTCTAATAAAATTGGTCCTTTTTCTCCTCCTGTGCATACCCCTATCCATGCCAGAATCTTGGTAATTTAGGTATCAGTGATTTGTACCATAAAACTGATAAAAATAGCATTTTAGAAGCCACCATACCTTTATGTTTTGGTTCTTTACTTTGGGAAGATGTGTGGTGGCATACACTCCCCTTCTCCTTTTGTGTTTTGAGAACTATGAATTAATTGGTCCAGGATCTTTGCTTACATTTTTACACCTCTCCCGCTCCTTCCACACATGGTTAACATCTTCACTCTGATCCTGGTAGCCCCCTCATGGGCAAGACAACCATGGTATGTAGCATTTCTTGAGATGTCATTTAGCCCGCATGAGAGGCTCCACAACTGGCTGGACATTCTCACCAGGAACCAAGGTCAGATCAGACCCTCCGATTCCAGCCAACTCAATCTAGCAATCTGGCACCTGAGATTCTAGAATTCGGTTTCCCGCAACTTCTGCAGGGGTGCATAGAGTTATTGTGAGGGTCCCGCAGACCTAGTACACCAGCCTGCTTTACAAAAAAAATGGAAGAGATTCTTCCATTATTGCATCCCTCTTTAACCCACAGTCGAAGACGTCATGTGTTGCATGCTCCATCTACAGATATCAGGCTTTGAATATACTTCTATAAGTCTCCATGTATCAGCCTTAGCCGCTTACATGCAAAACGATGTCCTTGTAAATAAATCATTTAGGGAGGGCCCCAAAAGAATCATACCACTCAGAGTCCCCCTCTCTGGTGTGGAATTTCCATGTGGTCCTTAATAGACTCATGTGTCCACCCTTTGAGCCCTTTACATTCTTAGCCTTGCCAGTTAATTTCTTGAAAAGTAGCTTTCCTTGTAGCTATGACATTCTAAAGAAACATCAGTGAGTTACAGGCCCGATTACTACAGGAACTCCTCTTTCAGGTACACAGGGACAGAGTTGTACTTATAACCAACCCGAAGTTCCTCCCCATTCATCTAAACTAATCCAGTGAGTTCCCATTCTTCTTTTCTCAACCAGACTCAGTAGCAGAAAGAGCCCTTTACACACCAGATGTCCAACAGGCTCTCGTACCATATGGCCAGGTTGAAGTTCTTTCCCAAAGTGGGCCAACTGTTTGTAGCCTTGGCTAAACCACATACAATCCATCCTATTTGTAAGGCTGGGAAGATGGATATTTTAAATGTATACAAACTTGCTATTGCAAATCCAAAAGAGCACTCTCTGTTACCCGCCGGGGCACACACTACACACAAAAAGGCAGCAACTGTTTTAAAGACCTTTTTTCAGATGTCTGCACCATTCACACTAGCCCTCGGTTGCAGGAGAGTACTGTTTTGCAGTGTATTCAGAGCATATACATCTACCTCAACACCTATGAACAGAAAATATTACCCTCTAATCTTCTGTTCGTAGTGTGTAGTGCTGTAGATTCGCATTCGCCCACCCTCCTTCCTGAAAGCCTGTGGGTCTATTTATATGAACAGAAAATGTTACTAAACCTACAGACATCTGTTTGTAGCATGCAGAGCTGTAGATTCACATATTTGTCATACTCTAGCCCTCTAGTGCTAGTCTCAGACATTTGCAAGTTTTTTTTCTTCTAGGAAAGTCTTTTGAGTCATGGGATACACTGTGACTCCACCCTTAGTTGGCAAGGCACCTGGGCAACGACTCTGTTAGAATATTTTGACACAGAGGATGAGAGCCGTATGGAGTGTCGATTGAATGCAATACAGCGCACAAGTGCGTTATGAAAAAGGGATTAATAAGATAAAATGAGTCTCTTCAGTTCGTAACCTGCTCCTTTACTCTCCAAGTCCTGCATGGTGACCATTTAGAGAGCCTGCACTAGAGCGCTTCATTGCTACTGTTTTTAAAATAGTTTAACACTAAATCAGCACCACCCTCGCATATTGCTCCAGGGACTTTGAATGAACTTCTTAGTCTGAGAAGAATCTCCATCTGGTTTGTTGTCTTTATTCACCCTTTCCTCTGACCCTTCCCTTACATGCACATGATTTGCTTGGGAGTTTTGAAAACTGCATGATGAAAGTTGTTTACTGCTCAATGCCACTATAATGAATGTTGTTGCCTTTGGATGTCATCCACTGAAATCAATTTGGCCTTCTCTTGTGCCTCTTTTCTAAGCTTGAGATGCTACAATATCATCCAGGGTCCAGTAGATAGACTACTTCCCGACACTGAAATGCCACCGATCACCAATATTGTTTAAATCCTTTTTTTAGTAGAAGCACCATGCATTAAATATGCTTCCTTTGTTTTGGACACAGAGGAACAAGTCCTTATGGCCTTCAACACTGAAGATCAGTTTACAGAGCATTGCAGTAGTCCATTGTTAATATTTACCAGCTCCAAGAAAGGCAAAATCTCTGCTCTCGGACTGACGTTTGTGGATTCATTCCATCTCAGCAGTAACTACACCAGTTGCCTCTGAAAGGCAAATCTGATTTGAAAATCGCCTGTCTGGCATTTGAATACCTTCACAGAATCCTTCTGCAAGATACAAGGAGTTGTTACCGGACTCCTAGCTCTCTGCGGTTGTTGCGCCAAAGTGTTATCAGTGATCCCCATTGGACAATGACAAAATAAGCAATTCTTTTGTCATTCCAAGCTCCTCCTCTTTGGAATAAGCCAGCACATGACGAGGGCAGTGCCTGTTCTGTAAGAGGTCCTGTAGGATGCTTAAAACCTTTGTTCTGTTTTTCCCATGTCTCTATTACATCAAATGATCAAGCATAGGGACATTTTAGTCCCATAGGTTTGATTAATAAATATAGGCTCATGCACTCAACGAAAACTCCAGTGATTAAAAAGAACCACTAAAAGAAATGTTGGCCTCCATTAGCTCCATATTGGATGATCATTGTAGAAAAGGGGTGGACTAAAATCACTCCACTGCAACAATATCCGCTATCTTCACAGCAGTCTATAGTGGCTCCATTAGGCCTACTGTGTGCTTTGGTTTTCGGTTCCTCCTTCTTAACCTTGCTTTTCAAAGTTAATGATACTCCTGGCCCAACAACCAAGAGCTTGAACAAAATGCAGTAGATAGACTTTGACCTTCCCTAGTTAACCTTTTATTGATTGACAGTGCAAGCACACTTCACTTAAAAAAAACAGCCATTAACAGTGCAAGCACACTTCAAAAAAATCAACCAGAGACAAAAAGGTGAGTTTTCTCTACCGCCTACTAAGACTTAGCGAAGCTGTTCCACAATTTGGGGGCTTCTGGTATGATCTGATGCAGAAGAATTGAGAAAGGTTGTCTCATGTCCTTTTGTGTCCTAATAAAGGAGCGTTCAGATTGCAGTGTTTCCCACTAGTTCAAACGAGTGGTATGCTATATGTTTTCTTAACCCGTTCGCTGCAGGGCTAATGTCCCTGCGGTGCGGGAGGGAGGGGGGCCGCGCGCAGCGCCGCCGCCGTGCTTGTGACAAGCTCTGCTCGTCAGGCAGCACGGTGGCGCTGTGCTCATGACGAGCGGAGCTCGTCATGACCACGCCCGTTTTCGAACGTTCAGCACAGCAGGGAAATTATCCCCGCGTGCGAGCGTTGCGACGGTTATGACGAGCTCAGCTCGTCATGAGGCACGATTGCGTTGTGCTCATGACTAGCTGAGCTCGTCATAACCGTGAGCACAACGCAATGGTGCCTCATGACGAGCTGAGCTCGTCATGAGCACGGCAGGTGTTAAACACTTGAAAGCGGTCAATAGAGTCAATCTAAAGTGCAGAAACGGATGCTTGAATTTTCATGATGTCTTGCTTGAGTTGGTTGATTTGTGTTTGGACACCATCACTTAAACTGAGAAGGCCATAATCATTTAGGACAGAAATGGACATGTTACTGCAGTGGAAGTGCAAAATCATTCAGATGTTCCCATCAACTGACTGTATTCTGAAATATCAAAGCCATAAGCCAAACTCGGTCAAAACAAGATTTAGCCTGGTGGATAATATTGTGTCTAATATTTGTTGTTTTGAAAGAAGCAGACCTCTGTGGGAAAGTAACAGCCTTCTTTACAAATAGATAAGCAGCTACTGCAGCCATGCGGCGAACACTGCTTTCAAACAGATCTGCCAGGAAGGGACATGGCCTATGGTTCCACACTTTAAAAACGCACTAATGTTTGGATTAAACGCTACAGAAAATTCTGAAGTTGGATTGGTTGTGTAAAACAACTTGGGGATGGCCTCATGTTCCTCTACTTTGTATAAATACATGTTTGGTATTATATTTGAAGAGTATTTGATTTGGAAATGAACAATAACGAAGAAGCTAAATTGCCTGTAATATGTTCTCTAGCATTGGCATCTTTCGTTCAAAGCACCCTACCCTGCATCTGGACGAATCTGATCTAGAGTGTAAATTTGTCAGAGGTGGTCTCTGCCACTCGATAGTCACCATGTCTTAAGCAGAATGGGCAGTACCCAT
Organism: Lissotriton vulgaris; assembly: GCF_964263255.1. Classification (NCBI taxonomy): domain Eukaryota; kingdom Metazoa; phylum Chordata; class Amphibia; order Caudata; family Salamandridae; genus Lissotriton; species Lissotriton vulgaris. The sequence goes on along the minus strand of NC_141687.1, from coordinate 1,390,894,874 downwards.
GGCATTTAGAGGCAGGGATGGCCCATCCACTTAGTTGGAGGCGCGTTGCCCCCCTGCCTTCAGCACCGCAGAAAAAGTAAAAATAAAATGATAATAATTGGATGTTATTATCACTTATTTTTCTGTGTGGCGTCAGCTTTGTGGGCGGGTGGGCGTGTCTGCTCTACCTACATAGCAAGGTTTGCCCACACCACGTGAGCATGAATGTTAGGCCGGCCAAACACTCATGCACACTTTGCATGTTCTCCATTCAGGCTGCATTACAGCCTGGGTGGAGAACATGCCCCAGTTTCCCTTTCCCTGGCTGAGCGCCGAACCACAGCACTCAGACAAATCACAACGCTGCATTGCAGCGCTGTGATTGGTCAGGGGAGCCTGGGTGAGTGTTTCCTGCTAAGCAGAATTAAGGAAGAGGACACAGAGGACCGAGGAAAGGCGGTGGGCTGCCAGGCGGCAGGTAAGTGTTTTTTGGGGGGGGGGTTTAAACCACCCACCCCACTCCTCAATGCTATTTGGGAGCAACCACCATTGTTTAGAGATGCAGCTGATAGTTTGATCGATTGTAGTTACTGGGATCAATTGAAGACCGGTTGAGGTCTATTTTCGAGTTTCTTTTTCCAGTGGGTAGTTGCTTATGTTGTGTAGTCAATGTGTTACTAGAGCGTTATCAGTTTTGGAATGCTAATTATTTGCTATTCTACAATATCCTCCACTTACATCAGTTGTACATTGTGGAGGACGGCTCAGACTAACATATCTCCTACCACCCTCTCTCTCTCTCTCTCTCTCTCTCTCTCTCTCTCTCAATATGGAAAAAGACTGACCCACCTGCCATTCCCATCTATACGAAAAGTGAAACTGTCCTTTAGAGAAAAAGAAGTCCTCCTCATCATTTCTAGTGTAGTGTGGTCTCAACTGACACTTGTGGTGGAGAGGATAGCAGGCTTGTTTAAAATGAGATCTAGGAGGATACTAAGGCTCTTTGACTCCTCATTACCTGTTGTGCGGGGGAACCACACTGGTATTACTGCGCCTCAAGGTACCAATTCTGTAGGGTATGGTAACACTGCAGCATTCCGGATTGTTTCCAAGGAGTGGGGAATGACTGCAGGGATTGATGTTTTCCCTTATTCTGGACTCTTTTCATCATGCACATTACAGCAGTTTTATCCTGGCAAAATGTGTCTGGGGGGGGACACTCTGGAGGTACGTTATTCCCACACAGTTTATCATCCATAATACCGTTTATTAGTTGAATCGTGATTCTGATGGACCTCTTAATAATGGCTTTCAAGTGGACCGAGTCTGTCCTAGTCTAGAATCATGATGTTGTTGTCTTTCAAGTGTCAGACATGCTTATGTACAAAGTTCCTTATTCTGAGTCAGTGGATGATAAAATGTTAGAAGTCTGTGTACGTGATGCACTGGGAACCTTTCTCTTGATTTTTGGAGAAAACCCCATTCACTTCAAACTATTTGAAACTCGAAGGATTCGTTGTTACAGCTACCTGAGACACCAAGTTCTGTGTACTGTGTTATGTCCTTCCTGACAAATAGCCTGAGATCTGGTTCCTATGGCCGATGGTCCAGCTCACTTGGAAGCCTCCAAGTAATTTATCTGTTCCGTCACATGGTGAAAATGACTAGCTTCCACAGCCAACATGTTAAACAACACAGAGCACTTGTTGGAGAACGAGGCAGTATATGTGAGGCCTGCACAAATATCATGACTACATTCGACCTTCACTGGGAACAAAACACCCAATTGTAGGGCCTTACTCTCAGAAGGTAGCGTTGCAGAGCAGTCTGAGGCTTACTCAAGGGAGGTGGTGTGGGCTAGTAACCACCATGACAGGTGCGCAGCAATAACACTCAATAGTTGATTGTCCAGTCTGTACTTTGCTTTATAAAAGTAAGAGAACATTTATTAAACACACACACTAATAAATACTATGCACCAATTTACAAATATACATAAGCTGTTGTAATTACTTTGTGACATTGCATAACATCTCCACCCCTCCTGCTGGAGGATGGGGTCTAGTACCACCACTCCCATATATGCACTTCATCTTGCCCCCAAATTCAGTTAGTTAAACATAGCCTGGAGGGAGGGCCCTGCGCACTTGTATCATCCCAATGGCGACCCACCCCATTACCTCAACAAGCATTTAAAATAGGTACACCTGCCCTGGTGAAACACAACCCTGACTGAGCATTTCCTACTGACCATGAAGTATACACCTCTACATCTTGAGGGCTAGCAGTCTGGGTTCTTCACCTAAGCACAGCAGCAAGACTACATGTTTAAGCATCACTTTAGAAAGACAGTACTCAGCACCTTTCTGGATCATTAGAATGCATTGAAATTACAGCCCCTAAAGGCATCACAGATGAAATCACAGGATTAAACATATACAGCCAGACACCCTAACAGGAATGCCTGGCAACATAACCCCACTTTGCTTATGACATCCCCTTACACAGGTACTTCACATTACACATGTACCTTCAGTCCCTCTGAAAGAAATAACATTAATAAATGCAGTACAGGTGCAATTACACCTCTTCACCTCCAGGGGATGCCCTTCTCCAGACATCCCCAGTTCAGTCCTTCATCCTGTGGTGCACGTCTTACTTCTCTTCCAGCTGTAGAACAAAAGTTCCAGCCCAGGAAGAGTTAACATGCTGGCTGAGCCCTTGAGGGGTTATCCTTTTCAAGTCCCCATGAGACTTAGGGAGGGACTTCCATTTTTGTGCTGGGGGAGACTGCGCTTCTCCAGCAGCTCCCCCTGCACCTTTATACATATGTGGTGGTGACCCTGTTCTCCTGGGGCCACCACAAGCAGAGGAAATGCCGTTTGCCCTTGCAGGCCGGTCCTGGCCTGCAAGGCATTATGGAAGCTCCTGAATATTCTAGTAGCAGCTCCCCCGCTGCTCCGGGGAGAGCTGCAATGTGGGCTCCTGCCCGGTCTGCCTGCCGTTGGAGGGTCCAGTCCCACCCGGACCCACAGGTGAGTCTTACGGCTCGGGGAGCCCACCCCTGGCCGATCTTTGCATTTTCAGGGGCCTGGGTCCCGTGCACCACTTCTCTTCTCTGGGGCCCCGGTCCCACCCGGGGACCCCGTCTGGCTTCCTCGGTGGAGAGCCACCTGGGGAACCCAACCCGGTGGCTCCCGCCGGCTCCCTGCCCGGCCAGCACACTTGCCTGCTGCTGTGGGAGCCGGCACTCGTCTTCTGGTCTGCCCGCTCCTGCAGGCAGACAGGGAGGTTCCCGCCGGTCCAGGCGGACTCGGGGGAGTGCGACGGCACTCTCCCCTGCCTCCCTCCAGCTTCGGGGGAGTGCTGCGGCACCCCCCCCCTCCTCGTCTCTTTGGGGCCCGGGGATGGGGTCCCGGGCCCCCTACTCCTCTTCACGGGGAGCGTACCGGCTCTCCACGCCTTAACTTCTCCGCCGGGGGCCGGGGTGAACTTCTGGCCCCCCGCCTCACAAATCTTCATGGGGAGCGCAATGGCGCTTCCTGGCTTTGGTGGGGTCCCGAGTTGGGATCCCGGGCCCCAGTGTCTTCTTCGCGGGGGCGCGACGGTGCTCTCCCCACCTTCCACTGCACATGGGGCTCCGAGTTGGAATCCTGAGCCCCTGGCACTTTTCCAGGGGGGTGGGACGGCGCTTCCCTGCTCCAGTTCTTCTCGGGGGGCCGGGTGGGCTCCTGGCACCCCTTTTTACCAGCTTCACGGGGAGCAAGACGGCTCTCCCCGCTTTGCTTCTTATGGGCGCAGCCCCTGAGACCTGACCCACCACAGGGCCCATCTTGGACCGGCGGCGGAGCCCCACACGCTTCGTCGTCTGTCATGGCAGAGGTCAAAGGTTGCCTACCTTCTGGGGGGCATATCTCAGACCCCAGGGGTCCGATCTTGGTGATCTTGGCCTCTTCTTACTTCTGATGGCGCACCCCAGCCACTGGGAGCACTTTCCTTCGCCCTCTTGGTCACACGGAGGGTGGATTCAGCAGGGAGCTGTCTTCACTGGCTCCCTGTGCCAGCCTTTCGCCCGGCTCTCCTCCTGTACCTCTCTTCTCCCTGCTCAGAGGCTCCTGCTTCTGCTCACTGGTTCTGGACTATTCCCTGGCTCTGTTCAGGATCCTGGGACAGTCCTTCCAAATGCTCATTGCGCCAGGCTCCAGCACCCTCCGCCTCAGCAAACCACACCCCAGAGAGAGCTCCTCTTCCTGTGCAAGTTCTTTTTAAAGATTTGGGGAGGGGCTGGCAGGAAGTCTCTTGTTTGCCCTATCACACAGCGACACATCACTCCTCTGCCCCTGCTCCCTCCTTCCTGCCCAGGCCTCTGGGTTTGTTCAAAATGGCGTCGTCCAGGGTCTCCTGCCACATGGTCTCGTAGAGCCCCTTCCCTCCAGAGCTGCCTGGTGCCTGGCACCAGGTGTCAGCTACTGATGGATGAACCTATAGCCCCGCCCATCTTCTCCTCTTGGCGTGGAGGCCCTCGCCCTTTGAATGCTTAATATGCTGGGCTGGGCCTCTGAGAGTTAGCCCCCAGCCAGGCCCTGGTTATGAGCCGACTCAAAGAAATAGAATATTTCTGGCTGACCCAAAAGCAGTACAAGTATGACTTTGGACTCTGCAGAATACTTCTTCTCACACCAGTTACGGTCCATGTCTGGAATTTGTAGGCCTTGGTAAAGGGTCACTAGCCCCTGGGCTCCACATCCCCATAGGAGAATAATGAAGTGAAAAACAGTAAAACACACTGACTTTCCTTGGCATGTTTCTTCCCAGTGTATAAAGCCTATTCCAGGTCACCTCCCAATTCTGCATAAGTCCTGCCACACCATTCACTTTGTAGCTGCTTCTGGACTGCGCACACCGTGAAGCTCCCCTGTGCAGCCAGTACACGTGTGCACACGCATGTACACATGTCTGCATGTAACCAGCCGGGTGCCCCTTACTCCCGCTGCTGCACAGCGGCCTAGTCAAGCTAGGGGGACACCAGTAAAACCCACATGCAGTCTCTTTCATCATGAGTTCACTGTGGGTGAGGCCCAAATTATGAGGCTCTCTCACAGTAAAAACCCAACAAATAGGTGCTCAAAAAGCGAAAAATCCGAATGGCCAGAGTGTCAGAACCACCTTCTAACAGCACTGTTCATCAGAAGGCTCTTGGAAGTGGTATATACACTTTTAGGGATCACCCGATGAGTCGTCTTTGACTCAAATCATTCAATTTGTTGAAGGTAATTTTCCTTTGAAACTGAACCATTCCATGGCAGCCAATAAAAAGCTGGCAAGGCATTATCAGGGGTAGCTCCTCCGAAATGGTAAAGGAGCGTCGCCCCACTGGCTCGGAGCCAGCAGCTGAAAAATAAAACGATATTGCAAAGATGCACAGGTCCACACCATACAGGAAGTTTTTACAGGGGGCACATCATTTTATGCTCACGGGATCAGCCTGGAGAAATTGCCTGCATAAGAATTTATTTTATATATTTCAGATATTTTAGAGACTTTGGATCTTGCAATAGATACTAGGATCGGGATTATTATTTCGCAGGCCAGAACTTTTTGGTCCATCTTACAAGTCTACATTTTCTTGCCCTGAGGAAGTTCCTTTAATAGGAACGAAACGCGTTGGCTGTTGTCCTGTGTTTTTATGAAGATTAATAAAGAACATTTGAAATAAAGTGGCCTAATTGTGACTTCATCCCTGGTGCTGCCTCCACCCATGTAGTGAATTTTGTCTCTGGATCTCCAGTGGGACCGATCTGTAGCAGGTCCCGTGGTTGGCTGGCACAGGACTCGACTACATATGGGACTTTATGATTGATGTGCTCAGCTTAGAGTCAGCTGTAGGTTCTGCTGTTTTGTCCAACTGTCAAACGTTATTAAGGGACAAATGTTTAAAGCCATAGCAACCAGCAGCTAAATAGATGTTTGTGGGGTCGGCTTTGAAAATAGGTTAGTCTTACCAGTAAGTATGAATTAGCTTTTGACTGCACAGCTTGCTCACAGTTTCCATGGACGCTCTCTATAAATTACATCAGTTCTGTGGTAAAGAATGAATGCATGCATAGAGCAACGCTTGAGTTTAATTTTAATAATTTTAAAGTAAATCTGCTTACATACGTGAAGAAATTAATTTGCACCATTTTGGCATCTATGAAATAATTTTGGATTGGGGGGTAGTTGATTTCCTGACCTCGATTCACGTCCTATGATCAAGAACTGCAAGGCATGAGAGCAATCGATAGAACAAGCATGAGCTTACTGATTGCTAATTACAGCGGACTACTTTTTAATTCCTGACCAGCCTTTTGTCACTCTTCATTTATCAACCTCGCCGCTCTCATTTTAGAGACAACACTGTGATTTTCATGCGTAGATTAATTTGTTATGTTGTGTGTTAATGGACAAGCACCAATGCCTCTCTTATAGACTCCAGACACTTGCCATTGCCAGGCCCTGTTCAGGGTCTACAGGGCAGACGGGGGCTACTGTAACCAAACTGTGGTGGACAATATTGTTTACTACTGGCATCCTGGGGCTCGTTGTACTATGACTCTGCAAAATAGGTCAAATATGAGCCTTTCCACAATGGGCTCTCATGGTAGCAAGGGTGAGCTGTCCATATTCTCAGGGAGGCAGCATAGGAGGCAAGAGGTCTGAGCTCGCCAGTCAACCAACAAATATTATAAATTAATGTACAGCCAGTTATCTTTTATGTAAAAGAAAGTATTTTAATCAAGCAGCAGAACTAAATACTTCAGAGTTCAATTTGATTAACAAATGCAAGGCAGTACTCCTGGTACCTATCTCAAGCAAGTGGTGCACACCCCTTCTTCAGTAATCTCTTCCCAATAGGGGAACCATAGTTACTATAGACCTTAGTGCTCTATGAGCAGAGGCATTGTCGTACCCTTTTTGTGCAACCTCGGGGCAGGCTGGAATTGCTGGGCTCAAATGTGGTGGTTGCAGAGGCATAGTAGGACAAGTACAGCTTCTTTTGCATTTTGACTCTGTAAAGCAAGGCCAAGCTGTCACAGGCTTTGCATTGAGATAGTGCAGGGATGCTCAAAGTCTGAGCTCTACAATCAACCAACAGACCCAATAAAGTGTATTTCCATGTCAGCCCAGTGCTTGTTTTTTTGTAAGAAAGTACTTTAATCACATATTTGTAAGCAATGCTATACACTTCAATAGCTATATAATGGAGTCTTGTGTCTCTGGATGCTCTCGCCTGTAGGTGATGCAACCATCCAGCCTGCCCCCCTTCCAGGGTTGTCCCCAGTTCTGGGTCACCCTTTCTCTTAGAACAATCAGGAGTAGCGTAAATTTCGCTCCGGTTCAATCTCAATCACTCAGTTTCCCAGATGCGTTGTCGGGTTGTTTTACTCTTTCGTTTGTATGAAGACCGTTGTGAGTCCTTTCAGCTGCTGTCTTCCACTCCCCGGCATATTCTCTCACATGCTGGTGAAACAGCGCAGAGGACTGGCAGTTTGTTGTTGCAGTCTATCAGGTTGGGTGTGGGCTGCATTCAATACCTGGGCCCTGCTGTCGTTCACGGTTGCTGCACTAAGTTCAGTAAGGTTGCTTGAGGACCCCGAAACATGGGCAGGACTGGAAACATGCTCAGGACCTGGTTGCAGTGACCTGGAATGTCCATATCTCACCCACAGCAAGTGCAGCCATATCTGTCCAGGCTGACCGTTTCGCAGATTCAGTCCCGATGGGGCCTCAGTAGATCGAATATTCAGCCCCTCGCAAGCCTTGAGCAATTCGACCTACTTCAGATGTAACGCAATTGCAGCTCAGATTATACCATTAGATATCGTATGATCTATGTACCTGCTAGGAACTGGAAGGAGAGTCTGTGGAGGTCCGAAGGCTCCAGGATTATCCCAGATCCCTCTCAGGCAGTTATCTTCTCCCTGGACATTCCACACTCCCCATGTACGTGCTGGCCCTTGCTCTTTCCAAGACAGTTTCTCCTCCTGTAGGGCAAGACAGTCTTCTCCCCTCTCTCAGCAGACATGCAGGCTGGATGTTGTGAGAAGTTGGCCTGATATGTAATGTCCACTATTCTAGTGGGCACCCTGTATCAGTCCTAACAACCCTTATGGTAATGGTAGTAAAGTCAACCCTATAGACCAGCTATTCTAGAGGTAGCATGGACAAAGCAGTCTTAGGCTAAAACTTCAGAGGGCATGTGAAGCCAGCTGTTTTACCATATGTAACCCCTTGAATATCAAATGAAAGGACACCACACAGGTTATATATAAAATATATATATATGTATTTATTACTAAAACAACCCCTCTGAGCTCTTTATGAGGTCAGAGGCACAAGCACATAACAAGATACTTAATTATCATACAATAAGTTGCACAAAATACAGTAGGGCCCTAGGGGCACGCTAAACCATATACTAAAATAGTGGTATAAGAACCACGTCATGGACAATGGATAGGCCTAGGGAATCGTTGGGGCTATGCTGTACTACCAAAGGATAGGAAGCAGGAGGCCCACTGGAGGTGTGTGCAGTGTCTTTACACACACGAGTTACCATAGAGTTAGAATGAGAACCAAAGAAATGGAAACTAGTTATTTTAGGACACATCCGGATGGACTAGGAGAAAGCTACTGAAAACTGGGACACTAGGATAGTCAATACCCACAGGAGCACCGGAGTACTCGTGTTACCTCACCCACAGGAAGCGGGTGCATAGGTGTCAGTGTGTTGGGTTTCGTCGCTGAATCCTATGGAACCTTGGAGAAAGATGCTGCAGGCGACCAGGAGAGAAGTGTCCGGGTGGATCCAAGAGCGGATCGAGGATGAAGGGTACCTGAAAGCAGAAGGGACAGAGTCTGGGTCACTAGCCAGTGACCAGGAAGGAACTAGGAAGGATCCAGGCGATTTCGTGAAGCAATCAGGTGATGTCGTGAAGCTTGTCTCTGCAGCCACGTGGACCAGGAGGTGTCGATGACAACCAGGAGCTGGGCACGGACTGTCCCACGAAGGATCTCAGTGTCTGCTTCCGGATTTCAGTCAACAAGCCTTGGCAAAGGCAACTCACGCAGGAATCGAAGATGGCTTCTGGATCAGACCAGCAAGGTCTGATGGGCTTCTCCTTTTCAGGGAAGCAAGGGCCAGCCTGGAGCAACCAGGCCAGCGGTGGAAATTCGTAGGTTCGTCGTCAGAGGCCGCTAGCCAACGGACAAGTGACCGGGCAGACGCGTCGAGCACAAAAACACTAGCAGGCCCCACGCGACACTCATGGAGTGTGGAGGGCTGTGCGTCGGTGTAAAAGGTGCTCGGGGCTGGGGCTTCTCAATCCCCAATGCACAGCTTCAAGGGTGCCTCGGGAGCTGCGCAGGTAGCAAATTGCAGGTTTTCCAAGATGGCCGGTCCCACGTCTCTCGTCGCCTCCACGGGTTTCAGCATTTGCTGTGGCTGTGGATCGGGCTCAAGGAAGTCTGGAAGTCTGGTTCTTGTCAGGCTCTGTGATCAGTGTCCGGCGGGAGCGTCGATAAAGCAAACCGCAGATCGCTGGATGGTGCCTGTTTGCACAGGGTGGTCACTCCTTGACCACAAGGGAGATTCTTCAGTCTTCTATGTCGAGTAGAATGTCGAAGGTCCAGAGTTTCGTTTCAAGTTTCAGTTCAGGATAAATCTAAAGTCTCTTGACTCAGCTCCTACCTATATACTAATCTGAGGGGCTGGATTACCTGCTAGTTCCCTCCTATGGGTGGGACCAGGGAAGGGGGTGGTTACACCCCTTTCCCTTTGTTCAGTTTCACGCCAGAGCTGGGTCTGGAGTGCCCCAGCAACTGGTTTGAACATGGCTATGCATGGGACACCTTGTGTGCCCCAGGCAGTGTCTCATTTCATTCAGCCCTCCCTGCCCCAATACACTATGGCCTGTCTGGGGTGGTGCTAGCACCTTCCAAGACAGGAAACCTATTGTCCAAGCCTCCCTCGCTGGAAGGACTCCCAGCAGCAGGAGGTCAGACTTATGTCTGTGGCAGCAGCATCCATTTTGTGATGCTGAGGCTCTGGTTAACTTTAACGGGGTTTAGTGGGAACAACAGGTCTTCTCCCTCTAGAAGGGTGGAATGCTACCCAGTCACCAGAACTGGCGAGGGGGTAGTATTCCAAAGTGTATGACACCTTACACGACATGTTTTGATAAAGCCAAACCAAAGTTAGCATTCAACCGCAAGGATGATCATGCACTTAAGAGTATATGGTATGGATATATCATAGAACAGCTATAAGGACATGGTTCCGAAAGCTGCAGACAGGCTCAGCTCATGCTAGAGCCTCATCTCGCATAACACCAAGCACTCTGCCTCCAAGATTGTTAAGACCTGCCATAGGAGTGACTTATAGGTATATATGTGTCTATATGTAAAGGTAGGGGATAGGGATACTACACCTAAGCAAGGGGTGATTACACGACCTTGCCCCAGCTGAGTGATCAGCCAGTTGTGTCAATGTGAATAGCCAGGGGTGGCATAATACATGCTGCAGCCCCTGGTAGGCCTTGGATGCACCTATGCCCTGGGTACCTATAGTACACTGTACAGGGGCTCATAAGGTGACCCAATATCCAATTGGAGATGTACCTAAAGTACATGGAGTCCATTTTACAGTGAGAGCAGATAGCCTGGGGCCCTGATTAGCAGGATCCCAGGCCAACTAAGTCGAAAACCAGCTACACACAAGGCAAAAAATCTGGGGTAACCATAGTCCGGTATCCACCTTCCTACAGTTGTGCGTTCCACTTTTATATACAACGTCCAACAGGGGTCAAGTATTCTTCCCAGGTAGCACTGGGGATGTCTTCATCATGAAGCACCTAGAACGAAGGCATGCAGTGTTTTGAGGTTTCTGCGCCTGGCTACCTTCAGGCAAACTGATGAAATTAGAAAAAGACAAAAGGGCAAGCTTCATCAAGAGACTTCTTCCTCTTTAATCGCAGTCGCGGTCTTCACGCCTACCATCCACCAAAAGGCAGTATTCAGAAATACTAATCAGCAGCCCCTTGCTAATCCAAAGGACTCCTAAAATATCTCAAGTAGCTCTGTCTCCATTCCTCTCACTTAACTGTTTGTGTCTCCTCCCTCTGTCTGCAGAAATGTAAGCAATTCACTTGCACTATGTCGGAACACTGTCCTCTAACCCCTTGTGCTAGGCCAGGGCTTAATCAAATGGGTCCCAATGGCCTCCAAACTCTGACTCATTCACATACCAGTCATGTGCTACTTTTGCCACACATGTAACCATGCTAACAAACACTCGGATCTCAGGGCAAGGGCAGAGGAAGCCCATAGAAACAGATTTTTACACTGGTGGGTCCATAATCTTCAACCCTACTGACTTAGATAAGAAGGTCTGGTCACACTGTTGGTTCCTTTAAGCACGGTGTGCGGATGCCACCACTGCTCTACATTCTAAACTCATGACAGGAACAGTAGTCCATTGTTAACAATGAGGACATGCATGGTGCACCCATATAAGTCACAGGAGAGGTCTGGGGCCTCTCATGGTCATGGACAGATCCAGGTCTCTGTACACACATTTAGATTAGCGTGAGGCCAGAGTGAAAATAAAAAGTCAGAACATCAGATATACATGCAGTCTGGCAGCAAGGGCAGGGGAACACACCCATGTACCACACAGGGGACATTCCCATTTCAGTGAGCTTGAATTGAGCACTGTTGTTGATTATTTCAATTTGGTGCCCATGAATTTAGATGTTCAACTCTGTTGAACAGTTCTTAACCCAGATATTGATTTGGGCATAAGAGGAGAAAATCTCAAATCCTTGCGCTAGATTCCTCAGTACGCATTGTAGTCCGTTGTTCTATTCCAGGCAAAGGCCTGCTCTAGCGGCTCAATTGTTCTGAAGATGGTGAATGCAGTGCGTGCAGTCTACGTCATCGGCTTGCATAGAGTCTCCCTTTGGAACAGGAGCCACTGGACGAGTTCAGCACATCAAGTTCTGGGATAGCAGCATGGCATCTTCGGCAGTGCCCAGGCCAAGTGAGATGTGTCCTACATCAAGATTGTTGCGTCCCTTCCCGACCCCGTTGCCAGTTAGTCAGTGTTTGTTTGTTCAGCAATAGCGGCTTTCCCAAGCTGACAGGCTCCTATTCAGTGTGGATAACTGATTACTACTCATTGGTGGTGGCAGCATCCGTTTGTTGCCCACAATGGCGGCCACCCGACACAATGGTAGTTTCGCATATGAAGCCTTTTGGGGCAGGTGTAAGCAGGAACCACGTAGAGACGAGGAGATCCACTCACATTACTGGTAACTTTTGGCTTTGCTTTCTTTCTAGTGTACTCCACTTTTTCAAGGTGTTCTCACACTGGAACAGTCTGTGCCTCTTCTACTGGAAAGCACTTCCTCCCACAGGTCCAGGTACACACCTTCCCTCTCCCAGCATGCAGCCTTCTTGGCACTGTGCAGATCCTCTGTACCTACAGCAAAAAGTGCAGACTTCAGGAGATGTCCTTTTGCCTCTGTGAGTTGGGCTGTCAGTCAGGTGTCAGCTCCGTTCACACAGCAGTCCTTTGAGTACACTGTGAGCAACTAGAGGTGTTCAGGAAAAGAAGTTATCAGCAGCCCTTTGCTAACAAGCACTCAATAGAATTTTTAAATGGATTTGTCTCCATCCTCCTTGCTTCATTGTTTGATTTTCTACCCTCCAGTCATAGGAATGCATGCAATAGGCTCCCACGGTCTGGGAAAGCTATAGTCATCCTTCATCTTGTGCCATGCTAAGCCAGGGGTGTCCAAAATGGATCCCTCTGGCGCCAGTACTCCTGCACAGACAGAGTCCTGCTCCAATATATGAATCACGTGCTGTCTGTGCACAGAGACATGCACATACATCTGCGGCGTACCTCATGGATCCTCACTCAGCCCCACCCTTTTCAACGTATACATGAGCCCCCTCGCGGCCATCGCACGCCAACACAACCTCAACATCATCTCTTACGCGGACGACACTCAACTGATCCTTTCTCTCACCAACGACCCCAGCACCGCCAAAACTAACCTACACGAAGGAATGAAAGAAGTTGCCGAATGGATGAAACAAAGCCGTTTGAAACTGAACTCAGACAAAACAGAAGTCCTCATCTTAGGTACATCCCCCTCTGCTTGGGACGACTCCTGGTGGCCGGAAGCCCTCGGAAAAGCACCCATCCCGACAGACCACGCACGGAACCTTGGCGTCATCCTGGATTCTTCACTCTCAATGCACAGACAAGTCAGCGCCGTATCCTCTTCCTGCTTCAACATTCTCTGCATGCTCAGGAAAACATTTCGCTGGATCCCCTCCGAAACAAGGAAAACAGTCACCCACGCTCTGGTCACGAGCCGACTGGACTACGGAAACACCCTCTACGCAGGTACCACCGCTAAACTCCAGAAGAAACTCCAACGAATCCAAAACGCCTCAGCCAGGCTCATATTAGACATCCCACGCAACGAACACATCTCTGGTCACCTTAAAGACCTCCACTGGCTACCCGTCAATAAAAGGATCACTTTCCGACTGCTCACCCACGCACACAAATCACTCTACAACATCGGACCAGATTGCCTCAACTCTCGACTGTCCTCCCGCCAACTACGCTCTTCCAGCCAAGCCTTCGCCACTGTACCTCGCATCAACAAGACCACCATGGGAGGCAGATCCTTTTCACACCTTGCTGCTAAAACATGGAACTCACTCCCCGCCTACCTTCGCCTCACCCAAAACCACCTAGCGTTCAGAAAGCAGCTTAAAACATGGATATTTGACAAATAATCCTCCTCCCCTTCCTAAGCGCCTTGAAACCCTCTGGGTATGTAGTGCGCTATACAAATTTCATGACTTGACTTGACTTGATGTCAACACAAAGTTATGGGTCTCTTGTAATAGCCGTACTTTACACAAGAGGTGTCAGTAGACCACACACACTCACTGACATAGAGAAACAAATGTGGCTATGCTACAAATCACTTATTAAAACATGGCAACCTGCTGTCGCTGCTATACGTGTTACATCCAAGACAGGAACAATAGTTCATTGTCTATCATGAGGGCATGCTTGGTGCACTAACCCACATGACCGGACAGGTGCTGAAACCTTACCTTGTCAAGCACAGGCCTGGTCGTCTGCACTCACTGTGGATTAGCGTGGCACCTGGGGAAAAAAATAAAATCAGAATACCAGTTACACATGTAGTTGGGCACTCTGGAAACCATGCAATGGACATCCCTGACCCAACACTTGCACCTCCAAAAATCTTTAGTTACATATTGCATAAGTACTTTGGTTTTATTCGACTTTCTCTTTTCTTGCACACAGTAACAAAGAATCTGAGATCAGCTTCAGCCTCAAACGCTTATTTACAAAATCGGATCGCCATTTACCCTTGGCCAGTAACCACTCAAGCGAGCCAAAGTAGTCCCGTTGCTGGCTCAACTGCCTTACCTAGCTCCCTCTTCATAGAAGTCGAGTCACATTGGGAAAGTACTCGTTTAAAAAGTGACTGCCAGGCTAATCTTAGAAAGATAGAAATGGGAGCACTTATAGCACTCTTTTTGCATCAATCACATATGATGTTCACACCATTATAACTCCCAGCCCACCTACCCAAACACGCGCGCAGAGTATGATTGATCTCTCGCAATCTTCATAAGTCGCAGCAGTCCCCGTCCTTTTAATACCAACATACAAATAGATTTTTGCTGCTGTATGCTTGTTCTCAGACCTCACCCTTTGTATCGCTGTTACCCTTTCCCAGAATATTTCTTTCTAAATGAAATGCATGCTGTTAGACCTGACACCATTGGCGCGGGTCTCCCTTCCATTTTTCTCTTTTGTCTCCTCGGTTTTTGCTGGTATTAGATGTTCTGGTGCTGTGCCACTCCCATTCAGTGCCACAGTGCAAATGCTCCCTACGTAAATATTACTGTGAATTGGTATATCCCTGACTGGCTTATTTGGTTTACCTGTTAGTCCCTGGTAGTGTGGCCTGTGTGGTTACCCAAATGCACCACCCACAGAAGCAGCTTGTAAAGTGTTCCTCAGACCTGCCACTGAAGTGTCTGCATGTGGTCCAGAACTGCCATCTTGGCTGTGAAGTGCCCACACTTCCCAGCCCCTGAACCTTCCCTTAACATCATCTCAGTCAACCCTATGGTAGTTGCATTGTGTGTGTAAGGTAGGACATTACTTGATTTGTGTAGCATGTCCTGGAAGTGAATCACCCTCCATTTTGTTTTTCACTGCTGCAAGGCTACCTGATCTCCATAGGCTAGAATGGGCAGACCGGCTATTACATGTTATAGCCCTAACTGTCTCAAGGAACATGGTAGAAATTCGAGTTTAGTATCCCTGTGCTCAGAATAATAAAATACATATTTTAGCAAAGTTGGTTTTAATATTCTGTGTTTGAAAATACCACTTTTAGAAAGTAGGTATTTTCTTGGGTAAGCCTTTCCAGTGTGCTCTGCTGTTGTGTATTGACTGTCTGGGTATAGAGGGGCAAGGCAGGCTGGGTCAGACCTGGGTTGATTAGAGAGATCTGCATTTGGAGTAGGGGAGAGGTGACCCTTTGATCTGAGCAGGGCTGTGCCTGGCAAAGTGAATGCTGGCTCCACCTCCTCCTGTGTGTCTGGTGGCAGACCCCCTCGTTCTGACAGAAAGGATGCAGCCTGGTAAACAAAGTGCTTCAGGCCTGAGCAGAACTGGTTCTGGCTGGGTTCAGGGACCAGTGATTCTTTAGGACAAAGACTTTTGGGGTATAAATATCTGTGCCCAAACCCCTGATTTTTGTATTGCTCAAGAGGAACCTCTGTCCGTGTTACTAAAGGAATCTGCAGGAGAGGACTGTCCTTATGTTGGTGTGCTGTTTCTTGGACTGGCCTGCAGTAATTCCCCTTGGACTGGGAAGAAGAGGGAAAAGGACTTTTGAGATACTTTTTATTTTGCTAAAGCAATCACCCAAGGGCTAGAAGAGAGCTAACCTGCTGGAGTCACAGGCACATCTGACTCCCCCACCAGCCTCCTGATTCCTCCCAGCGAGAATTTCTATCTGCAGGTGAGGCCCCTATGAGTTCCAGGGCCTCTAGTTCTACTACAGAGACGAGAGTGCTGAAATCGTCACTAACGCCCGTTTGCGAGCCGCTGCAGCTGAAGAGCGTAAGAAAAATAATCGTGCTGCTGCCGCCGAGCGCTCGCAAACCCGAGATAATCGCATTGCAAGCTTACGGGCCACAACGTGCTCGCTAAACCCCGAGATCATCGCATCGCACGTTTGCGGGATTGTCGAAGGCTCGCCCACTCCGGACCATCGCAGCGAGATCATCGCATCACGACATCGCAGAGCGGGCACTGTGCGTCCGCCATTTTCCTCGCATCGCACCCGGATCGTCGCTCCCTCACGGGCACCATTTTCTTTCATCGCAACAAGATCGCACACACAACAGAATCAGCGCATCATCCTTCCTTGCGGCAAGGATTCAACGCATCGCTGGCCTAGCGTGAAGAAGTCTGTTGCTTTGTCCCGCACGCACCCGCAGACCGGCGCATCATCCTCCCTTGCAGCAAGTATTCAACGCATCGCCGGCCCAGCGTGGGAAAAATCATGGCTACAGCTCCTTTTGCGACATTTTGCTTGTTTTGCTACGAAATCCAGGTACTTTGTAAGTAAAAGTACCCTCCTTTCACAGTATTGTGGCTTTTTACCGTTATTGGTCTTGTGTTAAGTCTATATATAAAGATACTTATTTTTTATAACTACTTGTGTGGTGTCCTTTTGTAGTGTCCTTCACTGTGTTACTGTGTATGATCATAAATGCTAAACACACTGCCTCTGAGATAAGCCTAGCTGCTCGTGCTACGTTACCACAGGGTTGAGCACGGGTTATCAAAGGGTGTAGCCCCCTTACTCTGACTAAGGAAGAAGGGTCCCTACTTGGACTGTGACCAGCCACTGCCTACTAGAGACCCCCATTTCTAACACATGCCCTTTCAGAAACTATTCTTAACATTTCTGTTTTAACCCATGTTGTCCTCTCCAGTTTTCACTACTACCTCACTGTAACGAAATACCATTGCCAACTGCCACATAGACAGAGTTTTATTAGCTAGCTCTATTGTAGTTCATGCTCAGCAAATGAAACTTCTCTAAGGATATATCTGTGTCACTGTTTAGTTTTATATTGATGACCAGTGTAACCTGCCACACCTGGTGATTCTCTCACTTGTACTGGTACTGAGTGCAATATGAACGGGACCGGAGTAGCGTGGTTTCCTGATTACTTACCAAAGGTCTGATTGTTTCCAAATACAAAGACCGGGATCTTAAGCCACTAAACAACTTGGGATGTCATGGCGGCTTCTCTGCATGAGGCAAGAGTGGGCCATTGGTTGACACATGCTTCTTCAAATGTATTGAAAGCCTTGGGTCCGGACCGTGTGACTGTGGGATAAGGAATAGTGGCGACCTACAGCTTTATTGAATGAGTATTTGTAGTGTTTCAATGTATTTGATGAAGTTCTACCAGTTGAGTTTGCACCACTGGCAGACATAATGCTGGTGGGAATACCAGAGAACTTTGTTCGATTTTGCGCCACTAGTGTATCAGAGAAGCACCTTCACACAGGTTGTTTTTTTCTGCCGGCTGGACTCTAAATTGCCACCCGACTGTGAAATTATGGTATGTTGCTTCTGCTTTTCCACATCTCATTCCATGATTCCATCACTTCGTGCCAGCGCTGAAAGGGAATCACCCTGCTTCCTTCACAGTCTCAAAATACCTCTGGTGTGTTTTTACATCTGTACTACATCTCCAAAGTATGCAAATGTATGTCACTGCAGCATCTTACTGTCCTCTACCTGGTAGTCTATCCTTCTCACGAACGTAATTCTTTAGCTCTACTCCATCTAGTTTGTTGAACAACAAACAATTTCATCTAGAAGTAAGACGCATTTTTTTGTGGTAAATCATATTTCGCCTTGTTGGGGCGGATAAAGTTGTGTTAATTAGTTGGTTTTTTTTTGCTTCATTCCTTTGCCTTTTTTTTCTACAGGATGAAGGTTGGCTAATGGGCGTGAAGGAAAGCGACTGGCAGCAGAACAAAGATCTTGAGCAGAATCGGGGTGTCTTTCCAGAGAACTTTACAGAAAAGGGCCTGTGAAGGCCACCGGAGAGGTCACGTTTCTCTGGGAAATGAAGCAAGTTTTCTGTGAAAATATAATATTCGCCTACAACAAATAAAGGCGAACCTGAGGCAAAAAGTCATCGTAAGGGCAAATGGCCTCTCTCCGAAGCAACTTCTAAAAAAAGAAAACGACCCATCAGAGGAAATTTGAATAAAACAAAACAGAAAAATAAAGTTTAACACATTGTGCCCCTTCCCTCCTCTCCTTCAGGTTGGCCAGCATGCCCTCGTCGAGGCTCTCCACCTCAATGTGCTTCCTTGATTTTCATCTCTCTGTTGGATCATTGGGTTGCCCTCTTGTTGTTCCTTGCAAACTGTTATCTGTGGGCCTGAAGCTTCAGGGCATCAAAGTATTGCTGATCCACACCGCCTGCAGCGCAGGTTGATGTGCTCTGTACGTCCTAGGTCATAGCCAAAGGCGGCTCCTACCCCCTAAAAAGATTCCAAATGTTTATTTTACCAGAGTTAGACTTGCATCAAGCAAATCATTATTTTAACATACACGGATGTAACTGTGTTTCTGCAACTATATTGTGTGTGTGTGTGTGTGCGCGTGTATTTTTCCCCCTGTTTCAATATGTAATGGACTGTGATTTTATACTGTAAAACCAAGTGACCTGTGAGTGTGTATTTGAGTGACTTAAGCCACCTGTTGCTCTTCAAGCATTGGAGCCAAAGTTCTTCTTGCCAGTGGAAATTACATGCTCTTCATTTGGGAGACCCAATACTGTTATTCTCCCTTGTTATTGAAACGAAATAGCAATGCTATATTACATAGCGGGAGAGAGACTAGAGGAAGAATCTTAATATTTCCAGGAAGTGTAGGAAATTGTGCTAGTCAAGTTCAGAAACCTCATGGGCGTGGTTTAGGGATTTGTTTCTCCCAGAGTCTTGATAGGCTTCAGCTGTGTAAACAGTAGTTGGTAGAGAGCAAGGATCAGAACCATCTTTTCATTCAGCCAAACACACAAAATGGGGCATTCTGCCACATCTGCCCAGTGACCTCCTGTATCTGCGCTTGGCCTCCATGCAGCACTCAGTGAAATGTTCTGATGGTTACTGTTTGCAAGCAATGCGGTCGCTTTAAAATATAGCGTTCGCACCTCATCCTCGAGGCTGTGCAAAGGATTTTTCTTTGTTATGTATCTTAAAGTGTTGAGGTACAGTGACCATAATCACAGAAATGCACCTAAAAACCATCAGCTTAGAGAAATGACCAACTGTCTCACAGTAATGACTGCCATCACAGGCCCTCTACCTAACTATTTAGTTCGAGTTGTGGATTAATCATTTTTTACTGATTGAAAAATGTGTACAAAAAGTATTTAAAAAGTCATTCCTTTTGTGACAACATGCCTCAAATACTGTCAGACAACTAATTTACTACAGACCGTATTGTTTCTTGCTCTGAATGGAGAAACATTTTGCTTTGTGCCTCTTCAGTGCTGTTTGCACAGAGGGGAGTCATGTTCTTAAGGAAGCGTGTCTGTGGTACTGATGGAGGAGCAGTTTATTTCAGATAGAACCTTATCTTGTTGACAAGGAAATCCCTCTTCATTGAACTGCTACTCCTCTGGTTCTGCATAGGTTGGCTTGCCTCCGTAGGCAGGCACTGTTAGTGAGAGTGAGAGCACACCTTGCTTTGGGCCCTGGTGCAGCTATTTCTGGTTGCGAGGGCCACCTTCCTTCTTTGAGTTGGACATGCTTCTCGTATGAGGTGAATGCCGTCATCTGTCGTGTAGCAATAATTCTTCTGGAAAGGGGCAGATATCCACAATGATTACAAACTCTGAGCTGACAATATCACGAGCAACTCAGCCCGTTCCTAATGTACAAAATTAGGAAAATACATTTTTCGAAGGATAAAATGCAAGAGCACTGACAGCCTTACTATGTAGAAGACTTGAGTTAAGAAAGTAGTAAGTTATCTTGGGGCACAGTGTGTTTTTGAAGGTCCTTTATTGCTGGTAATGATTTTGACCAGTGCCGAATAGCTGCTTCTAAATGCTCCACACTCCCTGACTGTTGTATTTTGTACTTGCCGGGACTTTAAGTGTTTGCAGATTCGCTGCACATCTGTGTCCATTTCTGACGCACTTTTGTATGGCATTCTCCTTGCTTGGTGTTAAGAAACCACACATTCTCGACCCCAATTCAGGGTACCAACCCAAGACTCGTTATTGCACTGTCATTGTTCAGGTGTGCTGATGTCTTCACTGTGTGATAGTTAGTGCTGGTTCTTGGAATAGTTTCATGTTCATATTCTATTCATCTGATTGACTTAGTTTTCTTTATAACAATATGGATCCTCACTGATTTTAGTCCGACCATGTACACCAGCCATTCTATGCAGCACTCCCAAAAACGTGTACTATTGCGCAACCGACCATGAAGAATCGCACAAGCGCATTTTGTTAATTCCGTTAGGACATGGGTATCTCGAAGATGGCAAAGATATCTCCATATTTACTCTATTGTATAACACTCTGACTGTGGTATAAGAGACATGGCAGTGAACTTGGATTACTCCAGGCATCTCTGTTGGATTTGGAATTGGGCCTGAGCCTCTGGCCCACACATTTACAGCTTACATGAAAAAATGGAAGCTGAACACTTTAGCAAGAGTGAGGACTGTTAAGCTTTAACCTTCTCATTTGTCTCAAGCACTGTCTGCCAGCAAGGGTTGGCCTGTTGAATGACAGGCAAATATGAGAACCCAATACAGTCAATGACTCCTTGTAATTTATGAGGATGCAATGTTGTTTTAGTTTCAGGTTTTAGGTTTAGTTATGGCAGAGGAGACACGAAGGTTGATACTGAGGCTTTTAACACAATAGGTCTGGTCAGTTCCTAACTCCAATGGAACATGTGGCAGGAAGTTGATTAGTTTTCAGTAGCTTTTTTTAGAATTGACTACAGTAACCTTGGAGAAGTTCTACAAGTGCCTAAACCTTGCCTTTGAATCACACATTTGATGCTGGCTTCTACAGTTCATTTTGGGCTAATAGAGTCTGCTGAGGAGTAGCTAAAGAGAGTCTCTTTTGTGAGCTGATCAGGAATTGATGTAATTGTATAATGGACACTGCCAAACACAGCAAGATGTTTCAGATCGCTCTGACGACGGTTCTTCTGCTGTTTAAAGATAAGAGGCCCAGATAATCTTGTTTAGTTTTTAGACGTGGTCTCCTCTAACGGATCCAAACCTAAAGGGAAGATGTGTTCGCTTGCTGGTGTTTCAGATCTATTTCTGGGGTAGATTAATCTGCTGAATGTGGTTCGTCTTGATGTTTCTCTTGACACTGGTCCATCTTCCATGACTGTCATGGCAGCGGGCCGGTCTACAGCAGCTGCTAATCGCACTGCTACAGTTGCAGTTTGTATAAGTAGCCATTAAGGGAGGGCAGAGCGTTGGGAGCTAAGGAGGTAAAGAGAAACTTGGCACTTAACTGCACAGGTTGAAAGGGCATTTTGGAAGCTGTTCCCAAGATGTTTGCGAGCTTTAAAAACAATTTAAAATTGAAATATCACGTAAAGTGTTATCTCTTTCTTCTGTTCTCATTTTTTTCCATGTCATTGAGTTGTTTGTTCTACAAATTGGCATGTCCGTTCAGCTCCATGTTTACAGTGAGGTGAAAAGCTGTGGTTAGAAAGTAGGAGGCTAAAATGTGCTTTTGTTGTTTTGGATGGTGGAAAAGTAATTTGGCACAGGCAGAAGGAAGTATGGATTCCTCCTGCCTAGTTTACTGCCCACTCTACATTTAAGTGTTGATCGTTTGAGAATGGTCTTCAGAACTTGGATGGATTTTCCAGAATGAACATCACAACTCAGTAAATTATTCTCTGACAATATTAATGTCCTGGATTACGTTAAAGTAAACCTTTCTATATCAGGTTTAACTGACATTTGAGCACGATGACAGTGGCCTGAGTTTGTTTTGGGATAAGAGGTACCGTGATTTTGAGCTTATTAAATTGGAGTACTGTGTTTTGTGCAGACCCCCCCCCCCCCCAACTCTGTGGTTAATGCAGAACAGTCCACTACTGCTATTGCATCAGAACGAAAAGTAAGAATTTGGTGTTGGCGACATTGTTGCAAGGAGCAGATGAACATGAGCCAACAAATGCAAAAAAAACCTGTTTACGTGAAAGGAGGACAGTTGCAGTACAAGATCTGCATCGGCAATTCCTTCGTTGTTAACAATTGTGAACTGTTTTTAGGACTCCGCAAGTAAAATATGTTTGGACAGCTTGAGCAGTTACTGTGCTGCTAAAAAAGAAAAAAAGGACATCTGTGAAAGATTATTTTAATACTGTTTAAAGAAAAATGCTGCATGATTCTATTATATTGTTATTTAGTTAGATGAAGGAAAAGTAAATGTTACGTTGAGAGGAAATATATTTACTGCCTTTATATATGAAGCTGTCCTCCATTCCCCTTATGGCCCTTCCAGAACATGTTTACTGTCCTCAAGATGTCCTTACCAGCTTAGATGACATAGCTGCAGAGGTTTAATTTTCAGTGTTAAAAATCTTGTTTGTGTTGAATGGCGAAGATCCATGAGGGTTCTTCCATTTTACTTGAAAGCCATTGTAGTAGGCAATGAGCCTGTCCACCCAGGACACATATCGTTTTCCCTATGTGTACAGGTTTTATGGTTCAAAACGTTGTCTGCAAATGATAACCTCAACTGACAATCTGTGCTTAGAACCACTTGTCAATAAAGGGCACTTGGCTGATAAAACGTCAGATTCCATGTATCAGGTTATTTACAAGCTTCAACATTGTGAAGGATGGGCTAGTTGTCTGCACCCACAACAGGTTCCTGCCTGGCGAGCAGGAACCCACCCTGCAGGAATCTGCATGCCACCCCCTCGCTGGCTCTTCAGAATGTATCTCTTCCCTCCTCTCATGTGGCAGCTCAGTAACCTTGAATCTGTGGACTGCTCTCTGGCAAAAAGATTTATTATGGAATCAGAAAAACCACTCTGCGATTGTGGAAAAATGTGGCAAGGTCCTGTGTTATAATGCATTATTATAAAGTATTAATATAGTACTACAAAACGTCTTGGTGCTATTGGTTGTTGTTTTTAGGTCAGGGTACGTGTTAATTAGTCTGTAAGCACTATTTTTTTTATTGAGTTTCTCTTACTGTAGGCAGGATGTGCGCTGCTTCAGCTGGAAGGTCTTGTGTTTTTTTTAAGCAGCACAGCAGCGCTTTATCTTATAGTATGTGTCTTTAAATTAACAACATGGGCGCCCGCTTTCTCCTTAACACGTGTGCCCACTTTCAATAACAACACGGGCCCTCGTGTCTGTTTCTCCCCACCACCCCACCAACCAGACCTAAAGCCCCGGCTCCTCCACGTGACAATGTACGGTATATACATGTACTCATTTTCTCTTCGCTGCCTTAATGCTTTTTTATATCTCTTTAAGCGAGGTCTAAGTGTACCGTGACACGCTATACTGCTTTACTGACTGCAACATAGCTGTTGTTGCATGCACAACAGCTACTCACTTCTCAGACTGCACTTCCCCAAACATAACTGCACTACCCCAAATATAACTGCAATACCCCAAACATAAAACATTTGTTAGAAGTTCTTCAGTTCATACGTTCCCCAATGTTAATGTTTTTTTTTTAACTTGCATTAACTTTTAATCGCCACCATGGTCTAAGTGCATGGTGACACGTTCTTCAGCTTTTCGCACTGTGACTGCACTGCCACTTTTTCAAAGCTGTTCTTGAAAGCACAACAGCTATGCATTTCTCGAAACCAAACGTTGACTGCTTCAGGAGGCACATGGCGTGCCCACTGTGTTTTATCTTTTAAGATGGCAGGTGCACATTTTTTTTTAACACCACAGTTCTCGCCAGTGCAGGGGTGGGTTTGTGCTCTTCAGCCTCCTAGCCGTGTCTCTCCCCGGAACCCGACTGCCTCACAGAGCACCGCAGCTCTTCTGCCCACTTGTTTAAAGTTTTGCGCCTTTTCTTCTCATGAGCCTGTGAAGAGTGCACAGCCAGAACAAGCTTCGTGCCCTGCGATTCAAAAGTCAGCCGCACAGCAATATGGGCACATTCTGGACCATTGGTGAAGCCAGAAGCATACTGCATGGTCTCCTTAATGCATGTTTTTTTGTGTTACAAAGAAAATATAGGAGGCCCCCTAATTTAAACGTCTGGGACCAGGGGAATAAGGTTAAAGAAATGAGTGTCCCTATAGTCAAATCCTGCCGTGGATGTGGTCAGAAGGAATTTGGTACCCACTACAATTGACTATCGGCACAGCCACCACTTACACCTAAAATGTCATCTGGATAAAAAACATTTCATGTGTGTAAGGATCCTCACTTGAATAACAGCATCCAATTTTAACACTCACTAGGAAATTGTGCTATTTGGACTTGTGACAGCCTGTAAAGATACTACAAAAAAAAAATGTTGGCAAAACTATAGAGTAAAATTGGACATAAATTTATTGCACTTCATAGGTTTAAATTTTTTTTTTACATACAATTATTAAACAATGCACACAACAATTACAAGGAATGCAATATATTACACAATGAATTAAAAATGTGTTCTTGAGAACAAAAGTCGACGCGGCGTTTCGGTTAAAAACCTTCTTCAGGGCAGTTTCTCAAATAATTTATATATATATATATATATCGCTCAGGTTTTCTTTCTGAGGTCAAATGCTAAAATGGTGTCCTGTTTTGGGTACACATTCAAGACAACAAATATCCTGCTTGATCAGACTGGGTATAATTGTAATTTGTAATATCTTGTTATCTGATCTTTTAATTCTGCGCTATGTCGGAGGGGCCACGGGTTAACTTTGTTTTGCTGTACTCATACGAGAGTGAGGACTTGATAAATCGCTGTAGCCGCGTGCTAGGTATGCTTCGTCAGCTAGTTCTAGTTATGGGATGATCCTCACGATGTCTAGAACATCCGAATTAACGTAGTCGGCCTCCCTGCTCTTCCGATCACAGCGTCCGGGGGTTCTGTCTATTTCAATGCGGCTACAGCGATTTATCAAGTCCTCACTCTTGTATGAGTACAGCAAAACAAAGCTAACCGGTGGCCCCTCCGACATAGTGCAGAATTAAAAGATCAGATAACAAGATATTCCTAATTACAATTATACCCAGTCTGATCAAGCGGGATATTTGTTGTCTTGAATGTGTACCCAAAACAAGACACCATTTTAGCATTTGACCTCAGAAAGAAAACCTGAGCTATATATATATATATATATATATATATATATATATATATATATATATATATATATATATATATAATTTGAGAAACTGTCCTGAAGAAGGTTTTTAACTGAAACGCCGCGTCGACTTTTGTTCTCAAGAACACATTTTTAATTCATTGTGTTTTTCTGTGTTGCCAGCCCGTGAGTTTAATCGAGTTGCAGTACTGGGGCAGATAATTGGATGTATCGTTTCCAGGCTGGTATGTAGCGGAGTGGGTGTGAAGGGAGGTTTGACAAAATCCTTCACTTCATGCAACTTTGTGAACTCCTAAGTCTGGCAAGAGGAACCTGTGGAACGGCTGTAAGTAAAAGATTTTATTTACTCCTGTCTAGTGATGCCTGCTACAGGTTCTTACTATTAGGGGCATTAAGTAGACTTTACAGCTCTTGTGAGTAGCTAAACGAGCTCTGCTAAAGGACTGTACTGATTGCATTTCCACGTGCAGAGCACTCCCTTACTGGTAAAATGTGTCAGCTCTCTGTCCCTCCCTGGACCCCACAAATGCTCTGGTCTAGCTAGCTGCACTTCTTGGAAGTGAGTTTTTTCGTCCATGTACCTTGATTTTTTCTTCACAGGATTGCACTTTTGCTGGGCCTGGCCGCTAAATCGACTGAATGCACACACATCAATCATCAGTGTTTTACACTGAGGGAACAGGTTTGAATCCTGGTGTGTCCTCTCACCTTTCAGTAAAATGGATACCATTGAATTGGATAATAACATTATATTGTGTTGGGGTGGAAATTTTTTTAAAGTTTTTTTTTTTTTTTTTACAAATAGGTTCAGTTTAAATGTGCTTCCTTTTAGATGCACTGTAAAACACACATTTGCCATACATACATCCACTTCACTCCAAAATGCATAAGCGAAAAACATTTACATTGCAAAGCCAATAGTTATAACACTAAAAAATGCAAGACCTATTGCATTGCTAATGTTTGTTTAAAAAGTGGCCTCCCAGATGACCCTGCCATAGGTCAAAGATTTCATTATGAGGAGTCTGGTTTTCACTTTTTTTTTTTATTCAGTCGATGGGATTTATTACTTGCCTGAAGTGGAGCCGAGTTTCTTAATTTCCCGGCAGACAGGGAAAAAACTGCTGCCTGACCTAGAAAGACTAATACGCAGATGAGTGAGATAAGCTGATATTCCTTTTCCAGAAGCCACCTTTGTTTGTACCACTTGAACTCTAAAAGAACAGGTTCATAACACCCCTCCCTCAGCTCACCATCCGGGCAACACCGCAGACAACATCACAAACACACCACTGAGGGTAACGGCTCAGAATGATAATGGGACAGTTCAGAAGAGTCCGCAACTTAACACACCCAAGACACAGTTCCAAGCATCGCTTTAGAGCTAACAACCCATGTCAGGACGTACACAAAGGAGTCACGCATGAAATCCCAGTAGCAAACCAATTACACTCCAACAGGCCATCAAATTGCTCATGGCTGGAGCGAATAACCCACACTACTTTACACGCAGATGATCTCTTGGTCTCAGCACCCATCAATCAGTCCCCGTGAAGTTTAATCACAAGATTGATAATAATACTGAGTGAGCCCCTAAGACTACAAAAATAACCTCAGTAGGTACTAGAGATAGCCACAAGCTGTCTGAAGCAATACCATCAAACATACCGTTCCACAGTCTCACAGGTATGTTACAAAAACAGAATCTTTCCCCTCCTCCAAGAAGGGAATTAGAAATTCTTAATTTCCAGACAGATACGATAGTGACGGACATACAAAACGCTATTATGAACATGAAGAATATTCTACTTCTTTCAGAAAGCTTTCTCTTCAAAATTTTCCGGAGCCAAAAATCAATACACACTCTCCACAATAAACTTATCACTACACTGCCGCCCACGTATTTTCCTTAGATACCTGACTGACATTGAAACCCAAATCCTACTACTATCCTATGAAATGACACCCAAACTACCGGCTAAGGGAAATGAACCGAAAATACAAGTGGTCCCAATAGAAGGAAACTGAATCACACAAACTAAGCACAGAGAGCTAAACCCCAAGAACCTGAAGGAAATAACGCTGATTCTCTCAGGGCAGGACTCGAACTTAGATAACCATACAAAAAAGATCACATGTCTAGTTATCAACTGCCGCTCAGCAATAAAACTTGCCACAGACATTGCCAAACTAATCCTGAGCCAAGATATTGACATATCTATTCTGACGGAATTGTGGCTATCTGAATCATCTTCCCTCATCACGTTCTAACTTCCCTCCACTAAAAATAAATCAGGCTCACAACCAGTCAAACCCAAGCATTGGGTTAGAAACACTAAAGGTCTGAACCCTGACAGCTTAGCTTTCCACTGAGAGAATGAGCTTCAACCCCCTACTGAACTGACAGATTTCAATGAACTGAGGAATCATTACAATCATACAAACTCTAAATTATTGGACAATATAGCCCCTTTTAAACTGAAAAGAATTTAGGTCAAGGACAAAAACTCATGGTTCAGTAGTTCACTTAATGAAGAAAGACGGAAACTCAGACTTACGGGACAGATTTGTAGACAAAGTTCATCATCCACCCACCTAAAACAATTAAGAAAGTCCTGAAAAACCTACAATAAAAGCGTACTTAATTCAAAAAAATAATTTTTTAGAAATTAGCTTGATAACGCAAAGAACAGGCCAAGAAAACTCTTCAATCTACTAAAACATAAATCGAACAAATTAGCCAAATCCTCCCTACTTATTTCTAAATCAGAATTGAACTGTGAAGACTTCTCAACATTCTTTAACACCAAAGCCAGCGCACTGGAGATAGAACTCAAGAATACCGCTGACAGAGCCTTGAATATAAGGAATAATCAAGGGCAAAATAGAGCCAAGGCGAGGATTCAGTGAGCAGAATGCGTGGAGGAAGTCGGTGGTGTTGCAGAGGTCTGCTTCGGAGTTTTTGGAGCACCGGAGGCTTTGGAGGCATCGGAGCACCGGAGCTCGGAACGCCGGACCGCCGCTCCGCACTGCTGCTCCATTAAGTTACCCCCGAGGCGCAGCCGCAGCCGCTACAGAATAGCCACTACAGAACAGGTTGAGCACAGAACCTGTAGCCTGAGCCGCCCCGCCCTGCCCTGCCCTGCCCTGCTCTGCCTCGTTCTTGCGACTGTGTTGCAGAGGTCTGCTTTGGAGTTTTTGGAGCACCTGAGGCTTTGGAGGCATTGGAGCACCTGAAGCTTTGGAGGCACCGGAGCTCGGAACGCCGGAACGCCGCTCCGCACTGCTGCTCCATTAAGTTGCCGCAGCCGCTACAGAACAGCCACTACAGAACAGGTTGAGCACAGAACCTGTAGCCTGTAGCCTGAGCCGCCCCGCCCTGCCCTGCTCTGCCTCGTTCTTGCGGCGAGATGCATTCAAAACGCCGCTAAGACGTGTAAAGGCTTACCGGAGGCTGCCCTGGACCAGGGAGGGAGTTGGTTGTGCCTGAGTTACATCAACATCAACATCTGCATCTGCGCCAGGCACCGACGCTAGGAGCAAGACCCAGCCAGGTTGGAAGCTGGGGAGCTGGGGTGGAAAGTGGTGTGGAAAGTGACCCAGTGACTCTTACAAATCCAGTATAGCCTTCGCAAAGACCCCATTGAGACGTTATTGTTGGCTGGAGCTGCAGAGGCAGGAGCAGGCAGGAGCCACAGAAGCCTCCTTTCAGCAAACTGGATCTAACAGCTGCACATCACATCACAGGTGACCGGGTGACAGGTGAGAGGGCAAGGGGGGCTGTGCAGCACGGCGCTTAGAAAGCCACTGAACCCCTTAAGGATTTTAAGGACCAGGCAGCTGCAGCGAGAGCAAACAGTTGTCTAGAGAATAAAGGGCACAGAACATATACAGAGCACATACAAACATAAACATTCAAAACCCTTCTTTTTAAATAAGGCTGAGTTGCAGTTTTGGAATATTCACTTCAACGGTGCTGAGCATTGTATCCACACTGACCCAAGAAAAAGCAAATATCACTAACATCGCAGCCCTACTGCCAGATCTAACTCTCGCCCCCGCCCCCTTCATGACGGCAGCTGCCCTAAACCTGGGGTAGACGGGCTTGGGAGGGCAAGGGTGAGCTGAAGGGGAGGACCAATGCCAGAAGACTGAAGGCTGACAAAGGATGAAGAGTGATCATCTGAACTCTACCACTTTTTACCTCACTTTTGGCCACCACTAATCCTTTTCTTAGATTTGGGAGCGCAGCCCCAAGTGATATATTGGCATCAAAGCAATCAGGGATGCGTTCTGGGAAGATAAGATCATCAGGCACCCAGACCAAAAAGGCACGCAAAACCCAAGCACTCAAGGTACAAAAAAATATTAAAGCACAGACAAAGGGATTAAACCAAACCCAAACTCTAATCTCACCAATTGCACTGATGTTTGAAAAGTCAACAAAAATACCACAGAAATTTGACTTTCTGACGACCCTACTGGGGTTTTAATGTCAATGGAATCAGACACATCCAAACATCAATTACAAACCCCAATTGAACCATCAAGACTCCCTGAGGAAAAAGGTATTGACATAGAAGATTCAGCGAATGGAAACATTTTAAACAAAGAAATGAAACTAAAGAGCGCAACAAGTGAAACATTGAACCTAGATAGAGACTCAATATATCATACTACAATGCACGAATTACAGCCAAACGATGCAGAGCCAACGGGCATGGTTAAAAGAGAGTTCGGTGAGCCAATACTAACTACTCCTATGCGTCAACAACCCTTAGACTTAAAAAGGCCAATACCATTAGAGATTAATGTGGAC
Organism: Lissotriton vulgaris; assembly: GCF_964263255.1. Taxonomy (NCBI): domain Eukaryota; kingdom Metazoa; phylum Chordata; class Amphibia; order Caudata; family Salamandridae; genus Lissotriton; species Lissotriton vulgaris. The sequence goes on along the minus strand of NC_141687.1, from coordinate 1,390,864,563 downwards.
ATTACAACTAAGAGGAAACTTCATGAAACAAGTAATAAGGTCACTGACAGCACGACAGCACCGTGATTCCTCACATTCAAACAAGCTTGAATGGGAACCCAGAAATATTGTACGGGAAACGTTACTACAATCATCAGTGGAGGTCGAAGATGATAAAACTAAAAAACTGAAATTTCTTGAATTAAGAAACCACGACTTGGATATATCAAAAAACCATGTGGTAGAATTTACACCGATAAAAAATTCTTGAAAGTAATAACTCAACTCACAGGGAAAGGGAGCAAATCTGTGCGACCCCGAAAAACAGGGACTTGACTTGTCCAATTAAAGATTATAACCCCACAAGAGAGGCAAAGGAAAAAAGTGATTCTGGAGCTACATGGGACATATTTTACCAAACGTCTACTCTAATACTAGACATATCAGTCAAACAAAATGGATACACAAATTGATATACTCGGAGTAATGGCTAATGCAGTTTCCGGAATAGACAGAAAGTTGTCGGCGCTGAACTGCTTAATAACTAAAGCCCAAGCACACGCAGCAACTAACTATTTTGAGTGTCCCTGTGAACCAATCATAAATAAACTTTCAACCATACCCGATGTAGTAAACACTATATTGGAAGATGTAAAAGATCTAATTCTCAATAAAAACATAGGCAAAGTAGCCGGAGCAGGTCAAATCACACAGCCCGCTGAAGATCATAACATTATTCAAACAACAAAAAAAAGTGATTTTGAAGAGGTAAATAAACCAAAACATCAAGGAAAAACAATAGGGCAGAATGTGGAAACCAAATCACCAACCGCAGGCACACAAAAGCTTTATGGACAAACAATTGCAGAAAAGGAAAAAGTAAATTGCCAAGGATATAAACTCTCAAAAAGACAAAGGAAAAAAAAACGCAAGGCTAGAAATAAGTTAAGAAATCAAAACACAGTAAATGTATACCCTCCATCAGAAGAATCCCTGGATTCCGATCCGGAAGACTTAATCGAAGAAGAACCAGCTCTGACAAAAAGTGAGATGGAGGAGATCCAGCTTGATACTGTGGGCAAGAGCGTAAAAGGTGAAAAATATTATGATATCTTTAATAATCAGACCGATAAACAGACTGAAAAGAAGCCAAATACCCACACTGAAACCAAACAGAATGATAATGTGGCCAAAATAATCGGTGGAAATTTACGCCTTGGGTAAAAAAATGCAGACACACGATAACCAGAATGCATCTCGGGACCCTATAGTAAGAAATACTCAAAATGGAAAGGGATGTATAGCCTGGAATTATCCATGCAATATACAAAGTGAATCTAGTGATACTCAAATTGCGCTATCTGAAGTAGAGCCTAACACCTCATTAAACGGAGGAAACAACCGCTCAGGTTTAAGGATACGGAGAACAATTTGTCAAGAAAAAATTAACTCACTGAATGATCCTAAAAATTCCCTCCAAAGGGAAGATTACCGACCTGGTATTGGAAATCAGCCAGAAGACACTGCAACTGGTGCAGAAACAACAAGCAAAAAGAGGTATATTGGAGATTTTCACAGTAACCATGAGGAATTAACAGTTACAAGGGTCGGAGAAGATAAACAAATTATCTGTAAAACTATGCAAAAAAAAAGCAAAAACAAGATGGTATCAATGAATTCAAAGAAATTGGCACAAATAATATTGACACCAGTATACAACTCAAGAGGTTCTAGTGACATTCTGAATAGAGGGAATATCTTACAACTATTCAAATCGATCCCCGAGCTAGAAAAAATAACATCAAAAGACATTGAGTCGGTGGGATTTGTAAAAAAAATATGGACGGCTCTCAGCCACACACAGTCCTAACGGTCAACACCCCTCGTCTAGCGGAGCTTATTATAAAACAGCAAGAAATTTTCGATGGTTGGGGGATCAAAATTGCTCATCCACCTCCCAAACCTTACAAGAGTCCGTTTAAAAAAGATCTCCCAAAAAACGCCCTTAAGGAAGTAACGGGCATCCCAGTATATTCAATATTAAAAAACCCACAGGGCAGATCACATCAGATAAATAAGGAGAGCCCGGAAGAAATAAAACTGGTAGAACCGCGGCAAATAAATGAAAGTTGGATACGGAATGCTCTGCACGACCTCTGACCGGATAATAACCATAACAAATTGAAGGAACGGAGAGATCATCGGCAGCCGGTAACCAGATGTTCATGGAACATCAATGGACTGGGAAAAAAAATCCAAAACGCTGGAATAGAATCCCTGTCAAATATTTATCAAATCATATGTTTGCAAGAGACATGGTATACGGAAGCTTTCTTCTTACAAGGTTATAAAGGGTTCTGTGTACCAGCCATCAAATATTCCAAGTTTGGACGCCCATGTGGGGGTCTGGCAATATTTATTGGGATGGACCTGAAAATCAACCACGAACAGCTGGATACCAATAACGCAAACATACAAGCTGTTAAGATAACAATGGGGCATGATGAGCTAAAAAAACAGGAATAACTTACTAATACCTGGGGGTCTATTAGGATGGCGGGCGGAATAAGTCCGCCCGCCACCCTAACGGAGATCGGGACCGCCCGCCTAAAGGGCGGGGGTCCCGATATTGGTATTAGGATGCGCCCGCCACAGTGGCGGGCGCATCCTTCATTTTTAGCATTGTGGCGGGCGGTGCACTCTGCACCGCCTGCCACAATGATTAACATTTCAGCACGCATTTGCATATGCAAAGCGGCAGGCACCGCGCGGTGCCTGCCGCTTTGCATATGCAAATGTGGGGGGCTACCATAGGTACCCTCCATGTGCACCCCCACCACTGGCATCATACGGGGGCCCCGCGGGGGGGCCCGCAGCAATCACCGCCTGCCTTTCCGTGGCGGCATTGCCGCCGCGGAAAGGCCCTTGAATTTAGCCATCATAACATGGCTGGCGGTGTCCATTGGACACCGCCACCATATTGTTCTATCACTGCCGCGGTCGCAGGGCGACCGCGGCGGTAAAGCGGCGAACGGTCTTTCCGTCCGCCGCTGTCCCCTCCGCCATCCTAATCTGGCAGGGGGGAATCAGGACATGCATGTCGGGCGGATTGCCTCCGCCAGGCCGGCGGTGGCCACCGCCAGCCTGGCGGAGGCAATCCGCCCAACATCCTAATGGGCCCCTTAATATTTATATTCCACCAAACCAGACATCACGCAAGAACACAAGTTTTGAACTAGTAACATTCCTGCTGGAACAACTAATGATTGATCCGACTGTCAGTATTCTAGCCACAGGGGATTTTAATATAAACTTGCTGATTAACATGACACGGAATGATTTGGTTCACTCTCAAAACTATGAATGGTCCATCACGGAACAATCAATGGATCAAAGTACAATCCGCAACGGAAATTCAATTGGGAAAAACCTACTGATGGATTTGGAGGCAATAGGACTACGTGCTCTAAAGGGAAGGTTCCCAACGGATCAACCACCTGGCTGGTCATTTCACAACCACGAATCCAAATCAAGAATTGACTTTACATTAATGTCATTAGACATGTTTGATAAAATTGGTTCCTATCGACTCAATAAGCGAATCGACAGTGATCACAGCCAGCAAATAGTGGAATTGTGTTTTGATTTCTCCAGACACCAAAGTTATTTAACCACACGAGGACAGATTACGTCAATTAATCATAAGAAACTCATCTGGAAACCGGATAAAAAATATGTTGTGGAAAAAAGGGCCCAAAAATTGGCAGTTGAATGTTTTGAGAAGCATGCAACGCAGTCAGCAATACTATGTTGGGAACAATTCACCGAGAAGGCAGTAGAATTGGATAACGAAAACATGACTAGTAAGAAATCTAAATTTAGGGGAAAAAAAATAAAAAGTGATAATAAAATCAATCTTCCCTACACAATTAAAAAAGTGAGGCGGACCCGTAACAAATTGAGGAAACAACTTACCAAGATACCGGATAACGAAGATGTCAGGATACAACTCAGAAATACGAATAGTAATTTGAGGAAATTAATATGGTCTGAAAAAAACAAAACCCAACAAGAGCTATGGACAAAAATCTTCCACGCTAGTAACCAACCAAATTCCAGAGAATTTTGGAAAATTATTAACGAAATAGACCAAACAAGCATGTAATAGCCTCGCCAATAACAGAAGAGGACTGGGAAAGGTTTCTTAAAAAAAACCCTATTCGTCGAAATAGAATTGTGTACCAATGGTGGGGGCCACAAAGAGCCCACTGAAAGACCAACTGAAACGGATTAGGTGATAAATTTCACAATCACTGAGGTAGCAAACTTAATAAAGAGACAAAGGGATGGAGCTCCGGATCCCAACCGTATCCCTTTTGCCCTCTACAAAGAGGACCCCCTATTATGGGCCACCTATCTGACAAAGGTTTTCAATGAAATTATCCATACAGAGCAAATACCACAATCCTGAAGAGGATCACTTATATCGCCCGTGTTCAAAAAGGGTAATTGGCAACTACCGGAGAATTATCGTCTGATCACCCTGCAAGATACGGACGCCAAGTTATTCGCAGGTCTCTTATCAATTTTGACAGATTGGGTCAAGGAAAAGTCAATACTACCCCCAAACCAAACCGGCTTCATTAAGGGCTTAGGCACCACAACCAATTTGTTAATTTTATCAGTTTTAATGGATAAGACACTTTTTTGTTTTGTCGATTTCAGATCGGCCTTTGATTTATTAAATAGGTCCCTCCTATGGAAAAAACTTGAGGGCTACGGAATCCCAGGCTCCCTTCTGACTCTTATTAAGCTATTATACTCTGATAATTGGGTCAAGGTGAGGATAGGTGACGGCCGAGCTTTGACCAATAAAATACTGGTGACTCGTGGCCTTAAGCAGGGATGCGTGCTTGCACCTTTACTTTTCAACTTATTTGTGGCCGATCTTACCAACTCATTAAACGAGGTAAACTCACATCTACCTAGGTTAGCCGGAAAACAAATGTCTAACTTGCTATATGCAGATGACGTGGTGTTGCTGAGCCACACAAAAGTGGGACTGCAAAGACTGATCGATCGTACACTTAAATATGCAAAGAATAACCAAATGACAATAAATGAGACAAAATCAAAAATAATGGTTGTGACAGGAAGAAAAAGACAAAAGATGAAATGGTTGCTGGGACAAACACAACTAGAGCAAGTGGAGAGTTATCGATATCTCGGTGTCCTTTTTAATGAGACCGGAAGTTTTGTACCACAAAGGGTAGATATTGTAATGAAGGCGAATAGCTTGATTGCGGCATTTAGAACCCTACAAAAGAATCTATCTGCACTGTCATACGGGCCACTGTTAAAAATCATAGCTGCCAAACTATTACCATCCTTAACATATGGTGCTGAAGTGCTAAACGGGAAGGATGCTGTGCTTATCAACAATGCTGTGGCTAAAACCTATAAAATATTATTCACCCTACCATGTAATGCTTCACAAGCGCAAATAAGGATGGAATTTGGTATAAACAATCAGCTATATGCCCGGCAAGACCAAATATTAAAAGTTTGGAATAGAGTAAAAAATGATCAGGACAATCAATTGTCTATAGCTTTGTGGAGAGAGGTTAAAGATAACCAGAAACTGCAAGCGTGGAAATACCTAAACAACGCAAAAGAAGAATTTGGAATGTCAGCAATCTGGGAAAACACATTAACGCAGGAAAGCTTTAAAAAGACAATCAATAAGCTGGTTACTCACCTATCGCTGCTAAAAGACAAAGCTCTATTAGTAAAACGTAAGCACTCATGGCCAATCATAAACTGCTAAAAAACAAATCCAAGCTTACCTTCATACTGCATGGTCAGTCCAAAGTAAGCGAACATTTATAGGAGCACGCTTTGGTCTATAGCCAGGTTTGTGTCATCTTTCACCCTGGAAGTCAAACGAGGGCCATACGTTATGTAGACTTTGCAAGGGGGGAAAAAGAAGACATTGTGCACTTGGTATGTCTGTGCCCTGCCATAGACTCAGAAAGGAGACTAATCCTCAGGAGGTTGTTTAATGCACGAGATATAAGAACCTGTAGACAAGCAATAATGGCGTGCTTAAGCCCGAATGACCTACCAATGAATGTTGCTTTTGTAAAAATTTTAAATGTTATTGCCAAAGTTCTTAAGGAAAATTTTACCTAGTTTTATTTTTTTCTGTTAATGACATTTACTATTTGCACGATGTTTTAAATGTGTATTGATGCTGGTATTGTCTCTAAGGTCACATTTTTGTAAGATTTTAATTAATCAAACAAATAAACTTAAACTTAAACTTGAAGGGTAGAATACAGTCACCTGCACAAGCAACACCCAAAAACAATGCTCATTGGGCAGACTTCAAACTATATGACCAACATGAAATTATCAAAACCTTACTATCCCTGACACCCAATAACCACTACAATGACCCTCTTCCTTCCAAATGTTGGTCCTCATTGAACCACATGGTCATCCCATATTGGACTAAGATAATTAATGAATCACTAGGCCAAGGATCCTTCCGTGACTGTCTAAAAACAGGACAGGTCATCCCTCTTTTAAAGAAACCTACGGAAAACCCTTTGGATCCAAACAACTTTAGGCCAGTAACAACCATCCCCTTACTAGCCCAAGTGGTAGAAAAATGTGCTCAACAACAACTGAATCAACATATTACCAAATTTAACCTACTGAACGACTACCAATCAGGGTTCAGATCAGAACACAGTACAGAAACAGCAATCCTACACATAGTAGATGATGCTCTGCTTGCTCTAGACCACAGTGAAACCCGTCTCTTAGTCCTTCTTGGCCTATCATACACATTTGACACCGTAAACCATCCCAAACTATTGGACCGTCTTGAAAATAGGATGGGCTTGAAATGGTTCTATTCCTTCCTAGAGAATAGATCGCAAAGATTCCTAGTGAACAATGAGCTATCCCTTCCATCTCAGATTGGGGTTCCACAAGGATCAACTCTATCGCCATCACTATTCAACATGTATATTGGTTGCGCAGTATTAAATTTATGGCTCCGCAGTCAGATAGAAACATTCTGCTTAAGCCATTATGCGTGTCTTCCAGATGGAGGTTTAGATCTCCCAGGATGGTGAAATTGGCTGACTTCATCACATAAGGGGCTACACGTTCCGCGAAAGAAGAAAGCCATTGAGTTGGTTTATCAGGGGGGTGGTAGATAAGTATTCCTGATATCGTCAGTTGAGGTGTGACTGCCAGTTTGAATAGCGCGGCTTCACAGTCTGGGAGTAGAATAGCTTCCAGAAAGCAGGAGTAGATATCCTTTAAGATAATTGCTATCCCACCCCCTTTCCCAGTGGCTCTGTCTTGCCTGACTATAACATAGCCAGGCGGCAGGGCACTGGCCACATCTGGCCCAGAACTGGCATGAAGCCAGGTTTCCGTAAGAAACAAGCATCTGGCTGGGTGGAAGTTAATAGGTCAAATATATGATCTTAGTTTTTGGGCAGAGATCGACAATTAATGCTCCAAAATTAGTAAGATGAAGTAGATGGTACTGTGAGTGCAATGTTACAGGTAAATTTATAGTTACAATGTGGGCATTTGACCTGGGTGCTGAGCGAAAAGTCGAGTGGTGCGCAGAGAGGAAGGCTGCAGTTAAGGTGGCGTAGGTCCTCTGATGAATATGAGATTGGGCGGTGGATTGCAGGCTCGAATTGGGCAGAGTTCCTGGCCGCTGGGCGCGGACGGGCGCAGACGGGCTTGCCTTTGGCGCGCCCGCTGCGCCGCCGGGCTTGCCTTTGGCGCGCCCGCTGCGCCGCCGGGAAGTGGTACGTACTATGTAGGATTGGGAGAGGGCGGGACTCATCCCAGCACAGGTGCGCACAATGACTCAACCCCCAATGGCGGCAAGCCCTACCTCCAGCGCGTCAGATCCTAGTCGTCTGCGCGAGGAGTGGGCGGTGGGTGTGGCGGGGCAGGGTGAGTAAAGCGCTTGCTAAAAATATCACAGTTGCAAGTCTAAAAATGCAGTAAACAAAGAAGGAAATACAATTTTTTAAAACGAGGCTGTCTTGTCCTCCGGCTTCCGGGTCAGAGGAGTCGCAATCACTGATCTAAGGCGGGCGGGGCGGCAAGGGATTAAGTAGGCGGGTGGGCGGGACTCATCCCAGCACAGGTGCGCACAATGACTCAACACCCAATGGCGGCAAGCCCTACCTCCAATGCGTCAGATCCTAGTCGTCTGCGCGATCAGCCGGCGGTGGGTGCGGCGGGGCAGGGTGAGTAAAGCGCTTGCTAAAAATAACACAGTTGCAAGTCTAAAAATGCAGTAAACAAAGAAGGAAATACAATTTTTAAAAACGAGGCTGTCACGTCCTCCGGCTTCCGCCTCAAAAGAGTTGCAATCACTGATCTAAGGCGGGCGGGGGGGCAAGGGATTAAGTAGGTGGGTGGGCGGGACTCATCCAGCACAGGTGCGCACAATGACTCAACCCCCAATGGAGGCAAGCCCTACCTCCAACGCGTCAGATCCTAGTCGTCTGCGCGAGGAGCAGGCGGTGGGTGCGGCGGGTGCGGCGGGGCAGGGTGAGTAAAGCGCTTGCTAAAAATAACACAGTTGAAGTCTAAAAATGCCATAAACAAAGAAGGAAATACAATTTTTAAAAACAAGGCTGTCTCGTCCTCCGGCTTCTGCCTCAGAGGAGTCGCAATCAATGATCTAAGGCGGGCGGGGGGGCAAGGGATTAAGTAGGTGGGTGGGCGGGACTCATCCAGCACAGGTGCGCACAATGACTCAACCCCCAATGGAGGCAAGCCCTACCTCCAACGCGTCAGATCCTAGTCGTCTGCGCGAGGAGCAGGCGGCGGGTGCGGCGGGGCAGGGTGAGTAAAGCGCTTGCTAAAAATAACACAGTTGAAGTCTAAAAATGCCATAAACAAAGAAGGAAATACAATTTTTAAAAACGAGGCTGTCTCGTCCTCCGGCTTCCGCCTCAAAAGAGTCGCAATCACTGATCTGCCTCCATCTGCACCGTGATGCGAGGGAACAACTGCAGGCTTCCGTCTGTGTCAGATGCCGCCGCACGAGAGCTGGCCTGGCTGTTCGAGGCTGTTCCAGTGTTCGCATCGTGTTCCGCCATGGCGTTTGTTGTCAGCAGTGCCACTTCTGTCGGGGCTCCATCACCTTCCTCTGCCAATCCGTTATCTCGGGCGCCTCCGTCTCCGGGGACTGGGGGCGAGCCCAATTCGCATTCTGTTCATCGACCTCTGCGTTTCTGGTACCTCTTGGCCGCCCGAGGGGACGGGATCGGTGTGATAGCCACCTCCATCCACTCCGAGGCCTCCTCAGGAGTGTCAAAGAAGTAAGTCTTGCGGTCATGGATGACTCTGAGGCGCGCCGGATAGAACAAGGCATACTTCACATTGCTATCTCTGAGAGCGCGCTTCACGCCCCAAAAGGATGCTCCAGCCCGTTGTACTGCCTGCGTGAAGTCCGGATAGATGGAGACCATTTGGTTTTCGTATTTGATAGGACCGTTTTCCCTCGCAGCCTTCAGTATTGCATCCCTGTCTTTGAAGTGGAGTAGGTGCGCTATCAGAGGGCGAGGTGGGGCACCGGGCCTCGGTTTTCAGGGGGGGCACCCGATGCGCTCTCTCCACGCTGTACATGTGGGTGAGCTCCGCAGGGTCCACAACAGTCTTCAGCCAGTCTTCCACTAAACGGGTCCGATTTGTCCCTTCTCTGCGCTCTGGAACGCCCAAAATGCTTATATTGTTGCGGCAGGATCGCCCTTCAGCGTCGTCCACCCTGTCCAGCAAGCCCTTTATCTGTTTCTCCAGACTTTCCAGCTTCGTGGAATGTTCCGTCTGTTGCGAAATCAGGTCCACCAGTGCTAATTTGTGCTCCGTCACTTTTTCGGCCATCTTCTTACGGTCGTCCTTCAGGAGCGATAGTCCCGTTGACATCGTGTCTATGCGAGTCTCCAGAGCCTCTCTGGATGCCCTGATCTCTGTTATTATAAGATCAAGTTTGGCCTCATGAGCAGCAACGCCCGTTGGTGGGACCACGTCCTCATTGGAGGAGGCCAGTGGATCATCTGAACCGGAGTTCTGTGTTCCTGCACGGGGAATCCTGTTTCTCCCCATTGTTCTCTGCAGTAGTGTTTACCTTAGGCCGACAAGGGGTCTCCTTCCCTGGCCGCAAACACGCCCGCGTGCGACTGCTTCCAAGTTGTTCCGGTTACACCTGAGCGTATCACCGCAAGACACTCTGTAGTATCCTTCTCACCACACTATGGTATCCGGGCAAGGTGGCACAAGGGTCCAGTCGCCTCAAATGTGCAGCGCCCAGTCTCGTGCGTGTAAGTTTGTCCGTGCTTCCCCGGTTACCTCTCCTTCCACCCGGGGGGCCAGAGCAGTGCGAACGTCCGTGCTGGCCAAGCTTGTAGAAGGACACCCACAGCTCAGAGTACCTGCGCTGGGTAGGGATGTGGGTTCCCGCAGTGTCCGTTCCTGCTCAGGGTCTCGCTCATGTAGTCGCACCTCGTGCTCAGCAGTGCGCAACGTGAAGGAGTTTGCACTCCGGGTCCCTCCACCCTGTCCGGGCAGCACACTTCGCCAGCAAGGCCCCCAGAGGTGGGATTCAGTGGGAAGCTGTGTGTCGCACTTGGTATGGCTGGCGAACACCGCTGTAACCCCTCTGGATGGTGTTGGATTTCGCCACATAGAATACATTCAGTGCCCAATGGGGAGGCAGACAAGTCATTTGTGGGCAAGAAAGCGTCCGGCCCCATGCACGGACCCGCCCGCGGCGTGCCTGCAGTTGTTTCCACCGAGGGGGGAGGAGAGGGGGGGGGGTCCGCCCAGTGAGTTTTGGTGTCCTAGCGGGGTTCCTCTCCAATCCCCCTTGTCCTTAATGTGCAATCCCCCACCTCCCGTTCCTGCCACAGAAGTTCCCGGTGCCCTGGGGAGAGTGCCGGGGTCCTCTGCCCCACGGTGCCGGTTGCGAGTCCTCCCGGAGTATGGCCGGTCTCGCGCTCCAGCGCCAGGGCAACTCTGCACCATAGGCACCCAATCAGTGCCGCTCGGTCAGCCAATGGGTCAGTGGACGGCACCCCTCTCGCTATCTTTAGTCTGCCCTGGGCCGCCTTCCACCGTCACGGTTGTCGGGGCCCACACCAAGAACCAGGCCCCACTTTCAATATGTCGTCCGCCATGTTCAGTCCTCCATCAGTTCGGCGGCAGTCCCGTCGCCTCATTCACTCCTCCCGGTGTTCCCATCCTCACCAGACACGTCTCTGGTCTCGTGGTGACTAGTCGCAGGTGTCCTCCGTGTCCCGGTGTGCAAAGTCTCGGCGAAGCGTCCAACCGCCTCCTGTGGCCCCTCCGCAGCCGGCCCTATGCCACTTCCGGTCCGCCTCCTCAATTGCTGTGTGCAGCGGCTTCCACTCTGGCATCAGGCCTTATTTTCTCCGGGTGCCGAGGCAGGATGTACGCCGCAATTTAGGGCTCACAGCTCTCCAAACCGGCCATCAAGTAAATCGGCCAGCAGGCTTATCGGATACAGGTGAGGGGGTGGAGGTCTTATGATGGATATCAGGATTTTTGACAGGATTATAGGGGATTGTAGATGGAGCGAGCTCAGCTCACATCCACCATGTTCGGCTGTTGGCCACGCCCCCTGAGCTCCGCAAGTTTAAGCAGGTTTGTAAAAGACTAGAAAGAGAATGGAGGAAAGATTATGACATGGAAAAAAAATCCAAATACAGGGCCTCCATCAATTCCTATAAATCTGCTCTTAAAGCAGCTCAGACTGCCTACTATGCAGAAAAAATCGCCTCCTCCTCCAACGCACCAAAGGAGATTTTTAGGATCGTAAAAACCCTTTTGAAGGCCCCAGATCCCCGTACTGCCCCTGACTCAACGGGATCTCGTTGTGAATAATTAGCAACCTTCTTTTCCATCAAAATCCACCAGATACTTAGTCTCTTTCCACCAAGTAACACCCTTGGTCCACTTGCACAGTCCGAAATATTCATTCAAAATAACGACCCCAAACTGACATCTTTCACCCCACTTACAGAGGAACTTCTTCCCCCTCTTCTTAATTTGATAAAAAGTGGCTCCCCGCTGGATCCCGCTCCCATTAAGATCCTAAAAGCGGCCTTACCCGCCATCATCTCACCCTTAGTCAACCTCGTCAACACCTCCTTAGAATCTGGCATAGTCCCTCAGGACTGGAAAATGGCCATGGTGAAGGCAATAATAAATAAAAAAAACATCTTGACCCCGGAGAATTATCTAACTAACGTCCGATATCTCTCCTTCCGGGCATCAGCAAGCTGGCGGAAAGATTTGTAAACCGTCAACTTTCCACCTTCCTTGAAACCTTCAATTTACTCCATCATTCCCAGATGGGATTTCGCCCTGGACAGGGCACGGAGACGGCACTCGTAGCAGTGGTCGAAGAGTCCAGAAAGATCCTGGACTCGGGAGGAGCAGTGGCCATCATCCTCCTAGACCTTAGTGCAGCCTTCGATACGCTGAACCACCGCACCCTTTTAACTCGCCTTAAAAAACTAGGAGTGACAGGAAAGGCCCTTTCCTGGTTGGAATCATTTCTTCAAGAAAGGTACTTCCAGGTGTTCGACGGGAACTCCCACTCGCTACCTCTACTCCTACAGTGTGGGGTCCTCCAGGGCTCTTCCCTAAGCCCCACACTTTTTAATACCTACATGTCCCCTCTGGCCGACATTGTGGCTCCCTTTGGAATCCAACTGGTCAGTTACGCTGATGACACACAGCTCGTGGTGTCCCTAAATCAAGCAGAACAGTCCCCCACAAACCTGAGCTCTTGTCAGAAAGAAGTCGCCAATTGGATGAGTCCGTCTCAGCTCAAACTCAACGGCGACAAAACTGAGCTCATGTTTCTTGGCAATCATGCAATTTTTAATTCATCTACATTATGGCCACCATGTATGGGACCAGCCCCTATTCCTAAAAATGAGATTAAGAGTCTGGGACTCTGGCTGGACCACGAGCTTACCTTCAGAGTCCAAGCTAGGAAAACAGCGGCCACCTGTTTTGGCCTTTTAAAATCTATCAGGAAAATCCTCCCCCAGCTGCCTGAGAATGCGAAAAAGATCTTAGTCCAAGCCCTCATTTTATCTAGGCTGGACTACGGCAATGCCATCTACTTAGGAGCCCCATCTCGGTTATCCATAAGCTTCAGGTAGTCCAGAATACAACGGCAAGACTTCTCACCGGCATGAACCACCGCGCCCCAGCCAAACCTGCATTGAAATCACTCCATTGGCTACCCATATAAGAACGTATACATTTTAAGGCTCTCTGCATTACTCATAAAAATCTGCAGGACAAAGGCCCCCCCCATTTTCACTAATCTCATTAAACCTTACTATGTGCCCAGGAGCTTCGCTCCAACGACCTCCTCCTGGCTGAAGTGCCCAGAATTAGGAAGTCCCGCTCAGGAGGTCGCCTCTTTTCCTACAATGCTTCCAAACTATGGAACACCCAGCCTCTTTCCCTCCGTCAGGAAACTAGCCATCTCACCTTCCGCAGGAAATTAAAAACACGGCTCTTCCCTTAATTCATCCTGTCAGCCTCCTATGTTCCAAGCGCTGGGATACTCTCGGGTAGCCATGCGCTATACAAGAACAGATTCAATTCAATTCAAAATAGTGGGTAATATTCGTTGTAAAAATGAACAGCAGTGACTACAGTAAAAATAGGAGCCCCCTCGAGTAAGCCACTGGTAGTTCATTCCAATGCCACACGCTTCTCATCATAGGTGTACTCCTCTATAAACCAGGTATTTGTAAAGCGCAAAATAATCATCCCTAAGGGTCCTAAGGCGCTGGGGGCTGTCAGCAAGATTAAGCAAGCTATTGCCGGGAGACACATGGTGCTGGGCTGAGCTGCCGCCGGACCCATGAGCCCCATGCTCCAGAGTCAGACGCCCTGGCCGGTGCGTCACACCCCTGTGCATCTAACCTTCTATAAGTCCAAATGTAGTAGCTATTAGGATACTACTAATGCCTGTCAGTGTTACATCCTTGGTCATTTCACATTCCTCTGAGTTATTTGTTTGTTTTTTTGCTACTCTTCTCATAAAGACATCCTATACTTTGTCAGTCCTGTGGGAGTTTAAAAATTACTATCAGAAACCATCAATATTTTTTATTACATATGGTACCTTGGCACAAGGTTAAAAAACACTGGTACATGCTGCGACTTGTGGTTACATCTGGCCAACATGTTTCATTGCTGCATTTCCTCATGGATATATCTTCCGCGGCAGAGGACCAAAATATCACCCATAGTGCACCGCAAACCATCTGTCTACAGGTTGTTGCTGTTTCTTAATTGACAACTTGTAGTGTCATCAGCCTTCGGCAATCCAGTAATGTGTTCTTTGGATGATTTCTGGGACAAATTTCTTTTTTAAAAAAAATTTTTTTTGCATTTCAAACAGCATGAAACCGTATATTGCCATATCATCCAAACCATAGGTGTTCCCGTATGTTATCCCAACCGCGCTGTCTACACATATGCACCACATCCAGGATTGAGCATTACACCCAACAACCATCCCATGGAGTCCCTCTTGCCCGAATCAGGGACTCTGACCTTGCTGTACTGTACATGAAGACCAAATTCTCTGGCATTTGGTTGGGCATCCTCTAACCTTCTAGATTGTTTTCTCTGCCTGGGCACATCTGTCCAAGCCACCCTTACATTTGCAGAGGGTCGTAGGGGATGTGTTTCACCAGTTCTAGCTATGTCCCTTTTGGCGATTAGGTATCGAAGTCAGACTAGCTGGCATGCACTCCAGTCACCCTCTCAGCCATCCAACATTTCCAGTAGTGCCACTTGGGGTCCAGTGGGAAGTCGTGCCATAGTACCCTCTCCAGGTGTGTGTGTATAGTGTGCCAAAAAGAGGCTATGGCTGGGCATTCCCACACAGCATTTTGGAAAGTGCCCACTGCAGCACCAGCATGCGGCCGATGGAGACCTGCCCATCTGCCACAACCTAGCTGGATAATACTATATACAGTGTAGGTATATGAACTGTATGAAATGGAGTCTAGCTGAAAGGGCCAAAAGTCTGGGGGCCATTCTGGCCTCAGTCCAGTCATCGTCACCTAAAACGCCAAGAACTTTCTCCATGTGTCTTGGACATGCTGGAAGGAGGAGAACCTATTACTATGGGTTCATGATATTCCTCCCTGTCCAATTTGTGCTGAAGTGACCTTGGGTACTTTGGATTTGAACTCCGGTGGAGCCTGCAACCTATTGGCAAGGATTTGGAGGGCGTGCCACACCTGCAAGAACTGAAAGAATTGGTTCTTGTGAAAGGCACAGTCAATCGCTAATTCGTCCAATGATTTCATGCAACTATTGACCTACATGTCACCAATTGTGGATACGCCCATGAGGCCCCAGGCCTTAAACCCTCTGAGGTTGGTGATGTGCCGAAGGTATGTGCTGTGCCAGAGCAGGATTCTCGTGGTTGGTCTGACTTACCAACCTAGGCGTTTGACCACTGCCTTGCAGCACTCCAGTGGGGTTCTGTTTATCATGGGCAGCGCATGTGGGGTTTCAGCTCTATGTAAAATGGAGTGCAAGTCATGGGGTTATAGTTAAAATAGCTCAAGACGAATCACAACACCCACCTATCACAGAAGAGCATGTCATTCAGCTGGACAGTTGGGATGCCCAGTATTAAAACAGTAGGTTGGGGATCCTTAGTCCTCCGTCATATGTGGACTGTTAACATTTGGCAAAAGAAAATCGTGGGGTTCTGCCTGCCCATAGAAAGCATGTGAAAGAGTGTTTTAGTGTTCAAAAAAAGGTAGAGGGTGGCATATACAGATAGTCTTGTATCATATAGGAGATCTGTGGGAGATGACGAGTGCAAACTTGCCTCTAACGGGAAGTGGCAGTTTATTCCTGTCTTTGAGGTCCCTCTGGTGCCCCAGTTGCAAAGAGCTGATATTAAGGTCCCAGCTGTCGCATGAGTAGGTCTTGGCCATCATGGTAAAATATTTAATGTGTATGGAAGCTACCTTTAGCTACGATATGAGAATGTGCCACGTAGGGTACTTACAACCGGGAAGTAGGTCAATTTCCCCCAGTTATCCTGGAGTCCTGAGGTGTCACCAAAAACGTGCAGCATTTTAAAGACTAGCAGGATGATAGTTTCAGGTCATTGGATAAAAAGGAGAAGGTCCTCCATGAAGAGTGAAACTTTACACTCTGGCTCAGGAACCAGTAATCTCCAGTAAATCATGTCTCGTCCGATCCATTCAGCCCAAGGATCAATGACCAAGGGAAGAGGGAACAGGTGCACCCCTGGTGTGTGCCTTGACATATTGTCAAAGGAGAAAACAAGGTACCGTTCACACGTACTTGAGCCCAAAGTAAGAAGTAGAGGGCCCTGACAAATCTGAGAAAGCGCAGGCGAAACCTCTTTTTTTCTAATATTGCTAACATAAAGTGCCAGTGTACTGTGTTGAATTCTTTTCGAGAACGGAGAGCAGGGCAGCAACCACATGTAACCTATGTATCTGCGTTAGGGACACCTGCAGCCTACCATAAAGCCAATTTGATCAGTGCTCACAATTGTGCTGGTCTTCTTAATCAGTCGTAACGTGGGAACCTTCGCCAATAATTTTGTTTCGATGTTGATGAGAGTTTGGCCTGTAAGATTCAAAGAGGTGCCATGGACATGGGAAAAAACACAGCTGTGGCCCAATGTAAGCTATATGGGAGCATACTGGGGTCCCATCTCTGTTGGTATTATTTTTAAATAACAAGGACAACCCTGTCTGCCGGACGTGGACCAGGGTAGGTATGTATTAATAAAACCATTGTTCCATGGGATTCATTCAAAAGTGGTACCTTATGTGTTTTAGAAGGAACCAAAAGTTACTCAGATTTATTCTTTGGGTTAAAATTAATTACAAAGAGGATAAAACACAGGACTGATATAGTTTGCATCTCGTAATGTTTTGAGTCCAATCAAGTGTAACAGTCTGCAAACAAAATAAGTGATATAGTGCAGATTATGCAGTGCCCCAATTGTGATTACATATACAAAGAACATAGATAAAAGACACTACAATTCTGAATGGTAGCATGCATTATTTGATCAAATTCATAGCACGGTTTGCATATGCTAGTGTGGCATCCCTTGCAGTTAAAGTAGATTTAAAAACCTATAGGGAGGTTTCATCGATGTTTCGACCCTGTGTGACTGTTAGGGTCTCTTTAGGACATAGTCATCTGATCACCAGGCCTACACATAAGAGAAGCACAAATGAAAACAACATTTTTAAGTTCTGTACTTTTACATACTGTAACATATCTGAGTATCCCACCGTCTAATTGTGAGGTCACTTGTCTAACAGGAAAAACTAGCTGGTATTCACCTAAAAAGGTGAAGAAAATAATCATTTGAGTTCATCACAACTCCATGCCTGTATATACGTTGGTGGTTAATGAGCACAATAAAAGACCATGCACCAACAGTGTTCACTAAAGGTGACACAATTAGAAAGGTAAGACAGTAGGGCCCCAGGAAATGAAGGCACAGTGTGTCGCAACAATACACAGTGAAACTTCCCCTCTTATATGCGCATTGCGAATACTGTTACTCATACTATTGGTGATAGGTCTGCCCGGAGTACCAAGGTGTCACCAAAAATCTGCAGAATTTGGAAGACTCAGGATGGGGATTTTCAGGGCATTGGATAGAAAGGAGAAGGTCATCCACAAAGAAGGAAACTACACTCTGGATTTCAGGCCACTGGAATACCCAGTAAAATGCGTTGGTCCTGATCTATTCATTGAGTGGGTCAATGGCCAAGGCAAAGAGAAGAAGGAAGAGGTGAACCCCCGGCGTGTGTCTATACTGGGATAGGAGAGGACAAGGCACCTTTCACACATACTTAAGCCCACAAGGGAAGTAGAGAGCCTTGGCAAATTTGAGAAAGTGCCGGACAATCCCCATCTTTTCTAATACTGCTAGCCTAAAGGGCCAGTGTACTGTTAGAACCTTGAGTCATCTGTGGTCTCGTACTGCATGGCCAGGTCTACACATTTTTGCATTGACTTAAGGATGACATTTAATTGTAGCTGAAGCTTTATATGGAGACTAAAGATGCAATTGACACTGTAACCTTGTTAAAATACACAGATTTGAAGCCGACAATTTATACCTGCATATTAAAATGCTCTGTATAGACTGGTTATCTTTGATGTGAACATTTATTGTTGTAAAGCGCTCTGATACCTTCGGGTCTAGCTAGCGCTATATACAACTCTCAAAATAAATAAATACTCTGTTGAATACTTTCCAGAAATCGATGGAGAGCAGGGTGGCAACCCCATGTAACCTATGCACCTACATTAGGGCCACCTGCAACCTACGTAGGCAGTGTCTGGTATTGGATGCCGGCATAAAGTCCTTTTGGTCAGTACTCACGATGGTGCTGGTTTTCTTGTTGATACAGACACGGGGACCTTCACCAAAACTTTTGTTTCAATGTTGATGAGAGAGTTTAGCTTGTAAGATTCACACAGGTGTGATGGGGCTCTGAACCTTTGTAGAACCACTACTGTGGCCATTACATAGGTTGTATGGTAGCACTCCAGTGTTCCATATCTCTTGGTAGGCAGACAGGAGGTGCAGAGATAAGTGTGAAGTATTTTTTTCCACAAAACTCAAGGGGGAACCCATTAGGGCCAGGAGTCTTTCCAAAGGGCATAGCAGAGAAAGCCTGCCATATTTCTGTTTCGGTAAGTGTCCAGTCTAAATCTTGAGTGTCTGATGGCATGAGTGTTAATATCGGAAGGTCTGAGAGAAATGGGCGATCTAGCTCTATCTGAGGAGGTACATGGTGCACTTAAGAGTCCTGGAAATGTCTGGCGATGATCTGTGTGATTTCTTTGGCTTGCCGAACCAGCAGTCCCTGGTTGTCCCAGACCATCATTATGATTCAGAAGAGGAGTTTGACAGCCCCCCTCCCCCCCCCCCCACACACACAGTCATATATCCTATGCTGGGAAAGAAGCCAGGAGCATCTGGCCGTGTCCATCAAGTGGGAACTTGTTTAACCATGAGTGCCGATTGTACCGTGACATTGTTGGGATCCTCAACCCACTTTGTTTCCAACCTCTGAAGTTGGTCTCCGGTCTCCTGTTCTCTCTCCTGCTCTTTGTCTTTACAATAGGAAAGGGCACTACCCCTAACAACCGTCTCAAAGGCTTTCCTTAGAGCCATTTTTGATGGGACTAATTCAGAGTTGAGTATGAAGAATTCCCTGATGCAATCCCTGAGCAGGCCCGTCAGACTGGTGTCTTGAAGGCACCATGCCTTTACACACACATTCCCTGATACCGGCCCGGGATGAAAGACCAACCTTGATGGGGGAATATTCTAAAAGCCCTCTAGGGGGGATACAGACATCACTAACAGAGGCAGTGTCGCTGGCTGGCAGGAAGATGTAGTCTATTCTGGACATTAAACGATGAACCTTTGAGGATACGTGAATTCTTTAGTGCACTCGTGCCAGGTGTCTACCACCCCAGGAGGAGTCTCATTCAGCTAAGTAGTTCTGCTGATGGGACAAAGCAGTGGTGTATGTATCTAATGCTGGGTCTACAGCACCATTAAAGAAGTGACCCACTACTACTATTCCCTGGCTGGTGCCCAGTAGTTCCTCCGAAAGTGATCTAAGAGTGGGTTATTGCAGCCCTCCGTATATGCTCGTTAGTCTCCAATTTTCTCCTAGAGTCAGCCAGCCAGGGGCATCCAGGTGTGGGGGCCCTGCGAACACGAGGAGGCAAAGGTCATGGTCTGTCAAACATGTGCAATTCTCTGATTGGCTGCTGCAAGCCTCAGACACCCACCTTGTGGCCCAATGGCCAAACTACAGCCAAAGGGTCCAATCGATCAAGGGGCCACCTCCACTCTCCATTCAGGCTTTGCGCCTGGCCTATCGCTGGCATTGCCTCGGCCTTTCCACTTCGATGTAGGCCTCAGCAGGGGACGACCACTCTCCAAAAATAGGTCACAAAAGGATTATTGGGGCATAGAATTTGAAGTTCACCCTCCGATCCTCTCAGTTGGCCTCAGGGGCCGAGCACAGCACTCCTTCCTGCACTGTCACCTTGGCACCACTGGGTATACCATCTTTCTAAATTTGGGTCCAAAACCGAAGCGGTCTAGCACCCCATCCAAAAAGGGCCAGTAAACCGCGTCAAATGCCTTCTCGGCATCGAGAGAGAGGAACCAATGCGGATCCCCTCTGTTGCTTACCTCCATTAGCCAGTTATGGGTTCTCCTCAGATTATATCTAGTCGCCCTCTCGGGAAGGAATCCCGTCTGATCCAAATGGACCAGTCCTGTAATCACCCGCCAAAGGCGGAAGGCCAATATCGTTGCATAGAGTTTTGCCTCCATCTGCATGTCTCAGTAACAGAGGACAGGCAGGCACTGAAGCTGCTCAGAAGATTACCTCATTGATCTGATCATTCATGACCGCACACTAGCCTAAAAAGGAAATTTGTAGCATTGCATGTGCAACTAGGATATTAGACCGCAACTCAGTCTCACAGAAGGCTGGGTCACGTCAAGGCACTTGAAGGTCTGCTCCAATTCACCTGGGATGGACACTGGGCTCTGCAGCCTAGCCCCTGCTCTCACAACACACCTGGAGCGCGAGAGAAGGGTTCAGTGCTTGCAGGCCGGTGCAGAGTAGAAATATTGCCGCAAAAATATTGTGGGACAGAAATATCGCCGCAGAAATATTGTGGGGAAGAAATATCGACAACAAAAATATAGTTGACAAGAATATCAACTGACAGGTAAGTAATATCGATTACATGAATATCTTTGTAATAAATATAGTTTACAAAAATATCGTTTTCAAAAATATAGATTTGTTAATAATTGTATGTAATTTGTGTTTTTAATGAGAATTGTTCGTCATTTTATTATGTTTCAGAGTTTTACTAGTTATTAATGTATTTTAAGTTTAATTCTGCATTTTTAGTTCCGCAACAGGTTGTGGGTTTATAGGGTAATAGGGTGGGAAGTAATTTAATTTTATAAAATGTATTGAATAATTAATATGTTAATTGATTGATAATAGTTCAATAATTAGTTAATTTATTTCAGTTAGTCAATTAATAAATAATTAGGTTAATTATTTAATTAATTTTAGGTGTGCGTTGTGGTGTTTATATGTGTAAATTGTGTGAAGGGTGGTAAGTAATTAAATTTTTTTATTGATTAATTATTAAATACTTTTAAATTAATTACCATTAATTAATTAGTAATTGTAGTTGTGTAATTAATTTTAGGTGTGTGTTTTTGTGTTTGTATATGTAAATGGTGTGAAAGGTGGTAAGTAATTAATTTTTTATTGATTTAATAATAAATGATAAACTAATTTCCATTAATTAATTAGTAATTACATTTAATTGTGTAATTGTAGGTTGTTGTGGATTTTATAGTGTTAAATCATGTGTAATAATTTTTTTTATTTTCTTTGTTAATAATAATATATTTACATTTATATATTTAATTTATATATTAATTATGTTAATATTGGAAATTAAATGTAATAAAAATGTTGATGATTTTGTTTTTTATTGTTTTGGGATCGAGCGCTTTCCCTACTGTTGCACTCACTGGAGTGGGAATTTTAATTTTTACCCCTTCGCTACCCAACGCTTTCCCTACTGTTGCACTCACTGGAGCGGGAATAATAATTTTTACCCCTACGCTATTCAATGCTTTCCCTACTGTTGCACTCATTGGATTGTGGAATAGTAGTTTTTATTCCTCCGCTATCCAGCTCTTTCCCTACTATTGCACTCACTGGAGTGGGAATAGTCATTTTTACCCCTACGCTATTCAACTCTTTCCCTACTGTTGCACTCACTGGAGTGGGAATAGTAATTTTTTCCCTCCGCTATCCAAATTTTTCCCTACTGTTGTACTCACTGGAGTGGGAATAGAAATATTTACCCCTCCGCTATCCAGCGCTTTCCCTACTGTTGCGCTCACTGGAGTGGGAATAGTAATTTTTACCCCTACGCTATTGTAGTGACCAATATATTTTTATGAATA
Source organism: Lissotriton vulgaris (assembly GCF_964263255.1). Classification (NCBI taxonomy): domain Eukaryota; kingdom Metazoa; phylum Chordata; class Amphibia; order Caudata; family Salamandridae; genus Lissotriton; species Lissotriton vulgaris. Next base: position 1,390,842,410 of record NC_141687.1, on the reverse strand, counting down.
ATCGGGTCGATTATGACTGTTGCCCACTACCATCTCAGTATACTTTGTTATAATATAGTGCTGTGTAGGCCTGTGCAACACAAATTAGTTATAAAGTAGGGCTTGGCGATGTCCTTTCTGTTTCCGACTTTATCTTGCTTAATGGCAGGGCTTGACTATTGGCTTTGGCATGGTCTTATGCCTTCTTGCATACTAACTTTGCTCTTTTGCGGGAATAGAGGCCTATGCTTGAGCGACTTCATTTTCTAAGCTGTCGCCATTTTCTGAGCCTCTCTGGGTAAGAGGCTATGTTTTACTTTCTACTTGTTGTTCACCTTCCTTCAACCAGAGAGGACCGGTTCTTGTCGGAGGAATGTGCTCACTCTATGCCGAAGTCATAACAGATGCCTGGCCAGCTGATGCTGTGTCCTTGGCACAGAGTGGTACGGAATCTGATGGGAAAAGGAGGCGAGGCTTGCTAGTAGCTTCGACTAGCGCTTCCATTTTGTACTAAAGGAGGTGTCTGAGCTCTGATCTCTGGTAGTCTGCTATCCTGGCAGTTTGGTGATACTTTTTAAAAAAAGGTGGGCAACCCAATATACCCCTGCGGGCTCGGACAAATAATGTGAAATAGAAAGTGCCAGCAAGGGGTTTTGTTTAAAGCAAAACAATAATTAACAGAAGTCAGACTATATCATATATGTATACATTTATCTGACCAAGCCACATTGGGATCTGTACATAAATTATCTCAAGTTACCTTGTTTGTGAGACATGAGAATTAATCAAAAAATGAAACAATAGCAACACGGGAAATTCTTTGAAAAGAATTTCAAATACCTAAAGGAATACATTTACTTATTCCTTTAGGCATTTGAAATTCTTTGATTAATTTCATGATTTGTACTCTATGAACTTTTTACATATATAAAAGAATCTTTTTCCAAAAAGATTTCCCGTGTTGCTATTATATTCTGACTGTTTTTGCCTAACTATCCCTTTTTATTTTCAGGTTCTATACATTTATATACATATACGTTTTATATGTGTCTTACTGATTGCGTTTAGCAATTACTTAGGTGTTATTGTGAAAAAGGCCTATAGTGACATATTAGTTATTTCTTTCTTTTGTCATTCTATCATTGTGGAATAAAGAAACCCCAGAGCATATAATAATTTGTTTGTGTTCCTTGGGATGGGAGGTTGGGACCTTTCTGATCCAAGTGCTGTTATATCGGAAGGATGGTAAGTTTCCCTTCCTGCAGATAATTGTAGAAGGAGAGTTATTCCGCTCCCATCTAGGGAAGTATAAATTCTAATTATTTTACCCAAGGTATTGTTAGGAGGAGCATGCGCTGTGATTTCCGAATCCTCTCGGAGGTGGAGAGGTGTGCGTTGTGATTTCCGAATCCTCTCGGAGGTGGAGAGGTGTGCGTTGTGATTTCTGAATCCTCTCGGAGGTGGGGAGGTGTGCGTCGTGATTTCCGAATCCTCTCGGAGGTGGAGAGGTGTGCGTTGTGATTTCCAAATCCTCTCGTATGGGAGGTGTGCATTGTGATTTCCGAATCCTCTCTGAGGTGGAGAGGTGTGCGTTGTAATTTCTGAATCCTCTCGGAGGTGGAGAGGTGTGCGTTGTGATTTCCGAACCCTCTTGATGGTGGAGAGGTGTGCGTTGTTATTATTTGCGAGCTCCTCGGCAATGGCCTCATAGCTTTAGTCTGTGGTTAGTGTTTATCCCTTTCTTAGGTAAGTATTTTGAAGTGTGGTGTCTTTCTGGGTCCTGAGAAAGGATGTGGTAAGTAATGCCCTGGTGATTGGCAGAATTACAGAATTATCGGGACATTACATCTATCCAGCGCTTTCCATTCTGTTGCACTCACTGGAATGGGAATAGTAATTTTTACACCTACGCTATCCAGCGCTTTCCCTACTGTTGCACTCACTGGAATGGGAATAGTAATTTTTACCCCTCCACTTTCCAGCTCGTTCCCTACTGTAGCACTCACTGGAGTGGGAATAGTACATTTTAACCCTCCGCTATCCAGCGCTTTCCCTAATGTTGCACTCATTGGAGTAGGAATCGTAATTTTTACCCCTATACTATCCAGCGCTTTCCCTACTGTTGCACTCACTGGAGTGGGAATAGTCATTTTTACCCCTTCGCTAACCAACGTTTTAACTACTAATGTTTTTATTTTGTTATTAAAGGTATGTATTATTTTTTTAAATAGTTTAATGTGTTAATTAAATATAGAATATTTTATTTAAAATTATTTATATGTTTATTTTATTTTTATATACTTAAAAAAGTGTATAAATTAAATAGAGATAATAGTTAATAAAATGTATTTAAGTAAATATATGTATATGTCCACATTTTTTGTGTTTATAGTTCAGTCAGTCAGTCAGTCAAAATTTCTTTATTGCGATAACTTAATATCATACAAAGACAATGGCATAAAATCACAAACAATAAGCAAATAGCATGAGTAAAAACAGTTAAAAACATTTAAAAGAAAACATTTTAGATAAAAATCAATATACCAAGTTATAATTCATTACTACATTGTAATTACTTGGTATTAAAGTGCAATAGTGCTAAAAGTGCGTAATACAGTGCAATATTCCAGGGGTGGATCCCCGCATAAATATTGAAAAAGGTAACTACAGGCCCTGTTACATTGTGATCTAGAGTTCTTTAGCCAAAAGTTGCCAACTGCCAGGCTAGTTAATAAACATGTCTGGACTTCAAGAGGAGGTAGATGCGTTTTTAAGTCTGATATTCCTGCTTCTTATTGCTCTCACCAGGAAATTTGCCACAAAGAACATGATCCTGGGGGTTTGCAACATTTGTAGGTACATAAGAGCAGGTCGGACAAAAATAAATCCCGCTTCCTTAAGTATAGGAACGAGAAACAACCTCCGTGCCTCGTTATAGTAGCTACAGAACATTATAAAGTGCATTGTGCTCTGCTCTGAAAAAAGATCACAAGGACAGGGCGGGGCCTTTTCAGGGGTACTCCACTCAGAATAAAAACCCAAGTTAAAATGAATCAGGTTAAGTCTAAAACGGGTTAAAATGAACCTATGATAGGGTTTAGTGACCACATTGAGATAGTTGTCAGGACCACTAGGTATAGCCAGCAAAAGGCTGGCCCTAACACAAGGTTTCTTTAGTTCTAATTCTTCCCTCTCCAGGGAGAGGAGCTCCTTCATAGTAGCCTTAATAGAAACAACATCATTAGCTGTTATGGAGTCAGTGACTGCGTATAATTCAGGCCTTCCCAACCTACAAAAACTGTCCTTGATGTACTTTAGCCATCCTATCCTATGTACATTGTCTAGAGTCAGACAATCCCTAATTATAGTATGGTTTAAGGGAATTTCAGGGTTGAGCCATATCTTAAGCCAAGCGATTAGCGGTGCAATTCTAACCAAATCGGCGATGAAGCCTTCTCCTAACTCCTGGTGGACAGTATAGGATGGGGTTGTCTGCGGAACGCCCAAAACGGATCTAAAAAATTTGTTTTCCGCGGTCTGAATAGGATCAACTCTTTTATACCCCCACAGGGAGCCACCATATGAGGCTACAGAGATACATTTAGCTTTATATATTTTGCTAATAGCTTCAAAAGGTCTGCCCCCCAGTCTTTTTGAGAACCCATGAAGGGCAGCGGAAGTTCTGGTCAGTGTGGCTGCTCTGTTTTTTACATGAGGACCCCAGCTACCTTTCTCATCAAAGGTGATCCCCAGGTAAGGGAAAGAAGTGACCCGAACAAGTTTTTCCCTGCCGCAGAAAAAAGTTTTATGGAGGGATTTCCTTGAAGCCCGGCCAATAAGCATGACCTGAGATTTTTTCGCATTTATTTTCAGGTCTAAAGAAACCATGAAGGATTCAAAAGCGTCCAAAAGCCGTTGAAGCCCCACACCTGTTCGGGCCAGTAGCACCGCGTCATCCGCGTACAGCAGAACTGGTATACCCTGTTCCCCTGCACGTGGAATGTCGCTTGTGACCCCACTTAGGGCGGGCTCTAGTGCATTCACATACAGCGTGAACAGTAATGGTGCCAAAATGCATCCCTGGCGGACTCCCCTTTCAGATGCAAACACTTCAGTACACCTTCCATTGGTGGAGACTCTAACCTTAGCAGACAGACCAGAGTGGAGGTCAGACAGTAGGTTAACTAAAGATCTGTCCAGGCCCATGTCAACCAGTTTGCCCCAGAGCTTGGATCTATTGACCATATCAAATGCAGAGGAGAGGTCCATGAACCCTAGGTACATGGACCCATCCTTGGCTCTGGTGTATTTCTCTATCAGTAGATGGAGATTGAGACACTGGTCCAAGGTGCTTCTCTTGGGTCTAAACCCGTATTGCACGTTGCTCAAGATTTTATTCTCAGAGGCCCAATCATTCAATTTCGCTAGTAAGACTCTCCCTAGAATCTTAACTGAGGAGTCTATCAATGAAATGGGCCTATAACATGCAGGGTCCTGCCTATTGCCTTTTTTGAAAACCGGGATGATAGTTGAGGTTTTCCAAGAATCAGGAATGTTATCACGTTTCAAGGCATTAAAAACCCTGCAAAGTAGTCTTGACCAGAAGTTAGGGAAGCATTTAAAGGCGTCAGCCGGAACACCATCCGGTCCCGGAGCCTTTTTTGTCAAGGTGCAATTAATAGCGACTAAAACTTCCTCAGCTTCAAAGTGCAGGTGGTTACCCAATATAGCAGTAGACTCTTCATAAGCGCTATTCTCAGCTAAAGACTGGCCTGAATATATATCTTTGAAATGTTTGATCCAGTCCTGGTCTGGGATATTAGTTTCTAGGGGAGAGTTATCCTCGCCTGTAAGAAGGGGTTGGTTAACAATCCTCCAAAACTCACCGCTATTTTTTATTATGGCTGGGTCTGTAAGTTGCGCCCAAGCTTCATCTTTCAGCTCTTTCTTTCTGGCTGCGATGGCTTTTTTATATACTGCCCTACTGGTCCTAATAAGATCACGATCCTTAGGATTAGATTTAAGAGCATCAAGCAGCACAGAATGTGCTAGGGAACAACTATGATCAAACCATCTTTTAAGAGGTTTTGTTTTGGGCTTGCTGATCACAGAGAGCCTACCGTTTATCTTACAGCAAATATTACTAAATGCGAGAATTACATCCTCGTCATTAGCATCGTTCGATAGGCACACCCCGACCTCTTCCTCAGCCTCTAACAAAATTTCTTGGATGAACGGTTCAGGTGTTATACTATCCCATTTAAGTCTGCGTCTTTGGTCCTTAACTTTGAGTGGACCAGCCCTAAAAATTGAGCCATGGATGCGTCCTAATGATTCACCCTCAAGTAGGTCCAGAGAAACTGGGTTATGGTCACTAAAGGCGGATACCACAGTTCTATACATTAAAACTTTAGATAAAAAGCATGCAGAAATAAAAATGTAATCAATGATAGAGCCATTGTCTGAGCCCTTAAAAGTAGGGGCCCTAACCTCCCCCTCCCCACAATTAGATTCATATAGGTTCCATCTAGCAAGAAAATTTTCTAGACAATCCCCCTGCTTGTTATGCGCCAGATGGATCATTGCACTATTCGGGGGGGGAATCTTCGTCATCACAAACACACGATAGTAGACAAGGATGTATGTTAAAATCGCCTAAAAATATGATTTCAAATCCATTAACATCCTCACTATAGACTGACAGAAAATCATCCAATCTACCGAGACTGTATGACGTGCAATCGGCAGCATTGGAGTTATAAAAATTAATAAACAAAATATTAGGAGACTCAGCACGAGACAATTCGACGATAAGGCAATGTTCGGAACCTGAGGCTAGTATCTTTAGGCAACCCTTAATGTCAAGTTTGAACAGGCTAATCAGGCCCCCCTTAGCTCTTCCTGCTGAGCTAGCCACAGCAGGGATACTGAAATAGCTAAAGCCATCAAGAGAAAAACTGTTGTTAGTGTCCCAAGTTTCCTGAAAGGCGATAATGTCATACTTGGATATAAAATTTAGCCAGGTTGCATTATCTGCCTTTGTCTTAATGCCAGCAATGTTCCAGGTAAGAATGCTAAAAACCGGCACCTTAGTCCTAGACTCTACAGGGTGTTCAGGCTGAAGTCAATCATTCTGGTCCAAAAAGGATAGAGGTGCAAAGCGGTTGGACAATAAGAGGGGTTGAGCAAAGGGATTCTGAAACCCTTGGGGTACTGAATGATTCGCAATATTGCGAGAGTGATCAAAACCCCATCTGTGGTGTGTGTCAGAGTTAGAATCCCAACCAAAGGCTGGTGTTTTAGGGTATGTAACATTCTGTTGTTCACCATAAAAGAATTTCAATGTCAATGGTACAACAGAACCCTGCCTACGCTGTGGTGGGAGTAGGTTAATCAGGATGTTAGGTAACACCCCTGTGTGTGTAAAACTTACTGCTACACAATCCCCCTTGAATTTTTTAGGACGATTGCCCAGCCATGAGACCCTCTTGGCTGTTTTGATTTCCTGGGCCAACTGCTGGCCACCCCCTGGAGCTAATCTCGTGTTTGTTGTAAGCCACTGTAGGGCTTTGTTAGACAGGGAGGAAGGAGATTCCTCAATACCAGCTTCTAATGGTGGAACGTTAGCCAGAACTAGAACGACAGGGGAGGCTTCAACTATAAATTGAAGTGGGTCAGTTGGCTGAGCTTGTACAGGGGGTATCTCAACCATTAAAGAGCCCTCCCCTCTACTAGTGCCAGAACCGCTGATTGTTTGGTCAGTAAGCTGGGGTGGTGGGTTACTTGGGGCTACAGCTGTATTCACCCTCTCTTGAACGTCATCCTGCCTACTGTTGTTTCCCATATTTACCACAGTTGTCATGACACAGTCAACACCCTCAGTTAATTTATTCATCTGCCCTCCCAACTTTTTTATCTCTGCTTGAAGTTTGTCAATTTTAGAGAGCAGAGGCTTGACAATGGATTTAATTTTTGTGTCCATTAACTCAGCGAGTCTTTCGAATAAATCCTCATCAAAACTATTAGTAGGCTTAGCACGTCCCCCTCTAGTTTCCTTAGGAGGAGCTTTTGGGGTATTTACCCTCTTCCTCCTAGTCCCAGATCTCAGTCCACCCCGCCTAGGCGGGTTTTTCTTTTTCCCGGAATCCGAGCGGGAAGGTAGTTCAGTAATTGAGGTGTCTTCATCTGTGGGGGATGCAAGGTTTTCCTGATCCTCGTCACCGTCCACTTTATTCCCAAGGTCCACTATAAGAATCTCAGAACCTGAGGCAGATGGTACATTACTGATCATAGGGCCGGATTCCAGTGTTATGGGACACGAAAAGCTAGCATCAGGAAAGGTCTGTAAAGACATTGTATCCTCGGGTGATGGGGTTAAGGAGGGGGATAAGCAACGTAAGTCAGGTGACTGGCTAAGACCCAGTGATTCTCTCCTTTGGGAATTAATTTTTTCCACAGTCTGCACCAAGTAGTTCTTCATGTTATTTGCTTGTGGTACTGGGTTCTTTTTAGACATTATGGACAATATAGTACAAAGCCTAGGCAACTACAGGTAAACAAGGGCTGTAACAAACAGATCAGTCTTACTTGGTCCGTGGATTGCCTCGTGTGCTTCTCACATGGTTTCCGGCCCTGCCCCTGCCTCCTCCTGCCGATGAGGGCCGTAGAGGGCCCGCCCTTTGCCCGGGCTTCGGCCCGGGCGTCCCGCTCGCGTCCCGCGACGCGGGGGTGCTCCGCCTTTATTCACTGGTCGTTGGCGCTCTCAGGGCGCTGCCGCGTCACTGTGACGCGCCGCCGCGGTGCCCGCCGGGATTTGCAGTTTCCCGGAGCGGCGGCGCGGAGTCCGGTGTTTCCTGACTCTTGGCGGCGGTGGCGGCGATGTGGGCTATGTCCTTTCGGTTTCCTCCTATGTCAGGTGAGTGCAACTGACTCTCGGCGGTGGCGGCGATTCTGCAGAGGTCTCCCCCGCTCTGCCGGGGTGCTCCGCCTTTATTCACTGGTCGTTGGCGCTCTCAGGGCGCTGCCGCGTCACTGTGACGCGCCGCCGCGGTGCCCGCCGGGATTTGCAGTTTCCCGGAGCGGCGGCGCGGAGTCCGGTGTTTCCTGACTCTTGGCGGCGGTGGCGGCGATGTGGGCTATGTCCTTTCGGTTTCCTCCTATGTCAGGTGAGTGCAACTGACTCTCGGCGGTGGCGGCGATTCTGCAGAGGTCTCCCCCGCTCTGCCGGGGTGCTCCGCCTTTATTCACTGGTCGTTGGCGCTCTCAGGGCGCTGCCGCGTCACTGTGACGCGCCGCCGCGGTGCCCGCCGGGATTTGCAGTTTCCCGGAGCGGCGGCGCGGAGTCCGGTGTTTCCTGACTCTTGGCGGCGGTGGCGGCGATGTGGGCTATGTCCTTTCGGTTTCCTCCTATGTCAGGTGAGTGCAACTGACTCTCGGCGGTGGCGGCGATTCTGCAGAGGTCTCCCCCGCTCTGCCGGGGTGCTCCGCCTTTATTCACTGGTCGTTGGCGCTCTCAGGGCGCTGCCGCGTCACTGTGACGCGCCGCCGCGGTGCCCGCCGGGATTTGCAGTTTCCCGGAGCGGCGGCGCGGAGTCCGGTGTTTCCTGACTCTTGGCGGCGGTGGCGGCGATGTGGGCTATGTCCTTTCGGTTTCCTCCTATGTCAGGTGAGTGCAACTGACTCTCGGCGGTGGCGGCGATTCTGCAGAGGTGTTTATAGTTATTAAATTAAGTTTTTGTTATAATTAGTTAAAATATATATTACATTGAATTCATTTTGTTAATAATATTAATATTATTTAATATATTTTTTTTAAGTTGTTATTTTTTAATGTCGATATTTTTTACATCTATATTTTTTATATCGATATTTTTGAGTCGATATTACTGTACTATTTAAGTATAGGGATTCGATATTTTTTTCATCTATTTTTTTGTAATCGATATTTAAACATGGAACTTGCAGGCCCAATGGCGGGTGGTTGTGAAATGCTTTGGGAGAGGGGACTGCTGAGGCTAGGGTTGCCACCTGTCCAGTTTTCTATCAGCACCACTGTTTTTTTAATGTTCTGGCAGGCACAAAAGGAAGCAAAATCACTGAAACATGGAATGTTATCCATTATATGAACATACTTTAAACAGCAAATAAAACAAAAAGCAAATGTAAATGTGTTCTAGTGCTACGTTAACGATTTCTGGTTAATATTTAAAGGAAACAAAGACAGAAAAGTGATGTTTCATACTATATATGCTTTTGATTAAAATCCTATTTTATATCCTACCTGGGCCTTTCGGACTCTTAAAACAACAACTGGCCAGTATTTTTTTTGTGGAAAGGGGGCTACCTTAGCTGAGGTGGGAGCGCTTAAAATACTAGACACAGTTTACTTTAAAGTGGTGCTGTATTAGACTGTACCAGGGTGTGTGCACTGGGGTTTTAGGAGACTCCATAAGCAGCTTCATGTATTTGAAATGCATGCACATTTTTTGCTGCCTGTATGGTCTACAATTTATGTGAAGGACATGCAGACCTACACTGCAGATAGTGTAACGGAACAGTAATAAACAATCATGGTGCATCGAACGCTTCCAGAATGACACACTCAATCCCTACCTCAGACAGAGGCCAGGTGCTAATCGACTCTGGTAGCAGCGGAAGGTGCTTGGAAAGACAACATTTCAAATGGGCGCCCACTGACGGGGTTTTTGCCTTTGGCGTCAATCACTCTGCGTGATTACAGTGAGAGGCGCGTCTTGCCAGAGATATGAAAAGGCTAAGCGCAGCCCTTGAATCCATGTGTGGCACTGACTGTCTATTTAACAATAACAGTTTTGACCAGCAAGACACAGGTTAACTCTCTTTTTGAGATGTATGCAAATCACCTGCCCAGTGACCGGGCACAGAAGATAGTTCTGCAGCTGGTGGCCGCTTGACGTTATCAGGACCTTGAGGCCAATGTGGTGTAAGAAGGTGGAATCTGACTGCATGTTACCCCCACTTTTTTCCTGGTGTTTTGCTGGTTTTTGACTAGTCTGACTGGGATCCTGCTAATCAGGACCCCAGTTTATCTGCTTTCTACCTAAATTGGTTGTGCATGTACTTTAGGTACACTCCAGATTGGATACTGGAGTACCCTTATCAGTCCCTAGTTTATGGTACACAATGTGTACCCAGGGCATAGGTACCCCATAGGCCCACAGGGGTTGAACCATGTATTGTGCCACCCCTGAGAGGTACTGCAGCCTGTGTAAGGTGGTGCATGCACCCCTTACTTAGATATAGGTTACCTATATCTATTTTAAATCACTGCACACATAAACCTATCAGTCACCCCTATGGCAAGCCTGAAGGCAGGGTGCTGGGTTTTATGTGAGAGGGTGTCCCTGCATGAGCAGTACCCCTCCGCAGCCTTCGGAACCTAATTTCCGGGGTTTTCTGTGATGCGGCCAACCATATATATTTAAGTGCATTATAACCTCGCAGTAAATGCTAACTTTAAAACGGCGGCTTAGAAACATGTTGTGTTTGGTGTCAAACACCTTGGAATTATATCTCCCTTCCAGTACCTGGTGGGGAGTTATGATTCCACCCTTCTAGAGGGACTTATGTGAAACACCATTACCCCTGGTACCAGCTTTCTTGACCTTGGCATCACAAAATGAATGCTGCCAGCCATAGACACGAGTCTGCCCTCCTGCTGCTGAGCCAAGCTCGAGCAGGGGAAGGCCTGACAATAGGTTTCCTGTCACAGGGAGGTGTGATCACCTCCCAGACAGGCTTTAGGGTATTCTGGCTGGGTGGGTGCACTCTGAGAGTGCCAGAAAGTCTGCACTGGGGGCACATTTGTTGTCCCTGTGCATAGTCCAGCTCAAACTGGTTGCCAGAGCCATTTGCTCCTGCTCTGGCGTGAAACTGGACAAAGGACATGGATGTAGCCCTCCTCTGTCCTGACCCTCCCCTAGGTGGGTCCCCAGAGTTAGTCCAGCCCCTTCCTTGGGGATAAAGTAGGAAACATGACTACATGACTTTAGATTTTACCTGGACTAAACTCTGCAAGCAGAAACCAAGTACTTTGATGGTTTACATTTTGCTGGACGACAGAAGAATCTGCCTTGGAGTAAAGGAGTTACTCCCCTGCAGCAGCAGGCACCTTAACACATCTGACCGGTTTGCATCTCCGAGCTCCTGAGGACTCCGAAGATTTCTGCAACACAGGAGGTGGGTTCCCGTGCGCCTCTGAGGTCGATCTGCTCTCTCAGCAATCCTGAGACTAGTATCCCTTGTGGGGACCGTGCAACCTGAACCCCTTTGTACCATGTACTTTTGCAGAAGCATTTGCTTTTTGGCAATCCCTGAGGCTTTGCTTTGGGCTACATGTAGTCCTGACCCTGAGCAGTATTTCCACTGAAGATTTCCAGCCTCCACTCCACAAGTGCTCCGTGGGCTGGTACTTCGTGATTCAGCTCGATGTCCCTTTGCGATCCCTGGTCCGTTGGTCCGTTGGCCCGTTGGCCTGTGGGTCCCAGTCAAGGTAACTTAGATTTCACGTGGTCTTTCCTGGTTGCTCCAGACGTATCTTGACACCTCAAAGCTTGGAGAGTCTCCTGGACCTTGCTGATCCTCACCGTAACTTGTTTCCTCTGCTCACATGGGTTGCATTTACCAAGGCTTGTTGGTGTTCAATCCGGACACTGACCCCTCATCACTTGACATCCTTTGTGGGACAACTCACCTCCAGACTTTGGTCATCATCTACGTATCCTGGTCCACGTGGCTGCAGAGTCAAGCATCCTATCTTCACACCTGAAGCACCTGACATCAGTGAGCATTCGTCCACCAAGCCCCTGGTCACCCAGAAGTTACCCAGAATCTGTCCCCTCTGCTTTCAGGTTCTTCTCACCTCGGATCCGGGCTTGGATTCCACCGGACACTTTTCATCTTCCCGGCAGCAGCACTTCTTCGCATCACGCCATTGAACACGACAAGGGTTTCCGACACCACTTGACTGGTACTCACAAGGGTGCTCTCCTCAGAAGGATGTATGACGTTACAACGCATGCATTTACATCGCATGCCTTTACAACACAATTATTACAACGCAGTCGATTACAACGCATAGTGCTTTGGGGCGCTGGATAGTGAATAGTTTAATTTACTATTCCAACTCCAGTCCCTGTGGACACTAGGGAAGGTTATTGGATAGTAAATTAACCTATTCCCTATCCTAGAGCGCCCCCCAGAGCAATGCATTGTAATAGTTTGCGTTGTAATGGTTGCGTTGTAAAGACTCTGCGATGTAAAAGTTGCGTTGTAAGTGTTGTTCACCACCTCAGAACCTTATACATTCTAAAGGGTTTGCTTGAAGTCCTCTCCAAAGTGTCCTTAAACTGTAATTTTCCGACCACGACTTTCCCATAGAGTTGTACGGAGCTTGCGTCTGTGTTCCTACACTGCACCCATCCTCCGGGGGTTCCCTGTGTCACTCCTTTGGGTGGTTCGTTGGGGTCTCAGCAATTCCACATGCTCTAGGCACTGTGTCTAGTGAAGTCGTTGTTGTTATATCTTTTTTTTAGTATATGGTTTGGTCTCCCCCTGGAGCCTGCTGTGTATTGTGCTATTTACTGTCATTCTATTGATTAAGTATTGTGTGCCTTGTGCTCTAATCTCATAAAGAGATTAGTAGAGAGTGTTTAGTAATAAATACATATATTTTATATAACACTGGTGTGGTTCACCTTTCATTTGGTTACTCAGGAGGTTCTGATCTAGTAAAACAAGCAGCTTTACATTCCTCGAGACTTAGCCAGAAGGCTGCTCTCCACAGATACCACTAGGATAGCTTTCTATAAAGGTTGTCTTTGACCTAATCACCATAAGGGTTGTTTGGACTGGTACAGGGTGCCCACTTTAATTAGTGGACAGCATATACCAGGCCAACTTCTCACATGTGGGGTCTCAACTGCTAATCCATTCAGCTGAGCCTAGCTCCAGTGTTGCAGCAAGAGCCCAAGGAGGACTCGAGGCACTGTCAGCAGCGTGTCATTCATGTCAAGGCGTTTGTATCTAAATGGAAAACCTGCCTTAAGATTCTTCATGTTACGCTTCAGGTATGAAGATGCACCATCTTTTCACTTTATTAAGTAAAACATTTGGAGTGATATTTGGCGCTGCACCCATGCGTGGTCTGGTTCCCTGCGCACATGGCCTTGGCTGCAGTGCACAGAGACCTTCCACTGCCGCACACAGAGGAAAGAAATTAGAGGGAACATTGCTTGTGATTAAGAGGCACCCCTACAATGAAAAGCTGTTTTCAAATATAAGGGAAACTTACTTTTAAAAAGATGCTGGAAGTCCCAAGGAGGGGAGAAGGCCCTGCTCTTGGTACAATTCAGCATGCGGGGAAGTTAGAACCAACGTGGTCAAGGCAGTGAAGGTACGGGATCAGCGGGAGATTAAGACTGCGAGGTGTACTTACAAAAAAAACCTTTTGATGCTAAAAAAGATAGGGAGAGGGGAACAATGGAAAGGCCTTCTTAAAGCTGTGAGAGCCAAAGATCACCGCTCCTTTTGGAATTTGGTGACAACTGGAAGCAAGGAGGGGTCTTGCACCATTGATAATAATACTGCAGCCAGTGATTGGGTTAAGCATTTCAACACTCTTTACTCTGAAAATGGGAAGAGGGTCTTCCCCCTCCCCCTCCATCCCCACACCCCCACTTGGTGCTGCAGTATGCAGGGCCTCAGGTATGACCTGTAGCGCAGTAGGGAAAAGGACACAAGCTATATTGCTGGTCCTTTACATGCTACTGTTTTTCCACAAGACTGTGAGCCCCCTTGAGATTACAGCACCCGAGTACTTTATGACATAGGAGGGATTGTACCAAACAAGGCCCAAGGTCTCCATAAAATCCCTGGTGATCTGTTTCTGAGCGAACCAAGCATTTGGAGTGTTTATTTTGCCGTGATGTTTTCTTCTGTTATGAAATGATCCATAACCCCTCCTACATGGGATGGGGCCAAAATTATACCAATTGATAAAAAAAGCCACCCGCTATTCCCCACTCAAATGAGGGCCTATAAGCCTCATTGACAGTGCACAGATATCTTTTAGCAAGGTAATTCTGCGCAGACTGCAGGAATGGATGGCCTCTAGTGAGGTCTTAACTCCTTTGCAGGCAGGATTTAGGAGGTCTATTAGCACTATAGACCAGGTGTTTCAACTCCAAATTTTGTACTGAAAATTAATTACCCTGGGCAAAGGTCTACTATACGTTGTCTTTATGGACCTAAGCTCAACTTTTGATCTAGCTCCCCAAAAAAATCTTGTGGAAGGTCCTTGTTGAGATTGGGATTCCAGCCTATTTGCTTGACATCCTGGTAAGGTTACACACAGATAATTACACACAAGTAAGGTACAATAGTGCAGGTGAACTAACAGAACCCTTCCCAGTCAACAGAGGGGTTAGGCAGGGGTGTGTCGTGGCACCCACATTCTTTTCATTGTTCAGCAATGGTCTTGTTGATTATCTTGAGGGGTGTGATAAAGATGCCCCCAGGCTGGCAAATTTAGAGTCCCTGCACTCATGTTCGCGGATGATACACTGCACCACTCTAAATCCCCTATGGGGCTTCACAGGCTGCTGAATCGCTTCAACAGCTTCTGTAAAGGGAGGGTGTTAGAACTGTCTATTTCTGGTTGGCTAAGGCTGACGCCAAAGCTAGGCAGAAACCACCATTCTAGTCAGGGCAAGGACGTCACACGCCAAGATAACCCCTGCTCACCCCCTTGGTAGCTTGGCACGAGCAGTAAGGCTAAACTCGGAGGCAATGTGTAAAGCATTTGCGCCAGCATACAACAGCAACAACATACTAGGCACACCACAAAAGAGACTCCACACAAGGTTATTATAAAATAACTTTTGTATTGTAAAAACACATCAGATAGTATCACACAAAATACATGGTGCCAACTGGCACGGGCAATATTCACATGGGATTATTTACAGGACAGGGCCACATGGGCCACTGTCAGAATCAGCACTTAGTAGAAATTAGAATATAGGATATAAAATCACTGTAGCACAAAGTAACAGTTATAACTCACAACCAGTATCTACTGGTAACAGGTAAGTACCACCTACGCAACCCTAACCACCTTAGGAGAATGGCACGCAGGGAACCAGGACCATACTAGGACCACCTGTACTAAAAAGAACAACCACCTAAGTATCACACAGCATTTAGGGGTATAAGCAAGAACACATTACCCATGATGCATGAAACACATTCAGAGGAGTAAGGAAACCACCTAAGTATCACACAGCGTTTAGGGGTCTAGGAAAGAACACATTACCCATGATGCATAAATATACATTCAGAGGAGTAGTAAAGAGAAACACATGATGCATAAACCTACACATTCAGCTGTGTTAAGAACAAAGCACATGATGCAATAAAATACATTCAGAGGTGCAGCGCAAGAAGACACATGATGCCTAAAACATTCAGAGGTGCAGCGCAGAGAAAGAAAGGAAGACACATGATGCCTAAAAACATTTAGAGGTGCCAGAACAATACAATAGCGCAAAAATCACATGATGCCTAAAAACATTCAGAGGTGCAGGAATAACACATGATGCAAGAAAACACATTCAGAGGTGCAATAACCATACAATTGCGCAAAACTTACATAAGCCACCACCTGTGGCAGTCCCTAGGCCAACTGGCCTTGTTGGGGCAAAGATGCCCTGGGTCCAAATGTCAAGGCGTGTTGCCATGCAGCGCCAGTCCTAAGTAAAGGCCTAAACGTGGCAGGTGCCCACTACTTGCTGGGCACCTGGGAACATCCCAAAACCTAAACGGTGCAGCTGCCCACTAATTGCTGGGCAGCTGGGGAACTTCAAAACTGCGCCAGGGCCCTCAGTGACCCTTAGGCGCAAACTGTGCCACTGCTGGAGCCACACAGGCTCTGGACATCGCACATGTCCCCAAACGTTGGAGCCACCCAGGCTCTTAAAACAGCTGTGTCCCCTTGAGCCTCTCTGGACTCGAGATCAATGGGCCTTTGAGCCTCTCTGGGCACTAAACACAAAAATGCGGTAGTAAAGAAATGCCCCCACGAGCCTCTCACTAGGGTCAGGGACTGTGTACCAGGGTGGGGAGAGCGGCCCGCTGCCAGCCGGGGCCGCTCTACCCTCAGCAATGCGGGAGCTTCGTGGGCCCGAACAAAGAACTGGGCCCTTCTGTGGGAGTCCCCCCTCGGGGGACTCGGTAACTCCCAAGATGCTGCTTGAGCCTCTCGGGGCTCAAAAACAAAGTGATGCCCCCGGGGCCTCTCACTGCCCCCATAATGACTATGCACCACTGGAGGGGGGGGCGGGCACCGGCAATGTGCCCCGACGCCCCCCTCTCCTCTTCACAGCACCGGACCCCACTCACCGGCTACGCAGGATTCTCTTCTCTGGGCGGTGGTAGCGGTGTTCTCCCGATCCCTGGGAGCCCTGCCCGACAGCGCCTCTGTTCACCCGGTCCCCCATCTCGGGACCGGGACTCAAGGTGGGGCGGCCCGGGGCTCTCTCTAGCTCACGGGAGCCCCGGGCAGGGGGAGGACTCTGCCTCTTTGCTCCATCCCGGCGGGCAGCCAATCATAGCCCAGCAGCAGGCGGGACTTCCTGCTCGCTTCTGGCCCGGCCCATGTCTTCTCTCCGGTTGCCTGGCTTCCTGCCTCAGGGTCTGCCAATAGCAGCGCGGCCCGAGCAGGGAGGCGGGCACAGCGTCTCCTTGTGAATCCCGGGCTCGACGGCGGTGATTTAAGAGGGGTGGGCTCCCTCGGAAGAAGCAATTACGGGCCAATATGCGGCGTGGGCAGCTGCTGGGGGAAAAATAAAGCGCTCGGAACGCTAAGGCACGAATAAGGCACTACGAAGCGCTAGGGACAAC
The DNA here is from genome assembly GCF_964263255.1 of Lissotriton vulgaris. NCBI lineage: Eukaryota > Metazoa > Chordata > Amphibia > Caudata > Salamandridae > Lissotriton > Lissotriton vulgaris. The sequence continues at coordinate 1,390,825,493 of NC_141687.1, read as the reverse complement.
AGAAAAGCGATCTCAAGCGCTAGGGGCAAGATAGAGCGCTCCCAAGCGCTAGGGCAAACCAACAGTCCAGAAAAGTCCTTCAGGAGATTCAGCAAAGTTCTGGGGGATGAGAAGAAGGTCCAAAGGATCCCAGGGCAAAGCAAAGTCCCCCCTATCAGCCCAGGCAAGGCAGAGGGGTCCCCCAGAAGTCCTCCAGGCATCCAGGGGCTGGGCAGCGCCCGCCCTTGTAGATTCAAGTCAGAAACAAGAACAAATTGGAAGGCGACACAGCCCCTTCTTATACTGAGAAAAGTCTTTGAAGTCTTTGTGCATGCAGTGTGAGAACCAGCTAGAACTGGTTATAGGGAAGTCCCTTCAGTATCAGGGACAGAGGTGACAGTCGTCCAGCGGGGGGTGGAGCCAGCATTGTGGTCAGGCAGGCACAGCCCTTCACTATCAGGTGCCATCTCCTCCCACTTCCCTGGCAGCAGATGCTGCCTTTCATCCATGGGCTGACTCAAACAACCTCCTGGGCTCTCCAGCCCCTGTCATCCTCAAACCAGACAGTTAATCCACAAGCAGGCCCAGGCACTCCTGACCCAGGCTCACCAGCCAATCACACGCCAGACACAAATTACACAAATATGCCAACTTCTAAAAGTGGCACTTCTAGACTAGACACAATCATGCCGCATATACCATTAAGCAGCATTCAATCTCACGAGTTCTCTCATACCAAACGCGCCCCTGCACTCCCCACACATCAGGAACTACCATGGGCATACATATTCCCCATTCATTCCTATGGGAGGGCAGGTCACTCACCACACATACACAGAGAGCTCAAGCACTTTACACTGTACCACAGTGAAAACGTGAGCAGAGGCCTAAAATCACCAACACCAGGTCACAGAAACAGGCTAGGAAAAAGCAAAAAGTCTCAGGGTGAACCTGCCTAAAGGGCCGGGTCCAACAAAGGGGTTTGGAGATCAACATTAACCAAACAAAATTTATGATGTTTAACCCAGGGAGATACAATAGGCTAAACCCCAAGTTAGGAGGAATTACACTTGAGCGTGTATCCACTTTTGACTACCTGGGTGTTTCTCTGGTCCAAGGCAGCCTCCAAGTCATTTCTCAAACTGATGTTCTGGCACAAAAGAGATTTGTAACATACCCACTGGAATCACTGCTCTTTCACAGAAATTGTTCTCACTGTTAAGGACTCATTAAGAGAGAGGATCTCCAGGATGAGATGCACCCACCACTAGCTAGGCGACTGTATTTACAGCTTGAACCTTGCCTCTTGGCTCATTTACAGCAAAGTGGGTGCATCCCACAATACCGCGCCTAATGCGTGAAACACCGAACCAAACGGTTGAACATGTCCTATTTTTTTTTTTGCCCCCTCTGGAGTAATTGCAAGAAAAGATGAATCCTCCATTGTGCCGAGCCCTGGGGGTCAGAGAACACAAAGAGACCTCGAGGATGATTCAATCTGATACTAATCATCTCATTGGCTTTGGCTTCGGTAGATTCCCGATGGGAATGTGGAGATTGAGGCAATTGACGCCAACGGGCATGGCCGAAAAGGGATTATAAAATACTGTATGTAGTCCATGCCATTGATTTGCAATAAAATGCGAGAGAGCTGGATGAAACTGGTAAGCTCTGCTATGCATGATTTATTATCTTGGTGGCAGTCCCTCGAGAGGAATAGCCAGAGACTGATAATTATGCCAAGGTCACTTTACAAAGCAATAGGGACGTAGAACCACACTATCACGGCTCCTAACAATTGAGGATGGTTTCAACTAATCGGCCCCTGAGGGAAATAAAAGTAATGGGAGTAGATCTGTTTACAGCGCCATTTTAACTAATTAAGCTGGTATAAAGTGCTAGGAAGATTGTATTCTTTTATATGGATCTGGAGGCAGGATGATTAATGTATTCCTCATTTATAATGTGTGATAATATACTTTTATTTGACTTATGAAAATCATAAAAGGGTGGGTCTTACCACCATATAAACAGCATGTACATCATAAAATCGGCATAAAAAACAGTAATAAAATCACAGAAAAGGGGAAAGAAGCATTATCTTAACAAACTTACGCAAGTATACAATCGCAGTGTAAAGTTTTAAGGAAATGGCTAGGGGGGATATGACTATCTTATAGGAACTGCAAAACGACTGATGATTGTTCTAAGAAAAAGTGCAAATACTTTGGGGAATAAGTGAGTTCGGTGGGAGATACACATTTTGACTCAGATTAGAGAACACAGCCTGCAAAAGTGAAAATAAGGGGTTGTCCATTAAGAAGAGAAATGGGGGTCCAGGGGCAGCCATGATAAGGCCGGTTGGTCAATAATGCATGTCTGATTGAAATTGGTTTTTATTCTTTTCTACTGAAATTTGTGATTCTTATTTGCTTAATGGCTGCGTGCCGAAATAAAGCTTATTTGAAATGTAATGAGGATACCGTGTGACCTGCTGACTTGATGATATTGTTAAACACCATTGGTACCTGTCCTTGTTCTGCTACAATGTTGGGTCTACTTGGATGCGGTTTTCTCTATGCTCTTTTAAAATACCGAACACAAGAAATCATACACTATTCTAAAACATTAAGGATGTTCCACTGCTCATTTTCTCAATTTCTGAAAAACTGACTCTCACCACTCTGCAAAACTAAATCTGTCTCATATCATGTTATCCTCTTGCATCTCGGTGCTTCAGCCACATTCCCTTCAAGATAAATGTGAAGCCACTGTAACCCTGCACGTCAGCCTAATATTGGACTTTCACATGCACGGAGATGTGTGCAGCTTGTCAAAATGATGAACCCCTCAGTTACCAACACTTTCAACAGCCAATTCACACTCGTATTGTAGAGGTTAACTCTCTACCAAACTGCACCAAAATGCTACTTGTAACCTTAAAGTTAAAGCATATTATAATATAGAATTAACTGACCTGTTCCCTCTCCATTCGAAACTGCATTCCAAACTCCACTTGCAAGAAACTACCAAAACCTCAGGGGTTCAGTTGTACTCTGAGTTGACAATGGATAGTCTATAGCAGGGGTCTCGAACCAGTAGCTCGGGAGCTACTGGTAGCTCACCAGCACCCTCAAAGTAGCTTTCAGAGATGAAGTCAAACCAAGCCAATCTCAGAGATTCTGTGTATATTGAAGAAGGCAGCACTGCTCATTTCACTACCCTCAAGAGTTACAGGCAACCAAACCAATGGCAGGGTCTGTTGATAACACTCAAGCACACACTCTGGTGGCCTATCAATCAATCACTCAGGGATGTATAGAGCGCACTACTCACCTGTGAGGGTCTCTAGGTGCTGGGTGAGGGTGGGGGGATTTATGCAGCTTTGGTCATTCGAAAAGTCGGGACTTATGGCTCTTTCTGAACACCTTCAGTGTGGGGCTTCATCTGATGCTGAGGGGGAGTTCATTCCAGGTCTTGGCCATGATGTAGGAGAAGGGTGTGCCTCCTGTCTGGTTCTTTGGATGCTGAGGATTTCGGCGAAGGCCTGGTCAGTGGAATGGAGGTTTCTTTTGGAGGTGTAGAAGGAGATGGAGGTATTGGAGTCCGGTGTTATGAAGGGCTTTATAGGTGTGTGTGAGCAGCTCGAAGGTCATTTTTTTCGAAGGGGAGTAAGGGGAGTGCTCATTTATGCAGGGTAATGTGGTCTTGTCGTGGGATGTTGAGGATAAGTCTGGCTGCGGCGGAGTACAGATTTGTTGTTTCCGGTATAGAGGGCGTTCCCGGCATTCCAGCCTGCTGGTGATGAGTGCATGGGTGACGGTCTTCCTTGATTTTGGGATGGGTGCATTTGAAGGTCTTGCTGAGTATGTTGAGCGTGTTTAAGCATGTGGAATCTGCAGCATTGGCCTATGGGTCTGCCACATGAAACATGTTTATCCACTTTAAATCTGAGTTGGTGGGGTCTGTGGTAATACCGTTTTGTGGCACACTGCATGTGATGATTCGAATGTTACTTGATTACAAGCATTTAATATTGATAAACGTTTTCCTAGCATTCTGCTGATAACTTCACCTAGAATTTTTGGGTGGTTACTAATGATAATTGTGCTTAGAGTGGTCATAGTGTAATATTAATATAGATCATCAGTATTTCACAGTGATAAAATATACTAGTAGCTCAGCAGGACTTTACTTGAGCAGAAGTAGCTCTCACTACAGAAAGGGTTGGAGACCCCTGGTCTATAGAGCCAAAAAAGGGGATACTTGGAGAAACTTCAATTGAGGTGTAAGAACAATACAACTATCTTGGAGTAATCTTTGATAGTAAGTTATCATGGCCAAACCATTCGGGCAGTAAAAACGCAAAAAAAACGGCTTTTACTAAATCAATATCAAATTCAAGAAAATGTTTAGAGGGAACGAAATTAGTCCATCACTCTGAGTATTACAAATGAAATTAATTTCATTTGCATCTCCAGTAATGAGTAAGAAAGTCATTCTCGAATTTGAGAAATGTTTTATGAAATCTGTACGCACATTATTACATCTATGACAGGCAACCCCACACTCCATCATAGGATTGGAATCAGGTCTAAAATCGCTGGAATTGTTGAATAAGAGAAGTTGTGGGAACTACATTATGGATTGTGTCATGGCTGATCCCTTTACATTGCAACAGTTAATATTTGAAGAGCTAGGGAGCAACAAAGCCGGAGATTTCGAATTGTATAGTATAATGATGGAATTGGGATCTTATGGTCTGCCTAACAGACAGGAGATGGGGCGAATGGCCAGATCTGTGCGGAAAAATCGAATACGCAATATGTTAACTACAAAGCAGTGGCATGTAGATCTTTTACAAGCTGGAAAATATAAACATATGGATTTAGTAATCAGGAAATTTCTAAGATTCAGGCAATTCTACATACCGATTGGGGAGTTTGAAGGGAATTGGAACCAGGCACTTAAAGGTATACAAGCATGTCGGCTTAGTGGAATTTCTCAAGAAACACTTGAACATTTAATTTGTATCAGCCCTAAGCTACTGCCCATACAGAGGACATATTAATGCCCCTTATTTTTATTAATGCTAAAAAAAGAACAATAGCAGAGGCCATTCGATACTGTTTCAGGCTCAAATAGGACAGTGCAATAACAAGGATGGTAATGTTTTTAGGTCATGCCTATAAAGCATGAATTGCTTCGACAGCTTTTATATTTGTTTGAATCTGCAGATTGAGCCGAAATTGTTTGAGACTAAATAGCATGTGTAACTCTTGTAGGTAAAGGACTATAAATTGAATTTACTTCAGGGAAACGCATGTAAAGAGTCCAGTATGACAAATCAGATGGCTACATCTTACTATATAGCACATTTGCACTTTAACTCGGCAAATGAAATAACTTGATTTAAAGAATACAGTGATACAGTGGGTGAGAGAGACAATGAATGGAAACCATGATGTGATAGTGTGTAAATACTGTATTACGAAGTGTGTATGATCTTTTATAGTAAGTTTTAATTACTCGTAATTTTTTATGTCGTAATTTTTTATGACTTTTAAATTGCTAATTTTATAAATGATAAACTATTATTGTATTATTATTGTATGTAAATTGAACTGGGTTGTTTTATTATGAAATGTTGTTCAAATCTTTTATGGCAATAGAACGTCGAAATAAAGAAATAATGAATGAATGAAATCAATTGGTCTTTTAAATGCTTGCATTTTTCTGTTGTAATCAAATGATTAATACAATAAAGTATTTTATTACTACTACAGCAATGGAAACTGAAATTTATAATAGAAATAAATTGAAAAGGCAGTTGTCTAACACTGCCCTACATGTGATGAGAGACCGAGTGATCTGGCATTGCAAGCTGTTACCAATGCTGTGAGAAGACCAACACATGAGTATACAGCCCTACAGATGTATTTAGAGTAGGCTATTTGGGGCACAGTGGTGGGTGGTTATTTACCTGAATAGGGGTAATGTGGTTCGATTTCCCTTAGTTTCCCCACCTCACCTTTCTTGAACCTTCCTTTGGAAGATGGAATGGGTTTTACATCTGTACGATTCATTTCTTAATTGGGATGTGCTGATTGTATTGTGCCCTTTTGTGGTCGATATAGTGTTTTTTTTTGTTCATCTCCAATAAACAAAGATTGAAACCTCAAACTAAAAGAAAAGTAAAAGGCTGTGTTATACAAATTATAACAACAATTCTCTATATTTCGGATTTATTGATTAACTGTAACCCACAATGCAGTAGATGTGACAGTAATACGAAGCCCCTATGATGCTACCCTTGTCCTCAACAGAGCATGTTAGTAGTAAGGTTGAAGATCTAGCTTATCACTACCTTTGTCCTCCATATAATCATACATATTGCACCACCTGCAACATCCATAAATCATACCATGGACTTTATGACTAACCCAGCTAAGCATCCTATCACAAGGTGGAGTCCTATGTTACCACATGGAAACAATGACAGGGACGTAACAGCAGGACCTTCGGTATTACACTCATCGTCACTAACTATTTGCAAAACCTTACATTTTTGTGGGCAAACACATTCTTACGACCCCCTCCCCCAAACCAAGGCTTTTGCTGTCTATATGTTCCAGAGCCACAACAACTACCCTCATGCCCCAAGGAAAACCAGTACAAATGCTTCAGTATCCATAGGCTTTAAGCCTACCTTAGTTTTTACACTCTGAGGTAGGTGGGCATGTCTGGTGGGCTCTGAGGGTATATTTTTCAGCCTTCTCCAAAGTGTGGCTACAGCGTTTAAAGGCTCAACCTAAAGGTTGATATCATGAAAATCCCCTGACAGCGTTTGCTATGTCTTCTATGAAAACATACTTCATTCGAAGGTGGAACACTGCATACCAGTGCAATATCACTTTTCCCACCACATTATTCCCACCTTTTCAGCAAGGACTCCACATTGGTATCAAGAACCGACCACCAGTAAAAGTCACACCGCTTCATTTTGGTGGTATTATGACATAGATTTCCTTGCAAGCAAAATGTACCAGTTTAAGTTTCAATCCCATTACTGATATCAACTGCTTCTTTCACAATTCGGTCAGTTCTCAGAAATGTTCTTCTTTACGCTTCACTTAGCACTACCTCAAACTGTTATCTTTTATGCAGCACTATTTTGTAGTACTTTTTCTTGCCCTGTTGAGTGCATCGTCTTTCAGTTTTGTCTATAGCACAGCTGCCTACCTTCAACCCTCAGACTCTTCTTCAATATCAACACTTGCACTCCCTTGACATACTACCATATATGGTAGGAAATGTAGGTTTAGAGGCCCAGTAGACTAAATTAGTGCACTACTGTGATGCCCACTGTCATATTAAAAGCAAGTCAGGAAGTGTTAAGAACACTGAGCCACACTAGTGGGATGGCTTAGCCTGATCTAACCTTACAGGAGAAATTTTCTCCATCTTGGATTTTGGAAGAATAATGTTTTCTGGGGCAAGAATATGCCACACTTTGGAGTAACTGGTTATACACATGGGTGTCAACCTGTATCCTTTTCAGCAGGGGTGCCAACCTGCTTGATGCCGAGGAACACTGAATAAAAACTAGAAGAGTTGCCAAACAATTCTGATCTTCTGTTTGAAACTACAAAGAGAAGAAGGACTTCCATCCTCGAAACCTGATCTGTACCCCAAAGGTCTGCACTCTGAAGGACTGCACTTGCTTGCACATTCTAGGATTGCAGCTAAAATGAATTTACCTGCTTCTAAAAGGATTGAGGAGTGGACTCCCGGCACGCTTCAGGTTAACAGAGCTCACCTGCATCATCTCCACCAAGAAGTCCCAATCCTGCAGTGCGTCCAGTAGCCTTTAAACGATTTGGCCAATGGCATTGTAGGAAATTTAGTTCCAACATCCCAAGGACATCTCAGAGATTTTAGACCCCTGGATTGGTGTTGTGGACTATTTGAACCCTCAGGGAGACCCTCTGGAAGAAGATCCAGACGTTTGGTAATGTTTGTGAACTTTTTGGTAAAAAGCTCCATAAGGTGACCGGCTTGACGTCGAGAGCATCATGGCATGGCCTGGATTTCAGGTTCATCTTGCTGAAAGCGCCAAAGCTTCAGTCTTCCAGGATTTCGCAAAGGCCTTGTATAAAACCAAGCCATCGACGCAAACCCGGCTTGAAGAGGATCCTCCCTCGACATCGAAAGAAAACGCTCCAGAAAAACAACTAAGTGCGAAGGTAAGATTTTGACCCAGGCCTCTTTCTGAGTGTATCTGACCAGGACTACATCGTGGTCGGCCTCAAACTTTGACAAGCAAGACAAGATGTCCTAATTTGGCGCTATAGGTGGTCAAGCACTAGAAAGTGTTTATTTTTTAGAAATTCATATCTCCTGTTGCCTCCACTGGATTTTTGTAGTTTTAGTGTCTATATGTTCATAAAAATATAACCTATTGTTAGATATTGGAGTTTGATTTTTATTGTGTGTTGTGTCTTACTTATTTAATGTATTGGTGTTTGTTAGAAATGGGGGTCTCTAGTTGGCAATGGTTTGCACTTTTGTCCAAGTAGGGACCCCTCCTTCTTAGTCAGGATAAGGGAGTTACCCTCCTAAAATAACCCCTGCTCACCCCTTGGTAGCTTGGCATGAGCAGTCAGGCTTATCTCAGAGGTAGTATGTAAAGCATTTGTACATAACCAACAATAATACAGTGAAAATACTACAAAAGGACACCACACCAGTTTGGAATAATAGCCAATATTTTTATATGTCAAAAACAAAACCAAAACAATAAGAATCCAACATACAGTACTTACAAATATGGACTCTGCAAGATATCCTTTAAAATTGCAGAAATATCTCAAAACCACAGTTCTTCTGAGTCGGTAGCTCAGGACGAGGCTACCGCGATACTGAAAACAGCAGAATCCAACAGTTCTGTCTGACCGTGTCGGCCAGGGGTGTCGGTAGACTTGTTAACAGTACCTTTTGCTTCGCGGCCAACACAGTGCGGGCTGGTCGTTGCAACCGTCTAGGTTGCGATGTGAAGTGAAGCGGTGCAGTGCGCGGTGTCCTCAAGACGTGGTGCTGGCAGCGGCTTGGTGATAATCATCCAGCGGCATCGGTGAGACCAGTGCTAAGATGCAGTGTTGCTCGTTGCTGTGCTTGCAGGTCTCCATACAAGCAATAGAGTGGATTAGCAGGAGCTGGTGTCGGTCGGGCCAGACTTCAGTGTAGGACGAGGCGGTGTCGTGAAACTTACAAGCGGTACCCCCAGCCACGATGCGGTCACAGGTGTCGAAGTGAGCAGGCAGCTATGGCGTTGGCAAAGTGGTGCGGAGTGTGATGCCCACAGGCCACGTTGCAAGCAGTGGCTCGGTGGCGGTGCTGTTCGTTGTCATCGGTGAGACCAGGGTTGCGGTGCAAGATGTGGTGGTGCCCTCTGTAGTGCCTTCAGGACATTGAACCCGAAACAGAGTTTGTGATAGTCGGTTGCTTTTCCCTTCACTGTGGCAACTGAAACAACAATTCCAGAAGCGGTACCCAGAGGTTGGTGATGTCTTTGCAGTCCCTGAGACTTTAGAACAGGAGGCAAGCTCTACTTCAAGCCCTTGGAGATACTCAGCACAAGTAAAGAAAGTTCAGTCCAGTCCTTTCACTGCCCAAGGCAGAAGCGGCAACTGCAGGCCAAACCAACAAAGAAAAAACACAGCAAAGGGGCAGTACTCCTCCTGGCAGCTCTTCTTCTTGGTAGGTACCTTGATTCCAGTGAGTTCTCTCTGAAGTCTTTTCTGTCCCTGAGACTCCCAACAGTAGGTAAGCTCTACTTCAAGCCCTTGGAGAAAACTCTAGCAGCAGGATGATAAAAGTACACTCCAGTCCCAAGATAAAAGCAGCAAGCAGCAGGCCAACACAGCAAAGAATGCAGCACCGTGGCAGTTACTCCTGAAAGTTATTCCAGCCCTTCTTCCTGGCAGGTTCCTTAGTTCAACAGTATTCTAAAATACTGGGGTCTGGGCCCCAATATTTTTTATATCTTGTGTCTCTTGTCCTCTTGGTGCAGATAGGCTCTGTGCTCAGCCGAAACCAGTTCTGCCCTCTCTGATCCAACTTCCCGGCAGGAGGTGGAGACCGCATTGTCCAAGGCAGACAGGGTCTATTCAGGTGCAAGGGGAATGTCCGCCCACATCTCTAAATGCAGACCAGGCCTATTCATGTGCTAGTGAAAACTCCTCTCACTACTCTGAATGCAGCCCAGATCTATTCAGCCTAGTCCTGACTCATTTGGGAAAGGCAGGACACACATCAACCCCCCTCCCCTCCAGGAGCAGTCTGAAGATAATGCACAACCCTAGCTCCTGTCACTCCAAAACCAGTCAATCCACAAACCCAGCAGAGGCACACAGGATGGCTAAGCAAGAAAATACCTACTTTACGAAAGTGGTATTTTTTAAACACAGAACATAAAAATCATCTTTACTAAAAGATGCATTTTTACTTTCTGAGTCCCGGTAACTAAACTAATTTTCCATATCTTGTACCAATGGGAAGTTTGCTTATAAGATGTTATAAGTAAAACTCCCATTCTATCCTACAAGACAGATAGCCTTTCAATAGTGAAAAATGAAATGCACTGTAATTCACTACCAGGACGTGTCAGACACACCAGAACATGTCCTACCTTCAACATACACAGCACCCCGCACACAGGGGTTCCTTGGGCCTACCTTGGGGTTACTTATATGTAAGAAAAGGAAATATTAGGGCCTGGCAAGTGGGTGCAAAAGTCACAAACAGACTGTCTAAATTCTGAAAAACAGCAGACTTGTCCACATAGACAAAGCACGCCTCACCTTCCAGGGTGTGCAACAACAGCTCAGCAGGAGAAGGAAAAAACAGAAGGTAAGACCAACTCTTGTGAAGTATGAAAACAAGAATGCATCTTAGGCAGGAACCCAGTATCCAAACAGAGGATCACAGCATTTTCCATACAACGTGAAAAAGGAGGGGAACAACGCAGAGCAGTGAGCTCACCCAACCTACGAGTCGAGGTACGGGCCACCAGTAAGACCACCTTAAAGGACAAGAGCTTAAGGTCAACAGACTCCAAAGATTCAAAAGGAGAGGCTTGAAGCGCCCTCAGGACCATAGGAAGATCTCAGGGAGGCACAGAAGGATGAACAACAGGGGAAGTGCGAGACAAACTGCGAAAGAAAGGGGAGACCAATAGCCCATCAGAAGAATTCAAGGACCCGGGATCACAGAAAGCCCAAATAGCAGCCCATTGATCCCACAGAGTAGACAAAGCATACTGCTTGTGGAACCCGTCCAAAAAGAACTGAAGAACATCAGAAACTGGACAGGAAACAGAATACAGACCAAGCTCAGAACACTAAGAGGTGAAGAAAGTCCAATGCTTAGAATAAGAGGACAACGTAGATCTCCTACAGGAGGCCTACATCACAGTAGTGATATGGTCAGGTAAACCCCTGTCCCCTAAAGACAGCCGTTCAACTTCCAGACCACAAAGGTGAGAGGTAGCAAAAGAGGGGGGGAAGACGGCAGGAGAGGAGCTGGGTAGCGCGCAAAGATCCAAGGAGGACCCACCGCCAGTCTGAGTAATTAAAAGGAACCAAGATCTCCAGGGCCAGTGAGGCAACACCCCCACCACCTGAGCCCCCACCCTCCGAACCTTCAGCAGAAAGGCCAGGATGGAGGAAAGGGAGGGAAGGCATTCAGGAACCAAGGGGGCCACGGGAGAGGGAAGGCCTCCTCTCTCCACCCACCCTGTTCAGGAATCCAGGAACAAAAAAGGGGAAGCAGAGTATTGTTCCTGGAATCAAACAAAATCCATCACAGGAGTACTGAATTTCTGGTAAAGCAACTGAAACACCATCTGGGACAGACACAAAGTCAGGGAGGATGGAAACATGTGGCTCAGAGCATCCGCCACCACATTGTCCACACCCTGGATGTGTTGAGCCGAGATCACCTGGAGATGAAGTTCCACCCAACTGGCTATCGCATAGGCGACCTGATTCAAGGATTGACTGTGAGTACTACCTTGGTGACTGATGTAGGCCACAGCAACAGTGTTGTCAGAGCGCACTAGAACATTGCAACCCCGAAGAGGACCCTGGAAGAACCGGAGGCCCCTCTCCACAGCCAACATTTCCGTCCAGTTGGAGGATCGGCGGGCCTCCAAACCAGCCAACAAGCTTGCACTGTCAACTGATCCCAGGTGGCCCCCAACCCAAAGCACTGGCATCCGTCGTCAAAACCACAGGAGGATCAGAGAGCAACCACATACCCCTGGAGAGATTCGCAGTGAGCATCCACCACTGCAGATCGGACACCACCTCCGGGCAAACTGGAACCACCGCAGAGAAATCCTGAACAGGGAAAGGAACACAGCAGTGAAGGTGCTACAGAAAGAGATGAAGATGCAATTTGGCCCATGGAACAGTGAACACTGACGCAGCCATGTGACCCTGTACCTCTAACCGCTGTAGCAGGAGTGCCAAAGTCTGAGACAACAACTTCCTCAACAGCGACTGAAGATAATGGATCCGGGAAGGAGAAAGGAACACTTTGAACAGAACAGAATCAAAGTCGGCTCCGATAAAGGATGTCTGGGTGTCTGGAAGAAGATGACACTTTGGGAGGTTCAGGAGGAAACTGTGGCTTTTTAGCATATGAATGGTCAAGTCCAGATGACGAGACATCACCAAGGCAAAGGGGGTCTGCAGGAGCCAGTCGTGAAGTTAGGGAACACAGGGACGCCCAGAAGGCGAAGATGAGCCACCAAGGGAGCCATCACCTTGGTGAAGACCCTGGGAGAGGATCGCAGGCCGAAAGGGAGGACGCAAAATTGCCAATAAGGAACCCACAGGCAAAATCTCGGATACTGTTGGTACTCTCGGGCCACAGGGACATGAAGATAAGCATCCTGAAGATCCAGTGTAGTCATCACCCACCCAGCCTGAATCAATGGAATCACCCGCTGCAGTGTCTCCATCTTGAAAGGAATCTTCCGGATAAATAGATTCAGAGGCCGGAAATCGATCACAATCCAAATGCCCCCTGTAACTTTTGGAACAAGGAAAATGCGAGAGTACTTTCTCTGAGCCCATTCTGACCTGGGGCCTGGTACAGTAGGCTTCTCCCGATACAGGGTCTGCACCCCTTCCAACAAAGCTCCACGACATGACACATCCATCGGTACTGGCTTCCTCACCCTGCCCGATAGAGGAGGCAGAGACAGGAATTTGATCCAGTAACCCTATTCCAGGATATCCAGGACCCACTGGTCTGTTGTCAAGATCTGTGAATCAGCCAGGCAATGGTGTAGTCTCCCACCAACATCTGGCAGTACCCCAGACGAAACAAGCTGAGCGGAGGCATAGTCAGGAATGCTGATTTCCAGGACCAGCATCAGGATGAGGTTTCTTCTGGATGCATCACTGGAAAGTCTTCAGAGGACCCCTCTGGTTACAGAAAGAGTTCTTCTGAATGTGAGAAGGCTGCGGGAATTACCTCTCATTAGAAAAGGAGGATTCCTTACGATGTTGTTGATGTCGAAAGGACAAGGAATGCTTCCTCTCCTTAAACACGTAATGTAACTTTCCCAAAAAGTTGAGGCCAGTAAAAGGCAAACGTAACGCCATGGAAAACTGAGCAGCATCAGTGTTTCAACCTTTCAACAACAAGTTTCTTCTGGAGGCAATGCAAGCACCACAAGACATGGCCAAAGCCTGAACAGAATTAAAGGCAATGTCAGAAGGAAACTCAGCCTGATGCTCCATGGACCCCAGTAAATCAGCACAACTGCCACCGCCCTGCATAGTGGAGAACAAAGCCTTAAAGTCCGATAATAAAGACTGAGCGACATAAGCCCCATAAATCCCAGAACGGATGGTGAGATGCGACCCAGCATAGGCCTTCTTCACAGCGGAGTCAATTTTTTTTATTGGCATCATCCTTCAGGACATTATCTTCAGCCATGGAAGGACGTCCCACCAAGCTGCCTCAAATGGAGTCCACATGAACAGGCTCAGGAATTGAATCCTCTATATCCTGCAAGAGGTTGAGCTTGGACATGGATCGAGGCATCATAATGTGGTCAGCATCCCTCCATTCTTTCAAAAGTACATCCATCACAAAGGGGTGAATAGGTAGAGCATCTGTAGCCTGTTTACAAAACTGGGGCATCACTGTGTCCTTGGATGTGCTGGCCAACTCCTCATCCTGAAAACCCATGTTATCACTGATATGTGATAAAATGGCAAGCAGGGCCGTTTCTAGGTGTTCTGCTGCCCTAGGCGAGAATTGAAAAATGCCTCCCTTTTACTTTATTTGCAATTTGGACCAGTGTGTTGTGTGTGTGTGCGTGTGGGCAGTGTCTGGAAAATAGTTTGTCTATGTGTGGGGGTGCGTGCGTATTTGTGGGTGTGTCTGCGTGAATGTGTGCTTAGGTGTCTACAGAAAGGTTGTGTGCGTGTTGTTTGCTTAGGTGTCTCTGGGGAGTCGTGTGTGTTTGGATGTCTACAGGGAGTTTGTGTGTGTGAATGCGTGTGTCTAGATAGGGAGATAGTCTGTGTGTGTTTGGATGTCTATATAGGCCCTCTGAACCCCGGAGCCAATGCTCCTGCTGCACTAATGGAGGCTACAGCTCTGGTTGGTGCATCCGATTAACAAAGGAACTGAGATTAGAGCAGGTTTAAACCTGGATCCTCGCTCTGGGCCCACAGCAATGGAGTACAGTTGCTGCAGCACCTGGCCTTGCGCTGGCTACATTAGGGACAAGCGTATATTTTTCGGTCCAATGTGCAGAAATGGAAGCAAGTGACAATGAACCTCTGCTGCATCTCTAACTGCCACAATCTGATCTGGGGATGCATGCCCATTTTTCTGTACTACACCGCGCACTCAACACTCTACACTGGAAAGCACAGGAAGCACTTTTCCCTAAACAATGTAAGTTCAGAAAGGTATTCATCACACCTGCACCATTAAAGGTCCTTCCATGATTTTAGCGTTTCTGAATTTCTGAATCCCCTCGCTCCTATACCCCTGCGTCACATGCTGTTCAGTGACACACTTGCTCCTCCGACAAGAAAGGATTTTCCGGGAAGTATTGGGGAATATCTAGATCTAGACAAGGACATATATACAAAGGTACTATGTGCAGCACACAGCCGCCTTGTGCCCTACACCACGATACACTCAATGATGCAATGCAAAATAAAGGGCGCCTGAGTCTCCCATATCTCGCAGATTGAGGGACGGTCTCGACCTCCTTGGGCCCCAACAGACAACACCAATGAATATGGGAATCTCAGTGCAGTGGCCCCTCACCACATTCTGCCAGGGGGGCATCGTTTTGCATTGCACCACGGGCTAAATCTAAGCATATATCCTCCAGCCAAGGTTTATTCTGATCAGGGGTCATTTACATTAAGCAAAGTTTTGACCAGTGCACCCACCTAGTGCCCCCACCTACCCACAGGCACAAACGGGCTAAGTATTCCTAAACAAAGGCAAAAGTCTGGGCGCGGGTCTATGGGCACAGACGTAGAATCTGCTTGTTGGTGCCAAAACAAGCTAAGTAAAGTAGACACCACCAACTAGAGAAAGCTAATGAATTATCCACACCAAAGGCAAAGTACAGGTATTTATTACTCTTTACAGGAAACTCTAGCCACACACCCCTAAGTCTGAATTTGTATCAATCACACCTATGAACCATTTATAAACAATGGGCAGCACCATCATCCAGGCTGCATTTCCTCCTCTATATGCTATTCAAATGCTACATTGCGTTATGTCTTTGCTGTACAGAGATAACATAACATCTCTTCACATCCGCTGAGTGCTTATGCACCAACGTTTCGCACAGCCACTAGTTTTTTTCATGAGCAGCACTTCCTCTATGTAATTCATTAGTCATCGCCTTCTCGCGGAGCATGCTATGCACGTAACATCCCTCGCGTCCCCATGGATGCCGTTCATGAGCTGGGTGCCACAGAAGTTGGTGAGCTTATTTTCCCAGGGGGAGAACAAGACCGGCAGTCTTGGTGACTGAATTGAGTCCTCGGTAATCCACACTGAACCGAAGTTCGGGTGAAGCACCAGGCGGCGCAGCCTTTGGGACCAAGACCACTGGGCTGGCCCAAGGGCTGCTAGAGGACTCAACCACCCCTAAGGCAAACATTTTGGAGACCTCCTCCTTAATGTATGCTCTGACCTTGTCAGCCACCCTGTCGGCCTTATGCTTCACAGGAGTGCTGTCCCCGGTGTCCACGTCATGGACACACCAGTGAGTGACACCAGGGATCAAGGAGAACAGATCAGGGAATTGTCCCAACAGTTGGCGACAATCTTGCTGCTGCTCAGGGGTCAGTGTGTCGGAGAGGACAACACCATCCACTGACCCGTCTTGCTCTTTTGCGTACAGGAGGTCAGGAAGAGGCTTGCTTTCTCCTCCATTCCAGCATCTGTAGCTAGGAGCATGCCCACTTCGGACCTTTCTAAGTGGGGCTTTAACCGGTTGACATGCAGGACCCTCAAGGGGTTCCTGGGAGATTTCAAGTCCACCAAGTAGGTGACATCGCTCTTCTTCTCCACAACTTAAACGGTCCAGTCCACCTGTCCTTGAGCGCACAAGGTTCCACAGGGGACATGACCCAAACCTCTTGACTAGGCTGAAGTTCGACCAGAGTGGCATTCCGGTCGTACCACCGCTTCATCTCTTCCTGGCTGGCCTCCAGATTTGCCTGAGCAAGATCTCTGAAGTGCCAAGTCTGGTTCCTAAAGGCCAGCATGTAACTGTATACATCCTGAGGAGGTTTTCTGGGAGATTGCTCCCAGCCTTCTTTGACCAGACTCAAAGGTCCTCTTACCGGGTGACCATACAACAGCTCAAAGAGGCTGAACCCTAGAGACTTCTGCAGCACCTCTCGGTAAGCAAACAGCAGGCATGGCAAGAGGACGTCCCATTTATGTCGTAATTTGACAATGGCCGGGTTAGCGCTTAGCGGTGCTACACGTTTTCCCGCTTAACTTGGCCATACTTGGAAACGCCATCTTGTTTGTTACGGCGGCCATCTTAGATCATGAGCGGCCTCGTGGCCAGCGTGCCCTTTAGTCCGTTGTCCGTGCCACTGGCCACTCGAGTTTGCCCAGCAACAGGCTATTTTTAGTAACGGTCAAGCCTGTACATGCGCAGTCCCAACTGACCAGTCACCCCTCAGGAATGTGCCGCCAAACTGACCAGCGGGGTTGTAACCCCTCCAATGAGCTGGCTGTGTTCCAAAAATGACCATATATGTACATAACGCTCTGTAATTCTGTACCGCCTATCGTTTTATTACCTGCAAATTGTATAAAAGAACGGGTCACACCGATGTTCGGTGTGATACTTCTTGCATTACCGAAGGGTGCTGTAGGAATGTACCACCACCCCATGGGGTCTTAATAAACTTGTTCTTTGAATTTTTCAGTTTCCGTGCCAACAGTTCTTTCAATGTAAGTGGGTTATCTTCGGAGCATGTAGGCCTTGGGAACCCGATACTACAAATTGGCGACCACGAAGGGACTCATCGGCGACTCGGATGCCCGAAGGAGAGGTCGTGACGAAGGTTTGGAAACTCGCCATGGACGCGTACGCTGCCACCGAGTGACCCGAGTCTTGGCACCCGCGGTGTTTCTTCCTTTCCTTCTGATCTGACCTTCCAGGTGGCGCCGGTCTCCGACTGAGTTCTTGATCGTCTGCGATGCTGGATAAAGTGCCGTTTGTCTGATTCGATTAAAAGACCTTGGCAGTTGGAATCTGGACCTTTGAGACTTTGGGTAAGATTTGTGATCGGTAAGGTAGTCTGCGGACGCTTACTGAAGTTCTACGATTCTGTGATCGGTGAGGTAGTCTCCGGACGCTCGCCGAAGTTCTATGACTTGTGACTTTGATTTGAGTTAGCTAACATTTGTGAATTTGTGAACTTTGAATCTATATGTGTAGTGCACTTCACATAGGCAGGCATGTAGAGATGTTTCTCTAATTTTGTTTTTTTCCTCTGAGCGGCACGTTTGTGTGAAGTACTATAAGTGCCATTTTTATACGGTATCACGCTTTCGTGATACTTTTTGAACATGCCTGTTTTAAGCACACTCCGAGGGATGTGCTGTCTTGGGAATGGTACCACAATTAGGTTAGCGGAATCACAGCCGGCTCCCCCAGAAGGTACACCAAACCGTGAGATGTACATTAAATTCGGCCTTCCCCCTATAATGTACAGTAAACTATGGCATAAATACACTAAATCAGATCCTGAATTGCAATGGCCACTACATGGGTCGTTC
Source organism: Lissotriton vulgaris (assembly GCF_964263255.1). NCBI lineage: Eukaryota > Metazoa > Chordata > Amphibia > Caudata > Salamandridae > Lissotriton > Lissotriton vulgaris. The sequence continues at coordinate 1,390,807,148 of NC_141687.1, read as the reverse complement.
GATTTACGTAAGGTTCAGTTTGTGGAGCAATGTTTGTTTCAACGAAGGTCTAGACAAAATATGTTTGATTGTGTACGAATGTGGGAGAAAGCGGTGCGTGAACGTATGAAACGTGAAATTGCCTTGGCGGACAAAGAGCAGCGCAAGGCTGCTCGAGATAAGGCTTTACAGCTTGAGGAAAAGGAGGCGCAGGAGAAGAAAGAGAGGGAGGAACAGGAACGTAACTTGCAAAGGACTGGTCAATTTCCTATTCGCCGACCACTTTATCCTGTCCTTAATAATGAGATTGATGATTTTTCATTGCTAGATCGATCACCGCCTCCGTATGTCTCGCCTACGGCTCCAACTGCAGACTCTGATGACGAAGGACAGGATAAGCCAGGAAAAAGGGATACGTCTGGTGTCAGGTTTTCTGCGGAGAAATCCGCGAATTTGCGTAGTTGGGCTCGTAAAGTGAATACGAATTTTGTTACTCAGGCCGAGGTTGTTACTGAAAGGGGTCAATGGACAGAACAAGAATTACTGTATTTTTTGGCTACTTTGGCAGATGAAGTTGTTACTACGTACCGTAAATTTTCGGATACGTTAGAATCTAAGGCTGTGTCAGTTCATCGTGAGAATTTGGAAAAAGGTGTATTTGATCTTTCAGATGTTGATGCCTTTTACAAGCAACTGATCCAGCTGCGGGATGAGACGTCCAGATTGCGGGACGAGCGGAAAAAGAATAAGGAGTCCGGGCCGGAGTCTACTGGGCAATCTAAGGAGTGTTCTCTCCGGGGTTCAGATAAGAATTCTAACGTGCATGTTATGCCTATGCGTGAAGCTGCACCTTTGTATGTTCCGCCTAAAGGGGAGGGTACAGATGATGATAAAATGTCAAAGGATGCGAAGGGATATTTTATATATAATTGGGTGTATACGCCTTGGAATAGAGCGGATGTTATGGCGTTGAAAAATTCTTTGCCTGACCTTCGTAAAAATCCGGCAGCATTTTATGAAGGGGTTGAAGGGGCTATTTCGTCTTGTGTTATGACTTTGGTTGATATAGATTTGTTTTTTGGGCTAATTCTTCCGCCTGATATGTGGAGACTAATTTGAAAAAATAATGATGAAACAATACTTGGAGGAACATGGAAAGAAATAAATGCAGCTGATTTAGATAGGGAACCGGCATGTAAGCCATGTCAGTTGATTTTAGACCTCCCGGCGGCTATTCTGATTAAATTAAAAACGCTCGTCCCATCTAAAAAGATCGATTGGACCATGTTAGCTTCGTGCAAACAAAAGCCAGATGAAACGGTCTCAGATTTCTTTACACGCTTCGAAGAGGCGTTTCATGATTACAGTGGTCAATCGTTAACAGACGATACGGGTAGGCATTTCTTTGTAGATAAGTATGTGGCTAATCTCCTACCGGAGATTGCAAAACGATTGAAATCGAGTGAAAGTTCCTGGGCCACGGCGACCCCTGCTTCTTTGCTAACTATGGCTCAGTATTATGAGCGACAGGAATTGGAGGCTAAGGAAAGTGTTGATAAAAAAGCGAAGGAATTGAAAACAAAGGTGATGTTGGCGCAGGTTCGGGGAACGCAATCTAGAAGGTAGGATAGAGGCAGACGAGGAGGGGGTAATGCGTCGTATGGGCGTACGGATACAGCGGAGGATCAATGTGCCTATTGTAAGGAGTTTGGGCATTGGGCTGATGATTGCCCGGTACTTCGTGAGCAACGTAGTCAGCGTGGTCGTGGAGGGGGACGGTCGAGGGGAAGTTATTTGGGGGCGAGAGGTAGTGGAGGTGATCGTGGCAGGTTTGAGGAGAGGGGCCGTGGCCAGGATGAGCGTAACTCCTTTGATAGACGGAATCAGTACCAGATATCGGAAGGCGAGAATGTGGAGCATCAGGATTATGTACATGCATAGGATTGCGTAGGATGGGGTAAGGAATCAGTTGAAGTGCCAGTAGATCAGAGTGGTCCATACATATCAGCGGGCATCTTGGGTTCTACTGATCAGTTTCTAGTCGACACAGGGGCTACTCGTAGCGCTTTGTCTAAAAACTTGGTTCCGAGGGCTCCCCTGTCTGGCGATATGATTACATGTATTGGGTTTGATGGCACACCCACTCCCAGCCCATTATCGAAGCCTCTTGCACTTTGCCTCGATAAATTTTTCATTTTTGGTCAATTTTTGCTATCTCCCCATACACCAGATAACATCTTGGGCATTGACCTGCTTAAATACTTCCGAGCGACTATACGCTGCGCTCCCGAGGGAGTGCGGGTTATCCTGAATGACAATTATCCTGAATTAGATAGGTTTTGCACTATACTAGACATTCCAGCTTTGGCATCTCTCCCGCACACGTTATGGGCAACCTCAGACACGGATGTGGGAGAGATGCGTATTCCGCCTATTCGAATTACTGTAAAGGAAGGAGCCTCTCTGCCACGTGTGCCACAGTATAAGATTTCCAGGGAAGGTGAAATTGCCCTGACACACATTGTCCAAGATTTGATAACTGCAGGAGTGGTGGAGGAGGTTCCTTACAATGTTTGCAACAGCCCTATTCTTCCGATCCTTAAGAGAGATACTGACGACAAAGTCTATCGATTTATTATTGATTTGAGAGAAATTAACAAAATTGTCATTCCCCAATACCCGGTGGTGTCCGACATCACGACTTTGCTTACACTGGTGCCACCAACGGCAACGACCTTTAGTGTCATTGACCTGAAAAACGCGTTCTTTTCCATTCCCATTCATCCTGACAGCAGATACTTATTCGGCTTTACGTTAAATAATAAATCGTATAGATTTTGTCCTGTTCCTCAAGGTTACACTGAGAGTCCGAGTATCTACAGCCAGGCTTTAAAAAGACAGCTTGATTCCTTTCAATTGCAATCTGGAGTTGCCCTTATCCAGTATGTCGACGATCTTTTGTTGGCTGCTGATACTTATGCTCAATGCGAGGAGAGTACGATTGCTTTGCTCTCCTTTTTGGCTCAAAATAATCATAAAGTCACGAAGAAAAAGCTCCAATACTGTAGACCCAAGGTGACCTACCTCAGTCATCTTTTGTCTAAGGAGGGGCGTGCATTAACATCGGATCGAATCCAGGCAATTTTAGATACACCAGTCCCCCGCACACAGAGAGATGTACGTGCTTTCATAGGATTGACGTCCTTTTGTAGACAGTGGATCATGGGGTTTTCACATATTATTAAACCGTTGTTGGCGTTGCTGTCCAAAACTACACCCATGCCTCTTGAATGGACAGATGAATGTCAAAATGCCTTTGAACAATTGAGACAAGCTCTTTGTTCTGCACCCGTGTTAGGTACACCAGATTACACAAAGATTTTCACATTGTACGTGCACGAGAAAGATGGGTGCGCGTTATCAGTGTTAGTGCAAACACACGGGGACAAACAAAGGCCATGTGCATACTTTTCGGCGGTTCTTGACCCTGTAGCACGAGGGTTACCTGGGTGTTTTCGAGCAGTTGCAGCAACAGCGGTAGCTATACGACAGAGTGAGGGAATAGTGTTATCGCACAAACTGTTGGTGTTAGTTCCCCATGCAGTAGATGCCCTGTTAAATCAAACAAAGACCCAATATCTTACGAGCGCACGTTTGACAGGATATGAGCTCACACTTCTGGCGCCACATATCACACTGAAAAGATGTGCTACCCTGAACCCTGCCACTTTATTGCCCTATCCGGTTGAGGAGGGTCAGGAAGAAAAACATCATGACTGTGTTTTCCTGACTGAGGAACAGACAAAGGGTCGTGTTGACTTACAGGATATGCCACTTCCAGATGTGGATGGGGAACTGTGGGTTGATGGATCGTGTGTGAGGCTGCCAGATGGTACGACTTCCGCAGCCTATGCGATCACGACACTTAAGACAGTGGTAGAAACAGCTAGAATACCACAGAAATCGGCTCAAGCAGCAGAGCTGATAGCCTTGACAAGAGCCTGCGAATTGAGTGCTGGCCTATGTGTGAACATATACACAGACAGCCGGTATGCCTTTGGAGTAGCCCATGACTTCGGACTACTCTGGAGAGAACGTGGGTTTTTGACTTCTCATGGAGTACACATTATGCACGGAGAACTAGTGCGTGATCTCCTAAACGCGTTGCTTTGTCCAAAGAAAGTAGCGATAATTAAATGTAGTGCTCATAAAAAGATCACTGATAAAGTGGGTCAGGGAAATGCTTTTGCGGATAGCATAGCGAGACAAACGGCTATGTCCCGAACTGACTCCCCCATGTACGTAACACAATCACAGGCTGAGCGATGGTATGATGCTAGAGCAGAGATACTAGATATTCAGAAATCAGCTACTGAATCAGAACTTGCTTTACAAAAGGGGGTGGTGATGAACAGAGTGTCTGAATTGAGCAGACCACTCTTACCCAGTCCAAAGATCAGGGCTTGATCCATCACCGTTATTTATCTCACTGCCCCATCCCAGCTCAGAACCTGGCTATATGCAAATCAGTCTGTCCCTGGCCCAGTGCATCATGGGAACAGGGCAGACTAAACTACCAAGCCAATTCTTTACCAGAAAGGAGACAAGCTACCGGGGACCGGTTTCTGGCATTTCAGCCTCTTCGGCCCGGCTTGCTTGAATCCTGATGGAGCAGTGAGAAAGGGACTCATGTCTGAGTATACCCTGCCACACCTATAGTGGCCAAAATCGATTTACAAAAGGGGGTGGTCCCTCACCACCCCTTGTTGTAAATATTTTTGTCCACCCTAAGCGTGGAAGGGTATACTCAGATGTGAGTCCCTTGCTCATTGCACCATCAGGATTCAAGCAAGCCGGGCCGAAGAGGCTGAAATGCCAGAAACCGGTCCCCGGTAGCTTGTTTCCTTCCCAGTGTAAGAATTGGCTTTTGTAGTTTGGTTTGCCCTGTTCCCATCATGCACTGGGACAGGAACAGACTAATTTGCATACAGCCAGGTTCTGAAACTGGGATGGTGCAGTGAGCTAAAAAACGGTGTTGGATCTAGCCCTGATCTCTTGACTGGGTGAGAGTATTCTGTTTAATTCAGAGACTCTGTCCCTCACCACCCCTTGTTGTAAATATGAATCAGAACTTGCGGCATGGGCAGCAGAAGGGGTGCTAGATGATGAAGGTTGTTGGAGAAGTAAGGACATGGAGAGATGGAAATTGCCTGCAGCTTACTTGCAAGCGATGGTCCAGATGACATATGGGCTGGCGCACGTGGGGGCTCTTGCAATCACTCGATTGTTAACACGAGTTTGGGAGCATCCCGAGATTGCCAATACTGCTAAGAGAGTAGTGCAGACCTGCCTGATATGTTTGCAGCACAATCCTGCAAAGGGGACCCATACTCCGAAAGGAGGGTTCGTTCCACCTTCTGCACCATTCGAGGTACTCCAAATGGATTATATCCAGCTTGAGCGTTGCAACAACCTGAAGTATGTTTTAGTGGTGGTATGTGCTTTTAGCAAATGGGTTGAGGCTTTCCCCACGAAAGACAATACTGCTTTGACAACAGCTAAGGTGTTGCTTAAGGAGTACTTCCCTCGATTTGGAGTTTGCAAATTTTTGTGGAGCGATAATGGGCCTCATTTTGTCGGGAAAATTGTGGAGTATGTGCTGAAAGGCCTGGGGATCCAGCAGAAGTTTCATGCTGTGTTCCACCCTCAGTCGGCAGGTCTTGTTGAGCGGTATAATGCCACGTTAAAATTAAAACTGGCTAAGATTGTGGCATCTACGACATTGAAGTGGCCGGATGCCTTACCGCTTGCATTGCTTTCTCTCAGATCAGTGCCCCACTCTCGAACAGGCCTCACACCATATGAAGTGGTGATTGGAAGGCCTATGAATATTTGGGGAGTGCCTAAGCCGCGATTGATACATGATGTGCCTTGTATAATGATGAACGATTATTTGGCACGATTAACAAATGATTTGCTTTCTATTCATCAACAGGTTCGAGAAGCGCTCCCTGACAACTCTACTGGAGAGGGCCACGATCTTCACCCTGGCGACTTTGTTATGATAAAGTCGTTTGAGAGGACGAACAGCTTGGAACCGAGGTGGCGTGGCCCCGAGCAGGTCCTTCTGGCAACTCGAACAGCTGTACGAGTGACCAACAGGAAGCGGTGGGTGCACTCAACCCACTGCCGTCGTGTTTCTCCTGATCTGGTGAATCCTGCTGTGTTGACCGACTACAAGGAGATTCTGGAGAAGGAAAAGAGCCCAGCTGTGACATCGGCCGAAGTTGAGGGAGCCTTCCCGGACCACACTGCTTCTGGACGAGAGCGCTATAATCTGCGGCCACGATAAGAAGATTTTTTTGGTTTTCGAGACTGGTTGGTTACCGCTCTGGGGTTTGTGAAACGGAAGCCGAGAATCTCAAGGGGGGGGATCAGTTCTGCCAAGAGTAGCGACACCCGTCTTGACCCCGTAGAAGAAAACAACGGCTACCTCGGAGCTCAGCACCGTATTTTTCCTTTTTTAGGTGTAAATACACACATATGTACATTTGAGACTTTGTGAACTTTTCGAACTATTTAAGGCTTTGAGAACTCATTGAACTATGACGTCTTCTGCATCACGAGACAAAAGAATACTGGGTGCCATCCTTTTTGTCTTGACAATTGTGGTAATAGCAGTGATAGCTTGGGTAGTTGAACTTGTGGTGCCTGCACGAGAACATTTGCTGCCGACTACCCCGGCTCCATCTGAACATTTTCACTTCACTTTGCCTTACAATGAAGAACGGCACCGACAGACTTATTTGAACAATAGCTTTATTCAGATCCTGCATCATACGCATAACATGACAAATACGTCTAATTGTTGGGTGTGTGGGATGTTGCCTAGGCACCAGAAGAAAGGGGGCACTCCACTCATTCCACTCCCGTTCTCGCATAATGGATCTTGCAATGCCTGGTACACTCTTCTCTTCACTTTGAGATGGCCAACGAAGGGGGGGGTGCTTTTCCGTTTGAATAAAATTTGCTACCATGACCGGGATGGGTATCCACGAGCTGAGGGTACTCGATTTGAATGGGAGGAGTACCGCCCCGATAATGCGTCTGCCCCACGTGTTTACAGCAACCAACGGAACATCAACGTATCCAGTTCACATGTTATTAATGTTATTGCATTCACAACAGAGTATCCGAGGGTCAGTAGTGAGACAGGCTAGTTGTAAAAGACAGAACAGGTGTAGCGCTCCCACTGGCCATATGACTACGGGGCAAATGCTATAAAATATGCCAGATCAAGATCAGTATCTGGTCTCTGGCTCCCATCAGTCACCACTCGGAACCGCCCTTCATCATTTGGGGCCCGAGGACCAACACTGTACCAGATCTTGGTATATTAACAGAAAGAAGTGATCTTCCTGTTAGTCTGTAAGTGTTGGTGTTATGGTTGAAACCATATGTGTTGGTGAAGTAACTGATAGGGTTGGAGAGAAGTCTAATGTGCAGTGCAAGAAAAAACCAGAAAAAGAATGAGGGTGAATAAAATTGGTTTAAGGAGCAGAAATTAATTTAATGAGGTATAACTCCTAGCACCAATATTAAAAAATAGCTCAGACAGGGTGAATTTATAACCTGTCTAGTGGTGTGACGTGGTCGACATGTTTCAGCAAACACGGCTATTAGCCTTGCTTTCTTCAGGACCTATTAATTACAGCTACTGCAAACAAAGAAACCCAACGTGATAAATAAGTAAAAGGTAAAATGTAGTGTAGGAACGACACAGAAAAGTCACCTGAACCTCCAGGTCGTGTCTGTTCCAGACCTCTTCATACACTCAGCGGTGGGCTGAAATAAAAAGCATGGCGTGAGCTAATCCCCCCATACCTGTCTTCAACAAACCTGTCTAATATACCTCGTGCAATTTATCCACATAGGTGTAGTCCATAACTTGGACTCTGAACAGGCACACTGACCAAGTTTTAGTAAAAACGTGAAAATTGAAGCATTTCAAGTCTCACAGGGTACCCCTTACCTGATTAGTAAGAAGTATACACCTCACCTCGCCTGGCTGCGGCTCAGGACTGGTGAAGCACCGCTCTAAAAAAGGGGTGAATAAATTCAAAAATCATTCACCGTGTCGTGCCTGGAATTGATCAATGTGAGCACTAGTCATAGCTAAATGTTAGCAAGTAATGTGTAGTGGTAGAGATGTCATAACCGTTTTTACATAGAATGTATCCAATGTTGCATATTATCTGTAGTTGCAAGACCCAATTACCAAGTGTGCTATGCCAGGTAGTAGGGTTGGAATGACAGCTTGAACACAGAGTGTATTAAATGTTATCCTAGGTATTGAGACTCAATTGCCAAATGCGCTTGTGTCAGAACGTGGGACCCTCAGAAGTCCATAATTCTACGAGCAACACTGCGTGCCCCGTGGACAAAATGACTGTAGAGGCGTGGGAAAACGAGGACCCAAAGAACCCGTTAGTAATGGCATGCCTTTTTACAAAACTGCGTGCTGAGGCTCTAAAAATGCACGCTGTTGCCCAGGAAGCGTTCCGCGCACTCACCTGTCCGTCGGTACTTCCTAGCGGCATCTGTGCCGTCTGGGGAGGTACCGGCGGTGTGTTTACAAAGTGATTATATAGCGCGAGCCCTCATTGGTCCATTGCGCTCACGTGACGCGCCAAACAGAGCGTCACGCGTCCGTGATGAAACGGAGCACCTGATAGGGGCAGCGTCCCGGCTAGGTAACCAATAGCGAACCTAGTCGAGGACAACAATAACATTGAGCTTAATCCCTCGGTACTGGAAGTAAGTTAAATAGCTCAAAACGGAGCGCAGCATTTAACATAACTAGATTACAAGGATATCCACAGTAGCGAGGACCTTGATCTAAATTGGATTATAAAGAGGATCATGACAATATCAGAGTTCGCACCATAAACGGCATAGCAGGCAAAAGGAGAAGTTTAAAAATTGAGGCGCAGTCACCCCGGGGTTATATCTGTGGGATGAGACAGGTATCATATTAGCCTCAAATAAATGGTCCACTGGCCTAGAGTTGTATATACTGGCCATAAGGGCATATTTGACAAAGTCTGATCACTATGCTCAGTCAGATACATAACAATGGGATGACTCAAAACGAGGACCAGGGGATATCATCATTCAGCCCCGTTCGGTCGGTCTCCAACCTTAGCACCCATTTCTGTTCTTTCTTGTGTAGGAAATCGCTCACATTGGTAATATGGGATGGAATGAATGGTTTCTCCAAAACTGTCCATTTGAAGGACGTGGGTGTATGATTCTGCGTGATGAAATGATTAGTGAGTTTGGTGGCCTGTCTCCTGCAATTAATAGTACTTCTGTGCTCAGATAGCCGCACCTTTATTTTGCGGGTGGTCATCCCGACATACCTAAGCTGACAAGGGCAGGTTATGAGATAGATTAATTTATCGCTATTACAGTTCGTGAACTTCAGTTGTTTCCAGGGTCTAGAAGTCCCGATGTCTATCTCATTCGTCTTGGATGTTTGGGCACATGATTGGCAAGTGCCACACGGGTGGTGGCCAGACACAGGGGGTAGATCCCAAAGGGTGCCTACAGCTCTCGGAGTCTCACCGGGGGGTCTGGTGTGTACCATCCTATCCCGCAGATTGGGACCCCTTTTGAAGGAGAATAGTGGTTGTGAAATAGAATGTGGTCCTGAGTTCAAGATGGGCCAGCGTTTCTTAACCGCTTTCTTAATACTGTGGGACAGTGTGCCAAAGGTGTGTACAAAGGTTAGCCTTTCAAGGGGTGCTTTAGGAATGGTAGGTTCTAAAAGTGCTTCCCTATTGTTGTTCCTGGCACGTTTCAAAGCTCGATGTACCAAGCGGGGTGGGTATTTCCTTGCGACAAGCTGGCTTTTAAGTGCAGTGGAATGCGTTCCGAAGGCAATGTCAGTGGAGCAGTTTCTTTGGACTCGCAGGAACTGTCCAAACGGAAGATTATCCCGCAAGGACTTAGGATGGTGACTGTCATATAACAGAGAGTTCCTGGACATAGGCTTTCTGTACAGCTCGGATTCCAAACCCGTGGACGTGGCTTTAATCAAGAGATCCAGAAAGGCTAGCTTGTTTTCGCCAATCTCAACGGTGAAACGTAAAAAAGCATTCCTGCTATTCAACCAGCCAAGGAAGTCTTGACAGCTGTCTTTGGAGCCCCGCCACACCACCAGGATATCATCAATGTATCGTCTCCATGTTCTCCATGTTCTCCATGATCAGATTAGAACATGGAGACGATACATTGATGATATCCTGGTGGTGTGGCGGGGCTCCAAAGACAGCTGTCAAGACTTCCTTGGCTGGTTGAATAGCAGGAATGCTTTTTTACGTTTCACCGTTGAGATTGGCGAAAACAAGCTAGCCTTTCTGGATCTCTTGATTAAAGCCACGTCCACGGGTTTGGAATCCGAGCTGTACAGAAAGCCTATGTCCAGGAACTCTCTGTTGTTATATGACAGTCACCATCCTAAGTCCTTGCGGGATAATCTTCCGTTTGGACAGTTCCTGCAAATCCAAAGAAACTGCTCCACTGACATTGCCTTCGGAACGCATTCCACTGCACTTAAAAGCCAGCTTGTCGCAAGGAAATACCCACCCCGCTTGGTACATCGAGCTTTGAAACGTGCCAGGAACAACAATAGGGAAGCACTTTTAGAACCTACCATTCCTAAAGCACCCCTTGAAAGGCTAACCTTTGTACACACCTTTGGCACACTGTCCCACAGTATTAAGAAAGCGGTTAAGAAACGCTGGCCCATCTTGAACTCAGGACCACATTCTATTTCACAACCACTATTCTCCTTCAAAAGGGGTCCCAATCTGCGGGATAGGATGGTACACACCAGACCCCCCGGTGAGACTCCGAGAGCTGTAGGCACCCTTTGGGATCTACCCCCTGTGTCTGGCCACCACCCGTGTGGCACTTGCCAATCATGTGCCCAAACATCCAAGACGAATGAGATAGACATCGGGACTTCTAGACCCTGGAAACAACTGAAGTTCACGAACTGTAATAGCGATAAATTAATCTATCTCATAACCTGCCCTTGTCAGCTTAGGTATGTCGGGATGACCACCCGCAAAATAAAGGTGCGGCTATCTGAGCACAGAAGTACTATTAATTGCAGGAGACAGGCCACCAAACTCACTAATCATTTCATCACGCAGAATCATACACCCACGTCCTTCAAATGGACAGTTTTGGAGAAACCATTCATTCCATCCCATATTACCAATGTGAGCGATTTCTTACACAAGAAAGAACAGAAATGGGTGCTAAGGTTGGGGACCGACCGAACGGGGCTGAATGATGATATCCCCTGGTCCTCGTTTTGAGTCATCCCATTGTTATGTATCTGACTGAGCATAGTGATCAGACTTTGTCAAATATGCCCTTATGGCCAGTATATACAACTCTAGGCCAGTGGACCATTTATTTGAGGCTAATATGATACCTGTCTCATCCCACAGATATAACCCCGGGGTGACTGCGCCTCAATTTTTAAACTTCTCCTTTTGCCTGCTATGCCGTTTATGGTGCGAACTCTGATATTGTCATGATCCTCTTTATAATCCAATTTAGATCAAGGTCCTCGCTATTGTGGATATCCTTGTAATCTAGTTATGTTAAATGCTGCGCTCCGTTTTGAGCTATTTAACTTACTTCCAGTACCGAGGGATTAAGCTCAATGTTATTGTTGTCCTCGACTAGGTTCGCTATTGGTTACCTAGCCGGGACGCTGCCCCTATCAGGTGCTCCGTTTCATCACGGACGCGTGACGCTCTGTTTGGCGCGTCACGTGAGCGCAATGGACCAATGAGGGCTCGCGCTATATAATCACTTTGTAAACACACCGCCGGTACCTCCCCAGACGGCACAGATGCCGCTAGGAAGTACCGACGGACAGGTGAGTGCGCGGAACGCTTCCTGGGCAACAGCGTGCATTTTTAGAGCCTCAGCACGCAGTTTTGTAAAAAGGCATGCCATTACTAACGGGTTCTTTGGGTCCTCGTTTTCCCACGCCTCTACAGTCATTTTGTCCACGGGGCACGCAGTGTTGCTCGTAGAATTATGGACTTCTGAGGGTCCCACGTTCTGACACAAGCGCATTTGGCAATTGAGTCTCAATACCTAGGATAACATTTAATACACTCTGTGTTCAAGCTGTCATTCCAACCCTACTACCTGGCATAGCACACTTGGTAATTGGGTCTTGCAACTACAGATAATATGCAACATTGGATACATTCTATGTAAAAACGGTTATGACATCTCTACCACTACACATTACTTGCTAACATTTAGCTATGACTAGTGCTCACATTGATCAATTCCAGGCACGACACGGTGAATGATTTTTGAATTTATTCACCCCTTTTTTAGAGCGGTGCTTCACCAGTCCTGAGCCGCAGCCAGGCGAGGTGAGGTGTATACTTCTTACTAATCAGGTAAGGGGTACCCTGTGAGACTTGAAATGCTTCAATTTTCACGTTTTTACTAAAACTTGGTCAGTGTGCCTGTTCAGAGTCCAAGTTATGGACTACACCTATGTGGATAAATTGCACGAGGTATATTAGACAGGTTTGTTGAAGACAGGTATGGGGGGATTAGCTCACGCCATGCTTTTTATTTCAGCCCACCGCTGAGTGTATGAAGAGGTCTGGAACAGACACGACCTGGAGGTTCAGGTGACTTTTCTGTGTCGTTCCTACACTACATTTTACCTTTTACTTATTTATCACGTTGGGTTTCTTTGTTTGCAGTAGCTGTAATTAATAGGTCCTGAAGAAAGCAAGGCTAATAGCCGTGTTTGCTGAAACATGTCGACCACGTCACACCACTAGACAGGTTATAAATTCACCCTGTCTGAGCTATTTTTTAATATTGGTGCTAGGAGTTATACCTCATTAAATTAATTTCTGCTCCTTAAACCAATTTTATTCACCCTCATTCTTTTTCTGGTTTTTTCTTGCACTGCACATTAGACTTCTCTCCAACCCTATCAGTTACTTCACCAACACATATGGTTTCAACCATAACACCAACACTTACAGACTAACAGGAAGATCACTTCTTTCTGTTAATATACCAAGATCTGGTACAGTGTTGGTCCTCGGGGCCCCAAATGATGAAGGGCGGTTCCGAGTGGTGACTGATGGGAGCCAGAGACCAGATACTGATCTTGATCTGGCATATTTTATAGCATTTGCCCCGTAGTCATATGGCCAGTGGGAGCGCTACACCTGTTCTGTCTTTTACAACTAGCCTGTCTCACTACTGACCCTCGGATACTCTGTTGTGAATACTGTTAGTTGGGCTTGTATTCGGAGCTGGTCATTAAACTGCCCATGGGTCCCCTTTACTGTATGTGTTTTGGATGATTAATGTTATTGCTACTAAAGCTGATTTGTGTATACGCAATAAAGGTACAATTCCGGTTGGGAAAAGTGAATGCAACACTACACTTACGTTTGACAGCCCAAATGGCATATCGTTTGTAGCATCTCGCAATACTTATTTTATTTGTGGAACGAAGGGTTATCATCAGCTCCCGTTGGGATGGTTAGGCACTTGTTATGTATCTTTTGTATTGCCCCCTGTATTCATTGCCCCACCAATGTATCATAATGACTATGTTCTTTATCACAACTTCTTGTTGAATCGTGTTAAACGTGCTGTTGTTCTGGACGACATCGACCAGACTGACACTGCTTTGCAACAGTATGTGGATTTTAATTTGGGACTGTTTTCCTTTGTGGGGGCTGCTTTGAATAGTAGGAAGATACGACGACTGACCCGTGTTGTTGAGGCTGTAGCCAACGATACTGCTATTGCCTTAGGGAATATTACTGAAGAACTCCAGATTTCTAGGATTGTTACGCTCCAGAACAGAATGGTTCTAGATGTAGTTCTAGCTGACCATGGGGGGGCATGTAGAATCATCGGAAGTAGCTGTTGTGTATACGTGCCCGATAACTCACCATCTGTTTATGATGCCATTTCAAAACTGCATAAGATCGCTGCTGAAATACACCCGGACAATGGAACTTGGACTCTTTCAGGGTGGTTCTGGTCAATGCTTACCACTTGGGGTTGGAAACTGCTAACGATTCTATGCATCATTGTTGGGATACTATTCTTTGTATGTTTATGTATACAATGTGGCCCAGCGTTATGTTCCATGTGCTTATCGGCTTGCATACCATCAAGACGAGCTTTTGCTCACAACAAAATGATGCTTCATAAAGAAGTAGCTCAAATAATGCTAATTGATATTGAAGATGAACACCCTGATTATGTTCACTATGAGGTAGCTTCAGCTAAACGCTAAAAGGGTCGTCTGTCGTAATTTGACAATGGCCGGGTTAGCGCCTAGCTGTGCTACACGTTTTCCCGCTTAACTTGGCCATACTTGGAAACGCCATCTTGTTTGTTACGGCGGCCATCTTAGATCATGAGCGGCCTCGTGGCCAGCGTGCCCTTTAGTCCGTTGTCCGTGCCACTGGCCACTCGAGTTTGCCCAGCAACAGGCTATTTTTAGTAACGGTCAAGCCTGTACATGCGCAGTCCCAACTGACCAGTCACCCCTAAGGAATGTGCCGCCAAACTGACCAGCGGGGTTGTAACCCCTCCAATGAGCTGGCTGTGTTCCAAAAATGACCATATATGTACATAACGCTCTGTAATTCTGTACCGCCTATCGTTTTATTACCTGCAAATTGTATAAAAGAACGGGTCACACCGATGTTCGGTGTGATACTTCTTGCATTACCGAAGGGTGCTGTAGGAATGTACCACCACCCCATGGGGTCTTAATAAACTTGTTCTTTGAATTTTTCAGTTTCCGTGCCAACAGTTCTTTCAATGTAAGTGGGTTATCTTCAGAGCATGTAGGCCTTGGGAACCCGATACTACATTTATGCCTCATTGGTTCTTCAAGACCCATGATCATGCCTTTAAGGGTCCGGTTGAATCTCTCAACCAGCCCATTACCTTGAGGGTGATAAGGAGTGGTGAACTTGTAGGTTACCCCACACTCCTTCCACAGAGACTTTATATAATTGGAAATGAAGTTGGTGCCCCGGTCTGACCACCTCTCTGGGGAACCCCATGCGGGAGAAAACACCCATCAGTGCCCGTCAAACCACGGGGGCCGTCACTGTTCGAAGAGGGATGGCTTCCGGGTACCGTGTGGCATGGTCCACCAAGACCAGGATGAACCTGTTGCCCAGGGCTGTCTTGGGGTCCAGGGGCCCAACAATGTCAATCCCCACCCGGTCAAAGGGGTACTGATGACTGAAAAAGGTTGGAGGGGAGCCTTCTGCTTCCTTCCGCTTTTCCCACTTGCCTGGCAAGTGTGACAGGTTTTACAATGCATATCTGTATCCCTTCTCATCTGAGGCCAATAAAAATGGGTGACAAGCCTGTCATAGGTCTTGTCCTGCCCCAGATGTCCAGCTAACGGAACGTCATGAGCCAAACCCAGTAGGAAGGCTCTGAAGCGCTGGGGTACCACCAGCACACTTTCTGACCCAGGCTCAGCAGCCTTAGGCTCGATATACAGGAGGTCGTTCTCCGAGTAGACAAAATGCGATCCTGACTGATCACCTGCGGTTTGGGCTGAGGCCTGCTGCCTCATACCCACAAGAGAAGGGCACACTTTCTGTTCTGCACAAAATTCTTCCCTGGAGGGACCACCATCCTGCTGCCAGTGGGTCAGCTCGGGCAAGTCTCCCAGTTCAGCAACTTGTTCCCCTGTGGGCTCCTGGGCATCCCCCTCGGGGTCTACCTCCCCCTGGACCACGGGAACTGTGGGGGGCGGTTTCCCGCGCCTCCTGCCTCTTCTCTTCACAGCTGGGTCCTGGGCCATACTTTCAGGCTCCGGGACCCCATCAACACCCTTACTTGCTGTCATCGATCGAGTGGTCGCACACACCCACTCTGGCACACCCAACATTTTCAAATGTGTTGCTCGCTCCACCTTAGCCCAAGGGGAGTCTTCCAAATCATTGCCCAAGAGACAATCAACAGGCATGGCAGGCCTCATAGCAACTTGAGGAGTACCTGAAACTCCCCCCCGTTCAAAGGAAACCTGAGCTACCTCACACTCTTTCTGGGAGTTGTCGGCAGCTATCACAGGGTAGAATGCGTGGGGAACTACCTGCTCTTTGGACACCAAGTGACACTTGACAGCTGTCACACTCGCTCCGGTGTCTCTGAGAGCTTCCACTCTATGGCCATTAATGGTCACCCACTGCCTATATTTATTAGTGTTACTAGGCAGAGGGGGTGGAGGGACCATTTCCATGTCTCCTAGCGAGACCAGGGACATCTCTGCGGGACCAGTAACACCAGGGGCAACCATCTCCTCCCCTACCAGGGCTACACTCGCCAACTGACCGGGGGTGCACGTGGTGGTGCATTTGAGTCCCTCATGGGACACTGGGGATCATAAAAACGATGTCCCACCTGCTTACAGACGTAGCAGGTCATTGGGCCCCTATGAACAGGTTTACCTGTCGGTGCCCCTGACTTTTTCACAGGGGGATGCTGGGAACCTTTCCCTTGGTTCCCTTGGGGATTACTTTGGGGCCCTTTCTGGGACTCCTTCTGTATACCCTTGTCCCCCCCCCCACTCTTCTGCTGGGGACCCTGCCCACCTTTGCCTGAGTCTCCCACTGGACCCTTGTGGACCCTGGTACTGACCCAGCGGTCCGTCTCCTCAGCAAGTTTTCTAGGGTTAGATATCTTGCTATCAAGAAGGTGCTGGCGCAGCTCTGGAAAACAGTTATTCGACAAGTGCTCCCAAGCAAACAAATCATAAAGAGCTTCATAACTTTCCACTTTGCTGCCCTTTACCCAACCATCCATGGCTCTGCAAAAAAATGACACATATTCAACCCACGTTGTACCAGGCAACTACTTACATTCTCTAAAGGCGTGTCTGTACTTTTCCGGGGTTAGGCCATACCTCAACATTAAAGCATCTTTCATATGAGCATACAACATCCTATCTTCCACAGGAATATCTAACAGGGTATCTCTCCCCTCATTCACAAAGCGACCCCACAATCCCGCTCCCCAATCCTTCTCAGGGACCCGGTGGGCCAACAATGCTAACTCATACGCTTTAAACCAGTGGCCAATATCTTCATTTTTATGATAATCTTTGATCACATCTTTGGGAAAATAAAACCTACTTTCTGCAGGCACAGATGGGATGCTGCCACCAGAGGGATTCAACTCTAAACTCTTCGCTTTGAGCTCCATCTCCCTAGCCATTTTCTCACATTCAAAAGCTAACTTTTCTCTTTCGAACTCCAATCTTTTGATCTCCATATCAGCTTCTCTCCTGCTTCTTGCATTCTCTATCTCCAACTGCCCATCTATCTTAAGTTTGGCCATCTCTAGGTTGTATGCCCGTTCCTTCGCCCTTTCTTCTCTCTCTTCCGGAGAAAGACCTTTGGAGGAAACACTGCTACCGGGAGGAGACACGGGCCCATTCACTGGCTCCTCCTCCTCCCCTTCCACTGGCGGTACCACCACCGCATCAGCGGTATCTATGGCCGCTAACCAGGCCTCCAATGCTTTGAGAAATTCTTCCTTCAATGTGAGGCCTGTTGTCGGAACGTTCAACTGCCGGAAAAAGCGCTGCAGCTGCTTTTTCTTGTAGTCGTTTATCTTTGCTCTATCAAACTCCTCCACAACAACAGGGGTAGTGGTTCCGGCATCACTCATGGTCAAAACTGGCAGTGTTCAACAAGCTTCAGAAAAGCGGAGAACAAAAATAGAATATCCTATCCAAAAATAGATTGTGGCTGTGCTATTGTCTGCTTTCACTATGTAGCGTACACTAATCACTGCACATGGGTCATAAACGCAAAGTTCAAATCCTCACCGCTGACCCACCAATGTTAGACTTGGCTGTTTCTAGTTTGCAGAGGTATACACTTCTGACAAATAGGGACTCACCTCCTTTAGTCAGGGCAAGGGGATCACACACTTAGATAACCCCTGCTCACCCCCTCGGTAGCTTGCCAAAGCAGATAGGCTTATCTCAGAGGCAGTGCGTTAAGCATTTATGACCACATACAGTAATAAAGTGAAGACACTACAAATGGACACGACACAGTAGTATTATAAAAATACAAATGTTTATATAAGGCTTAGCACAAGACCAAATAACGACAAAAATATACCACAATTTTAATAAATACTCTTGGAAGGAAAACTAATAGTTCAAGCGTAGTTTCTTCTTAGCACAAAGTCTTTAGTAACAAAAGCAACTCTTCTTCTTTAGATCACAGTTCTTGGCAACAATGTAACCCACACGGGAGTTACACGACGTCAAGGCAAAGTTAATCCAAAGGTTCGGCGTCGACCGCGAGGAGCGCTACGTCGAGCTTGGAGTCACACGGACCCCCCACAACACAGTACCTTGGAAAAGCGAAGCACACGATGATCAGCGGCGTCGAGATGTTCGGCGTCGCGTCTTCGGCGTCGATCAGGCCTCGGAGTCGGGGCGATCTGCAGCGGTATCGATAGATGTCATGCAGGAGCAGCGCTCACGAGGTGAAGCAGGATGCGGCGTCGTCGTCGATGTCGATGATGATGTTGCAAGAGTGAGCAGCGCTCACGGCGTCGAGAGGGCTCGGGGTCGAGGCTCGGACAGCACTGAGTAACTCGAGGGCAGCGGAACCGGCAGCTCCACCCACACCCTCCTCTGGGTACAACATTCCCACCCGGAAGGAGGCAAACTGCACGCGGGAGCTCCGACTCCGCAGCGGAGGAGCTCCTGTCTATCCCAGGTGAAATAGGGGTAATAACACCGCACAAGCTACACACCACCACTGTTCCACACATGGAACACCGACAGTGATACTGGCACCACATCACCGCGGTCCACGGCGGTGATGACAGAACTAGATACAGCCACAACAAAAGAAAAAGACAGCCTGGGTCGGCCAAGTTCAGCGCCCAGCCCCAACTGAACTCACTGAGTCCAGGAGGCCCCGGGTCCTGACTCCAGCAGCTCCCAAGAGAGTCGGCTGGTGCCCCCAGAGCCCAACAATGGAGGAAGCCAGCAGACATTCATCCAACAGGTAAGTGCAAAGCAATTACCAAAGCGCCCCCTGTCATGTCAACCAACGGGAAACAAAACAGGAAGTGCTTTTGGCTGACTATGCTATTATAGCCCTTGGCTGGACCGTGGGTGGAGCCTAAAAGCGCCTCCTGTTTTGTTTCCTGTCAGTTAATATTGCCTCATTGTTAATGACTGGGTTGAGGACGAGGGACATGGGAGTATTTCGTCTTGTCACATTAAACTTGCAAATAAGAACAGCTTTTTGAAGATTCAGGAAATTTATATTAATTTAAGATTTCATTTTAGACATCTTTAATTTCCAAATTTCACTAACTATTTAAGCCTGACACTTATAGAATCATAGCTATAGATAAGTTGAGATCTGAAGGTGTTTCAACTCACATTAGTAAAGTAGTGTGGCTCACCGGTTAGAGGCGGCAGACCCGAGAGCAGAGGACGGCCCGGGACCAGGGTTCGATTCCCGGCGCGGCAGGTTTCTGGACCAGGGTCAGCGGACTCGATAATTCTCTCGCCTCGGTGCCCACTCTGATCAGCGATCACACTCGGCAACTCTGGGCATTAGCTTGCCTCATCTTCACTAACGGCCCCACCAGACCGCCGGGGATGCCTGGTCTCACCCTGGAGATACCCATTAAGGGACCATCTCTCAGGGAAGCCAGGAAGGGTTTTGCAGCGGTCGAAGCGCCTTGGGACCCTACGGGTAAGTAGTGCGCTATATAAATGCCTATACATTTACATTACATTTACATTTCTACTTAAAGACCATTAACCGCTGCATACATTCGAATATTATGCCATTAGTTAGGCTTATGCTATAGCTATTAAAAGTATTTTTCCTTAGGCTGTGCAACCCTATAATGCATGCCTTTCAATACATTAACTACTAAAGCTGCAATCCAAGATAAATTTACAAGATTTCACTTGCTCCAGGACTTCTTCTGCATGAGGCCTTAACAAGACTGCTTAAGCCATCGGGTTATACAGCGTCTGAGAATACAAATTTCTTTCTGCCTTATACTTGTTTTAAGAGGGCCATAAAGGGCAAGTTAACCAAAATATTCTAAATTGTCCCCATACACATCTTGGCTCTAGGCAAATGGTTTCCGTGTTTAAATCTTACAGTTTCCGGTCATAAAGGCCATCTGATGATTTCAAACTGGAATCCAACAATGTTACCTATTTCACCACTGGATATTTTATTTCAGTGATCAAAAAGGATTTGCAATCGTTATTTCTAAAATGAAAGATTAACTAAAAGTATTTCAGAATATCTGCATACGTTCACTTCTTGTCATTTTGTACATTGAATTTGCCACCTTTACAAATGCATTGTCCTGCTTCAAAGCTTCCAGACTGTACAATTCCCATCACTATTGTCATGCAACATGGAAGTCACTCATATGTGCTACATTTTCACAAGAAAATTATCTTCTAAAGTAAATCTAAAGTAAAACGGAACTCTTTTTTAATATTTAAATGCCATGCTTAACCGCTTCCGTGCGGCCGGAATTCCAGCCCTGTGTTGGACATTCCAATCGCGGGCGTGGTCATGACTGAACCAACCGTGACTCATGACGGAATGGGTCCATCACAAGCAAGGAAGGGGATAATGCAGTGCGAAGGTAGAGAATAAAGCCTCTCCGTAGGCCTATTTCACTAGATATGACACACGAAACCACCCTCACCACAAATCAGTTTATATTTCATTTGTCACCATTGTGCCTTGCTTCTGAAGAGAACTCCCTTTAGACTGTCTTTTATCCCAACACTCACATATACCTGTGGGCCACCTTTGGTGCATTTGCTTAGCCGCCCCCCACACTAAAAAAACTATGGGTTTGGTTTTCTTAATTGTTTTAGAGAAGATAGGTTTCTCAGGCATAGTGGTTTGCATATAGTGCTAGTAAACAGATGTGCAAACTCCTTCCGATCAATCTTTAAAAAACAATATTGTGTAACCTACGGATGTATTGTACAAACACCCACAACATGAGTAACCCCTTTGACTGACTTACATGAGGATTTGTATACCTATCTTTAAGCCATGGATTCGAAGGAGACAATCACTCGAATAAATAAGCAATAGCACACAATTTGACACATGTCTACGTTGTCACATGGCACCATGCCCACTCCAGAGTACATGCAACATTTCCCGACTATACTCCTTAGAATGAACAAGCCAACATGCATTTGTGTTTGTAGTGGTCATTTGTTGACCGCAGTTTTATTAGGAATACATGGATATACTTTGGCATTATTTGCATGCCCTGGTCATAAATCATTGTTGGTGAACTGTCATATTTGCGTCATAAATCATATGCATTTTTGTCATACGTAATATCTATCATAAATCATAGGTACATCACCAATTAGCAAATTGGACTGACAGTTCGTTGGTTAGCTCATTTAGAGGCTTGTCTTGTTTCTTGTCCCTTCTGGGTCATCTCTTTGTACGGTTGGATTTGCGCTCTCTTTGCGCTGGGGTTAGCTTCTGTCCCCGGAGTTAGGCCACAACTCGCTACCTTGTTGGACTCTTTTGTGCCCTGCCATTCGGCGGGGATGGGCTGGGCTGCGAGCGCCGTCTCCGATTGCTACCCCTTTTTTGTAGGCCAACTCACCCAGTCGTGAGGCATCCCAAAGTGAGTGGTCCAACATACTGCCCTTAGGCCAACTCACCCATCCCTGAGGCATCACAAGGTAAATGGTCCTATTGCGGGACACCGCCCTTCGGTGTGCCTCCGTACCAACCATTATCCCTGTAGCTCTCCGCTATTGCCTTGCCTGCATCCCAGCACTGCGACATTGCTGTTCCCTAGGCGTGGGTGGATGGGACAAAATTCTTGTTGTGTCGCTGCTACTTCCCCGCTCCACGAAGGTAGGAGCTACCTGGGGGAGCAGTGCTTATATCCCCCCTGAGTCTTTCCCACCTAGCTGGCAGGTTACCCCATTGGAGGATTTGTACCCCGCTTGTCCCCCCATTGACCGGGGGATCAGCGCCTCCTGGCAGCCACCACGTGGGGCATGGGTGCTTCTCCCACTTCTGGACGCCTCAGCGTGCCAAAACCAGTTTTTCCTGGGGCTCGGCATTGGTTATGGCCTCGGCCCTCGAAGCCCCCTTTGGGGGCGGCCTCTGCGATAACCCCAGCACTGTGCCCACTCCAGAGTACATGCAACATTTCCCCACTGTACTCCTTAGAATGAACAAGTCAACATGCATTGTGTTTGTAGTGGTCATTTGTTGGACGCAGTTTTATTGGGAATACATGGATATACTTTGGCATTATTTGCATGCCCTGGTCATAAATCATCATTGGTGAGCTGTCATATTTGCGTCATAAATCATATGCATTTTTGTCATACGTAATATTTGTCATAAATCATATGCACATCACCAATTAGCAAATTGGACTGACAGTTCGTTGGTTAGCTCATTTGGAGGCTTGTCTTGTTTCTTGTCCCTTCTGGGTCATCTCTTTGTACGGTTTGATTTGTCTCTCTTTGCACGGGGGTAGCTTCTGTTCCCAGAGTTAGGCCACAACTCGCTACCTTGTTGGACTCTTTCGAGCCCTGCCATCCAGTGAGGGCTGGGCTGCGAGCGCTGTCTCCTTTTGCTACCCCCTTTTCGTAGGCCAACTCACCCAGCCGTGCGGCATCCCAAAGTGAGTGGTCCTACACACCGCCCTTAGGCCAACTCACAGAGCCGTGAGCCATCCCAAGGTGAGTGGTTCTATTCCCACACACCGCCCTTTGGTGTGCCTCTGTACCAACCATTATCCCCTTAGCTCTCTGCCACGCCGTCAGGGAGGCTTATGTCTTCCTGTGGCGCTCCCTTGTTTCTCTTGTTTTTTTATCTGCGACCTGCTAGAGCCATGGCACCTCACAGGTAGCTCCAGAATACTCTCTTGCCTTCCTCTGACAGGTGCACGCCATTCTGCTCATAGACCTGTGGTTTCCAGGTCACTGGCCTTCTCTTGTGACACCATACTCATATATTCAGGCTAGACTAAGTTAGTCTACTGTCATCAGAACCTGGTGCTATAATTGTTGACCGGACCCCAGACCTGGTTGCTCTTACTCCCCCCAGATCATAGGGGGGGGGGCAGGGTATCTTAACCCAGCCTTGAGAAAGACTCCTGTCTAATGTCTGATGCCTGATACTTGCTCCCTGGCAGCACCCATTGTGTCTGGCTGGGCGGCCTGGCCCTAGACCCGAGGCCCCTTGTAGCCAAGGCTTGTCAAAGCGGAGGAGCATACCCCCACTGAGTTACACTATAATGCTACTTTGACTTGCTCCTAATCCTTTAACCCCTTCCATGATGCCGTCGGCCATTGGCTGACGGCAACGCTACCTCGCTGGTGCTGCCGTCGGTCAATGGCTGACCCGGCCCCGCCCGTTTTGCGGAAGTGCGCAGCCAAGGTGTTAAAAACAATGGCCTAGTGGTTCCTGCACTGGAGGGTTCTGTCCCCCCTTTCACTAATTTTCACCTCTTCGAGGCTTTAGCTGTAGACTGAAAAAATTAAGCCACCCTCCAACAGTACCACTGTAGCGTGTACTGCGTAGCTTAGTTCACCTTCAGCATCGTTGAAATTGTGCTTAGCTTATGCTGGCAACCGACAAGTGTCCTCACCAGGGCTATGTTGCCAGTATGACCGGGCGTAGGTTTCCAGCCATCCCACTCTTCCATCAGCAATGTAACCTTCAATGGTTTTGCGCAATTCTGGGATGGAACCGAATACTCTTGCACGGTCCTTAACCCAATGGCCATAAACTGTAAGATTGATTAACTTGTACCAGGCTGGAGGACAATAGTCATCTATTGTATTGTGGCACCTCCCAACATATATTTTAAAGACTAGAAATGCTTCTCGTTCTACCAGATACCTCCTGGTTTACTTGCCTCTCTCCTGTGCTGGCCCCTGGTGTACAGTGCTATATTGGTTTGTGACTTATGAATTGCAATTAACAAAGAAAAAAAAAGAGGATCAGCGCTCAACTAGCTCCTTTACCCTCATGTGCTCTGCGGGGTGCCCCTACTTCACATAGTGGGCCCCTTAACTGCCTGTGTTCCTGAATTATTGAGGCAGCGCTGGAACCAGTCACTACGCTAGCCTCTCTCCAGTAGGACCGTTCCTAACTGATGCCGCCTGTCCTCTTTCTCAGCGCCTGGAAGTGCCGATTTGAATTCTTCCATGTTCTAATCTCCTATGATATGATCTTCCCCAACACTACCTAAGATCGTCCTCAGGAAAAGTAGTACTACTGCTACCTCTGAATAACCTGTCTGAGTCACTATGATGGGCTTATAATTAATCTTGTAGTATTGGTAAATCCAAGTGTGGTATTAAATTTTCCTTTTTTGACAGCTGACAAGTGATGGTGAGCAATTGCCATCGTGTTTTCTTGCTCCTTTGTGAGTTTAGACCATTATCTGCATCACACTTCAATGGGTACTACCAATATTTTGCCTCCGATATTGATTAGTTCTAGACTCTGGCCTACCTCTTAAGCCCAATTAAGTACGTGCTCCTAATGGTGCATTAGTTGCATCCCTGTAGGCACACTCATGCTCCTCTGTGAGAAATGAGGATTCCACACTGGTTGATGGTGAAAAGTACTTCATTTTTTATTTCACACAATTTCTTTGAATTTCTTTTTTTCATTCAAAATTGCAAACGTGTTCAAAGCGGCATTACTGAAGCAAACTCCAATGCATTTCGGGCATATAGAACGCCCTTCGTCATGGAGCAATACTGGGGAATAAACAATATAACATAATATATTCTGATGCTGTCAACATCAACAATGTAATATATATGCCCATTTCCTTCTGGTGTTCTATGGTGCTCAACACACGCTTCAAAGGATAAAAAACTAGTGGTGTGTCATGTGCTGTAGATCCGTGACTCTATGGTGTCACCTTATAACCTTAATGCCTGCATGGTAATAAGTGAAGCAGTCAAAAATGCATTAAAAACGGAACTTACATGCCGTCTGTTGGTGGCAAACTAACAATCTGTGATAAAAATGATACATAAAGATGGATGAGTTCAATGCTAAGCAACATATTAATCCTCATATGTTAACCAAACTCCTACATCCCTGGTATGTAGCCAAACTAACCTGCAGAAGCCAACGTCCAAACTTGCAGCTCGACAAACATCCCGAGTAGTTTCTCAAGAACTGGCACGCCAAGCGCGTTTCCGTGTATACCACTGATCGCGTTCTAATTGGTTAACGGTCCGATCATGTGACAAGAAACAGACAACAGACTATCCGACGCTAAACAACTATCCAATCCCTTTTACATGTCTCAATCCTTCGTAAAGATGCCCAAAGTAATGTTAGTGGTTTAAAGAGTAAAATGTAATAAAGAGCAAAATGTAATAATCCAAGACTAACAGGCAATCCGGTACTAAAAAAAAATTCAAACTAAAGAAATAATTATAAGGTGAATTGAACCCTGTCCAATGCAGTGGTGGTGTGTGTATGAGCAAAGCGTGCTAACGAGTATTCATGAAGCTCACAGCCTAGGTATTGTGCATGTATGTTGAAACATTAAAAAACAACAGTAAATAAAAAACAAACAATAAACAATCAACAGGGGTCACACTAGTGACCAAGGACCACTCAATCCTTTCATGTTAAATCGTTACAAATAGCAAGACAGTTCAATACGATCATTAACCTCTTCGCCGCTAATGACAAGGGTAACTCGTCATGGACTTTCCATTGATTTCAATGGAAAGTCAATGAGAAAGAAGAGTAATGCCTTAGCAGTAAAGGGGTTAAGACCGTTTGGTTTATGTGACGACAATTTTTGAATCCATACGTTTTCTCTCTGTAAAAGATACTTCGTATTGCCCCTTCCTTCCTTCTTCTCCACACATTCCAAAATCAAAAACTTTAATTGGGATACATTGTGATGTTCTTCACTGAAATGTGCAGCGATGCGGACCTTATGTTCTTCGTGCGAATGTTGGACTTATGCTCTGTCATTCTTACTTTGATTCTCCTCTGAGTCTTTCCGACATACACCTTTCCACAAGGACATTTAAGTAAATTATGACGTTTGCCGTATCACATGTGGCTGTTACCTTAAGTTTTATTTCATGGCCCCTCATTGGATGGTTGATCTTGTTGCCCTTGATGATATTATTGCAACTTCCACAGTTTAAGCAAGCTCTTGTTCCTTTGTACACTTCGACCACCGGTGGGTTTTGTTTTATATTTCTCCTATATTTTGGCCTTGTGTGTAGGCAAACAGGGGTGGTTTTGCGAAAGCAGAATTAAAATCTGGTTCCAGATTGAGTATCTCCCAATGTCTCATGATAATCTTTCTAAATTTGTCACTCAAAGTTGAGTATTTCGATACTGCCACAATTCTTGTCTCTTCCTTAGTTTTCCTAGTTTTCAGTAGATCTTTTCTCTCGATCTTCTCCACACGTTTTCTGGATTCTTCAATAATTTTTTCTGGATACCCTCTGTTTAAGAATCTTATTACCATCTCTTTGATTCTGATTTCAGCTTTTGTGTCATCTGATGTGATTCTTTTGACTCTGGTCATTTGGGAAAAGGGGAGGTGTTGTTTTAAACTTGTTTGGTGAAAGCTTGAGAAGTGCAGCATATTATTCCTATCTGTGGGCTTTCTTTATATGTCAGTTTCAATTGTTGTTTCTGTTAGTGAAACCTCTACATCCAGGAATGTGACATGTTTGTCTGATATGTCCCAGGTTAATTGTATGCGTTCATCCGTATTATTGGATGTAGAGGTTTCACTAACAGAAACAACAATTGAAACTGACATATACAGAAAGCCCACGGATAGGAATAATATGCTGCACTTCTCAAGCTTTCACCAAACAAGTTTAAAACAACACCTCCCCTTTTCCCAAATGACCAGAGTCAAAAGAATCACACCAGATGACACAAAAGCTGAAATCAGAATCAAAGAGATGGGAATAAGATTCTTAAACAGAGGGTATCCTGAAAACATTATTGAAGAATCCAGAAAACGTGTGGAGAAGATCGAGAGAAAAGATCTACTGAAAACTAGGAAAACTAAGGAAGAGACCAGAATTGTGGCAGTATCGAAATACTCAACTTTGAGTGACAAATTTAGAAAGATTATCATGAGACATTGGGAGATACTCAATCTGGAACCAGATTTTAATACTGCTTTCGCAAAACCACCCCTGTTTGCCTACTCACAAGGCCAAAATATAGGCGAAATACTGAAACAAAAACCACCGGTGGTCGAGGTGTACAAAGGAACAAGAGCTTGTTTAAACTGTGGAAGTTGCAATAATATTATCAAGGACAACAAGATCAACCATCCAATGAGGGGCCATGAAATAAAACTTAAGGTAACAGCCACATGTGATATGGCAAACGTCATATATTTACTTAAATGTCCTTGTGGAAAGGTGTATGTCGGAAAGACCGAGAGGAGAATCAAAGTAAGAATGACAGAGCATAAGTCCAACATTCGCACGAAGAACATGAAGTTCCCCATCGCTGCACATTTCAGTGAAGAACATCACAATGTATCCCAATTAAAGTTTTTGATTTTGGAATGTGTGGAGAGAAGGAAGGAAGGGACAATACGAAGTATCCTTTACAAAGAGAAAACGCATGGATTCAAAAATTGTTGTCACATAAACCAAACGGTCTCAATGATCGTATTGAACTGTCTTGCTATTTGTAACAATTTAACATGAAAGGATTGAGTGTTCCTTGGTCACTAGTGTGACCCCTGTTGTTTGTTTATTGTTTGTTTTTTATTTACTGTTTTGTTATTTAATGTTTCAACATACATGTACAATACCTAGGCTAGGATCTTCATGAATGCTCGGTAGCACGCTTTGCTCATACACACACCACCACTGCATTGAACAGGGTTCAATTCACCTTATAATTTTTTCATTCGTTTTTATTTATGTTTTTGTCCCGGATTGCCTGTTAGTCTTGGATTATTACATTTTGCTCTTTATAACATTTTACTCTTTAAACCACTAACATTACTTTGGGCATCTTTACGAAGGATTGAGACATGTAAAAGGGATTGGATAGTTGTTTAGCGTCGGATAGTCTGTTGTCTGTTTCTTGTCACATGATCGGACCGTTAACCAATTAGAACGCGATCAGTGGTATACACGGAAACGAGCTTGGCGTGCCGGTTCTTGAGAAACTACTAGGGATGTTTGTCGAGCTGCAAGTTTGGACGTTGGCATCTGCAGGTTAGTTTGGCTACATACCAGGGATGTAGGAGTTTGGTTAACATATGAGGATTAATATGTTGGTTAGCATTGGACTCATCCGTCTTTATGTATCATTTTTATCACAGATTGTTAGTTTGCCACCAACAAACGGCATGTAAGTTTCGTTTTTAATGCATTTTTGACTGCTTCACTTATTACCATGCAGGCATTAAGGTTATAAGGTGACACCATAGAGTCATGGATCTACAGCACATGACACACCACTAGTTTTTTATCCTTTGAAGCGTGTGTTGAGCACCATAGAACACCAGAAAGAAATGGGCATATATATTACATTGTTGATGTTGACAGCATCAGAATATTTTATGTTTTATTGTTTATTCCCTAGTTTTTCTCCCTGATGAAGGGCATTCTATATGCCCGAAATTCATTGGAGTTTGCTTCAGAAATGCCGCTTTGAACACGTTTGCAATTTTGAATGAAAATAAGAAATTCAAAGAAATGACGTGAAATAAAAAATGAAGTACTTTTCATCATGAACCAGTGTGGAATCCTCATTTCTCACAGAGGACCATGAGTGTGCCTACAGGGATGTAACTAATGCACCATTAGGAGCACGTACTTAATTATACTTCAGATGCCCACAGACGGAGGACGCCACCTGCAGAGCACCTGAAAATTTGTAAATGTATCACAGTACATTGGAAAAAGAAGGCATTAGAAAAATAAGGCTGTGCACCTGACCCATCAAATTCTACCTCTTAAGCCCCCCCATGCTGGGAGTAGCCATTAGCAAGTAAATGTGAAGCGGCTGCAATCTTGCCCTAACCCCCTTTTGTGAGGGGGGGAGTAAACCACTTTAGTTTTCAGATGTAACAAGGATTCACAACTAGTTTTGTTACAGTTGCATAGCTTAGTCACGCAAACCTTCCGCATCCCGGGCATTGGAACTTGATTTCACGTGCCTGCCGGATATGCCCGATTAAAACCATACGCTGCTACCTCTGATCGCGCTGGCAGTGGCTTATGTGGTGCACGCTGTGCTGGCCTCCTGGTTAGTGACCAGGCACTCTCTCCTTCGGCGAGGATATGGTGTCTGTGCACCCTAAACCACGCACAACATAATACTGAGACAATCTGTCACCTAAAACCGTGTGTAGGTCATGTTACCTAATACGGGCGACTCCCAGTTGCCGTGGCGACAAGCCAAAATACAGCCAGCCAGATAGTTGCTGAGGGGGTCCGAAGAGGCACTAACTCCGAATTAGAACATACATCATGGTGGGGGGTTTCTCTATTGTAGGAAGCACGTGAACTTTTTTTTCTGCCATTGTAAGCTAATCGACTTAAGAGAACAAAAACACTTTAACCATACCTGCAGTTGCATGCAGCTTTTTGACGACAGGAAAAAAGGCTCGCTGTTCTTAGATTTCAACCTATCCACTCTCATAAAACCATAGCCCCCGGACTTATTTACCTTTGTGATTTGCCTGGCCAACGCCCTTTGCGGTGGGCATCTTAACCGTCTGCCCTGCCTGCGTTGCGTTAAATATACTCAATAAAATTCGGGCCTCCCTCCAGGAAGCCCATTTACTACAGGTGGTTTGAAAGCTACCCCGGTGTTAAGAATTCACATTTGGTTTGGATCTGGGAACCCGGGGGCCTTATTTATGAAGGCCTTGCGCCACCGGTGCGTCACTTTTTCCTATGTTAAAAGTGACGCACCGGCGGCGCAAGGCCTTCATAAATAAGGCCCCGGATATTTATAGACGCTAGTTGGTGTCTGTATGGACCCACCACTTGCGCGCCGGCCAGTAGGGAGTTCCCTCGTTGTCCACCAACAACCCCCTGCACATGCATGCACGCTGGTCTCTTAGGGGGTCTCCACTATGTGTACGCTTCTCCTATCTGAGTGCAGGGGGTAGCTGATTGTAGCTTCCTTTTAGCGAGCGCGGTTACATATGTGGAGCGTTTTTTATTTCGTTTTTGGTTTGCTTTATAGGCACCCTATTATTGGGCCGAGGCAGGGCTGTTCACCAACATGGAGGTGAAAGTGATAATAATTAGCTTTGACAATAACTTGCTTTGTCTAGTAAAATCTAGTAACCTGAAGGATGAAAGGCTGAGCTGCACTGCTGATTTCAACGGACAAACCCAGGCACAGACAGTTTACTGAAGTTGGAGCGTGCGACAGTCATCTGCCCCTTCACACCAACACTAGCTTGCATTAACAGTAAAGTGTAGCAACCCAGAAGGATGAAAGGCTGAGCTGCAGTGACACAAGTGAAACACAAGCAGAAGATGTTTCCTAACCTGGGAGAGCGCAACATGACCCCCTGCCCACCAAAACGCGTAATAGTACAATTATACCGCCATGACCCCAAAGGATGAAAGACTGGGCTGCGCCATCACCATGGGCGGTCAAACTCTAGCGGAGCCTGTGCTCCCACCTGGTAGTGTGCAAAAGACCCCTGCCCACGAACCCCCAGACCTAACTTGCTTTATACAGCAGGGTACTGCAAACCCTGAAACTGATCACTCTACTTTGGCGGGTATGATCTTCTTAGGACACAACACAGATTCTGCCGCTTGCTCACTGGGAAGTGGGCCGAGATAACCCTTCTAGGCCTTGTTGAGGCCTCAAAGCTTCCACTGTAGGTTTGCCGGTACCGAGGAGAACCCTGGTGTCCTGCTGCAAAACTTGTGCCCCTAGGTTCTTGCCCGCACCAGGCTAACTATGCTCCGCATGAAGCAGGATTAACCCGAGGCTACAAAGTGCCCCGCCTCCCTGTCGGTCTTTGCCAACCCGGCCTTAATGCTTCCGATCCTTGCTCACCTTACTCCATGGTCATCAGCAGTCTCGGGGGTACCACCGCCCGCACCGACTCACCAGCGTTGTGAAACCTGACCTGCTGGCCGTCTTCACTCCTGGCAGGATCTCCTGGTCAGATTGTCCTGTGCCTGGCTAGGCTGCCCCCATAAGCACCACCGTGTTAGGTCGTGGAGTCCTGTGATGCCTACCACGATCTTTCCCGGTCACCGCCGTTCTGGCTGTAGGTGCCGGTAAATCCAGAAACACGGACGCGTTTCTTGTGCGGTTGCGACCTCATCCGATTCTTCTATAAAAACTAATTGCAACTCTTGCGCTCCCCAGCTCCGCGATGCAGAAGACCTCTGCGCCGAATTGCAGCCCCGATCGTTCTTCCTTGCTGAGTAGCAGCGGTGGCCGATCATCGCCACAGGACGCGGTGAGGCAGAGCTTCGCCTCAAAAGTCGGAAAAAACCAGGGGCGTAGCTAGAGCTTGTGGCGCCCGGGGCTACCCCTCAGATTGCCGCCCCCTGTGGGGTGGGGGGGGGGGGGGGGGTGCTGGTGAAAAAGGTCGGTGAGCACTTGAAAGATGTCCGAGTCTCCGAGGAGAGACACATAGTATTGCTTCTAACGGTTTCCTCGATCATGCAAGTTACATGCACATACATGACACAGTCAAAGGCTAGACAGTTGAATACAACGGTGACTGGCAGTACAAAAGAGAACACACAGACTGCATGATCTATCTGGGGACTCAGAAAACCCACATCTGACATCCATCAGAAAGCTGTGTGAACAATTACCCCTCAGCACAAAGCAAACATGCACATACATGACACTGTTCAGGGATCCATAATCTACAGCTGACATTACATGACCATACATCATAGTCCCCCCATTAAAGCAGTGGGGACCTGCATAAACGTGATGTGCTCTGGGGACCCAAAACTAACTTAACAGTGTCGAAGCCCGTGTTTCTTTACCTTTCAAAAACAGCAAATTAATTATTATCACAGGGACTGACTCACTGTGTGCCCTTAGAACTAAACACAGTACAAAGGGGTCAGTCGGCTCCACCTTGCCAACATAGACTGGATACACAACCAACTGGTTAACTTTTGTATCACCACTAATTCATTAGGCTTCCTCCAAATGCCTAGAGCGGATATGGTGCCCACGTCCCTAAATAGGAGCGTTGTGCAGCAGTCATGCTACCATTCTCTAATAGTTTACTCCTATTACCTGAAATTTACCTCAGCTCCAGCCAAGGCCATAATGAAGTGAACTATGGTCATCACTGAGTGGTATATCAGTGCAGCTCCTTTGCCACTACTATTAACCCTTGTATTAAACCTTAATATCAACATGCCTAAACACAGTCATGCAGAACAGAAGGAAATCAATATCAGTTGTTACAACTTTAAAAAAATATATATATCCAAATTGAGATGACCCATTAAAAAGGTATCTTAAAACTTTGAAGGTATCCAACTTATAGGAGAAGATGGATGTCTAGCTATGTGTTTGGACTTGTGTAGTTACGGTGTATTAAATAATAGTTCTTACCAATGGTGGTTTTTCTTGGTTTCGATGCTGTTCTGATTGATTACAACTGATGAGGATTATGAATCTGAAACCGGTCCCAGGATGCTGTTTCCGGTCCAGGGTAGACATGGCTTGGCAGTTCGGGCTGGACTGTTCACATGAGGCACAGGGTCAGACTGATTTGCATATGGCCATGTCTGAACTGGGGTGGCTGAGTGAGCTAAAGAATGGTGATGGATTAAACCCAGATCAGTTGACTGGGGGTGAGTGTTTGATTGGCTCAAACGCTCCGTCCATCATCCCCTTTTGTATCGCTTTGTTCGCCCTAAGTTGGCATGGTATGCTCAGACGTGAGTCCCTTGCTCACTTGGCCACTGGATTCAAGATAGCCTGGCTGATGAGGATTATGAATCCGAAACCGGTCCCAGGATGCTTGTTTCCGGTCCAGGGAAGACATGGCTTGGCAGTTCGGGCTGGACTGTTCCCATGAGGCACAGGGTCAAACTGATTTGTATATGGCCATGTCTGAACTGGGGTGGCTGAGTGAGCTAAAATATGGTGATGGATTAAACCCAGATCAGTTGACTGGGGGTGAGTGTTTGATTGGCTCAAACGCTTCGTCCATCATCCCCTTTTGTATCTGATTGATTACATGTCTTATGTTTTACGGAAGCAGCTATTTATTGAGTTTCATCAATAAATAATTCTTTACACATGACTTAAGAGCGTGCGGGTGGTTGACATGCAAAGGAAACTCCGTATGTATCAATATTATTGAGGGGCTGTCAGTTACACTTCTAGCATGGCTGAGACTGAGAGTACGAAGTGGATTCAGTGCAATTGATAATTCGTTATAACGTTGGACTACTGGCTCTTGACCCCCCTATCACTACTGTTCAGTCCCTTTAAATTCACCAGTGTGATGTCTGGTCTGAAAGGTAGGTTGCCCGTAGCGTTTTAGTTTCAGTTGCACATAGTTGATGCTTATGGGCAATCAATGATCATTTCCTTGTTGTAAATACACATTTAAATAAACTATAAATTAAAAAAGGTACAATGGTGGGTCACATGCCATGACTGAATGCACTGTAATGCTAGTGATGGCCAAAAAGTGTGCAATGCAACTTCAGCTGCTTCTTTATTTTTGGGAAAAATGAAGCCATCGTAACAAAGACCCTTTGCCAAACTAATTGGTCTGCATTGCACTCTGGGTCATGAAAAAATATTTTGAAGCGCCTGCTATAGAGACTGATCAGAGGGCCTGCAGCGCTGCGGCTTACCGATTGTTTTAACAGTACATAGTGACAGGAGTATCCCCCCACTCCTCATACTGTTTGGCGCATCATTCTCTCCAATGGAATGCCTGCATTTCAATGTATGAGGGGCAACTGTACATCTCAAATGCACACTGATTCACGAAGCAAATTATTGATCTTATGGGTGCATTGTATACAGAAAGCAATTGTTTTCCGATTTATTTTTCCAACTATAGCAGGCGTTTTAAAATATTTTTTCATGACCCAGAGTGCAATGCAGACATTTAAATAAACTTCAAATTAAAAAAGGTACAATGGTGGGTCACAAGCCATGACTGAATGCACTGTAATGCTAGTGATGGCCAAAGAGTGTGCAATGCAACTTCAGCTGCTACTTTATTTTTGGGTAAAATCATGAACCCATCGTCGTAACAAAGAAACTTTGCCAAACTAATTGGTCTGCACTGCACTCTGGGTCAGTCAGAGACGACTATGAACTCCGGCAGTCGCAGCGCATCGAATGGGCAGACAGATTCATCATGAAGGAATCTGGTGCTGCTGCGGTGCAATCATTGTCCGTCCACCTGAATGATTACAATCATTGTAATCATTCATGTGGTGGACGGACCGGACGGTGGGACGGGCGGTACATTTCATTATTCTTCTTCTCTCACCGGCTGAATTTGTTAGTTGCGTGCCACTGCCGCCCGGCGCCCGCAGCCACTGAGCCACAAACAGTAAAAAAAACAACAGGCTGGTTGTGGTGGGCTGCAGCAGGGCCAGGCACGACGGACGGACGCACAATTTGAATGATGGTGGTCTGTCACGGTGGTCTCAGTCTCACTCCACGCACTTCTTCTCCGACAGCAGGACGACGGGAGGGGCAATGTGAGCGCGAACTTGGGCAGCGCGTAACGCGCCGGCCTGTCACACACACTGGCTGGCTACGGTGCGGCGAGGGCTGGCCCAACGGTCCTTACAGGGCCGTCATTGGTTGCGCTTGTGCGCACCGCGCACTGTGCTGATTGACGGCCCTGACTGAGAATAGTGTGTGCGCACTGGGAGGTGGCGGGTCCCCAGCAACGGTCGGTGACGTCGTCGGTCGAACCGATAATGATTATTTATTCCAGGCTGCTGCATCATGTATTTGTAATTTGTATGTATAATGTATTCAATTTTATTTCAAGCGCCGCCAGGCGCCACAGTCACACAGGGCTTGTATCACTGCGCTGATCCCTACACCGACCGGAGCTTCAAAGACAGGGCCACCGCGGCCGCAGTGACAGTCAGTCAGTAGTGACAGTGAGTGTGAGTGTCCGGCGGGCCGGCCCGCGCGGCCGCGGCCGCCTCAATAAAGGTGCCGCCTGGGGCGGACCGCCCCCCCCCTAGCTACGCAGCTGGAAAAAACACACAAAATTCTTTGTTGTGCCGCTGCTGCTCCCCCGCTGCACGAAGATAGGAGCTACCTGGGGGAGCGGCGCTTATATCCCCCTGAGTCTTTCCTGCCTAGCTGGCAGGTTCCCCCATTTGAGGGTTTGCACCCGCTTGTCCCTTCATTGGGCCACACCAGTAGGTGTGGGGGGGAGCACTGACACAGACACCAA
The DNA here is from genome assembly GCF_964263255.1 of Lissotriton vulgaris. Classification (NCBI taxonomy): domain Eukaryota; kingdom Metazoa; phylum Chordata; class Amphibia; order Caudata; family Salamandridae; genus Lissotriton; species Lissotriton vulgaris. Next base: position 1,390,771,574 of record NC_141687.1, on the reverse strand, counting down.
ATTAGTGTGATAAAGGCCACTTTATTGGAATCAGGTGCACCTAAACAACACCAACCTTGCCTTGCCGAACAAAACTAATGCTCGCTAAATAACAACTGCCTAACAGCCCCCCCACCCCACCCCTAAACGTATCCCCAACAATGTAACAAAATATCCACATCCGCTCAGCAACCTACCCCCGACTGCAATGACCTCAGTGACCTTACTGACCTCCGCTCCCCATCTGCCCATTCAGCCCCAGGCCTCCTGCGAATACCCCCCTTTGTCTTAGGAAAACGCCACCCATCACAGCACCTGTTCCAGTGACAACACAACTCTGGATGCCCTAACATCCTGGTGCACCCTCAACCAACAATGCCCCTCTCAAAAGCCCAAGACCCCACCTGGACCTGTAACTGAAGCACAACAACCCCCCCCCCCCCCACCGGAGACACAGGGAGGGAGGGCAGGACAAAAATCTCTGGTGGCAAACCCCGGCTGCCGTGTCACTGCACCTCAAATGGTGATCAGTTCCACAAAATGTCCGGTTTTAAACCTGACAAGCCCAAAAGGAGCCCAAAGGAAGCCCAAAGGGAGCCCAACCAGCCCAACTATGGAAGCCCACAGTGCTCTCCTATCCCCCCCCCTGCAGCCCCAAATTTCCCCGGGTGGGCAAGCCTCCCGCTGGTCGGCTGCCCCCCCAAATCCCCATTGGCCGGGCGAGTCGGCACCTTCCTGGCGGCCGCTGCAGGGGCCACGGGTGCTTCTCCCACTTCTGGGTGCCTCAGCGCACCAAAATAAGTTTTTCCTGGGGCTCAGCGTCGGTTATGGCGCCGGCCATCGATGCCCCCTTTGCGGGCGGCCTCTGCGATAGTGTGGCTAAAGTCAGCCATGACATGTGCATGACCCGCAAACTGATTTGGCTATTGCCCTGAATGTTTACTTAATCCCAAGAATCAGACCGTGCACTTTGGGTTCTTCCTGTCACATACCCACTCAGATGAGCCGCGGTAAATGTGGGGAGATTGAATTTAACTCGAGTTTTGCTGAAAAACTCTCATTGTCCTTAAACCATCAAACTGACTGAGAGTTGTCTGCTATAAATGCCATGTTTACTAAGCTTTTGGACATAACAGAAGCTCTTTATTCAAATAGGCATTACACGGACTAAAATATAATTTAGTGTGTTACCCTGAATTTAATTGTTTATTCCCCAACCTTAAAGATGTACCTCTAACTGTGTACCCCCTTGAAAGCCTAAATCTAAAAATGAGGTACATGTCAGTTCAGCGAGCTTACAGTAGTAGCTGGCTCCTGCGGCTCAGAGATACCTGCAACACTTACTGCATGGATTGTCTTCTTGATCTAGACTTTCCCAGGCACTCAAGGACTGGCATGACACCACACCAATCCATTCTCCTCTGCTGGTACTTTAAAGGGACATAACAGTGCAACTGGATGCTTGATCTTGAGGTAGCTCCTTAAAGGCTTGTAATTTAAGAAGAAGTGTATGGTTTTAGTGTAACACATTGAGGTACCAAGCTTAATATCTTTGGCGTTTCCAAACAGTGAAGGTTGTGCTGTTGCCACTGTCTTTCATTCAGTGCCTGAGAATGCTGACGCACTGTTCATTCAAATTAATGGCTTCATTTATTTTCTAGTAAATTGAAGATATTCAGATTTTTTTAAATCATAATGTGTGGTGCTATAATCACTGCCAAGGCTGCTGTTAGTTGATTTGTGACGGCAGATAATGAACCCTTTTGGGCCCCTCTTTTCCATCATTTCATATTACTTCTTGATGCTCTCCAAATTACATTGTTTCCCTAATGGTGTCCCTCGAACACCCCTGTGGGAAAAAACTTGAACTCAATACAAGGACTTTTTGAATCAGAGTGTGAGTGTGAGTCAAGTGTGCAGCAGCAAAAAATGTGTACTTGCACAGTGACCATTTAAATGTCACCATGCTATTCATAGAGACAAAGATCCGAAAGTTAGCCTTATTTATTTTTGTTTTGCAACAATCACTAATCATGCCATCACGTACTGAGGACAACGCCATTTTGTTGCCAGTCTTTCACATAATATTTCTATAACTATGAGACATATGTTTAGTGCTTCATAATTTTTTGCCTGTGGATCTCCAACTCTAATGTCCTAATTTGATGCAACTGTATTGGCATAGGGCAAACTATGTGAATGGACCATTGTTTTTGCTGTCCATTGAGTACCAAGATTCCTTCTGTACCACCTGGTCATGCTAGCTTTGCGTCGGATAAACTTTCAGTGCTGGGATTGTGCTACATGCTTTAAAAAGTGCCTCAGAGGCCTTTTCGTGGGGTCCTGGGTTAGTCAGAAGTTACTGTCCATTACCCTCTAGGAATGGTGCTGTTTACCATTGGTGTCCCAGTGATGCAAATCTGTAGAATCTAAGCTGAACAGCCAAGAGCCTCGCTGTAGTCACTCAACATTCTTAGAGTAGTAAGGGTGAGGGTCAAGGCTTAATTCAGGATAGTGTCCAGTCAGGACTTAACTTTAAAAAAGAGAAAGTAACAGGTAACAATTCACCACGAAAACTAGAAGGTTCTGGCATCTCTGGACCAATGTTACAACCAAAAACTAGACACCAACGTTTAACGTTGAGCCCTATGCCAATGTGATCCTGTTTGAATGGTCCAAGTTGGCTCATGTTTTGCCTAAGGCATTCACATCCATTATTAAACGATGGGGGTAATTCCCAGACTGCAGCTAGGGATTCTGTTATACAGGCAATACTTTGAATTAGTCACTTGGGCTGCACAAAGATGATATGAATAAAAGGTGTCACTGGATTAAAGCGAGTGGTATCCTAATTTCCTTTTTAAAGAAAGAAAACCACGTAGGTGCACCCAGTAGTGTCTTGGTGACACAGGAGCCTGTTTTTAGAGAACATTGCTGTTCTGAAGTCCAGAGTTCAGTTTTCACTTTTTCAAATGGAACAGTTGGCAAAATAGTTGGAGACTCCCCCCTGCATTTGGGACCCTTTTCAGTGTGGGCATCTCTATCTCGTTGTCACCACGATAATAGCAAAGGCACTCTGGATATTAGGGGACCCACAACAGTAGGTAAGATTTTTGCAACTGTTCTGGATCAGGTTGTGTTGAGACAATGGCTTTAACGGAATCGTATGGACCAAAATGATGACTGAAATAGCGTATGATTGGGTACCACTGGCTCTAGACCATGGGATAAGATCCCTTGCCATGCGATAAAGACAGACTGTCTCTTGGTTGCCTGAATGTTGAGTAGAGTACAACCAAAGGTGAATGCAGAAAAGTGCACATTTACCATTTCCGATTCGTAAAGGGGATGTGGCAGCTCCTTAACATGTTTGACTGTCTTCTCATGTGCTCAGGCAATGCAGCTCGAGGGCCATGACTGTACCCACAGGTCCTTGCCCAGAGCATTAGCCATGTATCACCTTCCAATGTAAGAGACACTCCTCCTGGTAGGCGCAGTTCAGCACTTCATGTAGATGATAGTCTTCCTTGGTCTTCAGAATAGGCAGCAGAGCAGTTCCACAGGCTTCCCCAAACCTGGGCCCAGTCTGGAAAGAGAAGAGATGAGTTACTTACTGTAACTTCAGTTATCCAGTATTGGTATCTTTCATAGATTCACATACTTGAATCATTCCCCGTCGTCGTGATGGGAGTGCCCGGTACATTTACAATGGTAATGTCACACTATACCAGAGGTCTTCAAACTTTTGGATGCCGAGGCCCCCCTGTCAACATTTTGAGGCGTAAGGACCCCCTCCTGACAAAAATTTCTAAACCTGTAGGCAGGGCTACTAGAATTATGAGGCAGGTGAGGACCAAATTACGCGACAGGCTTGACTAAATTGTGTGGGAAGAAAATGTAAGTGATGTTATGTGATGCTGTGTATTTTGGGATAGCATTGCTTCATTATTTTGACATTTTTTACACACAGTAGCACTGAGGAAAGATTTCACCCCATCAGTACCCGTTTATAACCAAAATACAGCAATTAACATCAGAAAGATTTCTAGTCAACCTTTGAGAAGGGTCTTCCACTCCGCAGGAATATGTGCTGCCACATTAGAAGCTCACCTGGCCCTGGCCAGGTGAAGCCGGGTTCCCTTAAAAACCTGGTGGTTTTATGCAGAGTTAAGCAGTTTACCCATGCAGCTTTCCTCTCACCCCCTCCCTTCCATCCCTCTCTCCTCTCCTAACCCCGGATCCCTCTCTCACTTTGCAGGCCCTTTTCTTTCACCCCTTTTTACAACTTCTGACCTCTCCCCATTCAACCTCTCACTTCTCCTTTAATCACCTCTTGCCATTCTCTCTTTTCACTGCCCTCATCTCTAACAGTCTCTCGCATGTATCTCATGGCCTCTCTGGTCCCGTCACCTCCCGTGCACCTCAGCACTTCTCATTCACCTCGTCTCTCCATTAAAATGTTTGTCTATTTGTATCTTACACCTCTCCAGTCCCCCCGTTCAACTTTCACATCTCCCCTTTGTTCTAACAGAAGCCCTCACCTTTGGCTCACACTCACTTCTTGCTTGTCCACACTTCTCTTCTGCAATTCACATTTCTCCTCATCCCTGACCTCTTCAATCAAATTCTCTCACTCCCTTGCTGTCCTCTCTCATTCTCTCATCTCTCCTCACCAAGCATACGGGTCAGACCCGTGTGCTCCTCTCGGCCTGTGCCACTCTGCTTATTGTTCCCTAATTCAAGAAGGCATGAGTTGTCTGTCTCGCTGTTTTGGTGCAGGCCACACAGTTCTGGAACTTACACCCTCCTTTGCTTCGCTCCACCAAGAATCTATTATCCGTTAGAAAGATATAACAAGCATTTACAATGCAATGGCCTCTGCTTTGTTAAAGTTAGAGCTACTGGCATTGCAAATGGCATTTTTTTCATTTTTCATTTAAAAAACATAAATAAACGGTATTGTCATTTACAATGGCAATAGGTGAGCATTAGAGAGTAGTTAAGAGTATTAGCTGGCACAGAGCTACTCACATAGAAAGCCACCCACACACACAGAGATCCACACACACACATAGAGATCCACACACACACACACACATAGAGAGCCACACACACACACACATAGAGAGCCACACACACACACACAGAGCCACACACACACACAGAGCCCCCCACACACATACACACAGCGAGCCACACACACACACAGAGCCACACACACACACACACAGCGAGCCACACACACACACAGCCGCACACACAGAGCCCCCCACACACACAGAGCCCCCCACACACACAGAGCCCCACACACACACAGAGCCCCACACACACAGAGCCCCACACACACAGAGCCCCCCCAAACACACACAGAGCCCAACACACACACAGAGCCCAACACACACACACACAGAGCCCAACACACACACACACACAGAGCCCAACACACAGAGAGCCCAACACACACAGACACACACAGAGCCCAACACACACAGACACAGAGAGCCCAACACACACAGACACACAGAGCCAAACTCACACAGAGCCCAACACACATAGTCACACAGAGCCCAACACACACACACACACACACACAGAGCTCAACAAACACAGACCCACAGAGCCCAACACACACAGACACACAGAGCCCAACACACACAGACACACAGAGCCCCACACACAGACACACAGAGCCCCACACACAGACACACAGAGCCCCCCCCACACACACACAGGCATCCCTCAGTCTAGGTCAGCCACACGCCCATCTCTGCCCAGTAATACCTCAGGGAACAGAGGCAAGAACAAAACAATGACAAGCAGGGAATGATCAGCAGCAGGGAACAGAGGCAAGGAAAAAAACGAACAGCAGCAGGGAACAGAGGCAAGAAAAAAAAAATGGCATTGTCATTTACAATGCCAATAGCTTAATCTCTCGCAAATGTGACCTATTGCATTTGCACCCACACACACACACGCACAGAGCCACACGCACCCACCCACACACAGACAGAACCACACATACACACACACAGAGCCACACATACACACACACACACACACACAGAGCCACACACACACACACACACACAGAGCCACACACACAGAGCCACACACACACATACTGAGCCACACACATACAGAGCCACACACACAGAGCCACACACACACAGAGCCACACACACACACAGTGCCACACACACAGACAGAGCCACACACACACACAGAGCCACACACACAGACAGAGCCCCACACACACAGACAGAGCCCAACACACAAAGACAGAGCCACACACACACAGACAGAGCCACACACACACACACAGAGCCACACACACACACACAGACAGAGCCACACACAGAGCCACCTACACACACAGACAGAGCCACACACAGAGCCACACACACACACACACACAGAGCCACACACACACACAGAGCCACACACACAGACAGAGGCACACACAGACAGAGCTCCAAAGTGTGGCAATCGGGAGGATGTATCTAAAGTTAGCGGCCACAGAAGCATGAGGACAGAGTAGGCATAAGGTGTATTGCTGTGGGGCAGGAAAGTGGTGTAGGGAGGTGGATATCTGACTATGGTTACCTCCAAACTTTTTGCCTGGTGTTTAGCTGGTTTTTGACTTAGTTGGCCTGGGATCCTGCTATTCAGAGCCCCATGCTAATTGCTCTCTCCTTAAAATGGACTTAGGTGTACCTTAGGTGCATACACAATTGGAACTGGTTCACCTTATAGGCCCCTGTAACAGTGTACTCCAGGTACCCAGGGCATAGGTGTATCCAAGGCCTACCAGGGGCTGCAGCATGTATTGTGCCACCCCTGGCCTGGCCTCCATATTTGACACAACTGGCTGATCACTCAGCTGGGGTAAGTTGGTGTAATCACCTCTTACTTAGATATAGTATCCCTATATCTAACCCTAACTGGACACATGTTAACCTATAAGCCACTCCTATGGAAGGCCTCAGCAATCCTGGAGGCAGAGTGCTTGGTTTCATGTGAGATGACGCTCTGGCATGAGCTGAGCCCGTCTGCAGCTGTCGGGAACAACTCCCTTAGCTGTTCCGGGATATTGCCATACTATATACTCTTAAGTGCATTATAATCCTCGCGGTTATATGCTAACTTTGGTTTGGCTTTATCAAAACATGTCGAGTAAGGTGTCATACGATTTGGAATACTATCCCTCGACAGTCCTGTCGACGGGGATAGCATTCCACCCTTCTAGAGGGACACGACATGTACATAACCTGAACCCCGGTTAAAGTTAACCAGAGCCTCAGCATCACAAAATGGATGCTGCCACCACAGACAAAAGTCTGAAGTCCTGCTGCTGGGAGTTCTTCCAGCGTGGGAGGCTTGGACAAAGGGGTTCATGCCTGGGGCACACAAGGTGTCCCTGTGCATAAGCCAGTCCAAACTGGTGCTGGGGCTTTCCAGCCCCAGTCCTGGTGCGGAGCTGGATAAAGGAAAGGGGGTGCAACCGCCCCCCTTCCTGGTCCCACCCAGAGGAGGGACCTAGCAGGTGATCCACCCCTCAGATTGGGAATAAGAGTGGGAGCAGTGCCATAGCACCTCAGATCATCCTGAAATCGACTTGAAACTAAGAAGACGCCTGGACTTCGACATTCTGCTGCACAGAAGACTGAAGAGCATCTCCCTTGGGGCCAAGGAGTGACCACCCTGTGAACACAGGCACCATCCAGCAACTCGACGTCTGCTTTGCCGCCACCTCCTGCCGGAGCCCGAGCCCAAAGCCTAACAAGACCCAGACTCCCAGACATCTCAGAGCTCGATCCACAGTCCCTGAAAAGAAGAGACGCGTGGAGGCACCGAGAGACGTGGGACCGGACATCTTGAAAGACCCCCGAGAAGCTGACTGTGCAGCACCCGAGGCACCCTCGATGTTGTGCTAAAGGGTTTGAGAAGCCCCACCACCGAGCAGCATTTGCACCGAAGATCAGCCCCCCAGCATCTCCATGATCTGCGTGGGGCCCTTTTGCACTTTGCCACTCGACACGCCATCCCGGCCACTTGCCACATGGCTAGCGGCCATCTTGGTGATGAAACCTACAATCAACACTGCAGGTCTGGTTGCTACAGACTTGCCCTCACTCCCCTGAAAAGGAGCACCTGCTCTGACCTTGCTGGTCTGAGTGATAAGCTTTCTTCACTTCCTGCGTTGCTTGCATTAGCCAAGGCCTGTTTGCTCCAATCAAGTTGCCGGTACCGCCATCAGCTAGAGCCTTTGTGGGACAACTCGTGATCGACTCCTGGACATCCTCGATCTCTTCGTGTCCATGTGGCTGCGGAGACAAGCTACACCTCATCACCTGTTTCCACCCGACATCGCCTGGTTCCATCCTGGTTCCACGGTAGTCACTGGCTAGTGACTTTGAACATTGTCCACTCTGCTTTCAGGTCTTCACCCCTTCAGATCCACCCTTGGATCCACCGGAACTCTCCTCGACGACCCGCCTGCCGCATCTTCATCTTCAGGCACCATCGACCTGCGTGACGAAACCCAACACTACTTTGCACCTGTGCACCCGCTTCCTGTGGGTGAGGCAACTCAGCAACGCCAGTGTTCCTACACTGGTACACAGCTCTAGTGTCTAGGTCTTAATTTTTGTCCTTCTAGGTCACTCGGAAGGTTCCTTAAACAGTAACTTTATAACTTTTATGCACCATTGACATTGCATGGGTGCATGCGTGTGCTTTAAGCGCTGCACCCGAGTCCCGCAGGCCTTTCCCGACTTCTTCACTGTTAGTCCCGAACAGCTCCAGCGATTCCCCAGGCCCTAGGCCTACTTCCTTTCAGCTAGGTGGTTCTTATACCACTATTTTAGTATATGCTTTAGGTGGACCCTAGGGCTCATCCATATTGTGCAGCTTTTGTATATTTAATCTGTGTTTTGTTTTAACGCATTTGCTTCTGTGCTCATAAAGAGTATAGGGAATATTTGTAGTAAATAAATATATATATATTTTCAATATATATCTGTGTGGTGTCCTTTCATTTGGTATTCAAGGGGATTGTGTATGGTAAAACAGCTTGCTTCACATGCCTTTTACCGAGTTTAGCCTAAGACTGCTTTGTCCACGCTACCTCTAGGATAGCTGGTCTATAAGGTTGACTTACAACCAATCATCATAAGGGTTGCTTGGCATGGTACAAGGTGATCACTAGAACTAGTGAGCATCATATACCAGGCCAACTTCTCAGATTGGTGAGCAGCGGTTGGGATTTGAGCTTGCTGTTGTTTTACCATTACAATCTTTGAGAGTATCATTTGAAAGATCATACAGGTACCTGCTAGGTACATATAAAACAAGACTAGTATACTTAAGTTCTACTGAACTTAGTTGTTGTAGAGGATAGGGAGAAGCTCACCCTGACTACAACTACTAGATAGGTTTAGTAGGTAAACACCAGTGTAGGTAGATTGCAACATATCCACCCACACTAGAGCAATGTCTGGAGCAGAGGGGTCCACTGGGACTGTCCCTGTTGAGAGTGACCATACAAGGGCACCATCCAAATTTGCTATGCTTAATTTTAAAGAACTGTGACAGATCTGTACCTTAAGAGGTCTCAAGACGGGTCCAACCCCTACCACAGACCACCTCAGAGAGCTTTTAGACAAGTCTGAAGCTCTAAAGACCTCTAAACCAGACCCCACAGGGAATGGTGAAGGAGGCTTTCCCACAGTAGATGACAATACTGACATCCCTGTCCCTGTAGTCCAGATAGATGAGGATGACCAAGTCACTGGAGATACTCAGCCTGATGAGGAGGAGGAAGAAGAGGAGACAGCAGGGGAGAGCAGTGATTCTGATGATGGTAGACTTAGTCAGGTGCCAGCCAACAGGCTTAGCCAAGCTAACTTAAGTGTACTTGGGACTGAGCTAAGGGTGACCTTACCCAGACCCCCAAGTGGACTTAACCAGGAGCAAAGGAGGAGAAGGAACCACTCAGTTGACTCCAACACCTCCCAAGCTTCTAGAGGTTCTCATGGTCACTCCAGAATGGAGATGACTAGCCCTCAGAGAAGAGAACATGAGGCCAACATTAGAGAGGCTGAGCTTTGGATCCAGAAGAGGGAACTAGAGGATGCCCTGGCCCAAGAGAAACTTGCTAGAACAAGACAGCCTAGAGAGAGTGGGTTAGTACCCACTGGTGGCAGCATTATCCCTAAGGATAAAGACAGGTCCTATGATAGTAGAAACCTGAGTAAGATTGTGCCCCCCTACAAAGCTGGGGATGATATCCACAAATGGATGACTGCACTTGAGAGACCCTGGAGAGTACAGCAGATCCCTCAGGAGCAGTGGGCAGCGGGCAGCAATCTTGTGGCTCTCTTTTGAAGGTAGAGGCCGAGACAGACTCCTCACAGTTAGTGATAGGGATTCTAGAAACTACCTGGTCCTGAAGAGTGCTCTGATTGATGGGTTAGGCTTAACCACTGAACAGTACAGGTTGATGTTCAGAGAAACCCAGAAGACACAGACTCAGGACTGGTCTGAATTTGTTGAAAGTGCCACTAAGGCTCTGGAGGGCTGGTTGCTGGGAAGTAAGGTTACAGACTACACAGGATTGTATAATTTAATTATGAGAGCAAATCTTAAGTAATTGTCAAAACCAGCTTCTACATCAGCACCGGGTGGACTCTGATCTGACCTCTCCACAAGAATTGGGTAAGAGGGCAGACAAATGGGTCAGAACCAGAACCAGGATCAGGCCTAAGAACCAGGGTGGTGACCAAAAGAAAGAGACTACCAAGCCTCAAGAGAAAAGTGAGGATATAACCAAAGAGAAGACTTCCCCAGGGCCCCAAAACTCCAAGGATGGGGGTGGGTCCAAAGACACTTCCTCTACACCGTCGAAAAAAGCATTACTGCCATACCTGTAAACAGGTTGGTCATTGGAAAACAGACAGCTCTTGTCCAAAGAATGGTAATAAGGAAAATATACCTCCAAGTAAGGCTCCAACACCTCCTGTCACTGTTAGCAGTGGTCCCCCAGGTGGTGGGAGCACCCCCAAGAATTTGGGTGGGTTTACTTTTGGAACACAGGTGGACTCTGGCCTAACCAGGTCCCCAACTGATCTTGTCTATGAGACTGGCATGGGGTTTGCTAATTTCACTGATTGCCCAAATGCTTTGAGCAAGTATAGACAAGAACCCCTCATCAATGGTTTGAAAGTTGAGGCCTACAGAGACACAGGGGCTAGTATCACCATGGTGACTGAGAATCTAGTCCCCTCGAGGCAACCTTTACCTGGTGCCACATACCAGGTGACAAACATTGATGGAGTTCAGAAAAATCATCCCATAGCAGTGGTAAATCTCAGTTGGGGAGGAGTCACTGGCCCAAGTAGAGTGGCAGTGTCCCCAAACTTGCCTGTAGATTGTCTACTGGGGAATGATTTGGAAATCTCAGCCTGGGCTGAGGTTGAACAAGAAATCCATTCTAGAATGGTAAATGCCCATGGAAAGTTTAGTGGGGCTGTGATGGCCACAGCCCCAATCCAAGATGTCCTTCCTGAAAAGGTTGGTAGGGCTGTGCAAGTCTCAGCCCCATCTTTAGCTGACTCCCTTCCTAGACAGAATAGCAAAACTGTTATGGTAACAGCCCATACCCAAACTGATTAAACAACAAGGGGTGGTGATGGACAGAGTTTCTGAATTAAGCAGAATACTCTCACCCAGTCAAGAGATCAGGGCTAGATCCAACACCGTTTTTTAGCTCACTGCACCATCCCAGCTCAGAACCTGGCTATATGCAAATTAGCCTGTTCCTGTCCCAGTGCATGATGGGAACAGGGCAAACCAAAATACAAAGCCAATTCTTTCACTGGGAAGGAAACAAGCTTTTGGGGACCGGTTTCTGGCATTACAGCCGTCTTCGGCCCGGCTTGCTTGAATCCTGATGGTGCAATGAGCAAGGGACTCACATCTGAGTATACCCTTCCACGCTATTGGTGGACAAAATAATTAAACAACAAGGGGTGGTGATGGACAGAGTTTCTGAATTAAGCAGAATACTCTCACCCAGTCAAGAGATCAGGGCTAGATCCAACACCGTTTTTTAGCTCACTGCACCATCCCAGCTCAGAACCTGGCTATATGCAAATTAGTCTGTTCCTGTCCCAGTGCATGATGGGAACAGGGCAAACCAAACTACAAAGCCAATTCCTTCACTGGGAAGGAAACAAGCTTCCGGGGACCGGTTTCTGGCATTACAGCCGTCATCGGCCCGGCTTGCTTGAATCCTGATGGTGCAATGAGCAAGGGACTCACATCTGAGTATACCCTTCCACGCTTATGGTGGACAAAATAATTAAACAACAAGGGGTGGTGATGGACAGAGTTTCTGAATTAAGCAGAATACTCTCACCCAGTCAAGAGATCAGGGCTAGATCCAACACCGTTTTTTAGCTCACTGCACCATCCCAGCTCAGAACCTGGCTATATGCAAATTAGTCTGTTCCTGTCCCAGTGCATGATGGGAACAGGGCAAACCAAACTACAAAGCCAATTATTTCACTGGGAAGGAAACAAGCTTCCGGGGACCGGTTTCTGGCATTACAGCCGTCTTCGGCCCGGCTTGCTTGAATCCTGATGGTGCAATGAGCAAGGGACTCACATCTGAGTATACCCTTCCACGCTTATGGTGGACAAAATAATTAAACAACAAGGGGTGGTGATGGACAGAGTTTCTGAATTAAGCAGAATACTCTCACCCAGTCAAGAGATCAGGGCTAGATCCAACACCGTTTTTTAGCTCACTGCACCATCCCAGCTCAGAACCTGGCTGTATGCAAATTAGTCTGTTCCTGTCCCAGTGCATGATGGGAACAGGGCAAACCAAACTACAAAGCCAATTCTTTCACTGGGAAGGAAACAAACTTCCGGGGACCGGTTTCTGGCAGTACAGCCGTCTTCGGCCCGGCTTGCTTGAATCCTGATGGTGCAATGAGCAAGGGACTCACATCTGAGTATACCCTTCCACGCTAATGGTGGATAAAATAATTAAACAACAAGGAGTGGTGATGGACAGAGTTTCTGAATTAAGCAGAATACTTTCACCCAGTCAAGAGATCAGGGCTAGATCCAACACCGTTTTTTAGCTCACTGCACCATCCCAGCTCAGAACCTGGCTATATGCAAATTAGTCTGTTCCTGTCCCAGTGCATGATGGGAACAGGGCAAACCAAACTACAAAGCCAATTCTTTCACTGGGAAGGAAACAAGCTTCCGGGGACCGGTTTCTGGCATTACAGCCGTCTTCGGCCCGGCTTGCTTGAATCCTGATGGTGCAATGAGCAAGGGACTCACATCTGAGTATACCCTTCCACGCTTATGGTGGACAAAATAATGAAACAACAAGGGGTGGTGATGGACAGAGTTTCTGAATTAAGCAGAATACTCTCACCCAGTCAAGAGATCAGGGCTAGATCCAACACCGTTGGCGGGGCTGTGATGGCCACAGCCCAAACTCAAACTGATTCATGTGTTGTGAAGCCTGAAACAATGGATCACTCCACACAAACAGAGAGCACTGAGGAGGAAGAGAAATCTCCCTCCCACCAGACTTCAGGGAACTGATCTTACCCCTGATGAAGGAACTGTCCCAGAGGTTGTTAGGCCTAGCCTGACAGAGCCCCTGATGGCAGTGGACCCTTCTCAGGTGGGACCCAGTCTGGAGCAGGTAACCTGCCCCTCTCTACCTTGCCTTAGAATGACAGTGAGACCCAAAGGGCCTCCTGTCAAATAAAGCACCCCCATCAGCAGATTAGGGGCACCGAAGCTAGCAGCCCTAGCCAGGTGAAAACTTTAAAAACTCCTGAGGGATTCCCCTCAAAATTAGTTAGGGACCTCCCTCAGATGGACACTGTTGGGCACAGCCAAACCTGGGACCCCAAGGCCCCAAACCTGACCTGTCCCTCCAGTAAGCCAAACAAAGGGACCAAGCCTCCAGCTTTAGGTAGCCAGAGGTTTACCCTGAGAGCACAGTGCAACTCAGTCAAAGAAAGAAAGGCACACATGGTGGAGAGTGATTGGAGGAAGCTGAGTCCTACAGAGGAATCTCACTTCAGTACTCCATCTCAACATCAGCCTTTAACTTTGCCAAGACACACCACAGGTAGAGATTCCCAATGGTGGAGACCCTCAGATACCCCTAGGGTGAGGGATTGCTTAGTGGGCCATGAGACAGGGGGTAACCAAGCCAGAGCTGGTACTTCCTTGTATGGCCACTTAGGCAATATAGGCTTACCTGGTCAAGGATAGCCTTATCTCCTTTCGTTTGGGGGGGGGGGGGTTGAGTAGGAAGGTGGATATCTGACTATAGTTACCCCCCAACTTTGTGCCTGGTGTTTAGCTGGTGTTTGACTTAGTTGGCCTGGGATCCTGCTATTCAAAGCCCCAGACTAATTGCTCTCTCCTTAAAATGGACTCCATGTACCTTAGGTGTATACACAATTGGAACTGGTTCACCTTATAGGCCCCTGTAACAGTGTACTCCAGGTACCCAGGGCATAGGTGTATCCAAGGCCTACCAGGGGCTGCAGCAAGTATTGTGCCACCCCTGACCTGGCCTCCATATTTGACACAACTGGCTGATCACTCAGCTGGGGTAAGTTGGTGTAATCACCTCTTACTTAGATATAATATCCCTATATCTAACCCTAACTGGGCACATGCTAACCCATAAGCCACTCCTATGGAAGGCCTCAGCAATCCTGGAGGCAGAGTGCTTTGTTTCATGTGAGATGACACTCTGGCACGAGCTGAGCCCATCTGCAGCTGTCGGGAACCACTCCCTTAGCTGTTCCGGGATATTGCCATACCATATACTCTTAAGTGCATTATAATCCTCACGGTTATATGCTAACTTTGGTTTGGCTTTATCAAAACATGTCGAGTAAGGTGTCATACGATTTGGAATACTATCCCCTCTACAGTCCTGTCGACAGGGACAGCATTCCACCCTTCTAGAGGGACACGACATGTACATAACCTGAACCCCGGTTAAAGTTAACCAGAGCCTCAGCATCACAAAATGGATGCTGCCACCACAGACACAAGTCTGACCTCCTGCTGCTGGGAGTCCTTCCAGCGAGGGAGGCTTGGAAAAAGGGTTTCCTGCCTTGGGAGGTGCGAGCACCACTCCAGACAGGATTTTGTGTATTGGGGAGGACAGGGCTGAAAAGATTGAGACATGCCTGGAGCACACAAGGTGTCCCTGTGCATAAGCCAGTCCAAATCGGTGCTGGGGCTTTCTAGCCCCAGTCCTGGCGCAGAGTTGGACAAAGGAACAGGGTGTAACCGCCCCCTTCCTGGTCCCACCCAGAGGAGGGACCTAGCAGGTGAGCCACCCCTCAGATTGGGAATAAGAGTGGGAGCAGTGCCATAGCACCTTAGATCATCCTGAAATCGACTTGAAACTAAGAAGACGCCTGGACTTCAACATTCTGCTGCACAGAAGACTGAAGAGCATTTCCCTTGTGGCCAAGGAGTGACCACCCTGTGAACACATGCACCATCCAGCAACTCAACGTCTGCTTTGCTGCCGCCTCCTGCTGGAGCCTGAGTCCAGAGCCCAACGAGACCCAGACTCCCAGACATCTCAGAGCCCGATCCACAGTCCCTGAAAAGAAGAAACCCGTGGAGGCAACGAGAGACGTGGGACCGGACATTTTGAAAGACCCCCGAGAAGCTGACTGCCCAGCACCCGAGGCACCCTCGATGCTGTGCTTTGGGGTTTGAGAAGCCATACCACCGAGCAGCATTTGCACCAAAGATCAGCTCCCCAGCATGTCCACGATCTGCGTGGGGCCTTTTTGCACTTTGCCACTTGACACGCCATCCCGGCCTCTTGCCACGTGGCTAGCGGCCATCTTGGCAATGAAACCTACAATCAACACTGCGGGTCTGGTTGCACCAGACTTGCCCTCGCTCCCCTGAAAAGGAGCACCCGCTCTGACCTTGCTGGTCCGAGTGATAAGCTTTCTTCACTTCCTGGGTGGCTTGCATTAGCCAAGGCCTGTTTGCTCCAATCAAGTTGCCGACACCGCCATCAGCTAGAGCCTTTGTGGGACAGCTTGTGATCGACTCCTGGACGTCCTCGACCTCTTCGTGTCCACGTGGCTGCGGAGACAAGCTACACCTCATTGCCTGTTTGCACCCAACATCGCCTGGTTCCATCCTGGTTCCACGGTGGTCACTGGCTAGTGACTTTGAACATTGTCCCTTCTACTTTCAGTTGTTCACCACTTCAGATCCACCCTTGGATCTACCGGAACTCTCCTTGACGACCCGCCTGCAGCATCTTCATCTTCAGGCACCATCGACCTGCGTGACGAAACCCGACACTACTTTGCACCTATGCACCCGCTTCCTGTGGGTGAGGTAACTCAGCTACGCCAGTGTTCCTACACTGGTACACACCTCTAGTGCATATGTCTAAGGTTTCGTCCTTCTAGGTCACTCAGAAGGTTCCTTAAAGAGTAACTTTATAACTTTTACGCACCATTGACATTGCATTGGTGCATGAGTGTGCTTTAAGCGCTGCACCCGAGTCCCGCGGGCCTTTCCCGACTTCTTCACTGTTAGTCCCGAACAGCTCCAGCGATTCCCCAGGCCCTAGGCCTACTTCCTTTCAGCTAGGTGGTTCTTATACCACTATTTTAGTATATGGTTTAGGTGGCCCCTAGGGCTCATCCATATTGTGCAGCTTTTGTGTATTTAAACTGTGTTTTGTTTTAACGCATTTGCTTCTGTGCTCATAAAGAGTATAGGGGATATTTGTAGTAAATAAATATATATATATATGTTCAATATATATCTGTGTGATGTCTTTTCATTTGGTATTCAAGGGGATTGTGTATGGTAAAACAGCTTGCTTCACATGCCTTTACAGAGTTTAGCCTAAAACTGCTTTGTCCTCGCTACCTCTAGGATAGCTGGTCTATAAGGTTGACTTACAACCAAACATCATAAGGGTTGCTTGGCATGGTACAAGGTGATCACTAGAACTAGTGAGCATCATGTACCAGGCCAACTTCTCACAAGTAGCTGCTTACCCGGAGGATAGTGGGCACAGCCGGTTCTTCATGAAAAGAGAAGCATAACGCTGAACACAGTTCTAAGTGATATGCAGCATCGAAAGGGTGTTGAATGCAAATAAGCTTTGGTGCTAAAACTAAAAAAGACATGGCAATAAATAAAAATAAATAAACAAAACGAAAACACAACCAGAGAAGAAGTGGCCAATAGTCAGAGTAGCTAAAGCGGTTTATCAATGGAGTTATGACAACAAACGATTAAACAACGGCAATGCCTAAAGTGACATGAGAATATTTTGGGGTTCAAAAGGAACACTTGCCAAAAGGAAAGAAATCCTCAGCAGTGTAGGGTTGACAAAGGGTGAGGACCAACAGTATGAACAACAGAAATAGACGAGGCATCAGCGGCACCAAGGCAGCATGGTGACAAGGATATGGGCTGCCACGGTATACAAAAAGAGAATGATAGTAGGAGACCCGTACAGTGCGAAAGGCATATACGCGCACAGACAATTAAACAAATCGGCACACCAATAGTGCCAAAGTAGGAGATTGCAAGGGCGTTAAAGATAATAAAAACACGGCTGCGACGAGGGGTGTTACTTTGAGCAAAGGATCAGGCGGTGGAAAAAACCATCCGGGCAGGGTAACTGCGTGCTCACAGCCGAGATGCAAGGCACTGTAAGGGTCGGGAACAGAGTTTAAATATTTAGCGCTGGGCGGAAACCAGATAAATAAGAAGATGGACTATAGAGGAGCTCCTCCTCTTAGATTGACTAACAAAATAAACAGAGGATAACAAGAAGGGAAACAAAGTGGGCAAAAATGGGCACCATGATAAAATGGTGCAGAAAACTACATATGCAGTGGTCGAGGCCAATAGCCCATAACAGAAAACCGGGTATGAAAACAAAACGCATGAACAGCGCCGGTTACCTTCGAATCTGCGGGGCAGGGGAGACTTTCAGGCGGCCTCAGTCTCAGTCGGCTTTTCTTTCGGGACGCTCCCCGGCCTCGGGCAGCAGCTCCGCTTCGTGGATGAGCGAGGGGGAGCCCTCAGAGGCTGGGACTAATCCCATCGTGGCAGGCCGATGACGCTGCCGCAATCCCTGGGGGCAGGAACCAACCACAGCCTGCACACCGATGATGTAAGCCCCGTCCTTTTCAGACTGGGGGGCGTGTTTTTTGTTGAGTGATGAATGACGTCACGGAGAGAAAACAGCAAAAACCCGCCCCTCAATCTGAAACGGACGGGGCTTAAAGGGACAGGCAGAGCTCTTCTCCAATGGATGGCCGCCGTTTAGGAAGCCAGCCAATGGAGAAGAGCTGGCTCGTTTACCTCCCTACTCTCTGACATAATTTCTCACCCAGCGAGACTGCGCAAGCACAGCCTACGCAGGCCGAGACCTAAAAACCTTTCTCTATGCTCTGTAGGTTAACCCATTTGGCTGGTTCTCCTTCTCCTTCTGTGTGTTTCTCATTTGCCTACAGGCAGCAGATACGTTATTAGCCCCAGGACATCTTTTGGTAACAGTAGCGCACTACAAATGTAAATAATAATATAGCCAGAAGCAGGGAAATCACTAGACCAGAAATTCAGAGAGGACTAAAACTCCCAGCCTGGGCTGGTCCTAACACTGGTCGCACACGTTGCAACAGTCTTTTTTGGTGCCCCACCCCCGTTTCCTCCTTCTCCATGAATTCCTTCACTGCCACTCACCAACAATGCACCTCATCTCTCCATAGCACCTTTCTGACAAACATTTCATTTTTTCATAGCGCTACTCATAGTTTACTCACACTCAGTTCTGTGATCTGCATAGTACACGTTCTTTGTAGCAAGCAGATTAACCCTCTGCACACTGTGTGGGTGACAAGAGTGCCCATGTGAGTGCACCATGAGCAATGCAACAGTGCGAGAGTAGGGTAAGAGGAGTGTGCAGGGTGAGTGAGGTGGCGTATGAATTTATGAATTTGGGTGCGAGTGCAAGTTCAGAATGGGACGAATGAATGTATGATTACTGATGGGTTTGTTTGAGTAAGTTGCATATTGAGCAGTGAGGGGGACAGGTGAGTGAAGTGTCACATGAGTGCATGATGAGTAGTGTACTTGTGTAACTGCAGGGTGAGGTATAGGATGAACAGCGCAAGTGCATTGTGCGTGCAGAGTGATCACTGTGAGTGCAGGGTGAGTGGGTGAATGGTGTGAGTGCATGGTGATCAGTGTGAGTGCAGGGTGAGCGTGAAAGTGAAGGGCGAGAATGAGGAGCGAGTTGTCTGAATGCAGGGTGCATTCCAGACACTTGACGTAACTCATCATGTTATTGACGGCGGCGTAGGGTTTAAGATCTAAGTTAAACTATTGCGACATTAATCGGGGATCGAGGGTGGAGGAAATAAATAATGTGCTTATCCTGCAACAAACTTACAGTCCTATGGTTAGGGTTGCCAGCAGATTATTTTGATGGCCCAGTCGGTACAAAATAAGCAGTCACCTAAAGCTGTATTTTCAGCATTTATCTGTGCATACTTTGAACAGCAAATATAAATAGAAAGCAGTTTTAATTGTGTTCTAGGGCTGCCTCAATGATCCATGACTGATGAAGAGAAAAAAGACAGAAAAGTCACATAAGGAATGCATACATACTTTTGTATTTAAAAGTCTATTTAGTGTTAAGAGGAGGTCTTTCCAGGCTCTTTAAACAAAACAGGCAGGCATTTTTCTTTTGGCAACCCTACTTCATATTCCTTTTCATTAACTGCATTCTCACAGTACAACAGTAATGGTAAAATACAAATGTAAGGAACAGGCAGAGTGGGGGCCCAGGGGGCACTGGAACCAGGAAAAAGCACTAAGCCTCTGTAACAAGTTTACAAAGACATGTAAATATGCAAATGGTCTTTAAAGACCTGTGAAAAACTCAGGGTGCAGGAGATGACTCCAGACACTGCCCAGCCGAGCCCCCAGCAGCTCGAGTTTCACTACAGCAGCAGCCGGGCTGAGACACACGATGAGGGAGGAGGGGGGCTGAAGCCCTTGGGCCTCGGCAGAAGTGTGACTGTGAAGGTGCGACCCCCTTGGCATCACTCCACGGCCCCCCTGGGGGTCGCGCCCCACAGTTTGAAGACCCATGAACTAATCATAGAAAGTAACAATCCTAAGGCCTTACATTTAGTAACATATTTGAGTCCTTATTTAAAAAAGGACCAAACTTAAGAGTACAGCAAATCAGCTGACACCACCCTCTAGAACCTTCCTGGAAGGAGCTCTAGACCCTCAGATTTTCATAAGCACTGTGTGTAACCAGAGATACAACAGAGTATTAAGTGAGCCCTTTCAAGGGAGGCAAGCATGTTGCACTTGAATCTATGAAAGATACCAATACTGGATAACTGCAGTTACAGGTAAGTAACTGTTAGGCTTGGCATCTTTTGGCATGTTTCCCCTGAGTTTTTGCTTTCTGCCCTCCCGGTTTTGACTCAGTTGTGGATGGTATGACGTTTCTGCACACTTTTCACACTGCTGATCAGTGGTAAAGCGCTGGTGGTCCTGTGGTAAATTGTGTTATGAGTGGATGTGCAACTTACTTGTCAGCCCCCAGTAACGGGCACTGTGTGTGCCGGGGCTTGTGAATCCACCGCTGCTCGTGGACCTGCAGCACAGATTGTGCCACCCACATGCGTAGCCCGAAAAAGGTGCAAGTGAATTAAGTTTGGTATGCCTGAAATCAGCGTCTAAAGATGCACTCTTTAGCAAGGGTGCCCTGTTCATTCAGAGTTCATAAAGGCCTCTGCTGGAATGCGGATTGCCTGTCTGGTTTTTGGGACGCCAGATGGCTGGGGGCCGGGGTGGCTCCCGATGGTCTAAGTAGGTCAGGAAAGGGCTAAATAGACCTGGGTTACAATGGGGGAAGAGGGAGGGAATCTCCTTGCACCTCAAAGGGCCTTATCTGCCTCTGACAAAGCCGTATCCACCTCCTGCCAGGAATTCACACCAGAGAAGGTCCAACTGGTTCTGGCTGGACACAGACCCCCTCTGCCTGAAAGGTCAAAGGATGGATTTTTAGACACACATGCTGGGGTCCCAGACCCCTGAACTGTTGTACTCATCTGGAACAAGAAGACTGCACAGAAGATGAGCCGGAGAAACTGCTGAAAGGAAAGACCACTTCGCTGAGTGCTTCGCTGGGCTGACCTGCAGTGGCTGCTTCTGTCTAGGGCAGTGAAAGGCCTGGACTGGACTTTCTGCAACCGAATTGGTGAGACTCTCCAAGGGCTTGAGGTAGAGCTTGCCCCCTGTTCACGAAATCTCAGGAACAGCAAAGACTTCAGGTTCTGCGACCCACAGCACTGGAGACTGTATGTTTTGTGCTGAAACCTGAAGAATGCCACCCAACAACGTTTACGACAACCCTGCCGAATCCGTGTCCTGAAGGCACGGCAGAGGGCACCGCCCCAATGCCGCACCACGTCCCTGGTCTCACGACGATACCTGTGACGCCATCACAGAGCCGCTGCTTGCACTGCGACCTGTGGGCACTGCACTCCGCACCGCCTTGCTTCACGCCAAAGCTTTGGCAGTGCAGAGGGCACTGCCGACACACCGCACCGCGACCCTGGTCTCATTGATGATGCCGGCTGACGCCATCACCGAGCCACTACTCGCACTGCGATCTGTGGGCCCGCACTCTGTACTGCCTCGCTACACGACGGCGCCGTGACCTTCCTGACGCTGCCACTTTGGGCTGAAATCAACGCCGCTGCCTGCACTGTGGTTCGGGGCACCGCTCGTAAGTTACACGGCATACCACCCTCATCCCACACCCCAGCCTTGGCCTACCGATGCCAGTGCTATCGACTCCAGTTTGTCAGCCGGCGACAGAGCTTCAGCAACGACAACGCCGCTGCCTGCACCGTGACCTGCTAGCACCATGACTAGCACCGCCTCCATCTCGCACCACGACCCTGGTCACATCGACGACGCCGTCTGACCCCGCAACTGAGCCGCTTCTCACATCACGACCTTGGGGCACCGCAAGCCACACCTCTGCGTTTCACACCGTAGCACCCGACGCATGTTGGCGCCAGCGCTCCGGATCCCATCAGAAAGGAGCTCGACCTGCAACACAAATGACTTCAAGGGCCCTATCGCCCTGCATCTCTGAAAGGTACTGTTTGCGGGTCTTCCCGACACCGTAGTTTGCCTGCGACCCTGCAGTCAGCCTGTAACATGGAACGACACCGTATGGAGGAACACGACCCCTATACTGAATGGTGGGTCACTGATCCCTCCCCTCCTTCCCTTCAGGACGAACAGGAATCATGGCAACTGTTGCCAGGATGTGAAGAAGACGAAAACGGTGCCTTTAATTGGGCGTACACCAAAGAGGAAAAAACGCCCATGTATGACGTTGGTTTCTCAGCATGGGTGAAAACACAGGAAGAACAGGAAACGGCGTGTGACAACACTGTTGAGGAAGACGGGACGAGGAGAAGAGCGGACGGAGAGAAGAGTGGAGAACGAAACAGCAGAGGAAGAGAAACAGACGAGCCCGGAGGCCAACGACCCCGCAAATCGCCGTGCCACACTCCAGAGGGACTAGTGTGGCTCAGACAGGTACGGCAGAGGATTGCGAGTTGGGCGGGGAAGCGGGGTGTTGCACCACCTTAGATCAAGGGAACACTCCCTCCCTACTGTACATAGCTGTACATTGTTGTAAATACTCCCAACCCCCTCTATCCTCATCTCCCTCCTGCGCCCTACACCTCCTTCCCTCACTACGTAACTCACGCTACCTAAAGTATATAGCCCGAGTCACCGGTGACCCCTCACTCCCCAGGAATCCCCCTGGTGTATATAAACCGAGGCCGTGAGACTTAACGGTCCTTCTGTTTCTGTCCCCATCACGCTGCAAACCGACGGAAGGGTACCAGCCTCCCAAGACCGTATCCGGAAGAGGCCCAAGACACCGGGATTACGAGACGGAGTCCAGAGCCACCACGGATCCATCCGTGTTTTCACGAGAGAGACTGACATTCTGCCATAGAAACCCTTTGTGGAAAATAAAGCCCTCTTTACCTAAACGTCGCCTCAGGCCTCTCACTGCACCCACGTCACACAGCCAGAACTGATTTTGGATTTGTTGGTCACGATGCTGTGATGGCTCCGGATGGAGCGATCGACATTAAGGAACTATTTTTAAAATCCTATTTTGATAAGTGAAGATTTTGAAGTATAATATTGTGGATTTTTATCGTATTTGGTCTTGTCTTACGTATATAAAAATTGGATATTTTTCGAAAATGGTGTGGTGTCCTTTTGTAGTGCGTACACTGTATTACTGTTGGTTAGGTGCAAATGCTTTACACACTGCCTCTAAGATAAGCCTTAAGAAGGGAGAGTCCCAGTAATCAGAAGACAATATACAATGCAGAAACTATAATAAACCAATCACAAAAGAAGTCTATTCACACTGTTTTAATCACAATGTGAATGGTTATGACAAGTATATAACGTATATTGACATGTGAAATATACTTCATGAAGTGCCCCAAAGGTAGTAGAAGAGCAAGGGAGGGGGGAGTGTTCTTGTGAGGAATTAGTGGAGGGAGGAAGAAGGAAAATTTTTATGTGACAATTAAATCAAACAATTGGCATTACTCGTCCATGTTACACAATATGTGTAGGAATGAGGACCGCAAAGTTCAGATTATTATTTCAAAAGAACAGCATACTCCAACAAGTTCAATAAATGAAAGGTCAGGGCGTGGAGTTGGTGATAAGGGTGGTTGTCGACGTTTCGACCCTCTATTGCGCAGGTAGATTTATCCTTGCTGTAGGGTCTTCATCAGGACGGGGGAAAGGGGGACACACCTATTCAATGTAAAATATATGAATTAAAATACGGAAACCAATCCCAAACTAGTTTCAAAAAAGGGGAAGCACATCAGTATTTACATGAGGTCGTAGGGAAGAAAGCAATTCTTGCGACATAGAATTCATAAGCCACACATATAGATGTCCATGACTTTACTTAACTCAATACGTATTAGATTCACCTTGCACAAATGAGTAAATATGCACTGACTAGAAGTACTATCTAGAAGTACTATGGAGGAAAGAAGGAGTGTTGCCAGTCCGAAACCGCAGCAACCGGTGTCGGGGTGCGGCTCCATGCTTGAGCCACTTGGGAAATATATTGATTTTTTCCTTAAACCATTGGCTGAAGGTACGCCTGCATATCTTCGCGATACGATGCACACCATTAACATTATTGAGAATTCTACATTTGATTCATCTAAACAACGCCTTGCCACATGTGATGTAGTATCCCTCTACACATCGATTCCCCAAGATGAGGCACTAATGGTCATTTCACGTTACCTGAATCAACGCCCTGCACCAATTCAAGTACCAACTGAGTTTATTGTTGCCCTATTACGCATAGCGATGACCAAAAACTTCTTCATATTTAGAGACAAATTCTACATGCAGACATCAGGAGTAGCAATGGGGGCGCCCTTTGCTCCTGATGTGGCCATTCTCTACATGGCGGCCTTTGAACAGGATACCATTCTTAGTCCAGTCAACCCATTCAGAGACCAATTGGGTCTCTGGATGCGTTACATAGACGACATCCTGCTAATTTGGAACGGAGATTTGGATGGATTGATGTTGTTCTTTGGTTGGTTGAATAACCAATCTGGACATCTTAAATTCACGATTGAATCAGACAGTCACAAAATCAACTTCCTTGATCTCACCATTTATGAATGTTCGGGGCATTTGCTAACAACACTTTATCGAAAGCCCACTGGGAGGAATTCTCTGCTACATTATAATAGCCACCACCCCAGAGCCCTACGAGATAATCTACCGTTTGGACAATTCCTGCGGATTCGCAGGAATTGTTCCAATAAGGACCACTACTTCATCGAATCTGAAGAACTAAAACAACGACTTTTGAGTAGGGGATATCCTAAAACACTACTCAAGCGAGCCAGGAAAAGAGCTTGGTTTTATCCCCGAGACGAGTTGCTCACTCCGAAAACCGACAGAGGAGATCATCAAGAAAGGATTGTATGCGTAACTACCTTCAGCACACAGAGTAACAAAATTAAACGTATCATTAATCGCCATTGGGAATTGATTTCAGATGATATCCAACAACCAAACCCGCCACTACACGCATTCAAAAAAGCACGGAGTGTGAAGGATCATGTGGTTTGCTCCCTGTTGAAGACCAGAGATGACCCAACGGTTGCAACACTTTGGAACTTACCGGCCATAGTGGGCCATTTCAGATGTGGTCAGTGCAAGGCATGCAACAGTGTCATCCAAACCAAGGAATTTACGTACCGTGATCAAAGAGTTCCACTCAAAACACACACTAACTGTAACTCATCGAACATTATATATGCCATCCTTTGCCCATGCTTGCTGATATATGTAGGTCAGACACAGCAGAAGGCGAAGGCCAGAATTCTTCAACATATGAGCAGGATCAGGTGCTCAACACCAGGTGCACCCCTAGTCGAACATTTTTCAACAGCCGGCCACACACCGGAGAGTCTAAAGTGGGTAATTCTAGAGAAAGCCACCTTGGGACCCCGGGGTGGGAATATTGCGAATATCTTGAATATACGGGAGTTGAAGTGGATGGTTAGGTTTGACTCCATTGAGAATGGGCTCAATGAACAAGATAGTTCTTTTTCACAATTGGCAACCTTATCTCTTACTTGAATGTCATGACATCAGCCCTATATGGTATACATGTAATTCTATCTAATGACATCAGCTCTATATGGTATATAATACATGTAATTCTATCTAATGCTCTGTAACAGTTGACTCTGGATGGCTTTTACCCTCATGTGAGAGGTACGCCGTACAACTTGCACCTTGCTTATAATATTGTTATTGCTTAACATCTCCGACAATTGACTGGGGGCCTTTACCCTCATGTGAGAGGTACGCCACGCCATGTTACATCCATTACTTTCTATTCTCCAGTGCCACATGATTTCGGCTAGCACTCTGCCCCCATCTAAGAGGTACGCCATAATATCCACATATATAGATATGCCGTCACCGTCCAATTGCTCTCTCATAAGTGTTTATACGTATCATCTATGTCACTTATGGTTTTACATATTGTGAATGTCAAGATTATGAGACTATTACCTTTTTCACATAAACCCCTCACTAGCGTGCATTGCTAATGATCTCAAGATACTACCATCCGATTGCTCTCTCAAAAGTGTTAGGTGCGTCTTCCATGTCAATTATGTGCTTTTACAGCGTGTGTGTGTTTTAATTAGGAGATTGTAATCTTTTCGCATATTCCCTGTACTAGCGTGCATTAGCAATATCTTTATGAGATTACACATCGCTACACACATTTACAGAGAATCCTTCCCTCAGTAGTCTGTTTTCTATATCCATTTGGGTGCTCTGCACCACGTGACCCCGTTGTCATGGGGATATACCTAAACCCGGAACGAAGCATCGCCATTGCGATCCATGCTCGTCTCGGGACAGGACTGACTCCAACCCGGTAAGCGCCCCATTCAGACTGTAGACAACTGCGAAATGAAGTACACCGCAAGGGGCGGTCTGTTATATTATCTCCCGCTCTGTCTTTGCAGTTGATGTCACGAAGCATTTTCCGACTGATCCGGACCACGTAAGATCGATTTCCGATCGTTACTACCCGGTGAGTCCCACCGTCCGTTTCAATTCAAGTGTATGGGCACTGTACGAACCACTCGCCCTTTTACTGAGACTCTGGTCTTTTAAACCTTTTTCAGAATTACTCACGTAGCACCTTTGTGCACCAGCCCGACCCCACCACGATCGCCACAGGACCGTGTTCCTTTGGTGAGTTCTACTTGCTGGACATTGTTTTCAATATGTGGTGGTACCATTAGCATCTTCCAAACCTGCTAACTCCGGGGTCTTTTGTATTTACATTTCTCAGCCTCGACTTTATCCATTGGGTCAGCAGAACACGCACAATTCGGGGTCGTCACCCTAATAATTTGTGGTAAGCCCCATTGTTACTCTAGTATCCTAGTATAGTATACGTCAATCCCAGTATAGTATACGTCAATTTAATGTACATGGGCAAGTGTCTAGTGATTTGCCGTTTTTTGACTATCAACAGCTCTTTCACTATAACGACGATCTAATTGAACCCAGCCGTCACATGGCACCACAATCTGATTTTATGCCTCTTTATGGTGAGTTTTCCATACTGCCATGGACTAATTGTTAGTCGAACTCTTGAATCCTTGGTTTTTGTTGTCCGGTTGCTGCGGTTTCGGACTGGCAACACTCCTTCTTTCCTCCATAGTACTTCTAGATAGTACTTCTAGTCAGTGCATATTTACTCATTTGTGCAAGGTGAATCTAATACGTATTGAGTTAAGTAAAGTCATGGACATCTATATGTGTGGCTTATGAATTCTATGTCGCAAGAATTGCTTTCTTCCCTACGACCTCATGTAAATACTGATGTGCTTCCCCTTTTTTGAAACTAGTTTGGGATTCGTTTCCGTATTTTAATTCATATATTTTACATTGAATAGGTGTGTCCCCCTTTCCCCCGTCCTGATGAAGACCCTACAGCAAGGATAAATCTACCTGCGCAATAGAGGGTCGAAACGTCGACAACCACCCTTATCACCAACTCCACGCCCTGACCTTTCATTTATTGAACTTGTTGGAGTATGCTGTTCTTTTGAAATAATAATCTGAACTTTGCGGTCCTCATTCCTACACATATTGTGTAACATGGACGAGTAATGCCAATTGTTTGATTTAATTGTCACATAAAAATTTTCCTTCTTCCTCCCTCCACTAATTCCTCACAAGAACACTCCCCCCTCCCTTGCTCTTCTACTACCTTTGGGGCACTTCATGAAGTATATTTCACATGTCAATATACGTTATATACTTGTCATAACCATTCACATTGTGATTAAAACAGTGTGAATAGACTTCTTTTGTGATTGGTTTATTATAGTTTCTGCATTGTATATTGTCTTCTGATTACTGGGACTCTCCCTTCTTAACGCATTGATCACCCAGGTCCCAGTGACATTAGTTGGGTACAACCCCCTACTTATATTCCACTTCGTGCAGACACTGGTCTGCGAGGTTTTTTACTTATGTTCAATTAACTTGGACTTTTGCACATCATGGTAGAAAGGGAACTTCTATCTTTTTCTGAAGACTACATAGACAAACTTCTTGAAGACTCAACAAATAGATTCATTTCATCCGACATTTCCACGATTGACTTTACACTAAAAGACAAAATCACCAGGTTGGAAAGATTGGAGAAGTAGCTGGTCCGTACCCGGTGGCATGGGCATCTTCTAACCAAGTATCTTAAAGAGAATATAATACCCGTTGGGCTGCAGATCAAGATTGAACCGGCAATT
Source organism: Lissotriton vulgaris (assembly GCF_964263255.1). Classification (NCBI taxonomy): domain Eukaryota; kingdom Metazoa; phylum Chordata; class Amphibia; order Caudata; family Salamandridae; genus Lissotriton; species Lissotriton vulgaris. The sequence continues at coordinate 1,390,743,057 of NC_141687.1, read as the reverse complement.
TTCGTCGAGGTACCAAAATTCAGAGAGGGGTTCAGCCACGTGGCGAATAACTGTTCCCGTCACTGGATGGTCCTTGGCGTGGAAACTGCTACAGACCAGATCCAGATAATCACAGCTGAAATTAAGACCTTAAAAGCGGAAATAGCGGCGGACGCCAACTTTGCCAGTGCCAAAGAAACTTTGACCAATCTTGAGGCCACCCTCAAGGATTTTGATTTAACAACACAGAATCGGAAACTTGAGAAATTGGCAAGAGATATCAGACTGTATGATAAGAAAAAAACATACCCCTACTTACAGGAGGATTATTATCGCCAAGACCAGCAAGGCAGATTCACCAATCGGGGACGTGGTGGTTATAGAGGAAGGAGAAACTACCAAACATTCTCAGACTCCTCCTTCAGCTCCGAGGGTGAACAGGAGCAACCTGGTCCAAGCTTCCAACAATACTACCCTGACTACGCATCATATCAACCACATCAATTCAACCCTTTTTTAGGGCAACGCCAATGGACATGGCGACCGCCACGCGGCAGAAGCAACAACTGGCAGCGCGGCCAACAACGTGGGACCCAGCAGGGCAACAACACTTGGAATGGAGGTCGTGGCCAACCACAAAAACAGGTCCAATTTCAGGCAGAACCCCAACACGGAGAACGAGTGACACGCAACAAAACCTACAGATGGTAACGAGCTATGAGGGTTACCCCAAACTCAGACTCCTCGGAGGTGCTCCACCTTTGACGGATAGCCCTGTCGTCAATATATCCAGTCTAGTCTTGAATGATGATGAGATCAAGGTACTTGGCAAAGGACTATCTTATGTCCCTACGAACATTCCCGACGCATTCTTGACTCGGAGTGAACTTTTTCAATTTTTTCGGAAGATTAGGCTAAGATATTTCTTCCGCAACTCTGAACCTTCAACACCATCATCGGTCACGGGTCTAAGACCACCCTCTACATTTGTTCCATTCAACAGCACGATGTCACATAAGATTCTTGCCTACGAATCCATTGTCATTAGAGATGTACAAAGACTATTGGAAACCAAACCATTCATCAAATACAACACCAGCAAGAAAGAGAAAATGGCCCTGCAATCGCTTGCCAAGAATGAACAATTAATAATCAAGCCTGCCGACAAGGGCGGGGCCATTGTGGTACAGGACGTTACCGCCTATGAGTCTGAAATCATGAGACAACTGAGTGATGGAACAAGCTATCAGCTCCTGAGATCAGATCCCTCGAAGATTATCGCCAATGAAATTCTGGAGCTCACCAAAGCAGGTCTGGAACAAGGTTTCTTATCGGAACTAGAATTTAGCTTCTTGAACAAAAAGTGTCCACGCCTGGCAACTATCTACACTCTGCCCAAGATTCATAAATCTATGACAGCTCCCCCAGGTCGCCCCATTGTGTCGGGGTGCGGCTCCATGCTTGAGCCACTTGGGAAATATATTGATTTTTTCCTTAAACCATTGGCTGAAGGTACGCCTGCATATCTTCGCGATACGATGCACACCATTAACATTATTGAGAATTCTACATTTGATTCATCTAAACAACGCCTTGCCACATGTGATGTAGTATCCCTCTACACATCGATTCTCCAAGATGAGGCACTAATGGTCATTTCACGTTACCTGAATCAACGCCCTGCACCAATTCAAGTACCAACTGAGTTTATTGTTGCCCTGTTACGCATAGCGATGACCAAAAACTTCTTCATATTTAGAGACAAATTCTACATGCAGACATCAGGAGTAGCAATGGGGGCGCCCTTTGCTCCTGATGTGGCCATTCTCTACATGGCGGCCTTTGAACAGGATACCATTCTTAGTCCAGTCAACCCATTCAGAGACCAATTGGGTCTCTGGATGCGTTACATAGACGACATCCTGCTAATTTGGAACGGAGATTTGGATGGATTGATGTTGTTCTTTGGTTGGTTGAATAACCAATCTGGACATCTTAAATTCATGATTGAATCAGACAGTCACAAAATCAACTTCCTTGATCTCACCATTTATGAATGTTCGGGGCATTTGCTAACAACACTTTATCGAAAGCCCACTGAGAGGAATTCTCTGCTACATTATAATAGCCACCACCCCAGAGCCCTACGAGATAATCTACCGTTTGGACAATTCCTGCGGATTCGCAGGAATTGTTCCAATAAGGACCACTACTTCATCGAATCTGAAGAACTAAAACAACGACTTTTGAGTAGGGGATATCCTAAAACACTACTCAAGCGAGCCAGGAAAAGAGCTTGGTTTTATCCCCGAGACGAGTTGCTCACTCCGAAAACCGACAGAGGAGATCATCAAGAAAGGATTGTATGCGTAACTACCTTCAGCACACAGAGTAACAAAATTAAACGTATCATTAATCGCCATTGGGAATTGATTTCAGATGATATCCAACAACCAAACCCGCCACTACACGCATTCAAAAAAGCACGGAGTGTGAAGGATCATGTGGTTTGCTCCCTGTTGAAGACCAGAGATGACCCAACGGTTGCAGCACTTTGGAACTTACCGGCCATAGTGGGCCATTTCAGATGTGGTCAGTGCAAGGCATGCGACAGTGTCATCCAAACCAAGGAATTTACGTACCGTGATCAAAGAGTTCCACTCAAAACACACACTAACTGTAACTCATCGAACATTATATATGCCATCCTTTGCCCATGCTTGCTGATATATGTAGGTCAGACACAGCAGAAGGCGAAGGCCAGAATTCTTCAACATATGAGCAGGATCAGGTGCTCAACACCAGGTGCACCCCTAGTCGAACATTTTTCAACAGCCGGCCACACACCGGAGAGTCTAAAGTGGGTAATTCTAGAGAAAGCCACCTTGGGACCCCGGGGTGGGAATATTGCGAATATCTTGAATATACGGGAGTTGAAGTGGATGGTTAGGTTTGACTCCATTGAGAATGGGCTCAATGAACAAGATAGTTCTTTTTCACAATTGGCAACCTTATCTCTTACTTGAATGTCATGACATCAGCCCTATATGGTATACATGTAATTCTATCTAATGACATCAGCTCTATATGGTATATAATACATGTAATTCTATCTAATGCTCTGTAACAGTTGACTCTGGATGGCTTTTACCCTCATGTGAGAGGTACGCCGTACAACTTGCACCTTGCTTATAATATTGTTATTGTTTAACATCTCCGACAATTGACTGGGGGCCTTTACCCTCATGTGAGAGGTACGCCACGCCATGTTACATCCATTACTTTCTATTCTCCAGTGCCACATGATTTCGGCTAGCACTCTGCCCCCATCTAAGAGGTACGCCATAATATCCACATATATAGATATGCCGTCACCGTCCAATTGCTCTCTCATAAGTGTTTATACGTATCATCTATGTCACTTATGGTTTTACATATTGTGAATGTCAAGATTATGAGACTATTACCTTTTTCACATAAACCCCTCACTAGCGTGCATTGCTAATGATCTCAAGATACTACCATCCGATTGCTCTCTCAAAAGTGTTAGGTGCGTCTTCCATGTCAATTATGTGCTTTTACAGCGTGTGTGTGTTTTAATTAGGAGATTGTAATCTTTTCGCATATTCCCTGTACTAGCGTGCATTAGCAATATCTTTATGAGATTACACATCGCTACACACATTTACAGAGAATCCTTCCCTCAGTAGTCTGTTTTCTATATCCATTTGGGTGCTCTGCACCACGTGACCCCGTTGTCATGGGGATATACCTAAACCCGGAACGAAGCATCGCCATTGCGATCCATGCTCGTCTCGGGACAGGACTGACTCCAACCCGGTAAGCGCCCCATTCAGACTGTAGACAACTGCGAAATGAAGTACACCGCAAGGGGCGGTCTGTTATATTATCTCCCGCTCTGTCTTTGCAGTTGATGTCACGAAGCATTTTCCGACTGATCCGGACCACGTAAGATCGATTTCCGATCGTTACTACCCGGTGAGTCCCACCGTCCGTTTCAATTCAAGTGTATGGGCACTGTACGAACCACTCGCCCTTTTACTGAGACTCTGGTCTTTTAAACCTTTTTCAGAATTACTCACGTAGCACCTTTGTGCACCAGCCCGACCCCACCACGATCGCCACAGGACCGTGTTCCTTTGGTGAGTTCTACTTGCTGGACATTGTTTTCAATATGTGGTGGTACCATTAGCATCTTCCAAACCTGCTAACTCCGGGGTCTTTTGTATTTACATTTCTCAGCCTCGACTTTATCCATTGGGTCAGCAGAACACGCACAATTCGGGGTCGTCACCCTAATAATTTGTGGTAAGCCCCATTGTTACTCTAGTATCCTAGTATAGTATACGTCAATCCCAGTATAGTATACGTCAATTTAATGTACATGGGCAAGTGTCTAGTGATTTGCCGTTTTTTGACTATCAACAGCTCTTTCACTATAACGACGATCTAATTGAACCCAGCCGTCACATGGCACCACGATCTGATTTTATGCCTCTTTATGGTGAGTTTTCCATACTGCCATGGACTAATTGTTAGTCGAACTCTTGAATCCTTGGTTTTTGTTGTCCGGTTGCTGCGGTTTCGGACTGGCAACACTCCTTCTTTCCTCCATAGTACTTCTAGATAGTACTTCTAGTCAGTGCATATTTACTCATTTGTGCAAGGTGAATCTAATACGTATTGAGTTAAGTAAAGTCATGGACATCTATATGTGTGGCTTATGAATTCTATGTCGCAAGAATTGCTTTCTTCCCTACGACCTCATGTAAATACTGATGTGCTTCCCCTTTTTTGAAACTAGTTTGGGATTCGTTTCCGTATTTTAATTCATATATTTTACATTGAATAGGTGTGTCCCCCTTTCCCCCGTCCTGATGAAGACCCTACAGCAAGGATAAATCTACCTGCGCAATAGAGGGTCGAAACGTCGACAACCACCCTTATCACCAACTCCACGCCCTGACCTTTCATTTATTGAACTTGTTGGAGTATGCTGTTCTTTTGAAATAATAATCTGAACTTTGCGGTCCTCATTCCTACACATATTGTGTAACATGGACGAGTAATGCCAATTGTTTGATTTAATTGTCACATAAAAATTTTCCTTCTTCCTCCCTCCACTAATTCCTCACAAGAACACTCCCCCCTCCCTTGCTCTTCTACTACCTTTGGGGCACTTCATGAAGTATATTTCACATGTCAATATACGTTATATACTTGTCATAACCATTCACATTGTGATTAAAACAGTGTGAATAGATTTCTTTTGTGATTGGTTTATTATAGTTTCTGCATTGTATATTGTCTTCTGATTACTGGGACTCTCCCTTCTTAACGCATTGATCACCCAGGTCCCAGTGACATTAGTTGGGTACAACCCCCTACTTATATTCTAAGATAAGCCTGACTGCTTGTGTCAGGCTGCCAAGCCGGTGAGCAGGGGTTATTTTAGAAGTGTAACTCCCTTATCCTGGCTAGAGTGGTGGTTTCTGCCTCGCTTTGGCGCAAGTCTCAGCTAGCCAGAAATCCCATTTCTAACAGTAACTAATTTCTTATCCAGTATTAGGGTATCTTTCATAGATTCACATGCTTGAATCAGAATAAATAGCAGTAATCAGCACATTTGGTCATGTGCATAAGCAATATATAACCGAATAATCAACAACTATTTCTTGAGAATGAAGTACAAAAACATGCATACAAATAATTGAATTATGCATATAATTATGAAATAGCCAAAACTTAGTTTCCAATATGGGCATAACTAATAGAAAAGAACAAAGAAATGTGCATAAGAAAGGTTGGTGGGATGAAAGGAAGGCTCGTCTTATTGGAATAGATGTCTGAGGACCGTCTGTCCCACCGCAGTATCCTTCATCAATTTGGAATCCAAGCAATAATGCTTAGTGAATGTATGCAGTGTTTTCCAGGTTGCTGCTATACAAATGTCTGAGAGGGGCATGCCAGCAAACAACGGCATAGACATACATATTGCCCTAGTGGAATGGGAAGGAACTTTAGATTGTAGAGGTTGACCAGCATGCTGGTGACAGAAGAGAATAGCACTAGAGATCCATCTAGATATGCTCTGTTTTGTTAAAGGAAAACCTTTTCTGGGTAAGCTGTAAGCTACAAAAAGCTGATAGGACTTGCGGAAGGATTTCGTTCTATCTAGATACAACTTAAGTTAAAGCTTCATGTCCAAAGAACTAAGGCTCGTTCAGCTGCCTTTGTGGATTTGGAAAGAAGGATTTTAGGACAATTGGCTCATTGAGATGAAAGTCTGAAGGGACTTGAGGTATAAATTTTGGGTTGGTATGAAGGATCACTCTATCGTTCTTAAATTGAATGAATGGTTCTCGTATCGTGAAAGCTAGGAGTTCACTAACCCTTCTTGCAGATGCAAGAGCTAAAAGAAGAGCAGTTTTCGAATAAATTAATTTTAAGTCAGCTCTATGTATTGGCTCAAACAGGTGCTTAATAAGTTGAGCATGCAGCATGTTGAGTTGCCACGTTGGAGGTGGAGATTTTACAGGAGGAAATGTTCTAAAAGAAACTGTTTTATCAGTCTGTTTGACCACAATGAAAGAAATAATGTTTAGACACCTTCTTGAAAACATAAAGGGCCCGATGTAGGTCGGTCGGTAACAGCCGAAAATTGGTATTTTCGGCCGTTACCGACCGGTATACCTGAAATGGTATGTAGGGGCTCAATTTTACAGAATCGGTAAATTTACCGATTCGGTAAATTTACCGATTCTGTAAAATACCAAATCGGTATTTTTACCGATTCGGTAATTCTCCGATGTAGGTGGGACTTTTCAGAGTCCCAGGAGCCTTAACGAATCGGTATTTTACCATCAAATCCAATTTGATGGTAAAATACCGATTCAGGTGTGCATGCACATGTGTGCATGCACACCTATGCCATGTGACAGGCAGACCTGCCCTTAGGGCAGGTATGCCTGCCACATGGCACCCGTGCCTGTTTTAGGGGTGCCAGAGGGTGTCAAAGTGACACCCCCTGCACCCTTGTGTGAATCGGTATTTACCGCTTCGGTAAATACCGAATCGGTAATGCCCATTCATTCCTATGGGCTTTGAAGCCCATAGGAATGAATGGGCATTACCGATTCTGTATTTACAGAATCGGTAAATACCGATTGTTAAAGATTCGGTATTTCAACATCTGGATATACCTACATATCTACACTTTAGATTTACCGATTTTTAATGACCGAATCGGTAAAATTCGGTAATTAAAAATCGGTAAATCTAATTTACCTACATCTGGCCCAAAGTCCTTAAAAGCAATAACATTTTTATATAATTACACCATATAAATACCAATTCATCATGATACACTACAAGCTCAGAACCCCTACTATTTAAACTATAAGACACTAATCCAAAATTTTTTAAGCAACTTAGCCAGTGCACAAGTCACATCGAAAAATTCCATCCTTAAGAGAAGTTCTAGAGCATTATTCCGACAATTGATGTTATATTTTTTTAAAAGAGGTTTTAAAATCAAACAGCGTGGCCTAAAAAAATGACGACAATCAATTAAAACATGAACATCAAGGTTATTATACAGCAGCCCACATGTGCAGTTATTCTCTTGATCTAAAATGGCTTCAAATTTTTCAGCTCTTACATAACGCATATTTAATCCTGAACGGGACGTTAGTAGTAATATTTGCAACTGGGCATCTGGTAATTCCGATAAATACATAAATACAGGAATACATTAATATTTTCCAATGAATCTAGCATATAAGGAGGATTTGTTTCGTACATATTTCAGGTCCGCCAATCTATTTTCTTTTTTAAAGCCTAATTTTAATTTGACTTCAGAGATTGGGGTTTCAGTTCTTTTTAAGTATAGTTTTAAGGTTCCTGCAATGCCTTCCAATCTATTCCTTGCCCACTGTAGGTCACTTCTTTCTATTTCAGTGGCAAAGCAGGCTGATAACTTCTGGGTATTTGGGGCCAATAATTTATCCCAAAAACAAAGAATTTATTTGTAGGCTAGTAATTTCCAGGCTTGAAATTTTGCTTCTAATCTTATTGCCTGGGACTTTGCACCTTTAGGGAGGGTCAACAATTTTATCAGACATTTATTTTCGCACCTGTCCCAACTTCCCTCTGTACTAATGCCTAACAGCTCGGCCCCATAGAGACATTGCGTCGGGACCATTGCATTATAAGCAGTAAAGAGGGGAGACCAAGAGGGGCCGCCATAAGTCTTTTTAAAGCAGACAAGTCCCCCTGTCGTAGCTTATGCCCTCGACTCCACTGATTCTTTAGGTAAGGGCTGTGAGAAGTTGGCCTGGTGTATGCTGTCCACTAATTAAAGTGCGCATGAGCCAGTGTGCAGTGCTGTCCCAGACGCCGCCGAATCTAAGCTTCTACTCGGATATTCAGCTTTTACTATAAACCACTGCTGGCTGCGCGAAATGGATATATTGGCGCCCTGAAGTGAGATATTCCCGTAACCGGCCCCTCGCGGTCAAAACGCATGTGATTTGTCAGTGCGACGAGCGCCGTTCCGAACGTTCCCCACCAAAAGGGTTCTCCTGAATAATGGCAAATAAATCTCCTTTTTAAAAAACTGATATATCCCCTTTTCTTCGGACTATTCCCGACGTTTTCAGCAAGTGAATACGCCCGGTGACAGCACACACAGCTTCCTCTACCTTAATTCAATTAGGTTTACCTCCGCTAAAATTGTGTCTACTGATCCCTACACTGAGACTATTCCATCTTAATAGAGAAGATTCTGGTACACCCCACATTAGAAAGTTGAGGCCCCCACGCCCTTTGCATTTTTGCCTAGTGAGAATACCAAAGGCCCTGAAGAGAATCCCAACAAGCAAATGGGATTCGAAACGCGTAGGCCCCAGCCATATTACTGTCTGCCATAGTGATAAGCGTTAATGTCATGATTATTGTTGCTTATCACTAACCTGTGTACATTATCCTTTTCTTAATGATTTTTAAAGTACTTTTGACACTTGATTATAGGAATGTACGTTATATCTGACTAAAAACCAAATGAAAATATTGTTTAAGTGTCTTGCAGACGTTGGCTTTTCTTGTCTCTTGTTTGGTATCATATTGTAAATAACGCATTCTTTGGTAACTTTTGTAGCTCTCTTATCTAGTGTATCCCCTTTTCCCCATGAATGGTTGCATGTTGTATGGTTGTGATATGTTTGATACGATGAATGACTCCTTTTTTTACCTCTTGTCTAATATGTTTTATATGTTTGTTTTTTGAATATGAAAAAAAGTTTTCCTTGATGATAAAATCATAAATAAGAATAAAAGCTATTGACTAGCCTCCAGTCTCGAATGTTTCCTCAAGTACTGTGTCTGAATTCATATTACTTCTGTGTTATCAGTACTGGCAATCCCCTTTTGTTATTTACACTAATTAAAGTGGGCACCTTGCACCAGTCCAAACAACCCTTATGATGTATGAGGTCAAAGATAACCTTTACAAAGCTATCCTTGTGGTAGCTGTGGAGAGCAGCCTTCAGGCTTAATCTCGAGGGAATGTAAAGCAGCTTGTTTTACCTGAATATCACCTTTAGAATTAACTAAATGAAAGGAGACAAGTATTGGCATAGCCAATAGGTCTCGCCTATGGCACCTTATGAGTTATTCTGAAGTGCCACACTTTATGTTCGTAGGTTTGTCTGTAATGTCACTGGCAGCACTGACTGTGGCAATGGGCGATGCAAGCTGCTGATGCCTACTGACGAAAGCCCTGGCACTTATTACTTTACAAATTAAGCACTGGCTGTGGTGGACTACTGACTAACTGGCCATAGGCAGAACCGGAGTCAGCTGACACATTCCATCTAATGTGTGCTGCTGTTGGACGTTAGAATGCAGTGAATGAGTCATGGCAACGGTACAAGATATGTTGCTTAGATGAAACGTTGTCCCACTGTCAGCTGGCTTTAGCGCTAACAGTCTCCCACTTGCTTTAGACTTGGGCGTTATAATAGCTACATTTTGGGATGATCTAGCCACTACTTGTTTTTTTTTTTATCATTAAAAGTTGATAGAAAAATATTAGGAAAATATGCACAAAAGGGGCTGTTGAGAGAAAAAAATTGCTAAATGTGCAGAAAAGCACCGATTGCGAAAAGAGAGGCCCAGAAGCAAACTGCAATGTCCAGGCTCTCCAAAAAAACAGTAAAAAAGAATGCAACTTGGAAATACAGAGGAACATCAAAGTATTAGGATGGAGAGGAGGAAGTCAATTCTGCCATTGGCGAGAGCGCCTATGGGTGTTGCACTGGCCAATGGAGAAGCGGGTGCATTTTTTTTTAAAGCTGAAGTAATGGAATAGCTGTTGGGGGGAGTTGAGGAGGGAGGCAGCACACAAGGGAATAAACAAGAAAACACATGAAAACAGTAGTTCCCTCTATGCAAGCTGTGTAAGGACACAGATCATTCAATAAGCACACAGAAAACGAGAAATGCGCCAGAGGCAGGACAAACACAAAATAGGGAGGCAATCCCTTGCATAAGAACAAGGACATGAGATACAGAAGAGAGCCATCAAATCGAGGGCAAGGGCAGACCCAAAGCCCTAATATATGAGAGACAACTGGTCTACAACAACATCCCGCATAAGGTACCTGTGGGTGAGAAATTAAAAGCACTTGGGATTTAATGTACAAAATATTCTCAGGAGTCAGGAAATTTCTACAAATCGAATTGTAAAAACGACCACTAGAAGGGTGGAGTAGATTAATTTCAAGTCTACTTATTTCCTTTACCCTAAGTTGCATTCACAGAGTAATGTATTAAAATACAAATTTATGAAAAAAAACAAAATTATTAAAAAGGTCGAGTGCACAACAGGAAATATGAGAAATATAGCAAGCACCCGTAAAATATGGTCATATCAAGTGTCAGGACGCTGACTGATTAATTCTGAAATGAAAGACTAAACAATATATAATAGATCTCATAGGACCAGTATCTTGTGATAGGTTGCCTCAGAAGCGGTGTCCTAATCCCCAGTACTAGTGATGTGAGCTTTGAGGAGGCGACGTTTACAGATGTACGCACACTGTACTGACTGCAGCTACACAATACACACACATATCTTTATAGCACCATAGGGAGAATATATGACGGACAATAAAAACATCTTATTTGGAAGAAGTATACAAACAAACACACATGCATACTCCAATTACTGCAAGGAAAAAAGTCAAATCCAATGTCATTGCCATAGGGCAGACCTTTGGCTCTGTTGCTCATAAGTTTATGGTGGCGGTGGATTTTAATATTCACCCCTGTGGAGATCCTAAATCCAGAAGTATGGCTGAGTTTGGATGTGCCAGGATGCGGGGACTCCATTTTGAGCATTGTGTCCAGAGGGATGTATTAAACAACTTGCTTAACAAATTTGATTTGCTCTCACCAATGTCTTTAACTGCCCCCCTTAGCAAACAGCCCGTCCCTTCTTTTAAAGGATGTAGTAGCGGTTCTTTTATAGATCATATTCTGATCTCCACTGGTCTTCAGTCCAGTTTTCGCGGGTTCACAATTATGGACAGTATTTTTAGCGACCATAATCCTGTCTGTATACACTTGGAAGTAAGGCTCCTGTCAACATTAGCTAGTGTGACAGCCCTAGACATGTTGAGACCCGTAGAGGGAGGTCGCGGCTTAAAATGGTCGCAGATATCTCCAGACTCATTTTACGGCAAAGTTCAAGGGTCTTGTGCATCAGAATTAGCCTATTGTGTGTCATCTGATTCCCATCCGGGGGAAGTCCTCAAGGCTTTTGATTGCATTATGACCAGGGTAGGGTCTCTCCTACGCGTTCCTTCGAACAGGACGGTGTCATCAGACCCATCAATCCACTATGCTCTAGGGCAGCAAGACAATTAAAAGATGCTCTATAAGCCAGCACGAGAAGCCAACCTTTGATTAGCGCCTGTTGTCTCAAGTACAAACAGACATTGGCCACCCGTAAGGGTGAATTGAAGGAGGAAAGGTGGAGAGATCTTCTGGAGGCAAGCAACTTGAGGATTAGTGTAAGGTTTTGGGGCATTATTAACCGACCTCTATTTGAAAGGGCGGGGGACGGAGAAGTAGGAACTAATATAAAAGAGGACAAATGGGTGTCCCACTTTTAATCCATCTTCGCTTGCCCCATGGTTCACCACCAACTCCTCGGTAGGGCCAACACCAACGATCCAGTAATGTTCGAAGAGAAAGAGGTGGAGAAGGGTATTCTAGGGCTGTCATGCAACAAGGCCCCAGGCCCGGATGGTATCCCCCCGAATCTTTTCAAATAAAAACCCACTCCTATGGGCTCCGGTCCTGATGGCGGTACTTAATGCGGTGGCCAGGATCGGTTGCCCGGGCTCTTGGGGCATCTCGACCATTGTGCCGGTCTTCAAGAAGGGCGATAGCGACAGCACTCTGTGTTATCGTCCGATCTCCCTTCTTGATTCTGTGGTTAAGGTTGTGGACGGGGTGTTATTGGAAAGATTATCCTCCTGGGTAGCAGAGAATAAAATCATCTCCGAAATACTATATGGGTTTCGCCCAGGGCGGTCTACCCTGGCCCAATACCTTAACCCGTATATGATCTGGGGAAGTATACAATAGCTCGCCAAGGTACAATCTACATGGCCTTCATGGATCTTTCCGCTTTTGACTGTGTCAATCGGGAGAAATTGTGGCAATCCATGAGGGCCATGGGGGTGGAGGATAACTTGGTTGATATCCTGGAGGATCTACATTGGGACACCAAGGTCGATATTAGATTTGCCAAGGATCTTTGTGTATCCAGGGATTTCAAAATAGAGAGGGGGTTAGGCAGGGATGTATCCTGGCCCCCTTCTTATTCAATCTATATATAAACGACCTGAAAAACACCCTGGTAAAAACAGGGGTCGATTTCCCTTACGTGGGGCGACGGGGTCTGCCCGTCCTGCTATATGCGGACGATGCGGTCCTAGTCGCTGGGACGGCAAGGGGACTTCAGACCCTGCTTGATACCGAAGCTTTATGGAAGATCGTGACCTTGCAATTAACAACTCTAAATCTTATATCATGCATGTCGGGACTCGCCCGGAGAAACAGTACCCTTTCAAAGTGGGTAACGAGAAAGTTCCGGTGACCACAATATTACCTGGGTGTCTTGATAGATGATCGTTTAAACTGGGGGGCTCTGATCAAGACAAAAAAAGGGGAGGTTGTAAGGGCAAATGCCGCAATCTTTACCTTTGCCACGAAGATGGGTAAGCGCCCAATTGCGGCAATGTTGAAGATATATCAGGCCAAAAGTGTTGCCATTGCTAGCGATGGGAGTGAAATTTGGGGCTATGCAGCAACTGATGCCTTGCAGGTGGCGGAGAATGTCTTTTTAAAACACATTTTAGGAGTGCCCAGTGGAGCATCAAACTTGGTAGTTCATGAGGAATTGGGGTGCCCTTATATAGGGGATACACTGGCTATTCGCCCCTTGTTGTTCTGGCTTAATTGCTAGTTAAACAAAGATCTAGCTCTTAACCATCAGATTTTAAGAGAGAACATGACCCTTGAACATATGACAAGCATTCCATGGTTAAACTATATTAAGGGATGCTGTGAAGAAATGGGGCGGCCGGACCTGTTTTTAAAGCCTGAATCAATTACCCTGAAGGACGTGGAATTTCTAAAAAAAACTTTCACTACCTTAAAAAAGTGTTGTAGAGATGACTTAGAAATTGGAAAAACTAATGTCCGCAAACATATGGTGCTCAAAACATCACTATTCATTGAGCCCTATCTCTTGTGACCACTTTCATCTCATGAGCAGTTTTTATAGATCAAGTTTCGTTTAGATTATTTTCACTTGATGCTTGCTGTCCCAAAAGGGAGCTGCAGAGGTCAGGTGTTAGCATTCTGTGGCTTCGACGGAGTGTCTCCTCAGGATTTGCTACACTTCATGTTTTTTTGTAAATTTTATGAAGTACCTCGCAGATACTTTTTAATACCCCTTTTAAAGAAGTTGAATTTTACCCAGGTCCACCCAGCCCTTTTTTATCTACAGTTATTGAAACCAGAAGGTGTTTGTTTTATAGTGGGTTTTTTGAAATCGTCATTGCGATCAAGGATTTGTACAGAGAGCTAGTAAACCCCTATCATTGATAGGCGCTCCTTTTTGTGTGTTTTCCCCGTTCGACCAGTCTTTTGCTGAGGCGCACCCTGTAATAATAAGAAACATCAACACGTCACCAGAGATAATACACTGCAATTATACAGCGTTCCACAGCAGTTGCAACACATACTGTTTAACACTCGAACTTCATTGATGAACTGATAGTAAGAAACATATCGAATGAGAGGCAGCACAAAGCTAGAATAGTACAAATTAAAAAAAATGGTGTACCTCTCAATTTTCGTGCATTAAAAATTCTTTAAGAATATATGGGTCTGAAGTATAAAGCCAATTTGTACCTGCAAACCCTGCGGACTGAAAAATTGTCCTTTTCATAGCTACTAGACCCAGTCAACGACTCGGTAGCACCTTTCCAAAATGCCGCATGAATTTACTAATTCACAATGGGGAAGTGGGTTAAAAAGAGCATTGCGTTCTATCTATGAATTGCAATGCCATGTATCAATGGCTTATGGTTGTAGTTACAGTTGCAAACCACCGACAAGCGAGTTGCCATTGAGCCCCCCCGAGTGATATTGCCCCACATGGCTTACGATGAAAACTTTAATATGGGTCCATAGCCGTAACAATGGGTGACTAACCCAATTGAAGAAAACTTCCCTATATCGCGTATTAGTATCTGCGCCAGCAGTGCATCTAGATATCTTTAATCGTAGAGCCGCCGTTAGTGTCAGTTTATTAGAAACGACAGCTCAAAGAAAAGCCGCGTGTATGGCTAAAATGTTTAATCATGTTATGTCCCTTACTGTATTGAATAGTATCGGAACATACTTGCATGACACTCTAGAAGAATGCCCAGAGTGTCGTATACTAGTGTCTGCACTCACCTGGTAGATTTGGCAACCTCCGCCCATTCCAAAATGGGGTGCTTTATTTAAAAAAAAAAAAAAATGCGCATGTTTCTCAAATAAAAGGGAAACCCGAGTGTAATTTGCTAATATCTATCAATATGCGGTGCTTGTGCCTCTATGTATAAATCTCCAGTAGCCCGAGCCAATCCACATAATCACAACTTAAGAGGAGCCACACTGTTGGCGCCCGTAGAGCAAATATTTATCGATATGCAATATGCGTGTCTCTAAGAATAACCACCTCTGGCCCGAGCCAAGTCACAGAGTCTAAGTTGGAAAGGGCCTCAATGTTAGGGTCCGTGGAACAATTAGTCTTATTAAAAAAGTAAGAAATCTTCGGCGTGCAAAATGCACGTCTGAATTCTTTGATATACCTGTGAATTGTAATTTGGTGGAATGTACCCAATATTTAGAAGCATGGCTACTAGTATAACAAGCGCGCGCACCTTGCGCTGGCAGCAGGCGGAGGCAAGAGAGGAGGGGGCCTACGCCTGTTTCCCTTGCAGGAGCGAGCAGGAACCATCTGTTATTCACAAACAGATGGTTTGAAAGCTCACTCCCGCAAGGGAATCACCAAACGTGCATGCCTTGCCATTCAAAGCAATGCAATGTGTGCACTTTTTTGACTGCAAAACTGAATCCATTGCTAAAGGTCTTTTTCCTATGCAGCGCATGCGCGCTGCATAGGTGAGACCTAAACATTTGTATTTATTTATAGAACACTCTCTAGTATCCTCTACATGAGGATACAACACAAGCACACAATACTTAAGCAAAGAAACTATTGTAAATAGCACAACACACAGTGGGCTTCGGGGGGGAGACCAAACCATATACTAAAATAGTGGTATAAGAGCAACAACTGGAGTCTAGACAGTGTCTAGAACACGTAGAATCGCTGGGACCCCAAGGAACCACCCAAGGTGAGTATAAAGGGACCCTATGGAGGACGGGTGCAGTGTGCTAACACGAGTGCGGGCTCCGTACAATTCTATGGGGAAGTTGCGGTTACAGTTTTAAAGTTTAAGGATCCTTCTCGGTGGTCTTCGAGGAAACCCTTTGGAACTTAGGAGATTGGAGAGCCACCTTACCTGTGGATACCAGAGTACCTGAGTTACCTATCTGAGAGGAGCCGGTGCATAGGTATAGGTCTGGAGTGGTGTCGGAAACCACTGTCGTTTTCAATGGAGGGCTTCAAAGAAGAGCTGCTGCTTGGAAGGAGAAAGTGTCCGTAGGAAACCAAGAGTGGATTTGTGATAGAAGGAACCAGAAAGAAGAGGGAACAGAGTCTGGGTCACTTCACCATGACTAGTGGCTCTGTAGACGAATGCCGACCGATGTCAGGTGCTTCAGGTGCGAAGAAGGGATGCTTGACGCTGCAGCCACGAGGTCCAGGAAACGTCGACGATGACCAGGAGCCAGATGTGTGTCGAGTGCTGTCGGGCTAGTGTCCGGCTGGAGCACCAACAAACCTTGGCAACTGCTACCCACGCAGGAAATGTCAAGCAAGGTCCAGGGGACTCACCAAGCAATAGGGAGTCAGGGCATGTCTGGAGCAAGCAGGAAAGCCCAACAGAAATCAAGATGACCCTCAAGAGGACCCACAGGTCAAATGAACAGTAGTCACGAGAGGACTCAAGCAAGATCATAAAGTACCAGCCCATGGAGCAGTCGGTGCATGGAGGCCGGAGTTCTTTGCTGGAAATACTGCTCAGGGTCAGGACTACAATGGAGTCCAATGCACAAGCTCGGGAATCGCCAACAAGCATATGCACTTCCAAAAGTATGTGGTGCACAGGGGTTCGGGTTATGGGGTCTCCACGAGAAATACTGGCCTCAAACTCGGTGAGAGGGCTGCTCGACCTCAAGGAACTTCGGAACCCACCTACTGTGTTGCTGGAGCCCAAGGAGTCCACAGGAGCTCATGATCAGCAGATTGGTCAGTTGCGTTACGGTGCCTGCGAATGCAGGAGAGTGCCACCTTTTCCCCTAGGGAGATTATTCAGATATCCTTAATGCACCATAGGTCCTGTTTGTATGGAGGGTGATAGAGCATCACATGTCTGTACGCTTTTCTTAGATGTTTGATAATCTTTGACTTGTCGTAGGCATTGATGCATGTTTTTTCATTTCTGTGTATTAAAAGTGATTGAGTGATGTGGATCTGCTGATCATGCTTTGATTCTCAACTAGCTGATCACCAAGAGAACCCTCAAGGAACTGTGGCTCGCATATTTGAGGTACTGTACATCCAGCGGTCGAACAAAATTGGACAGCAGTGTCTACATTTTTTATTTTCATTTGTGGAGTACTCCTATTTCACTAAATTATACTTTCACTAAAAGCACAAGTATTCTCCATTGATGCGCACACCTTCATGTAGACAACAGTGACCACCTTTACTATTCCAATGTCCTAGCACATTGTGGTCTTTGCTTATTTTACCACATTTTGCCTTTATTCTTTACCATTATGTTTAGCACTGTACCCCCTCCATCATTTCTCAATATTCCTGGGGAACCCCCCATGGACTAGGAAACATTGGAAGCTATATTTCTGGCGTATTTAGAGATCATAGAAGGAGATGAGTGTGTGAGAGCATAAACATTTCTTATAGATTTAAGCATTACTAATGACAAAGCTGCTTGAGCTCCAGACATAAAACATTTTAAAAATTGACACGTAGACATTTGGCGCTGAAAAAGGGAAAACATGAGGCCTCACTTGACACACAGACATTTGGTGATGAAAAAGTGAAAACATGAGGCCTTAGCCAGATGCGTTCCATTTTAATAAATCATGTAAAACATTCACAATTAATTTATAGTTGACTTTACTGTGTTCAGTTTAGAGTTGAACTCATTATAGAATGTAGATTTAATTTGCTAAAGTGTTTTAAACCTGCAGAAGTAGCATACACTTGGACAGAATTAACAGAACACTTTAAAGTGTACAGAACGCTGAAATATAGCTTGTTATTTAGTTTGCTTTGAAAGCTTCAGCACTGTCCTTCAGATAGGAATGGAAGATATCTGTGAAAGAAAGAAGCTTCATATAATTTATAGCCTGTAACTTGTTTTTATTGTATTTAGTCACTGTTAAAGAGTCATTCATTTCATAGCGTAAACTGCAAAGCACACTTTTTTTCTGTTTCATTGTAACATGTATTTAATGTTTCCTGCCTAAATAATACGTTCTTTTAAGGAACTGATATTATTTTTTTAATTTAAAATAAATGTTTTTTTAACAGAAAGTTAGGAGATAAAGTCAATTAGAGTAATATTGAAATGTGTCACAAGAACTCACCTGATGGATGACATGTTCAGACAGCCGAGGGGTGTCGATGGCTTTCTGGAGGGTGCTCTATTTCAATTGGATGGAGGACGAAGACCTATGTCCCATGTTTTGAAACATTTTACAGAACTATAAACGTGTTCCTAGCTGTGTAGGAATTTTTAGCTGGTATTTTGCAGACTCTATCAGGCATTTTGTTTAGAGCTCTGCAGAGCTCTAAAGGTGGTGTAGGGCGGTGTAGGTGGGTAGGGCAGACTCTGCGGGGAGGCAGACAGGTTCTGATGTAGCTGAACAAGGGGAGACAGAATCAGCTGGGACGTTACTGGATTGAATGATGGCTTTTTAAAAAAATCTCTATCTTTATGCTTTGATTAATTGGCTTTACCAAGGCTTATTTGCTCCATTCTTTATTTCTATTTATGAAAGATTTTGAATTATTAATTATTTATTTATCTTCATGCAAAGCTCACTCTTGCTTTTATTCTTGAACTTTTGATGAGTTCTGACTGACATTATTAGCGCCTCACTTTCTTAGAACAGAAACTCTTCCCTTATGGAATCCTCTGTATTATAAATTATGATATGCTCTGTACTAACTTTATTTTTCTATTATAAATTCTGTAACCTGATTGATAGCTGACTAATGAATGAAGAGTTAGTGATTATTACATTTTGATTGGAAAATAAATCTCTTTAAAATTACTCACAACTCTTAATATTGACTAAAATATTTATTTGCATTTGATTATTTGCCCATGTTTATGAAGGAGTTCTTGGGTCATAATACGGCGGCAAAGATTCATCTCCTTGGGAATAGATAAAAGCGAAACAAGGGTAATGGCAATTAAAAGTAATGGTGCCACATTTTCAAAATCTGTCTTAAAGGAGATTGCCGTGAGATTTCCACACTAAAAAGTCTGGTAAAAGGAGCAGAGTTTAGGTTACCGCCCTGAATGGAGCTACAAAATAATTGCTCAAATTAGAATAAATCCCCAAATCCCTAAATAATCCTGATTCCGATGACCAGGACTTGAATGCTGGCAAAGCAGTATTAAAAGACGATGCGAAAAGGCGGTTGCTGAAGTGGTGTGAGTATAAAGATTGTTGTTAAATGTGTACTAATAGGAATTGGTAGAGAAATGTTTGAGTGTTTTGAGTATAATAGGGGTGTTGTATTGACGTTGTTAACAGGTCCAAAGTGGCCTGGGATCCCAGGATATACTGAAGTGTAACAAAATATATGTGAACTTAGACTCAAGAGCATGGGAGAAATTTTCCCATCGGTAGCCATTCTGTGCCATCCTTTTTAACATCATATGGGTTCTCATAGCTGTACCTATATAGTAGAGCGTTAAAGCAACTAAAGGGTAACAACTGACACGTGCCGATCGTACTTAAAGAGGCTCTGTGCAGTTGTGTTTTCAAATACTTTATTGCTATCCTGAATGAGACACAAGGGGCTATTTTTCAAGATAAAACCATGTGCAGATGTAATTACGACTGTCTAGGATATCTCGAACAACGGTTACGATTCAATGCCAGTATATTAGGCAGTCTAAGAAGATCATGAGACAATTAAATAACTGAATGAGCATGCTTAGTTTAAACATATTTGTAACAGCATGGGTGATACCGTGCACTACAGGAATTACTTTTAATACTGGCTTGATAATTCCAATAGTAGTCAGGGAGTTACCTTTTACTGCTGACCAGTACAAAGTGAGACTGCACGACTCTAGTAGACTCAACATGCTTGAGTTTCTGTCGGGCGTCCTGTCTACTAACATCTAGCGGTGCTAAGATAATAACTCATACATTTAGGAATACTACCTGGATGAATCCAACTACTAATGCTTTTGAATGTTTTCCTTATCATTTTTAATCTAGAGCGGTGCTCCTCTATACCTGAGCTGCAGCCAGGTGGGGTGAAGCGCCATTCCCACAACTAATGGGTGAGTGGCCACCAAATTTTGCAGTTGTATAAATAAGTAACGCATTTATATGACAGACAATTCTTACATGATGTCCTAATGTTGTTTACATCATTGTACTGTGAATTTGTCTGTAAGCAAACTAACGTTGTGTTTCTCCTGTTTTTTCTGTCTTCGACGTGACATTACATTAGTTTGTGGTGGAGTATGTAACCTGGAATTTGCAGGTGATATTATATTATTTTATCTCACATTATATAGCAGTAGCAACCATCTGGTCCTGAAGAAAGCATTGGCATAACTGCCATTGATGCTGAAACATGTCGACCGTCATTGCTCACAGATATTTTGTTAAATCTGTTATTGCACATTTTTAGATTTGGAAGAGCTGAGAAGAAATATTAAAGTTAAGCATCTACTCAGTCCTATCCAATTTTAATTCACTTTCACATACACTTCTTGCACTGCTTAATCAGTTGCCACTAATATTCATAAATGTTCTGCACCTCCCATTTTGCTAACACATCACGTAAAGGTTTGCCACAGCCTTGAGAACACTCGTAGGCTGTGGACTTTGTCTCCTGGGGAAGGAGTACCCATATGATGTTAAAAAGGGCAGCACAGAATGGCTACTGATGGGAAAATTTCTCCCATGCTCTTGAGTCTAAGTTCACCTATATTTTGTTACACGTAAGTGCACATTTGTTTTTTTACTTTCCACAGTGAACTAACATCTTGTCGTGTCGAGGTCTGTCTTTACAGTTGAGCTTCACTTTTTTGCTTGACCCCTAGATATAATTTTCGTTGTGATTATTGTTTTTGGGGCATGTATCTAGATATGGGTCACTAAACTTGCCCTTGGACCCTCTTTCCAATTGTTGTGTTTGTATCCCAGGATATACACCTCAGGGTGGTCTCAGAGTAGCATACCCTGAGTAAGTGTGTCTGCTGAGTTTCGAAAGTGCTGTGTGAGACGTCATCACCAGTTCCACATAGGAAGGGACTTTGTGTGAATGGGACGAGTGTGAATCATGTAGTAGACCTTATGAGCAAAGGGTAAACTATACTGATCAGGTGAATCCTCGCTGGTTGAGATTTCACTTGGAGTGTGTGGACAATATTTTCTGAGAGAGAGAGGTTCTAGAATTTCTTTTAGTGGGACAGACCAGAAGTTATTTGAATTATTTGCCTCTCTTGTCATTATTCTGTATTTCCATTTGTGACAGTCTTTCCTTTTTGTTGTGATTACGTTCTTGGTCTGAGAAAATACGTATTATAGGCAATTGGAAAGGAGGGGCAGTTGTTGCAGGGAGTTGAATACAATCAGAGTGTGCCACGCTGTGATAGCTCTGTGTGATTACAGTATTGAGATTGGTTGTAAGATTTAAAGAATTTAAAACTGTGACGGGATTGCAGGAAATACATTTTGACATTTACGAATTTGAGTCAGAAATAAAATTGTTTAAAGGCTTTATAAACATATTTGTAGGTAATGTGACAAATTAAATTGGGATTGGTGATGAGCAGTAGCGGCTCGTGGAGGGAGTGCTGCGGGCGGTGTGGCGGGGAGGGGAGGAACAGGCTGGAGTATAGTAAACTATGGCATACGGTCGAACAGAGGTAAGTAAACAAATACATATTTAAGCGAATTTCATTGTGCTCTCTGCGTTGCCAAATGCGATGCAGCGCTCGCAACAAATTTGTTTTATTTATTTATTGGTTTACTTACCTCTGTCCGGCCATATTCCATAGTTTACTACCCCCCACACTGCTCCTCCCCTTCCCCGCCCACAGCCCCGCAGCACTCCCTCCAGGAACCGCTACTGGTGATGAGGCACCACCTGGGGGAAGGCCTGCAAATTTCATGGCTACAAATTTGGGACAAAAATCGTGTTTGTGGACTCACCAATCGTGCAAGATTACTGAGAAAGAAGGTTCTTTCCGTTTTTTAAAATATGGTGCTTTTGAATTGCAAATTATAGCCATACATTAAGGGAAATGTTATGTGAAATAAAGTCCCCATCTAGAGCCACACAATTTAAAGCCTTACGCATGTGAGAAAAGACAGCAAGAGACAAGATAAGAGAGGACAAAAGGGTAACCGATTAGATACAGGAGAAGGGAATTAATGATGACAAAGCCTCAAACCCATAGCGATTTAATAGATGAAATATTGGATGCATTATTAACTGAATGTCCACCACCCAATGTGGTCCTCTCTACAAATACTGATAATAGTGTAGCAGCAAATACTACAGTGGCTACTGCTTCTGTTGAACCATGAGAAATACAGATTGAGAGAACTTTACAGACATTTCAGATTGCCCCACCACCTGTTGTTTCAATACTGACAGTGATATCTCCAGGTGTTACTACTCCAATTGTGACTGATTTAGTACAATTACTACAAACTGTAGTTGCACAGACAGGGCCTATCCTAATTAATATGTTCTCAACTCAGGAAGGTCAAGGAGCTATAGAAGGAGTAATTACATCAGGGTTTATCTCAACATCTCAATTTTCACAGGTGAATGTCATCCAAAGTGCAATTAACCCCAGCATGTTTCTGTTATTTTTTTTAGAGTTAATTGAGGCTTTATTTGATTCCAGCGCTTTCCACTTCCCCATTGTTGGGAGTATTTGCTGAATAAATAGCATGTAAATACATGCAAATTAAAAGATAAAACCTATACAGAAATTGGCAACAAAATAGATTATCATCATAGATTTGAAGTTAAGATAGGAGCAAGTAAACTAACTTACAGCGGACAAATAGTTAATCATCAATTTTTTGTTTAAATTTGGTATTGATTTTCAAATTTTCCATGTAGTACACATCCTTTCAGGTATTACATAACTGTGCAGGGTTTTTGTTCCGGCCCCTCTTCCGATTGTACTTTTACAGCAATAGACAGTCTGAGCGGTCATACATATCAATATTTGTCCATAAAAACAAAAAAACAAATCTCTTTTTTTGTAACAGGTTGCAACAAAACATAAAGAGTTAGTCATCAATACGAATGGCTTGGTGCAAATTAAAAAGGGTGGGACCAGCCCTGCCTTTTCCTGCCGCTGATGGGCCTGCTCTTTGCCTGGGCACATGACCGGGTTCATCCCTTGTGTGTCCTGCAGGTCTTCACACACTCTTTAGCACTAGCAGATGGTGAGAGCCCCTCCTCCTGAGTGCCTGGGTAATATGATGGTTTGTGGGGTTCAAGTCCCTTTAGCAGCAGCAGAGTTCTAAGTGGGTCCCACGCCCACAGGTACTCACACGTTCTTTAGCGCTAGCAGATGGTGCAAGCCCCTCCTCCTCAGTTCCAGGGGTGAGATGATTTGTAGGGGATGAAGTACCTTTAGCAGCAGCATGGAAAAAGAGTTCTAAGTGGGTCCCGCACTCACAGGTCCATATGTGCTCTTTAGGGCTAGCTGATGGTGCAAGACTCTTCTCCTGATTTCCTGGGGGCGAGATGGTTTGTGGGGGATAAAGTACCCTTAACAGCAGCAGCATAGAGTTCCAATTGCGTCTTGCAGGTCCTCACACACTCTTTAGCACAAGCAGATGGTTTGAACTCCTCCTCCTGAGTTCCTGGAGAGAGATGGTTTGTGGGGGATGAAGTCCCCTTAGCAGCAGCAGAGAGAGTTCCAAGTGCACCCTGCACTTTGGGGTTCTCACATGCTCTTTAGTGATAGCAGATTGTGCAAGACCCTCCTCCTGTGTTTCTGGGGTGAGATGGTTGGTGAATGATGAAGTGCCCTTAGCAGCACCAGTGAGAGTTCCAAGCACAGGTAACTATCCTATAGGAAGCTGAATGGCTGGCCCAAATATTCTTTGATGACCCCAAACTCCTGCTGTTCTTGGACTTCACCCAATTGGAACTGGGACAAAGGGGGAGTTTTGATACAGTGAATAAAAAATGCCAGTAACCAAGTCTAGGATTTTTGTTGATCTTACCCCAGAGCCATTGTGGAGGTCTGCAGACATTCATTTACTGACTGACTATAAGCTCCATGTGGCTGATGAAAGAGGGGAAATAATGGTGCACATTTCCTATGTCAATGCTTGCTTGTGTGGGAAGTGAATATGGCTACCTGGCCTCGCTGATTTAACAGGAGCACAGTTGAAGCCTTTGCCATGCACATTAGTATATATTCATAGGGAACAAATGACACCCACCAGACATGTGGGCAACTTTTATGCCCTTGTTGGCTTTCCCACTGCTCTGTTAATGTTCTAATACTCTAAGGGCACTAGACGACTTGATGTACTAGTACTACAGAGGGAGGGCTTGGTGATGCAGCATGTTGTTCATAACATGGAAAGCCCCTGCTTGGGTCTTTGAAGCCCAATGATTAGCAACCCACTGAGCTCCCTTTACTAAGAGTTGTGTGGCTGGCGTGTCAGTAGCACTAATCTAGTGTGAGGCAGAGATTCGAGAGGAACCCTGCAAATGAACGTGTTTTTTCAGGATTTATTTTACTATTATTTAAACAATGCAAATGACATCATTTAACCATACGTTTTAGTGTATTATACTTAGTTGTGAGTAGGTATGTCCTACTGTGAGACATACACATTCCTACCACAATGTACCCACCATGGTCAGTCTTGGACATACTTGCTATTGCCTTTAGGTGGGATATTTGGACATCATAGTCACTCCTCACACATGGCAGTGATCTGATGCGACACCATGATCAGGAGACAGAAGAGACATTGATTAGATTTGTGGGTCATTTCATGGTCACTCATTGGACACATTGGCTATGGATGACAGGACTTGGAGGCTGTGATGGAATCTGTAGGGTCTGAATAATTATCCAAAGAGGAGACAAGTGGGTTCATCCATTAAAATTCTCATAGTTTAGATTGACTCATTAGAGAAAATGAACATGTAGAAAAGCAAGATAAATGCTATAAGATGGAGGCTTATTTAATTTGTATACTGTACTTACTTCAAGGGAGTAGGTTTCTGGATTGCATCTGGAACCATGTTACTATGTTGCATGTGAAGCACATTTCATGTCCAGAGGGTAGACTCATGCTGGTGATAGGCTGGTTGGATAGTTTAGAATTACGTGAGCCATGTATGTCTAGATCACTTGGGAGTGTGGCATACATTGAATATGCAGAGATTAAAGCACAATAGATTTACATAATTTTTGTTTTCTTTTTCTATCCGTGGGCCATTCTTGTAGATTGGACTATATATTTGTGATGAATGGAAATGAACAGGGTTTCATACATGCTAGTTACCATGGAAATGTGCTCTAAGATCATTGTGTCCTGTGGGTGATCTAAATATGTAGGGGACCCCGCCTGAGGGTTCCCAACTGAGTACTAAATCCTCAGGCACTGCATTACACTGCACTTCAAAGTGAATTAGGTGAAAAACTAGAATAATATATTAAAATCTAAATTAACAAACTGGTTTCAACGAGGACTAGGAAACCATGAGGACGGTTTTCAGGTGGTTTAGTTTTGGTAGATTAGGGTACTAGGAACTGCTGGTTATAGAGGGGAGCAAGGCTAGTATGTTCTTAGCATGGTTGCTTAAGTAGGAATCCCACACCAGTCGTATGAAATCTATTAGAGACACTGCTGAAATGTTAGTGTACAGACATGCATGTATAAATAGGCTTTTCTTGGAGCTGCTACTGAAGTCAGAATCTCCTTGGATACAGATAGCCTCACTCCGTACTTTGTAGTTTCTGTTCAACATTGCAGGTTGAAGCCTACCAGACTGCATAGATGTCTAGTTTGCTAACCACTTCTTGTGGATCGAGTGAGGAAGTTATAACTCTCATCCCTGCAGCAAGAGAAACTGACGATGCACACACAGGTACCTTGGACGGAGCAGCGAACAGTGGGTGCCTGCCGCTTCCTGTCCCTGGACCCATGCCCGGCCCCACCAACACGATTGCTGATTTCCAGTGGTGATGGTGGAGACCCACAAGGTGATTCCCTGGTGGCTGGCAGATAACCGAGCTCGTAGCCCAGCCCGACTCAAGGAGGGTGTGGATTAGATTCAAACTGGTCCCTGCCTGGCCAGGCTCATAATGGGATTGGACTAGGACCAGGTATCCAGGCATCCAGGCGGGAGAGTCCTGCATGAACCCTAAGAGATAATCCGGTTGGCCCCGGTGTCAGATAATCTTTGCAGGGTCCTTTGGGGCCCAACAATATGGCTGCAGAGTGACTGGGGACTGAAAGGGGTCAAGCGAGCATGGTGGCCTTAGAGCGCCGCCACTGAGTGTGTGCTACCGGTAAGCTCCAGCCCAGATAGTCTGGGTGTAGTTTGTGGCGCCTGGAGTGTCCTGCTTTGCTTCCCCATGTAATCCACCTATATTTTCCACTTGCTATTTCAAAGTGGCAGCAGAATCAGCAGGAAACAGTGGAGCGTGCGTTTGGTCCTTCGCCTAAATTGGAAAATCTTCCTACCTGATTAGTTACGGCACAGGTGCCCAAAACAGGTACAAGTAACTACACAGCAGTTACCGTAGCCATCACTAAGGGTCACTGTTTTGCTGAACAGGCCTGTGGGGGGCTGTGAATGCAGGAAGAAGGGAAAAAGGAAGGATGTCAAGACCTCTCGCAGACTGATGCACGGAAGCAGAATGATGTTTTTTCCCAATGCCCCTCTCCAGTGCTCTCTGTCATCTAGCCTATATTGTTAAGATTGACTAGTGAACTCAGAGGGGGGAAAGCAGATGGTGAGAGAAAAGAGACAGTCTAGTCTATCTTCATCTTTTCCTTTTCTTCTTTTGTCTTTTCTTTCTTCTGTATTTTACTATCCACATCTTTTCGAATACTTGTTCTGCTATTACTTCTATGGACGTTAAGTAAGGAAATGGCCACTTTAAGAGAGAAAGTAAATATGCATGCAACTTTTAAAACACACTCAAGACACAATATTTAGAGATCAATGGAGTCAAACTGTGCACTTTGTCATATGTCCATACCCTGATAGAATATGACTGTTGCCCCCTTCTTTTCACTATTATTGATTTGTGTTCCTCTTGTAGTGTTTACTGTTGAATGACTTCTTGGTACTAGAGGATGATATTGTTTCTTTATTAAGTAATTGCTTTCAATAACTTGTTCTTTTCTCTTATTAATTTCTAGGTATTTCCGTGTACTGCACAGGATCGTTATGCACTTGAAAAACTAAATTGAAATTCAGTAAGAACGTTTTAACACTCCAGTGATGTTGTCTTCGATGTAAAATGCCTGGCTACTTCACTGTCAACTAACTACACATGTGATTGCATGGAACAATCTTTCTTCTACAATCTTGTGTATAAAAAAGAAGCAGGACTGAACTTCTCTCTATACTTGGCAGGCTGAGTGAATAAATGGTAAGAGAGCAGATTTGTGAAGAGGGAAGCTAGTCCCCTTCACATGAAAACCGCTGACAAGCGGTAACTATAGAAAAAGAACTGGCGCGGCCCTTATGGGAAACCCTAATTCTATGATGCGAGCAAGCTTACGACAATTGTGCTGCTCCCTAATAATACACTATTTTCAAAAAGCGATAGATACGCAAGTACCTGCGCAACTCACTAACAAGACACTACTCCTGACCGATAATCCAATAAATGCTGGAACTAAAACATTGAATAAACAGGACACAACTACCCTGACCAGCTTTAGCGCCAAATGGAAAAAGACTCCTTACTTCAGAATATCCTCAGGTGAAGTGCAGGGTTCTAATGGTGAGCTTACTGGACATTCCACTCCTTTCTCCCATTCTGCAACACTAGTATGCTGCACTGTAAGCACTGTAAGTGGTTTCTTAGTAGCCATCTTGGAATTCTTCATATACAGTTTTAACTTATTATATGTTCTATTTAACCTAATTTGGGGTTTTAGCAATGACCCCAGGAATACTACATTTACTGACTTCTCTCTAGAACTTCGGGGGTCTGAGTGGCTCTCACAGTACCCTCCTGCAAGGAAGGTCCTTCTGGATTAGGCTTATTAGGATATCGTTTATAAAAAGCCCTGAATAATCAAGGAGCATGTACAGCTAAAGACGACTCCCAATATCTCTCTTCTGGACCAAATCACTTCCAATCAATCAAATAGTAAACTTGGCCATTTGTTTAATTTGAATCTAACATTTATTCAACCTCAAATTCTGGTCCTCTTTCGATCTGTATGGGCTTTGGTGGTAAAGTTATTTTTAAATTATTTGGCATTTTTTAAAGTACATAAACATGAAATACTGGATGTATTTTTAGACCTTGGGGCAATTTTAATCTATAGGTCACTGAGTTAAGTTTTTTCTCTGTGGTGTATGGACGAACAAAGCGAGGCTGAAACGTTCTGTTCCCCTTAAGTCTGAGATTCTTTGTATTTAGCCAAACCTCGTCCCCAACGACTAGGTCAGGTTATCTCTATCTTTTCTTATCTGCATAAAATTTATAGCTTTCTATAGCTTTGGTTAAGTTTTCAGTTGCTGACTCATGAAGGGAATTCATATGCTGCACTAAATCTCTCACTGCTGGGACTGCCACCTCTTGAAAATGTACTGACAAATGGGATGTCTACCATAGTTCAGATAGAAAGGTGAATATCCAGTGGACAAACACTTTTAATTTTTTTGCGTAAATTCAGCTGCCCAAAGATATTATGGCCAGTCCCTATCTTGGTCTAATAAAAACAGTCTAAGATATTGCTCTAGTTCTTGATTTGTCCTTTCAGTCTGCCAATCGGTTTGGTATGATAACTGGTGGAGTATCTTGTTTCAATATTTAATTTTCTAGTAAAAGCTCTCCAGAAATGTGACAGAAACTGAGAGCCCTGGTCCAAAATGATCACCTTTGGAATACCATGTGCCCATACTATATTTTGACCAAAAACTTGTGCTAGTTTTCTTGCAGTTGGTACACATAGGGTTAGTCTACTATAAGATCTAGTGTCATGGTATGCAAAGGATGAGGTAGATTGGGTGATGGTTGTAACAGACCCGTAGGAGAGTGTCTCTTTGATTTTCCCCATGCACAGACCTCGCAAGTAGCCACATACTGACGAACATCCTTTATCTTTGTGGGCCACCAGAACATTCTTTTCACCAGATCTTCTGTGTTCCCTTTTGTCCAGCCAACAAATTGTCATGACATTCTTTTAAGGCCTTTTCCTACAACATCTGAGGTGGCAGATAAGGAGCTTCTCCATGGTATGATAAATGTCCTTGTATCTTCCTGACAGGCTCTTGGCTAGCCCATTCCTCCATATCCTCTGAGGTCATTGTCTCTTGCACTAACACAGGGGTCTCCAAACCGGTCCTGGAGGGCCGGATCCCTTCCAGATTTTTCGGATATCCCCATTGAGATACATGTAGTAATTTTAAAAATCTGCCATGGATCCGGCCCTCCAGGACCGGTTTGGAGACCCCTGCACTAACACGTCCACTAATTCCTTTAGCACGGATCCTATGATGCTTCCCTTAGGGACTATGTTTTGGTTCTCGACCACCTCATGCATGTTCTCTGTAATCAATCTGGATAACGCTTCTGCTTTACCATTCTTTGTCCCTGGCCGGTAAGTTATGACAAAGTCATAATCTGGAAAATACAAGAACCATTTAAGTTGTCGCAGAGTCAAGGTTCTTGCCGATTGAAAGTTCCGATGGTCTGTCTTAACTGTGACCATGTGTCTGGCTCCCATAAGATAGTGTCTCCATTCTTTGAAGGCATCCTTGATTGCTAACAACTCTTTCTCTGTGATGGTATAGTTAACTTCTGATGGAGATAATTTCTGTGTTCGAAACGCCAGTGGATGCAGTTGTCCAGTTTTATTGTGCCTTTGAGATAGCACTCCTCCCAAGGCTCGATTGGAAGCATCTGTCTCCACGAAGAATGGTTTAGAGGGATCTGCGTGCAGCAAGATTGATGCTGTGGTAAAATTCTTTTTGAAAGATGTAAATACCTTTTCAGGATCTTCCGACTATTAAAATAGAATCCCCTTCCTTAGGTGTCATGTGAGTGGAATTAGTTTTTTAGAAACATCCTGGATGACTCTCCAATAGAAATGTGCAAAGCATTTAAAACTTTGCACCTCCTTCACTGTCTGTGGAGACTTCCATTCTATAGCTGTCCTTATTATTTGTTCATCCATAGTGATTCCAGCTGGGGATTTAACAAAATCAAAAAATTCCACTGATTCTACACTGAAGGCACATTTCTCTAACTTTACAAATAAGCTGTTTTTTCTTAACTTCTGCCTTTCATAGTCTTCTTCAGAATCTGAGTAGATCTGAATGTCATCAATGTACACTATGGCACACTGATCTATGTATTCTTTCAGAACATCGTTAATAAAATGCTGAAAAGTAGTTGGAGCATTACACAGCCAATAAGGCATCACTTGATATTTGAAATATCTACACTTCGTTTGGAAGTCCGTTTTCCACTTGTCTCCCTCCAGAATTCAAATTAATTGATAGTTCCCTCTCAAATCCAGTTTTCTGTAGATTTGTCCTCCTTTTACGTGATACAACAGGACTGAGATCAGGGGCAAAGGATAACAATTTTTGACAGTGATTCAATTGATGGCTCTATAATCAATGCAAGTTTGCAACTCCCCTTCCTTCTTTGGCATGAAAAAAAGGGGTGAGGATACTGGAGATTGAGATGGTTGGATAAATCCATTATCTAGATATTTTTGAATATAGTCTTTCAAATGTTGATTGTCTTTCTCTGTTAATGTTTATTTTCTACTGCAGAGTAAATTGGAGCCTGGTTCGAGCTCTATTTTACAGACATATGATCTGTGTGGTCGGAGTTTGTCGGCTGCAATTTAATTGAAAACAGCTTGGTATTCTCCATATTGTGGGGGTATTTAAGTAGTGTGGATAACACAAACTGGGGCTCCCCCTTCATATAGTTGGGTTGCTAGAGTTCTTTCTGGTGGAATTCCTTGTGTCTGAACCAATGTTCCTTACAAAATTCGGAATCCATCACAATTGATCGAGCACTCCAATCTATTGTGCGATTGTGTTCAGTAAGCAAAGGTGACCCAAGAATTAGTTGAAATTGTGGGGTGTCAATCAGATTGAACTGCAGAGTTTCCATGTGACCATCAATGGATTCCAATTTTACCAGTTCTTTGCGACTTACGATAGGTTCAGATGATAGATGTGTTTCATCCACTGCTGAAATTGCATTACTCCTCACCTTTTAAGGGCCGTCAACTTTCTCCTCAAATTTCAGATTTCAAAAATTACCTGTAGCTCCCGAATCAATCATTACTGTGATTCCTTTCAATTAGATTTTTCTGAATTTCAAGGTCATGGTCATTATCAGATGAAGAGAGGAGGTTTGCAAGGTGTTGGCCAATAAGTGATTCTTGGGAGTTGTATTTAAATCCACACTCATCAGTCCAACTCCTCCTACTGATGGTGCTGCAAGTTTTCCTACAGAATCTGCGTAGGTTTCTTTCGACAATAACAGACGAAATGTCCACTAACACCACAATATAGACATTGTTTATTTCATCTAATTTTTTTTTTTCTTCCTTTGATAGTGGTCCTTGGATGGTTTCAATCTGCATTGGTTCCGCACCATGCTGACCTCCACTGTCTTAGAAACTTCGGCCTTGACTCGATCAAAACTCGGTATTCTTGAACGAAAATCTCATGTCTTCTCTCCTCGTCTTTCATTAAGGCAAAAATCAATTTCCAAAAGTAAATCTATTAATGCTGAAATTTCTGTGGGTCTATTTGGTACTTGAGCAAGAGTTCTTTGTGTTCATTTTTCAGGCCTGTGTAGAAAACTGCTGCTCTTTTATTCTTCGGCAATTGAGTCTCTACCACCAGCTTATTAAACTGATCTAGATAAGCTATTCAAGTCTCGATTTCCTTGTTTCAACTCTAATAATTAATTATCAGTAGCTTGTGATGCAGTTCGCTAATCACAAACTCTGATAAAATCCTTCTTGAATTAATCTAGGTCATACAAAACTGGATCATTTCTAGTGACTAGTGACATTGACCATGATGCAACATCTCCACTAAAATAAGCTAGAATGAAGGCCACTCGCGAAATTAAGTGTACGGTACATTGAGTTAAAAATATCTGGGCCTTTTGTGGGTCACCATTAAACCACTCTTGAGGGGCAAGAGGAATCACTGGGGACAAGGAGTGTATGACTTGTGTTATGACCTTAGACAATGGATTTCTAGTTCCACTGGAATCTTCGTCTTTTTGCATAGGAATTTTAAAACTAGTTCCTGCTATTAGATCATTCATTTTGATAGCCAAATCAGACGTTTCCCTCCTAGAAAACATTAGATCTTGCCTTCAATTTTTGTTCTCCTCTCTAACTGACATTAATTCTTTTTGAATTACCTCTAAATCTTTGCCCAGTTTTTTAAATATCTAATCCTTTAGCCATTCTGCTTGGGTGCAAAAACTTTGTGGGCACTTCACTCTGTCAAGATCTCTCACAGACTGATGCACGGAAACAGAGTGATGTTTTTTCCCACTGCCTCTCTCCAAAGCCTATATTATTAAGATTGACAGATGAGCACAAAGGGGGGGGTGAGGGGATGGGGTGAGAGAAGACACGGTCTAGTCTATCTTCGTCTTTTCCTTTTCTTATTTTGTCTTTTTTTTCTTCTGTATTTTACTATCCACTTCTTTTAAATAATTGTTCTGCTATTACTTTTATGGATGTTGAATAAGGAAATGACCACTGTAAGAGAGAAATTAAATATGCATGAACATTTTAAAACACTCTCAAGACACAATATTTAGAAATCAATGGAGACAAACTATGCACTTTACTCTATGTACATACCCTGATAGACTATGACTGTTACCACTCTTATTTTTGCTATGATTAATTAGTGTTTCTCTTGTAGTGTTTACTGTTGATTGACTTCTTGCTAGTAGAGGATGATGTTCTTCCTTTATAAGGTAATTGCTTTCATTAACTTGTTATTTTATTTTTTCTCTTATTAATTTCTAGGTATTTCCGTGTATTGCAGAGGATCGTTATGCACTTGGAAAAACTACATTGAAATTCAGGTAGGGACTTTTTAACACTCAGATGCTGTCATCTTCGATGTGAATTGCCTGACTACTTCACTGTCAACTATGTACACATGTGATTGAACTGAACAATCTTTCTTCTCCAATCTTGTGTATAAGAGAGAAGGGGGTCTGAACTTCTCTCAATACTTGGCTGACTGATTGAATAAATGAAGAGAGAGAGAAATAGAGCACACGCATGAAGAGGGACGCTAATCCCCTTCACATGAAAACCGCTGAGAAGACAAGCAGTAACTATAGAAAAAGAACTGGTGCGCCCCTATGGGAAACACTAATTCTATGACGTGAGCAAGCTTAAGACAACAATTGCGCTGCTCCATAACAAGACACTTCTCCTGACTGGTAACCCACTACACGCCAGAAGTTAAATGTAAAAAAAAAAAATGACGTGGCTACCCTGCCTAGCTTTCGCGCGAAAGTGAAAGACTCTTTACTTCAGAATGTCCTCAGGTGAAGTTCAGGGTTCTAAAGACGAGCTTGCTGAATATTCCACTCATGTCTCCCATCCTGCAACACTAGTATGCTGCACTGTAAGTGGTTTCCTGGTGGATGTTAGATTTAGGGGTCTCTAGTTGGCAGAGGTAGGTACCTTTGACCAAATAGGGGCCCTTGTGTCTAGTCAGGGTAAGGGGTTACACTCCTAAAATAACCCCTGCCTACCCCCTTGGTAGCTTGGCATGAGCAGGCAGGCTTACCTCAGAGGCAGTGTGTAAAGCATTTGTGAACACATACAGTAACCCAGTGACAACACTACAGATGGACACCACACAAGCTGTAGTGTAAAAATGAGTATTTCTATATAGACTCAACACAAGACCACAAAAGACAAAAACCCACAATACTGTACTTTAAAAATGGTAGAAATAGCTTAGTTCTCTTTAGATGTAAAATGAAAGGCTAGTTTGATGTACTTTTGGATGCGTAACGCTACAGCGAAAGTGTTGCAGGGAAGGTGATGCATTGGTTCCTTACATGCAAGAACAGTGATGCGTCGGGTCCCTACTGCTGCGTAGGGGATGCGCCGGTTCTTCTTTGAGTGGGGAGTTGATGCGTCGGTTTCTTACTGCGCTTTCGTGGAGATGTGACCAGCAGCGCTGTGATGGGATGAAGATCCGGTGCAATTAAACAAAATGGTGTCTTCTTCTTGATGAGACACGATGCGCGCACGCCCTACGGCCGTGCGGCGACTCAATGATTCTTCTGAGCCGCGACAGGCCCTGCGACATGGTTCTCTGGTGATGCAACGGCATCTGCTCCGACAACGACAGTCTTCTCCGGTGATGTGAGGCGCTTCGAGTGAAGTGATGGCGGCAGCGGTGGCATGCTTCTCCGGTGATGCAACGGCATCTGCTGCGACGGCGACACTCTTCTCCGGTGATGCGATGACAACAGCTGCGGCGGCAACATGCTACTTTGTCTTGAGTCGTGCTTCCAGCTCCCAGTGACATGCAGTCTCTCAGAAGGCCCAGCTCAACAGCAGGTACTTCAATTCCCAGCAGGGGAATGCAGGGGAGCTGGTTGGTGAAGTCTGTTGTCCCTGAGACTTCAGCAGGAGGCAACCTCTTTCTCAAGCCCTTGGAGATCCTTTACAAGTTGATTTGAAAGTAGCACAAAGTCCTTTCCCCTTTCTATGGCAGTCAGGCAACCACTGCAGGCCAATCCCCCAAACAGCATTCAGCTTAGGGATTGTCTCCTCCTCAGATTCTCTGGTTCCTCTCCTCAGCAAAGGTTCTTCATGTTTTCCAAAAGTGATCTTAAGTTCTTGGGTCTGGGTCCCAATATTTATACTAGCAAATCCTTTGTCCTCTGAAGGCAGAGGTTCCTGTATCCAGTCCAAACCAATTCTGTGAAGTACTGGAACGCTTTGTTGACAAGGCTCCGTCTTTCTTTTGACAGTGTGGGCCAGGGACATCAGACACACCACAGGAGGTAGAGCCAGCATTGTGGAAGGCAGGCACAGCCCTATTCAGGTCCCAAGTGCACTCCTCCCACTCATCTACATGTAGATAGCTCTATGCAGCCCTGTGCTGACTCACCCTGTCTCCTGGAATCCCCAGCCCCTGTCACTCAAACTCCAATCAAGGAATACACAATGTAGCAGAGGCAGGCTTAGACAGTTAGGCATAAAATACCTACTCTCAAGTGGTATTTTCAAACACAGAATGTTAAAACCACATTCACTAAACAAAGTATGTTATCATTCTGAGTTCAGGCATACTAAACTTGAATTTCTACCTGGTTCCCTGAGTCAGTTATGATTATAAGATGTAATAATCAAACTGCCCATTCTGGCCTATGGGGAACAGGTATCCTTGCAATAGTGAAAAACTAAAATGGCTGTAATTCACTATTAGTACATGCCAAACACACCAGGGATTGTCCTACCGTTTACCTACAATGCACCCTGCCCTTGGACCTACCATACGAATGACTAATATGCAGAAAAGGGAAGGTTTAGGGACTGGCAAGTGGGTGCACTTGCCCAGTTAACATGACAGTACCAGACTGCACACCGGCTCTGCGATGGCAGACTTGAGACACACTTTTACGGGCTGCTTCTGTGGGTGGCACAACCAGTGCTGCAAGCCCACCAGCAGCAGTTGATTTACAAGCCCTGGGCACCGCCAACCCCCTTACACACTTTTTAATTCCTACATTTTCTTTC
The DNA here is from genome assembly GCF_964263255.1 of Lissotriton vulgaris. Lineage (NCBI taxonomy): Eukaryota > Metazoa > Chordata > Amphibia > Caudata > Salamandridae > Lissotriton > Lissotriton vulgaris. The sequence continues at coordinate 1,390,707,048 of NC_141687.1, read as the reverse complement.
AGTCATTTCACATGAGGGGATGGGCTTGACCTTGGAAGACTCCAGTCAAAATTAACGCAACAGGTATATTTTTTACATTAAAAATGGTGACCCAGATCCTACCAGAACAGATGGTATATGATTAACTGCTGGTCCAACAGATATTTTTGAGAAACGATAACAGATTGGAAGGGATCTGAGTATCAGACTCACCGTGTGAACAGGTCTTTTGTTGTGCATGACTATAAGAGTGGGGGGTGACCTGTTCTCCATCCCTGTAGCTCCTTTTTGTATATGCCCACCTGGGGGAACCAAGGGGAAAATAAGGGTAACCGCAGCATTACCTGCCAAGAAAGGGACCATGTGACACTGGCCAGGAAGGTCTCACCAAACCCAGAGAATACCAGGGTGCAACCAAAAAAGGTAAACGGTGGGAGCGGTGATCTCCTCTAGCTTCCATCAACTGCGTAAAATCAAGAAAATCGCCCATTTGCTGACCCACTCTGCTCTCAGACAGGTGGTGATAGCTCTGGTACTCTCACCGCTTGATTTTTCAAACTCTATCTACCTAGGTAAACCAGCTTTGCTAATATTACGCCTGCAAATTGTTCAAAATCAAGCAGCTAGACTTATCCAGAAAAAATCAAAATGGCTCTCTGCCAGACCCCTGCTGTCGAATCTCCATTGGCTACCAATAGCCCAGCGGGTTGCCTTCAAGACTGGCTGCTTGGCCTTTACGGCCCTACATGTAAAAGCCCCCGATTCATCAATAGACAAAACAACAAGGGTTTGGCTACAGCGCAGCAAGGCTACGCCACAATCTGAAATAACAAAATAAGTTGCCAGTACTGCGCTAAAATTTGACCATACGTAGAAGCGACAATGAAAAAAACAAATTCTAATCATAAGAGTGGTTGAAAGGACAATTGTTTTTTTCATTGTCGCTTCTACATATGGTCAAATTTGAGCGCAGTACTGGCAACCTGTTTTGTTATTTCAGATCCTCAATAGCATGATCTTAAAGCATGCTCCCGTACGAAGTCTTCGATCGGCCCACCTTCACTTGCTCACCATCCCTTCCTTCAAACAGAAGCGGCAAGGAGTTGCAGTTTCTCCTACCTTGCCCCTAAATTTTGGGAACTCCCTACCCCTGACACTCAGGAGCTGTGATAATCTCCTGGGCTTTAGGAAAGCTTTGAAGACCTGGCTGTTTGAGCAAGCATATTCATAGTCACCCTGCTGCGACATTCTTTACGATTAGCGCCATGAAACCCACGGGTGACCGTGCACTTTAGAAGTTGTTATTAACATAACATACCATAACGGTTACCTCTCCACTGAAGCTCTAATTCACTGGCGAAGTGAGCGAGACCCTGAAGTCCCAATTAAGGATCTATTGCTATCTACCCCAAGGCTGCTTTAACTGCCTCTCCAGCAAACAGTCAAAAAGTTGACACCTCAGAGGCAGAAGATCTTACTGCCTCCTTTTGAAAAAAATTGGAATTAACAATCGAAAGAACCCTGGTACTCACCTCAAAATTATTTGGGAAGACCGAAGAAGCAAAGGAACAGTGTACAGAGACCAGGCCAACTATTGACAAGGAAGACCTTCATTTGAAAGCCATAAGAGAAGCTCAAAACACTTTAGCCAGGGCTCTGCTATGGCAGTCAACAAAAATTGAGGTTAAAATTGATCTTCAGCAATCAATATCCCAGTGCCTCGGAAACCAGGGTAATGGAATGTCAAATATGGAAGCAAACATCCTTAGCAATCAGGCCGTGATAGCCTGTTTGTGCTCATTTGCAGACATCATAGACAAGTGGACCGACCTGCCAGAGATACTAGGGGCTATGGTAGCGATATCTAGGGGCAAGAGAGAAGAATCAACAGTAACCAGTGGATTTTCCAGCACAACATTATGGAGCAAACTCCCACCAGATCTAAAAGGCAAAGGCAAAGGGAGTCTCACCCCAAGTCCTATACTAACAGTAATAAAGGAAGAGCAAAGAAGTGATATCATCCAGGAACTCCAGAGAAGCAGGGAAGGGACTAAAGAATTTGCTATCCCACGAGTGGCTGGGACATGTGAAGGGGAAGAGCTCAATAAAAACACCCAGGAGGCAGCAGCATCAATAGAACTTTCTCTAGCAGAAACCCCCATTTCTAGGAGGGCCAAGAAGAAGCTGAAAAAACAAATACAAAAGCCAAAAGCCAAAAGAAGATCAATCTTGCAGTCAACATATCACTGTTTCATTCCTGCAGAGAGTGACAATCCAAGGCCATTCTATCCCATCTTTACTGCCAAACAGCAAAAAAAGTCACAGGCACCAGTGCAAGGAAACTCCCAAGGGAGCGAGGTCCGACGTCGTCAAAGCAAGCCTCATGTTCTCCAGCCACTAACTGGGTCAGCATTAGCTTACGGACTCAACGAAGAACTGGCGGTAAGCCCAGCAAAGGCGGATGCTGGTGCACAGATCTGGGCATCTAACCAACCAAAATCTGAGACGCAGAGTGCTCTGGAAGGGTGCAATACATTCTCCCAGATGAAACAGCAGATAAAAGAAAGTCTAGCAAGCCCCACAAGAGGGGCAGCCGACCGACGGCAGCACAGAACTACTCACAATTGTTCCTTAAATGTATGCCCCTCAACCTTCTTACAAGTGAAGGACAGGAGCACAATGGAAGCATCAACCCTAAATGATACACCTCAAATTCATTGGGTAGTGCTCACCTCCAGATACCACATCAAGGGTCCTCATGACAAATTGAACAGGCCCAACATCCTTTGGCTATTCAGCCACATTGCTACCCTTCCACAAATTTATTCAGAAAATGGGTAAAATTTAGAAAGCTCCATGGGGACACCCATGATGATTCCACCCTAGTGGGATTCAGTCAATAGTAACTACAACTGGCTGTTTTAGGGGAAGCTCAACAGGTAGCCAGCTGGGGCATAGATGCACAATCACCCAGCCTGATAAAATACCCATATGTTCTCATTCCCAATTGCAAGGACAGTTGGGCCCCCTCAATCTTGCAAGGAAAAAACAATCACAGAAAAGGAGGCAGAAGCAACCAAGCACGATTAAGCACCTCTACAAACATCTGAATCACATATAGAAACAACCACAGTGGTGCACAAATTTGCCAGCTTGAGCAGGGAATTACAGAGGAACCCAGGCAGCAGCTTCCCTAACAATAGACAAAGGTTCATCATCGTAGAGTGGAAATTGGGGGAGCCCTCAGATCTACATCAACAACAAACACTAATCACCCCGAATATTTCAGTCCTCAGGAATATCACCAAAATCACCAAAAGCAAGAAAATGCAGGACTATCTCGCTATGGGAGAGATCTTGTGTTTCCAGGAAACCTGCGCAATGTCAACAACACCTTTAGTCGGCTCTATGTATATCAAGTAGCCGCCACGACAAGGAATATGTTTGGCCATCCATCAGGAGAATTCTCAGTCTTCCTAAATCACGCCTGTACATGTAAAACCACAAAAGTAAGCATCAAAGCTCCTGAGCTGCAAGTTCTCATAATCAAGGGGCCCAGGTTGGATCATCATCCCATTTGATTGCTGTTAATAAACTGCTACATTAACTCAGTGCAAAGTTCAATGAAAGCCTTCATGGAATCTCTCATTAGCACATTGGAAGATTTATTAATTAAATTTGACCACCACCACCTGATCATAGTCGGAGATTCCAACATGGCTTGGATACAACATTAGATTTGCATAAACATGAGGACAAGGGTGGGCCCCTTCTCTCTTCTCTTCAAAATCACAAGTTACGATCAGCTCACTTCATAAAAAAACACGCTCCCCTCCATGGTGCCCCACTGACCTTAAAGAATGCATCCACAATTGACTACATATTACTTAAAAAGAAGCTGGCCGACAAGCTGGGAGACTTTGCAGTCTATGACAGAGGAGAAAGAGATCATAGACCACTGCACGCCTCCCTTCAACAAGCAATGCAGCTCTTCTGCATGTGATAGGAGAATCCACGAGAGAGGGACAGGGTCCTCCAAAGAATACAATGGACAGCCAACTTGTGGAAAATTAATATGGTTTGGTAAACATTATCTGCGCCATCTTGCCCTTTCCCCCGATGCCACACTTTTTGTCGTGCACACCCGCCATTTTTAGGTGCCTTGGTCAGAACCACCCTCTGCACGCCGCTGACCCCCAGCACGGCTCTTCGCCCTCACAAGCACCCCCCCCGCGCTGGTCACCCCCGCTCTCTCATGCATGGGCCATAAACCCTCTCCATCTGCGCTGCTCTTCCATGAGAATCACACCCCTCTACCACACAGCTCTGCCTCGGAACCCCATCCTGTTCCCAGCGCGACACCTCCCTCCATTCCTTTCATGGTCCCGGATCCTTTGATAAAAACCCCCTTTCCTTTGTGCCCGTTTGTCTTACTCGTTCCCAGGCCGCCACCTGGCCCTGCGGATACTGTTATTACCCCCCCCCCCCCTCCTGTACAGTAGGAAGCTTCCCTCATCAAAGGATCCATGAGTTGATCAAAGCCCCCACCCCATGAGATCCGATCAACCTCACACATTCCGTGGATCGGCGGAATGTCCAGCTGCGCGAGAATCATCATCTGTTGTGACCGGGGTGGGGACTTCAACTGTAAATGTGTGTGGGAACGGGCCTGAAGCGGGGATTCCGAGGATGTCTTTCCGTACATCAAAGGGTTGACAGAGATGTGTTTTATGCAATAAAGTAATAAACCTGTGTATAAGAGGCCAGGCCTCAGAGATGCAGTTAGAGCACCTCGTGACGATACTTGCTGTCCGAACTGATGTGTTCTCCTCCGGAGAGAATAAACCCTTGTCTCCTGCCTTCCAGTCTCCAGCGCCTGCCTCTTCATTGATTAATATTTTGTGGGTTAAAGAGGCGACACCGCCGGGCAATACTTAAGGATCTTTGTCTATTGGTTGCTTCCCACCTTTTTTACAATTGGCGTCCCAAACGTGGGGCCCATCAGCGACACGTGGATCCAGTGGGAGAGGTCCTGACGACAGAGTGAACGACTGCAACGATCGGGAGAGCTCCTGCCCAATAGACCCTCGTCTGGCAGCCGATCATCCGAACTTCACTGGTTCCGAATCGACCTCTCTCGAGTGATCTACGGTCCTGACTGGGAACCATCAGGAGTGCCGTGGCAATATCGGAGATTGGAGGACGATCGGGCGCTGGACGCGGAAGACGAGAAACAGCCCATGTGGTCCGGGTAAGGTCGTGTAAACACGACGAATTGCGAAATGATTGTTTGATTGTTTAGAAAATACTAGTATTACTCTTTGTTGATTCGTTTGGAGATTCGCTGTCTGCAAACGGAGAAACAACAGGCTCTCTCTCTTTGCAAGCAGTGAAGGATAGGTAACGCAGACTTTCATCCCCATTGTAATCCATCGTGCCTATCTTTCTCCCCCACTGATTGATTGTTTGAACCCGAACTACGGTTCGTGGATTGTTCTCTGGAGATTTCCTTCTCCCCCACTGATTAATTGATTGAACTCGAACTACCGTTCGCGGATTGTTTTCTGGAGATTCTCTGTCTACAGACAGGAAAGAACAAATTCCCTCTTTGCAGATGGTGAAAGGGTAGGTAACGCAGACCTTTGCGGGCCTACTTATTCTCCCCACTGATTGATTGACTGATTGACTGATTGATTGATTGTAAGGGTAGCTCCCTGTTTTATTGTCAGAATAGATTTTGCTTTTGAGATATTCACTATTTGCAAACAACGTAGAATAGCAATATTCTGTCTAGTCTTTGCAGGTAGTGAAGGATAGGTAGCGCGGACCTTTGTCCTCATAGTGATCTGTCATGCCTATCTTCTCCTCACTGATTGGTAGCTGGTTCAACCCGGACCGTTTATTAGAGGTGGACCATCTAGCTCCGCTGGAAGGCACCCCTAATAAAGACATGTTCACAAAGTATGGATTAGTTACCATAGCCTATAGTAAGCTGTGGCATAAGTATACCAAAGAAAACCAAGAGAAACAGTGGCCACTGATAGGATCCTTCGACCTTGATAAAATAGAAACGTTAGAAATAGCCCTTTGTAGTAGTAAGACAACGCCTATTATGCTCGACAGTCTCGGTATGTGGCGCAAAGAAGCAATGCAACGAAAGAAAAGAGACGAAGTCAGAGTAGGTAAAGAAACGCGACAGACAACCTTCCAAGCATCTGGTAGGCCAAAGGAAGGGATAGCGGCGACACGGTTCCAAGGAGTAAACACAGGAAGGGAACGGTGTAAAGGGATATACCGACAGGACAACCCCAAGACACAACGACCCGAAAGTAATCCCCAGACACTACGCGCAGGACGAACAGACTTAGGGCAAAACCAATGTGCCTTTTGTAAATATTCCGGGCACTGGAAAGCCCAATGCCCGACTCTACTGAACACGGGTAAGAGCAGAGGGCCGACAGAAATAACAGGCCAGCAGAAAGGGAAAAGGCGTGAGACAAAGACGAATCAGACTGACACGGACAGGCCGGATAGAACCACCACGTTTGATTACGCCCGATGGCACAGATTTCGCCAGACAGATTTCAGCGACATGTTTGAGTTCTCATAGGTCGAACAACGCTAAGACGGGAAACCCAGTCAAGCTCTAGGTTACCCGGTGACGAACCCCGTACTACCGCTACTGTTCCCGAACACAAAAGCCACCCTTTCGGATAACATACAGGAACAACACACAGAGTAGTTTCGGACAGATTAGTACACATTCCATTAATGAACTCAAACTTTGAGTGCAATGGGACTGATTACTCTCTGTTGCCCCCCACTCTGTGGACAAAAGCAATTACAGGCCTGCATAGACAACCCCCGTTCAGGAAAACTGTTCTTGTGGACACCCCACCCCCCATTACCCAGGCATGCTTGTCCCGCCTCCTACCACGCCCCATAGGAAAAAAAAACATGAACAAAGAATACCTACCCCCACTCCGGAAGTTCCCGAAATGCAGCAGGTCACCGGTCACGCCCATCCGGAAGGTGAAACACACAGCACGTGTGGGGCGGGGTCCTGCTGACAGCCATCGATCGAAGAGGTCGCCGGTGGGATGTCCAGGAGGCACCATGGGCCCGACATGTCCCATCCTCTTCTTCCTGGGGCGGCGTCCCCCGGGCCACGAGTAGGGAGGGGGCGGATGCAGATGACCCCCTCCCTCGTATCTCCTGGTCCGGCCATCACAAATACCTCCACTGAAGAATTGGTGCAGGGTGGGCTGGGAGAGGGAGGCGGCGCGAACGAGCCTCCCTCGCCTCCCCAGGTGGAGGTTTCCCAGCCCCGGCCCGGCGCCGAAATCCTCCAGCCGGGCGACGAACCTACTTGCGCAGCACAGGACATAGAATGGCCAGCAACCATACTTGCGGAGCACAGGACATAGAATGGCCAGCAACCATACTTGCGGAGCACGAGACATATGATGGCCCTCAAGTGTACTTGTGGAGCACGGGATGTGGGGTGGCCATCATGTATACCCGCGCAAAGGGATGGCGTGGGGTGCACTGGGAGAGGGAGGCGGCGCGAACGAGCCTCCCTCACCTCTCCAGGTGGAGGCACCACAGCTGCACCCTAGCGCCCGAGACGAATGTCCTGCTCCTACGGCACGGTGTTCCATTTTTCGCCCCAAGAAGTCTCATCCACTCTTGCAGACACGACGAAGGGCGGCTGCTGCGGGGTCTCAAAATGGCGTCTGGGCCCCCTGGAAGCCGGATCTAGGCCGCTAGAGTAACTTTGACCAGTAACGTAACTCGGACGCTTGCCCACCTGGGCACGAGTCCCCACCTCCGACAGCATCCCCACGGCCTTGAAGATTCTACAAAAGTCCCAGGAGCCCTCGGCCCCTACAGGCTTCCGGTGGGGAACAACTGCCTTGATCACTAACGAAATGACCACGACGTAGCCACAAGATGGTGGTGCTCTCGTGTCAGCGCCAGCTTCAGTCTGAACCATCCAGAAACATTGTGGGCTAACAAATTCGAGCAAGTTCCGGCTGAACCTCAACGTGACCCGGTAGGGGAGATTTTGCCTCCCTCCCCTTTTGATTGATGCTCCACATTGCCTGCCCCTTCTGTTAGCACAAGTCTTTTTTGAACTGCCGAAAGGGACTCTGGTCCAACCGCCGGTTGTTGGAAACATTTTTGTCCCTGATGCTACTTCCGGACTAACCCGGCCTCGCCCAAAATGGCGCCGGTGTCAATAGGAACTCACGAACACCTCGTGGTGTTTTTAGCTAATAAGATTTGATGTTCTGAGATATGTATATGATCCTTTGTACACTTGACGAAAAAGGGGGAGGGTTCACTTGGCGAACATGTAAAAGGATCCCGTTAAAATGTTGGTTTCAATGTACGATTTATTATGATATTGTTGTAACTGATACATAAAGTCGCTTATGACACACGCCCACGGTATGCATCTAGGAAATTTGATTGCAACTAGCCTGACTATGCTTCCAATTATGAAATGAATGCCCCCTGATCCCTCAACTATTGATAGATGTTTTTAGTTTCCTGCAAATAACTAAATAAACCCTTTTAAAATGTTTTTAATGCTGCAAAATAGCCCCCCCCCCCCCCCCTACTGTACGCGCTTCAGCCAACGCCGTGTCCGGCCAAATACGATTACACTCTCATATTTACATGCTGAACAATTGTGCAAATAAAGGTTTTTCAAACTATGAACAGGTATCGCATACTTTTGTAAATGTGGGATCAGCGGGAGGGTTTTTCTGTGCGCTCTGTTTTGTTCTCTTTTTAAGGTTATTAGAAAATGGTTGCTCAGCCCCGGATTGATGATCGAATCTAAGGCACGATACGCTGCCTCCAAATGTGCGACTGGCTCAGGAACAAACACATGGAGAAGGACCTCGACTTCTGAGAACGGGTAAAGTGAAGCGGTATAAATGATAAAATGTTATAAGGGTATGGTACTCAAAGGTACTAGGGAACAGGGTTGACCGAAGAGCTGGTATGCCGTAGGACATCGCAGCATTGGAAATGATTTAAGGATCCCGATAGCTAGATACATCTCCAAACTAGATACCTCGCACTAAGCGCCTCTGATTTCTAACGTTTCCCTACACACGGCCTATAATGCCACACTCGGACCGTCTCCCTCATGAACAACCTATCGCTCGCCATCCTTACCATACTGCCCGCCCCCCCCACCGGCTTCAGAAACCAAGACCCCAGGGATTACATCCCGAGGAGATAAGACGAGTATGTGGTAAGTAAAGGACTTTCGTGCCCGTACATTTGATATGCTCGAATGCTGTCCCCCCTCCCTTCCCCTCTTTTTCTCCCCCTACAGGTTACATCGGAATCACGACTGGGGTATAGTGAAGATCTGAAGCCACGCCATGTCTGATACATGAAGCGGACTAACGCTGCAAGGTGGCACCTAAGGACACCCACGAACTACTCTTGTAACGAAAGAGCCAATAGTTGTATGATATGATGGGACGCGATCACCCCTAACCCGTGTTGCGTGAATGAGCACATGTCACGTATATCTGAAACCATGAGAAAATGCTTTCTATGCGACTGAAGCATTGACTTAACTAGGCAAAGGACCGAGAGTGCGATAAGTGCGACACAATGGTGCCTTTTACTCAATGCATGTCCCTTTGTACCCGGCCTAATGCTCGTCCGTCCCAAACTGCATGCTTTCTAAATTCTAACACAGACCCGTAATGTCTCATGTTGTGTAATGCGCTGAATAGCCTATCCTATTACACGGCCACTCTCCATGTCTCACGTGTACTGTTTAGCCTATTGTTGCACATCTCTCTCTCTCTCTCTCTCTCTCTCTCTCTCTCTCTCTCTCTCTCTCTCTCTCTCTCTCTCTCTCTCTCTCTCTCTCTCTCTCCTCCACACTCTCACTCTTCCTAACGACTGGCACCTAATTGGCGAACCACCATCCCTGGTGCACCACCCAATTGGCTCCAAATACCTCAAATATTTGCACAAATTTGTCTTAAATAAAATCACATTGATACCATGTTACTACCTCTCCTTTCTGCTAAATAGTGATGAAACCTAGATTGGCCAAAAAGGAAAGGACAGGTAGGACGACTGAGGTTCCCTAATCTGACCCGTAATAAGGGAACTACATGTCAGTGGCTTCTATGATAAAAATGCCTCAGGTAATGCGACCTTCCCCGTCCCGAATTGTCCCAATGCCCAAACAGTAAAAGTGATCGAAGCATCCCCGTCTTCCCAGAGCGCCCCCAGTTTTGTATCAGCTGCCCCGGACGAGAGTTTGAAAAATGTGGCTCACCCCCGGTTGTAAGAGATGGGTTGACTTACAACTGACACAGGCCAGCCGTTGTTCCTAGAAATGATTTGTTGCTAGATAACGCCCTTATGACACAAAGCAAGACGATAGTCCCTCACCCCAGTCTGCTATGTTCCTAGTTGTTTTCCATAAGACCCCGGTCACCCCAAGGATGAGTTGAATAGTTATCGCAAGCCCCCCCCCCGTTTTTTAATGAAGTAGCTAGGTTGTAAGAGACTATGTAGAAATTGGAATGATGTTTGCGAAGTTAAGATTAGATCAAAATGAAGAAATTGTTGCAGTAAACCCTGTTGAAAGTAAAATGTTTCGCTGAAAGATAGGATGCATTGATATAATGGAAAAGTGTTTAGCCTATGTTCATTCCTCAGAAAGATATCTATCAGGCCATGGTGATAGCACGTTGCACTTTTTCGTAAAATACAAAGCCCTGAAGAACGGTATAGCTTTGTAAGACTCGTACTAGAAAAGTAGGTCTCTGCCAGAAGAACTGACGTGACTGTAATAAACAAAATGCAATGAATAGGTATCAGACCTCGTACCACGACAATGAATGTAATACCAACAAACTCCAAAGAAATAGTTACGATGGAAAGTTGTAGGGAATCCAGCAAACCTATCATCAATTATTTATACGTTGGTTGTAAACCCCAATGTAACGGATGTTTCCCCAGTTGCTTGGAGTTGGGAGAGAAATAGACTTATGTGATTACCTTCCTCTGCCAGTTCTCTAAAGACTGTCTTTTCAAACTCATTTAAGGGTACCACTGTCGGAGGAGAGAGAGACCGGATGTGGGAGCACGCGGCCTGACTGCAGATCGTGGAACATCTGCGACATTGACCAAGGCGGGACCGCAACAGTAAGGAGTCGCAGGACGAGGCACTGTTTCTGACAAAATGAAAGGAAAGGGCTGACCTGATGCCCCTGCTCGATGATCAACATGTGCCGAAAAGTCCCCGCCCTCTGAGCCCGGTCATGGGCCCACCTACCTGAAATTTTCCGTCCCCCTGGTCTGTTCCCGATCTGGCCCTGCTCCATCCCCTCTTCCCCCGACCTACCATAAGGACTACCCACACACCCCCTTCTTCCACCTGAACTCTTTGACAATCGACTCGAAAAAGAAAAACTGCAGTCAGATTGAATAGGGTTTGTTGCAAAACTAAAATGAAACTTGGGTGCCCTGTCTAAGGTACCCATGAAAGAATAGTTAGGACACAGGGCGAAAAAGGACCTTTTTGACCAGAAAAACGAGGAAAAGGTCATGCCCTGCAACGCAGGACCTGGAATAGAGCTGAACGCATAGCTCCACCGCCGGTGCTCAACAGTGCCAACAGAAGACGACAAAGAATGCTGAGAACTCACTAATAATGGTCCACGACAATAAGACACTGGAAAAAGCAACACCCCTCCTCTTCGAACAGTGACACCCCTGATTATCGTTTTTACTACGTCTCATTTCTCTCCCAGCCACCATTGTATTGATTATGCTCCAACCGAGTACGAAATGAACTTACATATGTAATAACCTATCAGTTCATATTCCGAATGACTATAAGCATCTATGAAATGTACCCAACGCTCTCACTACAGAATCATTTTTTGTCCGATATTGCATTACTATGACTTTCCTGCAACAAGCTTAACGATGGGCCCGCCTCCTAAGATGAAAGATTTTAAATGTAATGTTTATGCACAGCTCCTTCGCCTGGGTTCCTACTTCTTTACTTATGACTGCCACAGTAGACATGGATAGGAAATAGGCCAGCAAGATGTCTTGGGAATGTTAAAGGGAGGACTGTGGAAAATTAATACGGTTTGGTAAACATTATCTGCGCCATCTTGCCCTTTCCCCCGATGCCACACTTTTTGTCGTGCACACCCGCCATTTTTAGGTGCCTTGGTCAGAACCACCCTCTGCACGCCGCTGACCCCCAGCACGGCTCTTCGCCCTCACAAGCACCCCCCCGCGCTGGTCACCCCGCTCTCTCATGCATGGGCCATAAACCCTCTCCATCTGCGCTGCTCTTCCATGAGAATCACACCCCTCTACCACGCAGCTCTGCCTCGGAACCCCATCCTGTTCCCAGCGCGACACCCCCCTCCATTCCTTTCATGGTCCCGGATCCTTTGATAAAAACCCCCTTTCCTTTGTGCCCGTTTGTCTTACTCGTTCCCAGCCGCCACCTGGCCCTGCGGATACTGTTATTACCCCCCCCCCCCCCCTCCTGTACAGTAGGAAGCTTCCCTCATCAAAGGATCCATGAGTTGATCAAAGCCCCCACCCCATGAGATCCGATCAACCTCACACATTCCGTGGATCGGCGGAATGTCCAGCTGCGCGAGAATCATCACCTGTTGTGACCGGGGTGGGGACTTCAACTGTAAATGTGTGTGGGAACGGGCCTGAAGCGGGGATTCCGAGGATGTCTTTCCGTACATCAAAGGGTTGACAGAGATGTGTTTCATGCAATAAAGTAATAAACCTGTGTATAAGAGGCCAGGCCTCAGAGATGCAGTTAGAGCACCTCGTGACGATACTTGCTGTCCGAACTGATGTGTTCTCCTCCGGAGAGAATAAACCCTTGTCTCCTGCCTTCCAGTCTCCAGCGCCTGCCTCTTCATTGATTAATATTTTGTGGGTTAAAGAGGCGACACCGCCGGGCAATACTTAAGGATCTTTGTCTATTGCTTGCTTCCCACCTTTTTTACAAACTTTGGAACCAAACTGACATAGTGGGCGGAAAAGAGAGAAGCATGCCCAGGGCCAGGGTCTTCTTTGAAGGCCATAAGCCATTGAGAAGCCCTCATGGCAGATTTACAGCATAATTTAGGGGAGGCCCATCATTAACTCCTTCCGTGCTCATGACCAGCTCAGCTCGTGATGAGGCACGGTGGCACTGTGCTCACGAAGAGCTTAGCTCGTCATGACACGTGCGGCGCTCACACGCGGGGCTAATTCCCCCGCTGTGCTGAGTGTTCTGAAAAACGGGTGTGGTCATGACGAGCTCAGCTCATCATGAGCACAGCCCCAACGTGACGAGCCGAGCTCGTCACAAGCACCGTGGCGCTACGCATGCCCCCCCCTCCCCCCAGCACCACGTGGGAATTAGCTCCGCGGCGAAGGTGATACAACAAGAGAACAAGACTAGAATCACCACTTCAGGGGCTGTGTGCCCCAAAGAGCCTAACTCAATTGAAACAAGCCAATAGGAAGGGGCTCACGGCAAAAGAGAAAGGTGGTTTATCATCGGAGGAGAGCTCTATAGCCGCCCTGAGGACAGCATAAAGGAACAAAGTATGGGCGGACAAAAGAAAACTCATTGAAGGGAAATGGCTCAAAGGGTTCTCCTTGTTGACAGAAGAGAATCTTTCTAAATTATGGATATACATTAATAAGCTTGACACTCAAAATCCTACAAAAGAGAATGGCATAGCCAGAAATGTGTGTGAAAAGTACCTGAAAGGACTGCACATGAAAGTTTCTCCAGATGACGGGCCCACCATTAAGAGTGTCTTGAAAGTAGGCCAAGATATTGGGTCAGCCAACAAGAGTGCTCAGAAAGCAGGCCCAGAGACCACCCAAGGTACTTCATCACAAAAGGCAAGGTAATCAAGAACATCACTGCAATGAGAAACAATGGTGCTCCAGGGTCAAATGTGATTCTCGCCCCTGTATTCAAACTAGCTCAGGCATACTTAGTCCCAATCATGACTCCACTTTTTAATTACGGCTTTATGACAGCAACAATACCAAAGTCATGGAAAGGATCCATCTTATTCCCCATTCATAAAAAAGGTGACTGCTCTAATCCAGCTAATTACATGCTCATAGCTCCCACTCTATATCAGTTAGGATTCAGGGCAAACAGTTCAAAGATGGACAACATCATTGCTTTGGCTTATCTTTGCAAACAAGCAGTTACGGCAAAGCACCCGCCCCTGTTCTGCTGCTTCATAGATTACAGCATGGCCTTCGACAGGGTGGACCAAGGCAGGCTTTGGGGAAACTGAGAGCCTGTAGGATCCCTTCTAAGCTCCGGAGAGTGATCATATCCCTTTACGAGGGGAGGTGGGTTCAGGTCAAAACAAGCCCCACTGCAGTAACATCAAGAGTCGTAACCAACAATGAGCTCAAGCAGGGCTGTGTTTAAGCCCTCCTACTTTTCAATCTTTACACCGCAGACTTGGGAATGCCCTGAAAGGAGCCAGCTTAGTGGCCAGAGACTGGACAAGGTGGGGTTCTCTACCCTTCAGTATGAGGATGACAGTAGTAATGGACCATACTAGGTAGGTCCTCTAGAGGGCCCTAAATGAACTTCACAGGTACAAGGAAAACCATTTGTTAGTCAACCTGAGCACATCCAAGATAGTTGTATTTGTCAAGTTACCACATAAAAGGCAAGCCCTTTGGCAATTGGGAGATCATCAAATAGGGACAACACCTGCCTACAACTTCCTTGGGGTCAGCCTCTCAGAGACGGTCACCTCGGCGACCCATATAAAACATCTAAGCGCAAAGGACAACCGTGTAATCTTCCTTAAGGCAAAACAAATACCGACAGTCGTTAGGTGAAACTAAAACCGGCCAGCAACTAGGGCCACCTGGCTTTTCCTGGAGCCCTGGATCGATTCATAGTAGTGGCCCGGGTAAAGCCTATAAGGCAGTGCTGCAAGCTCCCAGACCTGCCTTAGTATTGCAGGGGGACTTAATTAAGTTCTACATCAGAGTCCAAAGAGCTTCAGACAACACCCTTAAACATCAATTGGGACACATCTTCAAGGAAGTGGAATCCCCCTGACATTCCAAGTTGAGTTAAGCATTTAGGAAACTGAAGATTGAAGTAAAGAGCCTGCTCTTACCCGAGAGCCCGATATCTACCTTGTCAAAAGCAGTGACGCGGCAGGTCCAGGCCATCTGATATGAAAAAGATTGGGCCTCTGTTGTGCCCTGGACAGAGGCACTAGGACCCTGGGACACAAGTCAGAGGGCAAGGGACACCGGACACCAGTTCCGGTCAGGGGAGGGGACAGGGACATTGAGAAGCAGGACCTCGAGGCAAGAGGTCAGGACATCTGTATGCTGTGCAGCGATATAATAAAAGTGTACCTGCAAACGACGACCGTGTCCTGTGTGCTTTCCTGGGCCGTGGAACACGACATCTGGCGACAAAGGCGTGAGAAATCCATGTGTGACCCTGTCGACGATCTCATTGCGGTTTGAAACCAGGAGCCCACCCTGGATCGCGTCGTGCCAAAACGGAAGAAAAAGGTGTCCAGAAGAAGCGCAGCAATGCAGGAGCCCACCCCGACCGCTGCGGAAAGAAGACCGCCTGTCCCCGGTAAGCGCCGTCTGAAATGCGCGAAGTTTAAGGAAATTGGCGCAAGCTCTCGCGAGAGTCTCGGCGGCCATTTTGAAATCAGGCTCGAGAACCAATCAACACGAAGGAAAGTCGGGCGGCCATTTTTAAGTCAGGCAGCGCCCCGATTGGTTCAGAAGTCGCGCAATCAAGGGCAGACATTTTGAGGTCAGGCAAATTGACCAATTAGGACGAAGAACAGCGCAGAGGCCATTTTGAAGTCAGGCAAAGTCGGAAAATAGTGAAAAAGTGCCGATTTCAAAGAAAAAGGGACAATAAAGATCAAATGAGCCACAAATAAGCACAGGAAAGTAAAAAAGGCAAAGAAAAAGGGCCAATAAAGGACAAATAAAGGAAATAAAGTAAAAAAGTGCTGATCTGAAAGGAAAAGAGATAATAAAGATCAAATAAGCACAGGAAAGAAAAAAAGGACAAGGAAAAAGGGCTAATAAAGGACAAATAAAGGAAATAAAGAAACAAGCACAAGGCAAGACAAAGAGAACAAAGAGAACCAGGCAGAATGGCAGATCTGAAACCAAGTGCACAATATAGAAGACCGCTACCTTTCAGTCTGTCTGAGCCACAAACAGGAATTAGATGGGAAAAGTGGGTCAGACGTTTCGAGCGATACATGGAAGTGACAGATGTGACCGATGCCAAACAGCTAGGCTTATTTCTGAACCTAGTAGGTGATGAGGTTGAAGACCTATTAGTGACACTGCCAAAGGAAGAGACCGCCACCTATGACAAACTAAAAAAATGCCTAACAGACAAATTCGACCCCCAGAGAAATATCGATTTTGAACGATACACCTTCACGATTGCATTTCAACAACCGGATGAAACGCTAGACGACTTCGCAACAAGACTGCGAAAGCTTGTACATCACTGCGAGTTTGACAAGATCGATAATGAACAAGCAATCAGACTACGGATCATTGAGGGTTACCGTGACACAGGGTTCCGTGCAAGGGTCTTAAAGGAACCGACATCATTAGAAAACATCCTGGCACTGGCAAGGGTGGAGGCTAGAGCGACAGCACATGCAAAAGAAATGGAGCGAGGAAAGGAACGACGAGTGGACCAAGTCCACCGCATAACAAACAACAACCGCTCGGTGGTTGGAAAAAAGACAGAAATGAACAAACGGCGAAGAAGCAACCGGAAGTAACGTGTTACAGGTGCGGACTTGAATTTCCGCATAGAGGCCCATGCCCAGCATTTGGCCAGACCTGCAGGAAGTGCAACGGGAGAAATCATTATGCCAGTGTGTGCCAAGGGATGCATTTCAGGAATGACCGAGGACGAACAGGAAGACCACGAATGTCAACAAGCAGACACGTCAGGCATGTTGAGACAGGAACAAGGAGCTCTTCAGTAGAATCAGGTGAGGAAGAATAAGAAGAAAAGACGGAACAACTGTATCTCATGTCAGATGTCACGACTGAAGCAGCTGATGAAGGTGAAGACGGAGAAATAATATGCCTTGTTGACAAAAACAAGATAAAGAAGACAGAGTCTGTGATCATAGGTGCAGGGCCACACAAAGCAAAGTTTTTCCTGGACAGTGGTGCTACATGTAATATCATGTGTATCTCTGAATACGAAATAATGAGAATAAAACCAGCACTGAGGCCATCCCGAGTTGAAGTATTTACCTGGAGATCCAGGACTCCAGTAACAAACATGAGAAAGTTCATTGAAGAACTGACATACAAGGATCAAAAGACAAAAGAGGAAATACATGTGTTGAAAGGCGACATCCCAGCGCCATGCTTATTGAGCAACATCACGGCTCAGATGATGGGTCTACTAGAAATGACTTACAATATGTCAGAGAAAAGAAGCATCCTGAAAGAATACCCCAAGCTACTGCAAGGACTAGGAAAACTAAAAGGGCGACAAATAACGCTACATATTGATGAAACGGTAAGGCCGGTAGCGCAACATCATAGAAGAGTGCCAATACATTTGCAGCCACAGGTAGAAGAAGAGCTTGAGGCACTACTTAAAGAGGACATAATAGAGCCAGCAGAAGGACCAACACCCTGGGTGTCACCAATCGTGGCCGTCCCAAAGAAAGACACGTCGAAGATAAGAATCTGTGTCGACATGAGGAACCCAAACAAAGCAATTGAACGTGAGAGGCATCCCGGACCACATCTCGATGACATGATTAGCTGCCTCACGGGCACAAGGCGTTTCTCCAAATTAGATTTGTGTAAGGGATACCACCAACTAGAACTAGATCCTCAGTCTCGATACATCACGACGTTCTCCACCCACCTAGGCCTTTTTAGATACAAACGTCTGAGCTTTGGGATCTCATCTGCTGTGGAAATATTTCAGGAGACAATTCGCCAAGTAATAAGGCCAGTGAAGAACAGTTTAAACTACAGCGATGACATTCTGGTGTTTGGAAAGTCAGACGAGGAGCATGACAAAGCTCTGAGAGAAGTATGCTCTCACCTGGAGCAGGCAGGTCTGACATTGAATGAAGACAAATGTGAGCTAGAGCGTGACGAACTAGTATTCTTTGGCCACGTTTTCTCGAAGAAAGGAATGCGACCGGATCGCAACAAAGTAAAAACACTGGAAAGGGCGAAGCAGCCAAATGATGTAGCAGAAGTGAGATCATTCCTTGGTCTTGCTAGCTACTGCGCAAGATATATTCAAGACTTTGCCACTGTAAGCGCACCATTAAGAGAGCTGACAAAACAGGGCCAAAGTTTCACGTGGACTGACGAATGCAGCAAAGCGTTCGAAGAAATAAGACATGCTGTGACGGCAGTGGATCACCTAGCATATTTTGATCCGCGACTGTGCACTGAACTAACTGTAGATGCGAGTCCAGTGGGACTTGGGGCGATATTGGCGCAACATCAACCAGGAAAGGACTCCCCAAGACACGTAGTAGCATATGGAAGCAAGAGCCTGTTAGATGTGGAAAAGGGATACTCCCAGCCGGAAAAAGAAAGCTTGGCAGTAGTGTGGGCATGTGAACATTATCACATGTTCATCTATGGAAAACCATTTACAATCATAACGGATCACCAAGCACTTATAACAATCTACGGCAATCCCAACGCAAAAATACCACCCAGGATAGAGAGGTGGGGGATAAGGCTCATGGATTACAATTTCAAGATAATTCACAAGCCAGGGAAAGAGCCCAATCCAGCTGACTACGTGTCGAGGCACAATTTGCCACAAATATCACAAGCAACAACAATGGCAGAGGAATACTTGAACTTTGCACTGAAACATAGCACACCAGCAATAATAACGCTAGAAGAGCTAAAAATAGAAACAAAGCAAGACCCCACCATGCAAGCCACCATGAAAATAACTAAACAGCGAAGGTGGAGGCACATGAACAGCAACAGCAGTTGGGAGAAAGGGATAGAAAGAGAAGAACTGTTGGCGTTCAAAAAGATAAGTGAAGAACTGTCCGAAAGTGGAAATGGAATAGTGATGAGAGGCACCCGAATAGTAATGCCCAGGACACTGAGAAGAAGGACAGTAGAACTGGCACATGAGTCGCATCGAGGGATTGTAGCAACAAAAAAAATGCTGCGGGAAAATGTATGGTTTCCAGGACTAGACAACATGGTTGAAGAAATTGTGACGCACTGCCACTTCTGCCAAATAACAGGGCCTTCACCAAAGCCGGAGCCACTGCAAATGTCTCAACTCCCAAAAGCTGTTTGAACAGAGCTGGCGGCCGACTTCAATGGCCCCCTAGAGGCTGGAAATTGCCTGCTGGTAATAATCGATGAATTTTCCAGGTTTCCAATAGTGAGACACGTGGCATCAACATCGGCAAATGCAACACTGCCGGTCCTAGATGACATATTCGCAGCATGGGGCTCACCACAGACACTAAAGACAGACAATGGCCCGCCATTCACGGGTGAGGAATTCAAAAGATTTATGGAATACCTGGGAATTCATCACAGAAGGATAACACCTCTATGGCCACAAGCAAACGGAATGGCAGAATGGTTCATGGGAACCATCAAAAAGGCAATACAGAGAGCAAAACTAACGCAGATCTCAATTGGAAAAGCCCTATGACAGGTGCTGAGGGATTATCGGAACACCCCTCACAGCTCCACAGTAAGATGCCCTGCTGAACTAGTGTTAGGGCGCTCAAGCAGAACAAGGTTGCCACAAGTGAAAGAGGTGGAAAGAGTAGAACAAAAGGACATTGCTGCAAGAGACCAAGCAGCTAAAGCAAAAATAAAGGCCTATGCTGACCAGAGAAGACATGCTACTAACACAAAGATAAAAGAAGGAAACACCGTGGTAGTGAAACAAAGACAAGTGAGGAAGTCTGACAGTGCATTCTCAAGAGACCCCTTGACGGTGACAGAAGTAAAGGGGCCAATGATAACGGCATCAGCAGGCCAATAACACATCACTCGAAACAGCTCGCACTTCAGAGAATTGAAAAGTGAAAAAGAGGAGGCGCCGGAGCAAGAGTTGAAGGAAGACACACAAGAGGAAGAAACACGTCCTGACATCAGAGAACAGCGACCACGAAGAGAATGCAAGAAGACAAACAGATTAATTGAGGAGATTTAAAGAGACAGAAGCCTGTGGAAACTTTTTCTATCAGCTGTCACCGATATCTCTCTCTATCTATCTCTCTCTCTCTCTCTCTCTCTCTCTGTCTCTCTCTCTCTCTCGCTCTCTCTCTCTATATCTGTATATCTCCATTTCTCCCGCTGACCACAGGCAGCATTCGGCGAAATGTTTGTTTTGCAACAAGGGGGGAGATGTCGTGCCCTGGACAGGGGACTAGGACCCTGGGACACAAGTCAGAGGGCAAGGGACACCGGACACCAGTTCCGGTCAGGGGAGGGGACAGGGACATTGAGAAGCAGGACCTTGTGGCAAGAGGTCAGGACATCTGTCGATATAGTAAAAGTGTACCTGCAAACAACGACTGTGTCCTGTGTGCTTTCCTGGGTCGTGGAACACGACAGCCTCATTGCATCACAATCCTAATACATCATTGGGCTCGTCTTACAGCCGAGGCTCGCAGAAAATTATGTTCATGGGGCTCACTGCACTCAGAATTATGGACTTTTATCCAGCCTGGGCATGCAAGGATGGTGCAGTCGTCTGGGTCTTCTCTTCGTCTGTCAGATGGCTTTTGACAGTAGTGTGTTTTGGATACCGATGGTGCAGTCACCTGCCGGTTATGTTATCATCACAAGGAATCCTGGTTGCATTTGCTGCTGTCTTAAAGTGGCCAGAGAGCGTCATTGGCTGCTCAGCCCTATTTTCGGGCTAAGGGCACGAGGACCTGCAAGGAGACTTCAGACTGGTGTTTTTCCGATATAAAGACCTGCATCCTTGATTGAGTGATGAAGTACAAACACTTTATCAGACAGACACTGGTAGACCCGCCACAGTCTCCTTAGCCCTTTGATAGGTCACAATAATAATTAGGAAAACAGCCTGGGCACTCCGCAATCCGAGCTCAGACTCAAATAGACAGATCTCGGCAACAAAAGCCATCAATAAGTGTCGACGCAGCGCACAGCATACGAAAGGAGATCGCTTCTTTAAACTCCAGCCCTCCCGGCAAACATTGTGGGCTGTCGGGGCACCACAACAGCAACGAGGAGCGAGGAAATGGCATTCCATCTTTGACTTCTTGCACTCGAGCATTCAAAGGGTGGCGACACATGCCCCTAACCTGGAAAGGTTTTTTTTATTGCCAATGACGCCCACTAATAAATTCCTTTTAGGCTTCCTGCGTTTATTTACAAGGGCTCTGAAATCACATCTTTTCAATTGTTTTTTATGAAATGCTACATAACATAAAATACCCTGTTCACTGGAAGGTATGGACTAATAACAAACTGTGAGATCGTATGAACGGTGGGATCCATGCTGCTAGGAGACTTAAGGGTTCGAGGGGGGCGGGGGGGGGGGAGTTGCTCCAACTTTTATGCCCATGTTACTGTAATGATTTTAATTAATCGAATGGTCAATAAAATGTGCTTACTCGCGCTTTTCTATAACTATCAACAGCTGTGCCACAAGACTATTTTGACAGCTATTGGAGAACAAAGCACTTCTCTGAATACATTATGGAGCTCAGATGACCTTGCAAGGCGCTGTTGATATGGAAGTTACGTCAAAGCACCCAGGGCAGGGCAATCCAAGGATGGGCTAGTGGAAGAAGAGCTTTCATAGCAGCCCAAGGGCAGTGATGTAATTAGGTTGAAAGTGGAAGTAAAATGAGGTGATTGGTTAATTTTATTGCTCGGGGCATCATTGCTCCATCAGGATTCAAGCAAGCCGGGCCGAAGAAGGCTGAAATGCCAGAAACCGGTCCCCGGTAGCTTGTCTCCTTTCTGGTGAAGAATTGGCTTGGTAGTTTAGTCTGCCCTGTTCCCATGATGCACTGGGCCAGGGACAGACTGATTTGCATATAGCCAGGTTCTGAGCTGGGATGGGGCAGTGAGATAAATAACGGTGATGGATCAAGCCCTGATCTTTGGACTGGGTAAGAGTGGTCTGTTTAACTCAGACACTCTGTTCATCACCACCCCCTTTTCTAAATCATTTTTGGCCACTATAGGTGTGGCAGGGTATACTCAGACATGAGTCCCTTTCTCACTGCTCCATCAGGATTCAAGCAAGCCGGGCCGAAGAAGGCTGAAATGCCAGAAACCGGTCCCCGGTAGCTTGTCTCCTTTCTGGTGAAGAATTGGCTTGGTAGTTTAGTCTGCCCTGTTCCCATGATGCACTGGGCCAGGGACAGACTGATTTGCATATAGCCAGGTTCTGAGCTGGGATGGGGCAGTGAGATAAATAACGGTGATGGATCAAGCCCTGATCTTTGGACTGGGTAAGAGTGGTCTGTTTAACTCAGACACTCTGTTCATCACCACCCCCTTTTCTAAATCATTTTTGGCCACTATAGGTGTGGCAGGGTATACTCAGACATGAGTCCCTTTCTCACTGCTCCATCAGGATTCAAGCAAGCCGGGCCGAAGAAGGCTGAAATGCCAGAAACCGGTCCCCGGTAGCTTGTCTCCTTTCTGGTGAAGAATTGGCTTGGTAGTTTAGTCTGCCCTGTTCCCATGATGCACTGGGCCAGGGACAGACTGATTTGCATATAGCCAGGTTCTGAGCTGGGATGGGGCAGTGAGATAAATAACGGTGATGGATCAAGCCCTGATCTTTGGACTGGGTAAGAGTGGTCTGTTTAACTCAGACACTCTGTTCATCACCACCCCCTTTTCTAAATCATTTTTGGCCACTATAGGTGTGGCAGGGTATACTCAGACATGAGTCCCTTTCTCACTGCTCCATCAGGATTCAAGCAAGCCGGGCCGAAGAAGGCTGAAATGCCAGAAACCGGTCCCCGGTAGCTTGTCTCCTTTCTGGTGAAGAATTGGCTTGGTAGTTTAGTCTGCCCTGTTCCCATGATGCACTGGGCCAGGGACAGACTGATTTGCATATAGCCAGGTTCTGAGCTGGGATGGGGCAGTGAGATAAATAACGGTGATGGATCAAGCCCTGATCTTTGGACTGGGTAAGAGTGGTCTGTTTAACTCAGACACTCTGTTCATCACCACCCCCTTTTCTAAATCATTTTTGGCCACTATAGGTGTGGCAGGGTATACTCAGACATGAGTCCCTTTCTCACTGCTCCATCAGGATTCAAGCAAGCCGGGCCGAAGAAGGCTGAAATGCCAGAAACCGGTCCCCGGTAGCTTGTCTCCTTTCTGGTGAAGAATTGGCTTGGTAGTTTAGTCTGCCCTGTTCCCATGATGCACTGGGCCAGGGACAGACTGATTTGCATATAGCCAGGTTCTGAGCTGGGATGGGGCAGTGAGATAAATAACGGTGATGGATCAAGCCCTGATCTTTGGACTGGGTAAGAGTGGTCTGTTTAACTCAGACACTCTGTTCATCACCACCCCCTTTTCTAAATCATTTTTGGCCACTATAGGTGTGGCAGGGTATACTCAGACATGAGTCCCTTTCTCACTGCTCCATCAGGATTCAAGCAAGCCGGGCCGAAGAAGGCTGAAATGCCAGAAACCGGTCCCCGGTAGCTTGTCTCCTTTCTGGTGAAGAATTGGCTTGGTAGTTTAGTCTGCCCTGTTCCCATGATGCACTGGGCCAGGGACAGACTGATTTGCATATAGCCAGGTTCTGAGCTGGGATGGGGCAGTGAGATAAATAACGGTGATGGATCAAGCCCTGATCTTTGGACTGGGTAAGAGTGGTCTGTTTAACTCAGACACTCTGTTCATCACCACCCCCTTTTCTAAATCATTTTTGGCCACTATAGGTGTGGCAGGGTATACTCAGACATGAGTCCCTTTCTCACTGCTCCATCAGGATTCAAGCAAGCCGGGCCGAAGAAGGCTGAAATGCCAGAAACCGGTCCCCGGTAGCTTGTCTCCTTTCTGGTGAAGAATTGGCTTGGTAGTTTAGTCTGCCCTGTTCCCATGATGCACTGGGCCAGGGACAGACTGATTTGCATATAGCCAGGTTCTGAGCTGGGATGGGGCAGTGAGATAAATAACGGTGATGGATCAAGCCCTGATCTTTGGACTGGGTAAGAGTGGTCTGTTTAACTCAGACACTCTGTTCATCACCACCCCCTTTTCTAAATCATTTTTGGCCACTATAGGTGTGGCAGGGTATACTCAGACATGAGTCCCTTTCTCACTGCTCCATCAGGATTCAAGCAAGCCGGGCCGAAGAAGGCTGAAATGCCAGAAACCGGTCCCCGGTAGCTTGTCTCCTTTCTGGTGAAGAATTGGCTTGGTAGTTTAGTCTGCCCTGTTCCCATGATGCACTGGGCCAGGGACAGACTGATTTGCATATAGCCAGGTTCTGAGCTGGGATGGGGCAGTGAGATAAATAACGGTGATGGATCAAGCCCTGATCTTTGGACTGGGTAAGAGTGGTCTGTTTAACTCAGACACTCTGTTCATCACCACCCCCTTTTCTAAATCATTTTTGGCCACTATAGGTGTGGCAGGGTATACTCAGACATGAGTCCCTTTCTCACTGCTCCATCAGGATTCAAGCAAGCCGGGCCGAAGAAGGCTGAAATGCCAGAAACCGGTCCCCGGTAGCTTGTCTCCTTTCTGGTGAAGAATTGGCTTGGTAGTTTAGTCTGCCCTGTTCCCATGATGCACTGGGCCAGGGACAGACTGATTTGCATATAGCCAGGTTCTGAGCTGGGATGGGGCAGTGAGATAACTAACGGTGATGGATCAAGCCCTGATCTTTGGACTGGGTAAGAGTGGTCTGTTTAACTCAGACACTCTGTTCATCACCACCCCCTTTTCTAAATCATTTTTGGCCACTATAGGTGTGGCAGGGTATACTCAGACATGAGTCCCTTTCTCACTGCTCCATCAGGATTCAAGCAAGCCGGGCCGAAGAAGGCTGAAATGCCAGAAACCGGTCCCCGGTAGCTTGTCTCCTTTCTGGTGAAGAATTGGCTTGGTAGTTTAGTCTGCCCTGTTCCCATGATGCACTGGGCCAGGGACAGACTGATTTGCATATAGCCAGGTTCTGAGCTGGGATGGGGCAGTGAGATAAATAACGGTGATGGATCAAGCCCTGATCTTTGGACTGGGTAAGAGTGGTCTGTTTAACTCAGACACTCTGTTCATCACCACCCCCTTTTCTAAATCATTTTTGGCCACTATAGGTGTGGCAGGGTATACTCAGACATGAGTCCCTTTCTCACTGCTCCATCAGGATTCAAGCAAGCCGGGCCGAAGAAGGCTGAAATGCCAGAAACCGGTCCCCGGTAGCTTGTCTCCTTTCTGGTGAAGAATTGGCTTGGTAGTTTAGTCTGCCCTGTTCCCATGATGCACTGGGCCAGGGACAGACTGATTTGCATATAGCCAGGTTCTGAGCTGGGATGGGGCAGTGAGATAAATAACGGTGATGGATCAAGCCCTGATCTTTGGACTGGGTAAGAGTGGTCTGTTTAACTCAGACACTCTGTTCATCACCACCCCCTTTTCTAAATCATTTTTGGCCACTATAGGTGTGGCAGGGTATACTCAGACATGAGTCCCTTTCTCACTGCTCCATCAGGATTCAAGCAAGCCGGGCCGAAGAAGGCTGAAATGCCAGAAACCGGTCCCCGGTAGCTTGTCTCCTTTCTGGTGAAGAATTGGCTTGGTAGTTTAGTCTGCCCTGTTCCCATGATGCACTGGGCCAGGGACAGACTGATTTGCATATAGCCAGGTTCTGAGCTGGGATGGGGCAGTGAGATAAATAACGGTGATGGATCAAGCCCTGATCTTTGGACTGGGTAAGAGTGGTCTGTTTAACTCAGACACTCTGTTCATCACCACCCCCTTTTCTAAATCATCATTGCTCTTCGACACATCTGGTCCCCAAGCACCAATTTTGACGGGAGAGGAATCATTGGAAAGGGGGAAATCTCCCTTTTCCATTGGTATCCTTCCCTATATCGCTGCTCCTGGATGTCTGCAGGAGGGTAATCCCCGATCAGGGATAGACACACCAGACCATAGGGATGAGCTAGTGGCCCCCTAAGCAGGACTACGCTCTGCTGCCCCCAGAAAACTCTCACTGGGGCAGAAACCCCACCAGATGCCAAAAAGGCTTGAGGACGGCTCATTCAGAACGCCCACAAATGTCTCTCTGCCTCCCTAGTAGTGGAATGGGAAGGTTTATATGCAATCTGACCCCCTAGCACGCCCAGCAAGGACAAATCAAACCAGAGAGCTTGTGAAGATCGTGTTGACTTGACATGGTCCCGGTTTAATTGCATCCTAAGGAAGGCACCAGGTCAAATCACCCAAGTGGAATACAATTTCTATTTGGAGAAGTGTAGGAATGCTGGGAGGTAGGAATTCTATGGATCCTTCAGATTTATGAACTTTCTCTCACAGAAATGTAAGGAAAGTGAGAGATTTTTGCCAAGGTTTGAAGTGTGCAGAGCATTGTGTTTAAGAAAAATTAGTGTGGTCCATGGAAGTCTCATCACCCTGGACTGCCCTGGGCGTGTTGTCTTAAGAAATGTCTACGTTGTGTAGGTTTTCATGGGTGGCTGTATGTAAATTCCATAGCTACTCATGTTGCCAAAAAAAGTATTTTTTCATGGCACAACTTTGATGTCTCCTTTTCTGGCGGAAAAGCCCCTTACATGGGATTAGGAATGAAGACTTGCCCTGAGTGCCCAGGTGCAGTGATATCTGGATGTTTGGTAACAATGTTTGTTATTGGTGAACATTGATCATGTATGTGCGCCATGACCTAGGCCTATCTTACGGATTGCGGTCTGGTTAGGCTGGAAGTGGCGAAAGACAGCCGCCTTTACCAAGAGCTAAGTAGCATGAACACATTAATGGCATCAAGCCACTTTGTAATAAAGAATCCCTTGTGTAGGCTTATTGGACTTGGCCATTATTTAGGGATGTTTAGAACACTTAGCACAGATACTAGTAAAGTTCTGGTATTTTGCTTAGCCAAAGTCCTGTTGGCTTTATGGATTAGACGCCCAAAGTGTCCTGTGCAATATAGTTATAGTATATATTAATTATTAATTTTATACTAATGATATGTATTGTCTTACTTGATTTTTATTCTAACATGGGAATTTAAGTGTTTCTTTTCTATAAAATGATGTATTTTGGGGATTTTACTATTATCATTGTATGCATGTATTGTTTGAGATGCACTTTTAAGAACTCTGTCATCGATTATAACGAGGACGATGAATATAGAATCAGTATTCTAACCAGCCACATTTCTCTTGTCATGAAAGTGGGGCTCACTGGCCCACTCGAGTAAAGGTCGGCTGCTGTGCTTAGCTCACCAGGATGGAGGTAGCACTGGCAGCATATGGAAGTTTGAGTTCATTGCACTGTTATTTATGTGTGACAGTTCTGCAGTGCATGCAGCCTGAGCGCATGTTGGTATACAGCATGGTGATATGTATGTATGTATTGGCTGCCATACATGGGAGGCTACATGTGTGTCGGTGTTCATCTCCTGAAGATGCGCGAGTACCTGTGAGTAGTACAGTGTATGGAGACCTGTGGATTCCATACTGAGAACCCCAGGGTCTGCTGGAGAAGGACTGTGGACATAGAGGAGCCCCCCAGGCAGATTTGTGGATTGCTACATCCCTGAGAGCTGGGTGGGGCAAACACACTGGAGGAAGGGCCCTTTGTGCACTTCAAAGGGGCTCATTGAGTTTAGAGGGCACCGGTGAAAGGGGCCTGCCGACACAGTGGTGTGATCACTATCAAACTTGGAGTGGCTTCTACTGTGATAAACTGCTTCCTGGACAAAGAACAAGATGGGGGGCACTTTAAAAGGAAAAACATCTGTAACACAAATTTTAAAGACTGAGACACTAAGTCACATTTGTTTCTGGAAACAGATAATATAAAAAGGGGAGTTTAAGGCTTCTGAATTGTCAAAGTGAAGCTGTAAATCAGTATGGATAAGTTCAGAATGACATCTGCCTGTTCTGACCAGGAATGGGGCCTGAAAGTCTGCCAGTTTCCCTGCTGGGTGAAGGAACATCACTCAAGAGAATCAAGAACACTCACCCTGGAGCTCGGAGAACCAGCTTCTGCCTGACATAAACCACAGGACCCTGTGAGGAGGTCATCAGCTGGAAGGACAAGGTCCAGTGAGAATCGTGCTAAGTGGATCCCGTGAGTGGACTGTGAGATTCTGGTCTGTTGGGACCACTGCACCGATGGGGCCATTTATCTGTGTGCCCTCTTCATTACCCCTGTATGCCAGATGGGGGCCACAATGAAGATTGATGGCCGTCACCCTGGGGCATCAATGTATTGAAAGCAGGGCATTGCGGGAATGTATGACGTTACAATGCATGCCTTTACAACACAGTTTTTACATCGCAACATCCATTACAACTCATGTTTTTACTACGCATGCCTTTACAATGCATACGATTACATCGCATAATTTTGGGGGGTAACAGTAGCGTAAGTGTTGGATAGTGTAGGGGTTAAAATTACTATTCCTACTCCAGTGAGTGCAACAGTAGGGTAAGTGTTGGATAGTGTAGGGGTTAAAACTATGTGTTGTAATGGTATGCGTTGTAATGTCATGCGTTGTAGTGACATGCGTTGTAATGGCTGCGTTGTAATGTCATGTGATTGAAAGGATGTTGCGATGTAATGACTGCGTTGTAAAGGTAGTGCGTTGTAATGACTGCATTGTAAAGGTTGTTTCCCCATTGCGGTGACCTGAAGGGGATGTCACCTTGTGTGCCACTGTTATCAATCCCCTGTCTTACAGGATGGGTGTGTTGTGAGGTGGACGGATGTTTTCTTTGCAGTTGTGACCCACAGAGGAAGAACTGGTGTAACTTGCATTGACTAACACACTACTGCATGGGGACACTTTGACTTTCACAAAGCCATTCTGGAACTGCTAAGACTTGAACTTAGTGTTGGCA
This sequence comes from Lissotriton vulgaris, assembly GCF_964263255.1. NCBI lineage: Eukaryota > Metazoa > Chordata > Amphibia > Caudata > Salamandridae > Lissotriton > Lissotriton vulgaris. The sequence continues at coordinate 1,390,677,895 of NC_141687.1, read as the reverse complement.
ACTTTCTTGGATGTCTTCTCGTGTGAATGGGGAATAACCATGGTCATTTGACAGGGAAGTGGGACTCAAGAGGTGACCCGGATAACACTAGTGTGCCTGCTTTATGAAGACTGTATATTATTTGTGCTGTGCCATATTATAATTTGTGTTCATAAATAAATACTACCCTTTACCTAAAAGAAAGTATTTGAATGAACAATCATTTATTGGGGTTGCTGGATGTATTTTGAGTTGTGAGTCTCTGTTCACCCTGCGCTTATCTCCTCCTAGAGAAGCCTTGGATTGCTCAACCTGTGCCACCACCAAGAGTCATGTGTTGAAGGGGTACTTGGCCCAGTTCCTCAGAACCTATTGCCTTACCTCAAGTGCGGAGATACCCCTCAGGGGGCCGAGTTCTGCGCTATATAAGAATATAAATAAATAAATAAATAAATAGGACAGTTCCTGGGACATCAGGAGTAAAGACCTTGACCACCACCGTTTGACTTAGTAGCTTCTACTTGCCCGAAGATCCTCTGGCAATCTCCACAATGTGTTTAAAGACTTTCCTGTCACAGGCACTTGGCATACACAAAAAAGTGTTTTTTGGGTTTTGAAGATATCCATGGATGGTAGCCGAATCATGGCCAAAATTCCAAAGCTACTCACGCCACCAAAAAGGGTTGTTTTTCATTCAGAAATATGATGTCTTAGTGTCTCATTTGGGGGTTTTCTCTGTCACAGGCGCAAAGCTCAGCAACACAAGTGGTGTATAAGTTTTAATGGGAGGAGTGCAGAAATGCTTGGTGGTAGGAGTTTGGCGGATACCTGCAGATTCAGGAACTTTCCCTCAGAAATATGAGGAAAGTGTGTGATTTTAGCCAACGTTTGAGCATCACGGGGCATCTTGGGTTAGGAAATGATATTGGATCCACACAAGTCACAAGACCACGGACTACCCTAGTTGTTTAGCTTTGAAAAATGTCTGGGCTTGGTAGATTACATAGGTTACGGTCGAGCCCAGGGCAAAAGTCAGGAACTATTTACATTATTGAAAAGGGTGGTTTTGTATGGCTGAAATTTGATGTATTCAAGTTGTGTTTCAGGACCTTTCTAGTTGCAGACACTAGGCCACTCAAGTGGGGTAATGTTTTTATTGGTAGAAGTATGAGACACTAGGTGGTAGGAATTTTCTTTAATCCCTGCAGATTTCGTAACTTTTACTCTCAGAAATGTGATTTTAGCCAAATTTGGGGTTTGCAGACTTTGTGGGTAAGAAATTATAGTGGAAACCATGCAAGTCATACTTCCCTGGACTCCCCTCGGTATCTAGTTTCAAGCAATTTCTTGGTTTTTTAGTTTTCCCATAGTGGCCACTGAGCCCGGGTTAAACCTCCACAGCTTCACACTTGGTCAAAAAGGAGTATTTTTCCTGCAAGAAATTTGATGTTGCCATGTCACATTTTGAGGCTTTCCTGTCGCAACCTCTTGGCCTAACCACACAAGTGAAAGAGACATTTATAAATGAAAGAGACATTTATAAAGTGCATGGCTACCCGTAGGCCTCCCAGCGCTAATACAAGTGGGGTATTGTCTTTATTAGGAGAAGAGTGGGAACCCTTCGTAGTATTCATGTTGTGGATCCCTGTAGACTGCAGCGCATTCCCTTACTGAAATCTTAAGAAATGTGTAATTTTTGCTAAATTTTGGTGTTTTTAGGATATTGTGGATAAGTAACCTAGAGGGATACAAGGCATCTATACAAGTCACACCACCCCAGAATCTCCTGGCTATCTATTTCTCAGAAATGTCTCGATTTTGTAGGGTTTTGTGGATGGCAGCCAAGCCCGGGCTCCAATTCCACAGCTACGTACATCACTAAAAAGGTTGTCTTTTTTGTGCCAGAAGTTCTATGTCTCCATGTCGCAGTTTGGTGCCATTCGGTTCACAGGATAGAGGCCCAGGCACACAAGTGGGGCATTGGTTTATCTGGAGAAGTGTGGGGACGTTGGGTGGTATGAATTCTATGTAACCCCATAGATTCTGAAACTTTCCCTCTCAATAATGAGGAACGTTATAATTTTAGCAAAAATGTGGGTATTTGCGGGACATGAGGTCAAGAAACCATAGCAAGATTCATGCAAGTTAGACTACCCTGGACTCCTCTAGGTGTCTATTTCTCGTAAATGTTTGGGTTTTATAGGTTTCTGAGGAAGGCAGCCAAGCCCAGGACGAAATTCTACAGCTACATACAACAACAAAAAGGTAAATTTTTCGTGCTAGAAATTTGATGCTTACACGTCACATTTTGAAGCCTTTTGTGTCAGGAGTTCGAAGCCTAGCCACACAAGTTCGGTATCAGTTTTATCTAGAAAAGCATGGGAGCACTGGATGGTAGGAATCTTATTGATCTCCACAGATTTTGGAACTTTTCCTCAAAGAAATATGAGAAAAGTGTATGCTTTTAGCCACAATTTTGCATTTGGGGAGCATTGTTGTTAAGAAACCATAGTGGGATTCACGCAGGTCACACCACCCAGGACTCCCTTTTCAGAAATATATTGGTTTGGAATTTCCCATGGGTAGTGGCTGAACACAGCCCAAAAATCACAACTACCCACATTGACAGAAAAGGTTGGTTTTCATGCCAGAAATTTGATGTCTCCACATCATGTTTTTGGGTCTTGCATGTTACGGCACTAGCCCTAGCAGCACAAGTGGAGTTCTGTTTTCAGTAGGCAAAGTGTGGATATGCTTGAAGATAAGAATGTTGTGGCTCCCCACAGTTTCTGGTATGTTTCCTCGCAAAATGTATGTAAAGTGTGTGATTTTATCCAAGTGTGAGGTTTGCAGGACTTGGTGGGTAAGAAAACACGGCAGAATCCATGCAAGCCACACCATCATGGACTTTGTTGGATATCTAGTTTTTTTAAATGTCTAGGTTTGGAAGTTTACCTTGATAGTGGATGAGCCAGGACCAAATTCCACAGCTCCCCACATGACTTGTGTTTTATGCCAGAAATGTTATCTCTCCATGTTGCATTTTCGGGGCTTTACTGTAGCAGGTCCTAGGTCCGGTGACACAAATGGTGCATAATTTTATTGGGAGACTTTTGGAAATTCTTTCTGGGTTTGCAGAGCTCTGTGGGTCAGATAACCTAGTGGGATTTACACAAGTCACACCACCCTGGACGTCTCTGGGTGCCTCTTTTGCAGAAATGCTTGGGTTTGAAGGTTTCCATGAATGTTAACTCCATGTCACATCTTGGGGCCTTATGTGTCGCCGGTGCTAGGCCCAGTCAAACAAGTGGGATTCTGGTTTCATCAGGAGAAGTGTGGGACACAGAATAGTAGACCATTTGGTATGACAAATAGAGTTTTTCTCCATTTTTGATTTTCAAATATAACCCTGTGCACAATTAAGAATCACAGTTTGCAAAACGTCCTCTGAATCATACAATGGTATGTTTAAGTCATAATAATCAGTGAAAGGATCGGATGCACACCGGTTTTATCCAAATGTATTTTCGTGTACTCTTTGAAACTGCGTGCGTTGCTGGAGTAAGTGCCTTGCCCATTAGCACTACAGGTTTAAATACACATTCAAAATGTGGGGCAACATGTAGCCCCACTTCCAGCCGCACTGCTGCAATGCGCTACATTTTTTGCGACCGTTCATTAAGGTTCTCTTCAGGTAATCCGTGTTTTCCCATTTTTAAAAAACAATTCAAACTTTCTTTATCAAGCGTTTTACTCCAATCCACACGCAGATACGCTTATGCCATTTTCCAAGCTTCTTATGTTACTGTAGTGCCCAACCGGGCCTCAAACTGAAACACGACTAGTGCATAGTTCGTTCCAGGCAGCATTTATTAAAAACCCGATGCATTTCAGGCCAAAGCCCTTCTTCAGGGGTAACTGTGGGTAACGATAAAATATTTACCATAAGCATGTCATACGTTTAAATATAAACAGTACATCAAATTTTGGCCCGATTGGGCACTACAGTAACATAAGAAGCTTGGAAAATGGCATTAGCGTATCTGCGTGTGGATTGGAGTAAAACGCTTGATAAAGAAAGTTTGAATTGTTTTTTAAAAATGGGAAAACACGGATCACCTAAAGAGAACCTTAATGAACTGTCGCAAAAAATGTAGCGCATTGCAGCAGTGCGGCTGGAAGTGGGGCTACATGTTGCCCCACATTTTGAATGTGTATTTAAACCTGTAGTGCTAATTGGGCAAGGCACTTACTCCAGCAACGCACGCAGTTTCAAAGAGTACACGAAAATACATTTGGATAAAACCCGTGTGCATCCGATCCTTTCACTGATTAGTATTACATGTTGCCCTACACAAGGATTGCACCCAAAGAAAGAAAATGGACAAAAGGAAAAATGGGAGAAAGAAAGGAATCATCCACACGCAAGATGAAACAACTGCGTTCGTTAAGCCAGTCGGCGTTGATGAATAAGAAAATGGACGTGAAATAATTACCTATTGTACATCGGTACAATACATTACTTTACATATCATTCTGAGAGGCGTTCCATGGGTGGAACATGGGTGTTCCCAGGCATCCACCGATGGATTTTACGCAATTCTAGATGTACACTGGTCTGTAAACATGTGATTGCATCAATCAATCAATCAGGGATTTATTAAAGCGCTACTACTCACCCATAAGGATCTCAAGGCGCTAGGGGTAGGGGGGGGGGGTTGCAGGTGCCATTCCATCAAGGAGGGGGTCTGTCGAAGAGCCAAGTATTGAGGTTTCTTGCGAGGATGGGGAGCGATGTTTTCTGTCTGAGGTGGAGCAGAAGGGCGTTCCATGCTTTGGCAGCGAGGACGGAGAAAGAGCGGCCTCCCAATCTGGTCTTTCTGCTGAGGGGGACCACGGCGTGGGAAAGCTTGGCTGATCATAGGCTTCTTTCTGGTGCGTGGAATTTGAGTCGGCTGTTCAGGTATGCTGGTCCGGTGCCATGGAGGGCCTTGTGTGTGTGGGTGAGTATCTTGAAAGTGATTCTCGCCTCGATGGAGAGCCAGTTGAGTGTGTGCAGGTGCTGGGAGATGGGCAGTGTTTTGGCAGGTTTAAGACTAGTCTTGCTGCGGTGTTCTGGAAGTTTTGTAGCCTGCGGTGAGGTTTTTGTTTATTCCGGCGTAGAGTGCGTTGCCGTAGTCGAGTCTGCTGGTGACCAGGGCATGAGTAATGGTCTTTCGGTGTTCAAGGGGGATCCTTTTTTTTTTTTAACTGTGTTTTTATTGCAGTATCAAAAAATATATATAATCACATATTCCAAGTGTCCAGTCAGTTATAAAAGTCCTGCAAAAAACATAAAGTAAGCATTACACAGCCATTTAGCCCACAACCCAGAGGTCGGGCGGCGATAGCTAGAGAGATCTAAGCATGGATCAGCATAAAAGAAACAAGGACCTCTGTTGGACCGGATTATCAAGTATCTGCTTTTCTTTAACTCAAGGGGGATCCATTTGAAGGTCTTACGAAGGAGGCGGAGGGTGTGGAAGCAGGAAGATGAGACGGAGTTGATTTGGTGGTCCAATTTGATCTCTGAGTCCAGGATGATTCCCAGGTTGTATGCATGGTCCGTGGGGGTTGGCGGGTTTCCGAGGGCGGTGGGCCACCAGGTGTCGCTCCAGGCATCGGGGTTTTGGCCCATGATGAGTGCTTCTGTTTTGTTGGTGTTTAGTTGTAAGCAGCTGTTTTTCATCCACTTGGTGGCAGCTTCCATGCCTTCTTGAAAGGTGTGGCTGCCGGTGTTGGGCTCGTTGGAGAGGGAGAGGATGAGTTGGGCGTCGTCTGTGTATGACACGATGTTGAGTCTGTATGTTCTTATGATGTAGACGTTGAAGAGTGTCAGGCTGACACGACAAGAGATGGCATAATGAGAAAAAAAAATGATCCTCCTAGTTATTTCTCCTTTCTATGTGTGCTGTAATATACATCGGAAAATGCCTCAAGAGATTGTTTTGTGTTGGAAATAATTCCTTCCTGCACAAAAATAAATCTCCTTATAAGGCAGACATAGTTGCACCATAGTGCCAGGGTCCCTGCATTGGCGATAGGCTGCCTGAAGTGTTCCAGCAGTATGAGAAAGAAGAAGTGTGCCATATCTTAGTAGATATGGCACATTTCTCCTTGATCTCTTTCACACAGCGCAGTACAGCAAGTAGCCTTGCTACACTGCCTTGCGTGAAAGGTTAGTATATCTGGCCCCAAATGCCTGATTAGCACCCCAAATAATCATGCGACCTTAACGGAAAAAGATCATTGGGGGTACTTTCTTCCCGGTGCAAAGGGGCAATTTATGGAACTTACTTCCTTCAAGGATGAAAGCCATGGATACCCACATGGAATTCAGCACAGTGGTAAATGCACGACGCTTTACAACACTATTCTAAATGGAAATGACAGACTGATATCTCTATACTACCTCAAGACTAGCCAGCACCAGCAAAAATAGCCAACACAGATAAATGAGAGTCAAATATCTTCCAGTTTCATCCAGTAAAAGGACAGACAACACGCCAGATATGGCTCAATGGCTTAGTCAACCACTGTCGAAGGAATCAAAACTGGCCTTACAAATAAATAATAGGAACTTGTAAATGACAAGAACTAGACTTCCTTTCACAAGCCATGTAAATGTAAATGTTGACTACAAATAAAGATTTTTGCAGAGAACTGGGTATTTGTGAATGCATGGAACATTAAGCTACACCCTGCATGATCCTGCATGTCTAATGTACAGCAGGTGCTCCTGGTATGAGCAAGACTATCTATGAACCACAAACTAACTAACCACAAAATACTTTCTGTCCCTACATTTATGAACTTTATTTCATCCAACTGTTTCAGCTAAGATGTATAACAAACTGTTCATGAGTGGCAAGACAACTAGACTATGAACAATATGATAAATGTAGTGTCCAGATGCATGGTAATATCACTTCAAGTGGGATGCACCCATACAACTCAAATACATTACAATTTAACAACCCTAACCCTTAAAAGGTAACATACAGTTAGTAACGTCATGGTATTTATTGAGCTTTCAGTGCTAAACTCTGAATGTTGCTAGCTTTAGAGTCATGAGTCGACCCCAGGCATCACAGGCAAACCTGAAGGCCATGAGGGTCGATGCACCAAATGCCTGGGGGAGCGGAAGTGACATCACATACTCTTTGACCTCGCTCTTATCACAGGAAGTGATGTCATATGACCCTTGACTCTGATTTTTTCAGGAAGGCATGTCACATGACCTAACTTCACAACAATTGAGGATTTGATTGGATAATATTACAAAGTAAGGCAAAGTTGCGCTGTGCGCAACCAACCACCCATGGGTTTTGACACATATACCTATCTACAAACATTGGGAAAAAAGAATGTGCACCACAATTTGCAGCCTTCCCGAGGCAGGCATAATGAGAACTTTTTCCTTTCTTCTTGATTTCTATTTTTGCATAGGCGGTCTGCTGCACAGCACACATACAAAATGGACAATGCCTTAAATCATAGCTTTTGTAATGGAAAGAACCCCTTCTAGTAAAAAACCTATTCTTCAGAGAATGCACACAGCATGCACTCTGGCACAAGGGTATGTGCATTGACACATGACTGCGAAAAGTGCACTGGGAGAAAAAGACAATTTTAAATTTGGTGTAGAATTGCCTTGTGTCAAAGAATACTAAATCTGGGCCACAGTCTCACTCACTGCTTGTCCCTACCACTCATGCACACATGCATACACCCAGGACTTGTTACATTTTATCCAGCACTACTACAATAACACATAGTTATAGAATGCTAATTTGGGGGGAGAAAATGGTTATTCTTTAAACTCGTCTTGCTGCAGGGTCTTTCGTGGCAATGCTCCTTTGAGCCGCTGTACAGTTAAGGTGGGAATTGTCTAAGTAAATAAGAGAGTAGAGTCAATCAGAACCAAGTCCTGTTATTCAAATCTATAACCTGCACAAAGGTTAGTAGGCAAAAAGGCAATGTTCCGATTTAGGGCGCGGACTGTTCTGCCATTTTCCATATCTCCACTAGATGGCAGTGTTGTTATGCGGATTGAGCAATATCCTCTTAGCTGCATCGCTGAGTCAATGCAGGTTTTCAGTCAGCCACGGTAGTTTATCAACCAACATCAAGCCGTTCGACTGTGAAGCTCAGTGCGGTTGCTCGGAAGCATGTACTGTCTTAAGATTTGTTTCTAATGCATATGAATTGAAAAGCACACTATATAACAATTTTGCGATAACACACAGAGACGTTGTAAAGCATGGGCAAAGTGGGCAATGGCACAGGGCCCCAGGCTTTCATGGGCCTCCTGATGCAGTCAGCTCTGTTCTGCAGTGAGTCTTGCCCTGATGACCTTCAATAATTCTTAAACCGATCCTCTTAAACACCGTGTTTATTTAATGTAATTTTTATTATTGGTGATGTGTGGGAGTCTATTACAGACATTTTGGAGAGAAATGTTTGTTTTTCAACACTGTGCAAAATCCATAACAGATACTCTTTTAGATCAAAACAGGACCTCACATATGGGTGAAGATTAAGAATAATATTTGTAATAATATTAGTGAGCTGCTGCAGTATATTTAAGTATTTAAAATACCATTGTCCTTGAGTATTAGATGCACACACCAGGGGTGTCTCCTCCATGTGGGCGGAGGAGCGTCACCCCACTGCTTTCTCGCAGTGTGTACTGCAGAAACATAAAATTGTATTATAAATACCATTTAATGTTTCTGCTTCTCGCTCTGCGAGAAATCAGAAGGGTTTGGTTGGGGGCTGGTGGGTGGGCGGTCCTGCTCGAGGGCTTGCCCATCTGAGGACGCTGACTGTTTGGTCAAACGAGTAATAGGCACTCTGCATTTTTGGAGAAAATGGCCTCCCTATAGATGCCTGTGTGGTCGGCGTCACAGCCAATCACAATGCTGCCATTGCAGAGTTGCGTTTGCCTTAGGGGAGGGGGGCGCCTGGGCTGCTTCCTGTGAGGAGCAGAAACCATGCAGGCCCGTACTGGGCGGGTGAAGGTAAGTTAACTTTCTTTTTTAATTAAATCCACCCCCCACCCACAAGTCATGCCGGGTGCAATTGGTAAACACATTTAGAATTTGGACTAGTGGGACTGTGCACTGTCTGTGACCAAAGAGGGCATGAAAGAGCTGAAATTGGGCCATGAATCCAAAGATGTTCCCAACAGGGGCCTCCAAATTAGCTTTGGCACAGGACCCACAAAATCCTCAAGATGTACCTGATAACACAAATGTTGGGTCGGGTTCTATGAAGTCAGACTTAGTACAAAGTTACAAGGTGTGTTCCGAGGAGTGGCAAGATTCCAGTGGCCCTAATGCAAGCAAGGAAAGTGCCCCGATTCCTAAATTTGAGAGCAAAAAACAGCTATAATTTAGATACAGTGGTCTCATCATAGGTCTGAGTCCTGGTGCCCGATTGATAACTACGCCGCTGGGGTGTGTTTTAAGACCAAGAAAAGTTAATATTTCAGTATTGGTGCAGAACTGAACAGGAGCGGATTGCATTCTGAAGATAGGCCCATTACAGTGATGGTCCAGATTGAACTGTATGATTGTAAGATGACTGAAGAAAAGTTAATAAAAATCTGTTTAAAAAAAAAAAACTGAACAGGAGCGGATTCGTACGAGCGCGCAAAAACAAGATGGCCACCTCCCTGTAAGCTCGTGTTGAAGGGGCCTGTTTTTATTGACAAATTCCTGAATTCCAGTCACAATCTACTGGAAAATGTACTAGCAGCCCTGTGAAGCCTTACCTGCTGCTGTGGTGTTTTTTTCTGGTGCTGAGAACATCAGTAGTTTTACTTCCTTCTGATTCAGCTCGGAGATCTACCTAAGGTATTGCCCAGACTTCCTGTCAGGGGGGCGGAGCAAGTATTCAGGAAAGGGCCTGGCTTTGGCCTAACCACTCCCACAGTCTGTTTTAGCTGCTACACCAGCTTTTCCTTTGCTGCATTTTTCTACATTTATCTTTTATCCCTGTACTTTGCATTTATTTAATCCTTTGTTTTTATAATACGGAAATGGAGAAAAAAAATGAGCAAAACCCCAATAATAAGTGGAAAAAACAGATTTCTCCTCCTCCTGTAAAATCTAAAGTGGTGGATTCTAGTGAGCCTTCTTTGGCATTAATTCTTGACGAACTTCTTGCGCTGCCGGCCAACACTGATACCATTGCGTCAGAAATCAAAAACCTACGTAAAGATATGGCTAATATGTCAATGAAAGTTTCTGATAATTCCATTAAAATACCAGATAACAAAGTTAAAATTGACGCCTTTACACCACTAGTAAAACCAAAGGGGATGATGGACGGAGTGTTGAACATTGCAAGCACTCACCCCCAGTCAACTGATCTGGGTTTAATCCATCATCATTCTTTAGCTCATTCTGCCACCCCAGTTCAGACATGGCCCTATGCAAATCAGTCTGACCCTGCGCCTCATGGGAACAGTCCAGCCCGAACTGCCAAGCCATGTCTTCCCTGGACCGGAAACAAGCATCCTGGGACCGGTTTCTGGCTAATCAGCCATCATCAGCCAGGCTAGCTTGTATACAGTGGCCACTTTACGGCTCCTTTAATTCACAAGTTCTCGCCAACTTAGAGGAACAATTAATGAAATGATAAAACGCGCCCGTCTATGTTTGAATCTGTCCGATTTTGGAGGAAAGAGATAGAGCAGAGAGCTAGAAAGCAGAAGGCTCAAGAAAGAAAACAGGAACGTATGTCAATGGCCGACCACGCCAGAGAAAATTTACAAAATCACATGACAAAATCAGTAGAAATAGCTGATAGGGAACATGGGGCCCGGGTACAAAAATGTTATCCAGCTCGTGAGGAGAAAGGAAAGGGACATCTGGAAGGGGGAGAAGAAGGTGATTCCTTGCTTGATACCATGCTAGAAATCCCTCCTGCATATGCCCCAATGTACCCTGCCCTGACGCCTCACACCCCGCATGTCCCCCCGCCACCGCCCACTCCTGCCCCCATTGTCCCTCTTACTGTTCTCCCTGTCAAACCAACCCTCCTGATTTTTCCTATGACACCGACCACGCCCGCTAACCATGTACCCGCTGCGGGAATGACAACAAGTCTCCATCCGCCCAGCCCCTGCAGCTTTACCCTTACAAGCCCTTTTCCTACTTCTCCGTGGTCTACAGTTAAGCAGGATTTATATAAATTGTTGAATTCCCCCGACTGGCCTCCTCGCGCTCTGCAGTCAGCTTTTTGTCCCTTTAAGAAAATGACCTATAAGAAGCAACAGTGTGAATGTTGGATAAATAATGGGAATATTTATGCCTTTAAAGACATATGGTACACCTTTTCCCAGTGGACGATTATGGAATAGACCACCTCGGCTGAATACATGTGTACGCTGGTCATGCAAAGATTTGAGAATGCGCTTATGCAGATACCCACCGAATTAATGGACCTTAGGTCGCAAATAAAAAGAGGCGATGTTCAGGGAGAGGGGATGTTTGGCGCTATGGCTGCTTTAATGGCTTACCGTGATATGACCGCTTTTACCAACACCCCTCTGGAAACAGCTATGCCAATGAGAGAGGCGGTCCCTGTCTTTGTTAACGCACGTACCGAAGTCCAAAATAATCGCAGAGGGGCTGTTAAGGCACACTGGCGCAGGCTTTGGGTTCATGTTCCTTGGAAAAGGCCAGAAGTAATGCAGTTAAAAGGACAATTACCAGATCCCTTGAAGAATCAGGCTGCCTTTTACAGAGAATTAGGTCAGATTATATCTGCAGGTACTCTCGTTCTTGAGGATATAGATTTACTTTTTGGTACGTTGTCCCCACTGAAATTTGGGACAAGATTAGACAAACTGACCATGAAGTGGCGTTGGGAGGTAAATGGGCTGACCTAGAGGCTATGGAAGAAGCAAGGGTAGGAGGGACTAAACCAGAAGCTGCCATCCTGACGTTGCCTGGTAAAATAATGACGTTTATGAAAACACTTTTGCCGGAAACTGTCATTAACTGGGATAAAATAAACGCCTGTAGGCAGCGAATAGATGAGAATGTGGCTGACTTCTTTACTTGTTTTGAGACAAAATTCAAGGGACATAGTGGTTTGGATCCCCAGACCCCACGTTCTGGCCTAGTATTTGTCGATAAGTTTGTCAGCAACTTGCTTCCTGAGATCTCCGCCAGGCTTAAGAAAGTTGAAAGTATGTGGTCTGCCCAAACTATGACTGGTATCTTGGCTATGGCACAATATCACGAGAATAGGGAGAATGAAGATAGAGACAAGGAAGGCAAGAAGGTTAGGGATCTTGAGACTAAGGCACTTCTGCAGCAGGCTTACCCTCCCCAAGGTCCCGATGCCGTGGTAATTTCAGACCTCAACCCCCTCCGAGGGCTCGCCAGTCTATCCCCTCCAGCCCTCAACGTACGGGAGCCCTCCAACCAGATCAGTGTGCTTATTGTAAGGGGTACGGCCATTGGATAGATGAGTGTCCTGTGTTAGCTGAAAACATCTGAACAGGGAAGACCTGGCCTCGCGCTCCCAGGGAGGGGAGGCTGACTAGGGACCATGGCCCGCCCCCCACAGGATAAAGAACGAAGGCCCAGGGATGACGCTCCCATCCGGCAGCACCCGGCCAATAGGTTTGATGGGTACAAAGCAACACGCACTTATTACAATGATGATTATGATGAAGTTGATGAGACAGGGTCCTACCAAGCATAGGACAGCCAGGAAAGGGGTATTACCAGAGTGCAAATTCCAGTGGATCAAAGGGGCTCGTATGTTCAAATGTCAGTTGTGGGGAACAATCAGAATTTTCTTTTGAATACTGAGGCCACCAGGTCTTCTATTGCACGTCTGTCAGTCCCGGAGGCACCCCTTTCTGGCATTATGAATGTCTCCGTGGGTTTTTCAGGAACACCTGTGACCAGCCCTGTCTCCGAACCCCTTCCCCTCGATATTGGCCCTGCACATGTTCGTCTTTAAAGGTTTCCTTCCTTTTTGGGGCCCCATGGCAAACAGTCGGGCTGTACGAGGACTGACCAGGGTCCTTGAAGCCACCATCACAGTAACAGCTGGCGCCCTCTCCAACATCACTGCAGAGCTACAGGCAGACCGCCTCATAACGCTTCAGAACCGAATGGTCCTAGATGTCATCCTTGCTGATCGTGGTGGTGTGTGTAAATTGATCGGCTCCAGCTGCTGCGTGTACATCCCAGACAACACACCTACAGTGTACGATGCCATCCAACGTCTGCATCGCCTTTCTTCCGAAATTCATCTGGATGAAGGCAACTGGTCCCTCACAGGCTGGATCTGGGGCCTCCTTTCTCAGTGGGTGTGGAGGATCCTCATCTTCCTTGCCTTGGGAGTAACTGTCCTGGTCTCCTGCTGTTTGTCCTTTCAGTGCCTGCCACTGCTCTGTACATTATGTGTCCAGACCATCAAGCCTCCATCCTCTAACATTCACAACACCAATATGATGATGATGCTCCAACAAGAAACCGATGGCCTTATGAACATTGACATTTCTTAAAGTATTTGCCACTCAATGGCAAAAGGAGGGTCTGAGGAAAAGTGTTCTTCTGATCGGCATCATTTGTACCGGGACTCCATTGCTTTTTCATTGCCATCTCGTGTCAAACACTTCCACACGATCCACCTGGTCGTTTCTGCTGATGCCTGAGGAAAATCTAACTAACACAACAACAGCCATCTTGCAGCCTGCATTTCTGCACAGGAACTGTCGCACAACCAACCCCCCTGTTCTTTACAGTTCAACACAAAGCCATGAGACACTCACACCCTGTGTAAATGATTTGTTTTCCATCTCCTGCTCCCAGCCTGGTAAACATCCTTAACACTGTGATTAGGTTATCTGGACAATGGTCTGACAGCTGGGCCTTGATCAGGGTGATTAAACAATGATCTGAAAGACCGGGCTTTGATCAACCTGAGTGAACAATGACCTGAAAGACTGAGCCTTGATGAAGCCGAGTGAACAATGATTTGTGTACCAAGCCTTGACCAGGTCACCATCTACAAACATCGCCTGGATCTGGTTATCAACTGCAAACACTGCCCTAATTGAACAATGAACTAACAGCCAAAAGACTAGAATCGAAAGGTATAAAAGGCTTGTAAGCTGCGGAGTAAAGCAGCAGCCTCCTCTGTCTTGTTTCTAATGAGCTTGGGACTCTGTTCCATAGCCCGGGCTATTTAAATAAATATGGGTTCCTCCTGCAGACGAAGGCTCCTGTGTCTCCATTTACTACGTATGAAGGGTATGGAAGACTTGGGCGATTCCCCCGCCGCCGAGACCCAGTAAGTGGGTTAATCTGGTTCTTCATACTGAAGTACTCAAGTTAGGTAACGTTCCTCTTATAGTTGGAGGAGACTTCAACCTTATTTCTGATCCTTTATTGGATAGAACATCTTTCACTAAATTTCGTCCTCTCAAAGCTTTTTTTACTTTTAAAGCTTTCCTTAAAACTACTAAATGAAATGATATTTGACGATTACATTTTCCTACAGAATTTTTTTTTAGCCTTTTTCTCTAATCCACATAATTCACATTCGATACTTGATTATTTACTAATTTCCAGACAATTAATTAATCCTGCAATTACTCTTACAGTTGGTAATATTGACATATCGGATCATGCTTTAATTTCTTTTGTTTTGCAATTTAATTTAAATTTTAAATCACAATCTAGATGGAGAATGAATAGTGATATTGTTCTTAATGAAAAAAATCAATTGAACATTTTTTATGCTATTCAGGATTACTTTCATATTAACCCAGAAGGTTCTACATCCCTGGTGAATAGATGGGACGCTTTTAAAGCTTATATTAGAGGTGCTTCCATTTCTCTCATGGCACATGAAAATAAAACTTTTAATGTAAGAATTAAAGAATTGAAAAACAAATTACTAAATTTGAAAGGCTGTTTATTACTTCTAATGACCCTCAGTATAGGTTGAAATTACAAATACATAGATATGAATTTAATTCCATTCTTAGTAGAAGAGCTGGTATTCAACTCTCCAAATCTAAAGCCAAATTTTGATGTAATGCTAACAGATCTGGACGGCTTTTAGCTAATTACCTACGTATTAAAAAAGATAAATCCCAAATAAATTCGATTCATGGTCCCAGTGGGAAAATTGCCATATCGCAAAATGATATTGTTAATGAATTTCTAAATATTACAGTACTTTATATAATAAACCTAACTTTGATGATTCTTCTTTAATTGATTCCTTTGTATCTACATGTGGATTACCCAAAAGTTCCCCTTTAACTAAAAATAAATTAAATCTGCCCATTACTGAAGATGAAATTCGATTAGCTATTACATCTCTTAAACAAAAAAAATCTCCAGGAAAAGATGGCGTTCCAGCGGAATTTTATAAGGAATTTCAAATACAACTTATTCCTCATTTATTTAAATTATTTACCGTTTTTTGCTCCACAGGGACTACTTCAGGTTCTGTTACTGTAGCGTTAATTGTTGTGTTAATTTAACCTAATAAGGACCCTACACTTGGTTCAAATTAGCGCCCTATTTCCTTATTAAATCAAGATTGTAAGCTTTCTGCCAAAATACTTGCAACTAGGTTAACCTTTGTTTTAGATTCTATCATTCATCCAGACCAATCTGGGTTTATGAGAAACATATATTCTGCTAATAATATAAGAATGTTATTACATGTTATAGAACAAGGGTCCAATTTACTTTTACCAGCAGGAGTGTTAGCATTGGTGCTAAAAAGCCTTTGATAAAGTTCATTGGCAGTTTTTATTTCGTACTTTATTTGCATTTAATTTTGGTGACATATTTATTTGTATGATATCTGCTCTTTACTCTACTCCTACAGCTTGTTTTTTCATTAATGGCCAACTTCAAACCAATTTTCTCTTTTCAGAGGTACCAGACAGGGTTGCCCTCTCTCCCGCTCCTATTTCTTGTTGTAATTGAATCTTTGCTTGTTTCAACTAGGAAATTAAATGATATTAATGGTATTAAAATGAAGGAGGTTAATGTTAAAATGTTAGCATATGCAGATGATGTGCTTTTATTTATTAGTAATACTAGTTCCTCACTTCCTCCTTTATTTGAGACTATTTCATCTTATTCCATACTTTCTGGTTATATGTTAAATACTAATAAAACGGAATTCCTTCCTATAAATATTCATTGTAACCCAGATATGTTACCCATGAAATATATAATTTGGCAAAGAAAAAAACTTAAATACCTAGGCATTTTATTTTCATCTTCTATGAAGCTACAATATAATTAAATTGGGAGTCTATTTTAAGTTATATTAAGGATAAAATATCTAAATGGTCTTCACTTCATCTTTCGTAGTGGGGGAGAATGGACTCCATAAAATTGACTATAGCACCACATTTTTTTTACTCCCTTGCCATGATCCCTACCCAATTTCCTATGAAGTTGTATAAAGATATAGATCCGCTTCTAACTAAATTTCTTTGGAGCAATAAAGCACCTCATATTAGTTATAATAAATTAAAATTTCCTAAATGTAATGGAGGATTTGGTATATCAGATTTTTTTATCACAAAGCCTTTATATTAAAGCAAAGTTCTCTTAGGTATAATCATTTTCATTTGATTAATCCCGCTACATGGCTTTCAATGGAAAAGAGTTTAATAGATCAGTTTTCCCTACCATCTTTGGGAACTATGTCTAATAAATAATTTTTTTTTTACATAAATCTGCTATTTTGAAATCCACTAAGCTAATATTACATGATTTCGATTTAATTTTTCAATAACCTATGTCCATTACTGAAGATATGTCGTTATGGTATAATTTAAACATAAAACTTACTAAAAATGTTAGATATTGGCATTCATGGATTAAGGCTGGTATCCTTTGTCTCAAAGATATTTACTATAACAATGCTTTTATCTCCTTTGATGTTCTAAAGTAAACATTTAATTTATCTTCCTCTGATTTACTCAAATATGAACTTTTATGCAATTCTATTTTAGATTAATTTCCTAATTTTATACCTTCTAGTGCTAAATCTGATTTATCAACTTATATTCAAACTTTTTCCACTCAGCCTCATGGTGTTTCAATTCTATATAAAAAATGCTTACATTTAAAGGTGACCATATTAATATGCTTGTAACATATTGGAATAAGGAGCATTCTTTATTTTTATATTACTTGAAAAACTAATTGGCTTAATAGCATTTCAGCATGGTTACCTGTTTCGCTTTATCAAACAAACTCCTATATTTTATATAATTGTTTATGGTCTCCACTGAAATTGTTTAATGCCAAACTCCTTCCGACTTCAAATTGTTGGCATTGTTATTTACATACTGGTTCGTTAAAACATATGCTTTTTGAATGTCCTTCGATTTTTTAATTTTGTACTGAAGTTTGGGATGTTATAAAAAAAATACTTAATATTTATGATGATTTATCATTTATTTTGCTCATTTGTAAATCTGTTATTCTTTCTCATAAATTAATTGACTTATAAGGTACATTTTTTAATTTCTTATTATCAGCAGCTTTAAAATCCATTACCTCATGTTGGAAAGATGTCTCATTATTATCTGTTCATGTTTGGTGGTCATGGGTCATTTTTACTAGAAGAGGAGCTCATTTATCCTTGAATGGTGTTATTCATAATTGTAATTCTTTTCATTTATTCTGGAAACCTATTGATAACTTTTTATCTTCTTAAAATGTATTTTTCTAAATGTTAAATTTTTATCGATATTTTTGACTATGTGTCTATTATTAGAAGTTCTATCTTATGATTATTGATAGCGTTTGTATAATTGTTTCTTCCACCTCCCTTTTTAATTTTTTGTAATAATAAATTATATTATATTGTACCGGTTATAACTTTATTGATGTTAATAATCGTCATATCTTCTTATTTGGTACTTTTTTTGTAATATTTTTTCTATTGTCTATCTGTTAACTAAAAATGTAATAAACTTTTCTGAACACAAAAAAGAACTGGACAGGAGTTTTCCAAAGCTGTTTAAACTGTTGCATGGTTGGGAACTGTAACCACTGTAAGAAATGGTGCAGTTTGAAAAGTGTAATTTTAATCCCATCTGAGATACCATTGGAGTGCATCATAATCGTGACTATATAGCAGTCAAACATATTGTGTGTGGTTAACGTTACTAAGGAAATAGGAGTATTGTATATTTAAAGTACTCCACATGAAGAATTTGTGTATAGAACGGGACTAAGAAAGGTCTATGCATCATATACATATTAATGTGACGTGAGAAGTTACTGTAAAATGTGTTTCATTGTGAGATTAATAAATTAGAAATGTGTATTTCATTTATACGAGTAACAAGGATTCATTTCATGCAGGTGCATTTAGAATGACATCTTCCTAATCTTTTACAATATATTAATGTATTAAGAAGTTGCATTTATTATGTGTGTAGAAATGTGCACGTATACTGTAACCCCTTGCACTGCTAAAGTGGACTAGAGTGGGTCTCCAGAAACTTGTTAAGTTCAAGCTCACATTTAAAGCCTAGCCTGTAATTTGTTTCTAACCTTCAACATAGAATGCATTTGCTTGTATTTTAGTTTCACTGCAGGTTTGAACAAAGCCTCATTATTTAGCATGGAAAGGTTTGTTTCCATTAGATCACAAGGTATGAGAAGACAAATTGACAAGGAGAAGTACAGTAATGAGGGTGAATTAAATTGCAACTTATCAATGTGGGAAAGGTGGTGCAAGTATCCACTTGTGTCAGAGTCCTGGTAAATTAATAGCTAAGAGTCACTTGGTATTATCTATAATGCAATTGATACTTTATGCTGAAATGTAGTGCTACACTGGGATAGGTCGTTTGGTGGACCACCATGCTGAGATTGGTTGAAATTGTCCCCTGGATGCTGTAGTGTTACTAATGACTATATTGCTGCGGAAATTGAAATTCATTTAATTTGGTTTTGAGTTGAAATTTTTGAAATTAATGATAGAAAAAAGAGATGTTTTAAGACAATAAGAGATATGATATGAGGAGATGTAGTTATGCCTACTAGAATTGGCAAGGAAACGCCACTGGAGGATACACCAGCTTATTATATGGTGACAAATGTAGGGTCCTTGCTAATATTTGACTCAAGATTTGACACAAGGTCACAGAGAAAGAAGGTGGATTAATATTTACATCCTAAGGTAGTTTTAATTTGAGAATATTTAACCATTTGAGAGGAATATTGTTTGCAACAAAACCCTGCCTAGATCCACACAGTTTGAAACGCTTAATGCAAGGGAAAAAGCAGCGCATGCTATACAAAGAGACAAATATCAAGGGAGGGTAAAGGAAGCAATGCGTGCAATGCAGGTGTGAGATGGGATGACCAACAAAAGAGATGGAGATTAGACATGATGGAGGGCGTGAGATTATACCCTGCAATAACAAGCAATCAAATGATGCTGAGAAAAGGAGAACGGAAAATAAAAAGTATCGAAAAGGATATATAGACAGTGACAGTGATACAAGTGACAGCCATTTGGATGGACTGTTAGTCAAACGTCCACCCCACATAATCAAACACACATGGGAAGTGGGGGAGATACAAGTGTTACTGGTAGTTCTGAAAGTGATTCAGCACCTGTTGCCTGTCCTGGTGTTGTTGGGTTTATATCAACCGGCACGCCACAGACTATAGCAGAAGGAAATATAGGAGCATGTGTCCTTGGCTCTTTAAGAAATTGTAACACTAATTTGGTTTTGAAACTTTGGTATGTTCTTCCAGTACCCGTTACTATTAGAACTATAGACCCTATGTATGATCCTAGTCCTGCTGGGAATGAAAATCGTAGAGTGCCTGCGTCTACAGCAGCAACGGTATCAGAAAGAGGAGCAGATAATCAGAGAATGCAATTTATCCTGTTGGTTTCAATGAATATGAGCTCACTGTGTGCAGTGGGTGTAGACCCTTCTGTATTACAGAATGGATTTAGATCTCTAAGGTCTTTTCGTGGATTAGGCAGGTATGGATTCACTCTCATGGGAAAATCTCCCAAATGTATGCAATAGTATGCCCCAAGACAGCATTACTCAAAAAAGAACATCTAAGATATGGTGCAATGGTTGAAGGAACATAATAATAATGATAATTGAGCCATGTGGCTAAAATCAGCTGTAAGGGTAGATTTGATAGATGTGGTTAAATTTAAAACTGAAGTGACAAATTATAACTGGGAGCTTAGCCTTAATTGATTAGATACTCACCTGCAGAATGAATTGTTATTCGTGGGTAAAGATGTCACTAGGAGAGCAAGACAGGCTCATGAGAAAAAATATTTTGATTTAGCTCAGAGATATGATGTAGATATGAAATGAACAAAAGGCTTTACAGAAAAACCATAGACTTGCATTTAGCGATTAAGGACTTAAAGAATCTGAGATTGCCAGGCTTGAAGACCCAAATTTGAGAATTAATTCTAAACATTCAGATTTGGAGCACATTGGATACATGGGAAGAAAGAAAGGGCTCCAAAAGAACAATGGCAGAACCTCCTTCTTTGGGGGAAACTTGAATGGATGTCAAGGCTTTCCCCTTGTAGAACGTACCGAAAGGAGTTTATGTGCACGTACCTTGGAGTAGAGGTCACCTGGCAGCATTTACTAAGGATTTCCCAGGGTTGAGAGAAAAGCCTGTAGATTGGTACTAACAGGTTGACTGATTTGTGAAAGTGTTTTAAGGTATCGTGGATCGATCTGAATACATTGTTTGAAATTGTAGTTTCCAGTGATAGATTGACCCGAAGGTGAGCCTGAGTGACACATGGTCCATCACCAGTAGTGATAAAGAAATACGAGTAGGTGATTACTTGGTTCAAAGCTAAAGTACCACCGCAGGATATTGATTGGGTAAAGATTGATAGGACGACTCAAGAAGCTAAGGAGACGATGCATGCATTTTATGAAAGGTTGTTGCAGGATTTCAAACAATGTAGTGGGATGGACACCCTAGAAACCAGGGATAGGAGACAGTTTGTGTCCCGATTTTTGAAGGGACTGAGACCTGAAATAATATGATCATTCAACATCTGACTTGTTGGCAGAATA
Source organism: Lissotriton vulgaris (assembly GCF_964263255.1). Classification (NCBI taxonomy): domain Eukaryota; kingdom Metazoa; phylum Chordata; class Amphibia; order Caudata; family Salamandridae; genus Lissotriton; species Lissotriton vulgaris. The sequence goes on along the minus strand of NC_141687.1, from coordinate 1,390,656,759 downwards.
AGTCTGTTGAAAAAATGATTCATTACACCAAGTATTGTTTTGATGAAATTGAGATGAAGCAAAAGAAATTAGAGGAGAAGTTGATGGTAGCACTGATGAATACTGCTCAAAGGGGTGAGGGACGGCCAGATGTAGGGAATGCTGGCCCTATGCAGGGAGTCTACCAGTCTAGGTGGAGCATTTTAGGGACAAGCAAGGGGTGTTCCTATAGATCCCAACACTGGAGTTGATGTTGCTACGTTAAAGAAATCAAATCTGTGTCATTATTGTAACAAATTAGGGCATTGGAATTGTGAATGTTGCGTTAATCCTACAAATCAAGAACAGAATGGAGGGTTTAGTCAACTCCATGGTAGTGTTATGCAACACCAGAATGTTCCCAGATCGAGGATCCCAAAGTTCAGCTGGTTCCTAAGGCCCTATGATGCAAGTACCACAGCCCTGATGTTACATCAAGCTGTAAATTGTGCCCAATGTAATAAAAATGCAAACATGCATGGGAATCACAATATGTCCCATCATAATGGCTCGGACCAACAGTTCCCATATTTGATGCATCTAGTGAGTGCAGTATGACAGTGCCTGAGGGAGAAGGAACACTGTACGCTTGGCACAGTCTTAGAGGTAGACCAGGATGGACCATACGTTGATGCTGATGTAGATGGCCACAATTTCAGTTTCCTGATCAACACTGGTGCTACCCACTCCATTGTGAGAACAGCAGAGGTTCCAAACCTACCCCTCTTAGGAAAAACAATCCAAGCTGAAGGAGTTGCAAATAAAAGATTATCAAACCCCCTTACTGAGGAAGTGTCTGTGAAGATAGGGACATATTCATCAATTTATGTGTGTAATTCTAATCATGTGTGCATATTAGGATGTGGTTTGCTATGCTAGTTAAATTACACCATCTATTGCACACCAAAGGATATTGAGCTTCAGACAAATGATGAGGACATTGCCTTCAAATTGGTAAACCAGAAATTGTGTGTTTCTTTGTTCCCCATGTTGACAGTAGAAGACTTACCATTTGATATCAGAGATATAGAGAGACCGAGTCAGGGATTTTTCTGGAAATCCCATCAGACTCATCTGAGGGGTTGAGTCAGTCTGTATTTAAGTTATGTCAAATGCAGAATACCAGAGAACACCACAGTATAACTTGTTCCCTGAGACAATTGCTGGAGTTACACCTGTGATTAACACTTTGATTGAGCAAAGCATTTTGAAAGAGATCCTGGGTAGCCCATGTACTACTCCCATTATGGGCTTGCAGAAGCCGAGCGACAAGTACCGCATAGTGAAGGATCTCAGGGAAAAATAATTAGTTGTTCCTTGTTGTCTTGTGGTACTGAATCAATCTGTGATATTGATATTGTTACACAATTCCATGTGAGACTGAATGGTTCACTGTCATTGATCTTTGTCGGGCCTTCTTTTCCGTTCACCTCCATGAGGAAAGACAATTATTGTATGCTTTCTGGCTGGGGAATCATGTTTTAATATGGTGTCATGTCCCACAAGGGTATGCGGAGAGTCTGTCCATCTTTAACCAGATCTTGAAGAAGAATCTGGAATCTCTGGTCGTGCCTTGTAATTATATCTTGGTCCAGTATATCGATCCCCTTTTAGTTGCTTCAAATACTCAAGAAACATGTAAAACTGATACAATTGCCCTGCTGAAAAATTTGGTTGAGATTGGACATAAAGTGTCTCCAAGCAAATTACAGTACTGCATGATGAAAGTCTTCTACTTAGGACATCACTTTGTGAAGGGTGTAAGAAAGTTGTCACAAGAAAGAATCTCAGTGATCACGCAAATGAATCCACCTTGCACACAGAAGGAAATCAGGATGTTTCTGGGAATGATGGGCTACTGTCGCCAGTTGATACCCAGCCCTTCCCTAATGGCGTAGCCACTACTTAGGTTGACACACAAAGATGTGTCGGATCCGGTGCCCTAGGACAATGATTGATTGAATGCATTCCTGGAGCTTTGAGAATGCCTTTGTCTCGCCCCTGCATTACAACAAAGTGCTTTTGCTTGTTTGTAGTAAACGAGAATGTTGTGCTCTCTCTGTATTGGCACAGAATCATGGAAGTTCCCTATTTTTCTGCTACTCTGGATCCAGTAACATCAGCGTTGCCCGCTTGCAATCCATTGCTGCAACAGGTGTCAGCATAGAAAGATGAATCGGCATCATAATGGTTCACCTTTTGACTGTCTGCATATCCCATTCAGTTGAACTATTGTTAACTCAAACTCGTTCTCAGCACAAAACCAATAGTAGGCTCACAAGGTATGAGCAGACTATTTTGAGCGCTGAGAATGTTACCTTGAAAAGATGTTCAGTTCTAAACCCTGCTACCTTACTTCCATTAGCTATTTGTAATGCAGATGAGATCGAAGTAGAGCATTACTATCTCGATGTCATTGAACCATGCGACACACCCTGTCCTGACATTTTTGATAAGCCATTGCCTGAATCTGATTATACCCTGTTTGTGGATGGCTCTTGTCTAAGGGACAATGAGGGAAACCTGAAGGCTGCTTATGCTACTTGCACCATTACAGGAGTTGTGAAAGCTTCATGGAGTATTCTCTGTGCAGGTGGCAGAACTGATTACTCTTACGAGAGAATGCTGTGTTTCAGACTAGCTAAAAGTGACAATATTCACTGATAGCCAGTATGGGTTTGGTGTCGTTCACAACTTTGGACAGTTATGGCCTCAAAGGGGATTCATCACCTCATCAGGGTCGCCAATCCGCAGTGGAGAAAAAGTGAAAAAATTGTTATAGGCCCTGCAGATGTCAGCAGAAGTTGCTGTCCTTAACGCTCTGCCCATTGTAAAGAAAATGATTTTGTGACAATTTAGAATCGCTATGCCAACAAAGTTGCACATTATGGTGCACTGAAAGTTTGCAGTTTCAATAGTGAATATATAAATGAGAGTACTTGTGAAGCCAATTTCAGCTTTTTTATGACAATTGCTGACACATGGGAGGAAGTGAAGAGGTTCCAAGAGGAAGTTACTGAGGAGGAACAGAAAGGTTGAATCAGAGCAGGATGTGTGAAACGAGAAAATGGCATTTGGGTTTCACTAGATGGAAGCCCAGTACCGCCTAATGGTTTGTTGCCACTGATGACAAGGTACTATCATGGATCAATGCTTTTAGGAAGTGATGCCATGGTGAAGTTGTATAGGCCGACTTAGTTTAAACTGAAGTTTTGAGCGATGGCTGAGGTTTTGTGTTACCGGTGTGTGATTTGCCAGCAAATCAATGTGGGAAAGCAAACTGTGGTTACACTGAGTCACATATGGAGATCTGGACATCCTTTCAACAGAATGCAGCCGGATTTTGTTGAGATGCCAGCATGCAAAGGATTGAGGTACATTCTAGTAGTGGTGTGCATCTTTTACCGTTGGATAGAAGCCTATTCGACTAGGAGTTGTGAGAGCCTCAATGTAGCTAAGCTGCTGTTGAGGGAACTCATTCCAAGATTCAGATTTCTGACAACTTTGGAGTCAGACCGAGGAACTCATTTTAACAATGAGATTCTGAGAATGCTATGTGCAGCTTTACACGTGGAACAGAGATTGCATTGCAGTCCTCATCCAGAAGCTTCAGGTATTGTGGAACAAGTCAACAGCACTTTGAAATACAGGAGGGCTAAAGTGTGTGCTTCAACATCTCTGAACGGCCTGATGCTTTGTCTCTTGTGCTGATGAGTCTTCCCAGTGTCCCAGATCAAGGAACAGGACTGTTGCCCCATGAGATAATCATGGGGTGAGGGGGGGGCTATGCGGGTGTCTGTTCTGCCAGCAAATGTGCCAGTAAACATCACAGATGATTTGGTGCTTGATTACTGTGGAGGATTGCCTGATATGGTTAATTCTGTGTACTATTTCATCATTCTGTGTTTCACCAGGTTGCAGTGGCAACAGCACCGCCACATTAGGAGCAGTGCCATGACCTCAGACCTGGTGACTGGGTCATGGTGAAGAAACATGTCAGAAAGAACTGTCTTGAGCCTCTTTGGCGTGGTCCTACCAGGTGATGTTGGTCACTACAACTGCTGTGAAGTGTGGTGGTTTTGCTAATTAGGTGCATGCATCCGACACGTGTAGAGTCCTGTGTCCCCTTGAACAAGTAACAGTACTTCTCCCAGAAGAGAAGACAGCAGTGGTTAAAAAGCCACTGGAAGAGGACAGCCAAGCTGTAGGGGACCTGACTGAGCCAGAGGCAGCACTTAAATGATCTAAGGGTGGTCTTGATGAATCTAAAGCTGAATCTGAACTCGAAGCTTATGCTGGGCTGGTTAATTAATCAGATTCTGACCCCAAAGAAGGAGCTAGTGTGGGATCAGGAGTAGTGATAGAAGAAAGATGGCCAAAGAATAAAGAGAGGAGAAGGTTAAAGTTATCCTCTGAAAGAACACTTGCACCAATATCCGAGGCAGATGGTGAATCAGAGCTGAGTAGAAATGAAAGTGAAGGATCAAATCTCAGAAGATCCAAAAGATCAAGGATGCCTTGCTGAAGGCCCTCTTCTCCTAAGCAGACTTATCTACCTACTGATGACAACGAGAGTGACTTTAGGACATTCTGGAATAATAGTGGAAATTCATCTGAAACTTTCCAGACTTGATTTGAACAAGCTCTTTACATTTGCACTTCCTTACCTTACAAGACTAATTGCTTTGAGGAACTTAGTACTGAATGAGACTGAATTTCCCTATCTACTGTGCTTGTTGATGAACTGAGAATAATTATATTGGCGATTTTATTAATGAACTTGGTCCTCATCCTATCTGAGATAATGAAAAAACGTTGTTGAGTTGCTTAAAAAAAGAGTACCTAGGTCTGCATGGAAGAAGAACAAAATTACGGTTGATATTTAGAAGAACACGGAGTAGGGCTAGGGAAGCCTCTCAAAGATTGTACATGTTTTTAAATAAAGTTGAGTACAAATAAAGACTGTTTTGCTATTTGCACAGGAGGAGACAGTCAGATAAGATTCTGTTGCTGCTATTTCTCCACCCACTTGGTCCGAGTTTAGATAGTATGGAAACAAATAATACAAGTCATAGACATAGGTACAAATATTAATCATTATAGTGTTAGGCTTGATAGCGCTAATTGTAGAGCTAAGTTTGAGTTCAACAAATATCAAAGAGGAGAAACATACATCAGCACAGAAACCATCATACAAAGTAGATGGAGAGTTATATGCATTGGAAGGGCAGCATTTGCATGCTGATTTATCTAGAGGGGATCACACATTAAATGCTTACACTAATTTGCTTTATGAGTAGGTTAATACCATGGAAGCAAGGAACTGTTATGTTTGCATACAGTTACCATCTATAATGCTGACTGCATTACATACCACCAAATACCATTGACATAGGCATTACATGTAGCATATTGTTCCGCATCGTCTATGCTCAGAGTCATTTTCAGTATTATTATTCTAATTGTGATTTGGTCTTTTCAGAAGTCCTGCTGTTCAAACATTTAAACCAAATTCCTATTCTAAGGTTGCTGAAATTGTAAGTAGATATTTTGCACTAATTAAAACGATAGATACTGCCTATGCACATAGGTATAATTTGACATGTGTTCTTACTGACATCAAAAAGAAATTCCTAGAACAAGTAGAAGATACTTATAGAGCAGTAACGACTAATGCAGCCGAAGGAATTCGTTTTACGAGTTGGTTACAGGAAGAGCTGCAGTGAACACAGGAGCATTGACATTAGATTGGCAACCCTAAGGAAAATTGTGCATGCACAATGATAAGAATTAATATGATACTATTCCTGTATGGGAAAGGAAGTGTGATCATACTTTTGAAGTATAAGGATCTTGGAAGTTATTTCTAGATGGAACAGATCCTGTGAATCCTGGAGTTTTTTTAATTTCTGACAATAATGCTTATTTTCAGTTGCCGAACAAATGGCATTGAACATGTTATGTAGGTGTCACGAGGGTCCTGTCTGTTCAGGGCAGGGCGAGGACTTTAATTCCTGTTCCTTTCCACCCCGAGAACAGGACGCATACGGTCCCTTTAATGCTGCCTGGGCTTTCCCGGGGGCTGGAAACCTCGGCCGTGACGTCACCACCATTCCCCCAATCCGGGACAGAGGAGGCGCTCAAAACACTCCACCAGGAAGAAGATGGCGCAAAAGCTGGAGGAGGAACGGGAGCAGAGAAGCTGGAGCCGACCAGCGTTTCTATCGAGGGGCCCAGGAAGAAGGAGGATGAAGAGACTGGAGTCGGCCAGCCCAGCGGAATCAACACACCAGGAGGCCACCGTCAAAACGAGCCGCCCGCCGCACTTATGGAGAAGTGTGGCTGGACAAGGTATAGGACCGAATATGGAGACTTGCTTTTTCACGGGGTGGGACTGGGTAAGGGTGGGTGAAGGAGGTCACGGGATGCTTGTGTGGGTTATTTCACTCCCTCGTCCCCGAGCACACCTCTATCGCCTATTTCTTACTTAGCTGTTGTTCAGCTGTATTCAAGAACTGGTGTCAGTCCCTGGTGATCCCCTCACTCCCTGTTCCCCCTCTTCCATAACCGGAACCCAGATCCAAACAGTAACCTCAAGGTTTCTTTCTTTTTCATGCCCTTGTTGGAGAGCTGACGCAGACCCCCTGGGTGAAGCACCGAAGGCAGGAAGGGATCTAGGAAGGACTTCTGGCCATATCTTCTGAGACCCACAATACCATATACTTCTTTTGTTATCATTTTTCACCCCAGAGACGGATGTTATTTCCTTGACTTTTATTTACTTAAAAAAAAACGCATAAGAAGCTCTAAGTGGTCCCCCCTTTATTCCTCCGAGACCCCCCCCTTGCATCGGTCACAAGTGGCAAGCCAGATAGGAGTTAACAGAGAGGAGCCGTCATCTGACACAAGATGGAGAATTTCATTCAGCAAATGAAGGAGGGCCAGGCAAAGCTTGAGTGGGCCATAGAAGAGACATCCACAAAAGCTGAAGCGGGCAGCGCAGCCTTCACCACTGCTATACAGAATCAGTCTGATAATCTACTGAAACTATTGGAAGGTCAAACCAAACTCATGGTGGTCCTTGGGCAGGGAAGAACCAATGCCCCCCTCCGGGAACAGTCGTACCCCTACAGAAGTATACACCAGGGGACGACCCTTTAGTGTTTTTTTTAAACTTTGAGAGGGCTGCTAGGGCCAGTGCTTTGACCGGGGATAGATGGCCTTTTTACCTCGTCCCTCTTTTAACGGGTGAGGCGCAAGCCGCGTACCAGATGGTGAATAAAGATGGCACCGCTAACTATGGCGTGGTGAAACAGTACATCCTAGACCGTCTGGGTGTCGATGAAGAAACTCACAGGTTAAAATTTCGGCAAGAACCGGGATCCCCAGGAGACCTCCCCAAAACACTCTTTTATAAGCTAAAAGAAGCAGCAGATTTGTGGCTCAAACCACAGGACTCGAACATGGAAGAGGTAATGAATAAAATATACCTTGAACAATTCTTGGAGGCCCTGCCTTACGGGACCCAACGCTGGCTAAAACAACATGCAGGGTTGACTCTTGAACATGCGGTTGAAATAGCTACCTCCTATGCCCGCGCCCAAGGTCGGCCCCCCATAAAAAAACCTGAGAAAACCAACAGAAATCCACCAGGGAAACCAAACAAGAAATTCACGAAAACCCCAATAGAACCCCCACAACCTCGATTCTCTCGACCTGACGTTCCACTGACTTCAGGCCCCCAGTGTTATGACTGTGGGGAGTGGGGACACATAGCGCGGTATTGCCGTACGAAAAAAGAAAAAGAAGAGGAGCCTATGGACGTGAGCTATGCTCCTCGTTCTCTCCTGTATGCCCAGGAAACTGGTCCAGTATTTTACGTGAGTGTGGTCATCAACGGGAGGGTGGTAAAAGCTTTGCTTGACTCTGGCTGTAAGCATTCAGTAGTAAGGCAGGAGTTAGTCAACCCTTCTTGCATTTTGCCAGGGAGAACCGTTCATATTAGATGTGTACATGGGGACGTTAAGGAGTATCCTCTGGCCAAAATCACCCTTTGTAGTGCCTCAGGGAATGAGACAGAGGTGGTGGTTGGGGTTTTAGCTACTCTTCCTGAACTAGTCATTATAGGAACAGATAATCCAGGTTTCATCTCCCTTATGTCTGATGCCATTAAACATACCCCTTGTGACACCCTTCTGACATCAGAACCCTGGGCTCGGGACACACACTTTAGAACAGCTCAATTAAATGATGCCAGTCTCATCAACGCCTGTCAAACAGCTCGTTCTGATCAGGACCCTTTAACTAGGTCTTATCCTACTTTTATCGAAAGAAAGGGACTGTTGTACAGAATAGCCAAACCTGATGGGGTTCCCCAGCTCCTGGTCCCGACAGACTTCAGAGACCAAATACTACTTTTTGCCCATGCACATTTACTAGCCGGACACTCGGGCGCAGAAAAAACAGGGCAAGCCATCCTTCAACACTTCTTCTGGCCGGGAGTACACGCGCAAATACAGCGATACTGCCAGGAATGTCAAATCTGCCAGCGACGCAACCCCTATGTCCCTCCCGCCGTGCCCCTGAATCCCTTGCCTATCATAGGAAAACCATTTGATCGGTTGGGGATGGATCTAATAGGCCCATTGCCCAGGTCTGCTCGGGGGCACCAATACGCGTTAGTTCTGGTAGATTATGCCACTCGCTACCCGGAGGCTTTTCCCCTCCAGGCCGCCACCTCCTCCGCCATTGCCCAAAGACTAGTCCAGGTCTTCTCGCGAATGGGTTTTCCCTGAGAGATCATCACTGATCAAGGCACACCTTTCGTGTCTCGTTTAATGAGACAGGTCTGCAACCAACTACGGATCACCCATATCAAAACCTCAGTTTACCATCCCCAGACGGACGGATTGGTAGAGCGCTACAATGGGAGCCTAAAGCTCATCCTAAAGAAACTTCTGTCTGGTGATGGCAAGGATTGGGATCAATTACTACCGCTGGCTCTTTTTGTCCTCTGTAGCCAAAAACAAGCCAGCTTAGGCACGTCTCCTTTCGAGCTATTGTTCGGAAGGAGTCCGAGGACCTTACTGGAAATAACAAAAGAGAGTTGGGAAAAAGAGGGAGCCCAGGAAGCTGAGGCTTTGTTGGATTACACTTGTCAGCTACAAACCAGGCTCCACAAATTTAGAACCTTGGCCCATGAACATCTAGCCATAGCCCAAACAAAACAAAAGACATTCTATGATAAAGGCAAAAAGTGGAGAGAATTGGATGTCGGTGATTGGACCTTGGTCCTTTTACCCACTTCCACCCATAAACTAAAAAAAGAATGGCAAGGCCCCTTTAAAATTGTTAGGAAAATTGGCAGAACCACCTATCTATTACAATTAACTGGGACCAGGACTCAAATGTATCATAACTTATTAAAAAAATGACTGGGAAAACCCCTCAAGTGGTTCACACCCTTACCACCACCCCTCACACTGTTCATGACACCCCTATCAACCCCGACCTCACAGACATACATAAAGAAGAGATCCTATCACTCTTACTCTGAAATTCGGATGTCTTCTCAGACCAGCTGGGGAAAACACAGATAGCAGTGCATTCCATTCCTCCCCCCCCCAGGAGTCGTGGTTAAATAAAAACCCTACTGTATCCCCGAAGCCAGGCGACTTGCCTTCCAAGAGGAAATCAACCAAATGTTAAGATCTGGGGTGATAGTCCCATCACACAGCAATTGGTGTTCACCAGTAGTTCTTGTACCAAAACCGGATGGCAGCATCCGGTTTTGTATTGACTTTCGAGCAGTAAACAGGGTGTCCAAACAAGACGCATATCCACTTCCTCGAGTGGATGAATTGCTAGAACGCCTTGGTGAGGCTCGTTATATCACCACTATAGACCTCACCAAGGGATATTGGCAGATTACCCTATCCCCTGTTGATCAAGAGAAAACAGCCTTCTCTGTCCCCTATGGACACTTCCACTTCACCGTCCTTCCGTTTGGATTGTACGGCACACCAGCGACTTTCCAAAGGGCCATGGATACGGTATTGTCACCTCACCATCAATATTCTTCCGCTTACTTGGACGATATTGTCATTTTTAGTAAGACGTGGGAAGACCACACCAACCACCTCGAGAACATCCTCTCTAGTCTCAGGGCCACAGGGTTCCACCTAAATGGCAAGAAGACACGGGTTGCCTTTAGGAAGGTGAAATACCTAGGATATGTACTGGGTGACGGGCTGATAGAACCCCAAACAGAAAAAATTATGGCCATCATGAGTATCCCTTATCCCAAAACTAAGAGAGATCTGAGAGCGTTTTTAGGCCTTGTGGGTTATTACCGTAGGTTTATCGCACAATTCGCTGATGTAGCCGGACCCCTCACTGATCTGTTACGGAAATCACAAACATCTTCCAGACTACCAGCCCCCACTAACAAAGAAACAACTGCTTTTCATACCTTAAAGACCATCCTCACTTCCGCATCGGTATTGGTGTCCCCGGATTTTCACAAGCCTTTCATCCTCCAAACAGATGCCTCGGGAGTTGGGATTGGGGCTGTACTCTCCCAGAAGGATGAGGAAGGTCTTGAAAGGCCCATTCTCTACATCAGCAGACAGTTGTTTCCCCGGGAGGTTGCATACTAAACCATCGAAAAGGAATGCCTGGCGGCTCGTTGGGGGGTGGACAAGCTCAGATATTACCTCGAAGGCATGCCCTTCATTTTATATACGGACCATGCCCCGCTGACCTGGCTTCAAAGAAACCGTGGCTTCAATGAACGTATTCTCCGGCGGTTTTTGGCCCTCCAGCTATACCAAATTGAAGTCCGTCACAGGAAAGGCATGGAGCAAGGAAATGCTGACTTTTTGTCCCGTTTTCCTCTTTCCCCCGATCGGGGAAATCCCGGGGGTGGGATGTGTCACGGGGGTCCTGTCTGTCCAGGGCAGGGCGAGGACTTTAATTCCTGTTCCTTTCCACCCCGAGAACAGGACGCATACGGTCCCTTTAATGCCGCCTGGGCTTTCCCAGGGGTGTAAACCTCGGCCGTGACGTCACCACCATTCCGCCAATCCGGGACAGAGGAGGCGCTCAAAACACTCCACCAGGAAGAAGATGGCGCGAAAGCTGGAGGAGGAACGGGAGCAGAGAAGCCAGAGCCGACCAGTATTTCTATTGAGGGGCCCAGGATGAAGGAGGACGAAGAGACTGGAGACGGCCACCCCAGCGGAATCAACACGCCAGGAGGCCACCGTCAAAACGAGCCGCCCGCCGCACTTCTGGAGAAGTGTGGCTGTACAATGTACGGGACCGAATATGGAGACTTTCTTTTTCACGGGGTGGGACCAGGTAGGGGTGGGTGAGGGAGGTCACGGGACTGTGTGTGTGGGTTATTTCACTCCCTCATCCCCGAGCACACCTCTTTCGCCTATTTCTTACTTAGCTGTTGTTCGGCTGTATTCAAGAACTGGTGTCAGTCCCAAGTGATCCCCTCACTCCCTGTTCCCCCTCTTCCATACCCGGAACCCAGATCCAAACAGTAACCCCAAGGTTTCTTTCTTTTTCATGCCCTTGTTGGAGCGCTGACGCGGACCCCCTGGGTGAAGCACCAAAGGCAGGAAGGGATCCAGGAAGGACTTCTGCCCACATCTTCTGAGACCCACAATACCATATACTTCTTTTGTTATAATTTTAATCCCAGAGACGGATGGTATTTCCTTGACTTTTATTTACTTAAAAAAAATAGAAACCGCAAAAGAAGCTCTACAAGTGGTCCCCCCTTTATTCCTCCGAGACCCCCCCCTTGCATCGGTCACAGTAGGAGTAGTGTTTCTGAAGATTTATATGTAGAACATTTTGATCATCCTGTTTGGGAGGAAAAATCTAGGTCCAAATGAGGCGCCACTGCTGGAGAGATTGTGGGAGATATTTTTGGCACATTAATTCCAAATGTAGAGGTGATATTGAATGACATCAAGATTAGAACACTTTCTATTGTAGTTAATAATCTATTAATGCAGCTGCAGTTTTATTGTTTGTAAATAATAGGATGGTTGCTATTAGTACTATTTTTTTACAGAACTGTATTGCGTTATACATTCTGCTCACAAAAGAGGGTGGAGTCTGCCGGATGTTGAAGGTCCAACAAGGATCTACAGAAGTTTATAAATAATATTATTGACCTACATAATGAAGTGAGTAGATTGTCAGCGGAAGATGTTTGCTATTCAGTTGGACATGGATTTAGTGCTGTAGTTAGATAGTTTGCAGATTTGGAAAGTGGTGTAGTTGGTTCCATTTTGAGACCATTGTTGAATATTGCCGTTGGTGTAGTAATTTTGATTGTGGGTGTGAAGGTGTACAGGAGATACAAGGTAAAGAAAGGAGTCGCTCGATAAAGAGAGGACTTAAATTTAGAAAGGAAACAGAATTAATATTTCAATGAAATTAAGCATTTGAAGGAGCTCAAGCATACAACAATTGCCAGAACAAGTGTTAACATGGTTAAATCTGATAAGAGTAAGAGATTCTGTGATTGCTTGATTCGCCATCCGAGGGGGGATTGGAGAAATATAATTTTGATTCCATCAGTGATACCGTAGGAGTGCAACATGGTCAGGAGTAGTAAGTACTCAAATATATTCTGTGTGGTTAATGTTACTGAGGAAATTTGAGTATTGCATATTTAAAGTAATCCATGAGAAGAATTTGCATATAGAACAGGACTAATAAAGGTCTATGCAGCATTTACATATTAATGTGATAGGAGAAGTTAAAGTAAAATGTGTCTCATTGTGAGATAAATAAAATAGAATGTTGTATGTATAGACTAATGTTTAAAGAATTATTCTTGTAACAAGGATTAATTTCATACAGGTGCATTTAGAATGACATCTTCATAATACAAAGTTGATTAGAGTGGCCATCGAGAAACCCATTTATTTCAAGCTCATGTTTCAAGTCTAACCTGTAATTCGTATTTAACCCTCAATGTAGAGTGCATTTGCTTGTATTTTTGTTTCACTGTAGGTATGGACAGAGCCTCATTAGTTAGCGTGGAAGGGTTTTGTTTTCATTTGATAGCAAGGCATGAGAAGACAAAATTGTTAAGGAGAATTGCGGTAACAAGCATGGAGGAGAGTTCTCATGGAGGAGGAGAAGAATGGGCAAGGACCAATGAGGTTGCAACTTATCGATGTGGGAAAGGTGGTGCAAGAATCCAGTTGTGCCGTAGTCCTGGAGAATTACTAGCGTGGAGATGAATGTGTAAGTGGGCCCAAGTTCCAGCACAGTGGTGGGGGTGGGTGTTGCATGGCCAGCAGTAGTGTTCGTGTCAGTGGCACAACTAGACCCGACCTCTGGGGGGGCTAACACACACACTTCAAGAAATGGGGCGATGCTATCCTTAAAGCCAATACAAGAAAAAATAAAGCTGCTAAAGTTTCACAATGCTTATGTATGACATTTTCATGATTTCAGTGTCCATAGCAAGGACATTTCAATGCCAAATTTGTGATATTTTGTGTGACATTTTATCATGAGTAAAAGTAAGCATTTAATGTCATGTAATGAGATCAATATTAAAAATGTGTCCCTTCTGAGCAATACAAAGATCAAAAAAGGGCTGAAAACTGCACCTAAAATGAAACGTCAGCATCAAATAATGTGTGAAATATAATTTTAAAATACACAAGTCATTAAACTCCCTGGGCCAATTAGTGTTTCAATTCATTTTTCTCTAGACACACATACATACACATACTGGTTGCAAATTGTAAAGAAAAAGCATTTTCTACAGAGTACTTTAACATGCATATTTATCTTTGGTTTTAAGGTATGTGCTGTTATTTCACATTATATGAATTAACTCACGGTGAAGACCAACACAAATAGTCACCAAATAAACCACAACAGTCAATGACCTCACCCATAGCACTTATGAGTTTGTGGACTGTCTGCTGGACTCGACTGTCCTAACCTTGATTAATTGGCAAGATGAGCAAGCAGACAGAGTTTTTGAATCTTTGAGTGTATGAAGGCCACCAGGCAGCATGTTATGTGGCTGTGCTGATTGCAGGTAGGCATGCAAGCCTATCTTGGCCTTGGAGGATGGAGATCATTTACTTTAACTATCAATGATGCAGACTGTAGTGAGGGCAGCTGCTCTGGCCTTAAGCTATGAGAGGCAGCTGACCTTGGGAGGTATGCCCTCTGGTGGTATTGGCAAAAAAGACAGCCCAGGCAACATGTGGGCCATTTTTGGGCTGGTTGTTGTTGGACTGGTATCCCAAAATATAACCGGCCATTTCGCTGCTCCAGCCACTATTTTGGGAAAGTGACACAGTGGCCGGCATGTAGCGAGCATTTTTCAAAGGGAACATTTCTTTTGAGTGGGAATAGTATGATGGCAGACAAAAGGGTGCGGGAAGCCATACTCATTCTGGAGGAGGCAGGACGAATGTATCTGATCACGCCGAGTATGCGTTTAGTGGCACCCCCGGTTAGTCATGCAGCGGGCAGAGTGGCTGTACTGGTGTTCATGTGCTCCAACGAGAAGTGTGGGAAATTAGCACCAGGGGCTGCTCAAGAGCAAGGAGAATGGACCCTTGGTCAGTGCGTGACACGCACAGTGTGAGAGGCACCGCATGGCGACCCCTGCTGGAATTTATAGTTACAAAGGGGGAGGGGATACACCAGTATGCGGCAATGGCTGGGGCCCAGTATGAGCATGTGGAGGGGGCTGCATGGAAGACTGCCTCCTCCCATGACGAGGTGCAGGGAGAACAGCGAGGCAGCAGCCAGGGGGGCAGGGCACAAAGAAGGTGACATTGGTCTGTGAGAAATAAAGGAAACTTGGGGCACTGGAGGAATGGTGGTGGGGCACTGGGAGCGCTGCACGTGGCACATGGGGGGTTGAAAGAGGAGAGGCTGGCCCTCATGGAGGAGGAGGAAATTTAGCAGGGTCTGAATCGTGGTCCAGGGGCCAGAGAGTGAAGCCTCTGAGCGCAAGCGTGGATGGTGCAGTCTGGGAAAGGGCACTTCAGCTTGCGGTGTTTTTTGATTCTAAAATTCAGAACATTTTAAAAACATTGCCGCAATTAGGGGATACTCCAGACCTGAGTAATAAGCCTCATGCACATGGTCCTCAGATGAATACCTTTGCTCCAGTTGCAGTGGAAGATGTGGAAAAAAGCCTATTAGCTATGAAAAGCGGATCGCCGAGTGATCCCGCACCTATGTACATTCTTAAACAGGTCTCTGCCACCATATCACCTCCTGCCACTGGTTTAATTAATGCCTCTCTTTGTCAAGGCACTGTTCCACCCAGCTGGAAAGGCGCGATTGTGAAAGCTCTACTAAAAAAACACTTGGTTAAGTATTGTAACTGCATGGGGAAGTTATAGGTTTCCTCAGTTAACTACACTTCTATAACTATAATTAGGGCTCCTGGTTATATGGTATTTTTTTTTTACAGTTCAGTCTGTATTTACCCATATTTATTTTCTTGACAACTCTTTGATATATACCCATATTTATTTTGAGTTTGAGATTAAATAGAGCTGTAAAATGGTATATTTCCACGTTTATTTAACTCTTGGACGTGCACTCATACGTGGATGCCTGTCATGTTTAACAAATTAAGCTGCCACTTATAACAAAAGACTACACTCACAGGTACTTATTAGCATTAAACTACAAATATGTGTTAGCATATGCCTCCAAGGAAATCTCATCCTGTTTTTTTAACTCTCCATGCTCTCTATCTGTTCAGCCGTTGTCTGGAATTCACGATAGACAACATGGAGAGTCTCTCAAAAGAAGCACCATTTTCTGCATTTTTCCACATTTAAAAATAAATGTGGACAGGAAACACATTGTTTTCTGTCTGTGTTTGTCTGTAAAAATATAGAACCGGAAGCCTTAACTATAATGTAACTTTAAGCTTTATTGTTTTCAGTGAATTTTGAAGTTTTTTTTTACTATATCCTATATCTAACTATAACTGTCCCTTTAACCTTAGTTGTTTTGTGAATTTCTACATTTTTCTAATGTAAAGTACCCTCAATATAGAAATGGCAGGCCTATTGACTTTGTCAAGGCATAACTACATCAATATAGAAAACAAGTCTATTGACTTTGCTAAGGAGTCAAATCTGTCAATACAAGTTTAATAAAGCAATTGTAGTCAAAACAACATTTGGAGGTTATCTTTCACACTTCTCAGGCCACATAATGCAGCCGTACGTCCAACTAAAGGAGTCCCTGCGTTCTCAAAATGAAGAGCAAAAGCTCCAGCTTTGGGAATGCACAATAATTTGATCAACTTTTCCTGGGGCAATACTATATAGACCACAGGAAACATATGATTAATTTTGTAGGTATTTTTCTGGGAGCTGCTGCACTCCCTGCAGCTCCCCAGAAAATGTGCATAACATGCTAGTGGTGCTCCTGGCCAGACTGGGGCACCACCATGAACCTAAATATTTGTGAGTTAGCCCATGAAGGGCATTATAGGCAGCCCCTTCCCAGGAGCAGTGATTAATAAATTAGCATCCCCGGCCACTCATTTATTACTCTTTTATGGTTTTTTGGGGAGGTGACACACACAGCTTCTTTTTCTGTTTGGACCTTGAGGGGAACCAACCACCCTATTATTTTTTTTTATTTTTTGTGAATGTGTGTCCCAGTCTCACCCGGGCTCCCGTAACTTTTTTAGTCATTGAAGCTTGTGGGGGAAGGACCATGGCTCCAACAGCCTTGCTGGCTCCCCTTGCACAACCTATCCATGCTAGCTCCACTGGTTTGCTCCATCCTGATGAGCACTTTTTGGTTCTGCTCCTGCCGGTTGGGAGCAAACTTCTGTTCCCTTCCCTGGAGATTGAGGGCAGTGAATTAGATATAATTTCCCTGCCTGCACTCCCCTGGGCTGTCAAGTAGTCCCTAGGGATGGGGTCCCTGAGACCATCTTATCACTCAGGTAGTGGAGCCCCACACCGCCTACCAAAATTGCACATTGAGCCCCTGGAAATGGTGTCTGAGGGGCCAATTTATGGCTCAGGGAGGGGCCCTAAGCTCCCCTTCCCAAAATAATAATTTCAGCCTCAGGGGATGTGGTTCCCTGGCCTTTGAATGGATGGCTCGAGGAGGGGAGCACACAACCTCCACCCCTTTTAAAATACATTTCAGTGACACCACCTGGGCCCTCGCCCACCACAGGGCAATTCAAATAAAGAGGTCAAGGGCCTGCCTTTTATTTTTTAATGATACAGTGGATCCTCCAAGAATCTGCAGTACCATTTAAAAAACGATATATGTTTTTGACCCCAGGCACTGGGTATGATATATAAATTATTAATAATTAATAATATTACACACCACTGGGTAGTTTTAGTTAGGACCATGTTTCTATAGGAAAAACATTTTTTGGTTTGCTTTTAACTGTGGTGCTGTTTGATGAATCTTCCTGAAACTTTCACCCCAAAATTAACTTCACCTCAGCTCCCTGCTGGAAACATTTGGAGTGATCCGTCAAGCGGGAGGTCAGAACAAGGAGCTCCCAGAATGCGTCTTCTTCTTTTACTATTCAATAGGAAAATTAGACAAAGCAAAATTACACCAAATTTGGCAAAAAACAAGATATTGGTCCAGAAAATGTGCTTTTTGTGATCTGGAGTATTTCTGTTTAGTAGTTCCAGAGAAAATATGATTACAAATATAGATATTTCATGCTGGAGAGGATCAGCAGGGTTGTAGATATAAAGATGAGTCCTGATTGGCTGTCACCACATCTACAAAGATTTGATGGCAGCTATTTTAGGACTCATGGACTAAGTACCCTGTCCTGTAACAAAGTAAAACAAAGAAAATAAGGGAGCAGGGTAGGGATACCCTCCCTCCTAGATATAGTGTGGGGGTCCCAGCAGGAACATTACATTACAGAAAGTCGACTGGGTCAGTAAATCCATGGCCCTAGTAGGACTTACTATATTTTTTAAAGCACTCTTATCTGGAGTGCAAGGTCATATTTTGGCTGTTTTTATGGCTGCATTTTATGGGATAAACATTTTTTTTTAAACTTTATTTAGTATTTTCCAGAAAAAAAATATAGCAACATTAGCATAATGTGTCGAGTTGAGGGAACAAATGAGTGAATACACACATCTTCATAAAAAGAATAACAGAGATTTAACCTACTAAACAATTTAGGATTTTACATCAATGGAAGAAGAATGAAAAAACATTAAAAGAGAAGAAAAAAAAAAAGGGAAAAATTGTTTTAGTGCGAAAGCCAATGCTCGATAGGGGCCCAAATCTTAGATGCCTCTTGACGCCTCCTTCTCCCCCTCAACAGATACACTGAAGATTCCAAATTATGCCAAGCCAACATCCTAGCTTTCCAGTGATCAACGGTAGGCGCCTCTAGACTTAGCCACTGCGAGGTTATACATAACTGAATCATTGCCATTGCAATAAACAAAAAGGCTCGAACAAATCTTGTTAATTCAATACCACCTGAATATTCACAACCCATTATAATCAATTCCGAAGTGATGTTAACCGGGATTTTAGGCACCTGATTGATGAAAACCTCAATGTAATTCTGAAAAAAACGCAATTTAGGACATGAATACAACATGTGAATTGCATCAGCTGCAAAAAACCTACATCTAGAACAGGAATCCCCTTTAGCCCCCCCCCCCCAACTAGCAATCTTAGCCGGGGTATGATATAAATTGAACATAGCATGTAACTTTGCGTACGCAAAGTACCCGAAACTAAAACATAGCTGGGTAGTTCAAGAGGCTGTTTCAAATCCAATATTGGAATCACGAATTTCTGCGCCCACTTAACATTGTGAATATCCAAATCATCAGGAAGATCTGATAGGAGATATTGATAGATAGCACCTATTCTAGCTCTTTTCTTGATCAGGTCAACTAAAGTAATCTTTTCATACAAGCTAGGATTACTACTATAATTTCTATCCAAGAAGCTCCTAAGCTGCAGATATTTAAAAAATCATTGGAATGCAAATGAAACTAGTCTTTTAAGAAGGAAAAAGAGGCCACCTGACCATTACAACCCAGATCACCAATATCTTTTAAGCCCGCAGAGTACCATTTTAATGTGACAGGATCCTGAAATATCGGTGGTAACACACCGCCAGCACTTAGTGGAGTATAAAAATTAATCTTTGAAATAGCCATACGGAGAAAGATTTTCTGCCAGATAGAAAACAGCCCAACTAACCTTAAATTTAGCTTTTTTGAAATAACTTGGCTCTAACACACGGGTTAAAACCCCCTTAGCAGCATCGCCGAGGGCGAGATCGTAAATAGATGGGTTAATACATACGGGAATATCTACCCTATCGCCCATCAATGGCGAGCCGAAATGTTGAAGCATGACAGCCCAATAGTAATATAAGAGATTAGGAATAGGGCAGCCCCCCCTCTCCCTATGGAGGCAGGTCCATTTTGCAGCTCTTCGAACACGACAATAGCCCCATAAAAACCGCTGATAGATTTTCTCCGCCCTAACCAATGTAGTCTGTGGGATCAAAAGAGGAATTGACCTAAAAAAAATAAAAAACTTTGGGAGGATTAACATTTTCAGAACATTGCAGCGCCCAAATAGTGACAAATGAAGATGGCCTAGCCTCTCGAGCTTAGTATGAAGAGAGTCAATAACAGGAAGATAATTTAATTCCGGAATTTTCTCAACCACAGGAGAGATTTGAACCCCAAGATAGGTAGCTTCAGTTGCAATAGATACCTGCGAGGAAGACATACCTGATGACTGAATAACTTGCGTTTTTGCAATATTAAGCTTATATCCAGACATAGCCCCAAATTGAGAGGCCTGGGTCTCTAAAGCCTGAAAAGTGGGACCAACATCATCAGTTAGAAAAACAATATCATCGGCATACGCCAATGCCTTATATTCTACCCCATGAACCCTAACTGGTGAATTATCCTGACACACTTCAATCATATTGAGGAAAGGCTCAATAAACAGGGCAAATAGCAGGGGCGAGCAGGGGCAACCATGTCTGGTTCCCCTGCTGATGGTAAAGCACCCTGACTCTTGCCCTGAAATGCGAATTGTCACACCCGAGAAGATATAAAGCGCCTGGCGAGCCTGAATAAACTCGGAACAAAACCCTTTCCAGCGCAGCACGGCCCACAGGAACCCCCAGGGGACCCTGTCAAACGCCTTGTCGGCGTCCAACAGGATCACCCCGAGGGGGGAACCCGTGGCCTGCGCCCAATCCAGGCAAGCTATTACTCGCTGGACATGGTCGGTTGTATCCCTACCAGGAATGAACCCATGTTGGCATAATGAGACCAAAGGAAATATGCAACGCGCTAATCTAAAAGCAAGAATCCTAGAGTAAATTTCGCTATTGGGGTTAATAAGTGACATTGGCCGATAAGAAGAGGGATTCAGCTCATCTTGATCTTTCTTTTTAAATAAGACAACCGGGTTCTGTCTCCAAGAATCGGGAATAATACCGGCCTGTGCGGCCCTATATACAGCAAGCAAATCCTGTCTCATCACTGCCGAAAAGGTCTTATAAAATTCTAGATGAATGAGATCAGGCCCAGCGGCCTTACCGTTGGCCAGAGATTTAATTGCAGCTTCCGCCTCTTCCCAATTAATGGTACAGAAAGTACCTCATTTTGTTCTACTGTTATCCTCAGGGTATCTATAGCCTGCAAGAAATCATCCACACCATCCTGATTCTGAATGACATTTGACTCCTCAGTACAGAGACTAGCATAACATTTCAGAAAAACATCAATTACACCCAACGGGGTCTCCTGAATACAACCCTGCTGATCCATAACCCGGACAATGTGATTTGCGACATACTTTTGCTGAAGCCTCTGGGCTAAAACCCTACCAGAGTTTTCACCAAATTCATACATCATAGTTCGAAATTGGGAGTATTTAGCAGCCAAATCTCGACAGAAAAACTCCTGCAAGTTAGATTTCAATATGGCAATCGCCTTCTGACTGGGAGATCGCACAACCTAGCCGAAGATTGGTACTTAGCCCCCGCTCTGCCAGACGAAGCTCCTCTAACCAATTTTTAGTCTGCACCTGTATGATATTCCAACAATGGGCAGCAAAACTTTTTGTTTCTCCACGCAGCGCAGCTTTAAATGCGTCCCAGACTACGCAGTCCGAGGCAGTCCCCCTGTTAATATCCATGAACTCTGCGATCCAGCGCCCCATGTGGTCCTGATACAGTTGATCTAAAAGAATCTTCCTCTCAAATGTCCAAGACCTAAGTTGTTTAATGGGACGGTCCCAGGGAAACTCTGCCACTGAAGCATTATGAATCTGATAAGATCCTTGGCACCACTTCTATATTTGCCGTCCCCGGACACACTGATCAGACAAAAAAACATAATCAAGACGTACCATTTTGTTATGCGGAATGGAGTAGAATGTATACCCATCCTTATCTTGATAATGGTAGTGCCAGAGGTCTATCAGACCATGTTCAACAATTGAAGTTTGAAGAGCCTTGGACACACGGGTTTCCTACCTACATAATTATGATCAGTTATCAAATTAAATTGACTAGCTAAGTTGATATTAAAATCCCCACAGAAGATCATTAGGTGCGGGCATACTGCTAGTTCGATATTAATATTTCTGAAGACCTGGGGTTCATCCAAATTAGGGCTGTATATTGAGCAAACCGATAAGGAACTATTATTTATCATTATCTCAGCAATCGCCCACCTGCCCGCGTTGTCCTCTTTAACTCTCTTAAGACAACCAATCCCCTTCTTCAGCAGAATAGCCACTCCCCTGATCATCGAAGTCTGACGAGAGCAAGCCACTAATTCATAACCGGGCAGTCTTAAGAGCCTACGATTACTCCATGGAATGTGGGTCTCCTGAAGACACAGTATATCAAGTCGCAACATTTGCAAAATTTTATAAAACATCCCTCGTTTTTTCCTATCATTTAACCCACAAATATTCCATGAGCCAAGACGCAATTTATTCTGCCCCATTCAAAAACAGATTTATGTCCCCCTCTCCCAAATCCAAAATCAGAATAAACATGATAATCATCCTAGTAATCCTAGATATAACAAAACAAATTCTACACATAAAAGCATAATACACATTCCCCTCACTCGACCACCCAGCTGAAACAGCAAACCAGCCCCAGAACACCCCCACCACCAAATCCTCACCCCGACCAGAACCCACCCCCCCACCCCCACCCAACCCCTCACCCCCCTTATAGAGCAACAGGACCATAGTCCTAAGAGGTAAAACAATAGGATCAGATCAGCCTATTCTAGTACAACCCATCTATACATGCCCATCCCCACAATAGCCAACCATGTAAAACGACTCTAACTAGATAGAATCCAAAAACTCTTTTGCCTGTATCTCAGTATATAAGTGCAGTGGGAATAGTAAATGATATATGTTTATGATAAAAAAAATCTGTATTTATTTGTAATTGATCTAGGATTATTAAATTACTTGTATGTTATTTGTAGTGTATTTACTAATTTAACAGAAATTACTGTAGGAATTATACTTTGTGTTTTTATATGTCTGCAAATATAAGATAATTTTATTATGTGTAGTGATAATGTCTTTTTATTGTGAATTAATCTATATTTTTCATTTTAATAATTAAAAAATAAAATATGTTTATAAATATCAATTTAAAATTATACATTGCTCAAAAACAGACATTTAAATAAAATATTAAGTAATAATACATACATATAAAAATAATTAGACATTTTTATTTTTCAAACAAGCTTTATTTTTGGATAAGTAGATAGAAAGATAAAAACATTTTTTTTTATTTAGAGGATGGATTACACATTAGCGAATACACACATAGGGGCCAGTTAGGAATGCGCTTTTCCTTTTGGCCAAGATAATTCCAGGAATATGGACAATAATTCCTTGCTTTCCTTGGAACTTTTACTAGGATGAAACTGGCCACAAAACGATAAAAGAACATATCGTGCAATTCTTCCCCCTTGCCCCTTCTCCTTTTTTGTAAAGTGTATTGATTCAATACGTCCTTGTATATAAGTGTCACTACGTATTTCACTTTTGTCACTGGATTCACTACAGTCACTGCACTTTTGTTTGATAATAATGTAGTGGAATGAAGTAATTCCATTTTACTGGTTCATTGGTTTTTGTTTTTAATATATATAAAAACTTTGGATATCAGAGAGTTTTGCTTGTTTGTGTTTTAGAGCTGTCTGCAGCCTAACCCAAAGAGATTGCATAATACACGACAGAACCACATTTTTTGTCAATCAGTTAGGAATGCGGTCGGAAAACCACCCGACCGCCACGGAAGCGGAAAAGAACCGCCCGCCGGTACCGTGGAAAAACCGGAGCCAAATTAGAATGATCCACCAAAAAACACAGACCGAGGTGGAACGGGGCTAAGAAAAACCGCCCGTAGCGGGTGGTGATGGTCAAAACACCAACCCGCCACAAGCATAGTGGAGACACCGTACAGGAAATTAAGGTATCCCCGATGGTCCCGCGGTACATTCCGCTGTTTCCGACTGCCGCGGTCACACACTGGAATGAATGGGAGAGCCAGCGGAAGAGCTGCAGCATAGCCACCGCTGCGGACAATCCGTGGAAAATATGGCGGACAAAGCAAAAAACCCACAAGAAGTCTAAAAAGTGCACACAGCAAACTAGCATTGCCCCCCAAATACGCAAAACACACCCCATTGACACAAACACATGGCAAAAAGAAAAATCCTATTCTCAGGACCACACACACAACACACCTGACAGCAATACCCCATTTGGACACACCCACATAGCTGAGTATAAAACAAGCCCTTTCCCTGGCCACAATCCTTTGCAACATTCCAAAACTGAAGGCCACAAACCCTCACAACAAAAGATAGGCAAAGCAACACATTAGCACTACTCACACCACACACAGCACTACCACCACCACTTCCACACCTGCACCACTAACCCCCCTGCACATCACACACCATACACATCACAACCACACCCACTACTCACACCCATGCACCCACAACCACTTAGCACACCACACACCATGGCAGCACAGAAAATGCCCACATTTACAGAGAGTGAGATGACAGTCATGGTAAATGAAATAGTCAGAGTGGAGTCACAACTGTTTGGTAGCCTGGTCCAACAGACACCATTAGCCACAAGGACACAAATGTGGGCAAGGATAGTCCAAAGTGTCAATGTAGTAGGGACCACCCCGCGATCCAAATAGGAGATCATGAAGCAGTGGCATGTTCTAAAGAGGTTTGTCAAAGAGAGGAGAAGCAAGAACCGGGAGCTGGCTGACAGGACTGGCGGTGGCACTCCCATTCCACCAAAACAATTCACTCCATGGGAGGAGAAGGTGCTTGCCATACTGCATCCTGAGAGTCTCACAGGAGTACCCAGAGGAGTGGAGGCTGGTAAGTATAAACAAATGACCACCACACACTGATATGTACTGCCTTGCACAACTACAAAGCTACACCACCTAGGGCAAATACCATTCATCTGCACCACATACTCACAAAAACATGTCTCACAGATCCAACATTCACCCACTCCCATTCACCCCAAACGTAGCTACCAACATCACCATAGGGGCATGTGTACAGGGAGCCAGCACTACAACTCTCACCAGGCCCCCTTGTCCCACAGAATCAGCAAGATGGTACCCTCCCCCACCCCACCCAGAAGCATGTGTCAGCCATTACACAACCCATATCAAACTAACAGGTAGGTAGTCATTTTCACTGGGATTGTGTCTGTGGGTGGGAGGCCTGTATCACAACTCTCACCAAGCCCCCTTGTCCCACAGCATCAGCAAGATGGAGCCCTCTCACACCCCACCCAGAAGCATGTGTCAGCCATTACACAACCCACATCAAACCAACAGGTAGATAGCCATCTTGCCTTGGAGGGCTGTGTGGGAGAGGGAGGTCTGCACTATAACTCCCACCATGTTCCCTGTTCCACACCTAAGCAGGGTGGAGCACTCCCCCGCCCAGAAGCAGTTGGAAGCCATTGCAGTACACCAAGCAGACTTACAGGTATGTTGCCAGTTTCCATGGTTGCACTGTTTGTGGGTGGGAGGCCTGCACTACCACTCCCACCATGCCCCCTGTCCCACACCTGAGCAGAATGGAACACTTCCCCAATCAGGAGCAGTTGGAAGCCATTGCAGTATACCCAACAAACGAACAGGTAGGTAGCCATCTTGCCTTGGAGGGCTGTGTGGGGGAGGAAGCCCTGTACTACAACTCCCACCATTCCCCCTGTTCCACACCTGAGCAGGATGGAGCACTCCCCCACCCATAAGCAGTTAGAAGCCATTGCAGTACACCAAACAGACTTACAGGTAGGTAGCCAGTTACCAAGGTTGTACTGTTTGTGGGTGGGAGGCCTGCACTACCACTCACATGCCCCTGGTCCCACACCTGAGCAGGATGGGACACTACCCCACCCAGGAGCAGCTGGAAGCCATTGCAGTATACCCAACAAACTAAGAGGTATGTAGCCATCTTGCCTTGGAGGGCTGTGTGGGGGAGGGAGGCCTGCACTACAACTTCCACCATGCACCCTGTTCCACACCTCAGCAGGATAGATCACTCCCCTACCCAGAAGCAGTTGGAAGCCATTGTAGTACACCCAACAAACTAACAGGTAGGTAGCCATCTTGCCTGAGAAGGCTGTGTGTGGGAGGGAGGCCTGTACTACAACTCCCACCAGGCCCCCTATTCCACACCTGAGCAGGATGGTGCACTCCCCCACCCAGAAACAGTTGGAAGCCATTGCAGTACACCCATCAAACCAACAGATAGGTAGCCATCTTGCCTTGGAGGGCTGTGTGGGAGAGGGAGGCCTGCACTATAACTCCCACCATGTTCCCTGTTCCACACCTAAGCAGGGTGGAGCACTCCCCCGCCCAGAAGCAGTTGGAAGCCATTGCAGTACACCAAGCAGACTTACAGGTATGTTGCCAGTTTCCAAGGTTGCACTGTTTGTGGGTGGGAGGCCTGCACTACCACTCCCACCATGCCCCCTGTCCCACACCTGAGCAGAATGGAACACTCCCCCAATCAGGAGCAGTTGGAAGCCATTGCAGTATACCCAACAAACGAACAGGTAGGTAGCCATCTTGCCTTGGAGGGCTGTGTGGGGGAGGAAGCCCTGTACTACAACTCCCACCATTCCCCCTGTTCCACACCTGAGCAGGATGGAGCACTCCCCCACCCATAAGCAGTTAGAAGCCATTGCAGTACACCAAACAGACTTACAGGTAGGTAGCCAGTTACCAAGGTTGTACTGTTTGTGGGTGGGAGGCCTGCACTACCACTCACATGCCCCTGGTCCCACACCTGAGCAGGATGGGACACTACCCCACCCAGGAGCAGCTGGAAGCCATTGCAGTATACCCAACAAACTAAGAGGTATGTAGCCATCTTGCCTTGGAGGGCTGTGTGGGGGAGGGAGGCCTGCACTACAACTTCCACCATGCACCCTGTTCCACACCTCAGCAGGATAGATCACTCCCCTACCCAGAAGCAGTTGGAAGCCATTGTAGTACACCCAACAAACTAACAGGTAGGTAGCCATCTTGCCTGAGAAGGCTGTGTGTGGGAGGGAGGCCTGTACTACAACTCCCACCAGGCCCCCTATTCCACACCTGAGCAGGATGGTGCACTCCCCCACCCAGAAACAGTTGGAAGCCATTGCAGTACACCCAACAAACTAACAGATAGGTAGCCATCTTACCTTGGAGGGCTGTGTGGGAGAGGGAGGCCTGCACTACAACTCCAACAATGCCCCCTGTTCCACACCTGAGTAGGATTGAACACTCACCCACTCAGGAACAGTTAGATGCCATTGCATGAACCACCCCCACCTAACAGGTAGGTAGCCATCTTCCCTGGGTAGACTGCACTACAACTCCCACCATGCACCATTGTCCCCCAGGACAGCAAGATGGAATTCTCTATACCACCCAGATGCACGTGGCATCTAATGGATCACTACAAACAAACTAACATGTAGGTCGACATGTTATTCTGTCTTATGCCACCAATGAGCAGGATGTAAGCCTCCACCATGCACACACAGATGTGTCACACAACAAAGCCAAATGCAAAAACATAACAGGTAAGTAGCCAGTAGGTGCACCTAGCCATTCGTCACAAAAAGAACGGTGCCATATGACAACACCAGCCCTCTCATTGCACAAATATGCACAAAGAACCTATTGCCATGCACAGTGTGCACACAGGTAAGCAAAGGAAACTGACACAGCTACCAAAGTGTGACACACCAATGCACATGTAGAAGAAAGTCTGGGCACAATCCTGATCTGTGCATTGCCATGGGGCCAGAGCAACAAGGATCATTCCAAAAATAAGAAAGCATGTGTGGTGGTAAAATCAAGATGTGCACATGACAGGACAAAGGTATGCAAGAGATGACAATGGCCAGTCTATGGTCAGATGTGACATCTGCCAGGTCAGGCAAATCAACAAAGAGTCCTCAATGAAAAACATGCTGTGGCAGTCCCTAGATCGCAACAGGTCCCTGTAACCATGAATCATGCAAGGGTCGCATGGTATGAATGACACCTCACACCATGGACAAGTAATGCATGTACCACTGCATCATGTCAGGAGGCAGAATAGTGCTCATAGAAAACAATGTGATGATCAGTCAAATTTGTAGTGTACAAACAGTGAATGACACAGAGCTAACACAAAGCATGCATGGTGCACTACAATGACCATTTACCATCTGATCCACAGGTGACCAAGAACTCACTGCAGAGGACAACACCAGCAACCTGCAGAGCCAGTCTCCATCCTGGTACACGGACTCTCGGATGTTGACTCGCAGGATCCTCTGGATGATGAGCTTGAAGCCGGCCCATCTGGTGTGCCAGGGATCAATAGGTCCCAGGACCCCATTGTACGCCCCACCACATCTGCAGCAATAACAACTTCACTGCAGACCCCTGTTGTTACAGCCTGTGCGTCCATCACCACCACCACCACCAGTGCTGCCTGCAACACCCTCCCTGTCCCAGAGGATGACCACCTCACAACACCGACTGAGGACAGCAGGGAGAGGATGCGGGGCCCACAGTGGTGAGGCAACAGGTCCATAGCAGCAGGGTAAGTGGGAGGGTCAGGGTCACCCACAGACACCAAGAGTCCTTGGAGCTTATAAACAGGCCCAGGGACAAACGGGCCAGTCAGACGATCTGTTACATGAGCTCATCCTGCTGATGAGGTCCATCGACACCCGGATGGGACAAATTGTAGACCTCTTGGGCCCGCAAGTGGCGGTACTGAGGGACAGGCCTGCGCCACAAACAACACCTCCACCTACCTGGTGGTGGGCCACAGGATGATAGTTCACCATCCTCCCTGCACCCACAGAGAGGGGTGAGTCCTCAGACCCCACTGGCCCTGCAGCAGCCCCTTTTTAACAGTACCAGCACGTAGACCCATTAAAGTTTTTCTAGACTTCACGTGCCAGGTACCTTTTTAACCTCACTTTATCACACTTCGGAACCCACCACTCACTTATACACATAAAAAACCTTGCATGCACCACACATAGCCAAGTAATAAAAGTGCTCCCACGTAGTCGTCGGTTAGCAGCACGCTGCATCCCGTAAAGGGGTGCGAAGACCCCAATGATGAAGCATGACACCAAGGGTCCTTTTGGTGTGTGAGGGGTATTTAAAAAACACTGTGTGCTCCCCACCATTGTAGTGACTGCTCTAATAACACCTTGCTGTGGATTATTTTTGTTTAACTATAACCCTCTTCACCGCTGCATTGACTTTTTGGACTATCCTTCCCCACACTGCCTTGTGAATGGCATCTGCCTGTTGGACTGGGTCACCACATCAATGTGGTGACTACTCGATTATCTCATTTACCATCACTTTCAACTCACTGCTCCACCTCCACCTCAATTGAAATGTCCCCCCTCACAAGTGACCATTGTAAATATAAAAACCTCACAAACTTGTTGTATGGACTGTATGTAGGCAAGGAGAAGTTGAAGGCACCTAGGGAAACACAACATAACAACATTCACTGTTCTGGGTGTGGCATCACAGACATCACCCAACATCTACCATCAAGAGAAGCCAACATGCGCACGTCACAATGGGCAACAAGTGTCAACATACACGTCCTGTAGCTGTTCATAAATTACCTGTCCCAGATACATTGCCAACCACTGCTGAGTCTACAACTGGCTGCAGTCACAATTCCCACATAACCCCTTCACGACAACAGCAATATCATCAGACAATGGCTAAGTTGTACATTGTCACCCACCTTCACGTGAACGAGCTGTTAACGCAGGCCAACACCTTTCTCCTCTCCACTGTCCTCATCACTTGACGCGGGTTGGTTTGCAGGTGGGGGCCTTGGGTCCTCATCATCATCCAGGAGTTGCGGAATCTCCTTGCGAATGGCTAGGTTGTGGAGCATGCAGCATGCCACTACAATCTGACACACCTTCCTGGGCGAGTATGCCAGTGCACCTCCGGTCTTGTCCAGGCAGCGGAAACGTGACTTGAGCAGACCAAAAGTACGCTCCACCACACTACGTGTCCTACCATGGGTCTCATAGTAGCGTACTTCAGACGGGGCCCTGGGATTCCGCAGTGGTCTCAGGAACCAGGGACGGTTGGGATATGCAGAGTCACCTAGGTATGATAAACACAAATAGGCATTGCAATGTCGCTGAGGCAGAGGGCAGCAGGTCACACACCCAGCACGCCATACGACTAGACATATTTACCCACAATCCATGCATGCATGGGAAATAGATTTGCCATCATCTGGGGCACAATGCTGTTACGCAGGATGTACGAGTCATGGGCATAGCCTGGGAATCTGGCACACACGTGGGAGATGATCATATTTGCCAGGCACACCACTTGCACATTTATGGAGTGGTAATGTTTGCGATTCCTATAAATGTGCTCACTTGCCTGTGGTGGCACAAGGCTGACATGTGTGTAATCAATGGCACCAACAAAATGGGGGATGTGCCCAAGGGGATAGAAGTCTCCCTTCACAGCTGTCAATTCAGCGCCTGTGGGGTAATGGATATATATGTCCTTGTATATCATCATGGCGGACAGAACATCACGCAGCACCATGCTGAACATCGGTTGTGACATGCCACAAGGGCTGGCCACTGTCTCCTGGAATGATCCAGTGGCAAAAAAAGCAGGGCTGCCATCACTTTATAAGTTGGGGTGAAAGCAGTTGGATATGTCCGGCGAGGCTGCAGGTAGGGCTCCAACAGATCACAAAGGGTTTTAAGGGTGGCTCTATCCAGACGGAATTTCCGGATGATCGCCACATCCTCCATGTCCTCCAGCACTGTCAAGTGACGAAGTAGATTTGGCCTCTTCCTAGTTGAGATGGAAGTGGACACATGTCAATGCAATACATCATGAGATAGGCACAGCATCTCATGTTCTGGATGACACAGCGACAACAATGACTGACAAAAAATTGAGTGACAGACCAGCTTACATGTAGTGACGCCTTCAGCTACACAAATGGCACACCTATCAACTGAGACTAAATAAGTACATCAAACACCATTTAGGTCAATGTGAATGCACATAGTGATATGGCCACATTTCACATGTGCAGGCATGGGAGCATGGTATCCAGCACATAAAACCCACTGTCTCATATGTAGCTGCTGTACCTCTCACACCTTAATACGTCATTTCTACCTGGCACACATCCACTACACAATTACCAAAGTTGGCACACAAATGACAATTGTGTGCATGAGCAGACATGAGAGGCCATGCAAAAAGATTGACATCATCCATTGAGATGAGCATTGCTGTGATTGTCACTGCACCTCAACACATTGACATGTGTACACATTGCAGAGTCCAGAACAACACTGTCCTGCCTACACAACCATCAAATTCATGAGTGACGTGTGAGGGAGTACAAGCCAATCTACAAAATCACATACACAAACATGGCATGTGTAGTCACCAGTAGAGGAAATGGAACATTCCCATTGTGTGCCCAATTATGTGCTATTGACCATGTTGGCACTGTGCACTGTTGATGTTTGCCAGATGGCCATTGCCATTGTATATAACCATGTCTGAACTGGGGTGGCAGAGTGGGCTAAAGAACGGTGATGGATTAAACCCAGATCTTTTGACTGGGTGTGAGTGTTTGATTGATTCAGATGCTCCATCCATCATGACACCCAAATCGCGGTGCTTCATGTGATTGTATGGCACCCATATCTAGGTAGCTACCGCCTTGACCCATCGGTGTGTCACCAGCACCCCCATTCACACAAGAGCAGTAGTGATAGGCATGAAGACATGCCCAAATGGTGGTGGGCATGCTCCGCCATCCAAATCGCAGAGCCCCATGTGACTATGGCACCCATATATCGGTAGCTACCGCCTGGACCCAGCAGTGTGTCACCGCCATGGAGCATGCCCTAGAGCCAATGGCAACAATGATTGCGGTGGCATGATGCAATTTTGAAAATCGCGGTAGGCGTGCTCCGCCACCGCAGAGGCGGTCATTGGATGCATTTGGAGATGCACCATCACGGTAGCGCGCAGTGGGCCCCTGCGGTGTGTCACCGCCAAGGAGCATGCTCTAAAGCCAATGGCAATGATAATTGCTGTGGCATGATGCAATTTTGAAAATCGTGATTGGCCTGCTCCACCACCCCAGAGGCGGTCATTGGATGCATTTGAAAGAGGCAGACCTGGACCACCAATTGCTGCAGCTTGGCACCTTCGAAACGACCCCAGGTGGCTATATATGTGTGGAACGAACCCTCATATTTCCACTGCTCCCAGAGCCTGCTGCCAGAGACCCCTGACCACCTGCTGCTGCTGCCTCCAGGGACTGCTGCCTGAGACCCCTCTTCTGCTGCTGCCTCCGGGGACTGCTGCCTGAGACCCCTCTTCTGCTGCTGCCTCCATGGACTGCTGCCTGAGACCCCTCTCCTGATGCTGCCTCCAGGGACTGCTGCCTGAGAAACCTCTGCTGCTGCTGCCTCCAGGGACTGCTGCCTGAGAACCCTCACCACCCAATTCCACTGCAGTTGTTCCATGTCCACAGTGATGGCAAGGACCTAGAAGATCTGTGCCAGTCCATTCACAAGCAAGGAGCTGGAAGTCCTGGTGGACGAGGTGCTCACACAGTACCCAAGGCTGTATGGTGCCCCCAATGTCTTGGGTAAGTCCTCAAAAGTGGAGGTGTAGGGCAGGGGGGCACACATGTAGTTGGACTGATGCAGTATGTGCCTGAGGGTGTGGGTTTGTGTCATGCACTACCAAACATGCTGTCTCCAGGGTGAAGATGTGTGTCCCAATGTCACAGGTTTCCCTGCCTGCAGTTGTAGGTATGCATGAACTGTGTTGTGTTGTCAACCATACAGTGACGCAGTTGGTTGTTCATGCAGGAGTCAGGACAGTGATTGCTTGGCTGAATGGCTGTGTGTGCCCCTGTTGTCCATCTCAGTGTGAGCCCAGATGGCCAGCACAGTGCCCGTCCACAAAGACAAGGACACATCACTTCACTTACAGTGTATTTCCTAAGTATTTACTCATTGCACTCCAGCTATGCGCCATCTCAGCCCTGTAGTTTGCACACGACCGGTCTTGAGTTGGGGGATTTCTGTTTGTGAGTCCATGTCCCTCAATGCGACACCCATGACACAGTTATCAATTCACAGGGCAGGGACATTGAGTGCTGCGCAGTCTTGCACACAGTGATCCATCCCCAAACACAGGTTGATATGTGATGTATGTGTTGCTGAACCCAACAATGGACTGGAGATGTGGGCAGGCGACATAGGGGTTACAGTGGTGGCATCCTGCATGTGTGTGAGATGTGCAGGGACTGTGTTCCCCCTCACAACTGCATGCATTCACATCAGCTTATCCCATGCAGATGTCCCATGTGAGATGTACTTTAGTCTCTGAAAGTCATATTGTTGCATTTGTGGTAAGTTTGTATCTTGCTGCTATACTGATAGATGTTGGAACATTACACTGTGTCACTGATCATTTCCCCTCTTGTCTCCCATGCCTGCAGCTCAAGGTACACCAGCGTAAGGCCGTGTGGCGACCCATTGCAGCCAAGGTGTGAGCTCTGGAGGTCTCAAAACGATGGCTCACCCACTGCCACAAGAGGTGGGACGACATCAGCCCGCTGGCAAAGAACGAGGCAGTGATGACCTTGGGGCTGCTTCCTCACACTTGGCGCTGTGCACGGCACAGCATGACACCACTAATGGGCCGCATCTTGGCGGTGACTCATCCTGAGCTGGATGCACGTTTGAAAGAGCATCAACAGCAAGCCAGGGGTGAGTATTTGGGGAGGGTGACTTTGGCTGAAAGTGGCTGCATGTGTACAGAGCCTGTGCCGGTGCTGGCCTATGTGATGTTGGTGGTGTGATGCAGTGGCATGTAAGTGGCTGCTGGGCGGGGTGCCAGTGTCATGCATTTGCCCTACCTGTACTTACAAAGGTCATTTTCCATGCTGTGCATTTCCATTGCAGTCTGAATTGTGCTCTTCAGGTTTCTTCTGCATTGGGGTAGTCTGGGTAATCACATTGGGAGGAGATAGCAGTGTTCCTAATCTGAATGTGACTTCATCAATGCCTCCATTGCATGCACCCAGATTGTGGAGGCCTAGACATCTGACAACAATGTGCAACAGTCTTTTGGCCCCAAAGTACAACATGGCGGGTGGCATTGGCTCATCACCATTGTGGACTGTCATGTTGTAGTCTGTGTAGTCCCCTCCTGTTCCATCCAGATCTGTCAGTGGTAACATGCGGTGTGCCCCATCATGGCCCTAGGTGTGCGCCAAGCTAGTTGTGTGTTTGGTTGAATAGAGCCACAAGCAGGGTGTTGTGCTCTGTGGCCATAACATGGCTCAATCATGCCCGGAAATGTGGGTTACACGCACTGTTTGAGTCTATATGGTGAGTTGCCTTGATGTGATTGCAGAGGGTGGTCTGCAACATGTAGATTTGGACATCTTTTGTAATGCATTGCTTGCATAGGTTTGTTCTGTTGCTGCCACTGACCTGATCCTACATCTCTCTATCATGCAGAATCTCCTGTGGTCATGGAGGGTCAGGAGCCGGATACCAGTGGGGGTGAAACTAGCACAACAGCTGCACAGAAGCCCAGTGACACAGATGTCACCAGCGCCTCAGAGGGGGACTGAAGTCTGCAGAAGGAATCCCAGCCTGAGATGCAAAGTTTCATCTGATGCCAGTGGGGATGCATCCATGTTGGCGGGCAGAGGGAATGGGGACTCTGTATCATCTTCAACCACACAGCGGCCAGTGCCCACCCTCCCAGCCACTTTGTCTGGTGCTGCCCATGTCCGGGTCAGTAAGAGGGGATGAGTTACCTTCACACCTGGCACCGCTGCCCCGTCCCCTGTCCCCCCTGCTGCCATCAGTGCTGAGTCTGTTGATCTTTTGCACCAGCTATGTGTAGGCCAGACAGCTCTCCTCAATGCCTTCATTGACCATGACAAAAAATTGGCCCAGGTGCTTGCTTTCATGGAGGGCATACATTCAGACATGGGTGGGCTGTATCGGACTGTCCAGGCTTTGTCCTCCACAGTGACGTCTGCCCTTCAATAGGAATATACTCCCAGTCCAGCTACGGGGCCTTTGTCCACCCCCTGGCAGTGGCCACGTCTGACGATAGTGACCACGGTCCACAGACCTCAAAGTCACGATACAGCACACGAAGCACACAGCAGCAACAACCCAAGCGGGCCCGGCCTCAGACACCATCCCCACAGAAGACCTAAGCCACCCCAGGGAGCAAAGACAAAAGCCCGTCAGGCAACATCAAAGCCCAAAAAGCAAAGAAGCAGAACTCAGGCTCACATGCCTCAGAGGCATCCCCAGCTAAGGACTCTCCTGTCCCTAAAGCATCTCGCAAAGAGAGGTATGCAGTTTCTGTGCCCACTGAGGCGGTGGTGCATGGCAAGGGTACACCTCAGAAGGGCTCCAAGGCAGTTTCACCCACCAACTCCCATTCCAAGCCCAGTGAAGCAGGAGAAGGAGGACACTGTAGGGGGTCACACCTGTTAAAGAGGTGATGGAGGGGCAAAGGCAAAGCCAGGCAAAGTTTTCCGCTGGATCCAGGATGTCCCCAGAGGGAGTGTCAGCATCTTCACTTGATGCAGCTTTGTTGGAGAGTGTGCCTGTTGTGCCCATACTGCTTTCCATTAATCCCAAGACAGGGAAGCCATTTAGAATCCCCAAGAAGTGGAAAGGCACCCCTCCACAA
The DNA here is from genome assembly GCF_964263255.1 of Lissotriton vulgaris. Lineage (NCBI taxonomy): Eukaryota > Metazoa > Chordata > Amphibia > Caudata > Salamandridae > Lissotriton > Lissotriton vulgaris. Next base: position 1,390,621,331 of record NC_141687.1, on the reverse strand, counting down.
TCTCCCAGCCACACTGTGTCTCACATCAGCATGACTCCACCTCCCCGTGCCACTACACCACCTGGTCCAAGCAGCCCTCCGGCTTGCCAAGCCACTGTTAGCTCTACCTCAGCTGGGCCGCACTATCCCCGGTCAAGTGCTCCAGCTGTCCCGGCACACAGCCAGCTCCCAGTCCGCCTGACAGCCAAGTCTGAGTGTTAGTCACCCTCAAACACCTGTCTCTCACACAGGTGGGCCTGTACTGCCCATTGTTACCCCCTGACTGTGTTGCTGATCATGTAAAGGTACAGTCGCACACATTCCCTGTGCAGATTCACATTGATATGCTTAGCACTTTGCCCTGGACACTGGCCTTGCTGGTTTGCCCTTCCCTGTGCAGATTCTCATGTACTCGCTTTGCACTTTGCCCTGGACACTGGCATTGCTGTTTTGCGCTTGCCTGTGCAGCTTCTCATGGACATGCTCTGCACTTTGCCCTGGACACTGGCCTTGCTGTTTTGCCTTTGACTGTGCAGATTCTCATGTACTCGCTATGCACTTTGCCCTGGACACTGGCCTTGCTGCTTTGCGCTTGCCTGTGCAGCTTCTCATGTACATGCTCTGCACTTTGCCCTGGACACTGGCCTTGCTGTTTTGCCCTTGCCTGTGCAGATTCTCATGTACTCGCTCTGCACTTTGCCCTAGACACTGGCCTTGCTGTTTTGCGCTTGCCTGTGCAGCTTCTCATGGACATGCTCTGCACTTTGCCCTGGACACTGGCCTTGCTGTTTTGCCCTTGCCTGTGCAGATTCTCATGTACTCACTCTGCACTTTGCCCTGGACACTGGCCTTGTTGTTTTGCCCTTGCCTGTGCAGATGCTCATGGACATACTCTGCATGTTGTGCTTTGTTCTTATCTTCTCATGGTGCCTGTCTGTGAAATATGTGATTAAAGAGAGTTTCCCCTCTTGTCTATTTTGCCAGTGTCCTTACTGAATTGTTATTTTTCTCTGTGTATGTATTTTACTGTGCCACATGGTCTGTGTGGCACTTCAACAGTCAATGTTTTGGCTCACTTACTCTATTTTTTGCTGGGGTGACACAGACTTCAGTGCTTCCTGACCCAGATACTTGAGGGGGCAATAACGTCAATTTCTAATGGAAAGTAGTTGTCATTTTCTTACTTTGTTCATGTTGGCTATGTTGTACACATGTCAGGTTAGAGTGCACTGCCAGCACAGAGTGGAATTCTATCCACAGTATTGCAGACAGGCTGGCCAGGGTCATCATGTATGTGTGTTCTTCCTTCATGTAAGCCCAGTGGTGCATGTGTGTGGTCATCTTGTGATGGCCAGTCATCCTAGTCCCATGGCTTACTTTCTGTGTGTGCTCTTGGATGGGAGAAAGTGTGCAGTGTACAGGGGTGAGTTTGTCGGTAGTGTTTATGTGTGCATGCCCCTGCATTAACAAGTACACATGTGTCACCCAGGGGTTGTATGCCTGTTGATTTGATTGTTCGGCCCTGTGGATGTGGTTGTGTGCCTATGTGTGAGTTATATGTTGTGCACTGTGCAGTGTGTTGGTGTGTCCTTGCAGTTCTGACTTACTCCTACTTGTTGTTTTTTACACTTGTGAGTATACAGAGTGTCTGACTGGAAAGTCAGTGTTGTGTTTTGTTGATCATCCATGTGTCTGGTTCGAGTTTGTGGTGACTGTGCAGACCTGCTGCTCCACACTGCCATTGGGGTTGTGTTTTCTCATGCATTGCTGTCACATTGTGCCTACTTGAATCCAAATGTTCAACCTATTTTTCCAATGTTGTGTAGAAATTTGTATATGTGATTCTTTGTTTGTAAATAGTGTAATATAGATGTTTATACTATACAAAAGAAAGTAATGAAACACAAGATACTGTGAAAATACATTAAAGCTCCAAAAAAGGAAGACATATCCGGTGAATATAATTCATTTATTGAGAGAGCGGCTGGTAACACACATATTTAAATTGTAGAGATTGCTTCTAAAATAAGAAATATGATCAGATAGGTAATTTATAAACCTGTTTGAGCATTGTTTGAGATACAATTGGTCCCATAGCATCATAATTTTGTGTGTGGTGTCATACCATCCCCTATCTGTACTTCAGGTGCCTAACCATTGTGGCTCTGCACTCCCTCCATTTGTGTATGGTACACTCCTGCCATGTCCGGTACTGACATGCAGTATACTTCACTTTGATTTCAGCTTTCCCCTTGGTTTCTAAGTGTGTGCCTTCCCATCACTTCATTTGTGTCACTGTGCTTTGTAGTACAGTTATTTGGCCAGGATCAATGTGTCACTCAGGGCATTGCCCCTATGGTTTGTATGTGATGGTTTTGTGCTGTTTGGCAGTCATGGTTTCTCATCTGCAGTTCAACTGTGTGTGCTGCCCAATCCTCTGGTCAAGTTGTTTCCAGCTTTGTGTCCCAAACTTGTGCATCTGTTGGTGCTGTGTTGTATGTATGTGTGTTGGCTGTAGCATTGTTTCACTTCCTGGGTGTGCTGTTGTCTTTGTGCTGTGCTGATTGTTGTTGTGTGGGTTGCTGTTCTGTCACTCATGGCAGTGTGTGGCTGGTGTGCTAGGTGTGCACACACTGCTTGTTGTGCATGCAGTGCTTTGTGTGTATGTTGCCTTGTCATTGCCTGGTGTGCATCCCCTTTTGTCCTGCTGTGTTTGCTATGTGATTCATTTGCCAGTGCATCAGTTGTTTGTTTAATGTGGTTGTGTTGTTCTGTGATGGTGCACTTCTTGTGTGCGTTGTGGTATGTTTTCTGTGCATTGTTCCTGACTGATGAGGTTGTGCACTCCTGTTGTGTCTGTGCTCCCATTGCCTTTACACACTTTTGTGGCATGTCTGTTGTTGTTGTGGTTCTGTGTGTGGTTGGGTTGGGTTATGCTTTTGTCTGTTATCTGTTGTTTTTGTGCAGGCATTTGTTCTGGCATCCCTGTGTGTGTGTGTGATGTGTGTGGCTACCCCAAGGGTGTGTGATTGTTTGTGTGTACATAGACTTGCAAGTATTGCCAGCCTTCCGTGTGTTTGACACTGGTGTTGTGTGCTGCTGGTGTGGGGGAGGGTATGTGTGTACATTCCTATTGGTGTTTGGCAGTCATGGAGTGTGTCAATGGGCCCTGTGTGTTGTGCTGCTGGTGCACTCCTGTGAAGTAGTGTATACATGTGTGGCTGTTCACAGTTTGACTTCAGGACCTTCCTTTCGTCCTTGTGCCTATACATGGTTTGCCTTAATGTCTCCCTGCGTTGTTGCACCGTGATGTCTGTGGTTTGACTTCCCTGACTGTACAGGCCAAGTGTGCTTTGATGGTCTGAGTGTGTTGTTCTCTGTTCCTTGTCTTGCATGTGATGTACACATGTGTATTGTGTGTCTTCATGGCCTTCCATTTGTGTGTGACCCACTTTGGCTTTCCGATTTGTTGTGCTCCATTGCTGTTGGCATGTGGGGTGTGTATGTGTCTGTGTGTCAGTCTGTGGTATGTGTGTGTGGCTATGCAGGCTGTGTGTCCATTTTGATGTTTGCTCCTTGTATGTGTTTATTTGGTGCTCATATTCATTTTTGTTTCCCTGAGTGTGGTGTTGTTGTGGTGTATGTGTTTCCCTGGCTCTGTGCTACTGTGCTGTGTGTTGTGTACCTGTGCAGCCACTCCTACAGTGGCTGGCTCACTGGTTGTTTGTTGTGTTGTGCAGGGTGTGGATTGACCTGTCTTGTTGTGCATGGGGGTGCACAGTAGGGCACATGGCATGTCCCCTCATGGGGTATGCTTATGTGGGGTGGGAGGAGGTGTGGCCCGGTAATCTTTGTGCCCATGCCTGGCGCTGGCCCTGCCTTCTGCATTGTGCGCATGTATTCCCTTGCCTTCCCCGCTGCGGGGACATGACCAGGACATTGCTGCATGATCGCGGATGATGTGTATCCAGGATGCGGAGGGGTCACTTGGTGGCAGGTGGGTCATGTGTGGGTGCCCTTGTGGATCTGTTCCTGTCCCCAGCAGGGTGTCTGATGTGGATTTGGACCCTGAGTCAGCCCAGGTGTTGTGCGTTGTGTGTTGTGTTTGTATTATTGCATACCTGCGGCGGCATCCGTGGCGGTCCATGAGTTGCTGGTGATGTAGCAGGTACAGCACCGGAAATACGTGTAGAGCGGGATCAATGGTGGTCATGACCGGGTGGTGTTGACCGGGACTCTGGTTTTGCGCTCTGCTGTCGTGCTTCCGCCGTCTCTGGTTGGCCGGTTTCTCCGCTGCGTCTGCTCGCTTGGGGCATCCTAATTTGTGCAGTGGGTCGGACGTCATTCCGCATGGCGGTGAGTTTCCATTGGCTCCCACCGCAGCGGTGGCGGGCGCACTTTGATGGTGGTGCACTTCGCACAGGGGCGAAGTGGAAATGGGCTATATTTGGCCATACTAATATGTCGGACATGAGTACCACTGCTCGCGGGCAGAAACATAAATTTTTCCGCACCGCCAGCACCGCGGTGGTGCCAACGCACGACATCCTAATGGACTGCATAATATGTACATATTTATTTGAGGAACATAAACTATTTTACATATATTTATAAGTTAGAATATTTTAAAGAAAATACAATTTTGTAACATTGTCAAGTTTTATAACCTAGGTATTTATATTTTGCGATACAAAACATATTTTTTTATTATTTTACACCAGTTTTTGGAACATAATAATATATTTATACAATTAATATAAAAAAAATTTGTCAAAGTTTTTATAACATAAAGGATTCTATATTTTATATTTATTTAATATTGTAACATTATAATGATGTAGTGAACATACTTTAACATTTTGAGAAAATAATAAGTTTATTGCATGTAATAATAATATTAATTAATAGTATTAATATATCAAATATTAATAAATATTTCATTGTTGTATTGCATCAAATATTTTTTTTAATCAGGTAAGTTTTCATTTAACATTTGTACATATTAGGGGAGTCATTAGGCTGGAGGGCGGACTTTGTCCCCCCGCCATCCTATCGCGAAATGGGACCGCCCGCCATAAGGGCAGGGGTCCCGTGGGATTTTGTACCTACTACAGACTATCTCTTTGTTAGAGGTAGCATGTCGATGATAAACTTGGTAGAGCACCATCCATTCAACACAGACTCAGACTTATTATGTACAATGGATGTTGAATCCTTGTACACCAATATTCCCCAGACAATGACCATGTTGGTCATTCAGACAGTCCTTGATTCTAGGCCTCGCCCAGATGCTGTACCCACATTGTTCATTCTTCAACTTTTAGAACTATGTCTAACCAGGAACTTTTTTACGTTTGACAACCAGCTTTATCAACAAGTGAAGGGAACTTCTATGGGGGCCGTTTTTGCCCCCAACCTGGCAATACTGTTTATGGATCATCTTGAATTGACGGCCGTTCTGTCACCTTCCAACCCATTCTTCTCAGGAATCACGTTATGGCGCAGATATATAGATTATTGGTTTAATGGAAGGAGGGGCACACCTTTCTATGTAAGGGTTTATCTACCTTCTATTCAATTTATATCAAAGCGTGCTGCCTAGGGGTACACAATGTCCCTATTGTGTTGAAACAAACTCTAAACAAAATCAAGTTAAACCACTTGGCCTAAGCGCACTGTTGCTTTTCCACCCTCTGGTGGCACAAAATTTCTCAATATTTACATGTACAAAATCAAATAATCCACATATGTTTTAAACAACAACATAAACTCAAATAAACATGGCAAACCATCAGCTGGTTGTTTTTACTCATATTATATAATACATAAACATAATTCTCAATTACAAATTCTTCTGTTGGCATTTAAATTGCATCACGTATTTGAAGAGCTGCCCTATGCATTTCGGGCCATAAGGCCCTTCGTCCGGGGCTCAATCTGTAAAATAAAAATAATTCGGATGTGACCACAAGGTTACATTGACATCGCAATATCCAAGAAGCAGACAAATACATATATCATAAGAATTTTTCAGTTTGCAACATTGTAACCCGAATGATATGATGTAACACTTTGCATATGGTGATAATGAACAAAAGTATGACTACAATAAACAATGTATATCAGTGCAACACAAAATAAACAAAGAAAGAAAGAATAGGATATAACGAACTCATGAAATAAGAAAAAACAGGGAAAAAACGGTAAATCCACAACATTTACTCAGTATGTCATGCCTCATAGCACTGCAATAAAACATGAAAAATATAAAAGTCAACTCACTATGAAACGCTCCGTTGTGTAATGAACCGTACCCAAAAACATTAGAATCGTTCACTCGTACCCGCTCTACAGAAATATGCAAAAACTAATTCAGAAAGGGAGACTCTTGCTGCAGTGCAAACAACGGAGGGTGTGTTCCTGACTACTCTGTCAAACCGGCCAGCCTGTGAAGGTAAACTGTTCGCCGGACCCGCTCCGCTGGTCCCGCTTCATCTGGGCTCCACCTGCGTGTGTGTGCGAGGCGTTCAGGGCTACGAGCGTGACGCTGGGGACTCCAACCAGGAGTCCCCGCAAGGCCGATTACCACCACCTGGCCCGCTCTCCCTGCAAGGAACGCCCACAGCACACACGTATATAATCATAGTATTACCCGCGCTCGCGGGACGCGCGCGGGACTCAGCCCGGGGCTAAGACCGGGCAAAGAGCGGGCCGTTTGAGGCCGTTCGAGGACGGAAGAGACCGGACCGGGCCCCCCCCTCTTCGAGGCCTGTTCATCATCGCCCGCGTATTGCCACTAGGATTTTCCCAGCCTCCATAAATAGCTCCTCCACAATGAGTAAAATGGCGACTAGGAGTAAAACCAATTTGGCTGCGGTTGGACCTCCCACGGCTGCAACGGCCCAAGGTAAAATTGACAATTATTTCCTTAAGGCGGGCTCTTTGCTGATCGATGATATTACCGTCTTAGAAAGACGCATCTCCCAGGAAATTGAGTGGGTTAGGAGATCATCTATGGGCATATTAGTGCTGGCCAAGACCCCTGAGGAAAGGATGAACGTAAGTGGATCATTGGCTGGAGCTTGTGGGGGGGACCAGCCACCCGTTAACTTGGATCTTTCCGAGGAAACCTTAAGCGATCTTGAAGACATGAGCCTACTGACCCTCCCATTGACCCAAATTGCACAACCCCCAACCACTATTATCGTGGAGGAAGCCCCCCAACAAACCCTCAACTCATCTAGGGAGGAATTCCCACTGGTAACGCACATCTTAGACACAACAGATCCATTAAGTAGAGCTAGGGGAATAAGGGAAGGGGCTATACAAAAAAGGAAGATGGGGGGACCAAGCAATAGAGAAAGGAAGGCTAAAATACCGAGGCTAGGCACAACACAAGATAAGGGCAGCTCTGACAATATTAGAGCGGAGACCTCACTATTAGACAGAACTGAACCTCCCCCACTAGGTAATGCTTCCATCGAACCTCCACCTCCCACAACAGACGACACCATGGAGGCAGCCGAAGAGGATATCACACTTGCAGATATAGGAAACTTGCTCAGGTCATTGCTCAGCCCCATAGAAGCTCGCCTGATCAAGATAGAAGCGAGGCTTACCAAATTCGAGAAATCTACCACTCAGTTTATGGATAGTTGGAAAGCAGAGAATAACTGCCCTATAGCAGCAAGCATAGACCCAAAACACAAGAAGGGTGCCGAGTCCCATAATTCGACCAAGAAAAAGGGGACAGAAATTTTGAAATCCTCAAACTCAATTCCAAAGTTAAAATCGGCCACCCAGCAGGCGTCTAGCCTAAAGGCCAATAACCCCTCCTTCTGCTTACAGCAACTAGCAATAGCCACCGACGCGGCACACCCACAGCCATCAGCCACACCTGTGCCCAAACCTTCACAAACCAATCTACAAAACCCCCAAAACCCCAAAAAACCCAACACTATATTACAGAAGACACAAAAAACAGTAACAGTAAATCTCCCACCAGAGGTAGCTGCATACACTGTTATTTTAGCCGGGATACCGGAACTAAAACCAGCGACCAATGAAACAGGGGCCTCGCTAAAAAATAAGGTCATAAACTGACTATCTACATTCAGGCCACTCCCCAGAGGCATGACTAGTGATATTCGTATTGTGAGAAGAGTCTCATGGGTAGAGAAGAGGCCCAAAACAATCAGTGGCAACTGTATACTGGTCAGTTTTAAAGAACCAGGAACAGTCTCCTATATTTGTGGATGCTTCCCAGATGATGAGGGGAATAATATACAGCCACTACCCCTCTCATTCTTTTATCCATCAAATAACCATATAGTTAATGATCAGAGATGGGGATATCCACAGGACCCATTGGGAAATTGGGGGGATAATCAAGGAGGGAGGAGGAATCCTTACCATCAAAGGCGAATGGCATCGGGCCATGCTTTGATGCATGATGAGGCTGAGGGCTGGGAAACTGTCACTAGGAGAGGGATGGGAAGGGGTGGTCGAGAGCGAGGAGCAACCTGGCCCCCTAGATACTATCAGCCCCCATTTCTTCCAATTTTTAACCGCTTTGATTGTCTTGAAATGGTGGATTGACAGTATGAGTTGGAAGTTAGGGCACATCCCCACTCACCCGGGCAAGCCGCACCCAATATAATCGGTGGCGGCGCGCATAAATTCTGCAATACTAACCAGGGGGGTGAGCAGGTCGCCTGCATAAATTTAGAAGATTCCCCAAAGAGAGCAGATAGGGAACCGGAATCAGTGGATGTCCATAGGGGACAAGGGTCCATACAGGGGACGTCCCCAAAAGACCATACCAACTTAATGGTAAACCCAGGTATACGGGGATGCAGCCAGCATGTCCCCCAAACAAGGGAGCATCATATGCTAAAGCTGTTGTCATGGAATGTCGCTGGATTGGCCAATAAAATAGATTCCCAATCGTGGGTCGACCTAATCGACTCTAAAAGTGTCTGTCTCTTCCAAGAGACTTGGGCAAGGGAGGAGCACACCTCCCGGGGTTTTGAGATATTTACAATACCGGCAAAATGGGGAGGGAGAGGCCGTCCATCGGGAGGTCTTGCAATCTGGGTGGCATCGCACTTGGGCTGCCTAGCTACACGTCAAAGTGTGGATTCAGAAGACATACTGGCTGTCCTCCTTGAATGGCCCAGATCACTCAAACTACTTATAATAAATGTCTATTCCAGACCGCTCCCTATATCCAGCACCTCAAAAACCATAGAAGAATTGTCCTCTCTTCTGGAGGCCATTCCGGATGGCACATCATATGTAGTGGGGGGGGATCTCAATTCACATTTCGAGCCACTACCGGGCCTACTTGATGGACCCTCCTTAGAGGAGGATTCAAGTTGGCAGGTTCCTCCGACAGAGGCCCCCCCTCCGAGAGCATGGACACCACTAGCCATGCAGATAAACACGCTCACCCTTACTCATGGCCTCAGGGCTTGCAATGGCCGTGTCAAATCCGATATCCAGAGTAAATGTACATACAACAAAATAGGGAGAGAATCAAGATTAGATTACCTCCTGGTATAATTATCCGCTTGGAAAAGGGTTATAGATTTCAGAGTAATACCCAGAGAAGACAGCGACCATAATGCCCTAGAACTGGAATACGCCATCCCCCGTACTGAGGATAGGGCATCAAATGAACAAAAGCTCAGGGAAGGATATCTCCTAGAAAATAACAGAAGGAGGATAAGATGGGAGAAGCTGTCCACTAGAGACGATAAGTTAGCTATCCTCTACGCTAGGATCACACCAATTTTTGCAGAGGCATTCACCTCGTGGGCGCCATTGAGCACGCAGGAAAATAGAGAGCACCTCCGGCGCTTACACGAACAATTAATTAAAACTCTAGAGATGGATCTCTTCAGTAGCGGACCCTCTTGGACCAGGGGACCACATAAAGATACCTGGTTTAATAACTCATGTCGAAATGCCAAACGCGACCTTCTGCTTATTATCAAAGCTGGAGGATCGCGGGAGGAGATTCATGCTAGAAGGCGGGCGTACAAGACACTTGTGGCAAACGCCAAGATAGAGTGGTATCTCCAACACTGGGAGAACCTTTCTGAGCTACTAACAATTAGGGATTCCCGCAAATTTTGGCGCGTAGTTAATCATGGTTCTGAAGACCTTCCTTCGGCAATCGAACCAAACATTGCCCCGAGTGTCTGGCAAAACCACTACCAGTCTTTATATGCCCCGGAGGCTGGAAGGCGGGAACCTCCATTCCACATCACGCAAAATAACCAGGCACCGGACCCTTTTACCGAAAAATAGGTAAGGGTGGCGATTGCAGGGCTATCCTCTGGAAAGGCACCTGGCCTGGATGGGGTGCCGGGAGATTTATTCAAACAGGAACCAGGCATCTGGGCACCCTACCTTCTGTTGATGTTCAATGCAGTTCTTGAGGGGATGGAACTACCTGATACTTGGCTGGGAGCGGAGGTGGTCCCGATTTTCAAAAAGGGATCTCCCCTGCTTCCAGCCAACTATCGCCCAATAAGCCTCATTGATGTATCGCAGAAGCTACTTGGCAGGCTAATACTGAATAGGCTACAAACCTGGCTGGACGAGACTGACACCCTTAGTCCACTACAGGCGGGATTCAGAAAAGGAGTCTCCACAGTCGACCAAATATTTCGATTAAATATCATTTATTGGAAGACAGCATTGATCGAGGGCGGCACTCTTTATGCGGTCTTCGTGGACCTGCGTGCCGCCTTCGATTTGGTCCCCAGGGTAAAACTGTGGGAGGTAATGGCCGAGTTGGGCGTCCCGGGAGACATCCTTCAAATCCTAATTAGACTGCATAAAGATAATTATGCCCGAGTTAGATGTGGGAAAGGTGGCAAGCTGACTGACAGGTTCCCCGTTCGCAGAGGGGTACGGCAGGGTTGTGTACTAGCCCCGACCCTGCTTTGCCTCTTTGTGAACGGGGTGATAGATCATTTGAGGAGGATTCCCAACATTGATGCTCCAAAATTGAACGGCAGCAGGGTGCCCGCGATCATGTTTGCGGACGACACCCTGATGCTGTCCAAATCGCCAATGGGGCTACAGAGGGTCTTGGATGGTTTCTTAGGCTTCTGCAATGAAAGGGGGCTTGAAATCAACCCTGTAAAAACAAAATTTATGATTCTTAACCCCAAGCCTAACAATCGTCCAAATCCCCGCCTGGGCACAACAATTCTGGAAAGGGTTTATACAATAGAATATCTTGGAATAACCCTAAACCAGAATTTAACATGGTCGGCCCACATAACAAAAGCTAGCACAAAATTAGCTCAGAGGGCGGGAGGCATCACAAGAATTGCTAGGAAATCCCCACTTCGCCCGTTGGCACCTGCTATCCACATCTACAAAGCTCAAGCTCGGGGGGAATCATCTATGGTAGCGAGCTGTGGGGCCAAACCTCGACACACACCATCCAGACTATAGAAAATAAATTCATTAGACAGCTGGTTGCCCTCCCCCCGAATACTCCACTTCTCCCACTAAGACTAGACCTGGCACTGAGACCTATCACGGAAAAACTGGGCCTCAAACGCCTGACCTACTGGCGTCGCCTGTGGAGTAGCCAGGATCTTGTCAATTATAGAGAGGAGATGCAGGAATTTCTTAAGTTACCTAACGCCACTAAAATCCCTTGGCTAAAGTACATCAGAAGAATGTGTACGACTCTCGGAGTGCCAGAGTTATGGTTAGATCCGGAAAGTGCGTCCGTAAGGATCTCCAGAAAAGCCCTGTCCAATCTGTTCTATAACTTTATGCTTCAAAAAACACTGGATACCACCCGGGAAGGGTCCCTAACCGACCTTTTTATTAAAATCAAAGACTCATATAGTCATGAATGTGTTTTAGATGGCATGACACCGGCGTTTACACAGAAGATCTTTCTGCAATGGAGGTATGGGTCTCTCCCCCTAAGGTCCTTCACAAAGACTTGGGTTGGTGGATCAGAGACAGGGGCGTGCCCGGCTTGCGCACATAAACTGGAGAGTGACTTACATGTGGTTCTGTTTTGTGGAGCCTACACCAGAATCAGGAGACACTGGCTGGTCCCTCATCTAAAAAACCTGGGCTTCAGAACATATGCTCCGGCTTATAGAGTCCTAAAGACGGATCTATCTGCGCCAACAGTATTTGCTATGGCAAAATTCCTTACTGCAATGTGGCGGGCGCGTGCACGAATAATTGAGGACACCACAACCTTGTGAAACATCTCTTTCACCTCCCTTGCATTCGGCACTGTTGTTTTTTCTAAAAAATGTATTATACATAGTATCTGGCACAACCACTTTTCTAGAACTGTATTCTAAAATAGTATATCTGTATAATGTTTTTTTTTCACAACTGCTTTTTATTAGAAGTTCAGGCATAGCATATGTACAGTTCTCCACAAGCAGGAGGACGCTGTCAACGGCATACATGTAACAGGATGTATATATAGCCTAAACTCTTAAATCACCCCCTCCCACACCCCCATGCCCCGCTAAGTACCCCAAAAGAAAAACTCCCCCCGCTACCCACTCCTAATCCCACCCTAACCCAGTGCACGTGTTCACTTTCCACCACAGTATACAGGTAAAGCACAGTAGGCATCAAGTACCCTCCAAGGCCCCGAGGTCTCCATCGGCCGATTGAACATCCTCTAAGTCAACTGGGGGCTCCAAGGTCAACCCCCTGTAGTCCGCCCATCGCTTCCAGATATTGTAGTGTTTCCGGGGGCATCCCCTGGCCTCAAATACAGGCAATACTAGCCCCATAAGGAAGTCTAAGCCCGCTTTCCAGGCACTAAGTGGGGGGGGCACGGTCGCTCTTCCAGGCTCTCGCCAGATCTCGTTTGGCCACGACCAGGCCCAGCAGCAGAAGGTGGCGCTTGTAGATGTTTCCACCCACATTCTCTAGGACATGAAGGAGACCCAGCCTGGGTGTGCGGGGAAGGTCCCACCCCAGTACTTCTGACAAACAATTCCACACCCCATTCCAGAATCGGGTCAGACCCACACAGGACCACACAGTATGCAAAAGCATGCCTCTCTCAGTACCACAGCGCAGGCATTCCGGGGCAGCAATGAGGCCAGCCCTCCACAGTCTTTCCCTAGTGTAATAGGCCCTATGTAGGTATTTGAACTGTAAGAACCGGAGTCGCACAGCTATGGCAGCCCCACGAGGGGACTCAAGGGCCTCCCTCCAGTCATCCTCATCCAAAGGGCCAATGTCCGTCTCCCAGGAGGCCTTCAACGACAGGAGAGAAGAGGAGCAGTGAGTGACAAGCGTTTGATATATTTTGGAGACTTTCTTTATCCCCCAAATCTCCCATGAAGAGCTTGGCCTCCACAGGGCTATATTCGGGAAGTTGGTCTAGCCCCACCAGACTTGGTGCAAGTGCATGACGGAATTGTGGATATTTAAAGAATTGGGACTTGGACATGCTGAATTCGGATCTGAGGTTCTGAAAGGATTTGAGGGTAGTCCCCGCAAGAACATGGCCAAGCGAGGAGATCCCAATGGCGTCCCAGCCACCAAACCCCGACAATGAAGCAAGTGCGGGAAGCTGTCCGTTATTCCATAGTGGAGTCTCCGCCGTCAGCCTACCCCACCAGCCCATGCGGCGCAGCGCCTGTCTCCAGATCACGAAGACCACCTGAGTGACCCGCGGCAATTTCTTCCGCCGCTTAGCCGAGAACAACAGGGTATGTAGCGTGGCATCCCCCATCAAGAAGTGTTCCAGTGCGTATGCCGGGTCGTTGTGGTCGCCGTACCACCATTCATTCAGAACCAACAGATGGGAGGCCTGATAGTAGGACAGGAGGTCTGAAGTAGCCAGACCTCCACAGTACGTGGATAAAAAGCAAGTCTGCAGCGCTACCCTGGAAGCGCCCCCGGCCCACAGAAAGCGGCCCAGTACGGAATTCACGCGACGGAACCATTGTGGGTCAATCCTATATGGATGGTTCTGCAATTGGTATAGGAGCCGTGGGAGGGCGACCATTTTGAAGATTGCAGACCTGCCATATATATTAAGGGGCATGCAAGACCAGGTTTTGACGTCCGATTGGACTCTGTCCCACACCGGCAGTACATTGCGCTCCCATGCAATTGTGGCAGACTCGGACAGGAAGACTCCCAAGTATTTTAGACCACCAACCGCTACCTGCAAGGCCGAGGCCCAGGGGTACGTCTCCAACTCTCCACCCAGCACCCACAGGGTCGATTTGCGCGGGTTGAGGAAAAGACCCGACACTTCACCAAAGACCTGCATTATCTCCAGTATTCGGGGGCCAGAGAGGTGAAGGTCAGTCATAAAGAAAAGGACATCGTCCGCGTATAGCGCAATTCTGTCCAAGAGCTCCGCCCCCCACACAAAGCCACGATACTGTGCATCGATGCGTACCCACGCGGCCAGCGGTTCCATGGCCAGTGCGAAGAGGTAAGGGGATAGGGGGCATCCCTGTCGGGTCCCTCTGGCAATTGGGAACTTCTCCGAAATCGCCCCGGAGATGCGCACCGAGGCGGTGATGTCTGTGTACAGCAGCCTAATATAGGAGATGAACACCGGGCCCAAGTTGAGACGCGGCAAGAGGGCGAAGAGGTAAGTCCAGCTGACCGAATCGAATGCCCTGTCGATATCTGCCAGCAACAACGCTGCCCGCTCCCCGGTCGCCCCCACAGCGTCCACCGCCGCCTGTGCACGCCTGATGTTGTGGCGCGTCGCCCGACGTGGCATGAAGCCGGCCTGATCCGGGTGGACCAGGTCTGTGATATATGGGAGAAGACGGTTCGCCAGCGCTTTGGCCAACAATTTGGCTTCGAAGTTGAGCAAGGATATGGGACGATATGACTCTTGCCGATCGGGGGGCCTACCTGGCTACTGGAAAACCACAATTTCTGCCTGACGCCAGTCCGACGGCAAGCTACCCCTTACCCGCGCAGCCTCCATCGCCCGCCTATAGTGCGGCCCAAGCTGTAAGTGGAATTTCTTGTAGAATTTACTGGGGAACCCACTCGGTCCCGGCGCTTTACCTACGTTGAGTTGGCCCAGCGCATCCCCCAGTTCCTCCGCCATCAAGGGGAGGTCCATGGCTAACCTGGCCTCATCTGATATTGCACGGGGGGAAGTCAGTAATGAGCTGATCAATTGCATCCGGTGGGAGACCGTCCCGTGGAGCATACTGCTCCGCATAGTAGGTAGCAAAGCTCGCCGCAAGAGTCGCAGGGTCCGTTATGACTGTTCCCTCCCCGTCAGTGAGGCCTGGTAGAGTGATCAGTTGCAGCGTTTGTTGACACAGCCTATGGAGCATGGTGCAGGACTTGTCACCCCACTGGTAAACCCTGCTCCGTGTGACCAGCCACGCTTGTCTGGCCTCGTCCATTAAGACCGAGGCATGGGATTGTTGCGCTTGCAGGAGCAGTCGTAGCGCCAATTCGTCCCCTACCCCTGGACACCGTCTCTCCAACACTTCCACCCGCTCCGCAGCTGCGACAATGGCCTCCTGTCTAGTACGACGGGGGGCAGCACACCATGCAATGTCAACGCTTCTCAGAGTGGGCTTCATGGCCTCCCAGACTGTCACCCCATCAACCCCTTCCGCTAGATTCTCCTGCCAATAGTGGGCAATCACGCTACGCATATGCTGTGTGCCACAAGGACATCCGCCAACGAAACGGCCGGCGCTTCTTGTGCAATGCAATCCGCACAGCGACAGGGGAGTGGTAAGACAGCCCCAGAGGCTGAATTGCAGCTCGTTTCACCCTGTCGAGGAAGGCCCCGGTACAAACACACAGTCCAGTCGTGAGAAGGAGCCATGCACAGCAGACACATACGTGTACTCACGCGTCCTGGCATGCAAGTGTCTCCAGGCATCCACCCAGCCCAGCCCATCGATCATTGCCCTCAGCCGCGTAGGGGAGGCCGCGACCCCCTGCGACCTCTGTCGGTCCAAGCACACGTCCACAACATCGTTCCAGTCACCACCTATCACGGCCAAGCCGTCTGGGATCTCGGCCCACAATTCAAACAGTCTCTCTGCCAGGACCATTGTAAAGGGGGGGGGGGCATACACACCACCGGCTCCGCACCAATCATGCCTTTCACGAATACATACCGACCCTGGGGATCAATCCAGTGACGTTCGTGGGTATACGACAGCCTACGGTGGATAAGAACGGCCACCCCTCTCGAGCCCTTGGAAAACCCTGCATGAAATACTTGGTGGAAACCAAATCGCTGCAAACTCAGTGCCTTTGTACCCAACATATGCGTTTCTTGGAGTAACATCACATCGGCTGAGTCCCTCTTACCCCAGCACAAGACTGCCCCACGCTTGATTTTGTCCCACATCCCCCTGACATTTCAACTCAATATTCGCATAGCGTCACCAGCTAGTTCGGATAAAGTTTTCATTTTGGAGATGTTACACTTTTGCCTCCATCACAGTTATTTTGAATGGGACAGTATCTTTTTTACTTACAGTTAAAAGGCACTTCAATGGGCTTTGCCAGGGCACCGGCGTACGCCAATACGTACATGGCGAGATTCGAGGAGATGTATCTGCTGAATGATGTAGAGTGGTCCAACAACACTTTGCTTTATTGTCGTTATATTGACAATATTTTTTTGATTTGGCACAAAAGTGTGGAAGTACTTGTGTCTAAAATTGCTGAATTGAACACCTACGATAACAATATTCAGTTTACACAAACCATTGACCGCAGGAAGTTACCTTTCTTGAATCTATTGATAAAGATTGATGAGGGTCAAATTCACACAGAAGTGTTTCACAAACCAACAGATAAAAACACTGCTTTATTGTACACAAGCTTTCATTCAAGAAATATGATTAAAAATCTTCCATACTCACAGATGCTGCGAGCCAAAAAAATTTGTTCAGATGATACAACGCTACAAACCAATTGGACACTATCAAGCAGAAATACAGCAATAAGAGATATCCAACCACACTCTTAGAGGAAACAGCCAAAAAAGTAGAAAAATTCACCCGAAGAACCTTGTTGGACAGAAGAGTTAGGATCAAAACGAATAGACAAGTATTCATTTCAAAGTTTTCTACCAGTTCTAACCAGATTAAGAAATGTATCAACACGCACTGGGAGATACTAGCCAATGAAAGCGACTTCAAGGATTTATTTGCAAATAAACCTATTTTTGCCTATAAGAGATCACGTAATATCAAAGATATCCTTAAGTTCAGCAACACGGACACGTCGGACAGGTATAGAGGCACAAGGAAGTGCCACAATTGTGTTCATTGCAACAATGTAATCGTCAGCAATGTCATTAAGCACCCACATACTGGAGAAACAGTCATTACCAAACACAGTGCTGATTGCAACTCAAGCAATTTAATTTATGCGATTAAATGTCCTTGCGGCCTATTATATATAGGTAAGACTGAACGCAAGATAAAGATTTGTATCTCTGAACACAAAAGCACTATTCGGAATAACAACTTAAATAGTAGCTCAGCAGTGCATTGGACCACAAACAGACACACTATAGCCCAGTTAAAATTCCAGGTTCTCAAAGTGGTGGGGCCCGCACCCAGAAGGGATATGACAAAAACTCTTCTCCAAAGAGAAGTGTATTGGATTAGACACCTAGAAACCCAAGATCGCAAAGGGATTAATGATAGAGTAGATCTAGTTTGTTATCTTTGATCCTGCAATGCAGTATACAGACATCCAAGAAAAGAGAAACAGGTCAATACAGCACTCTCAAAGTCTATTATGTTGATTCCATTAGTATAGAATGTCCGGAACTAGTATCATGGATCACTCAATCAAAGAAACCAAAACATGTATTCTGGATTAGTTCCCACTCGTTGATATAAAAAGTTCAATTTGTTAGCGGCAAACTCCAAATTATGGATCCATACCAGATTTTGTACATCCAATTCTTTATTTTCATAGATATATAAAAATTTCCTGCTCACTCCGCCGAAACGTGTTTCGTCTCATAGAGACTTTTTCAAGGCTGGACGCATAAAATGAAACTACAATCAATATTCTAAAGTATAGTCTAAATATTTACATCTTAAATCTATGTACAATTAAAAATCGAGAATATTACATCTATTTACACAGTTGCATATTACTAGAAAAACCACAAAAAGAATCACATTACATCATGGAGTATCACAATCACATGGACAGATATATTAAATCACATTGGACAATGTCTAACGTTCATCACTTGAATCCAGTATTTCTACGATAACACATTACTGTCCACAATAACTGATATTATTATGTTATGTTATGTTATGTTATGTTATCTGTGTCTTTTATAGCGTTCGGCTACTCCTAGGAGTGTCCCGGCGCTTTTATGTTTAACCTGTAACAGAGAACACAACAGGGCAAGTGAGAAAAGAGACCAGTAATAAAAGAAAGAACAAATCTAAAGAGCAAAAAACCAAGTTTTAAGGCCCTTCCTAAAAGCTAACAGGTTTTAAAAGCTAACAAGTTATATGGTTCTTACTCTTACTATAGATGATCATACCAATCTTTCCGCTATCATCAAGATTGTAATTGAGCTAGCAGCTTAGACATTGAGTATAGAGCACCAAATGAATCATATATCAAATCCCAAGGTTAGAATGGAACTACGAAGAATATTATATCTGGAGAGGCGATCTAAGGTATATGGTCAGGCGAATCGTGTCTCTCAACGGTAACAAAAGGATGGTTCCGGTAGTAACATGTACCCTTTAGGCAGTTTCCCTATAGAGTGAGGCAAAACATAATGTCCATCATATACTATATAGAGAGGATGAACAGATGGATATTTGCATTGCAATAAAGTATATATATACACCTTATATCCAAGAAGGTAACTGTGATGGAGGCAAAAGTGTAACATCTCCAAAATGAAAACTTTATCCGCTCGCATGTTATCTTGTTTGAGAAGTGCCCATTCAACCGCTTCAATACCTCGCTCGTGAGGAATGGAGGTGTAAAGAGCCTTGACATCCAAGGTACACAAAATAATTTCTTCCTTCAAAGTGGTATCTGGTAATTTTTTTTAAAAATGAGTAGTGTCTTTAATGTACGAATACCAAGCCTGAACGAATGGTTGTAAGAAAAATTCGATGTAATGTCCAATGGGCTCGAAGATGGTGCCGCCCCCGGTGACAATCTGTCTAAAAGGTGGATTGGTAAGGTCCTTATGCATTTTAGGCAGCATGTACAACCCAGGTCTTTTTGGGTTATGTACTGTAAAATAAGGGAAACAACCGTTACAACGCAACTATTACAACAAACTACTTTTACAACGCAACTACTACAACGCAGGATCAACGAATGCCTTTACAACGCATGACATTACATCACAGATGCTATTACTACGCATGCCATTACAACGTAAGTATAGGTAAGTTTATCTTTTTTTTAAACCTTTATTTAATTAAAAAAAATATTTAATTAATTTAAAAAATATTAAAAATAAATTAAATACATTAATTTAAGTAATTTTAAAAAGTAAGTATGAGTATAGGAGTATATGTTTTGAGGTACTGAGGTATATGTTTTGGGGTGTTTGGGTATTTTAAGGGTTCAGATATAGTTTTGGGTTATGGGGTACAGGGGTAGTTTTAGGGTTTAGGGATAGGTATGGGTTTTGGGGCACAGGGGTATTTTTAGGGTTCAGGACTAGGTTTGGGTTATGGGGTACAGGGGTATTTTTAGGGTTCAGGGCTAGGTTTTGGTTTTGGGGTACAGGGGTATTTTTATGGTTCAGGGCTAGGTTTGGGTTATGGGGTACAGGGGTATTTTAGGGTTCAGGGCTAGGTTTGGGTTTTGGGGTACAGGAGTATTTTTAGGGTTCAGGGCTAGGTTTGGGTTATGGAGAACAGGGGTATTTTTAGGGTTCAGGGCTAGGTTTGGGTTTTGGGGTACAGGGTTTTTTAGGGTTCAGGGCTAGGTTTGGGTTATGGGATACAGGGGTATTTTTAGGGCTTAGGGATAGGTTTGGGTTTTGGGGTACAGGGGTATTTTTAGGGTTTAGGGCTAGGTTTGGGTTTTGGGGTACAGGGGTATTTTTAGGGTTCAGGGCTAGGTTTGGGTTTTGGGGTACAGGGGTATTTTTAGGGTTCAGAGCTAGGTTTGGGTTATGGGGTACAGGGGTATTTTTAGGGTTCAGGGCTAGGTTTGGGTTATGGGGTACAGGGGTATTTTAAGGGTTCCATTTAAAAATAAATACTTTAAATAAATTAAATAAATTGATTTTAGTAATTTTAATATTTATTAATAATAGTTCTTTAAAAATTAAAATTAAAGTAATTTTTACCCCTACACTATCCCTCACTTACCCTACTATTACACCCCCCTGGAGTTAGAATATTGTTTTAAAACACCTATTTTTTTAATATATATATATATATATATATATATTTACAAATAAATTAATAAAAAATTAATTTAATAAATAAAATTAATTAAATATTTTTTCATTACATTTTTTTTTAAATGATATACTTACCTATACTTACGTTGTAAGGGCATGCGTTGTAATAGCATCTGCTATGTAATGTCATGCGTTGTAAAGGCATTCGTTGTAAAGGATCCTGCGTTGTAAAAATTGCGTTGTAATGGTATGCGTTGTAAAAGTATGCGTTGTAACGTCATACATCCATAAAATAACGCCCTGTTTTCAATGAAATCTATTCCATGTCTTTTGCACGTTCCAAAATCTGATTCAAGGTGGATAACAATTCTTTTATGGGCTCATGATCAAGCTTAAGATAAATTTCAGTATCCGAAATGTGTTCAACTACCCTGCATTGTAAAATTGTCGATCCATAATAATGATTGCACCACCTTTGTCTGCTTTTTGTATAAAGATCCTGGTGTCCATTGATAGGGATTGCAATGTTTGTTTTTCATGTTTGGTGAGATTGGATGGAATACCTTTTCGGGTTTTGATTTTCATTAGATCTTTTAGAACCAGATTCTCAAACGTATCTAATATTTTGTGTGATGTTGGAGCCTGAAATTGTTGCAATGAACACAATTGTGGTACTTCCTTGTGCCTCTGTAACTTTCCAATGTGTCCGTGTTGCTGAACTGAAGGATCTCTTTGATGTTACGTGATCTCTTATAGGCGAAAATAGGTTTATTTGCAAATAAATCCTTGAAGTCGCTTTCTTGATGATAGCAGAAAGATTGGTATGATCATCTATAGTAAGAGTAAGAACCATATAATAATATCAGTTATTCTGGACAGTAATGTGTTATCGTAGAAATACTGGATTCAAGTGATGAACGTTAGACATTGTCCAATGTGATTTAATATACCTGTCCGTGTGATACTCCATGATGTAATGTGATGCTTTTTGTGGTTTTTCTAGTAATATGCAACTGTGTATATAGATGTAATATTCTCGATTTTTAATTGTTACAAATTTTAAGATGTAAATATTTAGACTATACTTTAGAATATTGTTTGTAGTTTCATTTTGTGCTTCCAGCCTTGAAAAAGTCTCTATGAGACGAAACACGTGTCAGCGGTGTGAGCTGCACATTTTTATATATCTATGAAAATAAAGAATTGGAAGTACAAAATCTGGTCTAGATCCATAATTTGGAATTTGCTGCTAACAAATTGAACTTTTTATATCAACGAGTGGGAACTAATCCAGAATATATGTTTTGGTTTCTTTGATTGAGTTATCCACGATACTAGTTCAGGACATTCTATACTAATAGAATCAACATAATAGACTTTGAGAGTGCTGTATTGACCTGTTTCTCTTTTCTTGGATATTGCCACTTTGTGCTGTTTAACACCCCAGGTGGTGGGTGTATACCAGGCCATACGAGCACCTCGTTTGATGACTCTGATTTAACAGTGTATACTATACTTCACGTTAAATATTCCCTGTTGAGACATGTACTAACATCATGTGCGGACGTTTTTTCTTTCATTAGAGAAACACTAACACAATTCTTTCCTACAGTATACAGACATGTCAGGACTGAGGTTGTGAATTAGAAATAGTTTTTGGATTAAGATCATTTTGCTTTGTGAATTTATACATATTGTTTATAATGCAACCATGTATATAATGACAATGAGGATGACACGCTACATGCATATTTACTTCTTTCCTATTTTCTTCTTGGATCTGTTTTCGTCTTCATTTTGCTAGTTCCTTTCACCGTTTACTGTATGGGCGCTCCGATACGAGGCGCGTTTTGGTGCATTCATTAGTTACTGATAGTTCACGGTTATGGTTGCTATTTTCCCCAACACATTTGGCGCTTTAAGATGGCGGACGTCGTTTATTTAACTATCCTATTGGTTGTTCATATGGTGCGTGTATTAGTCCGTTGTTGGTTTTCAGCATTTGTTTAACACGAGTGCGTCGCGTTCAGAGAATACGTCACACCGCTGAGAGGAACTGAGATTCAGACGATAGTACCGGTTATACTTTCTTGTATGCAGGTACGTTGGAGATTATGTTGCTATTAGAATGATTCTGGCTGGGTTAGCGAGTGGAAATAGGTTTTCATTGGAGCTTTTTTTTATTACAGCAGTCGAGTGAGTAACATGATCATTAAGGCACCTCCCTGCTGAAGCGATTCCTTCGTTTCCCTGTGGCGGCAGTTCTAAAAAGTGTAAGGAGTGGCGGACTTCCCAGTACAATAGGTAGGTTTGGCAGTTGTTTACTTTCCTATTAGTGGAGAAGTAGTATAACTTTGGGATGGTTTTGTCACCATACACATTGTTGTGTTGCAGTTACTGCGGCCGTTCAGAAGTTGTTGACGGTAATATTTCTATTGGCCTTTTTGAACCATCATTCTTCCACTTTCCATCACACATAGAGTCATTAAGGTTAGTAGTACAGCTTGCGCCCACATGTTTAAAAAAGTACCTAGATCATTCTTTTTTCTGAATTAGTTTTTGCATATTTCTCTAGAGCGGGTACGAGTGAACGATTCTAACGTTTTTGGGTACGGTTCATTACACAACGGAGCGTTTCATAGTGAGTTGACTTTTATATTTTTCATGTTTTATTGCAGTGGTATGAGGCATGACATACTGAGTAAATTTGTGGATTTACCATTTTTTTCCCTGTTTTTTCTTATTTCATGAGTTCGTTATATCCTATCTTTCTTTGTTTATTTTGTGTTGCACTGACATACATTGTTTATTGTATTCATACTTTTGTTCATTATCACCATATGCAAAGTGTTACATCATATCATTCGGGTTACAATGTTGCAAACTGAAAAATTCCTATGATATATGTATTTGTCTGCATCTTGGATATTGCGAGGTCAATGTAATCTTGTGGTCACATCCGATTTATTTTCATTTTACAAATTGAGCCCCGGACGAAGGGCCTTACGGCCCGAAATGTATAGGGCAGCTCTTCAAATACGTGATGAAATTTAAATGCCAACAGAAGAATTTGTAATTGAGAATTATGTTTGTGTATTATATAATATGAGAAAAAACAACCAGCTGATGGTTTACCACATTTATTTGAGTTTGTGTTGTTGTTTAAAACATTTGTGGATTATTTGATTTTGTACATGTAAATATTGAGAAATTTTGTGCCACCAGAGGGTGGAAAAGCAACAGTGCGCTGAGGCCAAGTGGTTTCACTTGATTTTGTTTAGAGCAGATATATAGATGGCAATTTTCTTATCTGGCATAACAATGAAGACACACTACATCAATGTATGCATTGGCTGAACAACAATTGATTAGGCTTAACTTTTACTCTTACCATTTACAAATCTGCCGTCTCATTTCTAGATCTTACCATCTACCACTCTGAAGGGGAACTACTGACAAAACTCTATAGAAAAACCACTGAGAGTAACACACTTCTGTGTTATGGTAGCAACCACCCGAGAGCACTCAGAGACTCCCTTCCATACTCCCAATTTTTGCACATAAGGCGCAATTGCTATGCGAAGGAAGACTATTTTCTAGAGGCAGCTACACTTTCCACTAAATTTAGAGACAGTGGTTATCCAAAGAGATTAGTGTGCAATGCACAGAAACGGGCTTGGTATTGTCCCAGCGAAGTCCTGCTGAGCCCCAAAGTGAATAGCAATACGAACAGAATAGTGCGTGTCACGACATTCTCCCCTGTATCCAATCCTGTCTGTAAATACATTCTTAAACACTGGTCCATATTAAATGTGGGTAATCTAAATATAGAACACCCGGTATTTGCTTTCAATAAAAGCTGTAATTTGAAGGATCACTTGGTAAGAGCAGGCCTTCTCTGTCCCACACCACACTTTCCTCTTGATGCACATTGGGGTTTGGAGTCACTGATTGGTCACTCTAAATGTGGTAGTTGCAATGTTTGTGATTTTACAATGGAAGGCAAATCATTCAAATTTAACAATACTGTGGTGAAATTTCGTACTTTTTCCAATTGCAGTACATGCAATATTATATACCTTATCCAACGTCCCTGTCCAAAAATCTACATTGGACAAACCACACAGAAGATAAAGACTCGGATTGGCCAACACCGAAGCAGAGTGAGATGCAAAACACACAAAGCACCGCTAGTTGAACATTTCAATCTGTTTGAACACAGTGAAGAAGACATCAAATGGACAGTTTTGAATGCATTGAAACTCCCGCAAAGAGGTGGAGATATGGCCCTACTACTAAACAAGGAAGAATTGAAAATGATAATACGTATGGACAGTATCAGGAACGGTCTGAACAGGACCGAAGACTGGACCTCATTACTGTGAATTCTTACCACTGAACTTTTCTGATCCCAGCTCGCATGGTCTTACTCTCTAGCAATGTACCCCAAATGCGAATTATTGACCCTTGCTGCCCTCTGCAATTCTTTATTTGTAGATAATTTGTATATCTTTACCACCTTCATTTTTTGTAATGCGTTTATCACTCAACAATTGTACTTTTATCCATGTTCACCGCCTTGAAACTCAAGTACAGTTTCTTCTTTGTTCATATGCAGCTGTAGCTCGAACACTAAGGTACTTTAAGTTGAAGAATCCTCCATATGACTGAGAAGCATCAGTCTACTCTTTCACCATAATTTACATGGACACCTTACATCCCCTCGCACCTGCTCTTATTCCCTACCCAGGCTGTCTACTATATCCCTTGTTTCCCACACCCAACGTGGCCGCCGAGTGTAGCCGGAGTCACGTGTCAAGTGTACTGCATGTGTGTTATAATGAGCACTCACTATATGACTCTCAAGCATCACTGCCATTGAGCACTTGAACTCCCGATATCCGGAGACCTTCGCCCATTTAACTGGTAAGCGCACCCCCCATAGTGTGCCCTGGCTATAGAGCCCATTGTGCTCGCCTCTTAAATGCCATTTCCCTTCTAAAGCTCAATTTTTATGTCGCAGGACCGCCCAGTGTACATTTCCCCGTAAAGGCTCCCCCGTACACCCTCCAGAGCACCGCATTGTCGCCCTCTCGTTTAAATACGGCCCCCTGCGAGCCGAGCAGCACAAGTAAACTCTTGTCCGCTTTCACTACCTAACCGTGGTCTGTATATTTACACTTTCGTATTGTAACACCCCTTTTCCCCTTTTTTCCCCACAGTATCCTTGCCCTTGCTCTGCGGGCTTCATTTCCCAACGGACTCCAAGACTGTCAGGCTTTGTCTTTAGACCTAAGGTCAGTGGCCATGCTCCATCCACAAGCACGTTTCTTATGGAGCACCAGCGGTCTCCCTTTGCAGGTCCCATGCCGAACGGACACTCGGTATCCCAACACTGACACAAGCCGGCAAACTTAGTTTCCACTCACAGCCATTTAGGTTCACCGTAATTTTGTAAACACCAGCAATGTGGTTATTCTGCTGTTCCACATCACTCACGGACGCTACCTCCGGCTTATTCATACCGTCCCCTTCCATCACATATTCACTGGCTAATTTTTGACTGCTCAATTCTCTAATTTTCTCACTATACTGGATCTTTAGTCTTTCTCACCACCAGCTCACTTCTCCTGGAGTTTACATACCTCCAGGCATATTGCTACTTCACCCTTCCATGCCACCACGCATGGTTCACAGCAAAGAGCCTTCTGCCGCAGTCCCACCAGCACATCCTTGCATGGTGCTACTACTTACAGTAGCTTTACGCCTAGTACTGCCCACCTAATAAGAGCATACTCTTTTCGTATAACAATTCTCTCTGCCTTTTGTTTCCCCTCTTTCCCTCACAGGCAGTTTGTCCTACTCGGGCATGAAATCATACCGTCCTGATGATGATCCCATTATCCTTCTGAAAGGGATCGAAACATCGTCGACCTAGGAAACATATTCACACGTTAAACCATTGCGTTAAAACCAGTGCGAATAGTGTTTTTGGAAAGCTTGTCATTTATTATTACTGACTATAAGCCTCTGCCGTCTTTTGCCTGAAAACCCCAGGGGGTCGATTCCGATTCGGGAAAAACCGCTCCGAATAGCCGTTCGGAGCGTTTTTCCCATGCGAACCGTACCCTGCAACGTCCCCTGTACGTACGATGAAGTACGATTCGTACCAGTAACCTGACTCCGTATGAATTGTACAGAGACCGTACAAATCAAATCCCCGTACGAATCTCGCTCGGAAACCGCTGTACGCGACATCTGTACGGTTCGCGGCTGCTTTTTCCGACCCGGCAAGTACGATTCATGTTGGGTACACACCGTACGACCCTTTTACTACGGGAGCTCAAAACAGCCGTAAAAGCAGAGTTCACCCCGAAACAGGTACAGAACGCCCCCCCGGGTACAGAACGTACACCCCATGACCGCAGGGGAATGGAGCGTACCCCTGTGGTCACGGTTTGTACGCACCGTACCCCATTTTCGCTGGGTGTATGGTGCGTACACCCTGCGATCGCGGGGTACGGTGCGTACACCCCAAGACCACAGGGTTACGCACCGTACCCCTGCTATCATGGGGTGTATGCACCGTACGGTGTGTAAGTGATTGTGTTCTTTTCCATACGTGTACCATACGAATCGCGTCCTCATACCCCGGTCTGGATCGTAGTCGTCAGGCCATACAGCATGTGTACGAGTCGTACGGTTCACTGTTTCAGCCTTGCAATACGTACGGATCGCGACGATTAGGACGGATTAACGGAATTCGGATCGTACTATGTGACTCGGACGGATGAAAATCGTACGGACGTTTTTTTTCCAGGATCGGAATCGGCCCCTAAATGTTCAAATGTAATTGTCTTTTGTTTTATGTGTAGGATGCAGGACTGTGTCCCACTCTATTGTTGCTTGCTCTTGAATATGTTTAACATTCCTTTGGTTTGTTAAATTGTGTGTCTGGCTGGACATCCTGAAATATAGCACTAATCTTCGTCTATGTTTATTATTTTGCTCTAAATGTCTTTTAAGGACCATTGTTTCTAATATAAAGTTGACACCCAGGGTCTTTATTTACCTAGTGGGTTCCTTGTTTTGTAAAAAACACGCCCGCCACAGTGGGGGTCTCATCCTGCATACTTGACATTGTGGGGGGCGGTGCGCTCAGCACCGCCCGCCACAATGCCAGGGCACCATGTTTGTGCACTTCCATGCACAACGTGACAGGCACCGCGCGGTGCCTGCCATTTTGTGCATGGAACTGCAGGGGGTACCATAGGTACCCCCCATGTGCATCCCCCACCCCTCAGAGTCCCTGGGGGCCCGCAACGGGCCCCCACAAGTAATTTCTTGCCACCACGGAAAGGCATGTTTCCGCCCCCATGATAATATGGCTGGCGGTGTCTAACAGACACCGCCACTTTATTAAACTCTTTTCCGCCCGGTCGACTTGCTGACCGGTCGGAAAAGCGGCGGACGGTCTTTCCGTCTGCTGAGGTCCCCCGCCATAGTAATATGGCAGGAGAAATGGGTGGCAGGCGGGGATGGATCTCGGGCAGATCGCCACCGCCATGCGAGCTATGGCGATCCGCCCGAGATACTAACGGGCCCCATAGTATGTATTTTTTATATACATTACAAATAATAATACATATATAATGATAATAATAAAAAATATATATTTTATATGAATTATTATTATCACTTTACAAAGTAGAAAACATAAAAAGTGATTTTTAAATATAAATACAATATTGTACATTATAACAAAAATATGTAATGTTTAAACATTAGTGCATTGAATGTTTTTAACATAACATTTCTTTTTATTTATTTCGGCAGACATTTTTGTTTCACAGGGACTATTTTGTAACAGCGTAATGTTATTTTGAGTCATTCAGGACTGGAGAAGCTCCCGGTTGGGAGCAGCGTCACGTCGAGCAAGGTAAGGGGAAGTTAATTTAATTTAACGTACTTATTACTTATGTTTAAGTGTAGTTAGGATCTAGAAAGTGTATTTACTGTTGGGTCGTTGCGTTTTTGGTGTGTTGTAGGTGTTATTTATATTTTAGTGAGATGCCGTGAGTTAGTGTTTGAGGCCTAGTGTAGCTAGATTATAATATGTCTAAATATGTGTTATTTTGTGATTATAAATTAGTATTAATTTATTTGGGTGTATTTGGGTGGGTGGCTATGTTTTCCACATTTTTTGCAGGTTATTTTTTATCAACATTGCATTAGATAGAAAGATGTGTATTTTTAAAAAGAAGTGTGTGTTTGTTTGTTTAACTAATATTGTTATCACACTATCTTTTAATTTTCGGAATTTTCAGGAGCTATTTTTATATATTTTTTGGGTTTTTTATGGTTTCAACTACTTGGATTTATGAAGGATGGATTTATATTGGACCTATTTGATTTTTGCTTTTTTTGGGGGGGCAATTTTTGACAATAACATCGATTAACAGACAGATTGAAGGATTATTACTGGTTGGAATACATCGTCTACAGCGACAAACTGTAAGTACCTTTTTTCTTATTAATCTGGGTGGGAAATGTTGTTTAAATTAATTGTGATATATAGTATATTTTGTTAAATAAGATTTAATTGTAAATATATATTTTTATTATGAATAAAATATATATGACAATTTAATGTTATTTAACAAAATAAAATATTAACATATGTGTGTAAAGTATTCGTTTTGTGAGCGAAAATATTTCTAATTAATGTCAAAATGTAGTTTATAATATGCTTTTAGCTATTAGGGACTGGTACTCTAGGCCTCTTGTTGATGGGTGTAGGGTAACCTGACTTCTGAGTAGTTCAAACATTTTTTTAGTTTGCTTAGTTAATTTTGGCCGTATTTGACTTACAGATTGTTTTATTTGTAATTCTTGATAGTTTTGCTCTTTTTGTAAAGATTGGAGTAGCTTGTGTAGGGTAGGTGTCCCTCTGCCTGTTGTTGCTTGGAAGGCATTATGCCATCCTTCAACACTATTATTTGTTTGTGCTTCTTTGTTTAAGGTACTTAGGTCCACATTCCAAGGAATGTGGAAATTAGATTGTCTCCTATGCCCTGACCTATGCAGTCTTCCCACCCAGGTGTCCTCAAAGTAATCTAGGAGTGGGGTTAATTTGTCTTTGTTCCTTTTGTAGTAGGAGCTCTCTATTAGGATATTGTAGTGCTCTGCTACAGCAGTTACATGTATATATGCTAGTGCTATTAGCTTTTTAATTTGGTAGGCAAAAGTACTGTCTGTAGCATATTGTACACTTAGGGAGTCATTAGGATAGCGGGTGGATCGCCACTGCCCGTAAGGCGGTGGCGATCTGCCCGCTAAACTCCTCCACCCGCATGTCTTTTCCCCCTCCACATTACGATGGCGGGGGGACCCCGGAGGACGGGAAGACCGTCCGCCGGTTTTCCACCGTTAGACAATCCGCCCGATTGCCTACCGGGCGGAAAAGCCCAGGAATATGGTGGCAGTGTCTTGCAGGCACTGCCAACCATATTATCATGGTGGCGGTAAACTGCCTTTACATGGCGGAGACTCCGCCATGGAAAGGCAGGTGGTTTTGGCTATGGGGGCCCTTTGCGGGTCCCCTGGGTGTTCGGGGGGTGCAAGGGAGCACCAGTTTTATGCACAACATGGCAGGTACTGCGCGGTGCCTACCTTTTTGGCATTGCGGTGGGCAGTGCTCTCAGCAATGTCAAGAATGCAGGATGCACCCGCCAGTGTGGCGGGCGCATCATAATGAACCCCACGGGACCGCCGCACTAATGGCGGGCGGTCCCTTCCTATGAACCATCCTAATGATCCCCATAGGGTTGATTTTTGCAGATGTCTCCAGAGACTCTGGTTAAAATGATAATAGCAACCCTGGATTGCTGTTTGTGGGTAATTTTTCAGCATAGCATTTATCATGGCTATTTCGAAATCAATAATTATTTTTTGTGGAAAACAATTATTGATTTATTGTTTTATTTTAGTGAGTATATCTATGTAGGTAATTTTCAGTTTTTTTGGTAATAGAGCATAGATGAATGGCATGTTTGAATTTTGATATAATCCATGCATTGTGTACAGCTGGTTAAATGGTTTTGGACAGACTTTGAAAGTTCCATCCATTGTCCAGGTGTTACATTGCTGTAATTTAACTAAATTGTTTGCAGTAGCAAGCATAATTATCCTTTTCTCAGGGCATTTGTTGTAAAAAAGAAATGATTCTTTAGTGTGAGTAATGCTTAATTCAGGTGGAATAACTACTTCTTTAAACATTTTAGGGGCAGGTATGAAACTTGTGGTTGCTTTTTTTCTGCATGGCTATAGTTCTTTTAAGAGAGTCTATGGAGGGTAATTGGCCTGATGCATGTTGAGGTACCTTTAATAACTGCTCTTTGAGGGTTTATGTGGTGTGTCTATCTGTACTGGTGCGTGTTTCCTTAATACTTTCAAGAGCATCCCTAACCTCAATCTCTGTTATATTTGGGGGTGATTATGCTCTTTTATAGAAAGAACAGTAGTTTCACTGGTAATAGCTCTTCCATAGCATTTATTAGAGTAATATTTGCTGCATTTCCAGAACACTTTTAGACCATTTTGTTTCTCCTGAGTATGCACATAACCCATGTAACATAATAAAAAAAAATTTTTTTGCGACATTACAAATTCTGCGCCTTTAGTCATGTTATTCTGTTTTATGCTAGGGGAAATTAAAATAAAATGGAATTAATATAATAAATGATACATTTTTATTTAATACACATACATTTCAGTGAATATACTAACAATGTTTATTTGATGTATTCAGAAAAGTCCAGGAAATTATTTCAAGCTTTGTTTTCTATTTTCTTGATGTTTCTTCTGTTGGTAAGAGAAAAAATTATTTTAATAATGTATTAATATTGTTTGTAGTTGATAGGGATTTTAGGGGAAAAGGGATATTTGGCTGGGTATTTTCGGGTGTTTAAATAAATGAATATTATATACTCACTTTTTGATCCTATTTAATTGGTGAGTGTTTTGAAAATGAGGGGAGGGGCTCTGTACGGGGCAGAATTATGGGGACATTGTAGCTCTGAGAGTCTAACACAAACAGAAAATGCTCTTCTTAGGCAATTGTTTGGCCTCCCACGGAGTACCCCTCTAACGCCACTAAGACTGGATTTGGGGATAAGGCCCATTATGGATGAATCCAGTCTTAGACCCCTTCTATTCTGGCGTCGCCTTTGGGCTACTCCGGAACTTCTAGACTTCAGGGAGGAATTAAGAGAGGTGATGTCTCTACCATCAGCAGGCAAATTACCTTGGCTCGCTTTTGTTTGTCAAACGCTAGTGACCCTGGGCCGGGCTAACCTCTAGGATGACCCTGAGGCTGCGTGTTCCTTGATCTCTAGGAAGGCGCTGAGGGATTGCTATGGGGAATTTAAACTGGCTCAACTTCGATGCAACCCTTCTGCGGGTAAATTAACTACACTATTCCTGGAGGTAAAGGACCGGTACAGCTTGGAGCCAACCTTGAACGATATCAAACCGGCACTTGCAAGTAAGTTGTTTTTGCAGTTTAGACATGGGGTCCTGACACTCCGCCATTTTACTAATAACTGGGGCGGCTTAAAAAAATTAGGTTGCCCGGCATGTGACTGCCCAACAGAATCAGAACTCCATGTTTTTTTCAGCTGCCCAGGCTATAATAATACAAGAAAATGGTGGCTGCTCCAGATTTGCAGAAATTTAGGGACCAGACGCTGCTGTGAGGCTTTTAGGATATTTAAACATGACACTAGCCTCCCGATTGTGTATTCAGTTGCTGGTTTCCTATTTTCTTTGTCGTGCACTCGTACTATTTTCTTAAAAGATAAACAAAGTCATAGTAACAAATAAGGGTCAGAGCCAAGTATGAATGAAAGGAGGCCTGTCCATTGTATTACATTCGTTTTCATGCACAAACACTTTGTTGTTAGAAATAGTTTTTAGTCAAAAATTAATTAATAGTTTTATGTAAATAGATTTTTCTTTTCTCTTTTACCCATGAATTGATGAATAGATTTTATCATATAAATGTGATTGGTCATATTCTGTACCTTCAAATCAAGTGTTTTTATTCTATGTATCTGGACTTGTTCTGTTTTTATATCCACAATACTTGTCCACTCCTAACTGTACTTTTAAGGTCAAATTGACCGAAATAAAGGGCCCTATTAGGATGACGCCCGTCATCCTAGCAGGGATTGGGACCGCCCGCCATAAGGGCAGGGGTCCGGGGGGGGGGGTGTTAGGATGTGCCCGCCACAGTGGCGGGCACATCCTGCATTTTTAGCACTGTGGCGGGCGGTGCTCTTAGCACTGCCCGCCGCAATGCTAAAAAATGCATTAAAGCATTTGCATAGACAAAGCGGCAGGCACCGCGCGGTGCCTGCCACTTTGTTTATGCAAATGAAGGGGGGTACCACAGGTACCCCTTGTGTGCACCCCCCACCTCTCCTTCCCTCTGGGGGCTCACAGGGGGCCCCCAGAGTGAAGATAGCATGCCTTTCCATGGCGGGATCGCCGCCGTGGAAAGGAATCCCAAGAAGCCCATTGTAATATGGCTGGCGCTGTCTGAAAGACACCACCACCATATTAATCCTTTTCCGCCCCGGCCGCAAGGCGACCGAGTGGAAAAGCGGCGGACGGTCTTTCCGTCCGCCGAGGTCCCCCCGACCATACTAATATGGCAGGGGGAATTCCAATACGGATGTCGGGCGGATTGCCCCCGCCAGGCTGGCGGTAGCCACCGCCAGCCTGGCGGGGGCAATCCGCCCGACATCCTAATGGGCCCCAAAGTTTCTTGAACTGAACTGAACTGAAAATGATTTTGGATGCTTTTGCAGTTATCTGTAGAAGAGGTAGCTAACAAATGAATACATTAATGAATTATGTTTCAAAATTATTTTTAAGTTGACAGGAAAAAATATAATATACTTACATTGATTTTATATTTTATTGATGAGATTGTTGAAAATATTTTTCTTGCTTTAGAAGATGTCTGTCGAGGAGATATATATGTAAGAAATGAAAAGTTAGATAACTTATGTTTAATAAATAACTTAGGTTGAACTCTTACTATTTTTATATTTTTAAAGCAGTTTTACTTAGTGCAGTTCCAAAGATTTCTTCGGTAATGAACATTTTCTTTCAGGAAACAGTCGGGCAGAGTTTCACCTTCTTCTTTCTTGTAGGTTAGAAGTGGAAAAGAAATGCAAACATTTTCATGCTTAAATAGTGGTTATTCAACTGCTTGCATTATGTCATTGGTGTATTTTAAAATGTGAGCATTTCATTCGTTTCAGTTAATTGTTTTTATTATTTTGGCAGTTTGTTTCCTTATATGGGAAACGCTAATTAAGAACTTGTTATTAGGAAGTGATTATTTTACCGTTTTTTTCTTCAAATGTGTTACAGATTACTTTGAATGTGACATGATGCAAGCATTATAATTTTAAAGTTTAAATATAATAATTATTAGTGTTATTTTGCAGAAAAGTTTAAGTTTTATAGTTTGATGTTGTTGCAAATGTTTTTCTAATGTTATTTAAGCGTTTAGTATTTTTTTATAATGTAAACCTATATTTGGTGGTAAAGATATATTTAATTTATCTGTTTTTAAATAGTTGATATTGTTAAAAAAATAATAATATTGATGTCTATATTTTAGTATTCGATATTTTGGCTATTTCGTATGCGTTTTAAAATCAATCAATATTTAATCTAATGATATTGGATAGTTCGATATTGTGGTGTCCGATAATTGCAATAGACGATATTCTGTATTCGGTATTTTTGTGTTTATTTAAATAAGTATTGGTAGTCAATATTACTGTAGTCAATATTATGATGACGATATTTTGTCCTGACGATATTATGATTGTCGATATTATGTCAGTGATCCCGCTCCTACATCAGTTACAGGTACATATGCTAGTGCTACTAGCTTTTTAATCTGGTAGGCGAAAGTACTGTCTGAGGCATATTATACACTTGGGGGCCCATTAGTATGTCTGGCGGATCGCCACCGCCCGCATAGCGGTGGCGATCCGCCCGACATTTTCTCCCGCCCGCATGCAAATTCCCCCTGATGGAAAGCCGTCTGCTGGTTTTCCGCCCGGTCGATGAGTCGACGGGGCAGAAAAGCTGTTAATATGGTGGCGGTGTCTGGTAGACACCTCCATCCATATTAGAACACATGCGGGACATGCCTTTCCATGGCGGCAACACCGCCACAGAAAGGCATGCGGTCTTCAACACTGGGGGCCCGCAGCTGGCCCCCACGGATTCTGGGTGGTGGGGGTGCACATGGGGGGTACCATAATGTACAACGTGGCAGGCACCGTGCGGTGCCTGTCACGTTGTGCATTGAAATGCACAACTTGCGTTTTTGGCATTGCGGTGGGTGGTGCTTTCAGCACCGCCCACAGCAATGTTAAAAATGCGGGATGCGCCCGCCAGTGTGGTGGGCGCCTCCAAATTGTAGGTTTGGGATCGCCGCATGATTTGCAGGCGGTCCCATTTCCCGGGGCTATGGCGGGCAGACAAAGTCCGCCCGCCATACTATTGAGCCCCCTAGGTTTGATTTTTGCAGATATCTCCAGAGACTCTGGTTAAAAATATAATAGCAAACCTGGATTGCTGTGTGTGGGTAATTTTTCAGTATAGCATTTATCATGCTATTTCGAAAGCAAAAATTATTTTTTGTGGAAAATAATTATTGCTGTGAGTATATCTATGTAGGTAGTTTACTGCTTATTTGGTAATAGAGCATAGATGAAAGGAATGTTTGAATTTTGATATAATCCATGCACTGTGTACAGCTGGTAAAATGGTTTTGGACAGTCTTTTAAAGTTCCATCCATCATCCAGGTGTTACATTGCTGTAATTTAACTAAATTGTTTGCAGAAGCAAGCATAATTATTCTTTTCTCAGGGCATTTGTTGTAAAAAAGAAATGGTTCTTTAGTATGAGTAATGCTTAATTCAGGTGGAATAACTACTTCTTCATACGTTTCAGGGGCAGGTATGCTACTTGTGGTTGCTTTTTTCTGCATAGCTATAGTTCTTTTAAGAGAGTCTATGGAGGGTAATTGGCCTGATGCATGTTGAGGTACCTTTAATAATTGCTCTTTGAGGATTTGTGTGGTGGGTCTATCTGTACTAGTGCTTGTTTCCTTAATAATTTCAAGAGCACCCCTAACCTCAATCTTTGTTATATTTGGTGGGTGATTATGCTCTTTTATAGAAAGAACAGTAGTTTCACTGGTAATAGCTCTTCCATAGCATTTGTGAGAGCAATATTTGCTGCATTTCCAGAACACTTTTAGACCATTTTGTTTCTCCTGAGTATACACATAACCCATATAACATAATAATAATACATTTTTTGTGACCTTACAAATTCTGCGCCTTCAGTCATGTTGTTCTGTTTTATGCTAGGGGAAATTAAAATAAAATTGACTTAATATAATGAATGATCCATTTTTATTTAATACACATACATTTCAGTGAATATACTAACAATGTTTATTTGATGTATTCAGAAAAGTCCAGGAAATTATATCAAGCTTTGTTTTCTATTTTCTTGATGTTTCTTCTGTTGGTAAGGGAAAAATAGTTTAAATAATGTATTAAAATTGTTTGTAGTCGATAGGGATTTTAGGGGAAAAGGGATATTTGGCTGGGTATTTTAGGGTGTTTAATAAATGAAAATTATATTCTCACTTTTTGTTCCTATTCAGTTGGTGAGTGTTTTGAAATTGATTTTGGATGTTTTTGCAGTTATTTGTTGAAGAGATAGAAAACAAATGAAATATACACTAATTAATTATGTTTCAAAATTATTTTAGGGGAACAGGAAAAAAATATAATATACTAACATTGATTTTATATTTTATTGGTGAGATTGTTGAAAATATTTTCCTGCTTTAGAAGATATCTGTAGAGGAGATATAAATGTAAGAAATGAAAGGTTAGATAACCTATGTGTAATAGATAATTTAGGTTGAACACTAACACTATTTTCATATTTTTAAAGCCGTTTTACTTACTAAGGGGCCGATTCCGATCTCGGTCAGAAGGGCACCGAATCGGGTTCGGCATTAGCGGATCCGATTCTGAACTGGAGTCGTACACGGTTCCGGACGTCGAAGTACGATGAGCACAAGCGCAAAATCTCCGTCCAAATCATTTCCGGGCCCGAACCGCTCCATATGACTCGGTCACAAGCAAATTGAGATGTTTCACGACCAAGCTAGTACGATGCTCGACAGCCGGATCGAGTTGGAGGGTCTGGCTCACAATAGCTCTCGGAGTTGGAATTCGGGGGTCTGCCTCGGACCCCCTGTTACCAGCAGCCTTACGACTCAGACACAGGGAGAGACCCATGGGTCTCCATAACAAAGGCATGTAGGGTACAGATGGCACTGACGCGTACCCACTGTAGGGGGCGCCCTTGTCCGCGGCGTACCCATTCAGTCAATGGATGCCCATGTACGCGTCGTAATTCCGGCTCCATTTGACTTCTATGGGAGTCCGACCAAACCGGATCCGACAGCTTACGGCTGCATCGTACTCGCTCAGATCGTTCGAAAAACACCCCGGATCCAGCTCGGTCGGAGTGCTTTCAGACCCAGATCGGAATCAGCCCCTTAGTGCTGTTCCAAAGATTTCTTCGGTAATGAAAATTTTCTTTCAGGAAACAGTCTGACAGAGTTTCACCTTCTTCTTTATTGCAGGTTAGAAGTGGAAAAGAAATGCAAACATTTCCATGCTAATATAGTGGTTATTCAATTGCTTGCTTTATGACATTGCTGTATTTTAAAATGTGAGCATTACATTCGTTCCAGTTAATTGTTTTTATTGTTTTGGCAGTTTTTTTACTTTCATGGGAATCACTAATTAAGAACTTGTTAGTAGGAAGTGATTATTTTACTGTTGTTTATTTTCAAATGTGTTATAGATTGCTTTGAATGTGACATGATGCAAGCATTATAATTTTAAAGTTTAAATATAATAATTATTAGTGTTATTTTGCAGAAAAGTTTAAGTTTTATAGTTTGATGTTGTTGCAAATGTTTTTCTAATGTTATTTAAGCGTTTAGTATTTTTTTATAATGTAAACCTATATTTGGTGGTAAAGATATATTTAATTTATCTTTTTTAAATAGTTGATATTGTTAAAAAAATAATAATATTGATGTCTATATTTTAGTATTCGATATTTTGGCTATTTCGTATGCGTTTTAAAATCAATCAATATTTAATCTAATGATATTGGATAGTTCGATATTG
The DNA here is from genome assembly GCF_964263255.1 of Lissotriton vulgaris. NCBI lineage: Eukaryota > Metazoa > Chordata > Amphibia > Caudata > Salamandridae > Lissotriton > Lissotriton vulgaris. The sequence continues at coordinate 1,390,583,629 of NC_141687.1, read as the reverse complement.
TGGTGTCCGATAATTGCAATAGACGATATTCTGTATTCGGTATTTTTGTGTTTATTTAAATAAGTATTGGTAGTCAATATTACTGTAGTCAATATTATGATGACGATATTTTGTCCTGACGATATTATGATTGTCGATATTATGTCAGTGATCCCGCTCCTACATCAGTTACAGGTACATATGCTAGTGCTACTAGCTTTTTAATCTGGTAGGCGAAAGTACTGTCTGAGGCATATTATACACTTGGGGGCCCATTAGTATGTCTGGCGGATCGCCACTGCCCGCATAGCGGTGGCGATCCGCCCGACATTTTCTCCCGCCCGCATGCAAATTCCCCCTGATGGAAAGCCGTCTGCTGGTTTTCCGCCCGGTCGATGAGTCGACGGGGCAGAAAAGCTGTTAATATGGTGGCGGTGTCTGGTAGACACCTCCATCCATATTAGAACACATGCGGGACATGCCTTTCCATGGCGGCAACACCGCCACAGAAAGGCATGCGGTCTTCAACACTGGGGGCCCGCAGCTGGCCCCCACGGATTCTGGGTGGTGGGGGTGCACATGGGGGGTACCATAATGTACAACGTGGCAGGCACCGTGCGGTGCCTGTCACGTTGTGCATTGAAATGCAAAACTTGCGTTTTTGGCATTGCGGTGGGTGGTGCTTTCCGCACCGCCCACAGCAATGTTAAAAATGCGGGATGCGCCCGCCAGTGTGGTGGGCGCCTCCAAATTGTAGGTTTGGGATCGCCGCATGATTTGCGGGCGGTCCCATTTCCCGGGGCTATGGCGGGCAGACAAAGTCCGCCCGCCATACTATTGAGCCCCCTAGGTTTGATTTTTGCAGATATCTCCAGAGACTCTGGTTAAAAATATAATAGCAAACCTGGATTGCTGTGTGTGGGTAATTTTTCAGTATAGCATTTATCATGCTATTTCGAAAGCAAAAATTATTTTTTGTGGAAAATAATTATTGCTGTGAGTATATCTATGTAGGTAGTTTACTGCTTATTTGGTAATAGAGCATAGATGAAAGGAATGTTTGAATTTTGATATAATCCATGCACTGTGTACAGCTGGTAAAATGGTTTTGGACAGTCTTTTAAAGTTCCATCCATCATCCAGGTGTTACATTGCTGTAATTTAACTAAATTGTTTGCAGAAGCAAGCATAATTATTCTTTTCTCAGGGCATTTGTTGTAAAAAAGAAATGGTTCTTTAGTATGAGTAATGCTTAATTCAGGTGGAATAACTACTTCTTCATACGTTTCAGGGGCAGGTATGCTACTTGTGGTTGCTTTTTTCTGCATAGCTATAGTTCTTTTAAGAGAGTCTATGGAGGGTAATTGGCCTGATGCATGTTGAGGTACCTTTAATAATTGCTCTTTGAGGATTTGTGTGGTGGGTCTATCTGTACTAGTGCTTGTTTCCTTAATAATTTCAAGAGCACCCCTAACCTCAATCTTTGTTATATTTGGTGGGTGATTATGCTCTTTTATAGAAAGAACAGTAGTTTCACTGGTAATAGCTCTTCCATAGCATTTGTGAGAGCAATATTTGCTGCATTTCCAGAACACTTTTAGACCATTTTGTTTCTCCTGAGTATACACATAACCCATATAACATAATAATAATTTATTTTTTGTGACCTTACAAATTCTGCGCCTTCAGTCATGTTGTTCTGTTTGATGCTAGGGGAAATTAAAATAAAATTGACTTAATATAATGAATGATCCATTTTTATTTAATACACATACATTTCAGTGAATATACTAACAATGTTTATTTGATGTATTCAGAAAAGTCCAGGAAATTATATCAAGCTTTGTTTTCTATTTTCTTGATGTTTCTTCTGTTGGTAAGGGAAAAATAGTTTAAATAATGTATTAAAATTGTTTGTAGTCGATAGGGATTTTAGGGGAAAAGGGATATTTGGCTGGGTATTTTAGGGTGTTTAATAAATGAAAATTATATTCTCACTTTTTGTTCCTATTCAGTTGGTGAGTGTTTTGAAATTGATTTTGGATGTTTTTGCAGTTATTTGTTGAAGAGATAGAAAACAAATGAAATATACACTAATTAATTATGTTTCAAAATTATTTTAGGGGAACAGGAAAAAAATATAATATACTAACATTGATTTTATATTTTATTGGTGAGATTGTTGAAAATATTTTCCTGCTTTAGAAGATATCTGTAGAGGAGATATAAATGTAAGAAATGAAAGGTTAGATAACCTATGTGTAATAGATAATTTAGGTTGAACACTAACACTATTTTCATATTTTTAAAGCCGTTTTACTTACTAAGGGGCCGATTCCGATCTCGGTCAGAAGGGCACCGAATCGGGTTCGGCATTAGCGGATCCGATTCTGAACTGGAGTCGTACACGGTTCCGGACGTCGAAGTACGATGAGCACAAGCGCAAAATCTCCGTCCAAATCATTTCCGGGTCCGAACCGCTCCATACGACTCGGTCACAAGCAAATTGAGACGTTTCACGACCAAGCTAGTACGATGCTCGACAGCCGGATCGAGTTGGAGGGTCTGGCTCACAATAGCTCTCGGAGTTGGAATTCGGGGGTCTGCTTCGGACCCCCTGTTACCAGCAGCCTTACGACTCAGACACAGGGAGAGACCCATGGGTCTCCATAACAAAGGCATGTAGGGTACAGATGGCACTGACGCGTACCCACTGTAGGGGGCGCCCTTGTCCGCGGCGTACCCATTTAGTCAATGGAAGCCCATGTACGCGTCGTAATTCCGGCTCCATTTGACTTCTATGGGAGTCCGACCAAACCGAGTCCGACAGCTTACGGCTGCATCGTACTCGCTCAGATCGTTCGAAAAACACCCCGGATCCAGCTCGGTCGGAGTGCTTTCAGACCCAGATCGGAATCAGCCCCTTAGTGCTGTTCCAAAGATTTCTTCGGTAATGAAAATTTTCTTTCAGGAAACAGTCTGACAGAGTTTCACCTTCTTCTTTATTGCAGGTTAGAAGTGGAAAAGAAATGCAAACATTTCCATGCTAATATAGTGGTTATTCAATTGCTTGCTTTATGACATTGCTGTATTTTAAAATGTGAGCATTACATTCGTTCCAGTTAATTGTTTTTATTGTTTTGGCAGTTTTTTTACTTTCATGGGAATCACTAATTAAGAACTTGTTAGTAGGAAGTGATTATTTTACTGTTGTTTATTTTCAAATGTGTTATAGATTGCTTTGAATGTGACATGATGCAAGCATTATAATTTTAAAGTTTAAATATAATAATTATTAGTGTTATTTTGCAGAAAAGTTTAAGTTTTATAGTTTGATGTTGTTGCAAATGTTTTTCTAATGTTATTTAAGCGTTTAGTATTTTTTTATAATGTAAACCTATATTTGGTGGTAAAGATATATTTAATTTATCTGTTTTTAAATAGTTGATATTGTTAAAAAAATAATAATATTGATGTCTATATTTTAGTATTCGATATTTTGGCTATTTCGTATGCGTTTTAAAATCAATCAATATTTAATCTAATGATATTGGATAGTTCGATATTGTGGTGTCCGATAATTGCAATAGACGATATTCTGTATTCGGTATTTTTGTGTTTATTTAAATAAGTATTGGTAGTCAATATTACTGTAGTCAATATTATGATGACGATATTTTGTCCTGACGATATTATGATTGTCGATATTATGTCAGTGATCCCGCTCCTACATCAGTTACAGGTACATATGCTAGTGCTACTAGCTTTTTAATCTGGTAGGCGAAAGTACTGTCTGAGGCATATTATACACTTGGGGGCCCATTAGTATGTCTGGCGGATCGCCACCGCCCGCATAGCGGTGGCGATCCGCCCGACATTTTCTCCCGCCCGCATGCAAATTCCCCCTGATGGAAAGCCGTCTGCTGGTTTTCCGCCCGGTCGATGAGTCGACGGGGCAGAAAAGCTGTTAATATGGTGGCGGTGTCTGGTAGACACCTCCATCCATATTAGAACACATGCGGGACATGCCTTTCCATGGCGGCAACACCGCCACAGAAAGGCATACGGTCTTCAACACTGGGGGCCCGCAGCTGGCCCCCACGGATTCTGGGTGGTGGGGGTGCACATGGGGGGTACCATAATGTACAACGTGGCAGGCACCGTGCGGTGCCTGTCACGTTGTGCATTGAAATGCACAACTTGCGTTTTTGGCATTGCGGTGGGTGGTGCTTTCAGCACCGCCCACAGCAATGTTAAAAATGCGGGATGCGCCCGCCAGTGTGGTGGGCGCCTCCAAATTGTAGGTTTGGGATCGCCGCATGATTTGCGGGCGGTCCCATTTCCCGGGGCTATGGCGGGCAGACAAAGTCCGCCCGCCATACTATTGAGCCCCCTAGGTTTGATTTTTGCAGATATCTCCAGAGACTCTGGTTAAAAATATAATAGCAAACCTGGATTGCTGTGTGTGGGTAATTTTTCAGTATAGCATTTATCATGCTATTTCGAAAGCAAAAATTATTTTTTGTGGAAAATAATTATTGCTGTGAGTATATCTATGTAGGTAGTTTACTGCTTATTTGGTAATAGAGCATAGATGAAAGGAATGTTTGAATTTTGATATAATCCATGCACTGTGTACAGCTGGTAAAATGGTTTTGGACAGTCTTTTAAAGTTCCATCCATCATCCAGGTGTTACATTGCTGTAATTTAACTAAATTGTTTGCAGAAGCAAGCATAATTATTCTTTTCTCAGGGCATTTGTTGTAAAAAAGAAATGGTTCTTTAGTATGAGTAATGCTTAATTCAGGTGGAATAACTACTTCTTCATACGTTTCAGGGGCAGGTATGCTACTTGTGGTTGCTTTTTTCTGCATAGCTATAGTTCTTTTAAGAGAGTCTATGGAGGGTAATTGGCCTGATGAATGTTGAGGTACCTTTAATAATTGCTCTTTGAGGATTTGTGTGGTGGGTCTATCTGTACTAGTGCTTGTTTCCTTAATAATTTCAAGAGCACCCCTAACCTCAATCTTTGTTATATTTGGTGGGTGATTATGCTCTTTTATAGAAAGAACAGTAGTTTCACTGGTAATAGCTCTTCCATAGCATTTGTGAGAGCAATATTTGCTGCATTTCCAGAACACTTTTAGACCATTTTGTTTCTCCTGAGTATACACATAACCCATATAACATAATAATAATTTATTTTTTGTGACCTTACAAATCCTGCGCCTTCAGTCATGTTGTTCTGTTTTATGCTAGGGGAAATTAAAATAAAATTGACTTAATATAATGAATGATCCATTTTTATTTAATACACATACATTTCAGTGAATATACTAACAATGTTTATTTGATGTATTCAGAAAAGTCCAGGAAATTATATCAAGCTTTGTTTTCTATTTTCTTGATGTTTCTTCTGTTGGTAAGGGAAAAATAGTTTAAATAATGTATTAAAATTGTTTGTAGTCGATAGGGATTTTAGGGGAAAAGGGATATTTGGCTGGGTATTTTAGGGTGTTTAATAAATGAAAATTATATTCTCACTTTTTGTTCCTATTCAGTTGGTGAGTGTTTTGAAATTGATTTTGGATGTTTTTGCAGTTATTTGTTGAAGAGATAGAAAACAAATGAAATATACACTAATTAATTATGTTTCAAAATTATTTTAGGGGAACAGGAAAAAAATATAATATACTAACATTGATTTTATATTTTATTGGTGAGATTGTTGAAAATATTTTCCTGCTTTAGAAGATATCTGTAGAGGAGATATAAATGTAAGAAATGAAAGGTTAGATAACCTATGTGTAATAGATAATTTAGGTTGAACACTAACACTATTTTCATATTTTTAAAACCGTTTTACTTACTAAGGGGCCGATTCCGATCTCGGTCAGAAGGGCACCGAATCGGGTTCGGCATTAGCGGATCCGATTCTGAACTGGAGTCGTACACGGTTCCGGACGTCGAAGTACGATGAGCACAAGCGCAAAATCTCCGTCCAAATCATTTCCGGGTCCGAACCGCTCCATACGACTCGGTCACAAGCAAATTGAGAGGTTTCACGACCAAGCTAGTACGATGCTCGACAGCCGGATCGAGTTGGAGGGTCTGGCTCACAATAGCTCTCGGAGTTGGAATTCGGGGGTCTGCCTCGGACCCCCTGTTACCAGCAGCCTTACGACTCAGACACAGGGAGAGACCCATGGGTCTCCATAACAAAGGCATGTAGGGTACAGATGGCACTGACGCGTACCCACTGCAGGGGGCGCCCTTGTCCGCGGCGTACCCATTCAGTCAATGGAAGCCCATGCACGCGTCGTAATTCCGGCTCCATTTGACTTCTATGGGAGTCCGACCAAACCGAGTCCGACAGCTTACGGCTGCATCGTACTCGCTCAGATCGTTCGAAAAACACCCCGGATCCAGCTCGGTCGGAGTGCTTTCAGACCCAGATCGGAATCAGCCCCTTAGTGCTGTTCCAAAGATTTCTTCGGTAATGAAAATTTTCTTTCAGGAAACAGTCTGACAGAGTTTCACCTTCTTCTTTATTGCAGGTTAGAAGTGGAAAAGAAATGCAAACATTTCCATGCTAATATAGTGGTTATTCAATTGCTTGCTTTATGACATTGCTGTATTTTAAAATGTGAGCATTACATTCGTTCCAGTTAATTGTTTTTATTGTTTTGGCAGTTTTTTTACTTTCATGGGAATCACTAATTAAGAACTTGTTAGTAGGAAGTGATTATTTTACTGTTGTTTATTTTCAAATGTGTTATAGATTGCTTTGAATGTGACATGATGCAAGCATTATAATTTTAAAGTTTAAATATAATAATTAGTGTTATTTTGCAGAAAAGTTTGTTTTATTGTTTGATGTGGTTGCAAATGATTTTTTTATGTTATTTAAGTGTTTAGTATTGTTTTATAATGTAAACCTATATTTGGTGGTAAAGATGTATTTAATTTACCTGTTTTTAAATAGTCGATATTGTTAAGAAAAATTATAATATTTATGTCTATATTTTAGTATTCATTATTTTGGCTATTTTGAATGTATTTTAAAATGAATCAATATTTAATCTAATGATATTTGATAGTTCAATTTTGTGGTGTCTGATATTTGCAATAGACGATATTGTGTATTCAATATTTTTGTGTTTATTTAAATAAGTATTGGTAGTTGATATTACTGTAGTCGATATTATGACGACGATATTTTGTCCAGACGATATTATGGTTGTCGATATTATGTCAGTGATCCGTCTATGGCATGTGCCTTAATGAGCCACATGCCATTGGAAGGAACAGCCGTTGTTGGAAGGATGCCTGTGTGTGAGTGAATGGATGAAACTCTGATTAGGAGTTTTGGGCTGAAGACAGCTTCATACCTTTCTTGAGCTGCAATTGGCTACTTTATTGACCTTCAAAAATGTTCTTTCCCAAAACACATTGCTTCTGTTTTTTTGACAACTCTAAACAGCATTGGCAAAAGCATTGTACTTTTAACCAATCTTCTTCAGGATTCCCAAAAAGCATTGGCAATGCCAATAGTGTCCTAAGGCAAGAGTATTGGCTTTGCTTTAACAATACTCAGTATCCTTCTTTTTACCTTGGCTGCAGGCTCTGGTAAGAGGCATGTGATGTCAGAATTCAACTGTAAAAAGTTACTACAATGGAGCAGAAATGGTATTTTTTTATTATAGGCGACTAGGTATGTCACAAGTCATCTGTAATAAAGAAACTGGGGACATGGTTTAACAGAAATTACAGGATCCCATGTATTATAGGGAGATATCTTCATATGTGATTGAAATCTATGTGAGACTTTACTGAAACAATGAAAAAGTGTACTTGCCTCATAAGCAACCAATAGTTAGGTGGTAGTTTGAGACAACAGTAAACAACACCTCTATAAGGCATTGGTGTTGGAATGGAAGTGGAATCCCTGTATGTAAAATATCCAGTAGGAAGTAGAGTAGGCTATGACAAAAGTTTAAGACACAGTTACAGTTGGTTCCAAGTAACTGGTAAGATGAAAAATACAACCCACCAGGAGCTGCCTCCCTTCTGCTCAGCCCACTTTCACCAACTGACACTCCCTCAACCAGGCACACACACCAACAATCTGTCACATCACACTCACCCTGGCTGAGCAGCAAGGAACAGAGCACTAGGGAAGAATGTATTGCAGCAACACAAGATACAACACACATTCCACCTTTAGAAAACAAAAGAAAACAAAGGATGCAAGATGGGAATACCACCTAAAGATAATACAAAGATAACAAGTGCAAGATGGCCATGAAAAAAAAACAATAATAATGAATGCAAGATGGAACCATGCATACATACAATACTTAGCAAATAGATACAATGGCTAGATGTAAAAACAATGCATACATCTGATGAATAGAAAATTGAAACATATGCTAGATGTAAATAATGCATACAGCTAAACTTAAGCCCTCTAAGGTTCACTGACACAACAACGATGTAAAAATATCGATGTAAAAAAGTATTGAGTAATAAAAATATAGACAAAAAAATATAGACTCCTATACTTAAATCGGTAAGTACAAAAATATTGACTAAAAAATATAAATGTAAAAAATATTGAAGTATAAAATATTGACTTTTATATAAATATAAAATAAAATAATATATATTAAATATTAAATATAATTTTTAACAAATAAAATGAATTGAATAAACATTTAAATAAAATATACCAAATAAACTTAATAAAAAATAAACATACAAACATAATAATGTATACATATATATTTACCTAAAAGCAATTAATTATTTAAAGTTTAAAATAATATACAAATTAACAATATATGTTAATGATTTAAAATATACAAAAACAAAAGTCTATAATAAAACATTGAACTATTAAAAAATATTTAAACAAATTACAGAATACATTCAGTGCAACAGTAGGGAAATTGTTGGATAGCAAAGGGGTAAAAATAACTATTCCCTCTCCATTGAGTGCGAAAGTGGCATGAGTGTTGGATAGAGGAGTAATTCAATATACTATTCCAACTCCAAGGCAACAGTAGGAAAAGTGTTTGATAGCGGAGGGGAAAAAATTACTATTCCCACTCCAAAGAGTGCAACCATAGGGAAAGTGTTGGATAGTGGAGGGGTAAAAATGAATATACCCACTCCAGTGAGTGCAACAGTAGGATAAGTGTTGGATAGCGGAGGGTTAACAATGACTATTCCCACTCCATTGAGCGCAAAAGTAGGGTAAGTGTTGGATAGCAGAGGAATTACATTTACTATTCCATCTCCAGTGAGTGCAACAGGAGGGAAGTGTTGGATAGTGGAGGGGTAAAAATTACAATTCCCACTCCAGTGAGAACAACAGTAGGGAAAGTGATGGATAGCGGAGGGAAAAAATTACTATTCCCACTCCAAAGAGTGCAAGAGTAGGGAAAGTGTTGTCTAGTGGAGTGGTAAAAAATACTATTCCAACTCCAGTGAGTGCAACGCTAGGGTAAGTGTTAGATAGCAAAGGGGTAAAATTTACTATTTCCAATCCAGCGAGAGCAATAGTAGGGAAAGTGTTGGATAGTGGTGGGGCAAAAATTACCATTCCCACTCCAAAGATGTCTACAGCAATGTTTCCCAAACTGTGGTCCGCGGACCCCCAGGGGTCCGTGACACATTCCCAGGGGGTCCATAGGCAACAGCTTTAAAAGCACAGAAACATTTCTTGTATAATTAGAAGCTTTCCAGCAACAATAAAAGTGTCAAGAGAATGCCAGTGATTAATGTTCCTGCTGGAGAGCAGGAGAGTTTTGTTCAGTGGCAGCTTTGATTTAACTAATGTAGCACAGAGGGTTAATGTGCCTACTGCAAAGAACGTGTAACATGCATCTTAAAAAGCAGCATTTTATGTGCCTAGGTTCGTGGTTACTGCTTTTGTCACAGAGATTCCTTTATTACTGTGCACTTCATAGGTGACAATCGTAATCTAGCAGAGGGACCTATAAACTGTCATCAAAGAACTGCTTGCAAACTGCATGGTGCCAGTTAGTAACTTATATTTTGTCCCAGCTATTCATTATCCTGATGCTGCTAAAAATATATATTTGGGTGGGAATACATTTTTAATGTTAAAGTCAATGCTAGCCACTGTGTTATGCTCTGAATCCTTCGTTTGTGCTTTTCCAGACGAAGCACTCTTCAAACATTTTATATACACACTGATTTACAGGTATGAATCAATGTCTCTATAAGTGTGTGATGTAAAGAGCTCTGACATCCTACAATGGTATGAGAGATGCTACAAAACAAATGAAATACATGTGACAGAGGGGCTATTACTTCAATATAAAATACTAAGGGCCAGATGTACGATCTGTTTTTATATGCGCGAACGGGTTCACTAACCCGTTTGCGCATGCAAAAACCTATTGGGCCATGTACATAGCCTATTTCGCGAGTCGCAATTTGTTTGCGACTCTCTAAATAGGTTTTGCAACTTGCTATTTGCAAGGGGCATTCCCTTCCAAATAGCAATTTTCAAAACCATGTACAAATGTTTTGCGGTGGCAAAACAGTCACTACCGCCTACTTCAAGTAGATGGTAAAGCATTTGCAAATGGGAAGGGGTCCCCAGGGGACCCCTTCCCCTTTGCAAATGCATGCAAAATTATTTTTTAAGTTCAGGCAGTGGTCCCAGGGACCTCAACCTGCCCTTAGAAAATGAAACGAAAAAGTTTCATTTAAATGCATGGTAAACAGGCTGCATTTTTATTTTTTAAACTGCTTTATTTAAAAGCAGTCCGAGACATGGTGGCCTGCAGAGCCCAGCAGGCCACCATCGCTGGGAGGGCTGGCTTCCCAATGGGCTCGCAAATTGCGAGAGGCTCATTAATATTAATGAACCTCGCAATTTGCGACCCCATTGGGAATCCCAAACAGTGTTAAACACACTGCTGTACATTTCATTTAGCGACTCGCAATTTGCCACTCGCAATGTGTCGCCAATTGCGAGGCGCTAAATGAAATGGTCGTACATCTGGCACCAAAATCCTTAGTACTTTGAATATTTGTTTTGTGTGCACATGTGTGTATTTTTTTCGAATTACTGTTTTAATGTTTGAAATTTAACTAATACAAATTGCTTGGGGGTCCCCGGCTTCCAGTGGTGACTCAATGGGGGTCCTCAGGAGTCAAAAGTTTGGGAATCACTGGTCTACAGTAAAGAAAGTGTTGGATAGCGTAGGGGTAAAAAATACTATTCCCACAAATTACTTCTCACCCTTTAAACCTGTAAACACTACAGCACACACCTAAAATGAATTACTCAATTACCATAATGAATTAACATTGATTAAATTTAATTAACAACCAAATATTAATGAATGAATAATACATTACTTCACACATTTAACACTACAACATCTCGATTAAACACATATTAATAAATATATAAAGAATCAATACATTTAATATAATTAAATTACTTCCCTCCCTATTCCTCTATAAACCCACAACCCGCTAGAGAAATAAAAACGAAAATCCAAATTAAAAAATATATAACCACTAAAAATGTAACACATATATTAAAAATACAAACAGTTCTTATACAAAAAAACATACATCACATACATATAAATTGTATACTAAAATACATAAAATTGATTAAAAAAACAATATTTTTACAATATTTTTGCAAAAGATATTAAACACTTTGATAGTTTTAAAATTGCTATTACTTATCTTAAGTCGATATTCTTGACCACAATATTCTTGCTATCGATATTTCTGAACGACGATATTGATGACTCGATATTTGTGCAACTCAATATTTTTTACTCAATATTCTGTCCCCGCACGGTCGTCTAAATGTCACACAAATCAAAAGACCAAACAAGTCCCACAAAACATAAGGATAAAAGGTGCCACAATGCATGACTGCAGATGACCCAAAATCTGTAACAACTACCTATTCTCCTCACAACATATACTCCAACTGGATCAGCACGTTATCCTTCATAAAAAAAACACTGAACAGTAATGTTGGGCTAAGAATCACACTTCACACAACAACGTCACTCCACACTCCTCCTCCTGCATCACAAACAGGAAAAGGTGTGCACCCCTACAACCTAAAGCTAAATAAATGCCCCATCACCCTTAACCCCATAGAAAGGGTGGAAATGTTCAACCCGGGAACTCTGCAAAAAGGGTATTTTGAAACCCATCATATTCCCATTCACACAGGGAATCTCAGAAAAATGTAGTAGCAAAAGATATATTTCAACCATCACATTCTCACTTAAGCACGGAATCTCAGAAGAAGGGTAGCTTTCAACCCATAGCATTTCCACTCATGCAGGAATCTCAGAAAAAGGGTATCTTTCAACCCATCATGATCTCACTCACGCAGGGAATCTCAGAAAAGGGTATCTGTCAACCCATAACAATCCCACTCATGCAGGGAATCTCAGAAAACCTGGTATCTTTCCGCCCATCATGATCCAACTCACGCATGGAATCTCAGAAAAGGGTGTCTTTCTACCCATAGCAATCCCACTCACGCAGGGAATCTCAGAAAAAGGGTATCTTTCAACACAACTCTGAAAAGGCTGCCATGTCATGCCATAAAACACAACTATATATCAGCAGAAGCATATAAAATAAATTAGCAGTTATTCTACAGTTAAAACTGATTACTTAATATACGGATGCAACAAATCTAGATCTCCATAAAACAAAATACAGTTTAGCAGATAATTATGCTAGGCAATCATCAAAACACTGCAGCAAATTGAGGTGCAACACTTAGGTAAAAACTAGCATGAGGTGCAAGCACGATGAAGATAAATCACAATTTCCAGCACAAAAAGTAAATGTTCCTGGTGAGCGAACTCTCACCTGAGCCAACTTCACAGCAACAAGATGTGAACTCATCTCTGATCTGGAAGAGAGTCCTGGTACTGATCACCAAGCCTTCAATCACAGCTGACAACCCTTTCCACATCAATCATTTCCTCGTCAGTGTGTATTCCGCTGACCCAGTAATTACCCCTTCTTCACACAGCGCACAGATGTTTAAATGTTATCCTTAAGCAGTATGCATCAGCGGTGTCAAAGAAGTTCTTGCCCTTTACTTCCTTAAATTTGTAATAGATCACAAGACCATTCCGTACTGTAGAAATCATCCCAAACTCCTTACATTTTTTGCATTGAGTGCGACGTGCTCGGCATCATTAAGCTCGTAAAGGCACCTTACATCCTGGGATACATAGCGGTGGCCTATTCAACAGGACATGGATACCCAGTCTCGTACAATACGCTGCCCAGTCACCTCGCAATAACAGGCACATATACAGATGAGCCCCACATCACTATATGTGCGTTACATATATACCTCTGACCCTGCTCGCAGGTAAGTCACTCACCACGCCACTACACGGCTGCCAGCTGCCTCGGGCCTGCTCCCTGCCACCCACCTCTTTTGCCACCGTTTCCCGCTCCTTCCCGCCGCTGCGTCCCTACGGCCCGCCCCCCTGCTCCCCATTGGCCACCCCACTCACTCCTCCCAGCTGCTCCTCCCTCCCTATTCCCCTCTTATGGAGGCCGCGCTGCAGATGTGCGTTCAGCAGGCACGCCTCTGGCACGCCAAAGGCAGGCCCGGCTGCGACTGGACTGCGCCTGAACCATGCCCAGCACCGGAACCCCTGGACCCCGCGAACGCCACAACACCAGACTCCGCTACAACGCCAGCATCCTCCACGCACTCAACACTGGCCGAAACCACACTTGCTTCCAAGCCGCCCTGGAACGGACTAATGGACCTTTCTCCTGCCGCACCTGCAGCTTCACCTGCGACAGAACCACCAAAACTCCAAGGACTGGACCCAACCACCTCCGCTGCATACTACTCAACACCCGCTCCGCATGCAAAAATGCGGTCGAGCTCTGGTATCTGCTCGACACCTCCGCCCCAGATGTGGCCTTTCTGACCGAGACCTGGTGGAAGGACTCCTCGGTGCCTGACATCGCCATAGCCATCTCGGACGGCTACAAGATCACCCGCAGGGATCTTGCCAACGGAACCGGAGGAGGAATAGCCATCGTCCACATGTCCACCCTCAAGGTAGCCACCCACGCAGACGACACCCTCAACACTGCCGAACACCTGCACTTCCTGATCCACACCGACCCCAACACCACCCTCAGAGGAACACTCATCTACAGATCCCATGGACCCCGAGCTCAATTCAACGACTCCATCACCGATCTTGCCAGCACCCACGCACTCGCCTCACCGGACTACATCTTCCTCAGGGACCCGAATTTCCACCTCGAGAACAACAACGACACCAACTCCGCCACCCTGATCGACAACCTCACCAACCTCGGCCTCAGACAACTCATCACCGCACCCACCCACGCCACTGGCCACACGCTGAACCCCGTCTTCTCCACAGGCACCCACGTCGCCTTCAACCACACCACCGAACTGCACTGGACCGACCACTGCTGCATCCATTTCAACTTCAATAAACCAACCACGCACCTCCGCACCCAACAGCTACCTCGCCGCTGCTGGAGCAAAGTCACCAAAGACCAGCTGATCACCACCCTTGCCCAAAACCCACCCACCGACCTCACCAACCCAGACTCCGCAGCTCGCAATCTCAGACAGTGGATCGACGACTGCGCCAACACCCTAGCCCCACTCAAGAAACCCTCCAAAAACCACGCCAGCAAGAGAGCCACCTGGTTCACCGATGAGCTGCAGACCTCCAAACGTGCATGCCGGAAACTGGAGAAGATATGGCTCCACGAGCGCACTCCGGACAACCACGCAGCCCACAAGGACGCCTCCCGCAGACATCACCACCTCATCAGATTAGCCAAGAGATCCTCCTTTAAAGACCGCTTGGATAACAATGCACACGACAGCAAAGAGCTCTTCAGCATCATAAAGGAACTCTCCAACCCCAGCGCCAACACCAACGACATACCGCCCTCACAAGAACTGTGCAACTCACTAGCTATCTTCTTCCAAGATCGCTGACATCCATGACAACTTCAACAACATGACCACCACGACTACGCCAGACCCCACCTCCCCTGTGAACACCACCAGCGTCAACCGCCTGACCCCCTGGTCCAACGTCAACGATGACAAGACACGCAAGGTCATGAATTCTATCCACTCAGGCTCTCCGTCAGACCGATGCCCACACCACGTATTCAACAAAGCAGACGCTACCATTGCACCCCAACTACGGAAGGTCATCAGCATCTCTTTCGAAACAGCAACATTCCCGGAAAGCTGGAAACATGCCGAAATCAAGAAGCCCAAAGCGGACCCCAAAGTCCTCAAGAACTTCTGGCCCATCTCCTTGCTCCCGTTCCCGGCGAAGGTCATCGAGAAAATCGTCAACATGCAACTGGCCCGCCACCTGGAAGACAACAACATCTTGGACCCGTCCCAGTCCGGGTTCAGACGAAACCACAGCACTGAGACAGCCCTCACTGCCGCCACAGACGACATCAGGTGCCAAGTAAACAATGGCAAAACATCAGCCCTCATCCTCCTGAACCTGTCAGCTGCCTTCAACACGGTCTGCCATCGCACTCTAAAGACACGCCTCCTAGAAGCCGGAATCCAAGAGAAGGCCCTTGACTGGACCACGTCCGTCCTCTCCGGTGGAACCCAGAGTGTCTGCTTCCCGGCCCTTCCGATCCGAGGCCACCGACATCCACTGCAGCGTCCCCCAGGGCTCATCCCTCAGCCCAACGCTGTTCAACGTCTACATGGCCACCCTCGCACAAGTGGCCCGCCAACACGACCTCAACATCATTGCCTATGCCGACGACATAAAGCTCATCCTCTCCCTCACCAAGGACCCGCACACCACCAAAATCAACCTCCACGAGGGAATGAAGGCCGTCGCCGACTGGATGAGGAACAGCCGTCTGAAACTGAACTCAGACAAGACAGAGGTCCTCCTCCTCGGACCCACCCCCTCAGCCTGGGACGACTCCTGGTGGCCGCCCAAACTGGGAACAGCACCGACACCCACCGAACATGCACGCAACCTAGGATTCGACTCCTCCCTCTCCATGTCCAAACAGGTTAACGCCGTCTCCTCCTCCTGCTACAACACCCTCCACATGCTCCACGGGATCTACAAGTGGATCCCGACGGAAACAAGAAGAACAGTGACAGAGGCCTCCGTCAGCAGCAGACTGAACTACGACAACGGACTCTACGCAGGAATCCCATCCAAACACCTATGACAACTAGAACACATCCAAAACGCCTCCGCCCGACTGATCGTCAACGTCCCCCGCTGCAGCCACATCATCCCCCACCTGAGAGACCTACACTGGCTCTCCGTCGAAAAGAGGATCACCTTCAAGCTCCTCACCCACGCACACAAAGCACTCCACAACGCCAGACCAGCCTACCTGAACAGCAGACTCAGCTTCTACACCCCCACCCGCCAGCTCCGCTCCACCAGCCTCGCCCTTGCCGCTGTCCCCCGCATCCAACAAACAACCTCCGGCAGCAGATCCTTCTCCTACCTCGCCGCCAAGACCTGGAACACCCTCCCTACCCACCTGCGGCAGACCCAAGACCTGCTCGCCTTCAGAAGACTCCTCAAGACCTGGCTCTTCGAGCAGTAGCGGCACCCCCTCCCCTCAGTGCCTTGAGACCCTCACGGGTAAGTAACGCGCTTTACAAGTACTCTGATTGATTGATTGATTAAGCGTGCAATGAATCTTCAAATCAGCTGACGTCAGCCTCTCGGGCACTTTCAAATGGCGCATAAGCCTAAGATACCTTGCTTGGGCTACTCCACGTGACCAGAACTCTTCTCCTTCCAGTCCCAGAACACCGAACACAAGCTCTCACGCACACCTCTAACAACGGTAAGGCTCCCAGCACTGTTGAACTTTACTTTTAAAACTAAGGCTGGCAAATATCTTTTACCTTATTTTTCATGGATCTACCAGTTCACTCCAGAAGCAATGCAATCAGTTCCTTTACCTCATACGCTGCATGTAGACTCAAAAACAGCACAGCCGAAGTCCCTGTAATAAATAAAGCACTGCCAGATACACCGGTTCTCTTCATGTCTTACCACAGCTTTGTAAAACAGGGCTGCTGGTTATTTAAAATTCAGCTCTCCTGTAACGTTGCTTGTAAACACAATTACATTATTGAAAGATAAGGGAACTCAATGGGATTGGTCAGGGACCATGGGTATCAGTTTGCTATGAACACAGAGGTCCCTCCCAAAAACAATGAGAGAGAAGTAATACATATAGAAATACAATTAGATCTATATTGTGCTGTCGAGCCGGACAGCAATCTTTTAATGTAACACAAATTTTTAAGGACAAACAATAAAGTGGGAACAAACTATTGAGTCGAGTGAGACACGAACAAAACAGAAAAAGCTCAGGCAAAGCTTGGTGCTTGCAATATTTTCAACAATTCAAGAAGCACAAATAAAGGAAGACACCATTACATATTGGGAAATAATAAGTATCATTGTGTTAGGGTGTCAATGAGTCGACAACGTTTCGATCCATACATAGAATTGAGGATCATCATCAGGATATTAAGTTACATGCCTGAGTGATTGCCTGTTGAAAAATGGGAAAAGAATAGAAGGGAGAAAAGGCAGAGAAGAGATGTAGAGTGTCCGATTCTCATAAACCATGAGATCAAAACTCTTCAGAATCCGGGTGATGCATAAAACGACCACCTCTTGACATCACCAACTCTGATAGTAATGTCAAAGAGTATTAGGGCGATCACGTGAGGGAATGGATAGGAAGGGAACAGTGGAGAATAGGAGACCTGGAAAACAAAGAATAATATAATAATACGTAATGCATTCACAATGGCTACTCTCATATGATCTCACCAAGAGCAAACTATACTTCTATAATACAACACATTTCACACCTGGTCTTTCCTTCACTTTGAAGGCTACAATTCCTCCCGGTTAATACTCCTAAAAAGTCCAAATACATAATTAATCATGATCTCACCTTTCAATCAAAACTGAAAAACAGCAATACACCATATGGCACAAATCCATACCAATTTCATATCTTCAAAAATAGATTTATCGAACGTCAAAAAAATAATAGTAAAGAAAAAATAACAGCTCAGCAAAGGACTTTTCAATTCAAAAGCACTGCATACTTACTGCTTTGAGTATTCACTGTATCAAGACCATGTTTCTAAAATCAGCAAGGATAAGAACGTATTTATATAGTTCAGCAGATAGGAGACAAAAGGCTTGAACCAGGTGGAAACGAGGGAGAATGATCCTTTTACTAAATGAGCCCAAAGTGCTTGAATGGTCAAAGAGGAGACTCCCTACCTGGAAGCGATGATTCCCCACTGGTAGCTCAGGAGTTGAAATCCTTACAGCGAACTTGAAAGGAGGCACAAACAAAAGAGAAAGGTGCAGAACAATGGTACAAATACAGAATAGGGATAGAGTGAAGAAACTTGCCGCCCTCACCGCTGGAGGCTTTCCGTAACAAAACAACAAAAGACGTCTAAATTGTTCTGAACTCCACCACCATATGTGGTATGGCTCAAGCAGCCACACAGCAGGAAACTCCAGTTAGCCCACGAACGAGGATCGCAGGAGGATTTTCAAGTACAAATGAACTCGCTTGGCCGAGACGAGTACCCAGAAACTTCAGAATTATGCATGCCGGTCGGTGTGTGCCTGACAGCTTTATTGCATACTCCTTCCCTCTCACTCACAGCATTCGGGGGGAGGTAGTCCCACAAAGGGTGCACTTCATGTAGGCGCTAATGAGTACGAATCTCAACATAGAGTTAGAGTAGGAATAACCGTTAACTGACAACCATGCGTATCTAAGGAGTCAGTGATAGTTGATGAAAACCTAGAGTTATCACTTGTTAAGGTTAATAGCGGTGATTAATAAGCCAGTAATGATTACTGGAGAACCTGGAAGGAAAACTGAGTGAGTGGCGGTGAAAATACTACCAGAAACGGTGATGAGGGTTACCAGCAACATACTATAATTACCGTGTATTGGCCTGCGGTGACAAGAATTGCTGGAGTTATCAGGTACTCTTGTGAGTGTTGGTGAAAACGTATGAAAATTACAATGGCAAGCTTGATAATAGCAACCGGTTATGGAGTGATCTAATACTCGGGTGCGTGGAGGTGAATTGATTAATGGTAACTGTAGTATCCTGCGTTACACGTTCTAGTGTCCCGCAGGAAGTTGTCATGCCAGCCACTCCCTCGAGGGCTGGGCACACTGCACCCCACACCCATCCATCACGCGTGTCACGAGTGACGTGACCCCGCTAATAAAAGGACCCGGGCTCGAGGCCAGTTGTAGTAAGATACTACTTGTGTCCGTGTCCATCCTTTGACATCATGTGGGCCTGAGGCCCAACACGACATTGGTGACGAGGCTGGTCGCTTACCCAGAGTGCCTGCTGCTCTGCTTTTTCATCCCTCGTGGGGAGGGTATAGGCCCGACAGGCGGCAACCCCCTGTTGTGCCAGTCTTAGCCACCGGCACCTGCGGAAAGAAATGAGCACCTCGTGCCACTCGACTGCCGCCCCCACCCCCTAGGATCTGGAGGATCAGCGTAGCCCGCTGGGAGGCTCGCACAAGCCTGTTTGCCAGCACGTCGGAGGAGGCTGCACCAAGAGTGAAGGAGGAGGTCACCCAGTGCTCGACCCAGCACCTCAGGTGCCCACACGCCGACTGCGAAAGGTCAGTGGAAACAACGGACACACAAGGGGACAACACGGCTAGGGCTGCACAGGAGGCAGCCGTGCTTGTGGACACTCGAAGCCCCCCTGCCCTGAGACACCCACGGGCTGCCACACCCGCCGCTCCTACACTGGGAAATGAGGAATGCTGTCCAGATATGGCACAATAAGCCTAGTCCCTGCACAGGTAACAGCACGCCAACAGACACTCACCTTGGTGGCCGCGTCTCCCTAGTGTGAGGACAGAAGCTAACACCGCGCCGCGGCCTAGGGGGCGAGAGCGCTCTGAATCACGCCCCCCCTGCAGCGCTCTGAATCATGGCCTCTCTGCAGCTGCATGCATGAAGCTACCGCGGCGCCCCTGACGGTGAGTCGACACTTGCAGCCTGGGAAAAGTAAGGAATCTGCGCCCAACTGTACTGGTCTGTTCAGAGCACCGGCAAAGTCTGTTTTCCCTGCACACACCCCCAGATACCTGCCACACCAGTAGCGCTGCTCCAGCCAGCAAAGGAGTCCTCCGTACAGCGCACACTGCATGAAGTGCCCTGTCACCACAATGCCCGTGGAACCACAAGAACAGCAGCAGCTGAAAGACTGCCACTCCTGCATCATCTAGCAGACAAACCTGGGAAAAGTAAGGAATCTGCGCCCAACTGTACCGGCCTGTTCAGAGCACCGGTAAAAGTCTGTTTTCCCTGCACACATCCCCAGATACCTGCCACACCAGTAGCGCTGCTCCAGCCAGCCAAGGAGTCCTCCGTACAGCGCACACTGCATGAAGTGCCCTGTCACCACAATGCCCGTGGAACCACAGGAACAGCGGTAGCTGGAAGACTGTCACTCCTGCATCGTCTAGCAGACAAACTCAGCACTGCACCGAGGCCTGCGAATTACACTAAAGACTGCCTGGCCCTGTGCACAGAAGCACTGCACTGCCACTACCGGTCACAAGTGGTACCGCAGCCGCCCCAGGCAAGCACTTGAAGGAAGAAACAGCCTGCAGTGCAGAATCATAGCAAGAAGGCCCAGGCCCATGCATCCACAGAGCTGCTGAAACCAGTGGACCCCAGGCCTAGGAACAAGATTGAGCGGTGTGAATGCCTCAGGCCCTCACACAAGCATAGGGTGCAACCCACTTCACCCTAACGCCATGCGAACCGCACAGTCCTCCCAGCTCCCACGGTGTAGCCACAGACAGTCCCTGCAAGAACCCTGTTCCACTGGCTACCAGCCAACACAATTGTACACGACCTCAGTGAAGAGAGAAGCTGGCATCCAGAGGGGCAGTACCAATCACTGAAAGGAGGGGCCAGAGGGGGTGGACAGCATCCTGCGAAGACTGGTGCTCACCAACATTGCACACACCCCACACCGGCATCATTATCCCAGCGTGGGCTCATAATGGCAGCAAGCCGACCCGGCACCAGGACAGATAGCTAGCAGTGCCCCCCATGACCGGTGGCGACGCAGCCAAGTAGGCCGGAGGAGAGGCCCTGACACTACGCTAAAGAAATTGTAAGGTAACCCTAGCAGGAGGACCTGCACCGGTGCATTCAAAGAGTGGTCCAGGGCACTGACTGCTCACTGCGAACAACATCAGCAGACCAGTGACAAGCGTAGCTGCACTGTACCCTATGGACCAGCTGCACCAGAGCACCTTGCAGGGTCCTGCTAACCAACCGGCAAAAGCAGTCAACAGATCCAAGAGGGCGCACCACCACTACAAGGAAGACCGCCTGCTCACAGCCAGTTGCTGAGACTGACTGCACCAGGCACTGCAAGACATGCCCTCAGAAAACAATGCTCAGAGAGTGGCCCTCTGCACCCTGCAGGTGAGAACAGCAAAGGCACCTTCACAGACCGCAAATGCTCTAGGCATGTGCCACACCGTGACCCGCAGGGGAAACTGGTGCCAAGGTGGCACCACCGGTGGCCATTTGACTCTACCTCAAGCAAAAAACACTTCGACAACCCCCACTAGCAAGTATGGACGACCAGCTGAGACAGCAACGTCTAAAGGGGGCAGCCCCAGCAAGAGCACTAGACGGACTGGTGCAGAGCACGCACCACACGTGGCCGCCCAAAGCCACCGCCAGTGATAAGGTCACATCACTCGCTCCTGCCGGTGAACAGGCACAACCGTCAACCACAAGGCAGGCCCCCCAAGTGCCAGAAGAAATCGTCCAAGAACGAGACCAAGCATGCAAAGCCAGAAGCGCGCAGAAAACAGCACCAGTGCACCTGCCTGCAGACTGCAGACAGCACTCAGGAGACTGCTCCACAAAGAAGCACTGCTGAAAGCAGGTAGGAAAGCACCCACATCTCCACCACCCCAGCGAAGCCCTGCTGCAGGCCTAAGACCACCCACGGTGTCATCCCTCACACTGCCTCAAGACGGAGTCGGTCCCGACCCAAGATTGGCGAGAGCGGAGTCGCACACCCCACGTGGCAGGCCGCCACAGCACCATGTGCTCCACCGAACAGCGACACACGACAGGACGTCACGTCGCCCAGCAGGCAAGGAGCATGTCACCAAGTGACTAGTCCAGACAAGCACGCCGGAGCGAAGGCAGAAGTCGGCGCCATGACAGTACTGTCTCATGGTCCAAGCACAACGCCCTCGAAGAAAAGAAGAAGAGTGACAGCCCTGTCACCCTGAAGACCAGAGGAACACAGGTGGGCTGAACAAGCCAAATAAGGGAGAAGACTGAAGACTTGCAGCCAGCCAAGAGCACACCCTGACACACCAGACAGCCACCAAGGCAGACCGACGTCCCTGGATACAGCCTCATTGGTGAACCGAACGTAAGCCGCAGCAAGTGCCAACCGCGTCTCATCCTAACGCTTCCCCAGGCGACGTCCGTCCCTGAGCGGCGGCAGTCTAAGTCAAGCGCATCCCTGCTCCTGTCCGCAGATGCCAAGGGTGAAGATCAGCACAGAGTGTCCGTCTTCACACCGCCTCAAGATGGAGTCGGCAGTGGCCCCAAGCCAGGCAGGAGAGGATCCCCACACTCTACGTGTCAAGCCGCAACAGACACTCCAGCTCAGCAAGGCGGAGGCAGAAGGCTGCCAAGTCCCTCCGGACATCCAACACTCCCAGAAAGTCACCACCACCTGTCATCCTGAGTCACCACATGGCTGGCAGCTGCCATCAGGCCAGCCATCATCACCTGCGTCAAACATCACCACTCCCAAAAGATCAGCGGACTGGAGTCCTGCGCCGTCGCCACACCAGCAGACAAAAGAAACCAGAGGCCACCTGTGAACCTGGCCTACACCGAAACCGCGGCAGCGAAGGCAAGTCTTGGCCGAGACTCATCCACCCGTGGGAGTTGGGCGTGCGACTAAGTAACGGCTCCTCAGTGGTCCTGCAGCTGGCCCCGGACAGCACACAAGCAGCCCTCAGCACAGCCCTCCCACAGTCCCGCATTAACTCCGACAACGGGCCTCCCCAGGCGGGAGAGCAAGTGGAGACTCTGCCCCACCGATAGGTTTCCGGTCACAGCCCAGCCATTAAACCAGGACAGTCGGCCCAGCCACACCTCTGTGAACTCTCCTGTAGGACTCCATCCATCTTTATGACGCAGCCCACTAAAATAAACTGTTAGAACCCACCACGGACAATCACGGACGTCAGCAAAGTGGAAACCAGGCAAGGCAGCAAGACATATCACAGTCAATGAACTGTCGGCATGCAGAGGATGTCTCCCAGCCAGCGGTCGTGTCCTGAGGCCCTCTGGTTAAACTACGGGTGCCGGCCGGGAAGGTTCTGCTGCAAGCCATTTCACCATACAGTTCTGCTGTCGTCCTGCCACCTGACTCTAGAGACTGATGGACCCTGTGGTAACTAGTTAACTGTTTGTTTTATCCCCACAGGTTCGACTAGCATTTTTGTTTGTTCCACAATAAAGTTGGGGAAGAATGTAGTATCCTGCGAGACACGTTCTAGTGTCCCGCAGGATGTTGTCATGCCAGCCACTCCCTCGAGGGCTGGGCACACTGCACCCCACACCCATCCATCACGGGTGTCACGAGTGACATGACCCCGCTAATAAAAGGGCCTGGGTGCACGTGCTCGAGGCCAGTTGTAGTAAGATACTACTTGTGTCTGTGTCCATCCTTTCACATCATGTGGACCTGACGCCCAACACGACAGTAACCACGACTAGCTTGTCTATACCTCTCGTGAAGAAGGGTCAACCACGAGCGTCAACTTGCTCAGTGCACAGAAGGGATGGTCTGCAGTGCGGTGAAATCGGATGTCCAATTGTGTAAATATTCTTGTATGCCTAAATTAGGAAAAGCTGATATAGTGAAACGGAATTATATCCAGGCATTCTGGTCGTGTTCTTGGGAGTAAGTGGAAGGGGGCGCTTTCCGGAAGTATGGGGGAAATCCGCAACGACATGCAGGGATCCACGAGGAGTGGCGGAATCCGGTCACTCGTGCAGGCGTTCTGGAAAAATTATATGGAACTCGCATTTCAAATGGAATTGAGTTTGGTGGAACTGGCAAGTTGGCTTTATTATCAACTATCACTCACTCCTTAGAAATGCATGGTTGTTAGTTAATGGTTATTCCTACTCTAACTCTACATCTCTTCTCTCCCTTTTCTCCTTCTATTCTTTCACTATTTTTCAACAGGCAATCACTCAGGCATGTAACTTAATGTCCTGATGATGATACTCAATTCTATATATGGATCTTAAACGTCGTCGATTCCTTGACACTCTACCACAATGATACTTATTATTTCCCAATGTGTATTGGTGTCTTCCTTCATTTGTGCTTCTTGAATTGTTGAAATTATTGCAAGCACCAAGCTTTGCCTGAGCCTTTTCTGTTTTGTTTGTGTCTCACTCGACGCAATACTTTTTCCAACTTCATTGTTTGTCCTTAAAAATTTTTGTTACATTAATAGATTCTTGTCCGGCTGGACAGCACAATATAGATCTAATTGTATTTCTATATTAATGACTTCTCTCTCATTCATTTTGTGAGGGACCACTGTGTTGATAGCAAACTGTAAACACAATTATAGCACTCCTCTACTGTACATTATACGTTGGACGGTTGAATTGCCCTGTACGGCAGGCTGTCAGCTGAAATAAGACACTAGAGGGACTGTGTCCAGGGCGCAGTGAATCTCACAGGTTTCAATTTCTTTTTAATATTTGTTTCTCTGCATATACTATTCCTTTCGGACTTCTTCATTTCTTTACTTTCTGCACTCTTGCTTTATCTGTAATCTGTATAACTGTTGGTTTTTTCTTCTGTTTCTACTCAAATCTCCATAACATTCCTGCATGCATGGTTACTTTTCCTAGATCATTGCCAGTTTTGTAATTGAATTAACATCCTTGTATGTAGATAATCCAGTTGGCAGTAGAGTAGGTTATGAGAAAGGTTTAGTAAGACACAGTTACAGTTTGTTCGAAGTAACTGGTAAGACTTAAAGCATACACCTCCAGGAGCAGCCTTCCTGCTGCTATGCCCACTCTCACCAACTGACTCTCACTCAATCAGGCACACACCAGCATTCCATGAAATCACACTCACCCTGGCTAAGCAGCGAGGAATAGAGCACTGGGGAAGAATGTATTGCAGTAACACAAGACACAACAGTTGGCAAAGCGCAGTTGCGATTTTTTTTTTTTTTATCCTTTATAACTGTCCGCAAACAATGTGGGTCTAAAATAAGAAGCCTGGTTTGATTATTCTTTTGGAGAGGAAGTCCCTTACTCACTTATCTGCATTCAATGGGCCCGTTTCGCAAAGAAAACTGTAAAAGTACAGGTGGAATTTTATGACTCTGCCTGAATGTAAATTTAAACTTTTCCATATCCTAAAACAGGGATAATAGTATGCTTAATAAGTCACGCCTGGTGCACATTTCCAGGAGTTCTAAAGTGCCTTTTGTGTGACTTACTTGGGTTCTCTATTTCCGCCACTGAGGATTTGTACATAGTTTACAATTCTGTACAGTGGAAAGGCAGTGGTTAATTTGTAAATGAATGAGTTCTATTGCCTAAAGCTCTCCTCAGAAGTCAGCAGGCCAGCCATTGCTTTTAAATGTTGGTAAACTGAATGCCAAGGTTCCGTAGCCCTAAACCACCTGATGCCTCTATAATTCACTAACAGATATTCCTTGCCCCTTTATCTCACTCTTGCAGGTTCCTGCTTTCTAATATTTGTGATAGTTTTTCTGTCTTTCTCTTCCTTCTTCAGACTCCTGTGCATGTTTTTTCTCTCTCTTGCTCTTTGGAAATGTCTGATGCTGAGAAATAACTGCCTGTCCCCAAAAATGAGTGCCAGTGGCCCACAACACCAACCACTGGCTCAAATTACGCTCCGTAGGAAGGGTAGCTGAATATGCAAGTTTTTTTTTCCTTGTTGGGAAAGTCTTTCTCTTACATCCACAACAATTTAGGGGTGGTCTATTCCCTTCCCTTCCAGGAATAAATCTGGCTGGACTAAATTTCTTACAACTTCCGGGAGGGAAAGGGTTAGATTTCAGTTCATGAATAACCACAAATGTACAGGTTTATGGGACATTACAAATTTACAACGATTGTCATGCCTTTTTTCGCCCACTTCCACCCTTTACTCGAATTCTGTGCACTTGTGGCTTAGAAATACACAGGAGTAAAACCCTTTACGATTGCCAGGATTCCTTTTGAGTATTCCTGGCAGGCCTACATGTATCATTTTCAATAGTAAACATACATTTTTGGACAAATTACATTTAAAGTTGACATGAGTGGAGCTAGGTGCCTCGCTTCATCTTGAAATAAACATTGTGTTACTGCTTGCTGTGTATAATAACTTTCTGTTTCAGATACCAGAGTCACTGTGTGCTCATTTAAAAATATTTTTTTTGCTAGCTTATATTTTGACGGTCGGAGTGTAGTAATTAGTTCTGTTGGATCGAAACTTTAACACCTGCAGCAGATGTAAAAACTGAGGAGGCAGATACTCCTCTGTGTGATATCATTAACGTCACAGTGGGAGAAGAAGTTGGTATTGTATTATCCGTGAGAATGAGGCTGACACTAAGTATGGAGAGAACACTTTGTGCTGATTGGTAATTGTTTGTTGGGAAAACCTGAAGATTGGGTCATTTGGACGGACGTTATGCTTTAACTGAATTAATCTTTTTAGTTAGTTAGATCACTTTCCGCCTGTCCACCTTTGCAGGCAGACGTCCTATTTTACATCCTGAAACCAATGCTCCTTATTTTTCTGATCATTGAGATACTCTCAAAAGCAAATATATTTCTTCTCATTTTAATTAGATCTTTTTTCAGGTTCCTCTTTCGATTCTATATCTGCAAACATTCAACAATTCTGAATTTCCCTGACTTTCCTACAACCTTAGTTTAAAATTAGGGACTTTTCTTGAAGGAAACAAGCCTTTGCTTTGATTTGCATATGTAGCCTTTCATAATACAATATATGCACTACTAATTGAATTGCTTGGATTATATTCATGTATGCTGTATCCAGTTGAATATCAATTTATGTCTAACTGATTTGACCAAAGATTGTAAATGTATTAATCCTTTCAAAAACCGTTATGGGTTTGCAATCTAATTATTACTGTGGGGCAAAATCTGCTACACTGTTAATGGAATGTTAATGAATTTGTGATTTCAGCCTCAGTTTCAGAAAGAGAGCCCTCTGGGTGAACTTAGTGGAGACCTGATTTTTTTTTTGGTCAGATACCATCCTTCTCTTATCAGTTATCACATCTAGTAGCAGAGGATGGTTCTCACCTAGGAGTAGGGAGTTAGAATTTGACCCAAAATCTGTCTGAATTTGCCCTAACCTAATCCGTGTCCCCAAGTTTCCAATGGTCCAGCTTGGAGAATTGGCAGTGTTCCTGCATTTCTGAACAGTTCTATGAGTGTGGGTATGGTAGAGTTAGGCATTTATGAATGTGTTGTTGAGCTTTGTGGTGTTTGTGGGTTTTTATGAGTTAGTGTGTTATGCGGTATGGTGTACATACAGGAAACCTCTGTGTTGCTGTTGGATTTGTGATGATGGTGATGGATTTCACTTGTGCTGATGAAGATAAATATGCTTGCTGCAAAAGGTAAAGTTTTGGTTATCGGACTCATCAAAGTCTAAGATCCCAATATGGATATTAAGTATATTATGTTGCAACTTGTCTGTTAAGGCTGTGGTGTGGACCGTGAAGTGCTTTCGGCCACGCAATGAAATAGGGACTTTGACTTATGTTGTGAGATTGTGCTAAATGAGATTGGTGTTTGGTTAGTTTTTTCAAGCAGAGGAGTAGACTGAACTAGTCAGGGTGATTTCCCACTGGTTGAGATTTCATATTGAGTGTAATAATGTTTTCCAAGTGTTATTCCCTGACTCCTTTAGAGTGATAGTGTACTTTGAATTTTCTTAATTATGAAAGACAAACGTTTATTTAGTTTTTTGTTATCAATAATCTGATACTGTAAAGCTGAATCACTGCTGGGTGGGAGTTCCTGTGAGGTGCTGTTTGTGGGTCATAGGGTGCAGTGATGGTATTAGTCAGTCAGTGTGTGTGTGCCACGGTGGGATTGGTAGTTACATCCAAGAGTGGTGTGCTGTGAGTGGACAAATCCATGTTGTCGCACTGGGATTGGATGTTAGTATTGCTACATATTCTGTTGTGATTTGCTGAAGACTAAAACATTTTTAATTTGAGGTCACTAGCCTGAACCATACGCAGAGGATTACCTCCCATTTTTCTAATTCTTGTGGTAGGACCTGCTGCTGGATCCCTGAGTACTCATGCAATTGCATGGGTTCCAAACTACATCCAGGAGTACACACACATGACACGTCAGTGGTGGTTTCAGTGCCTGGTACACCAGGTGCTGTTGGGCTTTAGGATTTGGGAGCCTGGCCCCAGTCAGATGGGACTCCCAAGTGGGAGTGTCCCAACAGACGAGGTTGGTGATAGCACAGTCTGCCTGAGACCTCTCGATGTTGCTAGACTAAATATACAGTTGGATAAAATGATCAAAGGTAATCGTGACGCTAAATATGTGGATGGATACCATGCAGAGGAAACTCCTGTTCGTATATCAAGAAGTCACTTGGTGTGCTTTTGAGGCATATGTAGTGAGAGAGGGAGCAGCTGATGAGTTTGAAATTGACCCTACTTAAGAGTCAGGCCTTGCAAAATAATTTTAGGATACATGTTAGAGAAGATATGCTTAATAGCATGAGAGCTCCTGGGCTAGAGATACAATTGAGGGATTTGGTAGACAGTATACATAGTTGCAGTCATATTGAGAAAATCAAGGATAAGTGGGATCATAAGGAAAGGAAATAGAAGAGTAAGGAGGATTCAAGAGGACCAGGAAAGCAGGGGAACGAAGAAGACCCTGAAGTGAGTGCTTACACATTGAGAGATGTATGGGGAGGACGGTATGTCCATGTACCTTGGAGTCGTAATGATCTTGCTACATTTACAATCAGTTTCCAAAACTGAGAGAGTCCTGATTTGTGGTACACTCAGGTTGAACAGTTTGTAAAGATTTTGAAAATGTTGTGGGAAGACCTGCATAAGTTCTTAAATATTGTCGTTCCCAATTATTTATAGTCTGAGTGCAAAGTGGTGGTACAGTGGGCAGATTCCGAGCCCCAGAGAGTAGCACGGATGAATGACACATCTCCTCTTGTCCTGCAGAAATATGACCAAGTGATTGCCTTTTTAAAAACTAAAATCCTCCAGAAATTGGTTGAGAATAACCCAAATCAATCAGAAGGCCAGAGAGGCAGTGCATGGCTATTATACATGTTTGTAGCAGGTGTTTCACCAGCATAGTGGTGTCGAAAATCCTTAGAGAGGAAACCTTAGTAATTTTGTGTCTCAGTTTGTTTTTCGATTGTGCCCAGAGATTAGTTCACATATTCAGCAGAATGCTTTTTAAATGTATTTTTTATTTTTTATTTTAATTCCACAGTATATTAACAACCAAATTACATAAATCCTTTTATATCACTTCAAACATACATATGCATATGATCGGCAAATGATCCCCATATTCCAATACCAATCTTACGTTTTTTCACCCCTTTAACTGAATATAAGCTAAACTAAAGATTAAATAAACTATACATTATATTCCTCCATCGTGCAAAAGAAGGAGCTTCTGATTGGAGCCAGTCTGCCGCAATACACAACCTTGCTACCGTCATCGCAATGAATATAAAATATAGATGTTTAAATAAAAGGGCACCCCTCATAAATTGTGTCCCGACCCCAAAAGCATAATTGTGGATGTTATAACAATCGGCTCCCCTATAATTCTGCTTAGAAATTTTTCAATGTTGCCAATAAAGTTTCCCAAATGGCAACAACTAAAAAAAATATTTAGCATATCAGCATTGTCTGCCCCACATCGGAAGCATTTTCCATCTTGTCCAGTTTTTCATTTAGACATACGTGCAGGGGTATAATACAAATTAAATAACGTTTTATAACATTGCACTTGCAGATTGGCAGATAAAAGCGATTCCCTTGACATTAGGGGGGTTATTAGGATTGCGGATTTTCCGCATCCTCTGGGCCGGCAGAAGCCACCGCCGGCCCGGAGGATGCGGAAAATCCGCAGCGGACCCACCAAAGACCCACCACCACATTAGGATGGCTGGTGTGTCCTGGTTTCCGTCTGCAGCTTTTCCTCCGCGGTTGGCTTACAACCGCGGAGAAAAAGCACTAATATGGTGACGATGTCTCTCAGACACCGTCAGCCAGATTAGGATGTGCCTGGAAACATGCTTTTCCGCGGCGGCTTTTCCGCCGTGGAAAAGCATGTGTATCTTCACTGCGGGGGCCCGTTGCGGGCCCCCTAGGTGAAGGGGGAGTGGGGGGTGCACATGGAGGGTACCTATGGTACCCCCCTGCATTTGTATGCGGAAAGCGGCAGGCACCGCACGGTGCCTACCACTTTCTGCATACAAATGCAACACCTGCATTTTTAACATTGCCGCGGGTGCAGCTTGAAGCTGCACCCGCCGCAATGTTAAAAATAGAGGATGTGACCGCCAGGGTGGCGGTCACATCCTAATTGCACAGGAGGGAACACCGCATGCCATGCGGAGGTTGCCTCCTGCTCTGGGGTCGCGGACGGACGCAAGTCCGTCCGCGATCCTAATGAGGCCCTAGGATAGCATACTTCAAAGATACATTGTCCACCCCCAAAACTTCAGACCATTTATCGGCGTGTTTCTCTAGATCATCTTTTCTGTATGCCAACAGTGATTGATACACCTCCCTGATTTTTGCCTGTTGTTGCGTGGCCTTTTTAACTAAATTAGGAATCAAAGTAATTCTTTGCCGTAGCATAAAATCACGAATTTGCAAATATTTAAAGAATTGTTGCTTTGGCAAGTTAAACAATCGAGACAGTTCTGCATAAGATATTAACAAACAATCTGCGCCTACAAAATCACCCAATTGACCAATACCTCGGACCCGCCACCCAGCAACCACAGCATCACAAAAGATAGAGGGTAAAAGTTTTATCGCATTAGTAGAGGGTAAAAGTTTTATAGCATTAGTAGGGGTATACCGAGATAATTTCCCCACTTGACATAACTTTCAATTTTTTTTCCATACATTAAACACAGCTATTAACACCTTAAACCTAGTCCGTTTGAAATAACTTCCATCTATTTTCTTAAATAGGCATTGTCTTGCCTCTGGTCCTAACAGCATTTGGAAGATTGAGGGTGCCTCCGCTTCATTAACTATATCCTCTCCAGTTAGCAGTATCCGCATTCTTAAAAAGAAACATGTGTAAAAATAAAGAGAGAAATCAGGAATAGTTAATCCACCCCGCTCAATTGGTAGGGTCAATTATCGCATAGCCCTTCTCGGTTTATCGGGTGCCCACAAAAATGTAGAGCAAATAGACTGTAGCTGTTATAGTTGAAGTGCTGTGAATGCTAAAGGAACCGCTCTAAACAGGTATAATACCTTGGCTAAAACATTCATCTTAATAACTTTCGTTCTGCCGATCAGTGTAAGGTGTAGCCGTGACCACTTATCAAATGAATTCTGAATGTTAGTTACTAACGAACCCCAATTGACCTCTAGTATTTCCTGGAAAGATGATCGAATTTTAATATCTAGATATGTTACTTCCTTTTCAACGCGAGCATCATCCATTATAACAGTCTCTGAGATTAATACTTGTGTTTTAGTTGCATTTAATTTGTATCCTGATGCTTGACCAAATATTATAGCCACTTGTTCTATCTCCTGCAATGCCAAATAGGGATCCGAGGTAGCTATCGCAACATCGTCAGCATATGCAAATACTGAATATGGGATATTATGTACAAGAAAAGGTTTAATCAAATCATTGTTGCCCAGTAGATCAATAAACAGATTCTTATAAAGTGCGAACAACAATGGTGAGCAGGGGCACCCTTGCCTACTGTCCCTAGTAGTATTCACTGTTTCGTATGTTAATCCCATAGCAGAAATGTTAGCGACCGGTGAAGTATACAAAACCTGTAGGGCTGTGAGAAAACATTGACCAAAACCAAAATTACGCATTAATTCCCACAGGTATGCCCACTCCAAACGGTTGAACGCTTTTTCTGCGTCTAATAAAATTAGACCCAGATCACGTTTCTCGACATGTGCGATATCAAATAATATCAGTGCCTTATTAATGTGTGAGGTTGTATTACGTCCTGTTATAAACCCATGTTGGGACCGCAAGACCAATGAGCTAATCACTCTAGGGATGTGAGTAGCCAGTATCTGATTTTCTTTATTAAATTTGCAACATTGTATCATGCTGCACTTCAAGGAGTCGGGAATCGGGAGCGGCAAGAAACGCTTGTCTTACATCTCCGTGAGCACGGGTGCCATCTTGCCTCACTGATACTTTTTAACCTTAGCAGAATGTTTTCTGTTGGCAAGCTAAGCAGTTGGATAAAATAGAAGTATGGCAGTGATGAATTAGAGAAAAAACTGAAAAAGTCCATGTTGGCACAGACAAAAGTTAGCACAGAAAGGATTTGAGAATGGATCGTATGTGGGGAATTATGGTTGCAATTCTGCAATTGCTGCTGAAATGAAGGGAGATGGTTACTAAGGCAGTGGTGAGATGACACAAAGTTGGAATGGTGTCCTACTTGGACGAGGCATGCCTGTTGATCCGAATTCGGTAATGGACATTACCACATTGAAGATGTCAATGCCATGTCATTATTGTACTTAGTCTGGGCGCTGGTAATGTGAGTGCCGTTCAAATCCAAATCCAGTACAATTTGATGGCAAGGGACTATTATGAATGCTATGCTAGCTCAAACTGCGTAAATGCCAAGACCCTCAAATCATAGTATTCCTTGATCCAGCTCAACTTGAATGTCCTGAGGATTGATGTGAATGCAAGTGCCTGAGCTCAAGCCAGCCTGGCTGGATTCAAGCTAGCCTGGCTAATGAGGGGTAATACCCCCAAACCGGTCCCAGAAGGCTTGTTACCTGTTCAGGGAGAACTTGGCCTGGCAGTTTGGGCCGGGCTGTTATCAGGGGGAGCAGGATCAAGACTAATTTGAATATGGCTTGGTCGAAAATGGGGTGGCGTGGTGAGCAAACAAATGATGGACTAAACCCAGATCTGGGGGTGAGTGTTTGATTTGTTCATCATTCTGTCCATCAGGGGTTTTTTTGCATCAGGGGGAGTCTGGGATTATACTGGCAAAGATATTGGCCTGATTGAAGGTGTTGAACCTGTGAAAATAACCCTTAGACAGGATGCTGAGTTTCCTTAAATGTCCCAGTACACCCTATCTCCAGAGGCAGTAGCTGGAATTATCCAGTAAATGAATCTGTATTAGAGCAGGGTATTTTAAAAGAGATCCTAGGAAATCTGTGTAATTCCTTGATTATGGAGAAACATAAATCTACTAAAAAAGTAACGGGTCATTCAGGGCCTGCAAAAAATCAATAATATTGTTTCCCATATTTTCCTGTGGTACCAACTCCAGCTATGATATTATTTCAGATCCCTTGTGATGCTGAGTTGTTGACTGTAATCAACTTATGCGAAGCATATTTCCATTCCTCTTCATGAAGACAGCCAGTTCCTCTTTGCTTTCTGTTTCAAAGCAGAGTTCTGCCATGGTGCTGAGTTTCTCGAGGGTATATAGAAAGTCCCTCGATCTTTAACTATACCTTGAAAAGGAATCTGGAGATCCTAAAGTTTCTCTCTAACTGTCCTACTTCATTATATCGAAAACCTGTTGGTGGTTTTGAAAAAACTAGAAGAATGCAGGCAAGATACCATAGCCCTGCTGAATCATCACAAGGTATCCCACGAGGTAAATATGGTTTATTTACTCAAATGCCCATGTGGCCAAGGATACGTAGGTAAAACGCAGCAAATGATAAAAACAAGACTGAACGAACACAAATCAAGCATACGAAACGAAAACTTGAAATCTACAGTAGCTAGCCATTTTGTCGAAAAAATGCATAACATAAGCCGGCTCAAACTCACTATCCTGGAAATTATTACTAAAGACGAAGGAAGGGACAACAATAAGTACCTCCTACAAAGAGAGAACTATTGGATCAACAGACTTGAAACCATGAAACCTTTTGGGATGAATGACAGGATGGAGTACACATGTTATTTGTAGTCCAACATATCAAGTTACTTTATAATAGTCTCTGAAGATCTACGTTTAGATTAACACATCAGTCTACATTTTTGATGAAAACATTAGCCATCGGACATGTATTCTTACCAGCTCACATTATTCACAGTCACCTCATGTTGAATTCTATTGCCTGATGTTTCCCCAGTAACCCCTTTATTGTTGAACTAAATTGCTACAAACATGATGATGTATTATGATGATTGCCAATATATTTCTTTGTCTATTTAACCTGTGAGAATTGTATTACTGGAGCTGGCGTTCTCCACAGTAATTTCACCCATTTAGTTTTTGTACACATGCAGTATTTTGATTGACCCACACACTTGCTTTACCCGTTAAATTCAGCGTTATAACGTTTTCTATTTATTGTTTTACTTGGCATTTTATCACTGGAAATGAAGGATCATACTCACATATGATTATGTGTGCCCAATCATGTACTTGGTTTACACTCTAGGTTTTTGATTTAGTTTATAGTCATTATAGGTAAGGAGTAGTTCAATAGTCTACCCACTCTAAGATGGCGCCCGTGGAGCCCATAACAGTCCATCGTTGTTGTTTATCACACACTTGACTCCTCATTAATATCCCTGACTCGAACGGGGCACTAACTAACACTTTAGAACTACAACTATCGGAGCATGCCTGAGCGTGACTACTCGTGTAAGCAGCCTGATTAAGGCATACAAGAATATTGTCACTATCGATGTAGCACTACGGATTTACGTTATTTCATTTCAGCGTTTGGGGTCACTGTTTCAACCATTTTAGCACCGTATTTATTTCGGCCACGTCGCGAATCACTAACTTATTTCAATTGACAGATAGCTGCGTCCATCAATGCGGTCGGCACTGAGGAAATAGAAATTTTTAGGTAGCTAATGTGTCCCCCACTCGCACCCCATCCAAACACACGTGTCCCATGTATGTCATGTAATTCCTTTTCCGTGCCTGCTAGAAAGACGCATATGCATTTGCGTCCAACGTTAACATGTCAGTTATACAGTTCACCAAGAAAATCTCGTTAATTAAGCTTCTAGGCCTATGGTGCCAACGTCTTTACATGGTACACTTTTGAATCTCGCACACGTTTTCTCCATGTTTTCTGGCCGAGCCAGACCCTTAATCGAGGCTCCGAGTTCTTTTCTGCCTCTGAAAGCTGCAGTTTAGGTATGCATCCCTGACCTCTGCCTTACTTCCTGCTCGGCGAAGCGGTGCCCGGCTCGGCCTGGCCTGCCTGCCAAAATTGTATTTTGCCTACAAGTTATCTGCTCAGCCTCCTCGAAAACACATTCCAGTCTAGTGAAATAGGTAAACATATTCCCGGCTGCAGAGCAAAGGGCCCTGCCTTCCTGTCTCCATGCAAGTAATTTACTGCTCCTGTTACCATGGTAGGCCCATGGCCCCCGCACTTCGCATGAAGATCCATATGCACGCACTAGTATTCAATGATGAACGGCCTCTGCCCAAGAGACCTTTTACTTCAGACACTACATCCTCCAAACATATGATACCAGATATGCTATAAGTGCAGGTCGTTCTGACATCCCAGACATTAGTCTCCTCTACTAGTGCTAAAGTCAAAGCCCCCAGCTCTCCCCAGTTACACGTCATGCTCAGTTGCGCGCGCATGTATACCAAAAGTTTCTGCTGATTCTGCAAACTTTCTCTAAGCATCCACCCACTTGTGACGTTTCTTGTGACGTTTCTCTGACATGTCCAGTGCACGCCCATGTGCACGCCTTCTTGCACGCCTCCTGTTACGTACATGTGTTCTTATCTCTTCTCTTTTTCACCTGTTACGCCTACTGTATTCATTTCAATTATACTGTTTTACTATATATACTGTGTGATGTTAATAAAATGTTGAATGTCCCTTCCTGAACCTTAGTGGTGATGGAACCCGATGTCCCATGCCTCGAGGCATTTCATTAAAGCCCGTATAACTCAGATACCACGGACTCTGCCTCTCATTTGATTGAGCTATCCTTATTGTCATTTAATGTAATCAAAAATTGCCTGGTAATTTATTTACCACATAATTCTGGCGCCCGAATAGGGACCCCCCCTTCCCCACTCACCGGCGATGTAACGCAGGCCCCTGACCCCTTCCACAGCTGCGACGGATCCAGTGCACACCTGCGGGTTTTCCTGCTATCTCCCTCGGGCCCACGGAGGAGACGGAGACTGCGGTCCGGCATCCAGACGAGGCGGTGAGGAATGCGGAGGATCCCGACCAGAGCCCCTAGTCGAGAGAGCAAGGTCCGAGGTATCCGGAGGCCCACCTGTTCCGAGGCGCATGCGTAGGAGAAACCGTAGCTGACGTAGTCCAGTCCAGTCCAGTCCAGTTTCCGAGGCCTTCAGTTTTTGCTTCCCGGTGAGTACCGTTGTTGGGAACGCATCTAGACGGGTTCATTAATTTGTGCCCGGTCAAGACGGGTCTGGGTACACAGATCCGGTCCAGTCCAGACGTGTTCATTTAGGTGAATACGGTAAAGACGTGTCTCTTTATGGGACAGGTATTGTCTGTACTGTTTAGCAGTGCATCTAGTGATTCAGTATTCTAGTATTGTATCTCGAGATTTCAGTATTCATGTTCTTTTTCTATGTACCAGGTAAATATCAGTCTGAAATGTTTTAATGTGTTTAATGTCGTGGTATGAATGATTGTTTGCTATTCATTACTGTGTTTATTGTGTTCACGTTCAAGTCAGTTCAAAAATGCCACTGTTCTCGAAATTACGTCAGATAGGAACTAGGAAGGGGATACTCGAAGAAGCAGTTCCCGTCCCGCCTAGGGACACTCCAGGACATTTTATGTACCACAAACATGGCTTAGATGCCATACTGTACTTAGACTTGTGGGTGGAGTATACGAAAGATCTGGAAGAGAAATATAGATGGCCTGTCTCAGGGACATGGGATGCTGATTGCATCATGAGAGTAGAAGAAGCATTATGGAAAAAGAAAGCCAGACAATCCCAGAAAGATGCCATAGAATTATGGCGTAAAGAAGCGCATAGAAGAACAGAGAAAGAACTCAGGAAAGCAGAGAGAAGTAGAGAAGTATCCGAAAAAGCTAGAGAAAGAGAGTTACTAGAAGAAGGAGAACGAGTCAGAATAGAACAACAAGACAGACAAAGAAATGCCCTTATTACAGGCATGTATCCTGTTCTTGCCGAGGGCCTGCCCAAGGTGACCCCGGAAGTACCCCGTAACTTGCCACCACCATTGGTTCCGACTAAATTACGTCATAAACAGACTGCAGCGGACATTTTCCTTTCTTCCTATTTAGATGATGTAGCTCCAGAGTATACCAATGTACGTGTACCTGTACCACCTGCTAATAATGTTCCTGCTAATAATGTTCCTCAACAGCCTGTTCAGGATGACACGATCCCTCCCACTGTTCCACCTGCTACTGTTCCTCCTGCCACTGGTCCTAGCAATCCTTTTTCGACAGCAACACATGGCCAAATTACATTGCCCGCACCTATTACTACTTCACCTACTCGACCAGTTCCGTTACTACCACCGACAGGACACCTAGTTGATGGTTACGCTTCCACTACAGGAGGCGCAGTAGGAGGTCAACCTGTCACCCCACCTCAAGTAAAACGACTGACGCTTAGAGAAATAGCATTACAACGTACACCAAAAGCGGCGTCATTCGCAACCCTTAGACAGTACCTTACAGATTGCAGATATGATCCTGTACCAGGCAATGACGAGATGATGCTATTCTCAATACGATTACGACGAGTCACAAACTATCTGTCTCTTCTACCAAATATGAAACAACATTTAGATAACATATATAATTTTATTAGAACAGGGGAGAGACCTTAAAGCATTCACGAGGCCATGGCACACAATAAGGTTGAGACACAAAGAATGATCTTACAGTTTTTGATAAATTGTTTGATAAGGGAACGAGATCGGCTAGGTACAAGCCAGGAAGAGATGGACATCCTGATTCATTGGAGTAACAATATAGCTGATGGTAAACATAATAAACAAAGTAGTGTAGAATCCATGTACAGAAAGATCCGTAAAGAAATTGTAGTAATACACGAAAAAGAAAAAGCAGCTAGGGAAACGGAGAAAGAGGATGAAATCACAGAGGATGAAGATATCGATGATACAGAAGAAGACCCAGATAGAATAATAGCGTACGTAGGTAGAGCGAGACCTTTTGACAGACCCACACGCCTAGAAAGCAAGAAACGTTTTCTTTCTCCTATACCAGAACAATATTCTCTTGAACATTTATTTCGAAACACTGATAAAGTACTGAAACAACGAATAGGTTACAGTGAGCTTAGTACCATGAGTGAACAAGAACTAGCCCGATCAGCAGTACAGTGGGCTGGAAATAACAGCGTATATAAAGATGATTCAGTAGCGCAAACATTTTTGACTCTTTCCCCAGACGAACAGCGACTAGCTGGTATGTACATGATCCAGCATCTCATTTCACTATATGAGAGTCAGCATTCTGATCCAGGTCCCCTATATAATATATTGGAAGAATTACTCCTAAAAAGATGGAGAGGCCTAGGTACCGATTTAATTAACATCATTCTAGAACAACGCCATAAATACAGAACTTTTCTGACTCCACATTTCGTTCCTGTTCCACCCCCAGTAAGACAACCTTTTTATATAGACAGACAGAATCCCTTACGAGAAGTTCATCCCGTCCAGACAGCAGGCGGTGAGCTTCAACGAGTATTCGTATACACACCCTTGACTAAAATGGAACTATTGGAAATGAAGAAATTAGTGCCCTGTCATGATAAAGATCCAGCAGGGTTCCACCGTGAATTAAAAGACATGCTACTCATGGGGGATTATATGTATTCCGATATTCTTAAAATGTTAAAGGTATTGTTTCCCGCCGGCATTTATGAAAAACTCAAAGAAAAAGAATGGGAGGTGGGAGATACAAAGATTAGTTGGACTGAATTAGAAGACGAAGAAAATAGACGAGTCCCAGGTACGGGTCTTGGGGACAAAGCTAAAGCATTACCAGGATTATTAGTACAGGTCTTGCCGAGGTTATTGGCAATAAAAAAGGAAGACTGGGATGCAATCTCAGCCTGCAAACAGAAACAAGACGAAGACACTAGTGATTTTTATTCTAGATTCGAGAAATGTTTCATTATTAATAGAGGCCTGAAAACAAGTAGTGAATCGTACCCACATCTTTTTGTGACCAAATTAGTCGAGAATTCCTTACCACAAGTTAAAAATAGAGTACTGAAGGTCGAGAGTACATGGCAAGCAAATACCCCTTCCCAAATGTTACAAATGCTACAGTACCACCAGAACCGAATTAGAGAGGAACACGATCACGAACAGAGACGTATGAAAGACACGAAAATGAAAGTACTAGTTGCTCAGTCTGTTCCAGCTGACGGTCATAAAAAGGGTACAGCACCGCCAGGTCATTCTGCAGCTCCCGTTAAAGGGAATTGCAACTATTGTAAACAGCCAGGTCACTATATAAACGAATGTACTGTTCTGAAATATAATATTGCTACAGGCAGGACGAAAGAAAGACCGCGTCCTCCTAGACATGAACATGTTCCACAGCCTATTCCACAGAACATGCAACCTCCACAGAATACACAGCAAACAGTAGCTGTACCCCAACCCCAACCTATTGCTGCCACGCAACATGTCACCCAGCAAATGTACCAGTATGCACAGTCAGATTACCCCGATTACCAACAGTACTCATGAAACAGCCTAGAGAGGGAGGTTGGCTTGCCTCTTATCGAGGTTCCTGTAGATCAAGAGGGTCCCTATGTACATAGTCAGGTATTAGGGAAAGACAGAAAATTTTTGATTGACACAGGGGCGAGCAGGACTACCATCAGTCATGACGAGGTTCCAGGGGCACCCCTCTCAGGCTCACAGAATGTTTCCCTGGGTTTTTCAGGAAAGCCTATTGTTAACGAAGTGTCAAAGCCAGTTTCCCTAGAAGTTGGTCCATTGTCCCGTACTACAGACTTGTTACTTACGAAAGCATGTCCTGAGAATCTGCTTGGTATTAAAACGTTGAAAGCATTAGGAGCAGTGATATGTTGTTCTCCGGAAGGAGTGAGATTGTTTTTCCGTGATTTCAAAGGTCATTATGTGTTGAGAGATTTTGATCCGAGATTGCAAAATGTACCACAGCATTTATGGGCACAAGGTCCGACTGATGTAGGTTGTATGCACATTACACCTTATCGTGTTACACTCAAGCAAGGAGTTGTACTCCCCAGAATCCGACAATACAAATTGCCCCCCGAGGCTGTAGCAGCCTTACTGAAAATTATTGACGAACTGATTGCCCAAGGGGTAGTTATAGAAACTGATTCCAATGTATGTAATTCTCCAATCATTCCGATTCTTAAACGAACTGACCCAAATGCACCACCAGTCTACCGATTGGTGATTGACCTTCGCGAATTAAATAAATGCATCATTCCCCAGTACCCAGTAGTGCCAGACATTTCTTCCTTATTGACTGTGAAGGACTGGGTTTTTCTAACACCCAGCGGTGCCAGGGGACAACACCTGAAACCTTCGTGGGTAACCTGTTCCGGCGTACAAATGACAGAGACACGGGACACTTCCTTCGGCGTCAAAGATTCGAGGTTTATTTACTGCAGGGAACACAGAAGTCACAGGAAGTACAGCGTGTGTAGGTTCGAGGAGACTGCTTCGAATTGCTACTGTAGGTCGCTCCTTTTATACACATTTCTCTCATACGTTAACATAGTACACAAAGGTTTACAACTTGGTTCCCAACATTATCCCCGAGAGGGGTCGCTTTGATGTATTCAGGGTCCGGAACATAAGTACGGAGACGTTTGGTAGTTCCCAACTGTAAAAACCCATCTTCCCACCATTAGTACATTCCAATCAGCAATAAACAGATCGAAGAAGGAACAAGGACAGGTGCAGAGGAAGACAGGACAGTGGGGGGATCGAAAGGGTGTAAAAGAGATGGTCTCGGGAAACACGAGCTACAGTCATCAAAGGGACGTGCCTAATGAGATGCACGGCTAAGACAATAGACCGGCACGGCAAGATGAGCCTCGAGCGGGGCCATCTGCCTTACAGTATCATCCCCCTCATCATGAAGACACTTTCAAAGGAACATGTGTCTTCCGCAAGAGTCTTGGGAATCCCAGGGTCGCGAAGCGGACAGTGTCCGTTCGCTGGCTACTTGAGGGCAAGAGACAAAATGGATGCCGTATCTAAGATGGAACCCGTGGGCTCGGATGAAGAAACCCACGAAACAAACGAACGGTTTAGGTTAGCACAGCGAAACTGCGCACACCTACTAAACTCGTCATTTGCGGTTCATAGATACCAGACTCGACCATATTCGTGCGAGTCGAAAACACCATTTACAATTGTCACGGAACCTCAGACGCTCCTTTTGCCCTCATGTAGGCAAGCACTAGTCGGAATCATATTCGATATTCATCAGACCGTCTAGATGTTGCTGCAACATAATTCTATCCAACTGAGCAGCTTTGGTAACAGGCGGCTGTCTTATACACGTCGTAGCACAGAGGCCACATAAGGCAGGACCACACTGCACACAAAGGCAACATGTGAACAGAAACGCTGCAACAACTCCGATGATCATCAGAATCTTCCAACCCCAAGTCGACATCAGGTCCCAAAACCATCCAAGTAGCGTCCAATCCCCTACGTCCACGTGTATGGACTCAGAGATTTTATGCAGCGTTGAGATGGCTTGATAGACAGTCGGAGCGTTATCTGGAATGAAAATACAGCAGCTCGAATGGATCACCTTACATACTCCACCTCGATCTGCTAAAACAACGTCTAAAACCATACGGTTTTGTAACGTCATGAGCCTATCCGCCTGAAGTTCTGTGGTGATATTACCAAGGGCACTGGCAGTGATATTAGCTGTCGATTCCACCACTCGAGTCAATTGTCTCAGGTTCCTACTATTAACCATAGGTCCCCAAAACGGAAAGAAACCCTTGAAAAAGTCTCCTGCCTCTTGACCGGCAGTGTCTTCCTCGCTAATCACGCCTCTCACAACTCTAGTCTTGTGATAATCTGCATCAACAGTGAACGTCGGAGGCAACAGATTTGCAATATAACATGAGCCCACAAAGTCAGAAGGCAACCATGTATATGCACGATCATGGCAGACAAAGTATGTACCCTTGGCAGCCAGAAACACAGGGGAAGAGAGCATCGGCAGAATGTAAAACTCGGAGCAAGCACTCTCTCCAAGATGAGCTCTCGTTCTTCGGCCACGACCAATTAAGCAAAAATTACCAAGGTGGGGTACGACCCATATCGGGGGCGAGCTTCTAAGCTGTTTTTCACTCACGAGCGCACTATACTCAACTTTACTCAGGACCCTATAGGCTTGTACCTCTTCCTCTGGGATGAGCGACGGGTCATAGATATCCCTATCTAAATCCTCTATCGCTATAGCCAAAGGCTTGTAGTACGAGCCAGGATTGGAGTAGGAAGAACGTGGCTCTCGATTGGGGTAGGAATCTAGTGCACTTCGAAACATTGTTTGAAATGCTCGAGCTGAACCCTGGGAACTATAAGGAAGGACCAGATACGGAATTCCCTTATCCGTTGTATGTGGCATTAACCCACACACCCAACAATTAGTAGTGTTAACCACTAACTGGTGCTGATGAAGGAGCTGAATAAAGGAATTATTTCGGAATTCTGCACGTCTAGCCTGTTCGTGTTCGGGTAAGATATGAAATGAATGAGGGGATATAGTGGAGGTACGTTTAGGTTCAGAAGTAGGAGTAGGTATGGCAGAAGGTAAGAAGTACGACATCATGTAATACACCCCACCCGCCAATAACAAGGAAACAATTAGAAACAGGAGGAACACCTGAAACATAAAGCATTTGGTACGGGTAATTTGTTGCAGTTTGAATCTTTGCGCCTGAGCTTTTTCCAAGTCCACAAGTTTTGAAAACGCCATCCCCTAAAACCGTCCGCAACGTTTCTTGACGCACTTCGTTCTGTGTAGCAGTAGTCAATCCCTAGGAGTTCCCAGGAACCGACGGTCTTTGACCTAGTGTCAAGACCTACTAACCAGAAGGAAGTACACGCGCGTAGGCGTGGGCGGAAAATCCGTTCCGCTCGCGGATTTTGCGGATTTTCGGGAAATCCGCAATCCGCGAGATTTGCGAATTTCCCGCAAAATCCGCAAATCCGCGAGCAGCGGATTTTGCTCGCACTGCTCGCACTGTTCGCGTGAGTTCGCGCCCCGCGAATAAGTGCAAAATTGCAGAAATACGATCTTGGCAAAACTGAAAGTAACTACTTACCAGGTTCAAAAGTTCAGGCACATCATTAGTAGCCATTTCCTGTAGTGCTTCCTGAGGGGCCCCTCCAGAGTTCAGTTGCCAGTTGAAACTATTATGTGACCCTGCTCTGAACCTCAGAATAG
The DNA here is from genome assembly GCF_964263255.1 of Lissotriton vulgaris. Classification (NCBI taxonomy): domain Eukaryota; kingdom Metazoa; phylum Chordata; class Amphibia; order Caudata; family Salamandridae; genus Lissotriton; species Lissotriton vulgaris. The sequence continues at coordinate 1,390,539,709 of NC_141687.1, read as the reverse complement.
TTACACATATGCCACAAAGGTCCTGAATTACAGCTAAGGGAGACAAGCAGGAGCCAGGCTGGAAGTTAAAATCCATTAATCAGCCCCTAATTCATTATTGTCAGTTGGGGCAGGGCAGGTGTTGTAACTAATTTTGCAACAATGAAAGCACTTAGCAAGTGCAAAAGATCACTAATCAGGGCGCACTAAGGAAGCAGGTGCCAGCTAAAAAAATATTCTGTGACACATTAATCAGCCCCAAATTAATTCAGGTCACTTGAGGCAGGGAAGGTGTGCTTTGCTTTGCCGAAAATAATGTACACTGGACAACCAGAGGGTGTAGTGATGAAACAGAGGGTGGCATGGGTGGGCCAGAGGGTGGCATGAGTAGTCAGAGAGTGGCAGTGGTGACAGAGAGTGGCAGTGATGAAGAAGAGTGTCCCAAACAGGCTGGACACGTAGAAACAACAAGTTCGCAAAACTTGCGACCCGACAGGTAAGTTCGCAAATTGCGAAATTGTAAAAACCCTCGCGAACTGGCAGAAACACGGGCGAACACAAAAAAAAAAAAATCCGCAAATTCGCGGGAATTCGCGGATTTTGCGGATTGCGAATCCGCAAATCCGCAAAATTCGCGGATTGCCAATCCGCAAAATCCGCTCAAGTCTGCACGCGCGGCCCTACGGTTCACCCAGATGTAAGGTATTTTATATACAAGTATGTACAAAAGTCTCTCAGCTGTGGAAGCAAAAACACATGTGGAAAAAACTCAATATTTACAAAAATCACAATAGTACGTGTGTTTAGACTGATCGTGGCACAGGGGTAACGTACATATCAAAAGGATAGAAACGAAACTTTTATTAGTCTTTAGGATTGGATCGCAAAAAGTATCGCCTCTTTCCAGGACGTGTCTGTTCGTCAAACAAGAGATCCGATGAGGGAACAGAGTTCTGTCGATCAGTCGATTGTTCCGAACTTGAGTCGTGTGATGATGAATGTTCAACAATGTCTTTCTGCTGCACTGAGGATTCTCCAACAGGCTTTGCGTCGCTAAAAGGTACAAAGGTCTGCAGTCCTTCGGTTTCAGATGAAGCAATGCCCTTCCTCACCCACGAGTCCGCCGGTAAAGGTATAGGTACCTTTTTGGTGTGGGTGGCATGCACCCAGTTCTTGCGTCCCTCCAAGCGGACAGCAGTTCTCGTGGCAAGGAGGACCTGGAAAGGTCCAGTGAACCGAGGTTCCAGATTCTTCTTGCGAGCGAAGTTTCTGGTAACCACCCAGTCTCCCGGTTGGAGCTGGTGGCCTGGACCCTCCGTCTGCGTTGGCAATGCTTCAAAGACCTGTTGATGAATTAACCTCAGTTTAGCAGTCAGATCATGCAGATAATCAATCAACATTGGATACTCAAGATTGGAAAACACACTTGGTCTAGGGACCCCCCAAACATTTGCAGGACGACCGAACACTATTTCATAGGGACTAAGCCCTACTCGGGAGTGTACAGTCGCCCTTGTTGACAACAAAGCTAGAGGCAAAGCGTCAGGCCAAGAAAGACCAGTCGTGGCCTGAATCTTCGCTAGTTTGAGTTTAAGGGTACCATTATACCCTTCAACCAAACCTGCTGACTGGGGATGATTGGCACTATGGAACTTCTGAGTAATTCCAAGGCCCTTACACACACTCTTCATTACACTTCCTACAAACTCACTTCCGTTATCTGACCATACAATTCGCGGCATTCCATACCGACGAAAGTATTCCTTCAGTAGGATTTTCGCAGTGGACATAGCAGTGTTGTCTTTAAGAGGGTAGGCTTCAATCCATCGGGAGAATGCGCAAACCACAACTAAAACGTACTTCAGGTTATTGCATCGCTCCATATGGATGAAGTCTAGCTGGATCACTTCAAAGGGACATGAAGGGGGTGCAAAATGACCAGCAGGTGTAGGGGTTCCCTTACCAGGATTGTACATCATACATATCATACAATTCTTCACCAATCTTTCAGCACACTTCGTGATACCATCATTCTTCCACACGGAGGACAACAACTTACAAATACCTTTCGCACTAATATGTGCTAACCCATGTGCCATTGTCACAACAGCTAGCACATATGCGTCTGGCAACATCCACTTCTTGTGCTCCGACAAATCAATCCAACAACCATTCGCATCCAACTTTCCCGTACTTTCTTTCCACTTCGCCTTTTCAGTCTCGGTGGCCTCATTCTGTATCGCTTTCACACTCTCGATGGTATCCTCACACATACTTGTTTCTGTAGGCCACCTAATCGAACTCGTCACATACATTCTAGTGCTAAGGTTCCGGGCAGTCTCCTTAGCAGTCTCATCCGCAAACGCATTACCACGACCTACGTCATCCGTCACCTTACGATGCGCACTACATTTAACAATCGCTACCTGCTTAGGCAATGTAAGTGCTTTCAAAAGATCATTCACAAGGTGTCCATGCTGGATCTTCGTACCATGCGACGTCATAAAACCTCTCTCTCGCCACAATCGTCCAAAGCTATGCGCAACGCCAAATGCGTATTGACTATCAGTAAACACATTCACCCGTTTCCCTTTCGACAACACACACGCTCTAGTCAGAGCTATCAGCTCCGCAGCCTTAGCAGAATTCTGACTCAATCTCGCAGCTTCCACAACAGTGTTCAGAGTTACCACAGCATACGCAGTCGTGACATCACCATTCGGCAATTTAAAACATGAACCATCCACATACAAAGTCCCATCGGGATCATCCAAAGGAGTGTTTTTAAGGTCCACGCGACCTTTTGTTTCTTCCTCAGTCCTTAAATAACAGTCATGAGCTGTTACTTCGTCTGACTCTGTACTAATTGGCAATAAAGTCGCCGGGTTTAGGACATTACAACGTTTTATCTGAATGTGACTTGCCAAGAGCGTCAACTTGTACCCAGACAACCTTGCACTCGTCAAGTGCTGAGTTTTCGTACGATTTAAGAGAGTGTCAACTGCATGCGGAACCATCACCGTAAGCATATTATCCATGACCAATCCTGCTGATTGTCGGATGGACACCGCAGCTGCCGCTGTTGCTCTCAAACAACTCGGCAATGCTCTAGCTACCGGGTCCAAGGTCGAGGAAAAATATGCACATGGACGTTGCTTGCCACCAAAAGGTTGCGTCAAAACACTCAACGCACAACCTTCTCTCTCGTGCACGTATAATGTGAACGGTTTACTGTAGTCAGGGGTACCTAACACAGGGGCCGAACACAACGCGTCACGTAATTCAGAAAAACTTTTCTGACATTCTTCCGTCCATGGTAAAGGAGTTGGAACGTCCTTACACGTAAGAGCCACCAATGGTTTCGCTAACAGTGAATAATTCGGGATCCACTGTCTGCAGTATGACGTGATGCCCAAAAAGGCACGCACATCTCTCTGAGTTGTTGGCACAGTCATCCGGGCAATCGCAGCAATTCTCTCTGGGGTCAACCTTCTTCCCTCCTTTGACAATAAGTGACCTAGATAGGTTACTTCTTGACAACAATATTGTAGTTTAGAAGGTGACACCTTGTGATGTAAGTCACAGAGATGTTGCAACAACGACACCTTAGCAATTTTGCAAATGTCCTGAGTGTCTGCAGCAACCAATAAGTCGTCAACATATTGGATCAAGGCTGCACCAGCCGGCAACATGAACGCATCTAGCTGGCCCTTCAAGGCTTGACTGTATATCGATGGACTTTCACAGTAGCCCTGAGGAGCACGCTTGAACCGGAAGCTGCGTCCACCGAGAGAGAAACCGAAAAGGTCTCTGCTTTCCTCAGCAATCGGAATACTGAAGAACGCATTCTTCAGATCGATCACCGAAAACCAAGATGCCGATGCTGGAATTAGAGTCAGTAGCGCCGTGATATCGGGCACAACGGGGAACTGAGGAATCACAATTTTATTTACCTCCCGTAAATCGATAACAAAACGATAGACAGGTGGTTTCGAAGGATCAGTACGTTTCAGAATAGGCAACACAGGACTGTTGCACACGTTTCCCCGAGTCTCCTCAATAACGTCTTTCTCGATCAAATCATAGATGATCGCCAACAATGCTCGTTCACCATCAAGAGAGATACGATACTGAGGAATGCGTGGCAACCGCACATTAGATGTCAAATGGACAACATAAGGGGAGATGTCAAGCAGGCCCACGTCATTGGGACCTGTTGCCCACAAAGATGCAGGAAGAGAACTCAATTCCGGTGGAAGCTTATCGAGAGACAAGTACATTGGAGAGATAACTCTCTCACCCAAAGTAAGCTTCACTCCCGCAGGAGAACAATACAAAGTCGCATATAAACGTTTTAGCAAATCCAGGCCCAAAAGATTTTCACCACAACCAGTGGTTAGAATCAACGGAGCTTCAAGCTCACGTGGCCCAATTGTAAGAGGCAAAGGGCATGAAACTGGATTGCTAACAGGGGCGCCAGAGAATCCAATGGAAACATTTGTTCAGCCAGACAAAGGTGCGCCAGGGAGTTTCGAATGCATTATGGAACTTTTCGCTGCACCAGTGTCCAACAGAAAAGGCTCAACGACGCCCGAGGTGGCAACTGCGACGTAAGGCCCTCTCTGATCAACCGGAACTGATACCACTCCCTCTCCTTGTCTAAGGCTGTCCTAGTAATTACCGTCGTCAGTTCCCTGATCGACGTAATAATCATCCACATTGTACTGAGCAGATCGCCCTTGCGACGATCCACGCTGATCAAAACAATTATTGGAGTCAGAAGTGTTAGTGGAACGATCGTTCTGAGCACCACGACCCCTACCACGTGATGTCTGTTGAGAACCACCACGACCTCCTCTAGATGTGTTACCACCATAACGCTCATTCAAAACGGGACAGTTGAATTTTATATGACCCTTCTGTCTACAGTAGGCACACTGATTGTACCCTAACGACGATCTTTGTGAGGAGGAATCATTTCGTGGTTGTGACCTATTTGATTGAGACTGCGACCTATTACGTTGCTGTGAATCATTCTGATTCGAACGCGGAGGATACGCCTGTTGCAACAACACTTTAGTTTTGAGTTCTTTCGTCTTTTTGTCAGCACGATCGTTCTCCTTTTTCTCCCTATTCTCATAATATTGAGCCGTAGCCAAAATCTGAGGAGAAGTAGAAACGGCCCACGCACTTTCGGAATTTTTTAATATGTTGCTCAAATCAGGCAATAAATTGGAAACAAATTTGTCCACAAACAACCTCTGACCACCTTCGGTACCCATATCTTGACCGCTGAGGTCGATGAAAGCCTCCTCGAATCTCGTGAAGAAATCCGAGACATTCTCGTCCTTCTTTTGCTTGCAAGCGGACAGTTTGTCCCAATTTACCCTCATAGCTGGCATAAGCGTTTTCATTAGGGTAATGATTCTCTGAGGGAGATCGGTAATGAGCTGTTCGGGTTTAGCCCCACCAACTTGTCGTGTGTCTGCTGCGATAAGAGCAGCCCAATCACCACCTAATTCTACCGCATGGTTTTCTTGACGAATCTTTGTCCATACCGGTTGCGGCACGACATTGCCAAACAGCATATCGATATCGGCAAGATTCATTATCGTTGCGTCTACAAGCTGCGATAATTCTTTATAATACCCTGCAGGATTTTTGCGAGGGTCAGGCAAAGATTGCTTTATCTGTAAAACTTCTGATCGTTTCCATGGAAGATGGATCCACACCCGCTGAAAATGTGGCAAGATCGGCGGAGCAGCGCCAGGGTTACCTGGCATCCACACTGGAGGAACCTCTCGCATAGGAAACTGACCAGGTACATCTAACGGTCCCTCAATGTCTTCGACAAACAATGCTCGAGGCATCATAGAAGGACGAAGGGACAGTAATTGCTTGACTGCACGTCGAACATTGGTACCTATGATCATTCCGCTTGAGAACTGAAGCTGTAGATTAGTCAAGGCAGTCATCACATCATCGGATGCGTCAGCCGATATTAGGTCACGCAAAGCTTTGCACATTTCTTCAAAAACAAATCTTTGTGTTGGTATATTGAATTGCTCAAACGTTTTCAATACCGCACGTGGAGCATTCCTAGCAGGACATCTCACCCAACCCATAGCCATATTACACAATGAGTCACGCTCCCTACCACCAGGAAGCTGACTACGTCTTTGAGGACCGTCCGTACCAGCGGACTCAAGAATAGGTCCAAGAGAAGTAAAGAAGTTAGCAGCTACAGAGGGAGTACGACGCCGAACAGACGGAGACAAAGAATAGCCCAGAGGGGTAACAAGAGAAGTACCAGGAACAGAAGGAACGGCAGGAGAAACCAGAACAGTAGAGGCAGCGGGAGCAGGAGTATGAGGAAGTACAAGTGAAGGAGCAGTAGGAACAGAAGCAGGTAGAGGAGCAGGAACATCGGGAAGTGCAGGAACAGGAGCTGGTTTAGGAACAGGTACAGGAGGAACCACAGGAACTGCGGTATCCTGTGCGTATGGAGGTGGTGATTTCATAAGATAAGACATTAAGGGGTCCTCGGTACCTTCCTCCTTTTTGTCTGTATCCGCCGGTGAAGCAGGATAGCACTTATCGACAGACATACGTTGTAATCTATCAAAGACTTCCTTTTCCTTTTCCTCCTTATCTGGCTGAAACTGCTCTGCTTTCTTTATAATGGTAGCAACACCATCTCTCTGACTACGTTTTAACAGTCTGATTTCTCTCTGTTTGGCTTCTTTACGCCACAACCGAAAGGCATCAAACATGGCCGGCCTTGATTTTTTCTTAAACAATTTAGCCTCGAGATTATCTAAGATCGGGGTATCGAAACTACCATGAGGTGGCCAACTAAGGACACCATCTTTTTTGGTATAGCGGATCCAATATTCATTAAAAGTAATCAGACCTAGTCCGTGCTTGCTGTAGAGCTCGTATGTTGGAGTTCCAACCGGAGGTATCGGACATGAGTCCTCCAGTCGGGAATCCGTACCACAACGACGAAAACTACTGAACAAAGTACTACGGCTAGGCATCTCGCACACTAGCTGAGTTCCACAAACTTCAAGGGTTACGGGATTTACCAAGTCCCAGCAATGAACAAAACCCTCGGTTTTTGGCGTCTGCAGGCGTCAAATATTACAACAAAGAACCGAATACTAAGAACCACAAATGCAATGGAACCATGCAACAACTAAGCAACCACAACTATTGACTCTGGGAGCGACCCATAAATACTTAACTCAAAGATCGATGGCGTCACCATGAAGGCCCGTCAATCGTCTCGCTGTACCAAGGTCTACGCCAGGCGCCAAAACAGGTCTACAGTCAGGGCAGCAGTCCGTCGCAGCCGTCAGGAGGCGGGAATCTTCGCGGGAAAAGTCGCCGGGCCACTTATTTCGACAACAGGATCGATGAAGCGGGGTGCACCTTCCCTCGGAGATTTCACACGAAGTTCTTCACGATCGTCGGGCTTGGACCGGTACCACTGATGCAGCCCCACGTTGGGCGCCAACTGAAGGACTGGGTTTTTCTAAGACCCAGCGGTGCCAGGGGACAACACCTGAAACCTTCGTGGGTAACCTGTTCCGGCGTACAAATGACAGAGACACGGGACACTTCCTTCGGCGTCAAAGATTCGAGGTTTATTTACTGCAGGGAACACAGAAGTCACAGGAAGTACAGCGTGTGTAGGTCCGAGGAGACTGCTTCGAATTGCTACTGTAGGTCGCTCCTTTTATACACATTTCTCTCATACGTTAACATAGTACACAAAGGTTTACAACTTGGTTCCCAACATTATCCCCGAGAGGGGTCGCTTTGATGTATTCAGGGTCCGGAACATAAGTACGGAGACATTTGGTAGTTCCCAACTGTAAAAACCCATCTTCCCACCATTAGTACATTCCAATCAGCAATAAACAGATCAAAGAAGGAACAAGGACAGGTGCAGAGGAAGACAGGACAGTGGGGGGATCGAAAGGGTGTAAAAGAGATGGTCTCGGGAAACACGAGCTACAGGCATCAAAGGGACGCGCCTAATGAGATGCACGGCTAAGACAATAGACCGGCACGGCAAGATGAGCCTCGAGCGGGGCCATCTGCCTTACAGTATCATCCCCCTCATCATAAAGACACTTTCAAAGGAACATGTGTCTTCCGCAAGAGTCTTGGGAATCCCAGGGTCGCGAAGCGGACAGTGTCCGTTCGCTGGCTACTTGAGGGCAAGAGACAAAATGGATGCCGTATCTAAGATGGAACCCGTGGGCTCGGATGAAGAAACCCACGAAACAAACGAACGGTTTAGGTTAGCACAGCGAAACTGCGCACACCTACTAAACTCGTCATTTGCGGTTCATAGATACCAGGCTTGACCATATTCGTGCGAGTCGAAAACACCATTTACAATTGTCACGGAACCTCAACTGCCATAGATTCTGAAGCAGCGTTCTTTACTGTAATCGACCTCAAGAACGCCTTCTTTAGTGTCCCCATTCATCCGGAAAGCCAGTATCTCTTCGGATTCTCTTTAAATGGCCGAAGCCTCAAATTTGCACGTGCACCTCAAGGGTTCACGGAAAGTCCTAGTATTTACAGTCAAGCCCTGAAACGACAACTAGACAGCATTCACATGCCTACTGACACTGCTCTGCTGCAATACGTTGATGACTTGTTAATAACAGCACGGACCGAACGTGACTGCGAGCGCGCGTCACTGACTGTCTTGTATTTCTTGGCCGAAAAGGGGCATAAAGTGTCCCCTTCGAAGCTACAATTCTGTGCCCAGCAAGTGGTATACCTTGGGCACTTGCTGTCCAAGTGGGGGAGACAGTTGACATCAGACCGTATCCAGTTAATTGCACATCTGCCACAACCCAAGACACAAAAGGAGGTACGGGCCTTCATTGGCCTCACTTCTTACTGTAGACAATGGATCCCTCAGTACGCATACCTAGCTAAGCCACTCATACAGTTGACAACACAGGAGGCAGCGACTTCGACTGTCCTCCCTTGGACTCAGGAACATACACAAGCTTTTCATGAATTAAAGAAAGCCTTATGTCAAGCACCTGTTTTGGCAACACCATGTTACAGCAAACCTTTTACACTTTTTGTTACTGAACGCGATGGCACAGCATTATCTGTGCTTACACAAGATCAAGCAGGACACCATAAGCCTTGCGCTAATTTTTCTAGTACATTGGATCCAGTGGCCCAGGCTCTGCCTGCGTGCCTCAAATCAGTTGCAGCAACAGCCCTAGCAATCATACAAAGCGACTCAATAGTGTTAGGACATCCCCTGACAGTACAAGTTCCACACTCCGTGGAAGTTCTTCTGAACCGAACCCAGACACAACACTTGACCATAGCAAGACTGACAGGATATGAATTAACATTGTTTCAGCCACACATAGAAATCAGACGTTGCAATACATTAAACCCTGCCACATTGTTACCCTCGAGCCCAATTGACCCAACACCACATGACTGCGTGGAAGTCATCAATACAGTAACGAAACCTAGACAAGACTTGACAGACATTGCATTACCCGACTCAGACCTGACACTTTATGTGGATGGTTCATGTATGAGAACAAGCACAGGAGAGTTAGTGGCCGCCTATGCAGTGACCACTGAGACTGAAGTCATAGAAACACATCGTATTGATACATTGTCTGTCCAAGCGGCAGAGCTCATTGCTCTGACCCAAGCCTGCATCCGAGCCAAGAACCTGAAAGTAAATATATATACAGATTCACAGTATGCATTTGGAGTTGTTCACGACTTCGGTATCCTCTGGCAAGAAAGAGGTTTTTTAACTTCTCATGGCGCCAAGATACAGCATGGTCCCCTCATTCAAGCTCTGTTAGAAGCAATACACTTACCTGCATCCATTGCCATCATGAAGTGCAAAGCACATACGAAAGTCACTGACACTATTTCCCAGGGTAACGACCTGGCAGATCGAACAGCTAAACTCACAGCTCAGACTCAAACAGACATACCGACTGATCCGACAAAGACGGAAGTAACATCACAGACACATTGTATGACAGTGAAGGATCCCACTCTAGATGTACTCGACATACAGACACATGCCACTACAGACGAAATCAAGAAATGGACTGAACAAGGAGGGATCCAGACAGATCAGGGATGGATGACGAAGGGAAGAGCCACATGGTTCCTCCCCGACTCTATGGTTCAAGTTATCATTAATACAGCACATAGTCCAGCACACTTAGGAGAAAAAGCCATGTTACACAGCATTCAAAACCTCTGGTTCAACAAGCATTTGCGTGCAGCAGCAAAACAGAAAGTGCCTACCTGCATGATCTGTTGTCAGTTCAATCTAGGCAAAGGCATTCCCGTAGAACAAGGTGGATTCCATCCTCCTGACCACCCAACTGCGCCCCCAACTGCGTCCAAGCCGCCCCTGGACAAACCCATGGACCTTTCTGCTGCTTCTCCTGCAAATTCAGCGGCACCGACAACATCTCCGCTACGACCACACCACAGATTCCCGACCCCAACCACCTACAATGCATCCTTCTCAACACCCGATCAGTCCACAGGCACGCCATTGACCTATGGAATCTACTAGACACCATTTCTCCGGACATCGCCTTCCTTACGGAAACATGGATGAATGCTTCCTCCGCACCAGACATCACCATTGCCATCCCTGAAGACTATAAGATCACTCGCAAAGACCGTACCAGCCACACAGGAGGAGGAATCGCTATCGTCCATAAGAAATCACTCCGCATCTCAACCAGCTCTGACGACAACCTCGCCAACTCCGAACACCTTCACTTCCAGATCCACATCGACCCCAAAACCACACTCAGAGGCACCCTCCTCTACAGACCACCAGGACCCCGCACAAAATTCAGTGAAGACATCACGGACTTCATCACCCCACATGCGCTCCCCTCCAAAGACTACATCCTTCTGGGAGACCTCAACTTTCACCTCGAAAAGATCAACGACCACAACACCGCCACCCTCGTGGACAACCTCGCCAACCTCGGACTTAAACAACTAGTCACTTCCCCCACCCACATCGCAGGTCACACACTCGACCCCATTTTCACATCCAGCAACCATGTCTCCTTCAGCCACACCACGGACCTCCTCTGGACTGACCACAGCTGCGTTCACTTCACCTACAACAAACCAAAACCCAGCATCCACCTCCAACCTACCCTACAAAGAAACTGGAACAAAATCACCACGGACCAAATCTCCGCATCGCTCCTTCAAAACACCCCAGCCCTCTCTTCTAACGCTAACGAAGCCGCCGCCAACCTCACCCTATGGTTATCCAACTCCGCTGACACCTTAGCACCACTGAAAAAACGTCAAAACAAACCTGGCAGCAAGAAGGCCTCATGGTTCAACGATGATCTCAAGAAGTCCAAGAAACTCTGCCGCTCCCTTGAAAAGGCCTGGAAAAAAGACCCAACCACCAGCACCAAGGACGCCTTCAAAAACGCCACCCGCACTCACCACCAACTAATCCGAAAAGCCAAGAAAACAGCATTCAAGGATCGACTTGACAACAACGCCCACAACAGCAAGGAACTTTTCAACATCGTCAAGGAATTTTCCAATCCCTCGGCCAACTCCAACGACATCACCCCCTCTCAAACCCTCTGCGACTCCCTAGCCTCATTTTTCCACAACAAGATTGCAGACATCCACAACAGCTTTGACAACCAACCCGGAAACCAACCCACCCTACCATTTGCTGATCATCTTCCCCCCGTGAACACCCTTAACGACTGGAACCCAATCTCCACTGAGGACACCATCCGCCTAATGAATTCCATCCACTCAGGATCCCCCACAGACCCATGTCCTCACCACATCTTCAACAAAGCAGACTCCGTCATAGCACCGCACCTCCGAGACGTCATCAACTGCTCCTTCAACTCCGCCACCTTCCCGGAAGACTGGAAACACGCTGAACTCACCGCCCTTCTGAAAAAACCCACAGCGGACCCCACCGAACTCAAAAATTACCGCCCCATCTCGCTTCTTCCATTCCCGGCCAAAGTCATCGAGAAAGCTGTTAACAACCAGCTCGCCGCCTTCCTCGAAGCCAACAAATCCCTCGACCCCTCACAAGCTGGATTCCGAGCAAAACACAGCACTGAGACCGCCCTCATCGCAGCAACAGACGACATTCGAACTCTACTGGACAATGGAGACACAGTCGCCCTCATCCTCCTTGACCTCTCTGCAGCATTCGACACAGTCTGCCACAGCACCCTTTTACAACGCCTCAGTAACATCGGAATCCAAGGAAAAGCACTTGAATGGATCACATCGTTCCTCACCGGAAGAACCCAGAGAGTCCGCCTTTCACCATTCAAGTCCGAGGCCTCTGAAGTCATCTGCGGCGTACCACAAGGATCCTCACTCAGTCCCACCCTATTCAACGTATACATGAGCCCCCTCGCGGCCATCGCACGCCAACACAACCTCAACATCATCTCATACGCGGATGACACTCAACTGATCCTTTCTCTCACCAATGACCCCAGCTCTGCCAAAACTAACCTACACGAAGGAATGAAAGAAGTCGCCGAATGGATGAAACAAAGCCGTCTGAAACTGAACTCAGACAAAACAGAAGTCCTCATCCTAGGTACATCCCCCTCTGCATGGGACGACTCCTGGTGGCCGGAAGCCCTCGGAAAAGCACCCATCCCGACAGACCACGCACGGAACCTAGGCGTCATCCTGGATTCTTCACTCTCAATGAACAGACAAGTTAGCGCCGTATCCTCTTCCTGCTTCAACATTCTTCGCATACTCAGAAAAACATTTCGCTGGATCCCCTCCGAAACAAGGAAAACAGTCACCCACGCTCTGGTCACGAGCCGACTGGACTACGGAAACACCCTCTACGCAGGTACTACCGCAAAACTCCAGAAGAAACTCCAACGAATCCAAAACGCCTCAGCCAGACTCATATTAGACATCCCACGCAACAAACACATCTCTGGTCACCTTAAAGACCTCCACTGGCTACCCGTCAATAAGAGGATCACTTTCCGACTGCTAACCCACGCACACAAATCTCTCTATGACATCGGACCAGAATGCCTCAACTCACGACTGTCCTTCTACACCCCCTCCCGCCAACTACGCTCTTCCAGCCAAGCCCTCGCCACTGTACCTCGCATCAACAAGACCACCATGGGAGGCAGATCCTTTTCATACCTGGCTGCTAAAACATGGAACTCACTCCCCCCCTACCTTCGCCTTACCCAGAATCACCTAGCATTCAGAAAGCAACTTAAAACATGGATATTTGACAAGTAATCCTCCTCCCCTTCCTAAGCGCCTTGAAACCCTCTGGGTATGTAGTGCGCTATATAAATTCTTTGACTTGACTTGACTTGACCCTTTTGAAGTCCTCCAGATGGATTATATCCAGATGGACCGATGTAGAGGATTTAAATATGTCCTCGTAGTTGTATGTGCCCTTTCCAGATGGACAGAAGCATATCCAGTCCCAGATTCCACTGCCGCGACCACTGCCAAGCAGTTGGTTCATGAATTCTTCCCGCGATACGGCTTGCCCCGTGTCGTGTACTCAGATAATGGACAGCCATTCTCGTCCGAACTTATGAAACAGGTATCACTCCTGTTAGGTTACCAGTGGAAATTTCACTGTGTACGACACCCCGAAGCAGCTGGTTTAGTTGAACGTCACAACCAAACTCTGAAAACACGATTAGCAAAGGTCTGTGCAGAAAAAGGTGTAGATTGGATAGTAGCCCTGCCAGTTGCCCTCTTCTATATGCGCATGGTAGCTCATTCCAGAACCGGACTATCTCCTTATGAGGTAGTCTTTGGCAGACCTCCCAATATGTGGGGTACGCCTATGCCTCGAAAAATTACGGATGTCGACAGTAACATGCTGACAGATTACCTAGCTTCCTTGATGTCTGCACTACTATCTTGTCGTTCACAGGTCGCGGCTGCCTTCCCGGACAACACCCAAGTAAAACCGCATGAAATCGTTCCGGGGAATTATGTCTACGTCCGCAACTTCGACCGCACAAGCCCTCTGGAGCCAAGGTGGAAGCAGCCAAAGCTGGTGTTGATGACCACGAGGACTGCAGTGAAACTGGAAGGTCGCAAGGGGTGGCTCCACTCTAGCCACGTGAAGCGGTTCTATGGATTGTGTCCAGAGACTGTAATCAAAGACTGCCCCGTTTCAGACACTGACTCTAAACTCCCCCTTTTAGAGAAAACCCCGCAGCAGGAGTACCGAGCTAAATTGAGGTCTAGTAAGTCAGACAGCGTTTAATTGTTTAAGTCCCCCTCGGGTGAAGCGGTTAGACAGGTTTCTGACATGTATAAGATAGACCCAAGTAGTCAGAGAGATAGGCGAATCGATAAGAGAGACAAATATTGCAAAAACCTGCACAGCAGATGTGTTATTACGTTACTTGTTATGTTTTTTCTGAGTGTCTTGATTATATGCATAAGCTTGATGCTACATGTTTTCTTTCCTCTTGACTCACATGTACGTACTTTTTCTAATGACACCGTAGAGCACACTTTCAGTGATCTGCCCCCACACGAACTGTCTTATCGATTGGCAATGCGCAACAACACTTTCATTCGTATGTTACACCATTCTCACCAGACCAGCAATGCCACGAATTGCTGGGTATGTGGCCGACTCCCACCTTATCAGAAATACAAGGGAGCTCTGCCTCTCTTTCCCTACCCGTTTACCCATAATGGTTCATGTGGAGCATGGTTTTCTCTAATGTCCTCTTTAGACAGTAAGTCCCAAGTTTCCCAAGGCAATTGGATATGGGGGAACCTGAATACAGTCATGAATCAAGCATGTTTCCCAGACGCAGACGGTCTTCCCCAAAGGAGAGGGACCGATCTAGAAAATAAAGTGTATGAATTAGGTAACTTTTCCCTCAATCTCATGATTCTGAACGTCCAGTCCGAGACTAATTCGAACTTGCCGTTTATAACAGTTTTGCCAGTGAAAGGCGAATTATGCGTTAGAAAGAATGGTTCAGTACATCTAGGACACAGTGATTGTAATACTGTGGTCGAATTCGGCGATAAAGGAAAATCTACTTTCAAAGCTTCCCGCCATTCCTATTTTATTTGTGGTCAGACAGCTTATGTACGTCTGCCCTTGGATTGGGATGGAACGTGTTATATTGCGTTCCTATTACCACCTGTTTTTCTAGCCCCACCTGATTATCATAGAAATTCACATCTTGTGCATATACGACATAGAAGGGAGATCAAGTCCCCAATTGTCGATCAGACTGAGACAACATGGGAACAATATACAGATTTCAATAAAGTATTCTTTTTCTTTGTAGGTCCTGTTCAAAACAGTAAACTGATACGCAAATTAACCAGAACTCTTGAAGCAGTAGTGAATGAGACTACTTCTGCCTTAGGTAACCTGACCGAAGAGCAGTCTGCTATGAGCCTTGTTGTTCTTCAAAATCGCCTTGTCCTTGACGTCATCCTGGCCTATAGGGGCGGGGCTTGTAGAGTGATCGGATCTAGTTGTTGCGTGTTTATTCCTAATAACGCGCCATCCGTGTATAAGGCCATAACACGGCTTCACGAAATTGCTCACCAGAATCCAGGCACCTGGACTTGGTCCGGTTGGCTCTGGAGTGTGATGTCCGCCTGGGGATGGAAATTGCTATCATTCCTAGGAATAATACTACTTATCCTATTCAGTTGTTGTCTCTGTCTGCAATGTGGGCCAGCGATTTGCGGCTTGTGCGCCACAGCTTGTATTCCCCGTCCAATTTCACGTTCCCGTTCCCGAATAAAGAAAGAAGAGCAGATGATGTTATATGAACAGATAGATGGTCTCATGAAAATAGACATATCCTAAAGGGTGAAGTAGGGGCCAAGGAGGGAATGAGGAAATAGAAATTTGTAGGTAGCTAATGTGTCCCCCACTCGCACCCCATCCAAACACACGTGTCCCATGTATGTCATGTAATTCCTTTTCCGTGCCTGCTAGAAAGACGCATATGCATTTGCGTCCAACGTTAACATGTCAGTTATACAGTTCACCAAAATCTCGTTAATTAAGCTTCTAGGCCTATGGTGCCAACGTCTTTACAAGGTACACTTTTGAATCTCGCACACGATTTTTCCATGTTTTCTGGCCCAGCCGAGCCAGACCCTTAATCGAGGCTCCGAGTTCTTTTCTGCCTCTGAAAGCTGCAGTTTAGGTATGCATCCCTGACCTCTGCCTTACTTCCTGCTCGGCGAAGCGGTGCCCGGCTCGGCCTGGCCTGCCTGCCAAAATAGTATTTTGCCTACAAGTTATCTGCTCAGCCTCCTCGAAAACACATTCCAGTCTAGTGAAATAGGTAAACATATTCCCGGCTGCAGAGCAAAGGGCCCTGCCTTCCTGTCTCCATGCAAGTAATTTACTGCTCCTGTTACCATGGTAGGCCCATGGCCCCCGCACTTCGCATGAAGATCCATATGCACGCACTAGTATTCAATGATGAACGGCCTCTGCCCGAGAGACCTTTTACTTCAGTCACTACATCCTCCAAACATATGATACCAGATATGCTATAAGTGCAGGTCGTTCTGACATCCCAGACATTAGTCTCCTCTACTAGTGCTAAAGTCAAAGCCCCCAGCTCTCCCTAGTTACACGTCATGCTCAGTTGCGCGCGCATGTATACCAAAAGTTTCTGCTGATTCTGCAAACTTTCTCTAAGCATCCACCCACTTGTGACGTTTCTTGTGACGTTTCTCTGACATGTCAAGTGCACGCCCATGTGTACGCCTTCTTGCACGCCTCCTGTTACGTACATGTGTTCTTATCTCTTCTCTTTTTCACCTGTTACGCCTACTGTATTCATTTAAATTATACTGTTTTACTATATATACTGTGTGATGTTAATAAAATGTTGAATGTCCCTTCATCAACCTTAGTGGTGATGGAACCCGATGTCCCATGCCTCGAGGCATTTCATTAAAGCCTGTATAACTCAGATACCACGGACTCTGCCTCTCATTTGATTGAGCTATCCTTATTGTCATTTAATGTAATCAAAAATTGCCTGGTAATTTATTTACCACAGCACCATTAATGAACTAGTGCTTGCTACACTCCTCTAGTAGTACACCGAATGCATTAACATTGCACTCCCTAGTCCAGCTTAATTTCCAACAATTCACTTTAACTAACACACTATTCACACTCTAATGGCCTGCATGGTTTAAGCAGACCACTTCAATGACACACCAATGGCACATTTAATTTAGGACTGCCATCCACACTGCAGCACTAGCCAAAAGATATCTTCCACTAACTCTCTTAGCACTTCTTGTGTATTAAGACACATTTATTCACTCACAGATTCATGTTCCCTGACGAAGGGTGGAATACACTAAATGCATTGGAAGGAACCATAACATGTTGGGACTGAACTAATTCTCTGTGTGAAAAAAACGCATATAACCTTTCATAGGAAGTAAATAAATATGAAGATGTAAATACAGAGTTTACCATTGGAGTCTAGACTCATATTTGAAACCTTTACAACCCCGAGAGGTCACCGACGTGCCAAGGGGACGTTCCCCATTGAGGGGCAGGCATCTTCACATTCAATTATCAAGTGTACACAACGCAGTACACACCCTGTGAGCGCACGCAGCCGCAAAAAATTAAGTTCTCAAACCTGGTTGTGCGCGTATTACACCATACTGAACTTTCTCATATTGACATTTTCAAAATAGTGATGAAAAATCTGAATTTACCATTAAAGAGGTTTTATCATTACAATTCCATAGTTACCAAATATGACATAGCTACCTACTCCAAATAGAAATTACTACATATGCACAATGTCGGTCGGAAAGCCTCAGAAAAACAGTCGGAAACTTCACGCCCGCGTTGGAGGCTTTCTGACTGACTGTCGGTTTACAGTCCGACTGCCCGATTACGATCTTTGCGGTCAGGACGTACACCGGCCGGTCATTCTGACTCGGTTCTGACTGGCTCTTGGATTTTTTGTGTCGGTCAGAACCGCACCGTAACTCCCTATGGATGGCGTTTCCGCCGTCAGAATTACGATGTCGGACTCTGACAGCCTTTCCATACCAGCCTTTCTGACACGAATAGGCTGTCAGATAGTGACTTTGCTTCCGCAGCTTACAGTTGCTGGCTGAGGGAATACCTAAGGTACCCCCAAGTAAAACCCTGTACTGTGTAGAGGCACCATAGGGTGCCTAGGACAGGGTGCAGGGTTTTACACACACAAACACACACACCCACACACACACACACACACACACACATTTCCCTATAGTTATGGGTAGTTTATAACAATGGGAATCTGATTGAAAAGTGTTCAGTCGCATCGTAATCCGGCAGTCATAGGCCTTTCGACCCACATTGTAATGAGCCCATAAATGTAATAAGAAATCTCCAATGTCATCCTATGGAAGGGGTGGGCCTCACAGTAGTGGAAAAGCAATTTGGATGTTTTTTGCTACCAGGATATGTAAAACTTGAAAGTACATGTCCAACCTTTCAATTTTCAATGCACCCTGTACCTAGGGCCTACTTTGGGGTAACCTATATGTAATAAAAGGCAACTTTAAGGCTTATCGAGGGAGTTTTAATGTCAAGTCGACATGGCAGTTTAAAACTGCAGTCAGGCTGCAGTGGCAGACCTGGGACATGCTTTAAGGTACTACTTGAGTGGGTGGCACAATAAGTTAATAAAATATGACAATTGGGTATAAGTCAATTTAACCAGGTTTTACAGGAGTGGGCACACATATTTTAGCACTGATTATCAGTGGTAAAGTGCACAGATCTCTAAGAGCAACAAAAAAGAATTCAGTAAAAAGTGGAAGCAAAAAGGCAAAATGTTTGGGGGCGACCCTGAAGAGAGGGCCAGGTCTAACAGTGAGTCTATTTATGCAACTTATAATTATGCAACTTCTAAAGCACGCAAATACCCTTGGGTGTCTCTGCGCTGCGGACTGGGCAGAGGAAGGCTGACATGACTGGCTATTGTTTGAAGAGCCAGGTATTTTGTTGTTTTCGGAATGTGAGCAGAGTGGGACATGGTATTGGGATTCCCTTTACAGTCATGGTGCCTCCCTCTTTGTAGATCTTACTTGCCTACACTAAATCCAAACACATGGCCAACAGTAGGTTAACCAACTATGAGCAGATAATCCTTGCTGCTGAAATTGGTATGTTAAAAAGTTGTTCATGTATTAATCTTGCTATGCTGTTACCTGGGGGTCAGTGTTTTAAAAGCTTCAGCTTTCTGTCCATCATCTCCTTGTGTTTGCTTTGTTTGCCATAGGTTGGCAGGGTATGGCCAGACGTGGGGTCCGTTGCTCACTTTGCCACTGGATTCAAACTAGCCTGGCTGATGAGGGGTGTTACCCCACAACCGGTCCCAGTATGCTGGTTTCTGGTCCAGGGAAGACCTGGCTTGGTAGTTCGGGCTGGGCTATTCCCATGAGGAACAGGGTCAAGACTGATTTGCATATGGCTGGGCCTAAGTTGGGTTGGCGAAGTGAGCTAAAGAACGAGGATGGATTCAACCCAGATCTAAAAGTGACTGGGGGTGAGTGTCTGAAAAGCTTCAGTGCTCCGTCCATCATCTCCTTTTGTTTGCCATGCTATTACCTTTGCCAGCTGGGAATGAAAGATGATGTTTAGGCAGATCCAGTCTATCTGGATGTTACCTAATTGTGTACCAAACCAAGTCTAACATTGAAGATGCCCTTCTAGAAGAGCATGACTTTATGTTGTTTGTGGACATCTATTGTTTGAGAGGTGAGAGAGGAATTTCGAAAGCAGCCTGTGCCAATTTGCCCCTAGAAGGTGCAGTGAAAGACGCCTGTTTGTGTAATGTAACTTCACAATTAAAGAGTCCCCATCTACAGTGATAGTCAATATAGGTTTAGTGTGGTCCACCACTTTGGGCAGTTGTGGTCCCATTGGGTTTTCATGACTGTTGAAAAGTAGGATCTGCTTCTAATGGTTACCCCCACGTTTTGCTAGATGTCTCACTGTTTTTGGCTAATCTGACTGGGATCCTGCTAATCAGGACCCCAGTCCATCGGCGTTCTCCCTTAAATTGACATAAATGTACATTGGTACACTACAGATTGGATACTGGGGTACTGCAACCTGTGTAAGCTGGTGCTTGCACCACCTACATCCGATATAGGTTCACTATATCTATTGGTCTCTACACTTAAAACTTATTAGTCACCCCAATAGCCGACCTTACCAATCCTGACGGCAGGGTGCTGGGTTTTATGTGAGAGGGTGCCCGTGCATGAACAGAGCATCTCTGCAGCCTTCGGAGACCATTCTCCCGGGTTGTCTGGTCTGTGACTCAGCCGGACATATAGGTGGAGGTGCATTATAACCTTGTGGTAAAAGCCATTTAAAAAACGGATGCATAAAAACATATCATGTTTTGTATCCAACAACTTGGAATCATACCTCCACACCAGTAACTGGCGTGGTAGGTATGATTCCACCCTTCAGAAGCGAGCTTCGTGTAGTCACTGGTCTAGCTGGTGCCAGCCTTCTCAACCTAGGCAGCACAAAATGGATGCTGCCAACCAGAGACACATTTCTGCCTTCCTGCTGCTGAGCCAAGCTCGAGCAGAGGAGGGCAGCACAATAGGCATCCTGTTTCAGGGAGGTGTGACCACCTCCCGGACAGAATTTAGTGTATTGGGGCTGGGTGGGTGCACCCTGAGAGTGCCTGAAAGTCTGCACCTGGGGCACATTGGCTCCTGCTCCGGTGCAAAACTGGACAAAGGACATGGGTGTAGCCACCCCTCCCCTAGGAGGGTCCCCCGAATCTGTTCAACCCTCTCCCGTGGGCAAAGAAAGGCTTACCTGGCTGTAAAACTTTAGAATTTATGTGTACAAGATTCTACAAGAAGAAACCACTGACCTTTTTGACCGTCTGGAGACTATGGACTGCGCTGGACCTTGACTGGGCTCAACTTCGTCCCACTTTCTGTCCGAAGCTTAGTTTGTGTCTTTGCTCTATACAGGCTCTGCACAGGACCTGTGGTGCACTAAAGTCAACTGAGGAATCTCCCTTGGAGTGAAGGAGTCACTCCCCTGAATTCGCAGGCACCTAATGGCAACAGACCAGTCTGCTGCTCCCGAGCTCCTGTGGACTTTGAAGATTTCAGCAACACAGGAGGTGGGTTTCTGAAGGTCGCTGAGGTTGATCTGCCCTCTCATCAAGTTTGAAGCCAGTATCCCTCGGGGGAACTGCATACCCCGAACCCCTGTGCACCGCGTCCATTTGCAAGTGCATATGCGTATTGGCAATTCCAGAGCTTGTGCATTGGACTCCGTGTAGTCCTGACCCTGAGCTGTATTTTCCCCAAAGAATTCCAGCCTCTTCGTACTGAGTACTTCGTGGGCTGGTGCTTTGCAATTTTGCTTGAGGTCCCCTCGCAACTCCTGGTCATTTGACCTGTGGGTCCTCCTGAGGCCCATTTTGATTTCTCTTGGGCTTTCCTGGTTGCTCCAGACTTGCCCTGACTCCCCATTGATTGGTGAGTCCCCTGGACCTTGCTGGTCCACACTGTTACCTGTTTGACCTTACTGCGTGGGTTGCTTTTGCCAAGACTTATTAGTGCTCCAGCCAGACACCGACCCCTCAGCACTTGACATCCTTTGTGGAACAGCTTGTATCCGGCTCCTGGTCATCTTTGACATTTCCTGGTCCTCGTGGCTGCAGAGTCAAACATCCCTTCATCGCACCTGAAGCACCCGACATCGCTGGGCATTCGTCTACTGAGCCCCTGGTCACTCTGAAGTGACCCAGACTCTGTCCCCTCTGCTTTCTGGTTCCTTCCTTCCAGAATCCAGGCTTGCATTCCACTGAACCCTTTTCACCTTCACAGCAGCAGAACTTCTTTGCAGCCCTCCTTTGAGTACGACAGCAGTTTCCGACGCCACTTCAGACCTATGCACCCGGCTCCTCTGGGATAGGTAACTTGGGTACCTCAGTATCCATGGGTTGGGTGGCTTTGCAAACTCTTAAGTTCCAAGGGGTTCGCTTGAAGTCCTCCTAGAAGGGTCCTTAAACTTTAAAAGTGTAACCGGGACTTCCCCATAAAATTGTACGGAGCCTGTGGTTGTGTTCCCCCACTGCACCAGGCCTCCGTGGGGGTCCCGGTCTACTCACCTTGGCTGGTTCCTTGGGGTCTCAGCGATTCTACGTGCTCCAGACCTTGTCTTAATCTCAGTCGTGACTGTTATACCACTATTTTAGTATATGGTTTGGTCTCTCCCTGGACCCCACTGTGTATTGTGCTACTTACAACTGTTCTATTGATCTTGTATTGTGTGCTTTGTGTTCTATCCGCAAGTAGAGGATAGTAGAGAGTATTATATTAATAAATACATATTTTTTATAAAACAACTGTGTGGTTCCCTTTCATTAAGTCTTTCAGGAAGTGATATTGTTTTCCACAATTGTCTTTTTTATTATTTTGATTCATATTTTTCTCATTCAAGAGAAACCATGGTAGCCTTTTCACCAAATAAGCGTAGAGCAATGTTGGTCACTGTATCATTCATTTCTATCTGTGAGAAACAGGATGAGATCAAGTATGGAAAGAACACTGGGCTTTGATTGCTCATTGCCTAGTGGGAAACCTGAAGATTGTATAAATTGGAAGGAATGTAGAATAATAATAGTGTGAAGCTTGATAGTTGGTTAGATCACTTGCCCCTGTCCACCTTTGCAGGCAGACATTATTTCTCATCTCATGAAACCAATGCTCCTTGTTTTTCTGCTCATAGAGATACTCTCGAGGACAAGAATATTTCCTCTCATTCTCACTGGATCCTTTTTCTGGTTGCTTGCCCAATTCTGTATTTGCTGACAGCGGGTGCTTCTGAATTTCCCTCACCTGTCTACAACCTTGGCTTAGAATTAGTTTTTTTTTATGGAAACTAGTGTTCTCTCTGTTGCCTTTCATAATGGAATGATTCATATTACTAATTAAATTGCTTGGATTATATTCATGTATGATGTATGTAGGTGGCTCTCGATTTATGCCTAAATGATTTAATTGAAGATTGTAACTTTACTAATCTGGGAATAAACCAAATGCTTTTCAATCTAATCATCTCTGTTGTAACTGTCTGGAAAAATCTGCTTCACTGTCAATGAAATGGTAATTCCTTTGTGATGGCAGCCTCAGTTCGAGACAACAACCCCTCAGCGAAGAGCCAAGATTGCGTCAAGTTAGTGTGGTGCAAATACCATCCGTATCTTATCCACAATCATAGGTTGGCACCAAACAGTCACTTAGAAGAGTGGTAGGTGAGCATAAATTAAACAGAGTTACGATGAATTATAGAAAATTCAAACAGAAACATTAAAATGAAAACTAATGAATTTTAATAAAGTTAGGTTAGGGACGAAGGATGATGAAAATGTCAAAGTGGGGAAACTGGAACAGCAGATGTAAATAATTTGCTGAAAAACAGAAAGCTCGGATGGTTGATTGCAAATTAAGTCTCTCCTGGATTTGGCTTTGCTGTTGGAACAAATATTTTATTGGATTACCTCGCCTGAGAAACATAGATTGATTCTCAGTTTTTATCTGTAAGGAAGCAAGGTTTTTCCCCAATTTGGGAGAAATTATGCTTAGAATGAATGTAATTATCTGGGGCTCTGGGGAGTGTTTGATGTGGGTTGTGAGTTTGGGCCCCTCAATCCACCACTATGACAGCAAGTTCTGGATGGAATACTGACCTTCCCAACTCAGTGCTTTTTTGTGCATTTCAGTATTTCTAAGGTTTGAACTAGCTCTTTAACAACTGATTGTTGTATACACAAGAAATATTGTTGAATGCACTTTTTCACTTGTCCAGGGAGCCCAGACAACTGCCACGATCCAGTTTTCTAGGTACATTTCTTCTCCACGCTGTTGGGCCCTGCCAGAAACAAGATGTAAAGTTATGTTAGCAGTTTAGCTCAAACATAACTCATTTGCGGCACTATCGGAATGCTGAACCCTTTTAATCCCCAGTGTGGGCAAATATAGTATCCAGGATGTTATCCTGCAAGGCAAGAAGGTATCTGTTAGAATTGGGGGTCTCTGGTTGGCACAGGTAGGTACTTGTGACAAGCAGGGACCCTCTCCTATAGTCAGGGCAAGGAAATTACTCTCTCCAAATAACCCCTGCTCACCCTCTAGGCGGCGTGGGGCGAGCAGTCAAGGCTTATTTCAGAGGCGGTGTAAGTTAAGCAGTTGTGACCACATATAGTAACCCAGTGACAATACTACAAATGGACAACACACAGGTTTTATATAAAAAAATATGTATACTTTATATAGAGTTTATCACAAGACCAATAAATGACAAAAAGAATCCACAGTACTATTAAGTTTCAAGAGTTTAGGTTTAAAAAGGCTTAATTCAAGGTTCTGTGCGAGGTGGTAGCCTCGTCCGGTTACAGCGTTGCTGAAAAGAACACAGAGTCTAACAAATCCAACAGACCGCGGCGGACAGACTCAGTCACAGTACCTTTTCCTTGAGGTGGCCGGCACCGGATGCCCGAGCCGGTTCCAGGGTTTGTCGTGGTGTAGAAAAAGAAAGCAATGCAGGTCACGGTGTCCTTCCAGTCACGGTGCAGGCTACGGCTCATTGACGGCGTCGAGACGGAGTCGGTGCGCTCAGAGCTTGCGTTGTTCGAGGCGGACGTTGCTCGTTGCGGTGCTTCCAGCTTTACAGTTCAGCGACAGAGCCGGAGTTCGGGAGCTGGCGTCGATCAGTCCGGACAGCGGTGCGAGTCGGGCGGTGCATCGCAAAGCGTGCGAGGAAGCGCTCAACTCCGGTGCGGTCACAGGACTCGAAGTCATCCGCAGTGACCACGTCGGTCAGAACAGTTCGGTTCGGTATAGGGAGGCGTTGCACGTCGCGGTGTCCTCCCTGTTGCGGTGCAGGCTACGGCACGTTGACGGAGTCGGTGAGCGCAGAGCTTGCCTTGTTCGAGGCGGGCGTTGCTTAGTGAGGTGCCTACAGGACAACGGGCGGGTTGTGAGAGTCGGTCACAGCTGGTGAAGTCCTGGCTGGTGAAGTCCACTGGTCCTGGGACTTCCGTCAGGGGGCAAGCTCTCTTCCAAGCCCTTGGAGATCTTTGCACAAGTTGAAATGAAAAGTCCACAAAGTCTATCTCCTCCCTTTGGCAGCAAGGCAACCACTGCAGGCCAATCCCCCAAGCAGCACTTCAGCTTGGGAATAGCCTCTCCTCAGTTTCTTCAGGTTCCTTCTCCTCAGCAGAGGTTTTCATCTTGTCAGTTCCAGGAGTGATCTAATTTCATGGGATCAAAGTCCCAATATTTATACCCCCAAATCCTTTGTTCTCTGAGGAGAGAGGGGCCTGTGCCCAGTTCGAAAAAGTTCGTTTACTCTAGTGTGCTGTTATGCGGAGGATTCTGCACGCATCCTTGAATGGAAACCCGAGTGAACTTTGAAGGGGATTGTTTAAAAGACACCGCTCAACCCGCTCCATGGCGCGCGGCAAGTCATTAAATTAAATGGTACACGGATGGACAGCGAGGAGCTTTCCCGCTTTGTTCGATTTTCGGATATATAAACGAACCTAGGAGGTCTTATTTAAAGGCAGTTTTCCCGATTAGCGACTTGGAAGCAAGAAGTCACTGCCAGCAAATTGTTTTGGCTCCTTTTGGTTTCACCCTCATATATGATGTGAGTTTTCTGTCATGAATAGAAGCGTTCCCATGCATAATCAGCACCTAGGATCACTGCCGCGTGAATAGGATAACGCTCTCTTGGCAATAGGAGCCCTTGGCCCAACATCAGTTTCAGACGGAGCCGCTAGATTCACCGTGCTTCGTGTAGGTGCCCCTTTTTGTACTCCCACACCCCACCACCACCCGTCCTGAGGAAGACCCCGCTGTAGGGCAATACCGTTGCCTGCGAAACTGGGGTCGAAACGTCGACATACTGTTATCCTTTCTTACCTGTGGGCAAACTGATCACTTGTGGACTGTGCCTGATTATTACAGGCTAGGATTTTCTCAACCTATGAGTTGATATATGATAATGTATATATATCCAGTGTGGCACTATATGTTCAAATATTGATGAGACCACATATTATGCTATTCCTTTATGACTAATTTAAACCTATGCTGCACAATTTTCCTTTCTTCACCTTCCCCCCCCCCCCCCCCCCCCCCCTTTTTCTGGGCTTATCATGAAATGTTTTGAATTGTATTATTGCGAAAAGGATATGGTAATGAATTTACAAGGAAGGATGTATATTAAATAACATTCTTTGAAGTCTATGTTTATGAGGTTAATTTTGCTGATTTGTTTGTCTTAATTTGCATATAGCCAGGTTCTGAACTGGTGTGATGCAGTGAGCTAAATTACGGTGTTGGATCTAGCCCTGATCTCTTGACTGGGTAAGAGTGGCCTGCTTAATTCAGACACTCTGTTCATCACCACCCCCTTTTTTGAATCGTGGCTAATTAGGAGGCAGCAAGAAGATTGACACTGAAACGAACGAATGATAAGCTATGGGTGGGCTCCAAACCTTATATTGTGAACAATAGTGTCTCCCAAGTGAGAGTGCATGCTACTTTTTTGAAAAGTCTGATTGCTATTAGCTCACCTGTAAGTATCCAAACTAGAAACTCTACACCAACACTTGTAGAGAGGGCTCAAAGGATGAATGTGTCCAGACCTCACTAAGACCCCTGAGTAGATGTAATTGTGTCCCATTTGCATTGGCATTGTAGCAGTGTATTTAGCCACAATGCATGCAAGGAAAATGGGCTTCTTTGCCCCACTTTGAGTGGTAAAAACCAACAGTATGGGGTTGCAGGGACCCCTAATATCCCTGTGCCCCAGTAACTCTTATATCCCTGTGCCCCAGTACCCCTTATATCCCTTTGCCCCAGTACCCCTTATATCCCAGTGCCCCAGTACCACTGTACCGCTTGCATTAATGATTGCTATGGCAGCCAATTAAGAGCGTGGGTCCTTCCACCAGGAGATGAGTGCAAACTGCACTTGTCCTAGTTCTGCAAGAGGCAGTTAACACCAGCATACTTCACAAGGGTCAATACCTAGTGCAAAGCATCTCCTCGTGTTATTCCCCATTACTTACCACCAAGATAAGCCATGTGGGAAAAACAGCTACCTGTTGTAATCTCCTGGATCTAAATGACCATATGGATATGTTAAAATAATGTAACTTTTAAAAATCAGCAGCATGGTAATTCCTAGTCAGAGTAAACCCAAGCAATGGACACGTGCAGGCAGATTAACATTTTTACCACGCTTAACATTAACATACACGAGGGAAAAGAATGTTCGGAGAAGTATGCAGCCTTTCTCTCTCTTCCCTGGAGCTTAGGAAATAGTAAATTGGCCCTAGTGGGACCATTGGCTAACAGATATAATCATGCTAAAGCATAATTGTACTAGAGAATGACTGCCGGAAGGTACCAGCATGCTCCATTTCACAGTATTATGTGAAAATATTGTTTAATGCGTCATCTTAGTCGAGCGTAATTCAATGAGTAGACATATGCTAAGAAAGATAAAATAAAACATAAAAAAAACAAAACAATTTCTACACCACTCCGAAATGTTATATTTCTTTGATATTTAAGGGAAGTAGCAATTGCTGCAGTTTCTACCAGATGTCTGAAGGTTCTAAACATCTTTAAACACTTGTAGAAAATGACTTATGTTGAGGTGCAGCATATCTATTTTGTAAATTTCTATCTCCAGAATGCAAAGCATTCTTCCCCGCAAAAGTGCAATCGCTGTCTCACACAATGAGTTCGTGCACACAACTGATCTGAGCCAAAATATGCTCTAAGCTATGTCCTGGTCCATGCCCTATCTGTCAGTATTCCACTCCTAAAATTATGTCCTGTTTACACCATGTCGAGGAGTTAAACACAAGCCTCGACTATTCCATTTGAAGGAGTAGGCGCTCAGAATCCTAAGCTACGAAGTTAAGAAACCCTAAACCTGGAAAAATATCCATATGGAGAATCTGTGTAGTGAGAAATGGCACGTATGAGGGTACACATGGTTTCTAACGAGAAAAGTTAATGGTAGACGTGCTACCCTAACTTGCCCCTTTGGTGCACTTGGCAGTGTCCTTGCTTACATGGGCATCATGCGACATGAAGGAAGCAGCAAGACAGAAAGTAAAGAATTCTGTCTGTGTCTTGTCTATTTTTTCTACTCTTTATACTCACCACAGCCTACGGCACTAAACTGGAGAATGTTGGTGGGTTAAGGATATGACATTAGATGGACCCCCTAATTTCATAAGGTGATCACAAGTTTGATGTCTCTCCAGCATCCCCATACAATGTTGTCAATGAGCATTCAAGGATGCACAAAATACTGATGTAGTTTGGGCATGAAATGCACTAGCCTATATGGTGCCATCGTTGGTCTTGCAGGAGCAACATGCAGCCACTACACCCTCACTCACTTGCAACTACTGAAATGAAATATCAAACCGTGAGCAACACACCTGAGTGGGACAAAGGTGACTGGGGCACATTGAAAGAGAACATGTCCATTGTCCTGCCTGGTCAATACTCCTTGAGTAGGGATGCGTCCACAAGCTTCTCATGTCCCCTGTGCTGGCCGTGATGTCCTAAACTATGGTGGAAAAGGCAGCAGCTTATCCAGCCATCAGTACTTCACTATGGATAAGTCTACATTTGTTACATTATGTTATGTTTTAAGGATTTGCAGAGTGTCTGGTTACTCCAAAGAGTGTCCTCACGCTTAAGGAAGCACCAATCCACAGTCAAATAGAGGTGAAGATGTCAAAGACCCAGAGGCTCTACTTGCTTTGCCTATACAGCCAGGTCTTGACATTTTTACGCAAACTTGCTTCTAGAGGATTGAGTCGCAGAGCCAATGGCTTTGAGTTCCTGAGTTTAGCTGCAAAAAATCTAAAGGAACTGCCCCCTGGTGCTTTCTACCCACTCTAGAATTACAGTCAGTGCCGCTTCACCAGACTGAAGGTGCCTAGAGGGGTTATAGGTTTGAATCAGAGGAAACAAATAGCTTGGACCCCTCTGATTCAGTATCAAACGAGTAAAACATAGTGCCTTAAAAGAGACTCCATGCTTAAATAGAAGCCAGTGGAGTTCCGCAAGACCCAGACTAATGGTCATCCATTTTGGTCTTGTTAACAGCATCTGGGCAGCTGCATTCTGAATTCTCTGAAGCATACCCAGCCTGCCCATAGAGCCTCCCAGATAGAGTACAGTAAATTAATCAAGCCAGGACACTAATAGCTCTTGAATTACCGTCTTTTTTACCGAGTCTGGCAGGAGCCCTAAGATCTTACTTAGCAACTTTAACACTCCAAAACATGTACCAGTCGTGACCTTGATCTGCCACTCAAAAGATAGCTTTGCATCATAAAGGATATCCAGATTTTTTACTTTTGGTTTAGGATTTGGAATGGGGCCAATTCCTTCGGCCACCACGCGGAGGATCATATTGAGGGCCATTTCCCAATCCCCAAGACCTCTGTCTTGTCTGAGTATAACTTCAGACAACTAGTATTCATCCAAACTGCAGAATCTACCAGGCTGGATTTGAAGTGCGCTGCGGCCCTGCCATCATTCTTTGCCAGAGTGATGATTAACTGAGTGTCATCAGCATATGACACGATCCTCACCACATCCCGTTCGATTATGTCTGCCAGAGGACGAAGAAACAGGTTAAACAAGATAGGGCTCAGAGTGGATACTTTAGATACACCCTGCTGGAGGGGGATAGTCTCAGAGGTGAAGGGTTTCTGAAACATCTGAAAAGAGCACCCAAGTAAAAAATCAGCAAGCCATTAATAAGCTCTTCCTCTTATGCCCTATGATCACAGCCAGTCTAGCAACAAACCATGAAATACCATGTCAAATGCTGCACTCAGGTCTTACATGACAAGTGCAGCAGACGCAGCGATTTTGGCCGTAAGATGCGATTAACGCTCCTGATGTTAACTTGTGTTTAAAGGAAACTTTGACTTTTTAATTTGTGCTGTGTGTACTGTATTTTAAAATTACCTGGCAAGCTTGATCCCTGACTGCTCCTGACCCCGTTCCGCCACGGGAAAGTGCCGATTGAGCGGAGGGTCGCATAACGAGCAACACAACTTTCGGCCTGATCCCTCACTTCCGGGGGTTAGCGCTCCAGTTACCACGGACTCTAGGCTATATCAAGACGCCTTGGCAGACGCTCTGGCAGCGGACGTGGCGATTTTGGCCGTAAGACGCGCTTAGCGCTCCTGATGTTAACTTGTATTTAAAAGGAAACTTTGACTTTTTAATTTGTGCTGTGTGCACTGTATTTTAAAATTACCTGGCAAGCTTGATCCCTGACTGCTCCTGACCCTGTTCCGCCGCAGCAAAGTGCCGATTGAGTGGAGGGTCGCATAACGAGCAACACAACTTCCGGCCTGATCCCTCACTTCCGGGGGTTAGCGCTCCAGTTACCACGGACTCTAGGCTATATCAAGACGCCTTGGCAGACGCCCTGGCAGCGGACGCAGCGATTTTGGCTCCTGATGTTAACTTGTATTTAAAAGGAAACTTTGACTTTTTAATTTGTGCTGTGTGTACTGTAGTTTAAAATTACCTGGCAAGCTTGATCCCTGACTGCTCCTGACCCCGTTCCGCCGTGGGAAAGTGCCGATTGAGCAGAAGGTCGCATAACGAGCAACACAACTTTCGGCCTGATCCCTCACTTCCGGGGGTTAGTGCTCTTTCCTCCACCCCGTCTTGGGCTATTTCATATGGAGATCAGCAGGAAGCGCAGCGGATGAGCACAGCGAGCACGCCGGTGGTGCGCCGAAGGCGGGCCAAAGGCAAGCCCGTCTGTACCCGTCCGGGCCAGGACCAGGGGCCAGCTATAATGGCCAACAGACCACCTATACCTCCTCGGATCTCCTCAATTTGCAACATGAGGGGCCTATTACCCCTCATGCTAAGATGGCAGCACTCAATTCAGGTATTTTAGTCCCCAGGCTCGCCCCCTCTGGCCTACACCCGCAGCAGACTTCTATCTCGCTTTCTGGGATCCCTCACCATCCCTCTAGACCTGCACCTTCGGTCTCAGCCCCTTTTGCCATCACTTACCTAAATACTCGCTCGATGGTGAAACACCAATTCGAGATTTTTCAACTTCTCGATGCCAACAACATCGACATCCTCCTCTTATCGGAAACCTGGCTGACGGATGATTCCGCACCTGACATTCTAGCTGCAATACCCGCCGGGTATTATATACTTCAATACAACAGATCCCAGGGTAAAACGGGTGGCGGAGTTGCAGCTATCATTCATCAAAAGCACAAATTTACCATCTTAGAGAGGGTTAGTCTCCCTTGAGTTGATAGCCTCATTTTGAAATTCGCCTCCCCGAAGTTCTCCTTTATTTGTGCCCTCTTCTACCGCCCCCCTAACCATATGCCCCTGTTTTCTCAGCTCTTCGGAGAATTGGTCTCTCAACTTGCCATTAATCACGCCAGGATCATCATCATTGGCGATTTCAATTACCGGCCCTCAGATTTCCGTGAAAGTAACTTGTCAGTAGAGTTCTCGGATATCCTCTCCGATTTGAATTTTTCCCAACTTGTTCACAAAGCTACCCACATTAAGGGGCACATCTTGGATCAAGTATGGGCCTCTAATACTGCTATCACTCCTCCCATAATTTCCCCATGTTCTTGGTCTTATCACTTTTTTATTTCCTTTACTATGACTCATATTCCTTCTGTCCCACTGACCCCAGCCAGCAATCTTTTAGCCCAAAACTGGAAGCGGGCCGATCAGGAAGAATTTCATATGCTTCTGGCTACTCCTGCTCCTAAGGAACAGGCCTCTATCTCATGTCAAGCGTCCAACCTTGACAGCTGGCTAGAATTAGCCAGCGATAAGGTCGCCCCCCGGAAAAAAATTAAAACCAAACGCCCCCACGATGCTCAGCGACAGTTCTCTGAGGAACTAAAAAAGTAAAATTTTGGCCCTCCGGCAGGCTTAACGCCGTTGGCGGCGTGTGTATACCCCTGAGGAGAAAACTGCTTATGTAACCTTATTAAAACATTATAAAAACTCTATTCTCCAGACCAAAACAGCATATTTTTCCCAAAAAATCATTAATTCTTCTTCTAAGTCCAAGGACATTTTTTCGATCGTCAATGAGCTCACACAACCTGACCGGGTACTGGCTACACCTGTCCCCTCACAGACTCTGTGTGACTCACTGAATGCTTTTTTTATCAATAAAATCATTACTATTAAAAATAATATCTCTCCCCTTACCCCGTCTGCTGCTCCTACTACCACCTGTAAAAACTCAGCTGTGTTGGACCACATTCCCTTGATTTCTAAGGCAGAGTTTTTGACTCTCTTGAATAAAGTAGGTTCCGGCTCTCCGAACGATTGCTACCCTCTCCATATCCTGAAAGACGCTTTCTGCGCCTGCCCTGATCCCCCACTTTCACTACTCAACAACTCTCTAGCTACAGGCATCGTCCCGGACACCTTTAAATGTGCCGCAGTAGTGCCTATCCTGAAAAAAACCTAATGCTGATCCCTTGGTGCTGAGCAATTTTCGTCCCATCTCTCTGCTCCCTTACCTCAGTAAAATCTTTGAGGCTCATGTGACTAATTGTCTTAGCTCATTTATTGAGCTTTCCCAATTTTTGGACCCCCAGCAGTCAGGTTTCAGGCCGGCACATTCTACTGAATCGGTCATTGTGGCTGTAATGGATGAGCTTAGGAGGGGAGCCGATAATAACATCACCCAGGCACTGGTGCTTTTGGATCTATCGGCGGCCTTTGACATGGTCGATCATGATCTCTTGATCGACCGTGTCAACAATGCTGGCATCCAAGGTTTGGCTCTCAAGTGGATTAGATCTTTTTTACATTGTCGCTCTCAGGCTGTTCACTTGTCCACCTTCTCAGCTACTCCAATGCAATCGACTTGCGGGGTCCCCCAGGTCTCCGCCCTATCGCCTCTTCTATTTAATCTTTACATTCAACCTTTGATCTGCTCTCTACGCAATAGCCCGGTCACCATTTTCAACTACGCTGATGACCTTCAACTGGTTTTAATTCTCGACTCTACCCTTGCTTCCATCACCAATTTTCAATCCATCATGCTCTCTATCGGCGAATGGATGGGTCAAAGCCAATTGAAACTTAACCCTGACAAAACAGAGCTTGTTCTAACTGGAGGGCTCCTCAATCCTTGGAACCCCAGTTTTTGGCCATCTTCCTGGGGCTCTCCTCCCCCCGCAGACTCTGTGAAGAGTCTTGGGGTTATCATCAGCAAAGATTTATCATTAAAACCTCAAATTAACGCAGTAACTTCCTCATGCTTTTTCCATCTTCGGAGAATCCGGAAAATCTGCAGGTTCCTGACCACTGAGGCCCTCACACTTGTCATCATGGCCCTGGTTACCTCTCGCCTCGACTATGCCAACGTTCTTTACGTTGGCATCCCGGCATATCAGCTCCACCAATTACAACTGGTTCAGAACCAAGCAGCGAGACTGATTTTCCATCAACCTAAACATCAACATGTCTCCCCCTTGTTGAAGAACCTTCATTGGCTTCCAGTGACCAAACGCTGTATTTTCAAACTTGGCTGCACCATCTTTAATTCACTATCTGGTCAGGGCCCTGCCTTTATCACTTCCAGGATTCATCGGTATGTTCCCTTCCCCGTAACCTTCGCTCTTCCCACCATAACCTTCTTTCCGTCCCCTCTTTCAAACGGAAAAAACATGGGGGCCTTAGGTTCTAATTTCTGGCACCCAGGCTATGGAATCTCTTTTCACATGAACTTAGGTCAACTTCCAGTTATACCCTATTCAGAAAATCCTTGAAAACTCACCTGTTTCGTCAAGCCTATGAATAACAACTGCACACTGTCTCCCATCATCGCCCTTCCGCTCCTAGCGCCATGAAACCGCTTGGTGTCCGTGCGCTGTATAAATAATTTTTACATTACATTTGCCCTTTATCAGCCACTTTTCATAGCGACTCAGAAGCTAAGAGTGCCGATTCCATGCTGTATTGTGGCCTGAAGCCAGATTGTGTCTCATGAAGAAGGCCATTCTCATCAATGAACTTCATAGGTTGGGAATTTACATGCTTTTCAGCAATGTTTGCAAGGAATGGAAGCAAAGAGATAGGCCGAAAGCTCTCTGGTTTTAAGGAGTCCAAGAACTGCTTCTTCAAAAGAGGAACAACCATGGCATGCTTCCATACCACAGGAAGTTGACATGCTGCAAAAGATAAACTGAGTAGAGTGCATAGTGTAGGAGCAAGGACAGTAAGCCCCAGGGCAAGAATAACCTGTGGCCCAGGGTCAAGAGGAGAGCCAGATTTGATTTGGGCCGCTAGGAGGCACATTTTGTCCACTGAAATGTTCTCTAAAGAAAAATAACTTTCTGATAAAGGAGAAGGAATCCACTTTGATGGAGAGTGTCTATAAGTCCTAGCGCTTTCTGGGAAGGAGGCACAGAGAGACGATATTTCATCAGAGAAGAAATAAGCAATCTGTTTGCAGCTGCTGGTGGTAGGAGCTCTGACCGAGGACACAGCATTCAAGTACGTGAAGAATTTGATTATTCTAAAAATCTTGAGAGAAGAGTTCTTTGCTCATCTATTCTCTGTGCAAAAAACGAGACTGGGCTAGTTTGATCTCCTTATGATATTCCTTCAGGGCTTGAAGGTAAATATCTTTTTCTACAATTCAATAATATTTTGCCATTTACGTTCTAGGCGTTTGCATGACTTTTATATCAGATGGAGGTCTGGTGTAAACCAGGAGACAGACAGTCGGGAGCGAGAAATGGTACGAGGTTTCCATGGGGCTACAGAGTCTAAGGCTTCGTCAATCTAGGCCGAGGCCGGATGATTAGCAACCTTGGGACAGAACTCTAAGCATATAGGCCATTTGTTCAAAGCAGATGTAAAAGCCTCTTGAGTAATTAATGTCCAATTCCGAAATATAACAGAGTGGGTAGGAGGAGGTGTCAGCAAAGGAGACGTCTCAAGAATCTGAAAGGGAAAAAGAAAGTGATCGGACCACGCAATGGGAACCGGGAGAGCAATTTTGACTATGGCAAAGTTGGCAAAAATAAGATCAAGGGATTTGCCCCTGAGTGTGAGGGGTCCCTGCACCGGCTGTTGAGAGCGAAAAGTCTTTAAATCCTCCGTTAGGCTTATCACTGGATGAGAAGTCAGCTCATCAAAATGAAGATTAAAATCTCCTAAGATTAGAAAGTTAGAATGCTGCAGAGCATATGCAGAATTTAAGTCCAATAAAGAAATGATAGAAGAGGAGGGAGGCCCGGGGGGGGGCTATAAATCAACAGGCCTCTAAGCGAGCAGCGGTCCGTTGGTGAAAGTGAAAAGAAGGCTGCTTCAGATCCATTGATCTGCACTTCAGAGAACCTGCAGCTCAGAATCTGTTTATATATCCCCGCCAGACCACCTCCCCTTACCTTTGGTCTGTCCAGTCTAAACATAACATAGCAAGTGGGAATAGCCTCCAAAATATCAGGAGCAGACTCAGCATGTAGCCTGGTTTCCATCGTAAAAAAGGTGATCGGTTGATGGTTGACTATAAGGTCGTCAATTTCAATTTTATGTTTGGGAAGGGACAGACAGTTCAGCAAAAACTATGTACAGTCAGCTGGTTGCTATAGTAGTTAGTGCTCTCCCGCCCTTCTGCAAGCTTTGTGGACAGCACAAAAGTACACTTGAGATATGCAATCTGACCTATGCCCACATTTACAGAATATTAAAACTGCAATGGGTGTGGCTATAATCAGTAAGGCTGAGCCCATCGATAAACAAAACACAAACAAATGCCAATACTGATGATTATTGAAATACCTTTTCAAGGCACAAAAACTACTAGTCAAAATGTGCCATGTTTAATCAATAAACTTTATTTCCTGCAAAATGTCATTCTTTTTCTTCTATCGACAATTTTACTAAAGGAAGAACACAGCCATAATTAATAAGAAAATCGGGAAAGCAAAACATCAATCAAAGATTTCATCTATGTACACCTCTCTCATACAAAGTAACACCACCATTCAAACATCTTTATACATTCAAACCACAAACCTTCACCCATACTACACACTACACAATCAAACTTGTACTCAAAAGATCCCTTTTAGTCCTAAACAAACATGCGTTCTTTTAGTAGAACGGAACACAAAGGAAAAAAGAGGTTGACGTGTTTCGAACCCCCCAAGTTGTGGGGTTCTCCTCTGGACCACCAAAAACTAAAAAAGAAAAGAGAAAAACAACAGTATGTTTGCATCTTCTAACTTGTTAGCAATCAATGAGAACTAGCTCTGGTTTAAGACTGTTTTAATGGTGGGCCCCAGGCAGTCAATAAAAACAAAGGCTATCGACGTGCACAGTAGGCTTATGGCCTCCGACATCCTGTGCGGTCAATTAGTTTCAGCCAGGCCTTTTCTTCTACTGGCTTTCGTCAGGACCTTATATGTGTAGGGCGTAACAGGGGTTAGTATGAGTTTGTCAGTGCCCTGTGTGTAAAGCACACGCTACGGTGCTTATTCGTGCAAGAGGTGTTTCCTCTCGAGTTGTACCTGTAGGGGGTAAAAAAGGACAGACATAACATTTAAGTAAAGGCTTCTTGTAGCGGGCTAAAAGCATTTAGTGAGACTGCGCCGGGTGCCTAGAGGTGACCACGGACAAGGTGGCAGTGTTGGCGTCAGTGGCGGGTAGTGAAAGTGTGGCCGGTCTCACATTATGCGTTAATATATGTGAAGTTAGGCCTAAGTACTGTGACCACATTTGGCGTAAACAGTGGTGAAGGAATAAGAAACATAAAATGGAGTTGCTTACACCTGATTTTAGCGAACAACTCAGTATGGAGCTCAGCCGGCTGCCAGGACCATGTGCACTCTAAATTGGGGGAAAAAAAAGGAAAAAGGCTGTTGGGGGAGGGGGGTAGTCTTTACCCAACAAGGTAACGTAAAAGAATGCACACACAAACACGGCCAGGGGCAGCATGAATGGTGGCTGTACCATTAGCAAAGTCGAGTTCAGCTACTTACTGCGCGATGTCGCTTGGCCCGCAATGAACCTGTTGTCCGGGCAGAGGCTCCGTGGGAAGTGAGCTTCAGTGTGGAGAGCGCTTAAATACCTGTGGAAAGCGCCAGGTGTTGCTTGTTAGCTGTGTCAGGTGTTCTGGCCTGGGCACGTGTCAAGGGGCGTGTTCAGCTTCCTGTTGTCTTGAGGAGATGCTTGTGGTAGAGAAAATAGAAGAAAGACTCGCATGCAGGTGTATGTAGCACTCTCTCTATTTATTTTCATAGTGCATTTGAAAGTCTAAATTGCTAACATGCGCGTGCAAATGTGTGGTTGTCTAGGGGAGTGCTAACTCATTTAGGGGAGTCGCGCTCCATCTGTGCACTATAATGGAGGGGCGCCCTCTCTATTTAGATGTAAAGCGGGAACTAGGTGGGGCTGAGGAGGTAACGTACGCTAATGTGC
Organism: Lissotriton vulgaris; assembly: GCF_964263255.1. NCBI lineage: Eukaryota > Metazoa > Chordata > Amphibia > Caudata > Salamandridae > Lissotriton > Lissotriton vulgaris. The sequence goes on along the minus strand of NC_141687.1, from coordinate 1,390,502,074 downwards.
TGCATATTGGCCCTGCCATAAATGGAGGTGATGAACCCACTGTGTGGGGGCTCATGGGAATGTGCAGGGGGATTACACATGGGGGTATACGTGTTCTTCAGGGAAAGGACATCGCGGGGTGTGTATACCCTGGCACAGGGTAGTGGGTCCAGACGGGCCGTGGAGTTTAAGTGCCCTGCCGGGTGCAGTAAGGTTCTCAGGGCATCAGTGGGCGGGATTTGATGTCGTCCCACAGAGTGATGGTTTAGCGCATTTAGAGAAGGGCCTATGAGTGAGTAAGTCACCCCCTAGGTGTTAGAGCCAGTACGTCGCACTGAGGACGTTTGGTGTTGGGACATGTAACAGGGCATGGTCATCCCTGGCCCTGCATGGGCCATGTTGGCAAAACCCTCAATCTATAAACCGGAAAAACATGGCACCAACACAAGCACACAAACTGCAATTCAACCAACCTAGTGTACTTGATTGAGTGTCCATGCCAGCTCCGATACGTGGGGATGACCACGAGAAAAGTACGCACCAGAATCACTGAACACAGAAGTACGATTCGGTGCAAAAAAAAAGCCAACAGAACATCAAGTCTTTGTGACAACTTTTTGTCCCAATTCAAATCTCCTAAGAAAAACTGGCATTTGATCCAAAATCTTGATCCAGCTTTTTCCAATGTGCCACTCTTCGCGTTCAAAAAAGAAAAAAGTTTATCTAATCATGTTGTGAGAGCAGCGTTCAAACCCCGCAATTGCCATCACTGCGACAAATGGTAGGCTTAGCTCCCATTACAGGGCACCACAGATGTGGTACTTGCATATGCTGTGATCAGACAATAGAATGCTCATTATTCAGCCATAACGGAAACCATTTGAAACACGATTCATTTACGAATTGTAAAACAAAAAATGTTATATATGGTGTCCTGTGCCCTTGTACTTTGTTGTACATAGGAAAGACCAATCAGGAGGTGCGACAACGCATCATTCAGCACAAGTCACGGATCAGGAAAAAGGTGAGCACTGCCCCATTAGTGAACCATTGGATTAAGGAAGCCCATTCGGAGCAAGATCTCCGTTGGACGGTCATTTCTAAAATCAAGAGGGACCAAAGAGAAGGGAACCCTGAGTTAAGATTATCTCAATGTGAGGCATTGTTAATCATTAGGTTTAACACAGCAAGTTCCGGGCTAAATGAAATTTCAGAAATTTTCAACTTGTAACCGTTTGAATTACAATACTGTTGGGCATCTTTGACACTGTCATTTACAGCACTATAATAATAAACTCGCGATACTAGAATGCATTTAAGGACCTCAGTGGTTTCCCACAAGCCTTTGCACAAACTTTTTTCCCCTAAATATTTCTGGGTGAGGTCATGGATTGTGTGAGCCATCGAGGAGGGGACGACAGCCCAAACCCTAATGTCTTGAAGAGGATAATCACGAGATTTACGAAGGTAGATGTTTTGGTACCTTTTCAAACAAAGGCGGTCTTTTCGTGTAAGACTGCAGGACGTAACGGAATCTTTTTGAATTTCTTTGTGTTTTTGACAGAACCAGCACTCTCGAAGTAAACGCTGTGTTTACGTGGCAGCAGCGACGACACACCAAGAAGGAGGCGCCGGCAATTCGACCCCAGGGCTGTTACTAAAATGTGAGACTTTTGCAAGTTTTCTTACACTTTAGAAACAATTCTTTTTTTACTCGCCGCTAAGTCTAATCAGGACTTTGTCGTTCACAGAATGCAAAGGGATGATTAAACAAAAGGGGTAACCCTGTGTCCCTCAGAACCTGGGTATGTGTGATTAAACAAAAAGGTGGTTCTGTCGGGTTTTTTAACGAATTACTTTAAGTAAAGGCTATGTTAGCTCGGAATAAATGAAACGCATGATAATCAATTACATTCAATTACACCTCTCTGAGAACAAATTTAGTTCAAAGTTTTTATGTATGAAAAAAGTCACAATTATAATACACTGGAATTTCTTCATTCCATTTCAGTTTCAATAAATGTTAAAAACAAGTGAAGAGTGACTGTTGTTGAACAAAGTGATTAGTGAAACAAATTCAGTGACACTTATTTACAAATTTATACAATATTGTACATGGGTAAACAAGGGGGGGGGGGAGAAGGAAAATTTTGGTTTTAGCGGTCAGAGTTCTGAGTGAATGCTCCAAGGACACAGATGGTTATTGCGCCTGTTCCCGGAGGTTTCTTGACCAATATTATGCGTCGACGTTTCGACCCTTAAGTGCCCCGATTGGTGGTCATGACGGGTCTTTATCAAGACAGGGGAAGGGTGGGGGACGGGGGGTCTGGGATCACAGGAGGGAAATTATCGCACCCTGGAGGGAAGCCTGAAGGTCAATCCCGTGATGAAGCTTTCACAGAATGCAAAGCGCAATACAATACATCAAGATTGCTTTGGGAGCATAACCCGCTTTAAAGAAGTCTAGTATCGCCTTGAAAGGTATATCGTTGACATTAGTCCCATTTCAGCCCAAGTTTTGCATTTTAAACAGTCGGAATGAATTACTGAGACATACCTGTTTCGTTTTTCAGAATTTCCGAAATATTAGCACGGTTGTCTCCAGCTCATAGTTGGCCTAATTGGATTGAGCCATACCACGGGAATCAGGTATGCTCTACTAATTGCGTGTAGTGATAGCTTGGATTTAGGTAGAACTCGAGTGACAACTTCGATTCTATATGTCCTTTCCATAGATATTTGATGCTCGTGACAAACCAAGAAACACCGTCCTGTGTTCGCACATCACCTTTTCCCACTGGTAAGACCTTTCTTGACTCATTTTCCTTGTTGCTGAAGCAGTGCAACTTCCATGACATCGGGTTTTATTTTGTGTTTAGTGTTGGTCTCTTTGATTTTTTCAGATCTCAATTTGAAACTTTATTGATCACTTTTTGGATCTACAAAATAGGTAAGATCTGAAGTAGTCTGTCGCTTGAAGGTGTTATGCTTATGAGTATGTTAGTTAGAAGTTGCAAACATACTGTTGTGGTACCCCCATTGACTTACTCAGCGGACCTTAGGACCGCTAGAGTGCAGCAGAGAGAGCAACACGCAGGACGCCAGAACGCCAGATCGCCATTGCTCCGCGGCGAGCCGTGCTGAGCTGTGTTGGCCGGGCCGAGTTGGGCAGACCCTGTCGGCTTTGTCACTCGTGGCTGATCCGCCTCGCCTGATTACCCACGGCCCGGGCGAGGCCTGATTCCCCACGGCCGCGCTGGACAGACGGAGCACCGGTCGGAGCGTCTGGCACCCGGCACTGGGGAGAGAGGGGAGACCCAGGAGAGCTGCGGCTCTGCGGTAAAACGGCAAACCACCGCGGGGGATCAACGCGGCCCCCTGTGGCCCCCCGCGGCATGCCATGGAGTCTGTTTCTGACCCAGCTGTGGTTTGTGGGAGGTGCCTGTGTGCAGGACGTACCTGGCAAGAAGGGGGAGACGCTACACCACCGCCGCCAACCCTGAGGAGGCACGCCGGTCGACAGGTGAGAAGTCGAATTGGCCCCTGGCCCCTGTCTTCGCTGTCTGGTGATTTAGCTGCTGGCGGTGCGCTGGGCTGAGGCCAGCACTGTATCAATTGCTTGCAGTTGCTCGGAGCCTAGGGGTGTGACGCCTCAGGTGGTGCAGTTTACGGACTGATTGACCGCTGGTCACCTGATCACTGGCTGCGGCTGGGCCTGTCTGTCGCTGAAGCAGCTCACAGGACCTTCAGCCCACAGCCGGTCTACTCCCTTGCGCCGCTCAGAGACTCAGAGAGGGCGGTGCCACTGGGGGGGTGCTATACGACTGGGCGCAGAGGGTCCGAGCGGTGGCGAACATTACTGAGTGAGTCGGCATCTATAGGGTTGGAAGGAAGAGCGACAACTGTCAATTCTCATCTGCGCTGCGAAACGGAACCCAGTCAGACTGTTCTTGGGCTGTCGCTGTTTTCTCAGTTCCTTCCCATCACTTCTGGGCTTCCATCACTCTTGAGAGGGGTCAGGGGGTTTGTAAGTCTAGCCCCCGTTATGCCTGCAAATAATACCTTGTTGGCCCGCCATGGATACCTCTAAGCAACTTAGAAAACTACCACGGAGAAAGGGCACTACTCTCCGTTCCGCCTCCCCCGGGGGGTTCAACAGGAGTCGCCGCCACCTCAAGATAAAACGTCACACTCTGGTGGCCCGCTATCGCAACCTCAGATCAGCGACTTTTTTGGCAAAACTGTTTTCCAAAATGGCTCTCCCTCTACCCAAATAATACAGCACGATGTGGATTCAAATGCTGATACTCAGATTGACAACCATTGCCATCCCAGCCTTGCCTACATCAAAAGTCAAACTCCGGAGAATCCCCCTCTACCCTCGTCCAAATCTTCTGCTTCAGATGAGTTCCACCAGCTGCATACGCCCTCCAAGGAAGACGTCATCATGACTCAGGACAGTTTTTTTGTCTCACTAAGGGCCTCCTCTACAGCCCTGGGAAATCTACCCTCACCAGTCTTTGGCTCTGATTCCTCAAACATCACTGCACTAAACACCACAACCAAGCTCCAAGTCCAAGCTCAAGTCCACGGCAGCGTCTCGTCCATATCGCCAGAATACTCTGACAATTGCAACGTGGTTGATTTATCACCGAAGCCCCCATCACAACACAGTCTAAGTTTACGTCCTGGGGCACCCCCAATCAGCCACAACGACCCTTCATCTTTAAATAAGAGCACAAACTATGAAGGCTCTTTGTCATCCAATGAATTATCCAACCGATTCCTGGCTTCCTTAGAAACCCGAATCGAAGAATCACTCACCCACTCTCCGGGCTTCGGCCTGCATTCAAATTCTTTTAGAACTCTACTAGAGGATCAGGAATCACCTGTGTTCGCCTCTTTGGACCGCACAAACTCTATCTCGGTCTCATTGACCACTCTTCATGTAAATCAAGATGCAATTGCTAAAGCCACGCTATGGCAGTCGCAGAAAATGGAACTGCAGATCGATTTAATGCAAACTTTGGCTTCAGCACTGTCGGACTTGGGTTCCAAGATAAGCTCTATTGAGGGCTTGGTGGGGCCAATGGACAACTTGACTTCCTACTCTTGCTCTCCAATAATCAATAAACCTTCGTCTCTCCCCGAAATCTTGGGCGCAATCATGAAAAGCGTGAATTGTCACATTAATGGAAATGGGTCACCTAAGTCCACGCAAGAGTCTCAAATTCTGTTCACTTTTGAAGAGCCTTTACGCTCCACCACACCAGCCCGTCCATTACCAGGGAGAAAAAATACTTCCCCCTTTGCCGACCCAGCTACTAAAAATTCGGCTTGCTTGGTACTGGGAATTAGCCCCGGCCACCCCATTGTGGGCTCGGAACTCACTGATACTAGCTGTCTAACAACAACGCAGTTAGTAACTACGCGACCGGACTGTGCTGACATTGCCCATACTGATTCGACCCACAGTTCCCCTAATCTTCAACGAAACCTTCACTGTCAAGAAGGGAGAGAAAGAAACTTAAAAAACAATCTAAAAAACAACGCTTAGCGAAAAGGAGAGTGGGGCTTGAAGGGTCAGTGGTACCCAGCACGCTAGCTACTAAATCAAGGGCCCCCCTTACTTTCCTATCTTCAACCTGTCCTCAAAATCCAAAAAGAAAACCACAGAGACAAGCACGACCCCCATGGGTTCAAAGGATTCCAGTGAACAGCCCGGGCTATCAACACAGGGAGCACCTGGGGCCACAAGAGCTATCGAACTATATTCTACAACGACAGTGAATGGATCATCGCCAAATAAAGCCATAGGAACAATTATCCATGACCAAAGCCTTGGCAGTCAGAACAACACTGTACAGTTCACAGCAGCAATGCCAGAAGCACAGAATAGTCCACTCAAATGTCAGGGAATGGCAAAAATGTTGAACATGGACCTTCAAAGTGCGATAGAGTGTAAAGCGATAGGCCGCTGTGCGTGCCATCCACTAGAGGATCCAACTAAAGTCGGTTGGGATTCCTCCATACACATGCAGAGGCATTTTTTGCCCGAACTGACACAAGTCCCGGGAATGACAACCCAACCGGGGGGGAACAATAATCCACATGAAGCTCGTCCCCAACATCTGAAGGCGCCAGCACTTCTAACTGAAATAGCTAGGAGTCAGAATCACCAGCACCCGGAAAATGGAGCAGAACCCGTCTTTTTTCCTCACTACGACCATAAGGGCCCATATGACATTCTTAACAGAAATAATCTTATTCGTTTATTCAACTGTGTTCCAGCACTGTCTGGGGTTACTTCCTCAGACCTTACATCGGTCAAGTTCGCCTCAATACCAGGGAAAGGGGGCTCAGAGGCCACAATTACAACATGGTCACAGGAATCCATCCGAAACGCAATTTTCAGGGAAGCCGGTCTATTTGAAAATTGGGGCATCGAAATGTGGGTCCCTACTCAACAAAAATATCCCCACGTTCTTCTCCCGCAGGCCCCAGTGATGCAACTTACTAGCGTACTGAAGGGGTCCCGGGGTGCAACCCATGCCTGGTTTCTAAAAGCGCCGAAAGCGGACTATCTTATAAACATCGCATGCCATAACAATCAACGCCTGATAAGTTGCAAACTCAATTGCCCTGTCTTCCACGCTAATGACAGCCGCCACGGGCTTCCTGCCCCAGAGCCTCCAACCATCTCTGCCCAGCAGTGCCCTTCCTAACAAGGAAGCCAACCAGTCCGACTCTAAACTGACAATCTAGTCCTGGAATGTGGCCGGGCTTAAGTCAACTTTTTCCTCAAAATCAGCCGTGGAATTTCTGAACAAAAGCGACATCATTTGTTTTCAGGAGACCTGGTCTTTATCCCCATCGCCTCTGCTCGGCTATTAGAAACTTTTCCAACCAGCCGTCCAGGCCAACTCACATGGAAGACCCTCTAGGGGCCTCTATTTTCATCAAGCACAGGTGTAAGATAACGGCCACACATATTCATCGGAACATGACGACAGGGCAGACTGCACTTATCACCGGCCTCTCATCCTCAGGCAGGGCCTTTTCCATGCTCCTAATTAACTTTTACCATAATACAACGAAAATCACAAAATCAACTGTAACAGATTTACTGATAAAACACCTGGAAGATCTTTTACTGGAATTTGCGTCTATGGAGGTACTGTTATTAGAGTACTTTAACATCAAAGACCTTGCTATCAACGCCCTATCAGCAACAAAGAGCAAGAAGCGATGACCACCTTTCTAACAATTCACAACCTCCGCTCTGCTCAGCAAATTACCCTGGAACAGCACTGTAGCTGAGGTCTCCAAATATCTGCGAGCCATGAAGAACGACGGAGCCCCAGGGCCCAACCGCCTTCCTGCTGGGGTATTCAAATGTGCCCTGGAAGAGTGGGCGGAATGTTTGACTCCCCTATATAACAACGTGTTTAAGTCATGTCAGCTACCGGACTCATGGTTAGGCTCAACTCTGTGCCCCATATTTAAGAAAGGAGACCCCACGCTACCGGCCAATTATTAATTCATCGCCCTACTAGATCTTGAGGCAAAGGCATACGCCTGGTGTCTTCTTAGGTCGCTTGAAAAATGGGTTGCAGAAAATAACATCTTACCCTATTACCAAACAGAGTTTCGGGCATCAACCTCCACAATAGACAATATTACAACTCTAGCCATTCTGAGTCAACAAGCAGCACAAAAAAAACATCTTCCACTTTACTGCTGCTTTATAGACAGCAGTGCGGCCTTTGATAAAGTGTCTCGTAACATCCTATGGAGCAAGTTGGACAAGTGGGGGATTCTGTAGAGCCTTCTAGGAGCACTCATCTCCCTGCATAAGAACACGCGGCTGCGAATTAAAACCGGCCCAAAGACAGTCTCTTCAAAAATCGCCATTGAAGACGGGCTAAAGCAAGGCTGCGTTCTTGCCCCTCTCTTGTTCAATCTTTACACAGCCGACCTTGGAACATTCCTGGAGAATAGTAATCTACTTCCGCCAAAATTGGGCCCTGCAAAAAGGACTCTGCACATATTACAATACACTGATGACATTGTAATAATGGACCAAGCAAAATCAGGTCTCCAAAGAGCCTTAAGTATGCTTCACACATACAATACCGTCAACGCCCTCAAAATCAACTAGGAAAAGACCAAGGTACTGATATTTGGCGGATGCAAGAATAAGAAAAGTTTAAAGTGGAACATAGGGCCTGCCAGGATTAATACAACCCTAAAATATAATTACCTGGGAGTCTGGTTCAACGAGACGTCTAGACCCGTAGCTTATCTAGCCGCCTTGAAAAAGAGAGCAGGAGCAATTACATACTCCCTGACACGATTGAACCTGTCCTTGAGCAGCCCCTCTGCAGAATCCATTCTGAAGGTGACCAAAGCTACTCTACTTCCTGCCCTAACGTGCAGGCATCAGGCCTTCCTAGCACATACTCTGTTAGTCTTGATCTCGCTCAAATTTCCACCTTCAAAAAAATCTTCCATCTCCCAAGTTTCATCCAGCTGGCAAGACTACGTTTGGAGCTGGGCTTACAAAGACAATCAATCTATTGTGGGGCAGACACCCTGAAATATTTTATAAGGACACTAAAAGCTGGAGATAATACCTTAAAATCCCTGCTAAAAGAAACTCTTTCTAGTAATGGTAACCCTTGGAACACTCAGATTATAAAGGCCATAACAGTGCTAGAGATTGACAACTTATCTCTTCTCTCAGACACCATTCCAATCTCAGTCTGGAAAAAACTTATCCATAAGCAGGTTAAACTAATCTCTTATCATATGGACCTTTAGGCTGTAAAAACATCTACCATTTTGCTTCCCTTGAACTCCTCGTACCTTCCCGGGAAACCGCAATCTTATCTCCAGGAAAATTTAAATGCAGCGGCACGGAAGAACATAATGTTTATGCGACCTCTAGGCCTGCGTTCAACGACCTTTAACAGAATGGCCCCAACAAGTGAGGGGGGGACTTACAGACTGTGCATCTACCACTCTGAATCATGGCTGCATCTCTTGTGCTGCTGCCCCGCCCTGGCTGCCCCTAGAAGGTCTCTCTTAAAACCTTTGTATTTAAAATGGGGCATCAGAACATGCTGGGAGGCATCGGCCCTGTGCTTCACGTCCACAGACACTCAAGTACTTGCAAGGTCTGGAAAATTTGTGAGATTTTTGAACAATCTTTTTTTACCTTCTTTGGTTCCTGTGTTCCCACCACCTCCCCCTCAAAAACTCATTACAGACTTCTTCTGTCCCTCGGTTTAGTATCCTTTGTCACTTTATTATCTTTTATTTTAGGTCTAGCACAATAATATGTTTATTTTGGTAATTACAAGACTGTTTCCTTTATAAGTGTAACGGGTATTAAGCTTGGAGAGTTGTTTTTCAGCTTTGTCCTTTTTAATACGATAAATGTGTTAATGCTGACTTTTATAGCAATGGTTTTAAGTAACTGTGCTAAAGTAATAAAAACTTCAAACTTCACACTACTGTTGTTTTTCTCTTTTCTTTTTTACTTTTTGGTGGTCCTGAGGAGAACCCCACAACTTGGGGGGGTTCGAAACGCGTCAACCTCTATTAAGACGACCAGGGCTGGTTATACAGTATTAAAGAAGTGGTCAAGTTTCCCATTATTGTGCATCATTGAGTTGTATATAACCAAGCCTATGTATATTGTACTGCATTGTTTTTGATATCAGGTCCCTTGTTCCGTTCTACTAAAAGAAACAATGTGTGTTTAGGACTAGAAGGGATCTTTTGAGTACGAGTTTGATTGTCTAGTGTGTAGTATGAGTGAAGGTTTGTGGTTTGAATGTATAAAGATGCTTGAATGGTGGCGTTACTTTGTATGAGAGAGGTGTACATACATGAAATCTTTGATTGATGTTTTGCTTTTCTGATTTTCTTATTAATTATGGCGGTGTTCTTCCTTTAGTAAAATTGTCGATAGAAGAAAAAGAATACAATTTTGCAGGAAATAAAGTTGATTGATTAAACATGGCACATTTTGACCAGTAGTTTTTGTGCCTTGAAAAGGTAATTCAATAATCATCAGTATTGGCATTTGTTTGTGTCACATTTACAGAATGGCGGCATGTGGTAGTGATCTATGTTCAGAGACCGTAACTTATCTGCTGTGTACTACACTGAATCTGGCCCAAAACCAGCAACATACCTAGCCCCTGGCGTCATCGAGGTGCAGACGGCGCAGACGGATTTGTTAATGGTGTGCCACAGCCACACCAGCCTTCTGCTTTTATAGTCAGCAAGTCTAGAGCGTGAGCTTTAAGTGTAAGGGATTTAAGATGGCTTCCCGCTTTTACTGGAGCCGCCAAGGGTCAAGGGCAGCGCAATCTGAATACATAATCTACATTGGAATTCCCCATCTGGTTACGTACCTGCTAGGGAGGCTTGTTCGGCCCTCTTTGTAAAGTAGGGTGTACACTACAAGTTGTCTATCGATATTTGATTTCTCAGTGAATGTAATAAAAACAATATTAACATAATTATTTTTGAGCTACTACTGAAGTAATGTTAACAACATGGTATAGAGAAACAACTCACCTACACCACTATACACTCATGGTGGAAGGTTCTGGAATTCCCTTTACCTTTATGCATTACATTATGCATTACGATGAAGAGCTGAGATCAGGTAGATTGGAGTCAGAAGTGCTAGAGCCTGAAGATATGCTGCTGCCTCTAGTTCAGAAGTCTCAAACTCAAGCAGAGATATCTAGACGTGGAGTCGCTTTTATACTGAGTCACACCCAAGTGCTGGAATGACATCAAAGAACCAAAGTCGGAGTAAGTCCCACCGGTAAGAAGAGGATTCCAAACCACTGCCATATTACAGATCTGCTGCACTGTCCTTGTGTGCACCACAGCACACTTTTAACCTAGAGCACCGGGTGCAACGAGGGACAGTGCACCCTATTACAATTATTGCACTGCCCTCAGGGCAGCAGTGAAACCATGCCTGCCATTGAGGCAGCACATTAAGTGAAATACGGAGCGGCTGTTTACAAGCTGTACTGTGTTTTACAGGGTAGTGGCATGCCATCTGCACTTTAAAGAGGCGAAAGAGATCACATAGCATTCAGGTGCAGTGAATGACTGCATCTGCCTGCAAGAGTGTGTCAGGGGCATGAGGCTTCCTTCAAAATTTCAGGAGGCCTGGCTTAGGGAGTCACAATGACAGGGCATACCTTTTTCTGGTGCACTGTAAGTACACATCCTAAGGACCTGTTGGCCTCTGCACCCACATCTAAATTATGGCACAGGGGCCGAGGCAAAGTGATCTCCTCATTGGCATGGTGCCACGAAACCAAGCAAATGATGGACACCTTCTGAAGCTAGCACTAGTGCTACACGTATGCTGGCACTATCAGTATCTAAGAAGGGGCTGCATAAGAGTCTGCTGCCCCTTCTGTAATACCATTGTGCCCCAGAGCATACTAAGTGGGTACCCCTGGAAAACTGTGTGTAATACGGCCCCTGGTGTTACTTGGACTCGGTATGACAGAAACTATGGGGCTTTTGAGACACGAGTATACCCTTCCCATGGTCACCCCAGGGCTGGCTCTAGAGTGGTGCGATTGAGGCCACCAACCGGGCACTGACTTGGGGGAGCGCTGCTTTTTCGAGTACAATATGGTTTTAAAAGCACTTGCTGTCACGTTCCTTGTTTCCAGCAATTTTCAGACATTCATAAAAATGTGATAAGAGTTCTGAGTTTTGTCTAGTGGAAGTTTTAACTCATTAGAAAGTAGTGCTGGAGGTTAAAATGCTTGCTGCAAAGCATGTATACAATGCTGATCACAATGTTCTTATAATGAAAATAGGTCAGTGCGTTACTGCTTCTGTCAGAGAGCCCCTTCTTTTTTTCTTTCAGTTCACAGGTTTAAAACCTAATATTGAACAGTGAGCTATTAACTATGATCAAACAGTTGCATGCAAACTGCAAGGTATAGATTAGAGTTTATGATTTCCTCAGTTTTTCATTATCTCAATGTAGCAAAAAAGGGTGCACTTGGGTGGAAATCTATTCTCATTAGTAAAGCCAACCCCCAAACTGTGGTATTAAATTTTAAATTTGGAGTTTGTGATTCTCCAGATTAAGCCCTATTTACTATATTGCCAAGCAGTAGGCGTGACTTGTGAAGTCCTCTGTCCGACATATCATTTCCTATACACTGATTTACACACATATGATTCATTGCCTCTGTGTAATGTGTATATGATATAAAGTGCTCTGACACCTTACGCTGGTATGAATGGTACTATAAACCTTGATGGGCACTGTTAAAGGGTGGTAGTAAGGGAATTTGTGGAGAAGGAGGTCATTGGGGGGCACCAACAAACATTGTCGCATCGGCAGCCAGCAGCCCTAAAGCCGTCTCTGGGTCACCCCAATCCATCTCATTAGTGTACTTGTTCATGGCTCATTGCTCCCAGATCATCCTTGGATGAGATGGAGAGTGCAACATTGTCATTTTGTGAAACGGAATGTGACATTGGAAAAGTTGAGAATGTTCCATTAGGGTTTGCTCTCATTCAACAACACATGCTGACTGTCCCAACAAGATTGTATCCTAACTCAACCCCTCTACATAGTAATAAGCACCTATACAGTATGACAGGCTCCCTAATTCAAAGGTAATTTTTTACTCGTCCCTTTACACCCCACTCTAATCTAAATATGAAAGTCCCACGTAGGGTGGGTGTCACAATACAGGGTTAGAAATACCAATAACACTTAGATTCTTTATCTGAACCATTCACAGTTTCATGAGATGTCTTGCCCAATACAAAGTGTATTAACCCCTAATAATTCCTACCCGCAGTTTTTGGCCTACAGCTCAAGTCAGAATGATTAACTTCAAATAAAACTTGGCAGCATGCGTGAAAAAACCATGTTCACCTATTTCACAAATCACACTCAAAACAAAGAAATACCACTACTACAGGCTTATTTATGTCCCCAGCAACGAACCTAGAATGCAGTCAATCAGAACCATTTAGTACCATCACTTTAGGTATTTTGATTGGTTGAGACAATCTCTGCTTTCTTAACAAGATAGTAGGGGGCCGTGACCCTCAACACTGGAGAGGCGTTGGGGCGACAGACAAACCCCGGGGGCGGATAATAAAAAAAAATGATTTACCCCATTTCGCCCCACATTTTCTTCTGTCTTCTGCAGTCAGCTCGAAGGCACACCTGATGGAGCCTCAGGCCACCCCTTCTGCAAATCCTGATGCTGCTGTCATGCTGCAGATGAGCAGCATGACAGCATCACCAGGATTGGTGGAGCTGGAGCCGTCTGCCTCAACGCTCTAGCAGGCACAGGAGGCCTGTGCCTGCTCGCCCCCAGATGTCTGAGACAGCTAGGTGGAGAGGTTTACACTTGGCAAGTCAGGCTGGCCGTTGCAAGATAGCTGGACAAAGTTACTTGCGCAGTGTAAACTGGTGAAGTGAGCACCACTCCCCTGCTGCCAGTCGGCAGCAGCCCCACCCACAAACACTGGAAGCAATGAAAAATAAAACAGTAATTCATTTTATGACCATTTTATTTTTGATTTTTTGCTGCACTGCAGAGGCAGCAGGTGAGCGACGGTTCTCTGCCCTAATGGGTGGGCGCCTCTGCAATGGGGCGCTACCATGGAACTCTATCAGACATTGATTGTGCGGCTTCATGGACCAGAGGATCAGGTAGAAGTGCTCTCTATGTTTGAAGGTTCTAATTTTCAGTGTAACTGAAATGCAATGTTAGTAGAATTGTATTATATATATATATTTTTTACTTTAGTTGATTGGAATGTAAATCTTGTGTAGCTTTTTACATTATATGCTTCTACTTCTACTAATAATGTAAGAAATAAAGTACCATCTGCTGTACATTATAAAGATATTGCATGTTACTGAGGAGTTCCATGACCATATAGAGGAACATGGCAGCAGATCAAGTTCCTTTATAAGTCAACGTTAAAATGATATTTATTCAGTTAACACAGCCATAAAATAATACCCAAGATAAGACCATTTAAAAACAAACTTATTTAAAAGCCTTCAGAATATAGACATTCCTTGTCAAGACTAGATCATAAGGTGACTTGTGTATAAAAAAGACAGAGGCAAATGCAATATAAAAGCACATCAAGGGTAAAACGGTTCATAATACATACATCAACTTTGCGAACAGTACAACCCCACTGTAAACCTCAACATTTATAACAATAGAGATAAACTATAGACACTTATGCAAATATATTCAATTTTCAAAAGATTCAAATTAGGTTACATGAATATTGTCAAAAATACATAAACCTTCACAAAACATTAGTTTATAAAATTACAATGGGAAAAAAGAACAGATATTAGATTAAAAACAGTATAAAGGCATGCTATCTCATTACAAAAACATTACTTCCCCACCCTATTTCTCAGTTGTATGACAGCTGAAATTCATTTATGGATCATTGTGCAAATATATTCGGTTTGCAACAGCTGCAAATAGAGTAGGTCTGGCCTTTACCTTCTGATATTCAATAGCCTGAACAATGGAAGTAGAAACTACTTCCTTGGCTCACATGCAATTTACAAAAAAGAAAAAAATGTAACACAGATTGAATCGAGCAGGAGTCACTAGAGCATAATTCAAGCTCTGAGTCACAATATTTGTCCCAAGGATACAAGACCAAAAAGTGTGCCATATTAAACCAAAGTAAACAAAGATCGCTGGAACTGGTGGAGTAAGGAATAAATATAAGGCTCCACGCCATCTGTAGTTACTAGTAGGTGGTAGGCAGCCACCCTTTTCTTTTTAAACCTTTATAAGTCATGGAACTTTGAGATGACTTGCATTTTCCTTATACTTATAATGTACGGTAGGGGGTACTTTCTTGCTTATAATACATGGTCACACCATCACACTTCACACAAACTGCCTTAATCATTGGTGTGTTGCTATTTCACATGAAAGAGATAGGATGATTGCGGACACGTAGGATACATGCAGAATCTGCAATGTAAAACTAAACTCCCCAGAAAGCAGTTAGATATGGGTTTAAAAAAGACATCAGGGGGGCGTGTCCTAGATGATGCCGTGATCGGACGCAGGTCTCTGAGGCTCCCTGCCCGATCCCGCCTAACAGCACCTTTCTGCACCGCCTGATCTCCCTGCGGCACGGGAATCCGCGGAGAACAACATCGGAACCTCACTGAGACCCCAGAACCCGATTGCCTGCTCTGTGTGCCAAGTGTGAGGCTCCGGACGCCAAGGACAATTGATCGCGACCGCGTAATGGCGGCCACTCCGATACTGTAGGCAGCTGAGCGCTCATTGCCCCGGCCTTCAGCGGGACTGGCTGGCTGTCTGGGGAGCCTGACTGGTGGAGCCCTCGCCGCTGCCGTTGAAGCCGCGGCCCAGTTTGGCGTGCACTCCTGCTTCCGCGACCCGGCCGGCAGTGAGGCGCGAGCCGGCCGGGAGTAGCGAAAACTGACTCCCCGGCTTCGGACTTTCCGGCGCGGCCTACTGGGCAGCGCCCCTGCGGAGCGGGAGTGGGCCTCGTCGGAGACGGACGGCGCAGCTGCCCTCCCGCGCTGGCCTGCAACGACGTGGGGGCCTCTGCCCGCCCAGCTACATCTTTGAGGCCGACTGATAAGGTATCACTGCGGCAACCCTGTGGCCCACCGAGGATCGAGGCGGACCCAGAGGGTGTGCTGAGCGGCGCAGGTGTGCTGAACAGCGCTGTGGGGCCGAGACCGCGAAGAGGAGCCACCCTTCAGGACAGCCACATACTGCAGGTGAGGAGAGCGGAAGTGGGCACCGCAGTGGGTACTGGGGGGCATAATCGAGCCTCCGGTGTTGGGGACATCTGGAGGCCTACAGGTTGGGTCGCGCACCCAGCGGAACAAGCGTTTCCCCGCCTGAGCCTAAACTAGTTTGCCCTTGTTGATCTGTGCTAACCGGGGGCTCTGCGGATCGGCCCACCTGCGCACATATCCGGCTACAGCTGCTGCCCGCCTTAGACGCCTACCCGCTGCCTGGCTGCCCCCTGATGCGGATATTCTTGCTGCCACCCCGCTGACCATTACGTGCTGAACGCCATATAATCCTTCGCAAGCCAATATAACTGAGGAGGAGAGAGTAAACCGCCCCTGGTATAGCAAGTCTCACCCCTGATTCCAACGCGCTGAACCCCGACATCCCGGCTGCTAGAGCTCGCCGACCACCGGGGGTGCTGGCCACGACATGGCGGGACAGAGACGGAAGAAAGGGCCCCAGACACTCCCTGAACTATTGGCTAAAACTCAGCCCAACCCCAGCAAGGACCCACCCTCCCTGGCAGCCACGAAATCATCGCCAGCGCCGGCGGACGACCAGACACCCATCACTAGATCGTTCCTGGAGACGCTATTTAACTCCCTTAGAGGCGATTTTAAGTCCTTAAAGCAGGATGTAGCAGGTGAGGTCCGGGAGCTCCGGCGGGAGGTGGAAGGCCTCGGGGAACGGGTGGTAGCCATCGAAGAGGCGGACCAGACCAGAAGCAACGAAATAGGGCAACTCCAACAGGAAATATTGCGACTCACAGACCAACAGCTAGACCTCCAGGCTCACGCAGAGGATCTTGAAAACCGCTCCCGTCGCAACAACATACGGTCCGGGGAGTCCCTCAGAAAGCAGAGGGGACTGATATCACAGGGTACTTGCAAACCCTATTCAGGACCATTTTGGGTGAGCCAGCAGACTTTGGGATCCGTATCGACAGGGCACATAGAGTTGGGCTGCCTCGACACGCCTCCGCTCCGCCACTGGACATTTTGGCCTTCCTCCCTGATTTCCCACTAAAGGAGCGGATTCTCCGAGAGGCCCGGTGAGCTCAGCCCCTTCAGTTCCAAGGTACCCCCATAGCCTTATATCAGGACCTGTCGGCCATCAACCTGCAAAAACGTAAAGAATTTCGAAAGGCTACGGACTTCCTGAGACAGCATGAAACTCCTTACTCCCGGGCCACCCGTTCAGGCTAATATTTAAATGGAACGGAAAGCTACACCAATTGCGCTCACTTAAAGACACTTGCACCCTCCTAGGTCTTGACCAGGACGATGATGAGCCTACACCGAGCGCGTCACAGGGACCGTCCTGGGGGGGCTGGCAGACGGTGGGCCGCAGGCGGTCGCCCTCACTGTGCTCGAAACCAGACGCCTCTGTCATCCTCTGGTTGATTGATGCTCTACTCAGGGAGCTCACTTCATATCCGTGTGGTGGGAGGGAACCGGGCGGGGGGCCGAAATGACCGCCGCTGGACATGACCCGGATAAGGAACTCTACCACAGCCCTGTGTGGACTAACAGGACTGGGACTATACCTTCTCATATTTTGGGGTTTGGGAGATGGGAGGTGGGTGGGGGGAAATGTTAACATGGATTTGATACCATGGAGTTTGAACCTGAACAAGGCCTTTGACTGTTGGGGTGTTTTGGGGGGGCAGGGGGAGGGGATGGCGGGTGGGAACCAGTGTGCCAAAGGGGGATTACTGCCAGCGGAATTGTTGAGCCCTATGACTACTCTTTGCTGGGTTGCCTCACCCTCTGTATGCTTCGAACAGCGCACATGTACACACGACCTATAGCACATACACTCTCCCTGCGGTCTGGGTTGTCAGGGGCTAGTCTTACACTGATTGGTTTGTCCCTCGTAGGCCTGCCATGGGCACATTCCTCTGCTCTACACTGCCCAGCTCACCCCTCTTATCATGGCTAATCCCACTTTGAAGGTACTGACCCTTAATGTGAAGGGGCTGAACAACCCTATCAAGAGGAGAGCAATAATTTCCTATCTAGAGAACTCCGGAGCTGACATCTGCCTATGACAGGAAAATCACCTCCTACCCAAGGACTGGCACAGAATGCGATCGCGCGCCTTCCCCCAACAATTCTTTTCTTCCCTTCCAACAAAAAAGGCAGGGGTGGCCATCTTGGTGTCCAAACGTTTCCGAGGGAAGGTGAAAGATAAAGCAGGAGAAGTCAAGGGTCGCCTTTTAGTATACACCTTTCAGATGGGGACAAGACTCTCACTATGGGATCTATCTACGCCCGAACACAGGACAAGAACCCTTTCTGAAAAATGCAATCTTCGAATCCCTCCTACCTCCTAACACACTTCTACGTATCGGGGGGGACCTTAACTTAGTCATGGACACAAACAAAGACAGATCAGGACATCGATATGCGGACGCAGGCGCGATAACAGCATCAGGCGCAGAGTGGCTGCACGAGAGAGGTCTAGTGGACCTCTGGAGGGCCTCACACCCCAACGCAACACAGTTCACATTTTACTCCCACGTCCATCATACCTATGCCAGGCTAGACCACTTCCTAGGTTCATCCGAATTGCTATCCACTGTCGACGGGGTCTACAAAATACCTGCGGCACTCTCTGAGCACGACGCAGTTGAGCTGACGCTTGTTCTGCCTGCGTCATCCTGCCCTCGAGGCTCATGGCGCCTCCGCGAAACCATGCTGCAGAGGCCGGAAGTCAACAAACGGCTGCACAAATGCATAGTCGTATACTTGGCCATCAACGACACGCCAGGGATATCGTTGCCGGCCCTCTGGGGGGCCCTAAAATCAGTAGTCGGAGGGGAACTTATAGTAATCGCCGCTGCGGAGGCTAAGGACTGGAAAGAGAAAATAGATGACCTCACTGCTCAAGTTGCCGAGCTGAAAAGGGTGCACAGCCGCACGGGCGCACCACGGGTCTGGAGACAATTGAAAACCGCAAGGGCTCAATAGGCCAGCTTGGACACTGACAGAGCAGAATTCGCTGCGCTCCCCCTTCGACACACATACTATGTCGGAGGCAACAGAACTGGACGCCTACTAGCCAGCGCCTTAAAAGCTAAAACCCAACGCTCGAAAATCTCCGGCCTTACAGATGATTCTGGGAACATCCTCGCGGAGGAGACCCAGATCGCGGAAGCATTTCGAATATACTATGCCTCACTTTACAGTGAGGAAGCAACACTGCTCAGGGACACTGACACCTATTTGAACACGGCGGCTATAACAGAACTATCCAGAGCCAACGCGGACACCTTAGATGCCCCCATCCGCCTGGAGGAGGTGACAGCGGCTACCTCCCGCCTCCGCCCGCTTAAATCGCCTGGGCCGGACGGCTTCTCAGCTGGTTTTTACAAAACCTTTGGCCAACTACTGGCCCCTGTCCTTACTAGACTCTTTAACTCCTTTGAGGGTCCTGGCTCTATCCCCCCTGATATGTTAGCGGCTGAAGTGAACGTGTTGCCTAAACCGGGCAAGAAACTCACACATTGCTTGGCATACCGACCAATTTCACTGCTAAACCTAGACCTCAAGCTTTTCACCGGGGTTCTTGCGACACGTCTGGGTCCGCTCCTACTCGGGATCTTGGAGCCTGACCAGTCAGGCTTTGTGCCCAATCGCCAATGCAGCGATAACACCAAGAGGATGCTTCACCTGATAGATAAGGCAAATTTCCAGAACTCCAATGCCGCACTGGTGGCTATCGACGCTGAGAAGGCGTTCGACCGTGTCGAATGGACATACCTACAACACGTCCTCCTGCGCTTCGGAATGGGGGATCGTTTTCGTTCCTGGATCGCCAGCTGTTACCACCGCCCCCAGGCTCGGGTCCGTCTAGGCGGTCTTCGCTCGGACCCATTCGACATTCAGAGGGGCACGAGACAGGACTGCCCCCTGTTCCCCCTTCTGTTTGCCCTTTATATCGAACCCCTGGTGCAGAAAACCCGAGATAGTCCTGACATCAAGGGTATCACTTTCAGCGGGGAACCACACACGATTAGCCTATACGCAGACGACATTATTGTCGCTCTTGACCGCCCAGATCGCTCGGTGCCCGCCTTTTTAAAGGAGTTAGACTCCTTTGGGACTGTCTCTGGCTTCCGAATCATTAGAGGGAAATCCCTGATATTACCATTGGGAGAGAACTCCCACCCCAATAAGCCTGTCTCTACGTATGGGAGTGATCTTCGGATCACCACACAGCTTCCATACTTGGAAATCACCCTCACCTGCTCGACGGAGTCGACGGTTGCTCTCAACTACCGGTCACTAACCACCCAGATCCGTGCGGACCTGACACGTTGGTCCAAACAGCCCCTCTCCCTCCTTGGGAGAGTTGCTGCAGTGATTTTGTACATCTTTCAGACCCTCCCCGTTACGCCTCCGGTGGGTACCATCTCAGCACTACAGACAGCACTCTATCATTTTATCTGGGAGGGGAAGTGAGCGCGCTTGCACAAGCAAGTGGTGCACAGGAGCAAGGATGAGGGAGGCCTTGGAGTTCCAAATCTACTGCAATACTTCCAAGCTGCTCAAATCCGATACCTGGTGGAATGGTACAGACCTGAATCAGAGAAGAGATGGCTTTTCCAAGACAGGGCTATGCCTCAGATGCCCCTCTGGAGAATTCCCTTCCTTCCCCGAAGACACCGCCCGACATACTTTGCTAAGTCACCTATCACACTCACTGTCATGAAGGTCTGGGATGCGGTAGCCATCAGGAAAGCCCTCACTACCTTTCCCTCTCCATTCACTCCCATCTTAGACAACCCAGACTTTCCACCAGGCAACGACCCCCATGCCTTCTTACAGTGGCGCGGCACTGCATGTAAATGCGCAGGAGACCTCTTTGACAAGCGAGGCTTTCTCACCCTCTCAGACATCAAAATAGGCTATGAGATTACAGACCCTCACCTTTTTCAATATTTCCAACTCCGACACTGGCTCACCGACCCAGATATCATTGCCCTGGTGGGTCGTCCACTCACCACCTTTGAGAAATGGTTGATGACAAAAGAGAATGACCGACACCTTATATCAGACATATATAAAATGCTTACACCTCGTCCTGCGCTTGGCAAAACAGCGGGTCAGAAACGCTGGGAGTCCGAGCTGGGCAGAAAGCTGACACCTACAGAGTGGAATCACATATATTACAGAGCTTCACATACCACTCGTAACACCATGGGTACAGAAGCAGCCATGAAACTAGCAATATACTGGCACCGTACTCCGGTCCGAATCCATAAAGGTAACCCGACCCGCAGCGACTTGTGTTGGAGGGGGTGCGGGGAATGCGGCACACTAACTCACATTCTTTGGGACTGCTGCGAAGTTCAGAGTTACTGGGACTCGGTCCTGAATGATATAGATTCTACCTTTGACACCGAAATCCAGAGATTTCCCGCCTACACTATCCTGGGCCTGCCCAACGCGCTCACTTTTCCCCTGAAATCTGTTTGAGGTCGTCAGATGGGAATTGCCATGCAAGCAGCTACACAACACATCTTGTCACTCTGGGGATCGTCCACCAAGCCAACCCATGTGGGGTGGCTACACAAGCTCTGGTTCTCCTTAGGGATGGAACGCATACAGGCCACCCTTACGCAAACCACTGATGCATTCCACAAAGTCTGGCAGCCGCTGCTATCCCTTCTGGCCAAGGAGTTTAATGAAATAACTTGTCCCAAATACCTTCGATTACTACGCCTTACTGAACCTACAACTGTCACTCAAGGGTCCCATGACTGACCGCACTATTCATCATCTGACTATGGATAGGTATGTCTCTCTCAGACGGCACACTGGTGGGGAGGGAGGTAGGAGGGAAGGGATGGGAGGGTGTGTATTTCTTTGGGTTTTGTTCTTCCAGTTTTGTTCACCTACATTGCCTATCATTCGCATTTTTGGTACTGACGAGCCATTAAGGTATGTCCGATTCATCTTCCCTTTTGCAAATCACAGAGAAGACATGCCTGTCTGTCTCACTCGCTTGGTCTACCTGAGTCAATTACACTGTACTGTGATGCCTGTCTTTGCTTTCATACTCAATAAAATACATTTGAAATTAAAAAAGAAATCAGTGTCTGTTTAATAGAAGAGACTTTAAAAAAGCTGTGTAGAAACATGCAGAGAGATTCTATATTTCCCATAATGACTTAAAGCCTGCAAAATTAAACTTGTGTCCATAAATATCTCTGTTCTGGTTCTGTGCATCACTGTTCATCTAGAACAATAGAGCAGAAGAAGGAAAAGGTAGGTTCATTTAAATTGCAGCTGTAATTATGTGCCGTCCTGCCTTTGCCCTTGGGTGCTGTCAATTGTAACAGGCATTGTAATGTCAGAACTCAAGTGTAATATGTTATTACACTTGAGCAGCTATGCTATTTCTTTTTTTTGATAATCAATTTTTAATAGCTTTTATGCGAACAAAAACAAACGAGAACAGCAAAACTGCACAATACACCAGTATCCATCATCAGCAGGTAATAAGAGGGCCCAAACGAAATACAAGGCCCTTGTGGCAACTCTCATGGATGAAAAAGAAAATCACAAAGCAGGTGAGATGTTATCGTAGAGGTCAACCCAATATGCTTAGCCATTTACCCCAAACCGTCTCAAATTTCTCAGGACAGCCCGGGCCTCAGAGAGGTTCTTCCTGGGCCGTACACCAGTCCACCCCCTTGCGCCACTTACGCAGTGACCTGTGACGAGGCCGCCGGTATGTCCCACTTGGCCACCGCTAATGCCATGCCCAAGAAACACTTATCAGCTCGGGAGCCGTCTAGGCTATCAAACACCCCTAGTAGGAGACAGATGGGATTATGTGGGACTTGCCACTAGAGAGCGGTATATTTGTGATACTCCCCCTTTACCCAAATTGCCCATCATGACCTGAGCTTCCAAGGGATGAATTCAGGGAGTGAGGTGCCAGATGTGACATGTGTAGTAAGGGCGTGACGAAGTTGTAAGTATTTGTAAAATTGAGTAGGGATAAGGGAGCCATTTCTTCATTACAGGTAACTAGAGGTAGCCCAATTCACCTGTAATATGGAAAGTGTAGATAGGCTGCAGTATCCTATCAGTAAAACATAGTGCCTTAAAAGAGACTCCATGCTTAACTGGGAGCCAGTGGATTTCCGCAAGACCTAGACTAATGGTCATCCGTTTTGGCCTTTTTAACAGCATCAGGGCAGCTGCATTCTGAATTCTCTGAAGCATACCCAGCCTGCTCTTAGAGACTACCAGATAGAGTACAGTAAATTAATTAAGCTGAGACACTAATAGCGCTTGAATTACCGTCTTTTTTGCCGAATGTGGCAGGAGCCCTAAGATGTTACTTAGCAACTTTAACACTCCAAAACATATGCCAGTCATGACCTTGATCTGCCTCTCAAAAGATAGCTTTACATCAAAAAGGATATCCAGATTTTTTACTTTTGGTTTAGGATTTGGAATGGGGCCCAGTTCTTTCAGCCACCACGCGGAGGACCATATTAAAGACCGTTTCCCAATCCCCAGGACCTCTGTCTTGTCTGAGTATAACTTCAGACAACTAGTATTCATCCAAACTGCAGAATCTACCAGGCAAGATTTAAAGTTTGCTGCTGCCCTGGTTATGTACCTGCTAGGGAGGCTGTCAAGGAGAAAAGGCAAAAATCTAACAGGAAGTGTCCAGGCCAGAAAATTATGATTTTACCTTTAGGTCCGGTAATTTCCCAACACTGGGCGATGGCTAGTGTTGTTTTTGCTCTCCCTTGCCAGCGGAGCTCACGGGGGGCCGCAGGCTGCACCTGTCTTAGACAGGTCCCCTCTGCAACCACCCCCGGCTCTTACTTCGCGGCTACCGCTAACGGCAGTCGCGCTCGCTGTTTCTTGGCGTACACTACTCCCACCTGTACCAGGGTGAAAATCCTACTAGGAGTAACAACTCCTGTGTGAAATTTCGCAGTTTTAGGCGTGGGTTAGAAAGATCATTCAAAGGGGCTCAGCAGGGCTATAGCTGGGGTACTACAGCGATATTGCTGAGGCTGAGGAATGCAAAGCATGGCTACACAGTGTCTACTGCCTCCTGCCTGCCTTCACTGCCCGCCGCCGCTGCCTGAGCTCACCTGCGACAGCACGATCTCGTCCACTCGTTCAGCAATACGGGCACCAGAGTAAGTTTCAACTCAAGGAAGGCAAATCCCTGTACTGGATAACTGCTAGACAAGCCCCCCTGCGGCTCCTGCGCGATGAAAGGCACTTTGTAGCTACCTGAGGGGCGGCTCCTGCAGGGACCCACAGCTCACAGAGGAGAGCACATGGCTGCTTTTGCCTAAAAGGCTCCTGTCGCACTAGGGGGCCACCTGCTGCTCACCGCTGCACTCGTCCGCCGCACAGGAGCAAAAAACGACGGCTCTCCCGCTGCGAGGAACACACTCGACTTAGTTGGCACGCTCGACTTTCTCCGCTGAGACCGCTCGCGTTCGCTTTCAAAACAGCTCGCCACCACCGGCTCTCACCACGGCTCTCACAGCGGCTAAATTAGACAGACAGCACCACCAAAGTCAGAGTAAGTCTCACCTGTAAGAAGAGAATTCCACCACTGGCCATATTACAAATCTAGTGCACCACAGCACACCTTTAACCTAGAGTGCTGGGTGCAACCAGGGATAGTGCACCCTATTACAATTATTGCACTGCCCTCAGGGCAGCCGTGAAACCATGCCTGCAATGGAGGCAGCACATTAAGTGAAATACGCAGCAGCTGTTTACAAGCTGTACTGTGTTTCATAGTGTAGTGGCATTCCAAGACAGAACTTGGAGGGACCTACTGCTGGTCATCTGGGTCACCAGTGAGGTGAAAGCAGGGCGAACCAGAGGGGCCCTGTTCCCCCAGATAGCAGTGAACTACAATCAGGGCGGAAAGGTGCGGCATGTGCAAGGTGATATGTTGTCTGATGATGGCGGTGCGGTATGCGAATGTCGGGCTGCCGACAAGGAGGTAAATGTGGTGCCTATACAAGGTGATGTACTGTCTGTCGATGGCGTTGCTGTGTACATGTCAGGCTGCCAAGAAAAAGAGAAAACAATGCCTCAAAAGGAATTTTTTTTATGTAGTACATATTATTTGTTTTTAGGTAACTTTCTTAGGCACTTAACCTCAGAATCCATTGTGTTACACCTTGTCAGTTTATGGAGCATTAATAATGGTATAGTGTTTTGCAATGTAACCCTGGTTATTGCCTAATCTGTAAAGGGAGGGGATGTGCTGTAATCTATGTTGGGGCTCGTGGGGCCCTGCCTCGCGTGTGCCCAGAGTATTCTATAGCCTTTATGACAGGCCTCGGTGAGGCGTTCTGGCACTGGTTTTCTGCTTGGTGCAGGGAGCACCGCGTCAAGAGCCGTTCCGCACTGATCTTTAATAAAAGTACTTGGTTTAACTTTTATCCAGTGTGAAGGATATTACTAAAAATTTAGCTTTAATACTCCCCATATAATTGTGTCCCTAGACCCTAGTCATAGGTCTCTGCATCAGCTAATTCATGTTGAATGAGCAATGGTAGAGAAGTGCAAGTAGTCCGTGAATTCGAATCCTTCTGCATGCTGGCGATTCAATGTCATTTTATTTATGGAATGTGTGCATTCAAGGTAAGCTCTTAGTGCACATTGTGCATGTGATAGAAATAATAATGGTCTATTAGTGTGTCTTACTGTATACGTCCATGAATGGTGACTGGACATCTCAGCAGGCATCATCACCTTGTTTCCATAAAGCGATATGTCACTTTAAGTTCTTCTGCCAGTATTTTTAATTCTCAATTTCATTTCTCAGAAATAGTTATTCTAAAATGTCTGGCCTCATGTAAGGAAAATCATCACTTGCATGTTTCATAGATCAGATTCTTGTAGCTCATAATTTTAGAAAACACAGCATCATAAGTGCTTGGCCATTCATTTGGTAGCTATGTTAGGTATACATACTTGGAAACGTAGGGTTTGGCACTTTATTCAGCATAGCAGTGTGTATAAACTGTTCTCTCAATGGTTTAGTCAATTGAGGCTTAGAAATCTTTATGGTGGAACTCAATTAAGTACTTTATTTGCAATTTCCATTAATATTACCACAATGCCTTGCTTAGTTTATGAATGCTACGTTAAACTCTACCTTCTATATTTTGCATGAAAAGCAATCAGGGAATATGCAAATAGCATCTTTATCATTCAACATATGCACAAGAAAAGGTAAACAAAGAAAAAGACTGCATAATTAAATCTCTAGACCAAAATTATGAAATTAAGGCACTAACTGATAATACTCTGGCACAACCACTGATACAGCTGGCCATTTAAACATTATCTCAATGTTAAATATGGGTTCAATGAATATTGTCAATAATCAATGTCAAATGTACACTTAGTAAAATCTAGTTTTCACTGCTGAGATGTCACAAAAGTGATCCACCAAATTTGTCACTGCTTTACATACCAGTATCAAAGTAAACCCAGTATCCCTACCCTGCTTTTCAAAAGCAAAGAAGTCTTCACCAGCCCTCCAATAAAAGGGCACACACCTCTAAAGAAAGTTCACATTTTCCACATTGGACCAGACATAACAGCAAGTAAATATCATGGTCTTATTAACAAAGAAACACAAATACATTTCCATTGTCAAACACCAACTGTACACTGCAAGAAAGTAATTAAAAATAATTATGAACAACGTAAATAAAAAATACTGAAGTCTTAACACATTTGAAAGGTTAGAACTTCTAGAAATGAAAATAAAAACAGCTCACTTTATTAGAAGCTTTACCATCAGCACATATGGGACTGAAACAAAAAGTGGATACTAGAGAAGTTACATTCAGCAAGGTAAACATTTTCCCTCCAACGGTCCTGCAAGAAATCATAGATAAATCAACCTTCACTCTCAGTCACTGGGAACCACGCGATGAAAATCAACCTCTTCTTTGACAGATGCCCAGCTACAATTCAACATATTTAGACATAGTTAGCCCAGGTTAGATGGCTTGAATGTTCAGGTTACAATCATTCGATTGTTGGTATCACTTCATGAACACAATAGATTTTAACTTTGCTTCCACAGTTACTCATACAACATATTGGACAATCTACACAATCAACATTCCATGTAGAGCAGTATTTTAGAAATCAATCTTAGTTTCTTACTTGTTTGGAAGAAAACAACCAAAACAACCATTTGTAAAAAGTAATCTTGTGAAGAACATAAAAAACAAACTTAACATACTGCTTCTAATGCAATGAGATTCGACGATCTTTAGTGTGTTGAAACGTTCCATCATTAGCTTAAGGTATCCCCAGGAACATTAATGTCTTTCAAAGATCATGTGCGACGGAGATTTTCTGTAGGCTCCAACAAATCTTTTTACCTGGAGGTTATTTAAACTTTTAACTCAGCCATCTTAATCAAAGTTTGATTTTATTAGCTGTCTTCCTGGTAAACAAAATTCCAACCCAACCTCTAATCATTTTAACGTTTCGGTGCAGCGCTTAACAAGTAAAAACACATCCTTTTGCCATCAGATAAAGTATTCCTTTTTGCTATCATCCACATCTTCAAGGAGTGAGGGATCATCAGCACTCTCTGCATACTCTGTGCCCTTGTCTTCATTGGTTTGGTAGGTGCCCTTGTGCCGGTACATGTAACGTGCAACTACTACCAGCAAGCAGACCAGGACCACAATCATGGCGGCAATGACACCTGTGGGGAAGGAAACGGATGGATTGATTAAATGGATCATTGACATCCTGCATCATTATAATATTTAAGATGACAACAAGAATTATGCTGTCCTACACAATTCAGGAACACATTGCCCACACTCCATGTATACCCCACTCTTAAAGGTACAGACAATATGCTCTTTTTCAGCTCTGTTTTTTCTTACCAACTTGTTTTTTAAATGCAGTGACTTGCAACTCACAGGTCTTTGTTTAATGAGGAAAAAAACAAAATGTTTTCTTTGTATATCAGAATATCATAGCCTCGAAATACCAACTGAGAAAACATCTCCTAATATTGCTTACTACAATATCTTCTCATTGGATGTAGAATTTCTATTAACTCCAGTAGGGCGATATATATTTGTTAACAATATTTAGTACACCACATTTATGTCAGATGATATTCTGACAACAATAGGCTAGTTGCACATACATCCGGTTTGTTCTAGCTAAGGAAGGTCTCTCAAGAGCCAATCCTCCATGTGTACTACATGTAAGTGAGTTTATCGCTGCTAGTTTGGTAACTTAATACGGTGGTACAGATTGATTCTTTTCTGAATGGTATTTTGCAAGATACTGGGACTTGTGAGGTAATCAGGCTCATTTGTCAGGGCTGTGCTAAACCAGCATGGAGTTTGTTGTGAAGCTTCACTTCGCAGATGCTTAAGGCTGACCTTGTTAAGCATGCCAGCATTTGAATCCTGGTATTTATCTACTGGAGGTGGATGGATTGGTTTGGCATTGCACATCTGGTGGAGCACAGCAGAGTCGGCACCTGGAGACACAATGCAGATATAAAGACTTTGGATTCTGGGAGCCAGCATGTCACCAGCACAACACAGTCTTTAGTTTTCTATCCCACTCATGGTGCCTCTAAACTTGCATCTGTTAGGGAATGTTTGTCCCCAACATGGGGGATACAAATGTTGGGATGAGTCTGAAGGCTGAATGTGGTTGCAATAGCAACCAATTGTTTCCAAAACTGTGATTGGAATACACACACCAAAGTTAGTAGGTCCATGAAAGTATTGTTAAGTGGTAGCCCTATCAGAATTTGGTTTGAAAGCCACACTATCACTCCCCCAAAAATGTTTGGAAGGCAATTCCTTGTTATTAACATTTGCTTCTGTGTGTGCCTTGTGGGCCAAACATTTCAATACACTGTTAAGGAACAACGAATTGCACTGGCATGCACTCCCTAAAACGCATTCAAAACTTTTCTGTAAAAAAGGCCACGGGGTACTCTTATACTATCCTACTTATAGAGAAAAACGAGAATGATGTAAGAAGGCACTGTGTTAAATCAAGAAAAGAGGGGAAGTATTTTCTAGCTGATTTTTAGGACTGTTGTCTAAGGCCTACTATGAACAAAACAATACATAGGGTGGGTGTTTGGTTAGTTCCTTTTTAATGGATGGTTTCCTTGTCTATCTTTGACCCTTTATCCTGATTTGAATGCATTCCTCCCTATTCTTGTGTATGTGCTGCCCGGGATCATGACGGTCTCACTGAGTTTTGATTGGGTGGCATGTATCGTCCAACTGCCAATATTTGACTTTGCACTGCAATACATTTGAGCCACTATATTGTCTTTCTATCCCTCACTGCTCACTCTCCTGTCCTGCTCCACGCTTTAATTAAAATGATCTCCCCTCTGTGCCATTTTACCCCTCCTCCTAAGACTGCTGGTTTTGTGAGAACCACCCACTGCTGTATCGACAGTCAGCCATCTTAAAAATATTTTTTAACCATTTTAAGATTGCCATCCGTCAATTTACATAATCACTGAGAAATAAACACAGTAATTAATCCGAGCACAATTGTGGATTTTAATAATAGAAATGGCTGAATGGATCATATTACCTTGATTATCAAATCAACTTCTTACCATCTTCATCACCACCCAAGGACCAACTGTAGCATGCCATGCACACTTTCAACACATAACTTCACTGCATTAGTGCTGTCCTAATTGTGCAAATCACAAGCAGAACGTAATTGTGGTGTTGGTTCCTCCACATACCTGCATGTCAAGAAGCTGAAAGACCATGCACATACATCAAACAAGTTGGTTTAGTTGGAGTTAGGGGTCAGAGTGTATCTCACTAAAGTGCTGTCCCCGAGCCTGAAGCCTGCGGCTGGGACCATGCTCTGTTGCACTACTTCTTAGCTGTCTGCGAGTTGTGTGTCCTGTGAAGCAGCTGCTGTCTCAGTGGGCAACCTACTGGAGTACTAGTGGAGAGGTTAGGGATGGAGGATAGCATGCTGGTACCGTGAGCTGAGATCGCTGTTCCTTCTCACCCAGTCCATTAGAAGACGCTATTTGTATGAATCAGAGTCCTTGAGATGCACTGATTTTTTCATTTTCTTCCTTATTACCTCATGCACACTCACCCATTACTCCTTCACTTTATTTAGCAGACTGTCACTGTGACTGGGTGACCTCATCACAGCCAAGATATGCAATATAGGAATCTCTCTGTCTTAGATAAACCTTTTCTGGGAATTGCGTTCTCATTTATTTCAGTACAAAATTGTTGTAGGTTAAGATATATATGCCCAAGGGCATGTATGGCTGCCACATGGCACTGAATAAAAAGCTAAAAATTGATTTTTGGATATTCGGAATTTACCACCAACTAATAGTTGGTGGTAAATAACGAATCCTTAAATGTAAAAAACACTCGCTTGAGTGCGGTCTACATTAAGGATTTGGTAATTTACCGAATCGTAATGTTAAGAATTTGGTAATTTACCGATTCCTAAAGTTACCGATTCGGTAAATTACGGAATCCTACAATTTGGCCACATACATCTGAAAAGCCTAATTCCGGTCGGTAACGGCGGAAATTCAGTAATTTAGGCTTCCTACATCTGGCTCAATATTGTTTAAGCAAGTATTGCGTGTTGCTGGTGTGGCACGTGAACGTAATTTATGTATGTATTTTTTGGGAGGAAGGGGGTTATTTGAAACTTTGCGAGCCTAACAGTCATTGTACTATGTGGATTTTCAAATGCTTTCAGTGTTCTACAGTAGCAGTTCTGTGTTTACCAGCACTTGAGTTAGGGAGCGCAATCGTCCTAGAATACAGCCATTCTTCATTTCTGAGCATCGATAGTAGAGAAAGGTGGGGCTGGCACCGGCCCTGCCGCAAGTATGGCGGGCGCACCGGCGCCCACCCGCTCTCCGTGGTGGGGCGCGCCCCGTCGCTTCACAATGACGCGGCGGGCGCACCTTAAGCACTGATTGGACCCCGGGTCCCCTAGTGACCCGGAAGTGATTCAATCACTTCCGGGTCACTGGGGAGCAAAGGCAAGGCCGGTTAGAACCGGCCTGGCAAGAGAGGGGTTAGTAGGCCAGGGAGCGCGGGAGTATGCCACTTTGACTCGGTGCTCCATGGCCTGCCCCTCCAGCCTCTAGGAGGCTGTAATTCTTTTTTCTGTTTTTTCTCCTTTGCAGGTGTGCATTTTCAGGGAGGAATCAACATCGCGTTAGGAGGGTCAATTACGTCAGGAGGAGGAGTCAGTAAACCGCTGTGAAGTCCAGCTGCGAGAAAATCTCCTTTGTTTTATCGCCTTTGCAGGGTATTCGAGATTGGGAGGAGTCGTTAAGCTGCCGCAAGCAGCAAGGGGA
The DNA here is from genome assembly GCF_964263255.1 of Lissotriton vulgaris. Classification (NCBI taxonomy): domain Eukaryota; kingdom Metazoa; phylum Chordata; class Amphibia; order Caudata; family Salamandridae; genus Lissotriton; species Lissotriton vulgaris. Next base: position 1,390,470,836 of record NC_141687.1, on the reverse strand, counting down.
CCGCCGAGTGCTGGGGGCATCTCCCGCTGAATCTGGGTTGCCGTTTTTGAGGACGTTGCACCTGTCTTCAGCTGTCTTTATCTCCCGGAGCAGTTGGAACGCCCGGACCGCCCTCCCCTCCCGCTGCACAGAAGGCTCTGTTTTCAAGGAGAGCACGCAGCGCTCCTCAAAAGTATTGGGGGGAGTTTCTGGCGCTGCTACTCACCGCCACACAGCTTGGCCTAAGCGCTTACAAATAGACGGCAAAACGGTCTTCCTTCAGTGGGCAAGGGTCAAACTGTTACACTTGGCCATAAATCATCGTTTTTTGTTAATTTGGTGTCAGAACATTGTTCAGGCAGGGGTATGTGTTCTGGAAATCGAAGAAAGTGGGGCTGTGCATTTGTCCTGAAAGCTATCAGAGGGGACATTATTGGAATCAGTAAACCACAACCATAATTGTGTAACTGCTGCGGGGGTGCTGTTGTATACTCACTGGGTGGGGGAGGGTAAGTACTGCCCTGGTGGCCCACAGGTTTGCAGAGAGGTATGGTCAAAGGGATACAGCTGCAGTAAGCTGATATCAGGGTTTTAACATTCTCCTTGTCATACTTCCAGACTCCTAATTCTGTTTCTGTAGTCAAAGATTCTCCGCGGTGGCACATCGAACGTGCAAGGGAACATCTCTCACAGGGGTCACAGGCAGGCCTGCATTTCACTGCTTCTGTGGCCCGCTGGGCTCGAGGTTACTCGCCCAACACCTAGGTTAGCTGGTGTGGCGCGGCTCCAGTTGCGTGGTGCTTACGGCCGGTTTGTGTACCTCCAACGGTGCGCAGGTAAGGACCTGGACAGGTTTCCAGGCCAGGCAAATATTATGGGGAGGCTCTCAGTGAGAGAAATCACTGAGGTACAGATAACATTGTGTTCGCGGTGTTACTGCCTACCAGTTATAAGTGAACTTGCAATTTCGGCGCAGGAGCTATGGCCAGTAAGCGTGGCGCGAAGCGTTCCCGCATGGAACACATGCTGGAGTCCATGATGCGTATGATGTTGACAATGGATAGGAGATGGGGAAAGGTAAAAAAACTGGGGCAGAGCCTGGCAGAGCTCAGAGAAAGAGTGGAAGGGCAGGGTGAGGTGGTGGGGAGGCCTAAGCGAACCATAGTGCCCCCAAAACCCAGGGGTGAACTGGACCAGCTCCCTAGGCGGGCGAGGCCCAGTTAGGGGAAGAATCAAGAAAAAGCCCCCGTGCCAGTCCATCCTCTGGGAGAGGTTCCGTCGGGCGGGGGTCCCTCAGGGATTCCATTGACATTGGTTCCCGGTGGCCCCTACACCTATCCCAATGGTCCCCACAAGTATTCCAGCGGTCCCCGCGCCTATCCCAGTGGTGCCCACACCAAGTCCGGTGGCCCCCACACCAACCCCGGTGGTCCCCACATCAATTCTAGTGGTGCCCACACCTGGTCTAGTGACCCCTATACCTATTCCAGTGGTCCCTACACTTGTCACAATGCCAACAGACATCAATCAGATCCCACAGGAACTAGTGGCACAGATAGCGTCCGTTCTCCCGAGGTTAGGGAGGGGAGGGATGTTGCCAACTTCAGCGGGGGCAAAGGAAGTAGGGGAGGACCCTTTGGCGGAGGCGAAAAAGATGGTTGCAAAGATTATTGCAACACCAAGCTGGACGCCAGGCGAGGGGCCAGGTACTCCATCTCTCCCGCAACCAGCAGGGGGGCTTCCTTAAGCAGGAAACAACAAAGATGTGCCAGTGAACAGCCATGGGAAGGACAAGCTGACTGAGCCAGCTGGAGCTGTTGCAATAGGTAAAGAAGTGACATTGCCATTACTGGGCGTGGGTGTGTTACCCACAGGAAGGGAACATTTGGCCAGGCATGTAACACGCAAAGTGAAAGAATTGATATGGTCTGGTGCTTACATTAATATGTTCTCCCTACTTGTGGATGACAGCGAAATGGAGTATTCGAGGAAACCGAAAGATTGGATGCTTCCTAATGAATGGCGCAGTGAACTGTTGAAATTCAGGGTAGAGGAGAATTTTAGCAACTGGATTAGGGCAATCTCAGTATTTATGGCAATAATAGCTGAGCATTCACCTAATTTACAAACAGAGATGGCGTGCAACCAGAGCAGGATTACTATGTTTCATGTCAAATATGGCGGAATAGGATGGAAGGAATATGATATGAATTTCAGGAAGGCTAACGCAGTTGACCCATCACTCTACTGGGACCGAGTCGAAATGATCTTATGGTTGGATCAGTTTGGGCCAGGGCAGCCTGGTTACACGGTGCAAAACTTCAACAAGGGTCACACATTTCAAGCTTCTCAGCCCTTTCGGCCACCCCAACCCAAGGGCACGGCCCCTAGTCCAGGGAGTGGGGAGGGGGGACGGAAAGGGACATGTTGGGATTTTAATATGCGGACATGAAACCAGCGCCCAAGGCACTTGTAAGTTCAGGCACGCATGCATAACCCATCTCACCCAGAATCAAAATGCCTCAAGAAATCAGGATATAGGGGAAAGAAGAAACAGGAGTGAGGAGAGGGCACAACTTGTAACACACTCACCCATTGACGTTATGGCTATGACCCCTTGGTTAAACAAGTACCCAGATCATGCCTCAGCTAGGACCTTACAAGAAGGCTTTCTGTATGGCTTTAGGAATCCTGCATTTGATTATATAGGGACACCAGATTGCAAAAATCAGCTTTCTGTAAGAACCAATCCTGGGGTGGCAGCAACAAAAATTGCAAAGGAATTACGCTTGGGCAGAATAGCTGGTCCTTTTGATCACATTCCGGTACCCAATTTTGTTTGCTCACCCCTTGGAGTGGTCCCCAAGAAAGAGGAGGGGGAGTTCAGGCTGATTCATAATCTGTCAGCCCCTAGAGCCATTTCATTGAATGACGCTATCAATTAGGAAATCAGGAGCGTTAAGTATGCTTTCTTTGATCAGGCACTGGATATGCTAAGGGGCCTGGGCCCTGGGGCCTTGCTAGGCAAATCAGATATTGAGTCTGCCTTCCGTTTACTGCCGGTCCATCCTCTTGATTATCACCTTCTGGGTTTTAATTTTCCGGACACATTCTACATGGTTATGCGCATGCCCATTGGTTGCTCTGTTTCCTGCGCTTAGTTTGAAAAATTCAGTTAATTTTTGGAATGGGTTTTTACACAGGCGACGGGGCACCAATATGCCATGCATTATCTTGATGACTTTTCTTTCTGGGGTCAGCGGGCTCCCAGGAGTGTGCTTGGGCAGCCATGCCGTGGGAAGCTGCACCATCTCGCAATGACAGAGAGGCTGCAAGTGGGAACTGTGTCTACACTCATGACAGCACTTCAAAAGAGGAAAAATCAAACTTGCTCAGCATTCTGGCCCACCGGAGGATAACAATAAATTAAATATCATGCACTAAGCAGAACCCACTGAAGGGTGACACACCTTTACTCTGAACTTGACTACAAGTCCCAGCCTGCAAAGTAATAATTAACCCAATCAATGAGGCCCACTGGGGGTATTTAAAGTAGCAGGCTGTCAGAGCCATCTGCCAAGTACAATGAAATGTTCCATGACTAAGAGGCAGGAGCCTCGAAACGCGTCGGAGATGAACTTTACAGCAATACTGTAACTTGTTTTGCTTGTGAATAAACAGGCAGGTTCTTTTGATGTAGAGTGCGCTTCCGTTGCTTTGGGGCACTTTGGATTGAACATATTTACACGGCAGCCCTGCCTTGGGAAGTTGCACCATCTCACAATGAGGTTGCAAGTGGGAACTGTGCCTCCACTCGTGACAGCACTTCAAAAGAGGAAAAATCAAACTTGCTCAGCATTCTGGCCCACCGGAGGATAACAATACATTAAATATCATGCACTCAGCAGAACCCACTGAAGGGTGACAAACTTTTACTCTGAACTTGACTACAAGTCCCAGCTTGCAACGTAATAATTTACTTATTTAATGAGGCCCACTGGGAGTATTTAAAGGAGGAGGCTGTCAGAGCCGGGAAACAACGTTTATAACGAAACGTTATCTCCGCGGGGAATCACAACGGGGTCGTTATCACGACCGTGTTGTGATTCCGCATACCATTACTTCGCAAGTCGGAACAATAGACTGGAGTTGGAATAGTTCATTATACTATTCCAACTTCCAGCGCCCCCCCTCCGCAAGTCGTTGTTACGACTTGCGGAGTAATGGTATGCGGAATCACAACAACCACGTTGTGATACCCCGCGGAGAAAAAGGCTGCGGGATTAGATCATATATTCGTCAGAAACTTTTAAAGGAATTAGAGCTGCGCTACCTTCTGTTAAGCTTTATGCTGACAAGTTTTATCTGAATTCAGAAAATCTATTTTACTTTGAATTATTCGGCGTGCTGCACGGGTGACACGTTTGTCCTCACCGTGTCTAAAACATGACCCTCCCTACCTCGAGACCATAGGTCCCGACCCCTGCGCACAATTGCCAATGGGCTATACCCAACAATAATTAACACTATATATTAAATGATACAGGTTGTTTTACTGCATATTTGAACATTTATTCTGACACCATAAATATTCACTAGTTGTACTTAATGTTAGATCATGAAACTTATATTACATGCAGTACATATCATGAAATCATTTGTTCATTACAACTTCAATTCTGACAATGTTCTTCTGTGTTCATTTCAAGATGCTCTATGCATTTCGTCAGAGCCATCTGCCAAGTACAATGAAATGTTCCATGACTAAGAGGCAGGAGCCTCGAAATGCGTTGGAGATGAACTTTTCAGCAAATGCTGTAACTTGTTTTCCTTGTGAATAAACCGTCAGGTTCTCTTGATGTGGAGTGCGCTTCCGTTGCTTTGGGGCACTTTGGAATGAACATATATATATATATCCTTGGAGGTGAAACGCGTCATGGCGGCAGCGCTGGCAATCATGAAATAAATTCACTTGTTTGCACCAGCATCTATTGGGTTCACTCCTCGTCATTTTGGATTTATGCAGTGGCAGTCTGCAGCGTGGCAATTTTCCAAAATATATATATATTCACTGAAAAAAACATAGGTTTCACACCAGTTATAGTTAGCTGGAAATTTTACTGACATAAAACCATTGAAATTCCCACGTTATAGTTAGTTGGATTCACTATAACGTGCTCGCCTGCAATGCACTGCTGATGACGTCACATATTACATCACTCATGACATGGTCAGTGACATCACTCATGACATCACTGATGACACCATCCTTGTGACAGAGTGACAGACCTCCTTTCAGCGTAATGTAACCCTTGAAACACATATTCAAAAATAGAAATTAACATTTTCAAAAAAATGGAGATACCCATACCAGTTACAACAACCATTTCAGTAATTCCACCATCTATATACACATCCACTTATTCACCAACAGTTCTATATAGTCACTCATACATATACTCACTCATCATATGTAGTGATACACCTATACATCCTGTTACACACCGACAGTCATCCAAAAGTTACTCAAACACATACTCACACATGCAAATAAACTATTGCACATCCATTTATTTGCATATACAACTATACACACACTACCACCTTACTTCTAAGGAAACTTACACATACTTTCTCTCTTAAACAATCACTTATAGAAACACATACTTATTTAAACAGGAACTCTTACAATCTCTCACTCTCACATATACTCACTTATATACATCAATACTCACATATACTAGATTAAAACATGTCGTTACAGATAAAGACACTAGTGAGACAGTCATTCACTCATTAACACACACATATACACACTCATCCACCCATACAGTCCTGCACATATGCTGTCTTCAAAACACATACAAACAGTGAGTCAGTCATTGATGCATCTATGTGCTAAGTAATACCCCCACCAAACTATACAGACACTCATACTGATACTAAAAAAACATCTAATAACCCATATACACACACATGTAGCTACTCACTAACCCATGCAGCCACTTATACACAAAGTGAAACACCGATACATATATTTAAATATTTAAAAATTACTCGCTATTATATGTATTCACTAAGATACAATTAATAAGCCAGTTAACCAATCAATTTTATTTTTAAAAAACATCCATTTACACACTTCTTAAAACATTTATTCTTCCATCGACCTTTACATATACATATATAAAACATATTTATTTTTCAGAAAGACACACATTCACTGGATGGTGTCATCAGTGATGTCATGAGTGATGTCACTGACCATGTCATGAGTGATGTAATATGTGACGTCATCAGCAGTGCATTGCAGGCGCACAAGTTATAGTGAGTCCAACTAACTACAACGTGGGAATTTCAATGGTTTTATGTCAGTAAAATTTCCAGCTAACTATAACTGGTGTGAAACCTATGGTTTTTTCAGTGAATTTAATAGGTTTTTTAAATGCTAATTCCTAACTATAACTGGTGTGAAACCTATGGTTTTTTCAGTGAATTTCATAGGTTTTTTAAATGCTAATTCCTAACTATATATAGGGCCTCAAACCTATGTTTTTTTCAGTGAATTTCAAAGGTTTTTCAATAGCAAATTTCTATAGCTATGAAATATAATATTTTTTATAATTAATCCTATATTGTATATTTATGTAATACTATTTTTTGATGTATATTGTTGATGCTTTTTTTTTTTTGCCCTGGAGCGCTCCCGGTGCGCGTACCGGTGTGCGCACCGGTAAGCGCAGTCTTCCGGCGTGCCCCGGTGCGCGTACCGGTGAGCGTCCCGTTGGCGCTATTTCCGCAAACGAAAACATCATCGTGACGTATCGCGTAGCCGCGTCCGCGTGATACGCACGGCGTAAGCGCACCATGAAGCACTCAAGCGCATACGATCGTGCTACGTAAGCGCCCCGGGGGGCGTAGCGTAAGTGCGTCGGGTCATGCGACCTGAAAATAACACTTTTCATTGGTTCAAGACAGTTTTGGTTTCCAAATGATGAAAGCCCGGGTCATGTGACCTGAAAATAACACTTTTTATTGGTTCAGGACAGTTTTGTTTTCCAAATAATGAAAGCCCCCACCTTTTTTCCTCATTCTCACTTTGTACTTTGAGTGAGGAAGACCTGTTTGCAGACCTATTCTTACCTATTTTTACTGAGAAATGGCTACAGTAGCAGCAGCAGCAGGAGCATCTCAACCACCACAAGGACCACCACAACACCACCACAACACCACAGTGGTGGAGAAGAAGAAGAGGAGGAGGAGGAGAAGGAGGAGAGGCGGTACCTGCCTGAAGATACTACCACCTATAAGCCAAAGGAGCACATAGTCTGGGAGTTTTTTAAAATCCCAAGGGGCCTCAAAAAAGTTAATGCGCCAAAGGTTACTTGTATGATCTGTGGCACTGTACTTTCCAGGGGGAACCCTGCCAAAAAGTATTCTTTTGGCAACAACACCATGATTCGCCACATGCAACGCCGGCACCCAAACAACTATGCTGCGGCAAAGGTCAGAGAACTGACCAGAAACCCTCCCCAATCTTCTCCCAGCACCTCCCAAAGTAAGCAACCCACTCCATCGGGTCCAGAGACAAGGGAGATGGTCCCAAACATCCAAACCCAGTTTGGAGATTTCAAAATAGTTTGCAAATTTTGTGGAAGGACAATTTGCTATGGTGAGCAAAGCATTAAACTCATCAACCGTGATAGTGACATACACAAGTGCCCAAAAAAACCTTAATTTTTTCCAGATTTTTTTTGCTCCAGTTGAGCCGTTTACAATTCCCTGTTTTTTGTTTGTCCCCATAAAAATAACCAAAAAAATATAAAATTGTTCATAAAAGCCAAAAAAAGTAAAAAATGTTCCAAAAAACAATAAAAAATATAAAACAAAAAAAAATAAAAAAAACAGTACTTTTTAGAACTACCTGCAATTTATAAAAAAATGCTACATTTAAAAAAAAATCTGTCATTCTTTTTTCCCCATGGTACGCTCCCCGTTACGCTCCCTGGTGCATGTACCGCCCCCCCCCCCTCCCGGCGCAAATCGAAAAAATTTGCCCCCACATCAAACCTAGGGGGTCAGGGGTGGGGTCTACCCTGCCCCCTTTTGGTCATTTCCCCCTTTGTTTTTTGCCACCTCTTGTGTCTCGATCCTACCGAGATACAGGATGGTGGACGCTCCGGACTGTTTGGAATGTTGACAGACACCCGAGAGCTAATCAGCTTTCCGCTCGCGAACTCGCGTAGCGCGCTGGTACGCGCCCCGGTGCGCGTACCGGGCGCGCTTATTGATATATATATTTTTTGAACCTAAATTACTCAAAATCCACTGGAGCACATATCTTGAGACATAGCAAAGGCACATCGGGCTACCAGTCCCTACAATTTTGCCAAGTTTGGTGGAAATCCATTCAGCCGTTCGGGCTAAAAGTGAGTCCAACCGCCCTATGGAAATTAACATGGGGAAAACACGTTTTGGGACCCCCCTTTTATCTCGGCCTCCGCTTGACGAATCCCCCCCAAACTTTCAGGGAAGGAACGGAGCGCAGCGAGGCAAATGTAAGGAAAATTACAGGCAGATTTCTCAACCAGCGCCAAAGTTATTCCCAGTAATTGGCCGTGTCTTGCAAATTTGATAGTAGCATTGACACATACCTTCGCGATCAATTAGTTTTGGACTGCTACAAAAAGAAGATACAGGAAAGTTTATTATGCACATGCAATCCATCGTTGATTAAGTTAAGCGGAATTACAAAAGGGGTTGAGGGATCTCTTCTCTCATCAAGGGTGTTATCTAATAACAAAGAGGAAGTAATGTAGCGGCTGTACATTTTGAAACGAGAAAAGAGAGAAAGGTGGAGGTTGATAGTAAAGAAGGCGGTGAAACTCACAGAACACATTTTGTTATTATTGTGGGTCTCAATCACTCTAAGGACACTTTAGTAATTGTCCTGCCATCAAGGTAAAAAGTTTGAAGTGTGGTAAGTTCCGGCACTTTGCCAAAGTGTGCAGATTTAAAGCAGTTGAAGTCAAGGATTTAAGTAAAAAAAGAGGTAGGAATGTTTTCACTATAGAGGTTGAGGAGGATGATATGCTTAATGAATGTCAGTCCAAGTTTAGAGACGTTATTCTTACCATCGCATCACATGAAGGTTACTAAAAGAGAGGACTATTTTGTATTATTGACGTTGGTTCCAAACAAATTCCTGTTTTAGGTGATTCAGGATACCCCATTACCACTTTGGATAGGTCTACTTTTGAAGAAAATTGGAAAGATAAACAACTGCTCTTGTGTGATATCTCGCCCAAGGCTTTTGGGGGATTTGTAATAAAAATGTCAGGCTGTTTTGAGGATATTTTGGGTTTCAAGGGGAGAAAAATGTATGCTAAGGTGTTCGTGGCTACAGAGGAAAGGGATGTTTTGGCTAGATGGATCAGGCTACACTGGGTGTCATTCTGAAACTTGGATCTTCTGTACCAGTTCCGCTAGATCCTGATTGGGTGTAGGAGTATTTGCAAGAAATGGAAACTGTTATGGCAAACCATCCTTACTGATGGTATATTCTGGCAATGTGGGATCTATTGAATGTTAATTAAAGGGTGATAATGCAGTGTTTACATATTAAATTGGTTGTGTTAAGGTTTTTTTTACATGACATTGTATTGAAACAGAGAGCCAGTTCAGTCATCCATAAAGTCAGGAATGTTCCTTTAAGCATTCGCAAAGCCTTAAAAGTTTTACTTGAAAAGATGTGTGAGGACAAAATCATTGTTCCTTTTGAGTGCTCTGAGTGGGTGTCAAGTATTGTTATCGCACGCAAAAAAACTCAGAGATCAGGCTGTGTGCTGATCTTCGTTCTCTTAATAAAAATATCAGATCACATCACACCTTTTAGTACGTTCAAATACCTTAGACTACCTTTTGGATTAGCCTTGGTGGCTAGGGTCGTTCAAAGCGTCGTTCAAAGACTGATAGACAGCTTGTTTGAAGGCATGTTGTTATAATATAGTTGTTAGTTAATGCATCCTTCCTATTGTTGTTCTCTGCCTTGCTGCTCAGCCAATGGTGAGGTCATTGGAATGTTCAGAGTGTTTGTGCTTGAGGAAGAATCAGTTGGAGTGGATGGGATGAGCAGCAAGGAGGCTGCTCCTGGTGGGGCATAATATGGATCTTACCATCTTCCTGTAACTGAAGAAGCAACTTGAAGAATAAATTCATAAACCTTTACCTACATGACCTGTCTACGTATCTTCCTTCATTTTAACACATGTCTGGTGTGATGACACACCAGGATGTCATTCTTATCTTTGCTGCTCACATGGAACAAAATTATGTGATCTTGCGTAAGGTACTATCTGTTTTACTGGAATATGGCATGACTATACGCAAAGACAAATGTAAAATTACAGCCAGTTAAATTGATTCTTTGGGACATTGTGTTTCTGCTAGAGATAGTGAGCCAAAGGACAATTTGCTCAGAGCAATAAAGGAGGCACATACACCTAAGGATAAAGACAGTCTACGGTCCTTTTTAGGGGTACACAGACAAAATATCGATTTTTAAATATCGATATACAAAAATATCAAAGTTTAAATATCGATGGGACAAAATATCGAAGGTAAGTAATATCGACAGTCTTAATAGCGATGTTGGTATGATATCAGTAATATCGAAGTTGTAAATATCGATGTCAATAATATCGAAATTAATAACTTCGATGTTACTAATATCAATTTTTAAATAAATTTAGTGTATATTATATTGTATTTATTATGTTTTATTATTTATTTTTAATGTAATTTAATAAAATATTGTCTTTTACTACTGTAGCGGGTTGTGGGTTTATAGGGGAATAGGGTGGGAAGTAATTTAATTATGCTAAATTAATTTTTAATTAGTAGGAATTATTAATTAATTAATTGAGAAATAATTTTTAAATATTTTTAATTAATTGATTAATTGATAAATATGTTCTGTAGCGGGTTATGGGTTTATAGGGGAATAGGGTGGGAAGTAATTTAATAATAATTAATTAATTGATATATGTTTGTACATATTTTAATTAATAATTAATTGGTAATTAATTTCTATTAATTAGTTAAATAATTAATATAATTTTGTACATATTTATAATTATTAATTAGTTGGTAATTAATTAATATTAATTATTTAATTACATTAATTATAGTAATTTGTTTATATATAATTTATTGTTATTATTAATTAATTAATTGGGAAAATAATATTAATTATTAAATTAAATTAATTACAGCAAATGTGCTAATATATTGACTTTATTGTTATTGTTAATTAATAATTAATTGGTAATTAAATAATATTAATTAATTTTGGGTAAAGGAGTATTTTTAGGGTTCAGGGTCAGTTTTCAGTTTTTGGGTAAAGGGGTATTTTTAGGGTTCTGGGTCAGTTTTCAGTTTTTGGGTAAAGTGGTATTTTTAGGGTTCAGGGTCAGTTTTCAGTTCATGGGTAAAGGGGTATTTTTAGGGTTCAGGGTCAGTTTTCAGTTCATGGGTAAAGGGGTATTTTTAGGGTTCAGGGTCAGTTTTCAGTTTTTGGGTAAAGGGGTATTTTTAGGGTTCAGGGGCAGTTTTCAGTTTTTGGGTAAAGGGGTATTTTTAGGGTTCTGGGTCAGTTTTCAGTTTTTGGGTAAAGGGGTATTTTTAGGGTTCTGGGTCAGTTTTCAGTTCATGGGTAAAGGGGTATTTTTAGGGTTCAGGGTCAGTTTTCAGTTTTTGGGTAAAGGGGTATTTTTTGGGTTCTGGGTCAGTTTTCAGTTTTTGGGTAAAGGGGTATTTTTAGGGTTCAGGGTCAGTTTTCAGTTATTGGGTAAAGGGGTATTTTTAGGGATAAGGGTCAGTTTTCAGTTTTTGGGTAAAGGGGTATTTTTAGGTTTCAGGGTTTCAGGGTCAGTTTTGGGTTTTTGGGGTACAGGGATATTTTTAGGGTTCAGGGTCAGTTTTCAGTTTTTGGGTAAAGGGGTATTTTTTGGGTTCTGGGTCAGTTTTGGGTTTTTGGGGTACAGGGGTATTTTTAGGGTTCAGGGTCAGTTTTCAGTTTTTGGGTAAAGGGGTATTTTTTGGGTTCTGGGTCAGTTTTCAGTTTTTGGGTAAAGGGGTATTTTTAGGGTTCAGGGTCAGTTTTCAGTTATTGGGAAAAGGGGTATTTTTAGGGATAAGGGTCAGTTTTCAGTTTTTGGGTAAAGGGGTATTTTTAGGTTTCAGGGTCAGTTTTGGGTTTTTGGGGTACAGGGATATTTTTAGGGTTCAGGGTCAGTTTTGGGTTTTTGGGGTACAGGCATACAGGGTAAAAACAAAAAAATATTACATTAAATCAAATAAATTACATGATAAAAATTAAAATTACATTAAATTATTAAGTGTTTAATTTATTTTAAATGTATATGTATTCGTTTTAATTTTGTTTTAATATTTTTATTTAATATTTGTAAAATTATATGTATTTTAAAATTATTTTTACATTATTATTAATACATTTAAAAAAACGATATTTTTGATTCCGATATTTTTGTACTACGATATTATTTTTTCAATATTTTTGTACTTACCTTAATGAAGATAGGATTCCGATATTTTTGCTATCGATATTTTTGCTCCGATATTTTTGCATTTCGATATTCTGTCGATATTATGTCAGACATTCCTTTTTAGGAGTCAGTGAATATCAAGCCAGGTTTGTGTGCGGATTTAGTGTGATAACTGAACCCTTGATGAAGTTATTACATATGAAAAATACATTTTGCTGGACAAATGAGTAAACATAAGCATTTGAGAAGGGTAAAAAGATTGATTTTGAACTGTGATTTTTTAAAATCTTTTATTCAGGGAAATACTTGTGAGGTCACCGTAGATGTGAGTGTATATGGTTTAGGGGCTGTTTTGAGTCAAAGAATTGAAAGCAAGGTAAGGACTATTGCAAATATCTCTTCCACTCTCAATGATGCTGAACTAAAATACAGAACATTTAAAAGGGAAATCTTGGCCTGTGTCTGGGTAATTACCTAATTTAAAACATATCTTTGTGGTCAAATATTTAGGGTTTTGACTGATCATAAACCCCTGGTACATCTCATGAGTGATAAAGGAGTTGGTAGATCATTGTTGAGATTGATATTATCTTTGCGCAAGTTTGATTTTGAAATTTCTTATGTGCCTGGCAGCTTAAATGCACGGACAGACTGTGTCGTAATCCATAGACAAGGCGTCACAAGAGTACAAGGAAAACTTCTTTATTCCATATGTAGTGAACAGGCAAGCCACCAGCAACTCTCTTCTACTTGGCTGCCACTAACTGTCCCTTCGCCGAGTCCCTCCTCGAGCATGGAACCAAAGTACTGGATTCCATGCTCACCATTCTACTCAGGTGGAAGACGTGACTACAACAAATCATCAAGAAAGAAAACGCATCACATATATATGTGAAGGAAAAATGGTACTATCACCTAGCAATGTGAGCTACAAACACATGCACATTAAATAAAACTAAACACAAATGGAGAAGAAAACAATTCCTTCAGAAAATGCTCCATAACTAATATAATAGGGAAAAACTGAGAGAAAAATAAAGATGAATAACAGTAGCGTCAGAAATTGTAAAAGCATCATCTCCGGAATTGCAAAGATAGGTTCCTTGTCCTAGTGCTACGTCTGACACACCCATCTCTCCTCCCTTCCATCACTTTCTCTGTACCTCGATCACTATCAATACACCCATCGTGATATACCACATACACTCTGGTCAATCTACTTGCATTCCACCATTAGCCTCCCTCAATTTGTACACTGTTCCCATTCACTTCCATAACCCTCAGAGGTTGTCCAAACTTGGATTCGCCTTTTCACGCATTCACAGGATTCTTGATACACACAAAATCCCCAACCTCAATTTCAAATCTTCAGCCTTTTTTCCACATCAAAATATTGTTTTTGCTTGAATTGGGCCAGCTCAACATGCTCACACTTACAATGCCATCCGACCATTCCCTAGTTTGACCCACTTATTCATTCAAGCCAGACAAAAACTTGTGGTTGCTCTACGACCACGTAAAAACAACTCGAACGGTGAGACACCACTAGAAGCATGAGGAGTTGTGTGATAGAACCACAACATTGTTCTCACTGAATTAGTCACAGCACATTTGTTTTTGACGGCCCACTGTATGCACCACCCCAACACTCGATTCATCATTCCTCTCCACTAGACCTTTGTTTAGGGATGATACGCAATCTTTTTAGATGTTTTACTCCACTGGACTTTAAAAAAATCCCACCACTTCACCAGACACAAACTGGGTTCTAGTGTCAGAGACCAGTGTAGCTCGAAAGCCTTCTTCTAGAAAAACATCTTTCAAAAATTCAACAACTGCTCCAGCTGTGACCTCCCACAGAAACTTGACTTCTGGCCATTAAGTGTAATAATGCATCATTACTAACACAAATTTTGATGAAGGTGCCAATTTTTGGAGAGGTCGCACAATGTCTTTTCCATCTTTCTTCCACGATTAAGCAGGCAGTTCAATGGGGCACAGGGGTAGAGTGCGCATTTTGATAGCTTTGTCACTGCCAGCACATATCACAGATTCTTTGACCACTTCATCAATCTCCCTGTCCATAGAAGGCCACCAAAAGGACAGCCTCATCCATTCTTTGTCATGGTGCCACAAGATGACCTTCATGGGCACAAACTATGATTATTTTCCTCAGAACAACTAGCGGAACCAAATTATCCACCCTCATCAACAATCCATCCTCAACTGATAAGTCATCTGCTACCTTTACAAACATTTTGAAATCGAAGTCAAGATTTCTTTCACACGGCCAACCTGACTCCACATATTTCTAACTTGATAGAAGTATCTGCTTCTAATGTCTTTCGCCACTCACCAAACAATCAATCTTATTATCATCTACTGCATCACCTTCATCCTCAATATACTCAGAGCTGCGTGACAAATAGTCCGCATATCGATTCCTACTACCAGGGATGTACTCTGGTATAAAATAAAATTGGAGAAGCCTTGAGGACAGCCGTGCTATGCGTGGAGTAAACCCTTTAGTATTCCTTCCACTTAAAATGTAAATCAATGGTTTCTGATCAGTTTGTATTCTGAGCTTCCTCCCCCACACGTAATTCCAGAACTTCATAACTGCCCAACAGCAGGCTATCAGCTCTTTCTCAATTGCGGAGTACTGTTTTTCAGCTGAAGTTAACACACGTGATGCATAACCAATAGTTCTGATTTCACCACCTTGCTCTTGACTAAGTACAGCCCCTACATCTACAGTGCTAGCATCCAGAGTCAAAATGCATTGCAATGCAGGATCATAGGGCCATATGTATCAAGCAAATTCGCATTCGCAAACGCCGAAATTCGCAGAATTTCGGTGTTTGCGAATGCGAATTTGCTAAATGGTATGTATTAAGGAAAATCTGGTGCAAAATAAGGAATTGCAAAATTTGCGATTCCTTATTTTGCAATTGCATTTAAGAAATCACAAATTTCGCGATTCCTTAAAAGTAATGTATGAAGCAAAAAAAATGTGCAAATTGTCCTTAAGGAATCCCAAATGACCACCAACTTCAAGTTGGTGGTAAGTTGCGAATTCCTTGAAAAATGCACATTTTTGCATTTTTCAAACTGCCATGTGATGCACATACATGCCCTTAGGGCATGTATGTGCACCACATGTGCACCCATGCTTATTTCAGGGGTACAACATGGCGTTCTTTGGACACCCCTGCACCCTTGAAATTATTCTCAATTTTCGATTCTCAAAGTCCGAATCGCAAATTGAGAATAACTTCCAAGTTCATTCCTAGGAGCCTCCTGGCCCATAGAAATGAATGGGAAAGTATTCTTTAATTGCGATTCGCAATTTGCTAATAGCAATTAAGGAATACTAAGAATTCACAAAAAAATTGCGAATTTGTACATACATCCCAATTTGCGATTCTGAAATAGCGGTTTCTAAAAAATCTCTATTTTAGAATCGCAAATCAGGTTGATGATACATATGACCAAAATGTTTCAATGTTTTGGGAGAAACACTTTGGGCTTTGACCCACTCAAAAACCTCCTGACTTCATAGCTAGGGTTGATAAAGGTCTCAACTTGCTAGCAACATTTTGAATCAACCTAAAATAAAATTCACACAGCCCCCCAAAAAAAACCTTCAGTTCAGCCATATCAACAGATGGCTTTGTCTGGTTTATACTTTCAACCAAACTAGACTTCGGGGTAATTCCTTCGCTGTTCACAAAATGTCCCGGATACTCAACCTTGTAAGTTAGAAAAACACGCTTATCCCTTTTCAGTACCACCCCTTTCTTTTGGAATCTGTCTAACACTTCTTCAAGAACCTGATCATTTGTCTGCCTATCTGATGTAAAGATTCAAACATCATCTTAAAACACAGATAACCCATTGATGCATTTCAGTATATCCACCACAGTACGTTGAAAACCCCAGGCCCCTGATGCCAGACCAAAAGGCATGCAGCAGTACTGAGAGGTTACCAAACGGGGAGACAAACGCTGTTAAATGTCTTGATTCTGGCTCCAATTCAATTTGATGGTAGGCCCAAGCTAGGTTGAGTTTGGTAAAGACTGTGGCCCTATTCAGACTAGCTAGTAGTTCACTGATGTTTGGTAAAGGGTACGAATATACGCAAATTTCCTTATTAAGGCAGCGCATGTCCACACAAATCCTAAGCTCCACATTCTGTTTGCGAGCAAACACCAAGGGAGATAGCTATAACGACAAATTATTGAGTTTAATTATGCTGTTTTTCACTAAAGTTTTGAGCTCCCATCTTAGATCTTTTTGTATACTGAATGGCACACTTCTGAACTTGTGTTTTACAGGCTCTGCACATTCTTTTACTATTATACAATGTTTATAGTCTTGAACTCTTCCCAATTCACCTGAGAATACATATGAGGAATTATTTATAAGGTCTTGTTCTCTATCACCATCACCTGCTCATAAGCTCCTGGTTTGAGGACCAACCCAAATAAACCCTGGTGCAACCACCCTACGATGTTCAAGCCCTTGTGAGCCATATAAACCTTCTTGGCTATTTTACGTCCCTTTAATTTCATTATGTCTTCAATGTAGCCATAGAGTTTATTCTGCGCCCCTCATATAATACTGCTTTTCGGTCTGGTGGTAACAACTGCCTAGTGGGCCACACATTCTCAAATAAACTTTGTGTGATCATGGTGATCTTTGCTCCAGAATCAACCAACAATTTCAACTTCTTTCCCCCACCATGAACGCAACATACGGATCTACGCACAAATTGGGATTACCAGTTAGAACTTCATTACTTTGTACCACCTTGACCATGTCCCTCAGATTCTTAGTTATGTACAGTTTATCCTCTCTACAAATGTCACTGTCCGACACACATATGACAGATGACTGTTGTTTAGTACTGGAAGCTTGACACACTTTGGCAAAGTGACCCTGCCTATTGTACAATCTACAAGCAATGAACCTTGCTGGGCATTCTCTCCCGCCGCTTTCATGTGTGTGGTAGCCACACCGAAAGCAAATGTTTTGTTGAGAGAAAAACGATATGTGTCAGTAAGGTTGAACCAGCCAAATCCTGTCTCCTTGTTTGTTGTCTTTCAAATCTCCTACACCTTTTGTTTTGACCACTCCTATCAGATCACTACTCTTTCCTTCCAGTTCTTTAGCAGGTGCCTGCGAAGTATCAACACTTTGGGGAACTTTTATTGTTTCACCCAACAAAGGATTGCCCATGGAGAGAAGTTTTTGTTTAATAGATTTATCATTGCAATGACAAATTGTTATTGTTAATTGTCATTTGTAGAGCGCATTATCACCTTCAGGTCTCTATCCGCTATCAGAGGTGCTCAACCCTTGCATGTGGCAGAGTGTAGATGTTTAGATTACGTCCCAGGCCTCCGTAAAAAGTACTGTTTTTAATTCCTTCCTGACGGGAGAAGGGCGTGTTCCTTGTGTACATTCTCCGGCAAGTTGTTCCAAATATGGGAGATGGATGAAGAGAATGTTCTTCCTCCTATCGAGGACAAGTTGAATCGGGGGCAGGCATCAGAGGACTGTAGCAACCTGCTAGGAGTATATTTGGCTAGGCGGTCTTTGATACAGCTAGGGGCTTGGCCATAGATCAGGAGCCAATGCAACTGTCTTAGGAGAGCTGACGCTTGGGCTCGCATGGGCACTCTAAAAATTCATCTAGCGGCATCATTCATGATAACCTGTAACCTGGTCAGTAGGTTACCCGGGAGGCCGATATACAAAGAGTTACCATAGTCGAGGGGTGATAGTATCAGAACTGACACTGCCATTCTAAGTGTATTGAAGGTGAGAAGGGGGCAAGCTTATGCAACTATCTCAACATGGCTATACACATTCCCACTACTGTCGATACCTGCTGGGTCATGGAGAGCATGGCATCAATTTTGATGCCCAGGCTTTTTACAGCAACGCCCGGCTCCAGGTATGTGCCAGATTCTTGTGGCCAAAAGAGTTCCTTCCAAGGGTTAGAGTCTGAGGTGACGGCCAGTACTTCAGTTTTATCAGGATTAATTTTGAGGGAGTTGGCCGTAATCCAGTAAACAGTGAATTTCAAGATGTTTTGAAATCTTGTGTGGGCTGTCAGGGCATTATCTATCTAAATGATGATCTGAGTGTCATCAGCGTAGTTGAAGATTTGACACTCCATGTGGTTCAGTGCCGCTATCAGGGGCTGAAGGTAGGCGTTGAAAAGGAGGGGTGACAGCGCCGAGCCCTGCGGTACCCCGCATTAGAGTAGTCTTGGGTCTGACACATGGTCAGTCAGCTGTATACTCTGGGAGCGATCTTCGAGGAAGGAAGTCAGCCATGCGAGGGAGGTGCCCAGCTCCAAAATCCGCGACATTAGTTGGTCATGATTGACCGTGTCATATGCCGCGGATAGGTCCAGTAAAACCAGGGCATATGGCTACTTCTTATCGACCCTTAATCTTAGTTCGTCTACTACAGACAGCATCACCAATTCCGTGCTGTGATGCGCCCTGAACCCTGCCTGGTTGAATTGTAGGAGGTGATTGACTTCTATATGGTTGGACAGGGATTTTAGCATGAGCTGTTCCAGCACTTTCGCCAGGAAAGGGAGTTGGGAGATCGGCCTTAAATATGTAAGGTTTTTTGTGCTGGCCCCAGGTTTTTTCAGAAGCGGGATGACACGTGCTTCCTTAAAATTAGAGGGTACATGTCCTGTTACAAGGAATTGATTACGAATTGAGAGGACCTGTTTTCTATCCTTGGTAAGGCTACCTTGAAGATCCTTGGTGGGCAGGGGTCTGCAGGTGACCCTGACTTCACCCACCCTATTAGACGAGACAGGGAATTGTGCGTAAGAGTAGGAAAGGTGGTGAGTGGTTTGTTGAAAATGAGGGGCGTTGGTGTTGGCGCTAAGGTACACAGGAACTTGGAGGTGGAATTAATTTCCATTAGTAAGTCCTTCACTTTCGTTGCAAAGAAAGACTGGAAGTTGTTACAGTCTTCCGAACAGAAGGAGGGGTTCTGTTCCCTGACTTGTCTCAGCTCTTTCAAGATCTGAAAGGTCTCTTTTTGTGTGTTGTCCGCTGTTGTAATTTAAACTTCGTAGAATTCTGCTTTCCTTGAGTGAATTGCCTTTTTGTAAACGTAGCATTATATTCTGACCGGGCACCTGGGCCATAGGCTTTCCGCCAGGCTCTTTCGCATTGGCGGAGGGTTTGTTTCAAGTTTCTTAGGGCATCATTGAACCAAGGGGCCCCTTTACCTTTGTCCGTAATTCTTACCCTGCGTGTTGGGGCTACCCGGTCAATAGAATTCTTTAACCTTGCCGTCAGAGTAGCACTTCCTACATCAGGATTTCCCTGTATAGGCGTGGAAGTAGCTGATTCATGTAAAGTAGTAAACAGGTTGTCGGCACTAATTTTATTCCAGCTCCGCAGCACTTTCCATTCTGAGGGTGGGCTGGCTGATTGCTTAGGAAGTGGGAACCGGCCACTAAGTACAAAGTGGTCGGACCAGGGGCAGATAGGTATGGGGCTGGTGAAGGGGAGGGATGACCAGACCAGGTCGAGTGTGTAGCCTTTGTCGTGAGTGGGCCTATTTACTAGGTGCTGGAGTTCTAAGGAGGTCAGTGCCTCCTCTAACTGTTTGGCCTGGTTGTCTTTGGGGATCTGGTTCCAATGCACGTTGAAATCCCCCATCACCACCACACATTGGTACAGAGAGCAGATGTTGTTAACTAGTTCTGTGAGATGTTCAATGAACTTAGGTGGCGTTTGTGGCGAACGATAGACTACCAGGATAGCTAGGTGTGCTGTCTTGGAGTGGAACTTGGCCCCCAACACCTCAGCCCCCTCATTGCTTTCTGTGCAGAGAGTCTCCGCCTTTAGTTGGCGGTTGTACAGGGTCGCAACTCCACCCCCTCTGGAACTACCAGATCGATTGTGGCATAATGCTGCATAGTTTGGGGGCATGGCGATAACTAAGTCTGGGGTTGAGGATTCTTCAAGTCAAGTTTCTGTAATACCTAAGATTCCAGGGTGTCATCTTGAAGGAGCGAGAATACCTCAAGATTGTGTTTCTGAAGTGAGCGAGTGTTAAGGGTAGAGATCCTGAGTCCCTGTGGACTATCAGTCCATACCAGCCTCTGATGGTACGTTGTGTGATTTGGGCTGCCAGTGTTCATGTGAGATCTCAGTAGCCCTTTCGACCTCTTTTTTTTTTTTTTAAAGAGTTTTATTTTATTTTCACCTGGTATAAGACTACAAAACATTTAAAAATAGTTTCAGTTCATCAAGTAAATACACAATCAAACATAAATAGATCATTTTTCACGTTATTAAGTAAAATTACTGGGCAAAAATCAGAAAACTCAAATACACAAATAGTAGTCTTGCATATGTCAATTCAATTCTAAGTTCCCCCAAATTTTCTCAAATTTCTTTAACGATCGGACACCCCTAAATTCTGCCAACATACACTCCATAGTTTTAATTTCATTGACCAAGTACCACCATTCCAGAGCGTTGGGTGGGTTAGGGTTAATCCAGGCCCTGGCTAAAGTTAATTTGGCACAGGAAAATAAAATTGATAACAGTATATGGTGTGGTTGATTTGTCAGATGTGGGCCTAGTATTACCATAGGGGCTGTTATTGGTGAGCTGAGAATGTTTTTTGCAGCTAAAATTTTTCCCACTTCTTCCCAGAATTTCCCAAGTTTTGGACATGAAAACAGCATATGAACGAGATCTGCCACATACTCATCACATTACGGGCATTTGGTTTTCTCTCCCATGATGTTATTTGAGGACCATTTAGAATTTTTTTCTGTGGTATAGTATAACATGTATATAGTTCTATATTGTTGTAGTCGTAAGCTAGATGATCTTACGTAATAATGGATATTAGTGTAAGATTTACTTATTTGTTTTCCTGTTAGATTAGTTCCAAGTTTTAAATTCCATTTATTAGCTAGTGCATCATTGTCGTCAGATCTTAAACCTATAAAGAATTTGTATGCCGAGCTGATTATTGATTTCTCTTTTTTAGAGTTTAAGAGGTCCCAAATACCCCCGCTCGACAAAGTGTTAATTCTATTCTTCCGCACAAGAAAGTTGTATATTTGCATGTATTTAAACTTGTGTATATCGGACAATCCATATAGTTGTTTTAAAGTAAGAAAATCCATTATGCCTTGGGAGTTATATAAGTCACCCAGAACCATAATTCCTTTCAGTTGCCACCTTCGAGATTCCCCGTCGCTGAATATACTAGGGAGCCCAGGATTGTCCCACAAAGTTAATTGAGAATGAAATATAGTAGTTTTACAGTGGGTAAGTATATCCTTCCATATTCTTACTATATCCCGTGCGGTCTTGAATTTAACCCTTTTGTAGTAGTTGGGGTCTGTAATACGGAGTAGAAATTGTTTAGAATCTCCCTTTAATGATAAATGATGGTAGAAAAGCAAGTCCTCTGCATTCAGTAATGATCGTATACGTCTTACAAAAGAGGCCCAAAAGTATAATTTCATGTCGGGAAAGTTAAGACCACCAGATCCGATTTGGTTTTTCAACATCTTTAGCGATCTCCTAGCCTTCTTGTATCCCCAGATAAAGTTACAGAAGATCCTATCTAATTGTTTAAAAAAAAGCCTCTTCTGTGCCAAAGGGATTGATCTAAATAAATATAAGTATTTAGGTATAATTTTCATTTTTATCAGATTTATTCTACGGATTAGATTTAGTGGAAGTCGGTGCCATTTCTTTAAGTTCGTAATGGTAGTTTTCATTAAATTATTATAGTTGATGGTATTAAGTTCTTTAATGTTTGAGGTGATTTTAACTCCGAGATATGTCGCGATCTTACATATTTCAGGCACTGGTTGAGGGGGGACGAAATTAGCTATTATTTGGGTTTTATGAGCATTTAATTTGTAGCCTGATACATTGCCGAATTTGGATGCTTCAAAATTGATAGCTCTTAGAGAGTGAGTTGCTTCGGTCGAGTAGATAGCGATGTCATCCGCATACGCAGTGATTTTTAAACTTTGCCTACTAGTCTTAAAGGGTATTATTCCTGACTGAGTATCCAGAGCTTTTAAAAACGGTTCCAGTGAGAGGGCAAATAATAAAGGTGATAGGGGACACCCTTGACGTGTGCCTCTCCTGATTGAAAAACAATGTGACATGAGACCACCATAACTAGTATATGCTATTGGATTGTCATAGAGTGCCCGAATCCCATTTAAGAATTTTCCACCGAACCCCATTAATCCCATTATATGCCATAAATAGTCCCACCCCACCCGATCAAATGCCTTTTCGGCGTCAAGCATTATCATAGCAAGGGGAGTAGTCTCTACCTCTGCTATGTCACACGCTGTTATTGCCGTTTTAACATGGGCTGATGTATCCCTCCATGTTATAAACCCGTGTTGCTGCATGTTTACAATTTTAGGCATTAGTGGTGCAAGTCTTCTAGCCAAACATTTTGCAAAGATCTTTGCGTCAGCATTAATCAAGGAGATCGGTCTATATGAGCCCATCTCCTCTTTAGGTTTACCCTTTTTATGAAAAAAAATGCTTTTTGCTTTGCTCCAAGAACGGGGGGCTGACCATGTTCTGCCAATATAAATGATTACTTCTAAAAGGAAGGGTGTTAGCTCATCCAAGCATGATTTATAAATTTCCAGAGGGATGGTATCCTCACCAGCGGCTTTTCCTAATGGCAGTGATTTTATAGCCTCCTTTAGTTCTTCACTAGTTATTTCTAAAGCCAGTTCCTCTGCTTCGTTTATTGTTATCTTATTCGTTGAATTTTCTTTTAAATAATTCTCAATTGTATGGTCGCTAGGCATATTCTCCGGTGTATACAAAATTTCTTAATATTTAGCAAATTGTTGAATTATATCATCTGGCTGATTGTATCTCTTATTATCGACCCCCAGAATTTGAAAAATCATAGACTCCGCTCTATCCTCTGCTACTTTAAATGCTAAAATTTTTCCAATTTTGTCACCGCCCTCATATTGTGAAAGTTTATATTTATGGATCTGTGCACTCCTTTTCTTTAGAAGAGTTTCTTTGGTCTTACATTTTAGCTGACTAAGGTTTGCACTGATACCCAGAGTGGATAGGTTATCTCTTAGAGCTTCTACAAGTTTTGTCTCCTCAGCAGCGATATCAGAGGTCAGGGTTAAATTATATTTGTATCTTTCATGATTCTGTTTCAAGACAAAGGTTTGTGTAAACCCTCGGATACTGGCTTTACATGTATCCCATACTGTTAAGCATGAAGCCGTGTTTCTATTAAAAGTCAAAAATTCTGTAATATGCTGTTTTAGTTGCGAAATGAAAGTCATATTCGATATTAGATTCCTGGGAAATGTGAAAGCTCTTGGAGGTTTACGATTCAAAGAGGTAGTAAATTCAATCATAATGGGATTGTGATCAGATGTTATACGTGGATATATTACCATTGTTGTGGATCTCATCAGTGAGTCTGATATAAAAGCCATGTCTAGACGCGAACATAACTTGTGGGGAGCTGAGTAGTATGTATAGCCTGGAGAGTTTGGGTATAGCGAGCTCCATACATCTCTAACATTATGTAGCTTACATAGATCTAAGATAGATGTTCTAGTTTTGGGCATTCGTTTGTAATTACCCGGGCGTGTTGTATCCGTCTGGCAGTTCAAAATGCAATTAAAATCGCCCATAATTATTACTTCTCCCTCCCAGTCTAGTAAAGCTATATTTAGCTGTTCGGATACTCTAGGCCCATATACAACACATGCTACAAGCTTCACATTGTTAAAACAAAGTTGGGTAATTGCCCATCTGCCCCATTTATCAGCTTGGGTTTTAGTTATTTCTGCCTTAAACCTTTTGTCTTTTAGTATGGCGGCCCCTCTTATAGGGGAAGCAACTGCCGAGTTGATTATCATCTCAAACCCTAGTTGGCTTAGCAACTTCTTATCTTTGTCTATAATATGGGTTTCTGACAAAAATACTAAGTGGGGATTGTATAAACTTAGTTCTTCAGCAACTAAGTGCCTCTTACGTTTGTTGTTTAACCCTGAAACATTCCATGCCAAGCACCTAATATTATGCATCTCTAATGTAAAAAGTGATGTCTATAATCAACATTATTTTGTGTAGTTCCGAGTAAAGAATACATTTTACAAACATAAATCTCTCATCGAGTCTTTCTACCAGGTTGAAAATATTTTTTTTCCTTTTTTCCCCAACCCTCCCTCCACCTTCCCACATCTCCCACACCCTCCCCAAACTGCGAAGGCCTACCCCCCCTCCCCACCCTTACCTACTGCTGCCGTTGATGAGGCAGCACCTGCGGCAGTGAGCCAAGGGCCCCTCCCCCCGCGGTGTCAGCTAATAGTATTGCTTCATCAACACTGATGACTAAATATTGTGAAATAGAGGAAAAAAACAAAAAAACATTAAATGTTATATCTATCTGAAGTTTCTATATCTCTTGTGCAGAGAGGGTTAAAGATCTCCTCTATTTCCCTTAGTCTTTACTCCTGTTGCCACAGGCTGGATATGACTGTACCTCCCTTACTTCAATCACACAGAGAAAAATATAAACCCCCTCTCTTTCTTTTCATTCTTTACTATTGTTGACACTGACTAAAAATGCCTGTGCTTCCCGTACTTCGCTAAAGAAGTTTGTGCGCCCTTTCATAATCACTTTAAGTCGGGCGGGTTCTTGCAGATATGCTAAGCCTCCCAATTTATTGATTGGATCGATTAATTTACGTATTTCCCATCTCTTATCCATCGTGGCTTTGCTAAGATCTGACCGAGCGAAGATGGTAAGATTGTCAATAGTTATTGGAGTATTAGGTTTAGCTTTTTGCCACACAGCTTGTCGGAGCAGAAAGTTACCGAAATGTATCAAGAGTGGACGTGGGAATTTACTATTCTGGCGTTTTTGGCCAAGTGGAAGTCGATGTGCTCTTTGCACTTGGGAGTCCCAGTCCCAGTCTGAGAGATCCGGGAAGGCACGAGGCAACAGTCTCACCAGAAAGGCCCTCGGGTCGGACCCCTCTAGCCCTTCCGGGATTCCATAGAGTTTGAGGTTGGATCTTCTTTAACGATTTTCCAGGTCCTCGACTTTCCCCTGGAGTTGGATTAGTTCTGTATCGTGGCGCCCCACAGTGGCATCTAACCGTTGTGTTCTTTCTTCCACCAAGACTGTGCGTTGTTGGAGCTCTATTATCTCCTGTGTAACGCCCTTTGGTATGGAGGCTATATCAGTTATGGAGGTTTGCAGTCTTACATTGTCACTTTTCAGTTGCTGATAGTGTGCCTCCGATTCTACCCTCTGATTTATCAAAAGTTTTAGTATAGTGTCTAGTTGGGGGTGACCAGTGTTTCCCAGCCTGATCTCTTCCGTTGAATTTGTATTCATATTTTCAGCAGAAGATTTGTTTAGGTCAGTATCAATATCCACAGATATCGGTAGATCAGACGAGGAACCAATTGATAGGAGATCTTTTTCTCCTGTGGTCTGCTCATTAGGGACATGGCTGGGAGTTTGCGTCATATAAGACCCTGTTTCGGGGACTTGCAGTATCTCATTATCTGTAGGGCTGCCCCCAGAGAGCCTTAAAGTCATACTCTTGACTAACCCCTTAGCCTCAATCCACTTTCTTAGCGGACTTTTATCGATAACCATTTTTTTTGTAATCAAGGGGGCTACTCCTGTAGCCAAGCTAGACAAAGCTCTCCCTCTCTTCTTGTGAGTTGTCTTGGCTTTACCTCTACGTCTCTGTGGAGGTAGCTTGCTCAGGGTCTTATCCGTAGACTTATCCAATTCCTCCTCTGTATCATAATCACAGTCCTCAGAGGAGAGGTGTTCCTCAGTCAATTCCAAAGTTTGTTCCGAACCAAAATTACCCACTGGGCACGTAGCAAGATTGTTACTTTCTTCTAATGTGCCTTTGCCTTTGTCTGTTGGGTCTTCCATCCTCGAAAATATAGCTGCAGTCTTGGGAATATAGTCTGAGGTAGCATCTGATAATGACTTAGCGATGTATAATGATTGGGGCCTCCCATTTGCCATCCCATTTGCCACCTTTATCCCTACTGTTGTCTCAGGGCTTTCTAGTATCTCCCGGGTCTCGCTGTCTTCAGTCAGGGTAGGAGATATAGCTAATTGAGCAGAGTCATCATCATGGTTTATATTAGCCATTGTCATAGTATTTTGAAAACGTACTAATGCTCCATCTTCCCCTGAAGCCGCCCGGCTTTAGCACTTTCATTGATGTCTGCACCTTTTTGTGTCGTTTTTTTTGGAATTGTCCCGCAATTCAACATAGGAGGGCGCAGAATCGTCTTACCTGTCGCTCCCCTTCAAAGTAGCAGCCTTATTAATAATGTCCGTCCCTCCTTGGACCGGTGCTGCCAGCGTTGCTGCTTCTGCATTCACTACCATTTTCTCAGCCCCCCCCCCGTCGTCATATCTTCTGAAGTCTCTACGACCATGTTAGTCAGTAGAGCAGGGGCTGGGGCTGGGGCTGCAGCTGTCGGTGTGAGCGTAGGCAAAGCGGCCGCCGCCACCGCTGCTGCTGTTGCGGAGGTTTTGGTGTTCTGCGTTGTGCGCGGAGGGTGTTTGGGCGACATACCTTCTGGCGATACTGTTACAAGCCGCGTCTTAGCCAGACCCAACACGTCGATCCCAGAGCGAGCGAGCCGGTTCTCAAGCCAGTCCCTCACCGCTCGCCAGATTCTTGTCGAAAGGCACAACATCAATCAGCAATCCGTTAAGAGCAGTGCGAGGCGTTGTGGAGCGCAGGATATCTGCCCCGGGTGAGTAATTTGGTGAAATACTCTGCAGCAATGCTCTAAGCCACCCGATTCATTCAGTCGGGTTTAATCCGACTTCGTATTCCTTCCTTTCTGGTTGCTCCTCGCCGTGCAAGCTATCGATAGAATCGCGATCTGTTCCCCATTTCTGCACTCTTAGGGGACTCTAGTAATCCGCTGATACCGCTGAGTGGAGGGAAAGAGCTCTCGGTCCGCCGCAAGCAGAGCCCTCACTCCGCCATCTTGTACTCCGCCCCCAGCCCTTTCGACCTCAGTGTGAGGGCTACGTTATTGTTAAGTTGAGTCGTACCTTGGTTCAGGAGCCAGAGTTCCTTTATGGAGTATAGGAGGCGAACAGGCTTGCCTTAGGCGCACCTTCTTTGCGCCCGCTGCACGGCTCGTGTGCTTGCTCCAGCTTTGCTAGTAAGCGTGTGACTCCCCCCACCCAACACTCAGCCCTGCTGTGCAGCTGCTGGCTCTCCTGAAACACTAGACCGTAACAGAATCGGAAGTGCTTCAAAGCGGAAGTGAGGGGGAGCTAGGAGGGAGGCGTACTCAGTGCAACATACAAGTGCAAAGGTACAATTTAAGTGTGGTTAAAAGCTTTAAGTTCATACAGTTTTAAAAATAGCAGCGTTTTTGGCAGGTGCAGCAGCGCTAAGAGCAGACCACCACAGGCACCGGTGGAACTCTCTGACCGCGCGCTTGCTCCAGTTTGGCTATTAAGCGTGTAACTCCTCCCACCCAACACTCAGCCCTGCTGTGCAGCGGCTGGCTCTCCTGAAACACTAGACCGTAAAAGTATCGGAAGTGCTCCAAAGCGGAAGTGAGGGGGAGCTAGGCGTGAGGTGAACTCAGTGCAACATACAAGTGCAAAGTTACAATTTGCGAGTGGTTAAAAGCTTTAAATTCATACAGTTTAAAAATAGCAGCCTTTTTGGCAGGCGCAGCAGCGTTAAGAGCAGACCACCACAGGCACCGGGGGAACTCTTTGACTGAAATGAACTGATGCCTTACTAGCTGATCTCTGAAGTTTTCAAATTGACACTCAGCAACTAGCCTCCGTAACACTTTAATATATGTGTCCATATCTTCTCCAACATTTTGAGTACAGAAAAATAATTTGTGGCGCAACACAAACAAACTCGGCTGAGTATCAAATCTAGCATGAGGTTTCTTGCCAGTTTGTTGATATTCATCCAATTTCCACTCTCCCAGAACAACAGGTTCAGGCAAATGTTTCAATATGGCTCTTCCCTCGAAACCAAGTGCATGTAGAAGAAGGTACCTCCTTCGCTCTGGCCTGAAACGAAGTGCACCAACGGCCCCCAAATAAGTTTTGAACACCTCAAATTACTGGTTCCAAAGTATGAAAGGCTCACTTGGGGTTTCTATAAATGGTGGTGGAGGTGTTACAGCCTGCATGACTTGGATTTCAATGAGGCAATCCAATAAATATAACAGCAATTTCACTGAAAGCTATGGTGATTAAAATGGACTCATCAGCAATTGAAGATACCTTTTTCCTTGTTAAAAAAAAAAGCTGTGATACCATTTCAGCATTTCAGCTCACAAGAAAAACAGTATGCACCCCAAAATGCTGTGCAAATCAGTGTTGTTGCCGTGGTTCTGCATATCCGCGTGGAGAATACAGGTACCACAGCTGAACTGCTCACAACAATCTTGTCCAAATAACGCCACTTAAATGCAAATGACCTGCAATTTTGCTGTGTAGATCAGCGCTGTGAAGGGCTTAATGGTGATGAGGTTAGCATCTGCTTTGCCTCTTAAACGTGATGAAGGGACCGGACACTAAAGTACAAAATCCACCGTGAATATATTACCTGCAATTTCACTGTGCAGATCAGCATAACAAAGTACTTACTGGTTTGACAGTCTGTGCTGGATTCACCTTCTCATTGTGTCTGCACACATGTCCAAATAACACATAACGCTGCTGCTGCAGACTCCTGTTCACTACTGCACTTGATTAGTGGTTTCTCACCTCCAAGGTGAGAAACCACTAGAAATCACTAGACTGCAGCAAATTTGCTTGCTTCCTGCCTCTCTTCACACAGCAACGCCGGGCCCCGCTGCGACGTGACAACTTCAACAAGCCTTTTCTCTGTGAGCCGCCTCGCTGAAACGCAAGACAAACCATGTATTCCAGCTGCTGTGCAGCAACCACCTCGAGTTACTAGACTCCAAACAGGCACCGACTCCAACTTTGCTCTTATGCAGCACCGCAATCTGTCTCTGTGTGGCAACACCATCTTCACAGTTCATTTTCAAAATGGTACCAGATCACGACGTGGATGACCTCTGTGGGTTCGTGTGAGTGACCTGCTATCTTGTCGCCAAAATTCATGTCATAATCCAAAGGCGAGGCGTCACAAGAGTAGGTGCAGAGACAGTATATCGAATCAAAAATATCGAGTTGAGCAAATATCGTAGGTCAGAAATATCGACATACATCATCTTATGGTCAAGAATGTTGATTTTAGGTAAGTTATATCGATGTTAAAAATATTGAAGTATTTATTATCGTTTGCAAAAATATAGTTGTTAAAAATATCGTTTGTTTATTAATGTTATGTATTTTAGTATATATTTTAAATGTATTTTTTTTGTATAACAATTGTTTGTATTTTTAATATATGTGTTACATTTTTTGTTGTTATTAATTTTTTTGTATTTGAATTTTGCGTTTTTAGATCCGTAGCAGGTTGTGGGTTTATAGGGGAATAGGATGGGAAGTAAGTTAATTATATTAAATGTATTGATTATTTTTTATTTAATAATGTTTGTTTTATTGAGATGTATAGTGTTAAATGTGTAAATTAATGCATTATTTAAAATGAATTAATAATCGGTTGTAAAGTAAATTTAAATTAATTATTGGTAATTAATTATGTTATTTGTGTAATTAATTTTAGGTGTGTGTTATGATGTTTATAGGTGTTAAGTATTTTATTTTATTAATTTTAGGTGTTTGTTTTGGTGTTTATAGGAGTAAAGGATGGGAAGTAATTTGCATTTAATTAATATATAGTTGTTAAATAATGTTAATTATTTGATATGTATTTTGGGGAATTGTTTAATTTTTTTGTCTGGTGTTTTTACTTTTAACTGGGTAAAGGGTGGGTATTAATACATTTTAATTACTTTATTATTAGTTGTTAATAGTAATAGTTTTAAGTTTATATATAAGTTTTAATTGTGTTTTATTATTTTAGAGTTTAATTTAGGTGTGTGTTGTAGCTGTGTGTTGTGGCTATCATAGTGATATAGTGTGTGTAGTCAATTAATGTTTATTAATTTTGTATTAATAATATTTTTTAAATGTTGGTGTTTTTCTTATTGGTGTGGTGTAATAGGGTAGGAAATACAATAACTACATTTATGTATTAATTTATTTGTAAATAGTTTAAAATATTTTGTGTTATAAATGTATTTATTATTTTATATTATACTTTATTTGTAGGTTTTTTATGTAATTAATATAATCGTTTTAATTTTTATATATTTAATATATTTGATTTTTAATTTCTAAGTATTGTTTATTTATTTTTAAAATAATTGTAATGTTTTTTGTTTTAGTTTTAACTGTTTTCGGCTTCTTTGCTATCCATCACTTTCCCTACTGTTGCACTCTTTGGAGTGGGAGTAGTAATTTTTTACTTTCCGCTATCCAACACTTTCCCTAATGTTGCTCTTACTAGAGTGGGAATAGCAATTTTTACCCCTCTGCTATCCAACACTTTCCCTACAGTTTCACTGATTGTATTGGGAAATTTAAGTTTAAAAAAATATGTTTTCATAGTTTTTTATATTTTAAATTATTGATATATATATATTATTTGTATATAATTTTAAAGTTTTAAAATAAATTAAAGATAATAGTTTAATAATGATTTTAAAGTAAATATATATGTATAAATTATGTTTTTGTGTTTATTTTTTTCAATGTAGTTTGTTAGATTTTCTTAAAATGTATAGTACATTTAATTTATTTTGTCAAAATGAATACTAATATTCAATATATCGAATATATATTATTTTATTTTATATATTTATTTAAATCAATATTTTTTACATTCATATTTTTTACATCGATATTTTTGATTCAATATTTTTGCACTTACCTATTTAGTTATGGGAGTTGATATTTTTGCAGTCAATATATATTTTTTGATATTTAGAACATCAATATTTATGTCATCGATGTTCTGCCTGTGAACCACAAGAGTACCAGGAAAATGTCTTTATTCCATATGTATTTGCATTGGCGAGCCATCAGCGACTCTCTTCCACTCGAGCTGCCACTAAGTGTCCCTTCACCAAACCCCTCCTCAAGCATGGAACCCAAGTACTGGATTCCATGCTCAACATTCTACTCAGGTCGAAGAGGTGAATACTATAGACTGTTTGTCACGTTTGGCAGAGCAAGGTAATGATGCCACTGGTGATGACTGTTTTCTGGATGAATGTATGGTTGCTGTCATTGAGCAATTGAATGTTATGATTTAGCGATCTCACCTGATGAGTTGCACAGGAAATGTTTGATGGATACACAATACCAAGAGATAACTGGACATGTTAATAAGAGCTCTTTTTAAACACACAGGATGTTTCTAGGAACAGCAAGGAATTTTTCCATGTGTCCAGACGCCACTGGTGTGTTTTGAAATGCCTGATCAATCATGGGATAAAGCTGCTATTGATTTATTTGGACCATTTAGGTATTTACCAATGGACCAGAGATATTTTATTGTCCTGAATTATTCTTTTTTTAATTTAATTCATTTTAAGGTTGTTGTGAGTGATATTACAACTTATGCTACTGTTGAGTTATTGGATAAGGTATTTTTAATCGAAGGTATTCCTAAAACCTGAGTCTCAGATAATGGTTCACAGCTGGTATCCATGAAAATGTGTGATTTTGTTTGTAGGAACCATGTTAATCACTACAGAGTTACTCTCTATTCGCTACACTCTAATGGTCTTGTGAAAAGGACAAACAGGGTAATCATAAAAGGTGGATGTTTTTAATTATTCGAGGCAAAAAATAATTTGTTATCACAATACTCCTCACTCAACAATTGCTGTGAATCCATTTGAATTATACAGGAAAAGAGTTAGATTTTAGAAAAACGTTTCCACTTTGGATGGGCTCT